>NC_059178.1:12409323-13822716 GCF_019923935.1 Bubalus bubalis
TAAGCAAGTATTTAAATTTCTAAAGAGGCAGAAGATGACGAGGGATCCTGGAGTCAGGGAGGGCCTGGCCCTTTGCTGTTGATCATGTTCCCCAGGCGATTCTGAGAAAGACAGAGAGGAGAGGCACGCTCTGTGGCCTCCTCTTGTGTGGCTGTGCTGTGAAAAGTCAGGCAGTTTCCACTTTCTGAAAAATCCCGAAAGGATTCGTGGTGGGTTACTGTGTAGGATTCTGACAGGTAATCTTGCCAGTGGTTCCTCACAGATGCCCGGATGTAATGACTGGTGCAGCTTCTGGTTCTTGCAATACTTTGGACTAGAAATGAAGCTCTAATGTTAGTGTCATGCAAAGCAGTGAGTATTGTCCTGAGCCCCCTTCTGATCTTGGTTTGTAGGGTCTTATTTGTGCTTTTTTTTTTTTCTATCGTTTTTCCAATTGAACAGAGCCCCCAAATAGAGAAAAGAGTGAGGAAAGAAGGAAGATCAGGCTTCCCTTGGGTGAGATGAGTGTCCTTTTGCCTGAGGTGTGGTGGTCCCTGTGGAAGTGCTTTTAAGGGGACATAAATAAGGAATGACTCGAAACTCACTTCTTGCTGAAGTTTTTACTTTTATTACAAGGAGGAAGCAATTAGATCCTGATTAATTCTGTCCTCAGCAGCATAGGGTGGTCTTGGAGAATTTTCTTCAAGCTTATTTAAAAAATAACTATTAATATGATCATGGGTCTCTATAAATTCATAGAAAACACCACCCCCAAATGATTTCAGTTGAGACTTTTAAATACATCCGAGTGAGCAGTTGCAGCTGTAGGTTTAACCACGGTGTTGAGAGAAAGAGGTGAAGGAAAAAACACGTTAATGATTTTAAGGGATTAAAAGGTATTTATAAAAGTTACTTGCCTTTCAGGTTTTCACTGAGGTACTTAAAGCTCCTGAGTTTCATGCCCCCACTTGACAGTTTTTAAACATTGGAACTTAATGCCTTATTTCTTCTTGCCATTTGCTCTGTGACGACTCTCATGATCCATTACTGAGCAATCTGAGCAGGCAGCCCTGCTTTTTATCAAGAAGAGGGATGGTGAAGAAGGGCAGGGGCATTGGGCAGTGCTAAGCATTTTACTGGTACAGGGAGGCGAACATTCATGTCACTTTCCCCAGTCTGTGGCAGACTGCTATTAGCCAGGCTCGTTAGTCCTTGGGAGAGCATTGTTAATTATTAGCATTACTAATTGACATTAAACCATCATGATGTGACTCATATAACAGAACCTGACATATGTATTAATCTTATACTCAATCCTTTCAACTGTGAAAGGAGGGAAGTTTGTGTTGTCTCTAATATCAGAATTGAAAGCAGAGAGGTTTAGTAACTTGGATAAGGTCACACAGCTAGAAAATAGCAGAAGCAGGATTTGAACCTTGGATACATAGCCACTACATACATTCTTTTCCCCTAAGTATGTTCTGATGTTCTCTGTTCCTGAATTTCTGGGGGGTTCTTGAAGGACAGCAGCGGACACTGTTTTCAAAGCAGAAAGTGGATGGTGGTTTCAGGGATGGTTTTCCGCCATTGATTTTTTGTGGCATAATACTGAGTCCTTGATGTTATTCTTAAAGCGGGGAGGTGGTATTGGTGTGCTTAGGGAGGGGAGAAAACAGGGAAATGTGTTGTTTGCCAGAGCCCACTGTGGACACAGGAGTCCCTTTCAATAAATAATTTTGCACAATGTTATTTGTTGGGGAAAATGGTAATGGTGGGGAAACCTGCAGGTACAGAAGCTAAAAATGTTCTCATTACAAGAAGTTCAGGCACAGATCCGATTGTGGACCCTGGTTGGTTTGGTATTCAGCCTGCTGAATAATTAGAGTGATTCATAGTTCATGCCAAGAGTGTGTTTGGAAGTCCAGCATTGCTACAAATAATAGAGGGGAGGTGTTTTTCCTTGCTGTTTTGAAACTTGTGAAATGTCACATTATCACCTCCTGTCATGGTGACAAATAGGTTTCTGCACTGATGTCAGTATCCAGCTAAATGCTTTGAAACTGCCTGTTGCCCCATAGTTTTGGAGCTGCGAATGCTTTTTAAAGCACTGCTCGGCCTACCTTGCTATCAAAGAACAGTAACAATTATGATGACGATTTAGCTCCAGGGAGTGCAAAGCGCTGTGCTGAGTGCCGTGGCAGTATTTCAGTGCCTGCGGCCAAGGTCAGAAAGGAGGCTTGTTGGGGGGTGTGTATAGACAGGTGGTGGCAGGTGGGCTGGGGGCTCAGCAGCTGTTACTTTTCCATTGACACTGGTTTTGCAAGTGGTTTGAGACCACTTCCCACAGGGCTGTGGCTGCCTGTCTTCATAGTCCTCCTGACACCTTCAAAGATTCATGGTACAAGCTGTTCATGAATGGAGGGAAATGTCTCTTGTAGCTAAAGCCTGGGAATGATATAGGCAGTGAGTTGGGGACTTGGAGCTTGAAAAATACTGCTTTTTTGGCATTAAAATGTTGTGGTCAATTATGAAGAATCTCTCAGGTAATTTCTTTTCAGTAATAGTTAATATAGCAAAACTTTTTTTTTCTTTTTTCCTGGCCGCGTGTGTATCTTGATTGCGCATCATTCCTTTATCAGTATACTCAGGTATTTTAGTATGCTCTCAAGAGGGCTGTGTGAGGCAGTGTTAGGACTGGAAGCTAAGAAGTGGTTTATCTCTGCACATGCCTGGGAGAATCTTCCTCAAGCTGTGAGCCTCACTTGGCATTGATGTGTCCCTGGAGGAAAATAGTTCAAGCCCTGCTCCAAAGTAGTAGTGTTCAGTCATGTGTATCTCGCTCTGCAACTTTGTAATCAGTTGTAAATCTTCACAAACTGGGTAGTGGAGGGAGGAGTCAGGATGTGACCAAGGAAGAGGACAGCAGGCATCTTTTCCTTTCTGCACTAGGGTCATCCCTGAGGCTACAAGGTGGGAGGTATGGGGAGGCAGGAGGAGTGGGAGGGAGGAGTCACTGGGGCGGAGGCCTCCGGGATGGAAGCGTCAGGCCTTGTCAAGTACGGCATGCGGGTTATAAGGGAAAAGTCTTGGCCCCCAAGCTTACAGTTTAGATGGGCAGATGAGGTGAGTATGTCAAGAAGCTAGTGATAAACTGATGCTAAGTTATTATTGTGCCGTGAATCAGAGTTGACCTGAAGGCCCAGGGTCAGAAGCTCGCTGCTCCATCAACAGGCTGGGGCTTTAAAGGGTTTGAGTCTGTGGCTCGTGGCAATAATGGTTTGGGATAACGTGGGGTGGAGAGGATGAGAGTAGTTTCACTTGCTCTTATGAATTCATGCCAAGAAAATGCCTCCTGGAAACATGTGGGGTTCGTGTGCATAGAAATCCAGTAGTGGAGGGACTGAGAATTACTCGTTATCCCACTTGCATTTTCAGAACTGAGTTACTTTTAGCAATTCAGGTTTTCTTGGCCAAGAGGGAAGTAGGAATATGTGATGAAAACGGGGATGGGCGATAGAAAACAGGAGACCTAGAAGTCGTATTTCGGGGGTGCTTGCCCGCGGTGCTGTGTGTCGGTGGCACGTGTGTGTGCGGTGAACGGCATGGCAGGGCCCTGGGAGGTGAAGGGTCACCGAGGATGCTGTCTCAGAGGGATTCACTGAGCTTTCTTGAGCAGGCAGTAACCCCTCGGCAGCCCCCACTGAAGGCTGACCCGTAACTAAGTCTGAGAAGCAGTTCCTCTTGGAATTTATGCAGAACCACATGTAGAATAAAGATACTGTTGACTCTAAAATTACTTGTCACTGGGCATGTTAAGAGGAACCTCAAAAGAAACTTAGAAGATGCAAGTGAAAATTCCACATCGCAGTTTGGAATCTGGAATATTAGAGCTGGAAAGAACCTTAAGTTAATCTCGCCCAATGTCCTCCTCTTACAGATGACGGCACTAGAGCTGGAAGAGGTCAGATGAGTTGCCAAGGTTGCAGAGAAAGCTCAGTGGCAGAGCTGAGACGGCAGTGAAGGTTCACTCGGGGGTTGGTACTGTCGTCGTCCATCTCTGTTGCGTTCCTGCATTCTTGTCCTGCATTCTTGTTTCCGCTTCTGTCACGTGGAGTCAGGGAGTGTGAGAAAATGCTCAGGCTCCTCTGGCGACACTGGAAAGGGCGAGGCCGTCACCACATCACAGGCTGGAGGAGCAGGTTAACTGAGTCAGTGTGGCTGGCCGGCTGGGGCCAGTGGGGAGCTGGGAGAGGATGAACCTGGGAAAAATGTTGTGCATTTCAGCTGATTTTTAATTGTGGTCCGGTGGTCTCCCATGGGACAGGGTGGTAGGCAGGACACATTCCCCAGGCGGAGTTGCTGGGTGTCTTTCACAGAAGGACCTAATGGGTCAGTTCATATCAGTGCATGCGTCGGTTGGCCATACTTTCATTAACAGCAATGTAAGGATTCTGTGCAGAGAAGACAACAGCACCCCACTGCAGTACTCTTGCTTGGAAAATCCCATGGATGGAGGAGCCTGGTGGGCTGCAATCCATGGGGTCGCTAAGAGTCGGACACGACTGAGCGACTTCATTTTCACTTTTCACTTTCATGCATTGGAGAAGGAAATGGCAACCCACTCCAGTGTTCTTGCCTGGAGAATCCCAGGGACGGGAGAGTCTGGTGGGCTGCTGTCTATGGGGTCGCACAGAGTCGGACACGACTGAAGTGACTTAGCATAGCATAGCAAGGATTCTGTGTATCTTTTTAGGGGTCATTAAAAAGCAATTTTTGCTTTCTTATGATGTTAAGTAAACTTTCTTATAGAAATATAACATGGTGCTTTTTTCTCTCTACTTAGTTTGTATGTCACAGGCGAGGGCAAGGGGCTGAATTTTGCTTCTGATCCTTGGCATTGGGGAATGACACATCCTGGCATCTGTTACCCGGGGGGCACAGGCCAGTTCTGTGCCCAGAGAAAAGTGTTGGCAGGAGCATTTAGGGCATCACCTAGCGTCTGGATGGGGGACATAATTAGAGGATTGGTGCAAGCTGCTTCTAAGCCCCCACAAAGGTTGGCCCTGAACAGGTTCACTCGATTTCTTCCTCTGCTCTGAAGATGAGAAGTGGATTCCCTTCCGTGTGACCATGGTCTCGCCTCCTGCATCCTGACTTGCACTTTAGCATTAGGGCTCCCTTTCAGGCCTCAGTTTCGATGCCTTCCATTCTCTGATTCGATGCAATGAATGGCTCGTGTTGCCCAGCCTGGGGCTTTGATGTGTTGAAAGTGCCGCGACCTATGTCATTTCATTTGATTCTCATAGAAAGCCCTATGACCTGAGCAGAACATGCCCCTTATCCAACAGGTGTAGGAACTGAAGGAAGAGGTTTGCCCCTCCCTCCACAGCTGGAACATGACAGGCCTGGGGCCCCAGCCCAGGGCTCACAATTGCCAGGCACAGTTTCTCCTGCCACGTATCTGCTCAGCTTGGGACAGATGATGCCTGGCGTTCCAAACAGCAGAGAGGGAGTGCTGCAGAGCCCCCCAGCTGTGCATAGACTGGGACAGAAGGACTTGTGTGGAGGAGCCCCGTTAGGGTGCTAGGGCCTCTGGGCAGCTGCAGTCTCAGAGCAATGAATTCTTCCAGGATTCCTGAAACGTTGTATATTAGCAAGCACATCACAGTAACTTTATACAACTACTCTTTTGCAAACTTGAGCAGATGAGAAATGTACAGGGAAGGGTAGGTGGCATCCTGTATAGAGGATTTTGTCAGTTCATCTGTACCACTCTTCAGGCTGGCTTAGAGTTTTCCTGGGGAAGGGGGTGGCATGATACACTCTATGTACATCCCTAGGACAGATAAGCCCTGTAAGTTGTTCATGATGAAAAAAAAAAAAATCCATTGAGGGTTCTATTTTCTGACTCATGTCAGTGCCCGCCAGTGTGGGTGAGGTGGACATCTGTGGTTCTCGCCTCCTTGTCTCCTCCTGAAGGAGCCTTTGCCCCATGCCCAGGAAGACCTTCTGTAGCAGCCACAAGCATGAACTGTGTATGTCCACTTATCAGGGTAACTTCCAGAAGCTGTGGAGTTGGTCCAGACTCTCGTCTGGAAGCCTAAGCGTGTTCTCGGCCATAAGCCATCTCTCTTGACGCTTGTCCATCAAATTCTCTGGGGCAACTGGGGAATTTTTCCCTCATCCAGGAAGTCTTAATGACAAGTCCAGGGGCCTTCTGCTGGCTAGTCGTTAACCAGCAGAGCTCTTTGCTTTGTTGAGTAAGTTCTCGAAAAAGACAGGTGAGTTTTTTAAGATGGGGCTGATGTATTTTTAATTGTACTCCCCCCATTAACCAACATTTCTTAATCGGGTCACTGGGTAGCTGACAGCAGATTCCAGCCCAGCCTCTTGGCAGCCTGCCTGACGTGCAGCCTTACTGGGGGAGGGGATGTGTGGGGGGAGATGGCATTTGCATTTCTGTTTTTGAGGGGCTGCTCTGGACAGGCTGAGTGTTCAGGTGGGCTGGCGAGCTCTGTGCTGCTCATCTCCTGGGAGCTACGTGGGAGAGATTTGCAGGAGGGTTGGGGGTGGGGGGCGGTCACTGAAAAAAAATTGGTTTGGTTTGGTTTCTGTTTTTCTGCGGAAACACATCATGTTCATTTTAGAGAAATCAGAAAAGCCAAGAGACAAGACAGATTCTCTCTCTGACTTTCTTGCCGGGCAGAGGTTTCTATAGTATTAGTCCCAGTTTTTGCCCTTTAGAGATGGAAGGTAGAGAACACTAGGTTGGACTTGAGCACTTTCCAAAGAGCACAGATTTGGGAGACAGACTCTTGCATGGGTTTGAAACCCAGTTCCATTTTTTGCTAGTGAGCCTGTGCAGTTTTCTGCACCTCTTCATGCTTCGGTTTCCTCACCTGGGAGATGGAGGTGATACCTTTCGGGGCTGTGAGAGTGAAAGGATAAAATGTGGAAGGCACTGGGAAACAGAACCAGGCACATAGTCAGCTCTCCGAGTGAAGCTGTTATTGTTACATCGCCAGCATTAACTTGCTCTTGGATCATTTGTTTGCTTACAGCGCCAGTGATGTGAGCTTTCTGCTTTATCGGAGTTTGGTATTTCCAGTTTCCGCTCATGTTCAGGCCTGGAGCATGTAGGGTTCTTTTCTGTAGTGGTCATGCTTGACGGAGACTTGCCACAGGCGGAATCTTGCCCTGGATGGAGTTCCCTGGGGGAAAGGGGATGCCCTGAGATTCCGGGGTGAGTGCCATTATGGGTTTGTGACTGTGGGGTTTCCAGCATCGGTGGCAGGAACTGTTTGGCTCCATCCTTGTCTTCTCCAGCGTGTCTTGCTTTAACTAAGCCTCCCATCCCCCGGTCCCCAGTCTGCAGACTTCACCCCTGCCACCACAGAGCAAGACCTGAGTGTTTCCTTAAACATGGCTGAGTGTTCCTGCCTCCTGATCTCACCTGAGCCTGCCGTGACATCCCGGCGGTAGTGGGGATGGTAAGGCTGTGTGCTCGTGAGTCATTACTGAGGTTTAGCAAGTTGTTTTTCTACCACTTTAAATAGACCCCGGGTGTGTTTTATGGAGGCGATCCTCTGCAGTCGTCCAGAAAAGCCTGCTTTTCCAGTGGACTGTGGGCTGATTCGGTGCTTTCATCAGACTTTGCACCAGAGCAATTTCCATGGGTGCCCGCCTTCTCACAGGGTCACTTCCTGCTGTGATGTTCTTTCACCTCGCACACTTTATCTTCACGATCCTCCTCTGAGGAAAACAGCTTGGGTCTCCATTTCACAGATACAGAAATTGAGGTCCAGATGGGTCAAGTGAGGGACTTGGGAATTGTTATCTCAGATAATTAGAGGCTGGCAGGTGGCCTTCTCCGTGGGCTGTTTGGCCTTTGCACATGGGCAGGGAGTTGAATTGCTCCCAAAATGTTGATTAAGTCACAGGGAGTGTGAGAGTCTAGTGCTTTGAAAGGAAGAAGAGATTTCCTGTCAGTCTGCCCCTGTGCACTGCCATACACACACACGCACACATACATGTACACACACTCCTCCTACCTGGTCAAACGTAATGGCCATCTTGCACCAGTCTTTGCTACTCTTATGTATGTATGATTCCTTTCCCTGAAATTCAGGTTTTTGTGTGAATCCCAGGATCATAGCATCCTGCCCGTCTGCCTGCATGAAGGTCAGTCACATACAGAAGGCGCCCCTCTTCTCAGGCCATCTGGTCTACCCAACAGTCCTCATTCCTCTTGTTTGCCCCCTTTCCCCTTCAGAGGTTCTCTCTCACATCCTTCCCCATTTATTTGCTCCCACCTTCTTGCCTTTTTTTCATTCTGTTTCTTAGGCTTCTGGAAGCTTTCTTCCCCCTTCTTCTCTGCCAGGACAATGGTAGGGCATTAGTCTGTGTTTTCCAGAGAAACAGAATCGGTAGAGGGTGTGTTTGTGTGGGGAGGAGGAGATACGTGTGAAACAGGCTCATTGATGAGGGAGGCTGAGTTGTCCCACGATCTGCTGGATCCTGGAGACCTAGGAAAGCTGAGGGGTAGTTCCAGTCTCAGTACAAAGGCCTGGAAACCAGGAGAGCTGCTGGTGTAAAGTTCTAGTCCAAAAGCCACCAGACTCTGGACCTGGTAAGAACTGATGCTTCAGTTTGAGTCTGAAGGCAAGGAAGAACACATGTCCCAGAGCGCAGGCAGGCAGAAGGAATTCTCTTACGTGGCCTGTTTGTTCTATTCAGGCCTTCAACTGCTCAGGCCCATCTACATTAGGGAGGGCGGTCGGCTCGGTCCACCGACTCAAATGGTGATCTCATCCAGAAACACCCTCCCAGACCACCAGAATAAGGTTTGACCTCTTACCCCAGCCCTACGTGGCCTAGTCAAGTTGACACGTAAAGTAAGATTTGTTTCCAGAAAGCCTCATTTGAATCCTGCCTGCTCCTCAACATTTTCCCAGCTTCATTAGCTGACACTCAACTCAGCCTAGCTGGATTCTTCTTGCTCTTGTTGGCTCCACCAGAGCTCAGCATTGATGGCACCCCACCCCTCCATTGTTCTTCCATTTTTCTAATTGGAGGATGATTGCTTGCTTTGCAGTGTTGTGTTGGTTTCTGCTGTGCAACAACATGAATCAGCCTTGTGTGTACATCTGTCCCCTCTCCCTTGAGCCTCCCTCCCACACTCTTCCCTGATCCCACCCATCTATGTCATCACAGAGTGCCAGGCTGGGCTCCTTGTACTACACAGCAGCTTCCCACTAGCTAGCTCTTTTACACATAGGTAGTGTATATATGTCAATTAATGTATATATATGGAATCTAGAAAAATGGTACTGATGAACCTATTTGCAGGGCAGGAATAGAGATATGTATGTTGAGAATGGACTTGTGGACACCGCGGGAGCAGGAGAGGGTGGGACGAATCGAGAGGGTAGCATTGATGTGTATACACCTCCATTGTTCTTTAATGATTTTTTCCTAAGTACCTCTGGCCTTCTCCTCCGTGTTTGAAGGACAGATACCTAAGTTCTCCTACTCTTGTCTCCCCCATGGAGGGTCACTATGGTAGATGCTTAGTCAAATGCTTGTTATCTTAGCTCTGTTTCCCAGTGGATGAAGTGAAGGATACTGCATTTGCCTCCTGGGATTACAGGATCCACACGATGGGTTTGGAGAACTCGGAATCTTGTTTCCTATGGGCAGCCAGAGAAGAGGTAGCTAGCGTTTGGTGTATAGTAGTCATAGAGGCTTCCCTGGTAGCTCGGATGACGATAAAGAATCCACCTACAATGCAGGATACCTGGGTTCAATTCCTGGGTTGGGAAGATCTCCTGGAGAAGGAAATGGCAACCCACTCCAATATTCTCACCTGGGAAATCTCGTGGACAGAGGAGCCTGGAGGGCTATAGTCCCTGGGGTCACAAAGAGTTGGACATGACTGAAGCGACTAACACACAAATATTGTTGAGACGCTTGAAATTTTCATCATATGCTTTTGGGTGGCTGTAGGTTCCATGGCACTGTGGGGAGAGCAGTAGACACCAACCAGGTGCATGATCTCAAGCTACTTGCTCTTTCTTTGCTCTATGTTCCATCTGTTAGAGGAAGTTAAGTTGGTCTTGCCTCACCTGCCTCTTGGGTCTTGTGAGTATGAAATAAGGTAATGATGATGGTGGTCAACTTAATTTTTATATATGATAAGCACTGTTCTTAAGACACTTATCACATGGAGAGTCATTTAATTTCATAGTCTTATGAAGTATATATGTTCCCGCTTTTGCAATCAAGATCCAGAGAGATTTAATAACTTGTTGAAGTTTACCAAGGCAGAGAGAGGCAGGGCGGGGATTCTAATGAGGAAGTCTGGTTCCACAGTGTACTCTCTTGACCACCATGGCAGGCCACAGGGGGGAGAGAGAGAGAGAGTGAATGTGTGGACACCGGAAGGACACTTGGAGGGCCTGAGGCTGTGCTGAGACACATTTGCACGGGTCCCAGCAATGATGCCTGTGTGACTGCTGTCCGCTGGGGAGTCTACCAGGCCAGGACCGCGTGTGAGTTGAGAGCAGGAGTGTGTACAGCAGGTCTTGTCAAAGCCGTTGGTTACTGGAGTGCCATCTTGGGTTTGCTGCAGACATTTCAGACAGCTTAGCTGCTCCCTGGGCGGTCTCGCCTGCAGCCCCCGTGATTTGCCCTCTGAGCCCTGGCTTCACCTTTGTGGCCTGGGCCTCAGTTGTCATTAAACGGCCGTTGGTGTGCCCCCTCAGTGGCGCGCAGGCTCTGTCAGGGCAGGAGGGGCTTGGCCGTGGTATTTACTGCTGTGACCTAGTGTCCGCTGTGGCGCCTGGACATGGGAGCAATGAGCAGTACACTGATGGAGCTTCCTAATAGACTTTTTTGTTTTTTTAAATTATGGTAAAATACGCATGCCAAAATTTACCATCTCAACTGTCTCTGAATTTTTCATGGTACAGTTCAGAGGCGCGAGCTACATTCACATCATGTGTAACCATCCCCGCCCTCTGTCTCCAGACTGGAACTCTGCACCCCTTAAACACTGACTCTCCTTTCCCATCCCCCCTCATCCCTGGAAGCTGTCATTCTGCTTTTTCTCTCTAGGAATTTGCCCATTCTAGGTCCCTCATGTGAGTGGGGTGTACAATATTTGTCCTTTCGTTTCTCGCTTATTTTACGAAGGATAGCGTCTTCAGGGTTCGTCTAGCTGGTAGCAGGTGTCAGAATTTCCTTCATGTTTGGATAATTTGCCATTGTAGGTATTAGGCCACGTGCTGTTTATTCATTCACCTGTCAGTGGACACTCGGTTTGTTTCCACCTTTTGGCTGTTGTGACTAATGAGGCTATCAACTTTGGTGTGCAAGTATCTGTTTGAAATCTTACTTTCTGTTGTTCTGGTGTATACCTAGATGCTAAGTAATCATATGGATTAAATATGTTTATAAGATTAAATCACCTAGTATTTGTAAAGCTCTTAGAACAGTTCCTGGCATGTAACAGGCACTAAATATAAATATTTGCTAAATAAAAATACAACTCTAGGTGTCCTCATTTATCTCGATGAATCCCGTAATTCAGTTTCTTTTCAGTTCAATATTTAGGAAGGTGCGCAGCATCATACCTTTTGAGAAAGGGGTAGAGGTGGTTTTGTGACCCCCTCCAGCCCCACCCAGTTGACCGGGCATCCGGGTACTGTTCCTACAGGAAGGAGCTCAGAAGGGACATGCCTCCGTCAGGTCCCTGCAACCCTGGAGCAGTAGAGCTGGGGTGGGGGCTTGGTTTCTGAAGCCCCCTATTCTGGCTGCTCATCAGGTCCTTTATTTGAGTCTGATTTCCAGCGCCATAGTCTCTTTGCTAATCTTTGTAGTTAATCCTCTTTCAGTCTGCACAAATTAAAATAGGGCTTCTCCATTCTCATTTGGATGTCTGTAGTTTATTAAGAAGGGTAGTATAACATTCTTAAAATAGTTTCACTTGAAGTTTATCTTAAAAAAACAAAAAACACATACCATTCAAAATGGTCAAGCAGCAGGAGGGTTGTATCAAAAGCAAACAGTGATATGGAATTAATGATGGCAAGGATGCCACGGTAAAGGGTTGGTACTCTGCTTGTAGGTATATGCATCTTCTGGATTGCACAGGGATTCCTTGTAGTTCTCACATGTATCTTTCCTTCTGGTTCCAAAGCATTTTCTGGTTCATGGTATTCTTGTTTTTCAAGCAAAAAAAAATTCTTTTTAATCTTCAATGTTCAGTTGAAAACAGAGTTGAGAAAAACATTCACACTTTCCCTAAGCCTTTTAATAAAACAAAAGAAAGAACACGGTGATGGCTTTTCTAATGGAAATGCTACTGCGTCCTGAGGGCACCGGATGGGGACAAAGTATCCAGTCTCCCCTGTGGGTATGAGTGTCTGTTCAACTACAGAAGCCACATTTTGATGAAAATATGTTTTAGCACTGTGTGTCGGAAAACTCGTAAAGAATCTCACGGTTTTACTGTGAAGTCTAAAGCTTTGAGAAGAAAATTGTGGTTGCTACAGCTTCTGTCTATTATCAAAAACCAATTTAAGTAGGCAGAAGGGATATCTGGTGTCACAGAATATAAGGAAATTTCATGCTAATCGTAGGTCATAATGTAGTTTTGCTGAAGTTTTAGATGGTAATTCAATTAAATTTACTAAGTAGAGCGAAAAGCACACATAACATGCTATGGTGGAAGTGGTATTATTTACATATACATGTTTCATGGGCCCAGTAATGTTTACTTACATGACTGAGCTAGAACGGGAGAAAGCCGCATTGTATTTTGTGCATGGCTTGTGTCTGTGTGATATATGTGTGCCCAAACCCTTTTTAATGGCACAGATGGTCCATGAGGTAATGAGACACCTGCGGGCAGGGATCAGTGCCTGGTATGCAGCAGGGCTGCCAGCAGGTATTCGCGGAATGCCTGGACAAGCGGGGACACACTTGCATCCAACTGTTTGAAAATGGAGAATTTTTAAAATCTTCTTAAAGAGCCTTTAACATTTTTTATTGAGGTGAAATTTACACCATATACAGGTGGCCATTTTAAAGTGTCCAGTTCAGTGATGCTCAGTGCATTCACGATGCTGGGCAACTGCCACCCTTGTCTGCTTCCAGAATGTTTCTATCACATACGAAAGGCACCATGGACCCATTTCTTCCTTCCACCAGCCCTGGCAGCCACGAATCTGCTTTCTGTTTGTATGGATTTGCCTGTCCTGGACATTTCATATAATATATGACCTTTCATGTCTAGCCTCTTTCCAAAGCATAGTATTTTCCAGGTCCATTGCACTGTAGCAGGTATCAGAACCTCATTTCTTTTTATGGTTGAATAATAATAGTCCACCATGTGGCTCCTGCCACATTTTGTTTATCTGTCCCTCAGCTGATAACATTTGGGTTGTTTCTACCTTTTCAGCCATTGTGAATGGTGCTGGTATGAACACCTGTGGAAGAGAATTTGAGTACCTGTGCTCAGTTCTCTTGGGTACATGCCTAGGAATGGAATTGCTGGATCATGTGGTATTTCTATGTTCATCTTCTTCAGTCAACACCAAGCCATTTTCCACAGGAGGTGCACCATTTTACAGCTGAATCAGCAATGTGTGAGGATTCATATTTCTCCACATCCTTGCCAACCCTTGGCATTTTCTGTTTTTAAAAAAATTCTAGTCATCATAGTGGAGGCATAGTGGTATTTTACTGTGGGATTGATTTGCGTTTTAGGGCTCTGTTTTAAAAATAAGCACTCCTGGGGCAGAACCATATTTTATTACTTCTTTTAGGACAGACTTTCTACATGGAGCAAGTGTGATCAGGAGACCTGATTTGGTGATAAAAATGGTCATTGAGTGAATGCCTTCTCTGCAGCAGCATTCTAGTGCTTTCTGCACAGGGTTTAATTCTCAAGTCACCCTGTTTTTCATGTGAGGAAGTGGAGGCCTAGAGGCTAACTTTTGTGTCTAAGTTGTATAGCTGCTCAGTAGTAGCTTTGGGGTTCAATTCAGGGCTGCCTGTCTGACTCCAAAAGCTCCCAAAGGCTCATGCCCTTTCCATGGGGAGTCTGAATCATGGACATAGGGAAAAGAAAGTAAGAAGGTGTTCATTTCATATGTTTTAGTTAAAAGCAAAGCCTTTACAGTTTGTGAGTGGAGAGGACTGATGTTGGTGCTCGTTTGGGGTCCTGGCGGTCTGCAGTGTCTGATCCTTCCGGGAGTCGGGGCCTTGGGTGCTGGTACGCCCCTGGCTGGAGGCTCTGGAAGGGAGTGCCTGCTTGTGTTCGTGGGGCTGCAGAACAGCCTCACATCTCAGGGACTCTGTTGAGACTTTGTAATTACGTGGACTGATGAGGTTGAGGACGCATGCAGGGCAAGCCCCAGCTACACTCAGTTCTGGGGAATACCTTCCATTAGGTAATAGCTGGTTCTCAGTAAATGTTGGCTGAACTCAGTTGAGTGTAGCTTCCTGAAAAAATAAATATCAGACTGAATCCTATTAGAAAATTACAGGAAATATATATATTTAAAAAGAGTCCTCCAGTGAATCCTATTGTAGGTGACCCTTTGGATGTATCTTTTAGGTAAATCTGATTTTTACATGTGGTTTGTTTAGTGTGAGATAGACTGGCTTTGGAGATTTACTTATAAGGTCATTGATACTGTAACTGAATTATCTTACTATATAGAGATGGTTCATGTGTCCTCACAGTGTTTATTAAACCACTTTGGTGACTGACACTGGGGATGGAAGAAATAAATGAGGCCTCAGGATTCTTATGGGGCTTCCCTGATAGCTCAGTTGGTAAAGAATCTGCCTGCAATGCAGGAGACCCTGGTTCGATTCCTGGGTCGGGAAGATCCCTGGAAGAAGGGCTAGGCTACCCACACCAGTATTCTTGGGCTTCCCTTGTGACTCAGCTGGTAAAGAATCCACCTGCAATGTGGGAGACCTGGGTTCAATCCCTGGGTTGGGAAGATCCCCTGGAGAAGGGAAAGGCTACCCACTCCAGTATTCTGGCCTGGAGAAGTCCATGGACTGTATAGTCTATGGGGTCGCAAGGAGTCAGACACAACTGAGCGACTCACTTTCACTTCACAGGATGCTTATAAATCTAGAAGGGAGGACAGAGATGCAAACTGTAAACCACAGACCATGCTGGTGCACTGGGGGTGCACCCTGAGGGCTCACAGTGGAGGCTGACAGTGCCTCTGGGTGGGGGCTTCAGAGAGGGCTTCATGACGGCACCTGGAGGGAGGGAGGGGGACAGAACTCTCAGGACAGAAAGGCTTGGCAGAGTGGGGACCCAAACGGGGCCTTGAGGAATTTGAAAGGCCTGGGGCGGGGGTGTGGGGGGGTGTGGAAGGAAGGAATTTGAGGCCTGGGGAGTGGTGTGGGCAGGGGCCCAGAGAAGAGAAGGTCTACATACACGGCCAGTGCCTTGCTGGCCTGGCCGGCTCTGGGGCTGGAGGGCAGGTCAGAGGTGGCGGGTAAGAGAGCTTCAGCTGCTGAGTCTGGCCTAGAAGCTCCTGGAACGTGTGAAGCAGAGTGTGGGTGAATGTCACCGTCTGCCAGCTACCCAGGAGGTAGCAGTGCTCATCAACTACTCTTCTGAAGGTAGACCAACCTCGGGCCATAAACTGGCAGGTGGGCTCCCCCGAAAGCAGAGGCAGCCCCTGAGCCTGGTGCATCCTCCAACCCCCAACCAAGCAGGGATGGTCTCTGTTTCACATGTGAGGAAATGAAGGCTCAGATGTGGAGCGACCTGCTCAGGGCCAGGCAGCCTGCCAAGAGCAAGGCCAGGGCAGGACCCGGGAGCAGATCGCGCCAGGTGAGAGGCTGATGGCAGGTGGACTGAGGCTCCACTCTCCAGGAGTCTTTCCCTGGGACGTGAGCTGTTGGGACCTTTCCAGGGTTCTCTGGGTCTGAGCAACAGACCAGTGCTGGCCTCTCTCCCGCACCTTGATCGTCTTCCGTTTCGGCCTTTGCAGCAGTCCCCAACCTTTTTGGCACCAGAGACTGGTTTTGTGGAAGACAATTTTTTCCATAGACTGAGGGGTGGAGGGATGGTTTCAGGATGATTCAAGCTCATTACACTTACTGTGCACTTTATTTCTAACCTGCTGCCGCTGCTGACCTGACGGGACATACCGCTCTGGGGCTTGGAGGTTGGGGACCCCTGCTTTAGTGAGTCAGGGAAAGGTTTCAGGAGACGGACTCCAGAAACCTCAACAAGCTCTTGCTTCCTGGTGGAGGACAGGAGGCTGTGTGACCTGTGGGGCATGGGCTCTGTGTGAGGCCTGTCTCAGGCAGACCCAGTCTTCAAGCCGCCAGAAGAACACTGACCATGCAGGTGGGGAAGCTGGCCAGTTTCTGACATCCTGCTGTATCCCCAGGAGGGAAGTAAACTGGGAAGCAGTGTTCAATGAGCCTGTGTTCCTTCCCTCCATCATCAAAGTTGAAGTGAATTGCTTAAATATTTCAGAAATTAGCAAATATATATACATGCAATGTCTTCCCAGGTGGTGCTAGTGGTAAAGAACCCGCCTGCCAATGCAGGAGACACGAGATGCAGGTTTGACCTCTGGTCGGGAAGATCTCTTGCAGAATGGCATGGCAACCCACTCCAGTGTTCTTGCCTGGAGAATCCCCGCGAGAGACGAGCCTGGTGGGCTAGTGTCCATAGGGTTGCAAAGAGGCGGACACGACTGAAGCAACTCAGCACGCACTCATGGATACACGTGCACAATATTATTTGTCCAGTGTACACAGTGCTGTTTCTCGTTTAATACCTTTTTGAAAGTCCTTTGTGCTAGAAGTTAGATATTTTAAGAATTACGCTTTTGTTGAACTCTACATTTCAACTTCAGAGCAATGAAAAAGGCCTAGTCAACTGGCTCATTAAAAATATTTCTGCCTCTTAGAAGACATTCAAAGCAGATGAAAGATTTTTGCCTTCATTGGCAGGATCCTCTCTAGCTAATCCTGTCTTCTTTTAGAATTTTCTAAGAAGCTCTGGGAGAAATAATTGAAAAAGATCAGAAATGGAGCTTGGGATGGACCTGACTTCAACACCTTGGGTTGATGGACATTGGTGTGTTGTTTTTTTTTTCCCCATTTAATATCCCCTCCCTTAGAGGGGAAAGGAAGATGTGTATAAATACTTTAGCTGATGATCAGGAAGACTGATTCTTGCTGCTTACTGACTCTGGGCCTTGGTGCAAGCCTCACTGCATCTCTGAATCCTTCTCATCTTTTGAGTGAAGAGATTGTCCTTTCCGCCTGAGTTTCTCTGTGACCCTGTTATGGGAACTGGGCAGACCACTGAGCAGAAAACTTCTGCAGCCCATGAGATTATTCTGTCTGCAGCGACAGCAATCTGTGAATCCACAGACAAAACGCTTAGGGAGATGGAATGCAGCTGTTGCTGTAATGAGTGAGGAGAGAAAATAGAATTTGTTGAGGATTAAAAAAATATTAAGCTGAGAGATGTGAAAGCCTGTAGGGTAATTGCTACTTGGCTGTATCTTCACAATTGGCATAAGTACATCCCAAGGGCCTCTTGTGTGTTGGAGCACAGCGCTCCTCCAAGTGGTCCCCTCAGCAGAATCACCATCCACTGTGTGCTTGGTGGACTCCAGCATCCTGGGTGGGTCCTCCTCCAACCTGTCGAACCAGTAAGTAGAAGGGATCCTGGGATCTCTTTCAACAAGCCTACCAGGTGATTCTTTGTGCTAACGTGAGAGAAACACTGTTCTGGAAACCCAGCATTTGAGGAGCACTTGGGGCTTCCCTGATGGCTCAGATGGTCAAGAATCTTCTGCAATGCAGGAGACCCAGTTTCCATCCCTGGGTTGGGAAGATCCCCTGGGGAAGGGAATGGATACCCACTCCAGTATTCTTGCCTGGAGAATTCCATGGACAAAGGGGCCTGACAGGCTGCAGTCCGTTGGGTTGCAAACAGTCGG
Source organism: Bubalus bubalis (assembly GCF_019923935.1). Taxonomy (NCBI): domain Eukaryota; kingdom Metazoa; phylum Chordata; class Mammalia; order Artiodactyla; family Bovidae; genus Bubalus; species Bubalus bubalis. Next base: position 12,427,311 of record NC_059178.1, read on the forward strand.
ACATGACTGAGTGACTAACACTTTCACCTTCACCAGGATCATGAAGCTCCAATACTTTGGCCACCTGATGTGAAGAGCCAACTCACTGGAAAAGACCCTGCTGCTGGGAAAGATCGAGGGCAGCAGAGGATGAGATGGTTAGATAGCATCACCGACTCAATGGACATGGATTTGGGCAAACTCCACGAGGTAGTGGAGGACAGAGGAGCCTGGTGTGCCACAGTCCGTGGGGTGGCAAAGAGTCAGACACCACTTAGCAACTGAACAACAGCAACACTTACAGGGGTCATGCACACTTTGGGTGAAGAAACAAGCCCAGGAAGGTTGGTGGTTTCCCAGGAAGGTCTATAGTTGACTCAAGCTTTATCAGGGAGTTAATAGATTAGCTATAGCCCAGGCCGTTCCTGTTCCTAATGTGGCCTGTGACCTGCAACCTCAGTGGCACCTTAGAGCTTGTTAGAAAAGCAGATGCATGGATCCTTGGCCAGGCCTGTGGACCAGCATCTCTGGCAGTCAGTCCATTTTATCAAGCCCTGCAGGAAACTCTGAAACCCCAGCGCTCACCTAGGCATCGAGCTTTTTGTCATGCCTTACTCACCGGAGCGACACGTACTCCGTGATGGCCCTGTCTTGAGACTGTGTTCTTGGGATTCACATGGAAACACGTGGTCATGCCTCTTTGTTTTTCTGTAGTGCAGCCTGGGATGTGCTGGTCTCAGGGTGACCACCTGTCCTGGTTTGCCTGGGGCTGAGGGAAATTTCCCCAGACATACTGAACTGGGAGAGTCCCAGGCAGACTGGAACGACTGGGCATCCCAGCTGGTCTCAGGGTTTAGAGGGGAAAAAGTTGGCCATGTCCTATGGAGTTGAATCTTTTGACAAACATTTTCTGGATTGCACTGAGTGTGGGAGGCTCAGGCGGTAATAAAAAGGCCGTTTTCATTAAGTCTGTTTTAATGTATGGCTGTCATCACTGAAATCCATTGTCCTTTGCTTTCTTTCCTCTCCACGTGGAACCTGGCAGTACAGAAGCACAGTTGTGGGGAGGAGATGGGCTGGCCCAGCACTCATTTTTGCTCATTTTGTACCGTAAGTGGTTGCCATGCGGTAGGGGTGTTATTATATAAGCCGGGGAGAGGCTGTTCTGTGAGTTCAGATTCAAGGCAGGAAGGGTCAGAAGGAAGAAATGATGGTTTTAGTTACAGAATCATTTCGTTCATAAGCTGAAGCTGGGAAGCTCTTGGGCGTTTGCCGAGCGTAGGTTTTGTCTCCTGCTCTGCTGGGCAGTGTGGGGCCTAGAGACACAGCAAAATCGCCCCATTTTCTTCATGCACTTATATTTCTTTCTGGGTTTTTCAGGGCACTTAAAAAGCAAGCAGGTATTCTGATTCTCTCATTTTATAGATTATAAGGTTTTGATTCTAGAGAGGAAGAAAACCAGACTCCCAGGCAGAAAGGGGGTGATGGTATAGCATATAGAATTATATAGTCTAAAGTTACTTTTCAGATTTCATAACTGATACCCGGCACTGTTTCTTGTATGGACTCAGGGGTTCATGAAGGCCTGCTCCTGATCCCTGAGTAGGGCTGGAAGTCCCTTCCCAGCCCTCTGGAGACGGGCTTTATGCACAGGTGGGGGAGGTTAGACTTCCTGAAAGGGCCTTGAAGAATGATCTGAGAGCTTCTGCTTCATAGGCAGGCCATTTCTTATGTTTGAGCACGTGTAAAGTGCCTTGAGGTCAGAGCTTATCTTGTTCACCTTATTGTCTCCCACACATTAACTGAGCTCTTTACATATTAGCAAACTCACTAACTCCTGCTTGTCTTGTTTAGGATTAAAGCTGACACCTTCTTTCCCTACAGAAGGGACAGATTGCAGTTTGGGTTGGTGAGATCACGGCTGTGAGCTTCAATGACACAGCTGTTTCCTAGCCCATGTCTGAGCTTTCCTCTTGTGGATTTGGGAAACAGGCTTCCTCTCCCCACTTACTCATTTGATAACTGAACTTCTAAAGACTGATCATGGAGCACCTCGATGATGGCTGTTAACCAGGAAATAAATGAGAAAGGCCACTCTTCACCTCAAGTTCGCTGTCCCTAGAGCAGGGAGAAGACTCTTATGGGGGCAGGTCTCTCTCCGTGTCATCGGGAGATCAAGAGTGAGAGAGAAGCAGCCCTGTTTTGTGTGGAGTGATACTAATTGCTGTGTGTCCTGTAGCCGAGAACTTTGGTCTCTGAGGACCACAGGAATGTGTGCTATGATTATTCTTAGGATTCTGGCCTAGACTGTTTTTATTTTTTTATTTTTTATTTTTTTTTAAATTAAATTTGACCCATTCTGCATCATCTGGGAAAACATTAGCTCACTTATTAGGAACATCCACTTATGTTTGTTGTTGTGGGTGTGTGCTCAGTTGTGTTAGATTCTTTGTGAGTCCATGGGCTATATAGCCTGCCAGGCTCCTCTCTCCATGGAATTTTCCAGGCGAGAATACTGGAGTGGGTTGCCATTTCCTACTCCAGGGGATCTTCCTGGCCCAGCGTTTGAACACATATATGTATCGAACATTTGTTTTTGGCTGTGTCGGGTCTTAGTTGCGGTGCACAGGTTCTAGAGCATGTGGTCTCCCCAGTTGTGGCACATGGGCTCGCTAGTTGTGGCACGGCTTGTGGGATCTTAGTTCCCCAACCAGGGACTGAACGCACGTCCCTTGCATTGGAAGGCAGATTCTTAACCATCAGACTACCAGGGAAGTCCCAGAAAGTCCCTATATTTTAATTCAATGTCTAAGTCTTGGAGAGACGGGGAAGTTGTGCAGGGTCTGGGTGGAACATGGAAGGAATGATGATGTTGGATTATTTCTTCCTCTTGTCACTGGTGATGAGTTGTAGCTGGAAACATTCCAACCCCCCTTGTTTTCCCCCAAGTGGAAGGGGGTCAGCTAAATACTATCTTTAAAAAGGAAACAACCCTATGGAAAACATTGCACGATAACTCACCTTTGTATACACATGCAGAATCCTCGCCAGAAAGTCTGTTCATTGCTACTAAAAATCCCCCAATGTTTACAAGAACAGATAGTAATAACAGGGATTGAAACATTGGAGTAGATTATTTAGTAGTTCTAGAATACTAGTTCTGTAAGTGTTCTGTAAGACTGAAGCCACACTGACGATTAGGGTTCAGCAGTAGACAGTCAGGTGTGTGAAGACGGGCACAGTGTCTTTTCGCCACTGTCTTTCTAGAGTCTGGCACAGGGCATGGCCATGGTAGGTGCTCAATACCTTTTGATAAATGGGACAAGGAAGTTCTCTTTGAAAGAAGGAGTTTCCATGACTGTCAGGCTCCCTTGCATAAGGCTGGAGTTTCACCTTAAGACTCAGTTCCACAGACGTCTTTTGAAGACTAGCCAAGGGCCTGCTCCTGTCTGAGTGTCGTGAGAAGGGAAGGGGACAGGCCTCGGGGGAGGAGAGCAGACTGCAATGAGCAGTCTGGACTGTCACCCCTCAGGGTCAGAGGAGAGCGGTTGGCACTCGTAGGACAGGTGTGGTGGGCAGAGGCCAGGTGTGGAATCAGACGTAAATATACACCGAGGTGCGGCTCCTGCAGTGGGCCCGAAAGTCGCAGAGCCTGAAGGGGTCCTGACGGCGACGTCAGCGCCGTTCCCCGAGTGTACTGGTGAGGAAGCTGAGGCTCCGAGCGGGGAGGTGACTAGTACAAGGTCAAACAGCCTGTTCATGCTAGAGCCTAGGCTGGAACCTGGGTTTGCTGGGTTTTGGTCCCCCACCAGCCCCATGTCTGTGATTTTCAAATGCCCTGTGGAGCAAATGGAGCAACAAGGGGCCTCCTGGCTGAGGAAAGGGGGCGCCCAGGTAGCCGTGTGGATCTTCTCCGAAGGAGGTTCTGTGGACATTTATCTGCAGATGTCGGGACATGCTGCACGGGCTTCGCTGAGGCCGCCCAACCACACGCTGCAGCTGTTGAAGCAGCGCCGCAGTGCTGGTCGCCCGGCACCTCCCAGCCTTCATCATCACCCCCATTTTTGCCCCTGGAAGCTTCAGTGCCGATCCCTCAAGAAGGATGAACTCTGGCTTCTGCTCTGGTCCTTCAACTCTTTGCCAAGTTCCCTTAGGCAGCGCGAGTGGAGGCTCATGAGGGAGTCAGCTGACTCCTGCACACGCCTGCCCAGCTCAAACGTCGGAATTGGGAGCAGGTTACGTAACTTTATTACGTAAACCTGGTTCCACCTCAGGCCTCAGTTACCCCTTAATTAGAAGCCAGCTGCCCTCAGAAGCCTGGCTGTACCCCCCGGGCTCTTTGAGGATTGTCTCGGAACCTGTCACGTGAGGAGACTTCCCAAGTGATGTCTTGGTGACCTGGATGAGTCAGTGTAGCTCAGGAAGGTCCCTGGGAAGTGTTGGGCAGGTCAGCGGGGCTATGATATTCAAGTGCGTGATTTTTCTAGTGATTCATTTTCATCATTATTTTCCAGAAGCATCAGTCTGATATTTGGAAATTTAGTACATGGTCCTTCACTCAGGATAGTTTGAAGAGCCATCTAAAGCCTCACCCTGGATTTAGTAATAATAGTAATAGTTTAGTAATAATAAATTAGCACACATAAAGCACACGCTCAGTCTGGCTTTGTACTAACTGCCTTAAACATGTTATCTAATCTTCATGGTCACCCCATGAGGGTGGTACCCCAGGCGACCAGTATCCCTGTCTCACAAATGCAGAATCTGGGCCTTGGGGGGCCTGTAACCCACCCAGAGTTAAGCGGACGGGAAGGGACAGGGTCGGGGCTTGGCAGCAGGTCTGCTGCCTTCAGAGCCTGCGCTGAGCCCTGAGCCAGGCTGGGTCCAGGAGGCCGTGTGCTGGCCAGCAGGTTTGTTCCCAGGGCTGAGCTGGGCCTGCGCTGCCCTGGACCTCACAGTTGGGGAGCGTAGGCCTCTGGGTCTTTTTCCGCCTTCCTCCGGCCTCCCTGGTTAGTGCTCCTGGGACATGTGTGGCAATGAGAAGACTGTTGCTTGGACTAAATGACAGCAGTTGCCACTCATTCTTTTCGTGGTGGTTGTTGGTCTCAGCCTTCTGCTAAGCACTGAGCTTTTGGGGGAAGCTGACCCCATGACTGAAATTCGCGACATGGATCAGGTCGGTGCAGGCGCCCATCCACGAGAGTTGGCAGTTGACACTTTTGCCTTCCTGATGCCGACTGCCCCCTCCCCTCTGTTAGTGTGTGGGACGGCAGGCCTGCCTGGGGAGTGTGATGGGAGAGAGGCCAAGGCCTCCTGGGAGTCCGGTGGCTGAAGGCTCGGCCCTCTGTGAGACACGGGCCTCCTTTCTCTTTCTTGCTTTGGCCAGCTGTGACTTGACTTCTGTGCTTTCTCCAAATTTTATGTAGGATACCTTCAGTATTAGAATAACATGTTTTAAAAAACATAAATTCTACCACCTTAGCCTTATACCTGTGCCTCAGTTTACTCATCTGTAAAATGGTGATAATTGCCTCTGCTTGCTTCATAGGGCTGACATTAAGCCAAATGAAGGAGGAACCTGGCGTGTTGGGTACTTTAAAGAGAGGAGGCAAAGTCCACAAAATCAAGCTCAGGTGGCACATCTAAATGCTGTAATGGGGCCGTGAGATGGAAGTTTAATCTTTTGCAATCTGATCTCATTTGTTCAGTCTCAGGACTTATCCTGAGAAATTGATAAAATGAGTTAATTGTATGTTCTCTCTTTTCTGTTCGTATAGCAGCTCTTTAGGCTTTAGACAAAAGCTAAACTCCCATGTACTTAAAGCTGAAATGGCATTTGTGATGCCTGGGAGATAAGAGCCTGCTTGAGTTGCTCTCAGCGAGGATGATAATGGAAACCAGGAAGAAGGTGGGGAGGAGGGAGTTTCAGAAGGTGCTCCCCAATGGCATCTGCAGGTGCTACCCAATGGCGTCGGCAGGGTAACCCCCTGCACTGACTTCCATCTCAGGGACCCCTACCTATCTCTGGGTGGTCGATACATTTCTGGACATTCTTTATAATGTACAGAAACAAATTGCAATTTCCTATCTGAACCTGATGGTTATGAGGCCACAGTTGATATTCAGACATAAAGAAAAGGAAATAGCAGCTCTCTGAGTTGAATAATTAAGCCATATCAGAGCAGTGAGTGTTCCGTGGCCCAGTGATGTGCTTTTTTCTCTGATGTTCTATTGTCCTTAATCTTTAGCACAAATGTAAAATGTCGTTCAGTTCAGTTTAGTCGCTCAGTCGTGTCCGACTCTTTGCGACCCCATGAATTGTAGCACGCCAGGCCTCCCTGTCCATCACCAACTCCTGGAGTTCACTCAAACTCATGTCCATCGAGTCAGTGATGCCATCCAGCCATCTCATCCTCTGTCATCCCCTTCTCCTCTAAATCTTGGTGAGCCTTGCAGTAAAGTTGGCAGAAATTTGTCACAGCAGTAGGGAGGCATTAGTGACTCTTGGGAGAGCCAGTCAGGCTTCTGGTTTTATGTCAAAGCGCTTCTTGATGTGGCCTTAGGATGGTAAGCTTCCCAAGGGCAGGGACTTTTGTCCATTTCATTCACCGTTCTGTGCCTAGGACTTAGAACAGTGCCGACCACAGAGGTGCTGAGCAGATCATGTCTTGGAAAGAGTGGACAGAAGCTGTAGAAACTTTCTGCTTACATTCAGCAATGTCGGTCCTGGGTGCAGGGGGCTGCAGGCACAGTGCAAACAAGCTCTTTGGGAAACAACTATAAAATCCGGGTGATGGGAAAGGGCTCCAGTGTACATTATTCATAAGCAGCCACTCAGCTTCCACGTAACCTTAATTAAATGAAATGATTTGAAAGTGTAATGTTGGTGATACACTTGGGTGTTTGAGGTTTGGTGATGGTGTTGCATTAATAAATGTCTTATTGAAATAAATGACCCAGTTTCTTTTAATACAACCTCCTTATAGTGAAAGTAGAAAGCTGCTGCATTGGCTTTTAACACTGTTGCAAATTGGTTCATTTTCATAAGTGTCCTGACAGTGGGGATTCAAATATTGTCATTAGTCATTGTTATTTATCGTCTTGGATCACACAGTTGAGATCATACTGTATGCCTATTTAGAAACTTCCAGTTCATTGGGGGAGTTTATTGCTCTGATGGAAGTATGTATCAGTACATGGGGTAGATGGGACTGGAAGGGCCTGATGTCTATGTGGCAGAGAGAAAAGGGTTTTCACAGGGGGTGCTATGCTATGTCAGGCATCACACAGATTGTGGTCAAAGGAAGACCCTGCTGGCCGTGCTTGACTGGTTTAGATGCCGTGGTTCTCTGATCCTGGAGGCGTGGGTGTCCCCTCCTGTGTGTCTGCCTGTGGAGTCCTGTTTTGTGGATATACGTGGAAGAGTGGCTAAGTAGGAGTCCTGTCGTTGCCTCTTGGTGGGACATCTCAGTGTTGACGCCATACTTACTGTGATGGGTCAGTACCAAGGACTCCACATTTACCCCATCGCGGCGTTTCTCAGCGAGGCTCTTGGAGCACCTGTGGCAGAGTCACTTAGGTTGTGTGTAATGTGGATTCCTGGATCCGTCCTAGATCCTCTGGAGAAGGGCTTCAGTTCTCTTTATTTTGCTTTCCTCCCATGGAAAAGTCTTGCTGGGCTTTTGGGTCTTGCTTTATTTCCATCGTGTCTCTCCTCTGATGTCGCTTCCTTGGAGAGTTCGTCGCTGACCACACTACCTAAAACGGCAGTCTTGTTTTCCCCATTCAGGTTGTTTCCAAGCGTCTTTCCATGCTTTGCTTCTCTCCGGAGCAACTGTCTCTGTATCTGGTTTCATCTGTCTCCTCTGCTACAACGTGAGTTCCCAGAGTGCATGGACCCTGTCTCTTCCTCCTCTTGTACCCCATTGCCTAGAGCCTGCCTGGCAAATAGTAGGTGCTCTGTGAGTGCACTGCATGAAGGTCTCCAGGTGAGTCTTATGGTTGCTCAAGGTGCCTTACGGGGAGAGGCAGATGAGCTGGGGAGAGGCAGATGAGCTGGGGAGAGGCAGATGAGCTGGGGAGAGGCAGATGAGCTGGGGAGAGGCAGATGAGCTGGGGAGAGGCAGATGAGCTGGGGAGAGGCAGTCTTGCGGTAGGATAAAGAAATGGTGGAAAGGGCTAAGGCTTAGAAACTCCAGTCCTAATGTTAGTAAGCCTGCAGTCTTACCTTTATGAGCTAACTTTGCCAGCATAAACCACAGTGAATTTAAGGACTTTCATAACTACTGGTGGTGATTGCAAAATATTCTGCAAACATATGGCAATAGAAGTGACAATAACCACATTCTAGATCTTAGTTATGACTGACCCCTTAAGGCAGATAGGGTTTTGATCAGATTGCTGGTTCTTTTGAGTTTCTGTTGCAACTGACTTAACACAGAGAACATGAATTTGAGTGAAAGATGCAGTTTGTCTGGAGAATCCACACCAGAGCTTGCAGAAAGGACATGACCCAGAAGGGACTGTTCTCCTACTAATTTAAATTACAGTCTTGAATTTGGGTACATCTCCATTTCAATCTGTGACTGATCAGTGCCTTTTACAGGGGAGGGACTTGGGGGTTTTATGAATAGAATTTGCTTCTGTTAGGTAACCAGTTTAAATTCTTTTTTTTTTTTTTGATGAGTTGAGCAAGAAATGCTGCTGATTATAAACGATGGTAGTGATGCTTCTAGCGCTGGCCTCATTGTGTCCCTTTGAGTTGGTTGTGGTTAAACTGAGGCACCGACTATATTGGTAATAGAAGGTATGGCCTCGATTCCCACACAAGTAATCTTGGAGCTGATCTAATCTGAGTATTCTTTCTTCTTCTTGCCATTTCCTTACTTAGTAGGATATCCACCAAAGGATGAAAATCTTAACTAGTCGGTCCAGAGGGAATACGTGACCTAATCCTGAAAAGAAATCTCAGTGCTGTAGAGCCCTCATTACTGCGAGCTCATATCCTCTCATATCCTCTGCTCTTCTGTTCATAGTGCACTGTGATTGCAGGATCTTCTTCTGAAGTGTGTGTGTTTAGTAAGGCATTCTCTAATCTGAACCCATAGGTGTTTGGCTCTGTGTTTTCTCCCTTCTTCCTCTGGGCTTCCCTGGTGGCTCAGATGGTAAAACGTCTGCCTGCAATGCGGGAGACCCGGGTTTGATTCCTGGGTCGGGAAGATCCCCTGGAGAAGGAAATGGCAATCCACTCCAGCACTCTTGACTGGAAAATCCCGTGGACGGAGGAGCCTGGTAGGCTACAGTCCATGGGGTTGCAAAGAGTTGGACACAACTGAGCGACTTCACTTTCTTTCTTTTCTTTCTCCCTTTACCCTATTTTTAACTGTACTTTTAAATATACATCATGTGTGTATGTGTATTGTATATGTATGTTTTTTTGGACAGACCCATATTCTACATTGTCAAACTCTCCAGGTGGTTAATAGCCCTAATAACCTTACACTCACCAATCCATGCTACAAACATCTTTGGCAAATTTTAATAATGGAGTAAAGGTTTTGTTCCTTAACTTCCAATTTCATTGGGTCCTCTGTGTTAGGGATTTGAGTTTATGGAATATGACTGGCTGGTCTGAGTGACACATGTTTAGGGATTTTTTTTTTTTTAAAAAGCACATTTGACTGACTCAAGAGGAGAGGCAAGTGTTGATTCAGGGTGTTGCTATGGAGTCCCACAGATCTGGGCTCCAATCCTGGCTCTGGGAACTTTTAGTAATGTATGCTTGGCAAAGTGCTTAATTTTGCCAATTAATTACCTTATTTTATTTTTTATTTTTGGCTGTGCCATGTGGCATGTGGGATCTTCCCTGACCAGGGGTCAAACCCTTGCCCCCTGCATTGGAAGCATGGAGTCTTAACCACTGGACCGCCAGGGAAGTCCCATACTTTACTTTCTTATGTAAATGAGAGTAAATACTATTTTACTCATTCAAATATTGAGTACCAACCTGGTGGCTTAGTGCTAAAAAAAAAAAAAGTCTGCCTGCAATGCAGGAGAGACCCTGGGTCAGGAAGATCCCCTGGAGAAGGGAATGGCTACCCACTCCAGTATTTTTGCCTGGAGAATCCCATGGACAGAGGAGCCTGGCAGGCTACAGTCCATGGGGTCACAGAAACAGAGCTTAGTGGCTAAATATACCATGCAGTGTACCTCTTGTTTCTGCCCAAGGCCTAGTGACCAGCGCCTCTTGTGTTATCATCCAGCCTCATCCTGGTCTGAATTCCTACCTTTTTAGTACCTCAGTCTGCAGGGAAACAGTTCTCCTAAACTGCAGAAGCCAAGTGTTGACCTCTTAGTACCCTCTCTTCTCGAGTCCTCCCGATGTGTGAGTCCCGGTGATCCTCAGGACGCTCCATTCCAGCCGAGCGCCAGCCCATGCACAGGTGCTGCCGCTGTGGCATTTGTGGTTCTGTGACTGCCCATGTTTACCATGCTTTCTGGCAGGGCTCCTGTCCATCGGCTTCCAGTTAGAAGATTAGTAAGGGTAGATGCGACTTTTGGAGTCCACGTCTCTCTGTTCACTCTCTGAATAAACGAGTTGACCCCCAGGGCCCTGCAGAAGCCTGGAGTGCTGATGACACGGCAGCCTGTCACCACACTGGCTTGATTTTCACCTCCTCCCGTCTGTGTCTTCGCAGAGCTCCATCTCCACATGAGGTGTAGATTCGAAAGCTGCATGTCCTCTGAGGTGCCCTCTGCCCTCTTCTCTTTCCAGAGCTTCCCTGTCCTGGCGGGTCTGGTGCTTGCATCCTCTGCTTTCTGCTGCCTGCTTTCTGTCGTCCCGTCCTCCTACAAGCATGCCGCTGCTGTGTGGAGTTTCCAGTAGGTTTCATAGATCGTGGGCCTTGTGGTCTCTTGGACATGCTTGTGCTGTGACTCCAACATAAAAGCCTGATGTCGCGAGAAACTGTTGCTCTCCTCTCTGGAGTGTGGTGGTCGCTACTGTCTGCCTCTGTTCTCGGTTCCTGTTTGCCTGAGTGTGGTCCTCTGAGGAGTATGGGAAGTGACCTTCAGGCTCTATTCAGGTGTAACATTTTTTCTGGTTGTAACCTGGTTTCCATTGGAGTATAGGCAAGTGAGGCTAGGTAAAGAGGCCTAAATTGTAGTGTTGTAGAAATAAGTTCAGTGTCAAAGAATGTGAATTATTATTTTTTAACCTTGAGAAAGGCTGTGAAAAATATATTTTGATTTGCCTGAAAGTTAAGAGACCAAGGTCTGTAATTTGTGATTATTAATGATATTATTAGTGAGGAACTGGTTCCGTTGTTGACGGAAACCCAAGAATGTTCTTATCCTGAGGCCCACCTTATTTGAGCATTATTTTTCACCCCAAAGAAAGATGAGAACCATCACAAAGATGAATAGTTTAATTATAATCTTTCATGGTACTGACCTAAACTAAAACAAAATTTTTTTTAAACTGGTACTTTTTACTAAGGAGGTTCTTACTTACATGTTCTGGAATGATGCTTCCTGGTTGTTCTACCCATCTGGGACTCCATGCTCTTGGTAGCAGATTATTAGGGAGGACCCACCAGATTTCAAGGAGCCATCTGGTTATAATGTTAGAAAGAGCTGTTAGGAGTTTGACTAGAGTCGTTATAAAGAAAAACCAAAAGGATTGAGAGGGGAGGATTTTGAACAGAAGTGAGACTGTGAAATGCTGACATTTCCAGGGAGGATTCGGCTACAGTGTCTGCATCTCCCCAGCCTCCGTGGTTCGGGTTGAGACAATATCCACACAAAACACTAGTTAGAGATGGGGACCAAGGTGGTGGCCTCAGCAATGGCAAGGCAGCACTCTGTTACTCTCACATTCAGTGCTGTTGGTAAATTGTTGCAGTCACAACGTTGCCAAAATGTCAAGATAGCTGAGCCCACAAAGCAGCTCACCTGGGCTGCAAACCGAAGGATGCTTGCTGAATACCCAAGGTGAACCTGCAGTCCTAAGCACAGACAAAACAAGGACGGGTGGGGCAGGAGAGAAGGGCAAGAGGGCAGAGTCTGTTTCAAGAGCCTAATAACTCCACCTGCTGATAACATCCAGGCCTTGGGAGTAGCTACTCCTCTTCTTCGAGAGGAATGCATTTGGGCTGAAGAAACACAAAAGACTGCCTCTCCATTACTCCCTGGAGAGGGCAGAAAAGTCTCTCATGGGCTGAAGCAGAAACCGGGGAGAGGAAAGAAAGGCCTTTGGGGAATCATGGGCTGACGTGGGGTCATGCGGTTCTTTTGCCTTGGCGATTTGGGGAAAAGCTCAAACTAGAGTGTGCATGCAGAACACCTGGGGATATTTAAAGATAGAGATTCTCATTCACTGGGTCTGAGTTGGAGATTCTGCACTTTGAACAAGCTTCCAGGTGTTGCTGATGCTATTCCTCTTGTGCGGACCAAACTTGGAACAGCCAAGTTCTAATCTTCTCTTCTGAGCCAGGCCAGACTGAGTTACAGTAGCCTTTGCCCTGTATCAAGGTCTCTTACTAATTGCAGACACTCCCTCTTAGTATTCCTAGTATGTGGCCATCTCTACATCTCTATCTTCTCAACGGGTCCCTGCAACACTGGACCACAGGGGCGATGTGTTACCTGGCTTTTCTCCTCCTGGGCTGCTTTCCTTCTGTGAATTCTCTTTAAACATTCTCTCTTCCTTTTTCCAGGTTAAAACTTGGAGAGGGTCTTTTTTCTTTTTCTTTGTTTTAAAGTTTTTTTAAGCTGTAGCATGTGGCAATCAAGATTGCCTTAGGACTTAAGGTAAAGATTACATGCTACAGAGATGATATGGTCAGGGACTCACAGATGCCTGATTACTGTCTCATTGAGTATCCATATTCTTCCCTGGAACCTGTTTAAGGAACAATTGTCAAATATTGATCAACTTTCCACTAGATGTTGATTAGCTCCAAGCCCAGTGCCTTCCAAGGCAGAGTTCTGGGTTGGAGCATTGCAGTTTTGAGTGGTGGAAATGGCCTCAGCTCACGCTGAACCACATCCTTTTCTAGGGGTCTTACCATGCTCTGCTTGTGTCCTCTGCAAAACAAAGACAGGAGGGAGCGAACAAAGATAGCTTGACACTGGGGAGCCTTTACCTCTGGTTCCGTTTGCCGATCCCTGGGCCTGGAGGAGAGAAGGTGAAGAGGAGGGAGAAGCACTGTGTGACCTTTGGATGACAGTGAGCATGCCCTAGTAGCCGTCAGTATCCTGGGTCTAACCGATTCGTATTACTGTGCTTTGGGGGAAGAGTAAGGAAGCAGGTGGAGGGTGGTAGGCACCTTTCATACCATGCAGACCTTTTCCTGTAACTCAGTTGGTGAAGAATCTGCCTGCAATGCAGGAGACCCAGGTTCGATCCCTGGGTCGGGAAGATCCCCTGGAGAAGGAAATGGCAACCCACTCCAGTATTCTTGCCTGGAGAATCCCATTGACAGAGGAGCCTGGCAGGTTGCAGTCCATGGGGTTGCGAGAGTCAGACACGACTTAGTGACTAAACCACACCACCACACCTGTGCACAGGAGCTGAAGTTTTCTTGTTGGTGGGCCTGGTGTTGCATGACAGTAAACGAGGCTTCAGAGATGCTCGGTGAAGTTGGGATTCCCACGTGTGAAAAGGCATTCTCTCAAGCCCTCACTTAAGTAGCAGAACCAGCATCATGCATCTCTCTCTTCATTGCGACAGCTCAGAAGAAAACAAGATCCTGATTTAGCAGAGCAGATGTCACATAAAACACTTTGCTTTAACTATGACAGAGTGAAACTGTGAGTTAGTCATTTAAGAATTTACTCTAGTGAATATCCAAACAGATGTGCTAACGTACAAGAGAAAACCTGCTCCTCCCTTGCTGTCGGTGGACCACACCTGCGTGTCATTTTAGTTCTTCCTTCAGTTCCCAGGCAGGGCTTTGCTGAAACATCTGGGCCATGCATCTTGGCTCTGAGTTTGGGAGGTGACCACTCACTGGGTTATGGACACTGAGGGTCTGTGTCTGGACCCCAGAACCATGACCCTGTGTCCAGTGTCTTCAGCCAGCCCAAGGAGCTCATGGCAGGCACTGGGGCCCTGTTGAATACTTCTCAGTATGTAGGTAGCCCTTTGGTAGAGGATGACGTTAGTGTGTCCAGTGTTGGATGCCCATTAGCATCACTGAAGCCAGTTGGGTTTGCTGGGGAAAAATAACTGTAAGATGTCTTGTGTTCCTCAGCTAACCATTCTGTGAAGGCACATAGCAGCTCAAAGCTTAGGCCCAAACGTCTGTAGACCTCACCAAATGCCTCCTGGGGGTCAGGACCACCTGTGATCAAGAACGTCTCACCTGAGGTAAGGGCATTGTGTTTGGGGATGAACCCTTGGAGGTGAAAATCTCAGGAGTGACCTGCATTTTACTCACCAAAGAAACAAGGCTGGTGACTTTCTATCTAAGGCAGCCTTTGGGAGTAGAAGGAAACACACCCGGTCAAACTTCTGTTCTCTGTGTCTTTCTTGGCCTCTGCTGTGAATCGCTCTTGCTGGACAACCAGTCCCGAAGCATGGTCCTCACATGTCACTGATCTGTTCTGGAGCCTCTAACAGCCTCCAGTTCTGAGAAGCCTCCCTCATCTGCCCATTCTTACCTGTCCAAATCCATTTCCCATTACAGCCTGACTGCATTTTCTGTTTCAGGTAGGCTTTTGTTTTTTTCCTGTCCTTATTTCAGTTGGTTTTATTCTGAGCATTAGGTATAAAAGATAAGGAAATAGAAAATGTCTGAAGTTGGAAATGCACAACTTCAAACTTCATCGAGGGACGCAGATTGAGACATGTTGGAATATGTATTGTGCCCGTGGCTAGAGAAAATGGATTAAATGGAAACAGAATGGGGAAGTTGTGTTTCAAGCAATGCAGTGTCTCCAAAACTCTGAATATGAACTATTAAAGTATACCCCTAAGTGGGCTTCCCTGGTGGCTCAGTGATAAAGAATCGACCTGCCAGAGCAGGAGACGTGAGTTTGGTCCCTGGGTCAGGAGGATCCCCTGGAGAAGGGAATGGCTTCCTATTCCAGTATTCTTATCTGGGAAATCCTGTGGACAGTGGAGCCTGGTGGGCTACAGTCCATTAGGGTCACAAAGAGTTGGATTTGACTTAGCAACTGAGCATGTATGCACATACCCATAAATAAACCCACAAGCTGTCCTGTTTGATGGAGAATGTTAGTTACAAGCAAATTACATTGTAGAGGAAACAGTCACTGATTTCGCAGGGAATCATTTACTCTGATCTTGATAGGTGGTCTCCTGCCTGGACTTCAATGGGGCTAGTTAGTCTTGTCCTTTCCTGGCTCACACCTCTAGCCTCTTGGGCAAAAACTGTGTAGCTTCCCCTTTGTTTAGGGCTGAGTATCAGTTTCCCAGCTGCTGACTCTCCTTTGCCAATCCCAGGTTGTGTTGGCTTCAGTTTCATGTTGCTTTCGCTGCTCTCTCTCAGTTTCACTTGAATCCCGGTTGCAGCAGGGTCTGTGATCTACTGCCCTGGTTTCTTTGTTGTCAGTGAGTCCTTTGGCACCTGACGCTGCCTCATGAGCTGTCAGTGACTTGCCTCTAGACTTTGCTAGGCTTGGGACTTGTATTGGAGGTTACTCTCCCTCCCCAGTGATTGGTTTGTGTCATTTGACAGTACCTAATATGGACCCTAAAACTTTTTGCCTCTTATGTCTACAAATCCATCATGCTTATTGCCTGGAAAATAAGCCCTATATTCTGCTGCTATAAAGTGATGAATGAGTCTTAAGAAAAATATCAGAATTTACATGTTTACCTATTATTGGCAAGAACTATCCTAACCACACTGCTATAGCCCAAGAAGTTTTGAAACTTCTAGTTGTGTTCAAGCCATCGTATAATTTACACATGGACCAAACACATTTTATCAGTACAACTAAATATGTCTTCATTGAGCGCTTTCAGTGAACCAGGTAGTGGAGTATGTCTGGGAATCAAAAGAGTGGTTAAGATTGCTTTTATGGCGCCTCCTGTCTGGTTGATGTAAGCATATGAGCAGCCCTGGGACAAGCCAGGTTGTACTGGTATGTCTGTGGGAATGGATGTGGGAGGAAAGTCAGAGAAGGCTGAAGTCATGAAGGATGGGGAGGATTACAGGAAGATAAGATAGGGGAGGGTGGAGCATTCCAGGAAGAGGGAATCATATTTGGTTATTTTGAAAATCCAGGGCTTTCTCAAGAAACGGGGTAGTTCCATTGGACTGGCGGACGGCATGTGCAGGGACAGTTCCCTGATCCCACAGCCCCTGGGTGGGCGCCAGCTGCGGCTGCAGGGACCGGGCTGGCTTAGCGGGGTCTCCTAGAGGAGCTGAGAGCAGACATTGGCCAGAGCTGGGGGTATATGGTAGCCAAGCTTCTGAGAAGCCGTCATAGACTCCAATGTTGGGCCCCTGGGCAAATGCAAAGTTAGAGATTATGGAGAGGAGACCAGAACAGGACAGGAAGCAGGAATTCAAAGCAAGGGTGCAGGGAATTCAATTTTTAAGGATGTTCAGTGTGAATGAGGTCAGTGGCGAAGGACTTGCACTTACGTAGAGTGGACCAACTAATAACAGGTTAGTGGGTGGCTCGTAAAGGTCAGACTGAAGGAGAGTGGAGATAGTGGTCAGAGAGCACCGAGGGCCTCGAATAACAACCTGCAGGAGGCTTAACTACTGGTCCTTCTCTAACAAGGAGTGAAGGGCCGACTTGGGTTTCAGGTAGGGGGATCTCCTAGCTATTGGTAGGCTGGGTCAGAGAGGAGAGAGATTGAAAGCAAGGAGACCGTAGCACTTGTCAGTCTTAGTTTAAAGGGAAAGGATGCCTGGACCAAAATGATTCAGATGGGGAAAGGGGAGAGGTGGTGAGGGAAGCAGGTGGGAAAGGGTCTGGTGTGGCTTAGGTGCTGGCTGATCACATCTCTTTGTTTGCGCCAGAGATGGCTGGTTTATACCTACTGGCCTGGCATAGGTGAATCATGTGAAACTGCCTTTCTGTTGGTCAAAAGTGATCACATGTGGTCATTTCATATGCATCAACTTACTATTACAGGGGCTTCCTTTCACTCTTAGAAGTGTTCCAGATTACTTCATCATCTTAGAGACTGGAAGATGAGGGAAAAAAAAGTATTTCCCAAGGTTCTGAATTGTTGACCAGGAGGGACGGGAGAAGCCATCTAGGAGAAAATGACAGAGGTGGCCCTCAATCTATACTACTGCCCCATGGGACCATTTATTAAAAAAAAAATTCTGTAAGCAGATAATGTTTTATTTCCATCAGAGATTTAACACAGACTGAGTACTCTGATGTTCTTAGAACTCTTCACCCACACACCTGGTACCAGTACAGCCTGGCTCCAGAAGTAACTAGGATTGGGAGGTGGGTGATACTGACCTACCTTGTTTGCTAAATTTGGGGCTGACTCATACCTCTGACTTCCAAGTAATTCCATTCTCACTAAAGATGGAACATCCCTGAGGATGTGTGAAAATACGAAGCCTATGAAGGCGGTTCATGTAGGAGCCGTAACAGCCATGTTATGAGTACACGGTCGAGTACTCTGGTGAAAGGGGCACTGCAGACAGTCTTGCTGTGAGAAATGTTGTATAAAAAGTGTTTAAAGCTTAGAGGTTTTTATTACTGAGCAGGTCCATGGGCAGTATGTCCTGGCTTTAGTTTCTGGTGGCCTAATAGAGTCAGTATCATATCATGGGCATTGTGTGTTATGTGCCAGGTGTGTGGGTGAGGAGTTCTAAGAACATCTGAGTACTCAGTCTGTGTTAAATCTCTGATGGAAATAAAACATTTATCTGCTTACAGATTTTTTTTTTTAATAAATGGTCCCATGGGGCAGTAGTATAGATTGAGGGCCACCTCTGTCATTTTCTCCTAGATGGCTTCTTCCTTCCCTTCACAATGCACCACCTTTTTCTATATATTTCATTATGAAATTTTTAGTATTTTCATTGAATTTTCTCTCAATGCAAAAGAACTCTTTGAGTATTATGGAAAATTAGGAAGGTGCAGAAAACAACAGAGAAAATAATGATCATCCCTGATCTTACTACTTTTCTTCCTAACACATTGTCTCCTTCCTTCTTATAATCCCACTCAATTGGAGATAACTGTTAGGTTTTGCTATAAGCTTTTCAGACTTGCCTTTTGCATGCACAAACCACCTGGCCATAGAGCCATTTTTAAAAAACAAAACAAGGATCATCCTGTATGTGTTGTGTAATGTTTTCATTTAATATGCCCTGACTATCTTTCCAAAGCAAGCGTGTTAGCCTGCTACCACATATTAGTCACACGAACGACTGTGCAGTATGTTTCCACGCCATGACTGATGGAAATTTAGGCCAATTCTCAATTTGTACAACTGCAAACCATCCTGCAGTTAATATCCTTATTTATTTACTTCATCTCCAGGTGAGTCCTTTTGTAGGAGAGACTCCTAGACTTGACCAGACTTGTCCACCTGGGTTAAGTTGCCCTCCAGGTTTAACCCATTTTGTTATTCTGTCAACAGCGTTGAATGTGGCTATTTCCTTACCTTTTAGTGTTAACCAGTCTTAATATTTTGCAAAACTTGTAGGTTAAAAAAATGGTATGTTGCTGTTTAATGGCCATTTCTTAAATCAAGGTTAAGGATGAATATCTTTTCATATGTTGATTCACTTTTTTTTTTTTTAAACTGGAGGAGAATTGCTTTACAGTGTTTGGTGGTCTCTGCCATGCTAAATTGCTTAAGTCGTGTCTGACTCTGTGCAACCCCATAGACAGCAGCCCACCAGGCTCCCCCATCCCTGGGATTCTCTAGGCAAGAATACTGGAGTGGGTTTCCATTTCCTTCTCCAATGCGTGAAAGTGAAAAGTCAAAGTGACGTCGCTCAGTCGTGTCCGACTCTTAGCGACCCCATTGACTGCAGCCTACCAGGCTCCTCCGTCCATGGGATTTTCCGGGCAAGAGTACTGGAGTGGGGTGCCATTGCCTTCTCCGGTCTCTGCCATACATCAGCATGAATCAGTCATAATCATATAATCTTGAGCCTCCCCACCCCCCCATCCCACCCCTCTAGGTCGTCACAGAGTGCTGGGCTGGGCTCCCCATGTTACACAGCAGCTTCTCACTAGTTATCAACTCTTGGTCTTTAGAAAGGTTGTTTATGTATTTTGTTCCTGATTTATAGGAGCTCGGAGAGTAAGATACTAAACCTTTCTTTGTACATTTGCGCATGTTTCTTAACTATCATTTGTTTTTAAATTTGTTTACGGAGAATCTTTAAAAGGAATGGCATATCTGTCAGTCTTTTTCCTTTATGGATTTTGAATTTTATGTCATGCTTATTTAGGCTTTGAAATTCTTAAAGTGTTTTTGGAGCCCAACAGTCTTGACATTTATTCAGTGATGCAGTAAGTTAACTAACACTAGAGTGTCTCCTTGATGTGTTCGGTTCCTACTTAAAACGGGATCATTTCTAACGCCTTTCTTAATTTCATTTTGAGCTCCCGTATGTCAAAGGTGTTCCTAGTGACAGTGGCCTTTTAAGAAATTGAATATCACCCCTTTGGAGAACCTGAAAGTTATGGCCCAGTTAACCATTTGACTAACTTCTTCCAGGAACCTCATGGTTTCCATGGCACCTTTATAACTCTTTTGTTGTGTAGACAGGATGCTTTTTCATTAAAAACTGAATCAGTCAAAGTTATGGGTTTCACACATGTTCTGCTTTCCTGAGGTTTGTTAGAACAATGCCCAGAAGCAGGAACTCCATACTCTCATCTCCCTTCCCATTTAGCTGTGTGACCTAGGGTTTGTCATGTAACCTTTGTAGACTCCTCATTTTTCAAATGCAAGACTCAGTCATTCCCTCAATGCCTCTCCCATCACTGTTTCTTGGTTTTATGATTTCATGATTCTTCTGAATTTCAGCTTAGGGCTGTGGCTCTGCTTATCTGTCATTTCTTTCTTCTAACCTTTTCTATCTTCTGAGCCTCTTATTTGAAATCTTTTCAAGGCAGGCAGTTATTCATTTGGATTCTTCTCTTTGTTTCTGCAGACCCTTGGATGTGTCTGCCTCATTTCCTGGACTCTGTCTTTGCAGCTGAAATTAGAAACCTGGAGAAGCATAGCAGATGCTAGAGTTTTATGAAGTAACAGGCCTAAAATAGCCCAAGTCTACTGGCAGAGGGTTTGGCTGTAATTCCAGTGACAGGTCCTGATGGGGCTGACCTGAGTAGGTCCCCAGTTTCTCCTCGACTTTTGAGGATGGCTTCAATACATCATCATCCCCTTGGCCAAACCCTTGACTTGTATAGTCTCATTTCCCCCTCTTTTCCTTTCAGTGTGTTAGTATTAAAAGCTTTGGGAAAATTTCAGTACAAACCTGTATGTAAATGGGAGTTTAGATCTGAAGAAGCTACAGGCAGGCACTGAATAGAAGCCGGACTGGGGGGTGAGTACTGAGTTGTAGGTACTGGGGGCTGGTGATATGTCAGGTGGCTCTAAGGCATGGGGCTCATTTGATAAACAAATGAGTACCTGTGTGCCCCGAGAGACTCCTGCACAAGGAGAGAAGCAGCCTGGAGTGATGGAAAGAAGGCAAAATAGTAGGCTGATTTGGGTTGAAGTCTCGATCCCTGTGTCAGGAAGATCCCCTGGAGAAGGAAATGGCAACCTACTCCAATATTCTTGCCTAGGAAATTCCGTGGATGGAAGAGCTTGGCAGGCTACAGTTCATGGGGTCGCAAAGAGTTGGACACGACTGAGCAGCTAACACTTTCTGGGGCTGTCCCTTGCCTTTTGTTTCAGGTATATCCCTTACCTTCTGAGTCTACCCATTTGTGGGATGATTGTAAGGATTAAGGGATGAGATTCATGTATGTTGACTGTTAGGAGGCGCCATCTTCAAATGGTGATGATAGCTTTCTAATACTTGTGGTGACTGAGTTGCAAGGCGTATGCAAATAAGTGGACTATGAGTAAGATTTGTAAATGCCCTAGGACACTTTACAGATAAGGTGTTAAAGGACTTGGAAAACAGAGTTCCTATCACCCTGAGTGTAGGAGGGGAATGCACAATGTTCATATACTAAATACTCGATTAATCAAAGCTGCTATAAGATAGTGCGTGTATGCTAAACTGTTTCAGCCGTGTCTGACTCTCTGCAGTCCTATGGACCATAGCCGGCCAGGCTCCCCTGTTCATGGGATTCTCCGGGCAAGAATACTGGAGTGGGTTGCCATTTCCTCCTCCAGGGAGTCTTCCCGACCCAGGGCTTGAACTCCGTCTCTTACATCTCCTGCATTGGCAGGCAGGTTCTTTAGCACTAGTGCCACCTGGGAAGCCCCACTGTAAGATAGGCTGCCACTTTAACAATTCCTTTATAAACCTCCGGTGCATTTAAATGATAGGATAGGACCTCATCCAGTTTTCTTTGTCCAAGTGGCAAGTGACTGTGATGTCCTCACAAACATAGGTGGAGTTCTTACGAAAAATTCCCATCCTGGCGGCGCATGTATACCCAAGCACACCTGCTGATATGTAATTTGAATGCACTTCCTCATAGAAACGTCTTTACTCTATTTGGAGCATATGGGCTGTGTGAGCTGTCTTGGGAACCTCTCACTTCTAGGATGGTTTCTATGGAAAATGTGAATTTTGAGTTCTAGACTTAGAACTTAGAACACAGCTTGTTTGAACATTGATAAAGAGAAGCCTCACTTGATACCCCAGGAGGATGTGAGACCATGTCATAAGTGAAGTGGTACAATGAGGTTCTTCCTGAATGGACCCAAGAGGTAGTAGCTTCCCTGTGCTGCATTGTAACACACGCCAGGTCAGTTGTAGGAAGACTTCAGTACCTACAAGGCTACGGAACTACTCTGCTTTGATTTTAAACATTACATTTTGAGACCTTGGTTTAAGAAAATTGCCTTAAAAGTCAAATAAAAAAAGGAAAGGGCAGCATCAGTAGCAGGAACAGTAACCCACCCATGGTGGGGTGGTGGCGATTTCCTGGTTTTCTGCAAATGATGACTGTAGAGCCTATGAATATTGCTTGTTGAATTCTAGATCGATGTGGAGACAAACCTAATAAGGGATTTAGTTACTGTCTCATAGCTGTTGTTTCCTGGAATCTGTGTCCCTTTGGGCTGTTGTAATAGAACACCATAGATTAAGTGGCTTTTAAACAACAGAAATCCATTTCACCTTGTTGTAGAGGCTGTGAGTCCATAATCAAGGCAGGGGCGCACGCAGCATCTGGTCAGGGATGCTTCTTGGTTCGTGGATGGCCATCTTCTCTCTGTGTCCTCCGATGGTGGAAGGGGAGAACTCTGGGCTCTTTAGCCTCTTATAAGGGCACTAATCCTGTGCATGGGGCTCCACCCTCATTACCTAATGACCTCCTAGAGGTCCTACCTTCAAACACCATCACAATGGAATTAGGTTTCAACATACGAATTTAAGGGAGACACAAACGTTCGGTCTACATCACCCTGTCAGCAGCAACGGCTTTGTTCTCTCGGGCAGCCCTGAAGTCTGTCTTCCATGAACACCCTTTGTTAGGTTCCTTCAGAGGAGAAACTTGGGTTTTCTTTTTGTATTTCTAACACTTGAATAAGGTTTCTATAACTTGAGCTTTTGATAAACTCTAAAAAAAAATAGTAGGAAACTGGTAAGTCTTCTGAAAGATTACTTTTGCTAGATGTAATGGACAGGAATAATAAAGATTAGCCAGGAATAATGGACATCAGAATTTTTCTCCAAAATAGTACCAAGAAAGGGAACAATAGAAATCAATCAACAATCTGTCAGGCACTAGCATATGCCTCTACTGAATTGAGAATTTTGAAAGAACCAAAGATGTATAATATACAGCCCTTCTTCAAAAGAAGTTTATAATGTAGATAAGATAGATATGCAAAACAGTGACTGGAAAAGACAGTATGAAATGAATTACTTTGCTACAAATCATTTTTGGAAGATGGGGGATATAAATTATACATACACAAATGCATGCATTTTAAATGCCTTGTGCTCAAATGCATAATCCAGGCAACTGGAGAAATTTAGTAATTTCTGAAATACAGGCTTGAGCTGGTCCTTGAAGTGAGGGTAAGCTAAAGGGTTATGCAAGAAGATATGTAAAAATGTAGATTGAAAAATTGCATTGTCCTATTTTATTCCTAATAAGCTAACCTGGAGTTCCACAGAAAGGAACAAAATTTTTGTTTTAATGATTTTAAAGTCCCTTGAAAAATACTTCATCTCGAGTTTTCACTGGTGCGGCCACCTGTGTTTAAGCGTGTCTGTGGGGCTGACACGTGGACTCCACATCACTTCTTTTTCTGATGCGTGTGGCCGCTGTTCCCAACGTATCTGCCGAGTGAAGTTTGCTGAGACTCAGATCTGATCTCACCTTTATCTGGCTCAGAAGCTTTCAGTCGCTTCCGACAGCTCGAAGTCCTCTGCTCTTGCAATGGGTGTGCAGCGTGCTCCTCAGTCCAGCCTTTTTCCTCTGCCTTCCTCTGTACCCCCAATCCACAGCCAGCCTTACAGCAGGGTCCCCTCACCCACACCGCCTGCTGCGTGTCCTGCGTGTGGGTCTCTTCCTGATACTCCCTGCCTCTGCGTGCTCAAATCTTGCACGGCCTTCACATCTTTGCTCAGATGTCACTACTGCCATAAGGCCTTCTTATCTTTGTGGGAACAGAATCCCTGCCCCTCTGAGTCTGGCGGCACCCAGCCCACCTGCTCCCGTGGCCGTTGGCATGTTCTCCTCTGTGTTGCTGGTTTTTGAGGACATTTTTCTCCTCTTCCATTTTGGTTTTCCTGCACCTCGCATCAGCTGTGCTTTCCACACAGGAGGCCTTACCTCCCCAGAAAAGGCATCTCCAGCCCTCACCCTACCTAGTGAACACCTGGCTTATTTGTTGCTACTCTTGCACGTTCATTTGGAGGGTTTTGCTGATGTGTGTAGAGACGGTGGACACACGCAGACAAGCATATGATTCTTCTAACATTCCACTTGATAATGCAGTGTCTAAGATGCTTTGTATCCACGGGAGTTTCCCAGGGACGCTGTGGGGTGTGATGGGGCAGACGTCAGAACCCTACCTAGCTGTAGCTTAAGGACACACTCTCAGGATGTAGGGGGAAAGCTAACAGCTAGGATGTGTCCCTGGCCACAGGACTGCGTGGGGTTGGGTAATGGCGCAGCCTGGTTGTTGCATTGTTTGCAGCTGTTGCACACACAGGCATGCCCGCTGTGCTGTTGCTGTGGGTCTCCAGCATGGCCTGCCGTAGAGGCCACCACTCCCAGTTAGTCTGGTTTGGGGTTACTGGTAGAGGGATCTCTTGTTTGGTTATCTGTTTTTCTGCATACAAACCACCCCAATATTTAGTGGCATAAAAACTGTAGTCTTTTTTCATCTCGCATGGCTGTGGGTTGACTAGTCACATGTGTGCCCTTGGCCGACTCATCTGCTCTCGTAGCTTCACCTTCAACCTGTAAACATAAGACCTCTAGGCTCATTTCTTAAGCCTTCGCTCCCTTCCTGAGCTCTAAACATAAATATCCAACTGACTGCTGGCATAGTCGGCGAGATTCCCCCAACCTTGGCGTTTCTACAAGGGAGCTCTTTATCTTTGCCCTGAATGTGAAAATTGTATCATTTCTCTTTAAGTCTCCAATGCCTGCATAGTATATGGCACAACCAGTAGATTCTGAGTAATACTCGCTGAGTTAATATGTGAACAAACACTTATGTAGACCCACCAGTAGGAGAGGAGATAAATAATGGTCCCACGTGCGGTGGTATACTGAAATGAGTGAAGCAGATCTACTTGTATCAAAAAGGATAAACACCAATTATGAGTAGGAAAAGTAAAATTATGTAGTATATAGTATATGCTCAAGCCCCGGGAGATGGTGGAGGGACAGGGAAGCCTGGAGCACTGCAGTCCATGGAGTCGCAAAGAGTCAGACAAGACTGAGCGACTGAACAACAATGTATCTGCTACCATTTGTCTAAAGTATACAGCCCCAGATATTGTGCATTTCTGCATTTATATTTTTGTGTTCCTGGCTATTGACATGGGTGTGAGGGAACTCTCCACTGTCAATATTGGCTATTCTTTGGGGGTTAGAGGGTGGGCAATTACAGGGGGATGGAACACTCAATGGTAATATTAAATTTATTTTTTAAAAAATCCAAGGTGAGTAGGAATAGGCTATAAAATGTTAACTGTGTTTTGAAGATACAGATGTCTGCTCTAACTCCTCTATACTTAAAAAAACTGCAATATATTAATTTTTTTTAAAAAAAAGGAAAGACGATGATGTACTGGGGTCAGCAGGAATAAATGTAGTGAGCCTCGCTGAGAAGTTAGGTAGGGACTTAATGAGGGTCACACTTCTGTGCCAGGCATTAGAACCCAGATGACGTGGCCCCGCCCAGCTGATCTTTCTGCTCTGCCATGTCATCGGATTATACTCCAACCTAGAATGTCTGGTAAGCGTAATCCATCGTTTTCCAGTCATGTGGATGTTGACTGCCCATTACTTGTGTCAGTCAAGCCCTGGCTGGGCGTGGGATAGCCAGGGAATATTTAGGGCTTGGCTTCTTACACCACTGTTCTGACATCTCTTTAAGGAGGGTCTCAGTTGCCATCCCTGTAGTGCCAGTGGGTCTCACAGATGGTTTAATAGATGCTCCCAACAAAGGCACTGTGTGTGATCCCAGAGCGCTGAGGAGAGGTGGCCCCGCATTGAGAGGTGCTGGTCCACTTGGCCTGGTGCCTCGGAGGCCCGGGAACTGTATCTGAATTGTCCATGTATCTGTCTTGGCACCTGCCACCTTGGTGCTTAAATATTTATTTGAATTAATGGACCCAGGAATGTTTTATTAATGTGGCTTTGTTCATCAGGATGGGGCTGAAACCTTCTCCCTGTTTGCTGAGGGTAAAATGTGATGCCATAGGCTTAGAAAAGTCATAACAGAGCCTGGAAAGAAACCTTCCACCTGGAAGGAGTTTCCTGGGAGCAGCGGTGGAGGTTGCTTTGCAGTTCTGATATGAGACCCACGTGCTGGTGGAAACGCCTGGCTGTTTGCATCAGCTTCCCTGGGGCTGGTGGCCACAGCCCCTTTCCTTGCCCCACGAGGCAGGCAGCTTGATTCACAGCACCCTGTTTCCCCACCCCCAGTGTGAGGTGAGGTGCTTCGCTGTCAGCTCAAAGCCAGCATCCCAAAGACAGCTGACGAGTATGGAGGACCACATTGCTATAGGAAGGTAGCCTGAGCCTTTCTGGAGACATTGCAGTTTATGGGGGGTGGAAATGGATATGGTATTTACGTTCTCCCTTCCCCACTTCTCATGTCAACTGTGTTAACTGTTACGGTGATCAGAGCTGAAACAGAAAGTACAGCCTCTCAGAAACCAGCTCAGGACATGGCAGATTCCTACTCCGTTGTGAGTTGCTGCTCTTCTCTGTGGGCGATAGCTCTGTCCTCAACAGCCTACTTGTGTTAAATGATCTTACTGCACTCTTACAGCTGATTCCATCACCATAACTAAAAGTTTTAACTAATGTGATCTCAGTTTCATATTACATATGATTTCCAGAAGACAATAACAGGTGAATGGCTGATGTCCTTGGGAAAAAATAACTAGGTAACATATTCATTGTTTAGCCTGGCAGTGGAGATGGAGCTGGTTATTAGCTAGTCATTCCTCTAGGTGTTAGAGATTTAGATCAGAGTTTGTAAAGTTCTAATGAATATGTGATGTGTGACAGCTTTTCCTGTTATGCTTTTGGCTTCCTGATTAAACTAACAAGTTCGTATGTTGGAAAAACTACCACTGCCCACTCATAATGAATTACCCGGGCAGAATAAGCAGGAAGGGCTGGGAGAACTGACGTTATCCATCACACAGAGAGGGTAACGTGGGCATGTCACAGTTCTGAATGGGAAAGTGGGTGACGATGGACTGAAGCCCTGCCTCGGAGTTAGGAGGCCTGGGCTCCAGCCCTGACTCTGCAGTTTCAGAGGAAGAGTGGACCGGGTCACTTAAACTTTCTCAGCCCACCTCTGCCCCCTTGTTTTGCCAGAGATGGAGTAATATGTACTGTATTTATCAGAGGTGTTGTGAGGTTCACACTAAAGGCTTAACGTTCTCCCAACTATAATCCAGTTCTGTTGTCATTGCCGTCCCAGCAAGCATCAGGGTTCTCTGGCAGTGTGGTTGACCATTGGACAACACAGGTTTGAACTTCATGGGTCCACTTACGCATGGATGTTTTTCTGTAGTAAATACTATTGTACTGCTGCTGCTGCTGCTGCTAAGTCGCTTCAGTCGTGTCCGACTCTGTGCGACCCCAGAGACGGCAGCCCAGCAGGCTCCCCTGTCCCTGGGATTCTCCAGGCAAGAACACTGGAGTGGGTTGCCATTTCCTTCTCCAATGCATGAAAGTGAAAAGTGAAAGTGAAGTCGCTCAGTCGTGTCCGACTCTTAGCGACCCCATGGACTACAGCCTACCAGGCTCCTCCATCCATGGGATTTTCCAGGCAAGAGTACTGGAGTGGGGTGCCATTGCACAACTGGTTGAATCCAATGATGTCTATACAGGGAGTGGATTATAAATTATACATGGACTTCTGGCTATGCAGAGGGCTAGCACCTCTACCCACTGTGTTGATCAAGGGTCAGCTGTATGGATTCGGTTACAGGTTCCCAAAAGGTAAGAGCAGGAAGAGGTGGGAAGTCTCCAGCAAGGCAAAGAGCTGCTGTGTGAGTGGTGAGTTCCCCAGCTTTGAGAGTCTGTAAGCTTAAGGTCCTCTTCCGCTCAAATGGAGTAGTTCCCTATGAACACATTTTTCTATATATCAATCATCTGTGAGGCATAGGAAACATTAGTGGGTCTGGAGAGAACAATAAACATGGTTAAAGCAAAGTTTTGTTTTGTTTTAAGAGAAATCTAAGAGAGGGAAAATACTCCACTCTGTCAGAATTGACACTTGATTTGCCCGGGATAATGGATTCAAAGCAACACGGATCTCTGTTTTCCCCTCTTGTATAACAGATGAGAAGATTTCCTCCTTTAAGTGGAGGGTTTGTGCTACTAAATGCTGGCTAACAGGTACTGGGTATTGTTCTCAAAACTCCACATATTACTCATGGAGTTCTCCCACCTACCCACTGGAGGGACCCACTCATAAACTGATGCCCAGGAAGGTTATGTGACTGGCCTCAGTCACACGGCTACTCCTTTGCAGGCAGGCTGGCTCCGAGTCTGTTTTACGGTGACACTCCTGTGGTCGTTGTTCAGGGAAATGACAGTCATACTCTGCAATTTGCTTTTAATTATCAGTCTCCCTTGAGGTAGACTGGTGTGGTGTGTCTGAGGATGAATGAGTTTGGAATCTTTGACTTTGGGGATCTGTTTGGGGACTCCCACTAGGGGGTTTACCTCCCTTCACTCCCAATGGAATGTGGCCTTGGGGACCAGACGTGTAACTGAGGCAACATCTCTGCAGAACGGCTGGCCAGATGTAGGAAAACCCTCTGAGGCCCAGACATTGACTTGTCGTAGAAGGGATGGAGGCTCAAATAGGTTGTGTGATATTAGCATAGTTCACCTATCTGTTCAGTCTTTGCTTTAAGCATAGTAAAGAGGAAGGCCTTTTTAAAAAATGTATTTAAAAATATTTTGACTGTGTTGGGTCTTAGTTGCTGCGTGCAGACTCTCTAGTTGTGGGGTGCAGGCTTAGTTGCTCTGGGGTATGTGGGATCTCAGCTCCCTGGCCAGGGACTGAAGCAATGTTCCTTGCATTGCAGGGAGGATTCTTAACCACTGAGCCACCAGGGAAGCCCCAAGAGGAAGGCCTTTGATCAGAACTGGTCTGCCTTTTCAAGAGTGCATTTTAAATGTAGGCTGCCCCTGACGATATCAACAGATACAAACATTTCTGAGACGGGTTGTGTGGAGTTTTAGGATGCCGTTTCCCACTGGGAGTATTTTTGCAGGTGACGGTTCCTCGTTCGGTCTATTTGGTCATGGTACTCTGGAGTGGTGATAGTCCCGGTGTGAGACTGCGTGAGGCCTGAGGCTGGGGTCTGCTGACCGTGAGGTATCGGGTGCGGTTCCTGGTTTGGGGTGACTGATATCTGGCATTTTGCCTGCCTCATGTTGTGTTTGACCTTTTCAGACTTTCTCCGGCCCTGGGTGTGCTTATGGGCCCTGAACCCCATCACACTCGAGGTTGCCTCGACTGTGCTGAAGAGACATTTCCCCTTGGCAGCTGTTCTCGGCTATTTTTCCCCAAATGGCAGTGAACTGACACAAGGGTGTGAACCACCAACATGCCACGCTTCTCTTAGAAGTGTGTTTGTGTTTTCAGAAAATGTTATTGAACCAAGTGAATTGCTCCCTGGTAAAATTGGACATGGCTTAGTGACTGAATAACAAAAACAATATAGCATCACCGACTCAATGGACATGAATTTGAGCAAATTCTGGGAAATAGTGGAGGATGGAGAAGCCTGGCGTGCTACACTCCATGGCATTGCAAAGAGTTGGATACGACTTAACAACTGAACAGCAACAGAATCCCAATAAACTTGAATGATTTGGTGATTTCAATTCTATAACCAAGAATTTGGGAAGTGTGAAATAGGAGTGAACAGGCCACTAGATGCTTAAACCCTGCTCCCTTCCTCAGTTGCTTCTTTGTATAAATTGTGAATTTCTAGCTTCTGAATTTTATTTTCTAACAAAGCTTACACAACAGACGGGAAGATAAAGAAGGTTGCCAAGTGTGAATTGTAATATGAAGTGTTACTTGCACTGAAAAAAAAAAAGCCCAGAAATAACATTTTTTTCCGCATATGGGTCTTTATACCCCAGGACACATGATTTGTGTACTGTGATGGAGAACAAAGCAGAAGCAAACCCCTAAGCCAGCCCCAAAGCACAGCGATCTGCTGTTTGGGAGAGAGCTCTTGTATGTTACTACCGTGTGGGGCTTGTACACCTTCACAATGCAGCTGTTCTCTCCTGGTTTTTTCCCCGTTTCCCACCACCTAACAGTAACTGGAGAATGATTCATCTGTGTGTAGAGTGTATGAGTTAGTTGGCAGCACCCTGAGCCATCAGTTAGCCTTTGTTGGCTGTTGGCAAGTTATTTAAAAATACCAAGTGTTTGTTTTCCCAGGAGTTGAGGATCATCCCACTGGGGAGAATGGGCTGGAGGGTCCCTGAGGTGGTGGAGCCAGGTCATCTTTACCCAGCACTGCCAGCCAGTTCCCTGGGAGCTCGGGTTAGGAGAGAGTACCCCCAGGGCAGCTGGCTCGGTGGAGGGGACCGCCGGAGAGGCTGCCGTCCATGCTGGCTTTGTCGGCCTGTTGAAAGGTGGGGGTGCAGAGGGGGTGCTGGTGCCGCCCCTTAGAGCTCAGGGCGGTGCTGTCTCAGAAGGTGGGCTTGAGTCCCAGGCGATGCAGAAGTTTCTTCCAAGTTTTGCTCGCCATGGGTTGTTGCATGAGAATATTTTTCTTAGCTCCCATCTCCTGATCAATTTTTGGTCATTGATGATCGAAAGTGAAAGTGTCAGTCGTGTCCGACTCTTTGCAACCCCATTGACTAGAGGCCACCAGGCTCCTCTGTCCATGCGATTCACCAGGCAAGAATACTGGAGTGGGTTGCCATTTCCTTCTCCGGGGGATCTTCCTGACCCAGGGATCGAACGTGGGTCTCCCGCATTGCAGGCACATTCCTTACTGTCTGAGCCACAGGGAAGTCGATTGATGATCAAATTCAGTGTCTTAAAGAAACACCAACTTGAAATGTAGGCCCTTGGACAGAGTAGGATGGACAGATAAGAGACTCGTGACCAAAGACATCTCGGACACCCTCCTCCTTTCTGTGGGGGACCTCATCACATTGACTGGGAGGGCTGTGCCCCCACGCCTGGTGTGATGTGTTCTTATCATACAAATTGGGCTCATTCTAGTATTTTTCACAATGGTTTGCACCTAGTATATTCATATGTGTGTTAGTTGCTCAGTTGTGTCTGACTCTTTGTGACCCCACGGACTGTTAGGTCTGTCAGGCCTCTCTGTCCGTGGGATTCTCCAGGCAAGAATACCAGAGCGGGTTGCCATTCTCTTCTCCAGGGGATCTTCCTGACCCAGGGACCGAACCCAGGTCTTCCACATTGCAGGCGGGTTCTTTACCATCTTAGGATAAATGGTGTTATTTAGTGCAATTCCAGTGAAGATCTTGCTGAAGTAGCATTTTTTTTCAGTGTGTCCTTTGTCCCATGGTCTGATTCTAATACTGATCCTGACACCCGGTATTTCAGGAGACGCGCTGGATGGCCACTGAAGCCGGATGGCCTGTGGGTGGCGAGACTCTTGGGGGCAGCTTGTGGGGCAGGTTGTCATTAGCTTCCCCGTCTGTTTTTATGAAAATGTCCGCTTTGGAGCAACGTGTACAGGAAGAGCTTTTAAAGGACAGGTGGAGACGTGGGCGTGGCAGTCAGGAGAGGCTCTCTGGCAGCTGCTCAGATGGCGGTGGGTGCTGTGATGGTCTCCCTGAGAGGCAAGGGCGTCGGGTCCTCTCCGCGCCCTCCCAGCTTTCCTCCTTGAGCCTCGATGCAGAGCCTGGGAGGGAGGGCAGTGTCTTGGCCCTTTGGGGTTGCTGTGACGGATACTATAGACCGGGTGGCTTAAACAGGACGCACTGGATGTCAGTTCTGGAGGCTGGAAGTCCCAGATCATGGCTCCGGCAGGTTCTAGTGTCTAGTGAGGGACTGCTTCTAGGCTGAGGAGCAGTTTTCCTGCTGCGGCCTCACAGGGTGGAAGGGCCAGGGAGTGCTCTTCAGGGGCCTCTTTAATATGAGTGCTGGTCCCACTCATGAGGGCTGCACGGTCATCTCCCAAAGGCCCAACCTCCAGATACCACCACATTGGTGTTAGGACTTACCATGACTTTGGCGAGGGGCACAAGCATTCAGTCTGTAATAGGCAGTTAACTGTGGGTAGTTAACCTGGTTGACCTTGTCACTAAAAGCAAACCTCTGTGGTGTCAGGCTGCTCCCAGGGGCTTGCTGAGATGCTGCATGGTATCGGCTGCCCTAGCGTGGGCTCACACGGGCAGAGTCGAGGACAGGCGTACCTTCGGAGACTCCCCAGCAGGACCATTGCCCAGGGGTGAAGTAGCAAATGCTTTGCTCCAGATTTAGTCTGATCCTGATAGACGCATTCTACAGATGAAGCCCACTGAGGTCTGATACACTGAGATCTGATCTCAGTGTAACTGATCTCTGAGGTTCACGTCTGTCGCATGCCTTATCTTGATGCCAGCTCCCTGAAGGCCTGGCGTCCCCGTGGACCTGGGGGAGTGGTGAATGTCTGTACAGAAAAGGTGGCAGCCATTCTTGGGGGCATCTATCCATGCCCTCCAGGGCCAGTGAGACTGGCAGGCATTTAAAAGTGAAGGAGATTTCTCTATCCTCAGGCTGCAGAGAGGGCAGATGTGAGGAGGGCTCTGACCCGGCAGCGCTTCTGGCTTTTAGGCGGGAGAGGAAGATGGTGATTGGTCCCAGGGGATGCACAGGTGGTTTCTGCTCCCTCTAGCTTCTCGAGCCTGGGCGAGCGTGGCAGCATTCTGTGGAGGAAAGGAGGCCACGGGCTAAGCCTCTTTTTCCTGGGATGTGAATTCTGATGAAAGATTTTGGGGAAAACTGAAATGATACAGAAATGAATGTGGACCGGTGGACAAAGCTGGACACATGGATGCCCTTAGAAGCGGACTGCGCTGGATTGGGTCCCTGGTCGCCTTGCTTTTTCATTTCTTTACTGCAGAAGGCTATTAACGTCTGAGTACTTGGATCCCTGAACTAGCTCACTGTAATCTTGACCCGTATTTATCAATTCTGACTGGAAAGGAGGAGGCAGCAGTTATCCAGTACACCATTGCTAGGATTTAATATCCCCCCCTTTTTTTTCTGATTTCCTTTTTATTCCTCTTCCCTCTTCGCCCCTCCTTCTGCTCCTTTCCCTCCTTCCTTTTGCCTCCATCCTACTGAGGCAAGTCATACCTCTTGATTCCTGGTCATATCTCTTGACTTCCGGTTACACCGCTCTGGTTTCTGGCGCCCCTCACCCTCAGGGTGTTGGGAGGGAACACGGTGTGTCCATTGCTGCCTCCTTGAGTGCCTAAGCCCTTGATCAGGTTCATTTTCCTTTCAGTTCCCACAGCCAGAGCAGGGTCTTGGCTTCATCCTGAGCGCTTTCCCTTAGCAGTGAGTGGGCTCAGGATCTGGGTGAGGGCTCTCTTTGGCACATCTTCTGCAATTAGAGAAAACATCCTGCCCACCCTTCCTTCTGGTTGCCCTCACAGCTGTGGCTTTATCTGATACGATTTTTTTTTAAAAAATCATGAGCTCATCTAGGCGGCATCAGTGGAGGGTTAACAGAGGTTATCCTTGAGGTGTCCTTGGATGCAGAGTGCAGTTTGAAGTCAGACTTGCTGAACCAAAATCCAGCCCTTCTGATGGTCCCACAGCGTGGCCTGCCCCAGCCTGATGTTCATTTATGGGTAGAGCCTCAAGTTGCCACTGGTCTTTATCTCTAAAAACGAGGTGATGTGGGCAGGAAGGAAAGCTGGAAGCCAGAAGTCACTGGCCCAGGTTTCAGGCTCCTTACTCGTATTATGGACAAAAGCTCGTCTCCTCAGTCTTAATTGAGTGTCACAGATTGTTTAGAGGGGCCTGGGGCTTCCTGTCAGAGTCGGACACGACTGAAGCGACTTAGCAGCAGCCGCAGCAGCAGGGGCTTCCTGTCGTGTGTTCGCCCCTCCCCCTTTGTCACCTGCTTTCTTGAATCCAAGACCTAGAGCTCTTGGTCTGTCTTAGGTAGAAAGGGAGGGTCCTCGGACATCCTGGGATCCAAGCCTTTGCTGCCTGGCCTTGGACAGAGAGACACACCTTCAGTGGGCTGCAGCCCCCAGCATTTATAGAAATGAGATGTCTAGTGCTTCGTTGGAGGAGTTAATGAGGATTAAATCACAGTGGCTAAAACATTACCTGTGGAGATGGCTGACTTGGCGTTCTGATAGAACAGTTGGTCCCTTTCTTTCTGCAGCTGTGGAGAAGGGAGGTGCTAGGTGGATCCACGCTTAGAAACAGCGATACTGCTCCTCTGGGTCAGCCGTCCTCACCTTGCTCTTCACTCTGCAGGAGATGCTTACCACTTGGCTTCCTCCGTGTCCTGGCCTGCACCTGAGAGGTCTCCCTGCTTCTCTAGCCTGTATGTTTCCTATCTCCCCAGATCCATGGAGTCCAGAGAACTCCTTCCTCTCTGAACATTAGCACTGGCGCAAGGTCAACAAGAATGCTCCTGTGTCCTTCAGAGACAAAGCCATGCAATACACATGGTTTGTAGCTCAGTTTGGGTTCCTCTGCAAACACCTGAGTACCTGTCCTGTATCAGGCACTATTGGCGCTAGAGATGTGAGCTGCAGGAGGTTAGAGACCTGTCTATTTTGTTTACTGCTACATTTATGAGTCTGCCACAGGCAACAGAGGAATGATAAGTATTTCAGATAAATACTGTGAGGAAAATACAATAGAGGGGGTATGGTAGAAAGTGATAAACAGGGCCTGTTTCTAAATTAATTGTTCAGGAAAGGCTCTGTAGAAAGGTGATACTTAAGCTGAAAGTTATATGATGAGGCAGAGCCGTGTGGGGGAAGGACTGCAGGGTGGCAAAGTCACAGGCCCCAGGGAAAGAACAGGAGGCTGGATCAGTGTGCTGGGGTGGGAAGGGGCGGGCTGTGAAGACAGGCAGCGTTCAACAGCTTCAATAAGAAATTCAGATTCTATTCTTAATGTGCTGGAAGATTTTAAGCCAGGGAGTGGCATCTCATATACTTTTTCAAAGAAGTACTCTGCCTGATGTTTCGTGAGGGGTTGGTGAAGATTGAGGGTCGAAGCAGAGACCAGGTGAAAGGGGGCAGGCCTGGTCCAGGGGAGGGAGGGGAGAGGCGGAGGGAGAGAGATGGGAAGCGTCAGATCAGGGCATCTTTTGGAGGCAGAGCTGATGGACTTGCTGATGGGTTGAGTGTGGATGTGCTTTAGGCTTAGCAAGCAAGTGGATTGAGGTGTCATTTTCTGAGACAGGAAACACTAGGAAAGAAACAGGTTGTGGGGGTGTGGGGGGGTAGGCTAGGATTCTGGAGTTCAGTTTGGTCTTTTTAACGTTTAATATACATGTTAGATACCAAAACAAAGACATTAAGTTGGGCATGTGACTCCAGATCTCCGTGGACTGTTACTTACATGAGAGTTGCAGGTGCAGGGTCACTTCAGAGGGTCTGTGTTTGTGTGTGCATGCATGTGTGTGTGTGCACACATGCGTGCGTGTGTGTTGGGGGGAGGGAGCCGTTTACAGGTGGGTGGAGGAGAGGAGCAGTGAACTCCACAGTGAAGAGGCCTGGAAGGAGGAGGACCAGGAGTGTGGTCAGCAAAGCTCTGTTGTTTTGGAAACCTGCCTTTGAACAGCGTGTTCACGTAGTGGGAGACTTTTCATTCTGAGCACACCTTGGTTTGATTTGGTTGCTTGGCTTCCAGAGGTTCTTGGCTTTTATCTTGCTGGTTCCTCTGGGTGCGGAGTATTGTTAAGTGATTAAATT
Source organism: Bubalus bubalis (assembly GCF_019923935.1). Lineage (NCBI taxonomy): Eukaryota > Metazoa > Chordata > Mammalia > Artiodactyla > Bovidae > Bubalus > Bubalus bubalis. The sequence continues at coordinate 12,463,056 of NC_059178.1, forward strand.
GATATAAATTATTCACCGGTCTGTCTTTTAATGTTTTTCTTCTGCCATCTGGAAACCCTCTGCATGGTGGGTGCTGGGCTTTGGTGCTGGGTGCTAAGAATAGCAATGATGACAATTAGCATTTGTATAATGCTTGGTAGCTATAAATCTACTCTGATAGTCACCACCCAACTACTCACTCTTCCTCTGGCTGCTTCTGGCTGAAGGATCAGGTGAGAACCCCTTGGCTAGGAATTAAGTATCTGCTGGACTCTGGCCTGCCCTTTGAACTTCCCTCCCACCATTCCTGCCCACAAGTCCCTAGCTTCAGCCTAGCTGATGGCCTTGTCTGGACTATCAGCCCTGTCCCCATGCCTGCTTCTGGTCATGTAGGTCAAGTTCTCTTCAGGGACTCCTCCTGGAACTTCCAACCAAACAGAGCTCCCATTCCAACGTCTCCCAGATGGGTCCCACTTACTCCTTTAACCCTGTGCTGATTTCTAGGAACTCTGTTTCCTGCCACTTAACCTTTAATTGATGATGAATATTGCCTTTTTTAATGCTTTGTCTGCTTCACTGTGCTGTTAGCTCTCCAAGGGCAAAAATGTGCCTTAGAAGATTTCCTTCCTACCACATACCTGGCAGTGTCAACTTCTGCTCATGGGAGGGGTTTAATATCTGGATTTATTCTCCTTTGATGCCCTTGTGAGATCACACAGGCAGTTACTTAATTCAATTTAGTTGCTCATTCGTGTCCGACTCTTTGAGACCCCATGGACTGCAGCATGCCAGGCTCCCCTGTCCATCACCAACTCCCGGAGCTTACTCAAACTCGTGTCCCTTGAGTCGGTGATGCCATCCAACCATCTCATCCTCTGTCATCCTGCCTTCTCCTCCCACCTTCAATCTTTCCCAGCATCAGGGTCTTTTCCAATGAGTCGGTTCTTCGCATCAGGTGGCCAAAATATCAGAGCTTCAGCTTCAGCATCAGTCCTTCCAATGAATATTCAGGACTGATTTCCTTTAGGATTGACTGGTTTGATCTCCTTGCAGTCCAAGGGACTCTCAAGAGTCTCCTCCAACACTGCAGTTCAAAAGTATCAATTCTTGACTGCTCAGCTTTCTTTACAGTCCAACTCTCACATCCATACATGACTACTGGAAAAACCATAGCTTTGACTAGATGGACCTTTGTCAGCAAAGTAATGTCTCTGCTTTTTAATGTGCTATCTAGGTTGGTCATAGCTTTTCTTCCAAGGAGCCAGCGTCTTTTAATATCATGGCTGCAGTCACCATTACAAATGAGAAAACTGAGGCAGAAGTGGGCCTTCCTGGAGATGGGGGGCACTCGGCTTGTCCAGGGTCACACAGCAGTTAGTGACAGGACTGGGACCCGTCTTCTGACCACCAGTTCCCATTTCCGGCCTCCTCTAAGTCCACACTCCCTGAACAGCAGGTTGTTCACTGTTCACGGTCGTTGCCTACGTCCGCTGTGTGGCGCTCCCACTCATTTACGATGCTCCACAGACTTTGGGCTGAGTCCCCGAAGCTTGGAAGAGCCTTGCTGGACTGTGGCTGCTTTCCTCTTTTCTCCCAGGACATGGGCAAATGCCAGGCACTAGCTACCCTTCTTTCCTTTATTAATGGTTTCTGGTTATAGGAGCTACAGCCTGTGTGGGCACCGTATTTTGCCTGGGGCGGCCGCAGCACACCCTTTCTTCATTGCATCTGCTCCTGCAGAACTGAGCAGGTGTTTTCCGGAGCCTACAGAGAGGTTTTGAAGGGAGTCTCCGTAGAATTAACAGGGTAGGGTGGTTCCACGGGGACCTAGATGACTTCTAGTTACTTCTCTTTCCCTTTAGACCTAGCCTGGTAGGGATTGCTGGTTCCTTGTGGTGGAGGATGGATCGGTAGCCTGTGTGATGCAGTGTGTTCCAGACATCAGCTGTTGATCTGTCCTTTGTTAACAGACAGGGTTTGGGAGTCTGGGACTTCATGGAATGTCCCTTGGACGCTCCCCTGCAGCGGGGAGACCTGTGCTAAGGATCCTGCTCCTGGCGTTCTTCCCTTTATCTTTAGAGAAACACAGAGGGGTGTGTTTCTTTGACACACTCATTGCATCAGAGTTTTCTAACCTGCAGGGCTGAGAAATTCCCACAGAAGCAGGAGTTCTGGCAGATAAGACCTAAGAAGTTGCAGGACCTGCGGCTGTGCTAACGCTACCAAGAGACATACGGTGTCATTAGACCTCCGCGCTGGGATTCGAGACAGAGTCGTTCCTGCCCAGATGTGCTCAGGCTGGCCACGGCCCTGAGCTGAAGTCTTTGAGATAGGACTATATTTAGCGTTTCTGGTGGGGGAGAGGCTCTAGTTTCTTGCTGTGAGAAGCAGGCAGCTACAATGCTCAGGTCCGTCCGTTCATCCAGCACGTGCTGAAATAGCTTCCAGGTCCTGTATCCTATGTGGCTAGCAAAGAAGATAAATGACGTTTTATTCCTACTCTGGAGGGAAAAGAAACATCTATGCAGGTGAATGTAGTACAGTTAAAGGGAGAGAGGGGACCACACTCAGGTCAAAGGAGCAAAAAAGACTCAACCAGAAGAGTTAAAATTTAAGCCGGACCTTAAAGGCGAACAGCAGTGGGGAGGGTGGGGGAAAGGAGGAAGACGTTTGAGGCGGAGGAAAAGGCAGAGCAAAGGCACACAGACATTAAAGCTCTGGAAGTATTTGGAAACGCAAGGTTAGTGAGGCTGGAGTGCGGAAATGGTGTGGGGGAGGGTCAGGGGTGTGGGCCCAGATTGTGAACCATCTGAATATGAACTTTATCCTGTAAACAGCATGAACATTTTCAAGCAGGGGAATGGTTTCATGAGGGGTGAAGGGTATATTTTTTAAGGATGATAACTCAAGGGACTTCCCTGCTGGTCCAGTGGTTAAGAATCTGCCTTGCAATGCAGGAGACACAGGTTCAGTCCCGGGTCAGGGAACTAAGCTCCCATACGCCACAGGGCAGCTAAGCCTATGGCGGCAGCTACTGAGCCGCAAGAGCTTAAGAGCCCGCAAGTTGCAACGAAGATCGGACACAGCCAAATAAGATAGATGATTATTTATAAAACGGATGATAACTCTAGAACAAGCGTTCTCAACTTTGGCACTGTTGAGATTTCGGGCTAGATCATTGCAGACTAGTTAACAGTAGATTGTAATATTTCGCATGAAAGTTGGAGGTCCTGAACTGAGGCAGCAGAGCCGGAATTGAGAGGATGAGCTGGATCAAGGGAGCTGTCAGCCGTGCCTGGCCTGTCCTAGGCGCCTGAACAAACGGCATTGAGCCTGAATTGGGATTCCTTACTTAAGCTTCGAACATTGGGAACAGCTTGGAGGGTGGAAGGAGCCCTGGCTGGGAGTCAGCCCTGTGGATGGGTCAGTTCTTGTTCAGGGGCCTGAGTTGGCCAAGTCCCTTAACATCCCTGGATCTCAGTGTGCTTCAGCTGTGGAATGTGTCTAGGCCACCCGCGTGCCTCTCTTGTGGAATTCTAAGACTTCACACTTGTGGAAGCCCTTTGAGAGCAGCAGGGCACTGTCCACATGCACAGTCGTTTCTCGATGCACATGCTCAGGAGTGAGGGCAGTGGGCTGGAGCTCACGCAGGACACGAAGGCGGGGGAGGAGATCGCGGATGCCTCGGCCAGCTGTGGACTCATGGAGGCTGAGGCCGGACTCCATGAAGCTCTTGAAGCCCTTCAATGGGAGACGGGATGTTGGCGTTTGGCAGGGAGACGATTGCTGGCCTTTTGGTGATTAACGTCTCAGCTGTCCACAGTGGAACTCTGTTATAACATGATGCTGTTCTTCATCCTTCTATCAGCAGTAAAACAGACTCTCGAGCTAAGCGTCAACCAAAATCTGAAGGTTCCGTGTTAAACAGAGGCAGCTGGTGAATACAGCAGGGGAGGGAAGGGCTAGTGAGTAAGTGGTCTGTTTTAAAAATCTCGTGATTATCTTTTACCAGGAAACTTTTCATGTTCCACCTGTTGGTTGCCTATTGGTTCTTAGGACACAACCCTGGAGAGCAGTGTGCTCTAGGGCTGGGCACTGACTTTTCTGGGGGCCTTGTTTGCCTCCTTCGCTAAATAAGGAGAGAACTTTAGTTATCTAAAAACAGACAAAGCATTGAACTGATGGGCTCCTGTAGTCTCCGTGATCAGAGGAAGGCCTTTCTGTTGAACCACAAACCATGATGTTTCCCTGGATGTATTGGTGGTGGTGGTGGTTTAATCACTAACGGTGTCCAGCTCTGCGGCCCCATGGACTGTAGCCCGCCAGGCTCCTCTGTCCATGGCATATTCCAGGCAAGAATACTGGAGTGGGTTGCCATTTTCTCCTCCAGGGTATAGTTTCAACCCAGGGATTGAACACATCTCCTGCATTGGAGGTTGCTATGAAACGATTTTTACCAAAAGCAGCCCTCTACTGGGAAGCAGGAAGGTGAGGGAATGATAAGTGCAAGCATAGTGTTAGGTACTTTTTACGTTCAACCTATGTATTGAAAAAAACAAGGCCTGGAGAATTTGAATGACTTGTCCAAGAAGGTTTTGCTGTTTGGTTGCTGAGGGAGGCCCGGGCCCCTGGGTACCCTGCCTCCCAGACCAACACAGTGTCCACGTCAGACGCAAGTGCCTTTTGCTGGACGTTCCCAGCTCTGTGCTCTGGGTTGTCTTGGGAAGAACAAGTATGACTCCGCTTGCGTCCAGAACCAGGGTGATGGCTTTTCTCTCCTTTTGTACACTTTCACTTCATTTAAGGTGAGGACTGCTTGCATCACTCACCTTGTTTGAGGTTTGGTAGTTTCCAGTTGTGACGTTTCCCCAGGCCCCCTCTATGCTGGGCTGGGTCTCCAGGAAGGCCTGGAACCAGGGACGTGATTGGAGCCACTGGGATGGACTAGAGATTTAGACCTGGGATACATCCCCATTTTAATCCCTAAGTGATACTGGAAAGAATACAGTGTGACTCAGGCTTTGTCCAGAACCTGGATGATTGAGCACCTTGCATGTGTACCTGCTTTAAGACCTGGGATGCGTACCTGTTACAGTAGGGGTGCACACCTATTTCAACCAACCATTCATCCTCTAAAGCTTTTGCCAAACGCTTACTGGTTTTCTAGCATGTAAGACATTTGCATCCAAGTGAGAATTTTGCTGAAGGATGAGACTCACTCACGTTGCCTCCGAGTTTCTAAGTGACTCTAGAATGAAAAGGTTTCCACTTCAGAAATGTTGTATATATAACTTTTCTAGAACACGCTTGCGGTTTACTTGGTACGGAGCCGAGCGCCGGCAGGAGTGGAGCACTTCTTTGCCACCCTCCCCTGTGGGCTATTAATAGCAGCAGGCTCTCAGCAACAGCCTTGTGAAGCAGTGCCGCTCACCTGACGGTGTATTAAGGCCGCTCAGGTGAGTTGAGGTGGCAGCAGGCAAAGGCTTCCACTTGTACATCCAAAATTAGCTCCAGCAATAGAGCGCCCATGTGCAGCTTGAGCAAGAAGGACCACTCCCTTGGTCATCTCATACCTGCTCCTCAAATTGTTTTTCGTCACAGGGAGGCAGGGAAGAGTTTTGGATTGAGAAGATGGCCCATATTCTTTCATTTGAAACTTGAAACGAACCATTTCCACTCATTACCACTAAGAATAGAGCATATAAAGGAGGCATTTCACGGCACATCTGTCCTTGGCTCCTTTTTAAAAAGTCTCCTATGTCTTCTCTGGTTAGTAACACACAGGGCCAGGTCAGCAATTCTTTCAAGCTGCACTCACTTTTTGACTGGACCAGAAGTGACATTTTAGTATAAAATATACTACATTCAAATTGGTCCCTAAAATGCAATCCTTCGACCTAGAGGACATGAGTTGGATCATGCGAGAGACTCGCTGGCTATTCGACAGCAGATTTGTTTGATGTTAACAGCGGATAGAACCCTCCGAAGAGTGATTCAGTTCTAAATAGGCAGGATGCGTTATTGATGGTGGCCGACCAGTGATTCGTCTCAGCACCAAGAGGAAAGCAAAGGGTGGAAAGCAAAGGCATCACTTTCCGGGCTTTGGTTAATGGTGACTTAAACAGCAGAAACCGACAGTTTCCCGGCTCTAAAATCAGTCAGTTTCCTGGCTGCTACTCAGTGTGCATGTGCTGGTTCTGGAACAGTTTTTCCCTCGTGCCTCAATTTCTGAGGTCTAAGAACTTCAGATGCTATTACTGCACCTATTTGCTAATATACCAGATTGAACAGCCTCTCTTCATCCTTAGTGTCAGACTTTTCCACTCAGCTCTCTGAAACTCCAAATAAACTCCGCATGGCAAAATATAGTGAATAGGCTGGGAAGTGTGGTTGAGAATGGAATAAAATAAAACACGAAGAAAGAAGATTCAAAAGCTGAATAAGTGTATCACTAAAAAAGAGTATGGTGGACACAGCAGTTTAGCAGGATGGAGTGAGGAAGTACTGAGTGAGTGAAGTAATAGGAACACCCAGGGGTAGAATTTCAAGGACAGCTTATCTGGAGTTCATCAAATGTTCATGGAGTTCTAGAGTTGCCATCCACACAGGATGTGGATTCTGTGCTTATCGTGGGTGCTCACCTGAGAACAGAGAGAAAGGCCTGGGAGCATGCACATTGGCAGATTTAACTACATTCCCATGTGGAGGATTCTTTTTCCTTGTATATCTCCCTTTTTCTTCCAGTTATTATTGAGATATAGTTGCCATACAGCACTGTATGAGTTTAGGGTATACAGCATAATCCTTTGACTTACATACATCATGAAGTGATTATCACAATAAGTTTGATGAACATCCATCATCTCATAGACACAAAATCAAAGATGTAGAAAACTTTTTTTCTTGTGCTGAGAACTCTTAGGTTTTACTGTATTAACAACTTTCATATGTAGCATACAGCAGTGTTATGTTGTACATTATATCTCTAGGACTTCTAACTGAAAGTTCCTGCTGGGTGACTGCCTTCATTCAACTCCCTCTCCCCTCAACTCCCCCTGCTCCGGTAACCACAAATCTAATCTCTAAATTTTCTATGAATTTGTTTCTGAAGTGTGATTGACCTGCAACACTGTTAGTTCCTGTCATATAATATAGTGATTCCATATTTCTATACATTTCAAAATGATCAGCAATAAGTGTAGATACAGTCTGTCACTATACAAAGATATTACAGTTATTGACTAGTCTCCACATTGTACATTTCATTCCTGTGACTCATTTATTTTGCACCTGGAAGTTTATGTCTCTTAATCTCCCTCACCTGTTTCTTTCCTCCCCTGCCCCCATCCCTTCCCCTCTGGTAACCACCTGTTTGTTCTTTGTGTCTATAATGCTATTTTTGTTTTGTTTGTTCATATGCTTTGTTTTTTAGATTCCACATATAAGTGAAATCATACAGTGTTGGTCTTTCTGTGTCTTATTTAGCATAATGTTCTTTAGGTCCACCCATCTTGTTGCAGATGGCAAGATTTCGTTCTTTTTGTGGCTGAGTGAGATTTCGTTGTGTGTGTGTGTGTATTTATATATACAGCATATTTTCTTTATCCATTCATCTGTTGGAGGCCCTTAGGATGCTTCTGTGTCCTGACTATTGTAAGCACTGCTGCAGTGAACAGAGGGGCTCACTTACCTTTTTGAATTAGTGTTTTCATTTTCTTTGGATAGATACCCAGGAGTAGAACTGCTGGATCATATGGTAATCTTGTTTTTAATTTTTTGAGGCATGTCCACTGTTTTCCACAGTGCCTGCCCCAGTTTACATTCCCACTGTAGCACACGTGGAGTTCTTCTTTGTAAGTTGTTGACAGCATTTGCTATTTGTTGTCTCTTTTGATGATAGCCATTTTGACAGATGTGAGGTGATACCTCACTGTGGCTTTGGTTCACGTTTCCTCAAAGGTCAATGATGCTGAGCATCTTTTCATGTGCCCGTCATTCATCTGTATGTCCTCCTTGGGAAAATGACTATTTAGACCCTCTGCCCATGTTTTAACTTGGTTGCTTTTCTGATGTTGAGTTGTATGAGTTCTTGGTATATTTTGGATATTAATACTTTATTGCAGTGATTCCCCAACCTTTTTGGCACCAGGGACTGGCTTTGTGGAAGACAGTTTTCCCGTGGACTATGGCGTGGGGTGGTCTCAGGATGATTCTAGTGCATTACATTTATTTGCACTTTATTTCTATTATTATAGCAGCTTCAGCTCAGATCATCAGACACTAGATCCTGGAGGTTGAGACCTCTGCCTTATTTGATATATTGTGTGCAAATGTTTTCTCCTATTCAGTACGTGGCTTTTTCACTTTGTTGATAGTTTTCTTCTCTGTGCAAAAGTTTTTTATTTTGGTGTCATACCATGCACAAAAATAAATTCCAAATGGGTTAAAGACATAAATCAAAGACCTGAAACCATAAAACTTTTGGAAGAAAACATAGTACATTCCTGGAGATTGGTCTTAGCAATATATATATATATATATATATATATATATATATATATATATATATATATTTTTTTTTTTTGGATATGTCTCTTTAGGTGAGGGAAACAAGCAAAAATAAACAAATGAGAGACTTCCTGCTCATATTGACCTGATCTAGTCCATGTGTCTAGTCCTCCTTCTGTTTCTTCTTCCCTCTTATGTGTGACACCTAGATCTTTGTGTGTGAGTGTGTGTATGCTAAGTTGCTTCAGTCATGTCCAGCTCTTTGTGACCCCAAGGACCAAGAACCCACCAGGCTCCTCTGTCCGTAGGATTCTCCAGGCAGGAATACTGGAGTGGGTTGCCATGCTCTCCTCCAGGGGATCTTCCTGGCCCAGGGATTGAACCCATATCTCCTGTGGCTCCTGCCTTGCAGGCAGATTCTTTACCGCTGAGCCATAGGGGAAGCCCTACATCTTCTTTAATATTAAAAGAAAGAGAGAGACACATCCCTGGCAGTCCAGGATAATACACAAAATCTAAGTGAGGCTCCCCAGCCCCTCCTGCATCTCTCCCCAGCATCATTTTGAGTTCTTTCCTCCTGTCCTGTGTCCCACCCAGATTGGCCATCTTTTGCCCTCCGGCGAGCACTATTCCTTCCTGCTCCGGGCTTGTCACACAGATAAACTCTCATCCTGGAACACCCCTCCCTCCTCGGTATGCCTAGCCAACTCCTTGTCCATCTAGGATTCAGTTTGAATCTTGCTCTTTCAACGAAGTCTTTCCCAATGACTCAGACTAAGTTAGGTCACACAGCCACATGCTGTGAATGTCTGTGCTGTCCAAGCAGTTAGGACTATTGCAGTAGACTAATTGCATAATACTGTCTAATGTCCTTGAAGATAGGGACACGTCTGTTTCTCTTTGTCCCAGCACCTCACACAGTGCCTGTCATGTGGCAGGTGTTCCGTAAATACTGGTGGATGAATGAATAGAGTCTGTGTTCTGGTCGGGGGGCCTTGTAGCTTATGGGGGACATGTCCCAGGTGAAGAATATTTACTGAATTAGCCTCAAAGATGAAGTGTTTAAATACAGGTGATGGGAAGGGCAACATGCTTTATCCTGGGGAAGGAAGATTGGGAGCCGGCTGGAGTCCCGAATATGAGTATATAAGGTATTTAAATTCTAAGATAGATGATCTCTTAAAGACAAAGCAAGAGCAGAAGTTTTCTTCAGAAAAGAGTGGTTTCCTAACACATTCTCAGTTACTTCCTTTTGATCAGTGAAGTTCTGTTTGCAGAAGCTAGCTTAGGGGTAATGCCTTTAGTCAGTGCTGGTTTTGATTGCTTGAAGCAGTCTACTAATGGAACAGGGTTTAAATTTTTTATAAAATGGAAGCAAACGTACTTTGCCTTGGTGAGTATTTCTAGGACTGTGACTTGCTAATAAGCATTGTGGTGAATGCAAACTAATTATAGACTGTTTTTTTTGGGGAAAACAATATAGAAGTCTTCGATTGTGGAGTCAGGAGTAGGTACCTGCTGGAAAGAGGAGAACAACTGCCCAATGATGGCTTCATACACGGATTTTAAACGTTGAGGTGTTTCAAAGAGCTTAGGTGGAAATGAAGATAGGGTGCTCCGGAGATCTGTCTTAAATGACTTAAAGATTTGTAATATGACTATGGACTGTTTAATCACATACTAAATTGCCCTGCACAGGGAGAGTCCACAGTCCAGGAGCTGTAGTCAGGTTACTGGAAGTGAAATTCCAAAAAAGTTTTAGCTTCTTGATAGGATTCAGACATGTATTTAGCTGCGTGAAATGTACGAGCTTTGAGTACATCTTTTGTGGTTCCTTTAGTAGCAGGTTAAATAGATTTAACATTGCAGGCTTACAAAAGCAGCTTGCCAGGCTCCCTGGTGGCTGAGCGGTAAAGAGTCCACCTGCCAATGCAGGAGACACAGGTTCGATCCCTGGCCTGGGAGGATCCCAAGCCTCAGAGTGACCAGGCCCAGGCGCCACAACTGTTGAGCCTGTGCTCTGGAGCCCGGGAAGTGCAACAACTAAGCCCCTGCACCACAACTGCTGAAGCCCGCGTGCCCTAGAGCCTGTGCTTGGCAACAGGAGAAGCCACCGCAGTGAGAAGCCTGTGCACGTGTTCTGCTGGGATTGATTACTTGGCGTGTCTGTGCTCTCCACAGGGAGCTCTCTGTGTCTCCATCCCAGGGCCCAAATTCCTGCCACAGTGACTATATCCACCGTGCTGTGCTAAATGTTCCATGTACACGATTTCATTTAATCTCAACGGCAACTGTAATACAGAAGGTATTTCTCTACTTTACAGATGAAGAAACTGGGCCTGTGATGGGGGTTGAGGCTAATAATAATACTTGGTACCTGCAGCTTCTCCTCCTGCTCGCCTGTCTCCCATCGGGGGAGCCCAGCCAATGGGAAGGGAAGATGTCCAGCAACATACTGATGGGGATGCTCTGAGTTCAGACCCCAGATTTGGGGGACTAATCATCGCCACTGGGTTCAGGGTGCAGTTCTTGTCTGGGTCCATGAACATGATCTTCAAACTTCAATAGACATACAGAGGATTGTGGGAGGTTCTGCTCAGATGGGGCAAAAGGCCCAGTCTTTGTCCTCCGGACTCTTCAGATGCAAAAGAATGAAGTGTGACCCACTTCCTGCTACAAGGGCACTGGGGTAAGATATCATCATAGTTGCTACAACGTGGCAGTCCCCTGCCAAGCTCCACACCACTGGGGAAACTGCTCTTGCGATGGTGCTGAAATGAAGACATTGGCTCAGGGAAGTGTGTGGTCTCTCCTCCCCCTCCGAGAACTGTTGCTTTAGCAAGAGAAGTTTCAAAATGGACACCTGCACCCACAGAGGACATCACTTGTGACATTTGGAGAAGCATTTAGGTGTCTTCCTGACCTCACTAAAGAACTGAGCTGTGAATAGCCCCATTTTTAAACGAGAGACACGTGTTTGTGGCCTAGAGGGTTTTGTAGTCTCTTGGCACCGTGGTTCTCAGCCTGCCCTCCTGCACCATGTAGCTGGATGTGGGTTCCAGGCGAGCTTGGGGGAGCAACCTGCTGCCCTTTAGCTGTGTGTGAGCCTTCCTGCCTTGGGCGGCATCTGAGTCCCAGGTCTCACCTCCCTGCCTTTTCACTTCTGTGTTTTCCCTTGACACCCTCGGCCTGTCCGCTGACTCACTTCAGGGCGGGGAAGCACCTCTCTGGGCTGGGTCTCTGACTGGTCCTCTATGGAGAAATAGGGAGGCTTCTGTGCTCCTCGAGGGATGGAAGTTGACCAACTTGATCTTGCATCTTATCTAATGAGTTCCAGAACAAAATCACACCCTGAGTAAATCTGTTGCCCAGTTTCTCTGTTTTATCAAAAGGACTCCCCTTCCCACCCACAACCAGAGCCCCTCTTCCAATCATAGAGCCGAGGTTTAAGTGCCTGCTAACCGTGACATCACATCAGTGCTGGGGTACAGCCGTGAATAAAGCCAGCAGTGTGCCTGCTCTTTGTCCTCTAAACACGGTAGAAATGGACAGGCAGTTTATCTGATCAATCCCCAGGTTAGGCTTGGGGTCCCCTCTCATCCATCCCCAGGAGTCTGTGCCCAGACTGCTTTGCTTCTAGTCAAGACCACATTGTGGCCAGCACTTCAGTCTGATTCTTAACTCTAAGACTGCCTAGTGGTTTCACTTGGCATGTCATTATGAATGGGTATTTGCATTTTCTTCATGTGTAATTATAAGACACTTTGTACAAAATACATACTCAGTGGGACCTGGGCTGCTGTAAAACAGCCAGTACTCCTTCAGGGTGGGAGGAATGGGGGGTTGGTGAGGGGGCTGGGGAGTGGAGACAGAGGAGGACTTAGAGTCTGAGACCTTCTCTCTGGTTCTGCCCTGAACTCAGCTCTTTCACTGTGAACTTTGATAAATTGTCCAGTATATTTTACCCTCAAGTTTCTTCATTATGAAATATTAGTGCCAGCCTTACTCATCTTATTTTTTTTTTAAACGAGGATGAAATGATTAAATGACTTCTATTAGTGTAAGATTATGGAGGTGGCATTGTTGATAATTCTGTGGGGTGAGTGTTTTCAGTGTTCCTATTCTCTTTTCCCTCAAGTCCACTTTGGCTCTGAGGCTCACTCTGAAACAGTGAATTTAACTCTGATGGCATGTGCATCACTTAGAAAGCTTTTTAAAAAAATAAAGTACAGTGCTTGGGCCCTACCCTCAGACTTAATCTTAATTATTCAAGTGTGGGACGTGGGCATTGTTTGTTTTTTTTTAAGACCTGCAGGTAATTCTTTAATGTCAGCCAGCGTTGAGAATCACTCCTCTCAGGTTTTGAGGCTGGAGTAGTCTAGACCCAGTTACTGATTTGAAGGTCACCTATGTGTGATGATTTGCGGGGCACCTAAAGGTTCCTAGTAACATGGAACACCTTGGGTTGGTTTCCTTCCCCTAATCGCCTGTGGAATCCCATGAGGATCCTGCCTGCTAGATGGCTCAGTGCCTCCCCATCGTCACTACTGCTTAATGCTTACCATGTCCATACTGTGGGGTCTCCTCTCATTCTTAGGATGCTTCATGAGGTAGGGCCAATGTTTACCCACGTTGTACAGCTGAGAAAGCCAAGGCTCGGGCCCGTTCATCACCTCACCCATGCTAATGAGTGGTGGCTGGAATTCTTAGCCAGACTGTCTAGCTCTGGAGCCTGCACACTTATGCACAATACTGATAGGGACAGAGTCAAGGGATAAAGCAGGTGATTCAATAGTTAATCCCACTAGGGGACTGTAAGTAGAAAAAATATGAGAGACCCTGTAAGTTAATGATTACTCCAGGAAAGCAGGTCTGCTTAACCACAAAACCAAGCAGGCTCGCTTAGCAACAGAATCATGCAACAGAAGCACGAGACATGCCCCCAAACACTAACACAGTGGCGGCATGGGACCTACAGCGTGCCCAGTGAGCCCAGTCAGCTAAGGATCCCTAGGACACGCTCTTTGCACACATTGAAGAAAAATCGTGGGACTAGCTTGACCATGTTGCTGCTGCTGTTGAGTCACCAAGTCATTTCTGATTCTTTGTGACTCCATGGACTATAGCCCAGCAGGCTCCTCTATCCATGGAATTTTCCAGACAAGCATACTGGAGTGGGTTGCCATTTCTTTCTCCAGGCGATCTTCTCGACCCAGGGATCAAACTCGCATCTCCTGTACTGGCAGGCAGGTTCTTTACCTCTGAGCTTGACCATGTAGGGACAAGAAAACTCCCCTGCTCAACCTGGAGGAGGAGCTGATGATGGAAGCATGACTTTACTCAAGAGAGACAGAGAAGTTCTCCACCTCCCCACTCTTCCTTTGATAGCCCACTAAGTTCTCAGGGCATGGCACCCCTTCACTGCCCACCCACCCCGCAACCCTGCTCGCAAGCCTCACAAGCGTCCTCTTCTGACGAATCGCTTTTGTATCACTTTGTCTCGCACTGAATTCTTTTCTGCACCGAGACACAGAGGACTGTGGTACTGGAGCTCTTCAGAAAGCCCCTAAACGACACCAGACTGTTTCAGGACTGCACTGCATGATAATTGGTGGGTAAATACCATACTCCTCTCTGTACTGTATTCACATTTTTGCTGGGGCTTTCTGCAGATGGTGCTTTCGCTCAGGGTGAAGAATCCTCAGGCTGAAATTTCACGTTCAACCACAGGCCAGTGGGGAGAGGCCTCTGGGCACGTGGGGGTCTGTTCAGCCCTGCATATCAGTTACCAAAGTAAACTCCAAGGACTACTGGTTTTTCAGACCTGCCTGCACACGGGGCGCATCTGGGGAGCTTTAAAAATCACTGCCTGGTTGCCCCCCTCCGGAGTGTGATGTAATTAGCCTGAGGGGCTGCCTAGCTGGAGATGCGCTAAAAGCTCCCCAGGTGATTCTTCTGTGTGACCAGGGTTGAACACAGTTTTCGGAGGCAGCCAGTCCCTCCAGGGTGAGGGAGCTGCCTCTGTGCGGCCTGCAGAGATGGGGGAATGAACTTGCGCTTGGAGCACATGTTCTAGGTACTAATGCATTTCATTTCACGGAGCATCTGCCTTCTCCGGATAATACACAGGGCTCTTTCCAAAAGAAAAAGCAGTTTTTCTTTAACAACTAGGTCAGACGTTATTTTGTTTACTTTGATATGATGGAATTAAGCATTGTTCAAACAGCATAGTGACAAATGGAGTAGTCCTGTAATTGGGCTAGGTGAGGGCGCTTGTCTTCCCTACAATCTGCTGCCTCCAGGAAAGCTGTAGAGGTCGGATTTGTTGGAAGGAATTCCTTGAAGGTGAGAAAAAAATGAAAAGGCAGCACAGAAGCTTGGTTCTAGGAAGTTTCTATCTGGCTCATAGAAATGATGGCTTTCTGTTAAGAGAAGATATTTGATGTTACTGCTTTCCCAGAGGTGAGAAGCGAGTACCCCTGTCAGGAGAGAGGGGTACAGGATGCTGTGTGCACCATGTGCGACCCAAACCGCTTTTGTTGTTTAAATTAGGGTGAAATTCATATCACACAAGATTAACTGTTAAGTGGACAGTCCAGTAGCATTTGGTACATTCACGATGTTGTGCAACCAGCTTGTCTATCCAGTTACCAAACCTTTTCACTACTGCAAAGGAAACCCTTCCCTGACAAATTCTTTCCATCTCCACAGCTCAGATCTCATCTGTCTTCTTCCCTCAAGGCCTTTTATTTTAAATTGAAGTGTAGTTAATTTACAGTAACATCTTAGTTTCAGGTGTATAACAAAGTGACTTGATTATACATATGTGTCT
Source organism: Bubalus bubalis (assembly GCF_019923935.1). NCBI lineage: Eukaryota > Metazoa > Chordata > Mammalia > Artiodactyla > Bovidae > Bubalus > Bubalus bubalis. The sequence continues at coordinate 12,478,375 of NC_059178.1, forward strand.
ATATGTATGTTGTTTTTCAATTTTTCCATTATAGTTTATTACAAGATATTGAGTCTTGCACTCTGTGCTACACAGTAAATCCTTGTTTATTTTATATATGGCAGTGCATCTGTAAATCTGAGCCTCCCAGTTTATCCCTCCCTTCATTCCCCATTGGGAACTGTAAGTTTGTTTTCTGTGTTTGTGAGTCTATCTCTGTTTTGCAAAGACACTCATTTGTACTGTTTTTAGATCCCACATGTCTGTCCACTCAAGTCTCTCCACCGATTCCCATCTCAGTAGACATTTCCAGAGCATCTCCTACATGCTAGGGATACAAAGATGCCTGATGGTGTATCTGAGGGACCTTGAAGTAGTAAGAGGAAACTGACGTGAAAGAAAACAATTGCAAAAGCATAAAAAAGGTTGATGCAAGAAGCGCTGGTTGCTGCAGCCCAGCATTGGGAAGGGCTGCCTCTGCAGGCACAGAGAAGGAAGGATTCAGTGGGGAGACAGCGCTGGAGCTTGGACTCTGCCCACGTGGACAGAGGGGAAGGGACATTCTAGGCTGAGGAAACGGTGTGTTCAAAGGTCGGGGGCAGCGAACCTTTTCTGCAAAGGGCCAGAGAGCAAATAGGTTAGGTTTTGGGGCCGTAGGGCCTGTGGCACAGCCGTCACTGATATGGGGAAGCAGCCACGGGCAGCATTAAGTAGACTGTGTCGTGTTCCAATAAAACTTTATGGACACCAGAATCTGACACACAGTTTTCACGCGTTAGCATGTGATTATGATTCTTTTGATTCCCCCCCCCCCCACCACCTCAGCCATACCACTTAAAGACCATTCTTAACTCATGGGCTATATACAAACAGTTGGCACACTGCGTTCGGCCCAGGCTGTAGTCTGGCCTGTGTACCAAGGCAGGGAAGACTGAGGTCATAGGCAGGGGCAGAACAGCAGGTGCTGGATGAGCCTATTCTTAGCCCTGGGTGTGAGATTATGCATCTCTGACAAGCTCCCAGGCAGTGGTGCGGCTGAGGTCCTCCCTTGGAGTAGCAAGGAGCTGAAGTATTGTTAGGGTCCCCTTATGCCCCTGATGCTGTGTTAGCTTCTGTTGTTGCTGTTCTTCAGTTGCTAAGTTGTATCCAACTCTGTGACCCCATGGACACCAGGCTTCTCTGTCCTCCACTGTTTCCTGAAGTTTGCTCACATTCATGTCCATGGGGTCGGTGATGCTCTCTGACCATCTTATCCTCTGTTGCCGCCTTCTCCTTTTGTCTTCAATCATTCCCGCATCAGGGTCTTTTCCAATGAGTCAGCTCTTTACATCACGTGGCCAAAGTATTGGAACTTCAGCATCAGTCCTTCCACTGAATATTCAGGATTGATTTCCTTTAGGATGGACTGGTTTGATCTCCTTGCAGTCCAAGGGATTCTCAAGAGTCTTCTCCAACCCCACAATAAAAAAGCATCAATTCTTCGATGCTCAGTCGAAGATTCTGTGGGTATCGGAAAATGTAAACGACAATTGTCCGCCTACCAGGTGTTTCCATTCTACTTAGAGAAGATTTATGGAAGTGGAAAGGTAAGCGGACCCTCCCAGAGCAAGAACTAAACAGCAGAAGGGCCAGGCAGTGAGGGTCCCCGCCACTGCGCACGGTGCACTGTCCTGTGCGAGGCACATGGACAGCAGGGTTAAGGTAGAGGAGCCCCGTGCGGGCTGTGGCTTCCAGTCCATCACCCAGCTTGACCATGTCCACAGCTCATTACCGCCACTCGCTCTCTGGCAGCATTTGCCCCCTCTTGTCGTTTGTCACTTTATCTTCAGCCTCTCCCAGGGCTGTTTTACACTAAGTGGAGACTAAGCTGTGAGTTAGAGCCTTTGGGGTGTGCTGCCCTGCCTCCGACTGGAGGGGACATCCTGGCAGCCTCACTCAGGGACGGGGGCTGTAGTGGGGCTCAGGGAAGTCCTGAAGCTGGGGGACAGGAACTTACAGGTCTCTGCAGCTGGATGGATGGCAGGCTTAAATGGCAGAGGACGAGGTAAGTTAGAACACCCGAGGGAAGAGAAATGTTGATGGCAGATACCTCAGTTTTCTTCGTGTCTTATTCCATAGCACTCAGATGCTATAAAGCTCTATAGTATATTCCTCTAAAGGTACAGTAATATCTTGCTCTAGGCCAGGTTCGGAGGTGGAGAGAAGATTCTGTGAACTTGATTCATTATAAAAGCCAAAGGACAGCTTTGGCTTTGTACCCAGAGCTGGGGTATCAGTGATACAAATTGGTGGTTTGCTTTCCTATTAACTGTGTATTCTGAGTTTCTTGCCTCAAGACTTTCACTCCTTGATAGTGAATTATAGACAAGTGTAGCAGAGGCTGGGGCTTGCTTTTTCAAAAGGTCAGTGATCACCTGGAGAAGAATGCTGTATTAAAAAAAAAAAAAAAAAAAAGCAGGACCCAAATCAAGTCAGCACCCGAGTGCCCACAGGGAGCTTTGCTGTCTGTCCATGAGGGAGGTGGGTGATGCTGACCCAGGCACACATTCTGGCTGGTCCTTGGTCTTAAGAGCTATTATTTCAGGTTTGCTAAAAATATCCTGTGACATACACACACACACACACACACACACACACATATGTATGTCAGACATACATATATACATACATATGTATACACACACACACGTGCACACGTGTGTGTGTGTGTGCATGCTCAGTCATGTCCGACTCGTTGTGATCCCATGGACTGTAGCCTGCTAGGCTCCTCTGTCCATAGGATTCTCCAGGCAAGAATACTGGAGTGGGTTGCCATTTCCTCCTCCAGGGGATCTTCCTGACCCAGGGACTGAAGCTATATCTCTTGCATCTCCTATATATATATATATGATGGATATATATATATAAGTTTATTTAACTTATATGCAGAGTACATCATGAGAAACGCTGGACTGGAAGAAACACAAGCTGGAATCAAGATTGCCGGGAGAAATATCAATCACCTCAGATATGCAGATGACACCACCCTTATGGCAGAAAGTGAAGAGGAACTCAAAAGCTTCTTGATGAAAGTGAAAGTGGAGAGTGAAAAAGTTGGCTTAAAGCTCAACATTCAGAAAACAAAGGTCATGGCATCCGGTCCCACCACTTCATGGGAAATAGATGGGGAAACAGTGGAAACTGTGTCAGACTTTATTTTTCTGGGCTCCAAAATCACTACAGATGGTGACTGCAGCCATGAAATTAAAAGACGCTTACTCCTTGGAAGGAAAGTTATGACCAACCTAGATAGCATATTCAAAAGCAGAGACATTACTTTGCCTAGTCAAGGCTATGGTTTTTCCTGTGGTCATGTATGGATGTGAGAGTTGGACTGTGAAGGAAGCTGAGCGCCGAAGAATTGATGCTTTTGAACTGTCGTGTTGGAGAAGACTCTCAAGAGTCCCTTGGACTGCAAGGAGATCCAACCAGTCCATTCTGAAGGAGATCAGCCCTGGGATTTCTTTGGAAGGAATGATGCGAAAGCTGAAACTCCAGTACTTTGGCCACCTCATGCGAAGAGTTGACTCATTGGAAAAGACTCTGATGCTGGGAGGGATTGGGGGCAGGAGGAGAAGGGGACGACAGAGGATGAGATGGCTGGATGGCATCACTGACTCGATGGACGTGAGTCTGAGTGAATTCCGGGTGTTGGTGATGGATAGGGAGGCCTGGTGTGCTGTGATTCATGGGGTCACAAAGAGTCAGACACGACTGAGTGACTGATCTGATATATAGGATGTATATATATATAGGATGTATATATATATGGAGGGAGGGTGTGTACTCATGCACACAGCTTCTCAACCAAACAGGCCCCGTGGAAATCACATGCCGGTGAGGCAAATACTGAGAGATGTGTCTGACAGATGGCAGGCGTGTGTTGCCGAAGGTGATGTCACTGGGAGATCCAAAGGCTGCCGTCCGGTGCGGCAGACCCTGCTTCTCCCGGCTGCACTTCACTCTCACCTTGGAGCTTTCAGGTCCCCTCAGACTTGGACTGCAGGGCCTGAGGTGGGCCCAGACCTGGTCTTTCCAAGGCTCCCAGGTGACTCTAATGTGCGGTCAGGGCCAGGGCCCCCGAGTGCCATTGACAGTGCCTCCCACTCGCAGGGACTGGCTGCATTCTTCCCCGCCTGTATCTGGGCAGCTTAATGACCTTGCGGATCCCCAATGCAGGCGGTGGCTGGGGGAGGATGGGTGAGATTTGGGGATATGTTTGTGGTTTAAAGAATGCACAGCTAAAATGAGGTTGCTGACAACTCAGGAATATATTAACACAGTTTCAATTTGCTGACCACTTTCTTTCACCTCTGCAGGAAAATAGCTTTGACCCTGAATGCAAAATACTAAAGCAGAGATTCCCAGGCTCTGAGGACTTGCTACACTATCTTGTTGGGTTTTGCACGTGTCATTTTATGCTTTTATTTGCAGGTCACTAGGTGCTCCCTCTGACATAGATATTTTGTAGCACCTTTTGAGATGGTGTAAAACTCTGGGTAGAACAAACTAAACTCTGGATAGAACAAACTGTAGGCTTGGCATTCCCTGCTAGAATTAGAATTTTATTGATCTGTAATATTCTCATAGGATCTTGAAGGTGTCTTCTGTTACCAATCCAGTGAGTTATCATTTGTCTGTCGTCCTGGTATGGGATCACCTTGTATCTTGAGATGAGAAGGGAGGAAAATGTGTGGAGATGGCTTTAAATGTTCTCCTGAGGGTCCCTGGTAGAGAGCACACCTGGAAGCTTGTCTCATCGTCTAAGCTTCTTTTGTTTTACTCTTTCAGTACACAAGGGTCTGGATCCCTGACCCCGATGAGGTGTGGCGCTCTGCTGAATTAACCAAGGACTACAAGGAGGGGGACAAGAGCCTCCAGCTCCGACTGGAAGATGAAACCGTGAGTATAGCCCAGAGTGTGGGTGCGCCAGGCTCCACTGGACAGGGATGGACGCTACACTGTAGCTCGAGTGTGTCCTGCACGGTGGCGCATCTGAGCTCCCGGGGTCCTTTTTGGTGCTGTAGATGGTGCCGTATGTGCGGGCCAAGTCACTTCAGTCGTGTCCGACTCTTTGTGACTCTGTGGATCGTAGCCGCCAGGCTCTTGTGTCCATGGAATTCTCCAAGCAAGAATACTACCCACTCCAGTGTTCTTGCCGGGAGAATCGCATGGACAGAGAAGACTGGCTACAGTCCATAGGGTTGCAAAGAGTTTCATGAACTGACTAGAGATGGTGACGTATGTGAAGGTCTAAACCATGCAGCTGCTGAATGGGTGGCACAGTACACACACGTGCCCAGCTGAGAGATCCCAGGTGGCTGAGAGGAGAATCTTCCCAGTGGGGTGGCGGACGCAGGAGGCTTCCCTCCGTGGGAATGAGGCACTGATGGGAGGTGAGGGGGGAGCCACTTACCCTGAGAGCTAGTGCCTGGTCCAGTGGTTGGACCACTGGCTCTGGATCCAGCCTCCCTGGGCAGGGATCCTGGCTCGGCCCATGCTAGCTTTGTGCCCTTGTGCCAGTTAGCAATTTTTATAAGCCTTTTACTTTATCTGTGACATGGGGTTGCCTAGGATGCACATGAGAATAAAATGAGTTACTATGTGGCGATACATAGGAGTCATGCCCGGCATGCAAGCACTGTTAGTAGCTCCAGTGAGTCTTTTAATTAGTTGATTTTCAGATCGTTTTGCTCAAATAAAGACGAGGCAATCACCAGGAAATCCTATTTCTTCTAGAAGGTCTGATTCCATTTTCCACTTCATGAGCTTCATGTCATTACTCCTCCTGTGATGTGTGCATGTCACAGTTATTTGAAGACTTGCCGGTGCTGGTCAGGGGGGGGTTATGGGTGATCGGTTGTGACTCTGCCATTGAGGGGAGCTCAGTGCTAGAGGGTGCAGAGGACGTGAACACAGAAACATGGGAAAGAGCCCTGGCAGGTGCAGTAGGCACAGAGGCAGTGGACGAGGCCAGGGAGGAAAGTGAGGAGGGAGCAGGCAGAGGCGGGGGTGTCGGCGGGGGTGGGGGTGCGTGGAAGGGAGCCGGCATTGGAGACTCAGGCTGCAGAGGGCCAAGGGGAGTGGCCCAGGCAGGAGTTGTCGCCAGAGCCCCAAGGCCTCAGTGTGTCTCCTTTGGTTGCCTGGAAGGGAGGGAGGCCAGTGCATCCGGAAGCCACCAGAGAAGGGGACAGACGGGCTCGAGGCTAAGGAGGCAGGTCAGGGGTGCAGCGTTTACAAGGGGGAGACTGGGAAACAGACAGACTTGGAATCAAGCGGCCAGAAGAACTCAAGCTTTGGTCTTGGGCAGGGTCAGATCTGAGGGGCTGCAGAGCGGGCCTCGCTTGGAGAGGAGGCTGGGGCTCGGGTGGTCCCTGCCTGCCTCTGAGCTGTGGGAGCGCTGAAAGCTGGTCCCCCGTCACTCAGCCTCTGATCACTTACCATCTTCCTGTTTTACCTGCTTTCAAGTTCTTTGCTCTTGTCTCTCTAGGTAGTAATGACCTGCTTGAGAAAAGGACCTTGTCTTCTCTGGTCACATGTACCCTCAGTGGTTGGTGATTAACTCACTGATTAGTGGGGAGGTTGAACACCTTTCCCTTCCTAACTTCTCTTTCTATCAACTTTGAGTGCATCGCTGGGTAAAACCGGGACAGTGAGTTGGTCGATTTGTTAGGAAGTGTTTACACCAAAGCGTGCCCGCCTCCCTTTCTCCTTCCTTGCAGGCAGACCTCACCAGCCTCCTCCTGGTTTTGAGGTGAGAAGCAAAATTCCCGACAGATGGAATCATGTTTATCATGTTGAATAACTTCCCACCCCACACCCCAAACAAAATAAAATTAGTTCACCCGCGTGAATGGCATATCTTCCATTCCAGCTGATTTCGTTTCAGTTGATTTTGTAAGTGGGTGGGTGTTTTTTGAGAGTCCTACGGAGGGAGGGGGGTGCCGAACTGCCATATTGCTAAAACAGAGCAGATGCCCGCTTCCTCAGCTGAGAGTGAATTCTGCCTGGCGTAACTAATCCTGGCAGCTGCCCAGGACCCCTCCCCTGCCCCCTCCACTGCTCCATTACGACCGTCAGCTGTAATCAGAAGAGATGCCTAGGGCTGGAGATGAGCAGCTCTGGAGAAATAATGGGCTCTGAACGTCAGACTCTGTCCAGGTGGCTTGCAGGCTGTGGTCTGTCCACTGCTGGCTCTGAGCTGTCATTAGGAGCGACTCAACTGAGCTGCGGACCTGAGCCAGGAGCACAGAAGTTAGATGGCTAGACTCCGAAGGTTTGAAGAATTTCCTCTGTAGCTGAAAGCATCCTTGATGCACCAAGCTGGCCAGAAACTGCACCCCAGAGTCTCTTTCCCCACCCCAGCTTCTCCATCTGAAGTCTGGTGGTGTGGGTTTAACTGCAGCAGCAAAGGATGAAAATAAACTAGTTCTCTTCAAAAACAATAATGTTCATAACCACTGGGCTTCCACCTTAGCAGTAAGCAACTCATGTACTCTGCTCCCTGACCCCACAGTTCTTCTAAGATGTTTCTTTTTCCCTCTTGCATGCCTGCTTATTTATTTATTTGGGTAAAATATACAAAACATAGAGCTCACCATGTCACCTGTTTTCAGTGCCATGAAATGCTTACCCACTGTGGCACTGCCATCTCCACTATCCCTCTCCAGAACTCTTCATCTTGCAAAACTGAAACTGTACCCATTGAGTACCGACTCCCTCTGCCCCGTCTCGCTGCAGTCCGTGGTCATCCCTATTGCACTTTCTGTCTCCGAGTTGGATTTTTCTAGGTACCCCACAGAAGTGGGGCCATGGGACACTTGTCCTTTCATCTCTGGCTTGTTTAACTTCGCACAAAGTAAGATGTTTTCTTCTGATGCCAATGTGAAGATGGGAAACTTCTTAAGCGGAAAAAGAAAGAAAGTGAAGTCGCTCAGCCGTGTCCGACTCTCTGCGACCCCATGGACTATAGCCCACCAGGCTCCTCTGTCCATGGGATTTTCCAGGCAAGAATACTGGAGTGGGTTGCTATTTTCCTTCTCCAGGGGATCTTCCCAACCCAGGGACTGAACCCGAGTCTCCCGTATTGCAGGCAGATGCTTTACTGTCTGAGCCACCAGGGAAGCCCCTTAAGCTGAAAGGACCATCCTTTTTCTGCACAGCTGTGAGGGGATGCAAGGTATCTAAGTGTTGCAACCCTTGGTGTGGTACTCTGTTGAGACCGGAGAAAGCCCCTCAGTGTATGCAGATCTTGGTGATATGTACAACTTCCTCATTCTTGGTGTGGCGTGGACCTGTGCCCAGCCAACCTTCTCTCTCCTGCCCCCACCTCCTCTACAAACTGCTCAGCCCCTGCCCTCTACTGGCAGGGAAAACTCTCCCCCTGTTGCCATGGTTTCGTGTTTAAATTCTGTTTTTCCACCTGAATGTATATCCAGCATCCAGAGCTATTTACTCCTAGTGTGTGAGGACCTGGCATGTTCGTGAATGAGAGGAAGGTGGGGTGACGTGAGCTATAAGAACACCAGCGTGCTCTCCCTGCATCTCTGCATGTCCAAGCCCGCTAATGTTTGTGAGGCCAGGACAAGAGTAGGGATGTAGCCTACATCTGTTTAAATATCAGAAGCATGTTTTATAAGAATTATTTAGGTAAATCTGGCATTTCTGACTCTTGAAAAACAAAGAGTTTAGTATGTTACAAGTAAGATACATGCAAGTCTACTGTTCCATCTCTGTCTAGTTGCCAGTGGAAAGAACCGCTGTCTTCCCTTAGGCTTGCCATGCCTATACCCACATATGCGCAGATTTAGGAGGAATGTGACTTGTTCAGTATTGCAAAGCGTTCCTCATGTGTCAGGTTAGCAGTGGTTGTACATACTGTGCTAATTTGTGAGCGCCTCTGGAGCCATGATTAGAATAGACAGAGAAGCAAGGAATTGGATATTTGGCCCAACAGGGAAACGCTGTTTCATTATGTGAGGTTTTTTTGTTTGGTTGGTTTTTTGTGTTTGTGCTATCTGGAGGTAGGATTAACGAGCTAATTTGTCTTCCTTGTATTTAGATGTCTTTGTTGCCCAGTTCCTCTTGCCACCCGAGGCATTGTCTGTCTCTGACATCGTGACCTTATAGCCCATGACCCTTCAAGGTGCCTAAACACATTTTGTCTTATTTAGAGGACACAGGACAAGAGGTGCCCCTGGGTCTGATACTCTTGTTTGTCACAAGAGTATGTGTTGAAGGTTGTAGCTCTCACGGTGTGAGCCCTGAACACTGATCCCAAATGACAGAGGTTCCACGTGTTCTTTAATAAGCTTCTGTGTGCATTTGTCTTGTTGGCGCCCTTTAAGATGCAGAGTCCAGGGAAGGGCCTCTCTTGCTCAGCTCTGAGGACAGTACAGGATGTTTCAGGATATTATCTCGAGGAGATGGCAAACACGTTCTTCCAGTCAGGAAGTGACAGCCTCACAGAAGGCAGGGACTGTCGTCCTTACACATCGGTGCATCCAGACCACACGCCTTGAGAGTGCTCAGAGCTTGTGTAAACCCCATGCAGATTAAATGTCAGCTGTGAGGGCAGCTGGCAAAGCCACAGAGCTGAGAGTACCGGGGAATACTCCTCTGGTACCAGTAAAGCCTCTTAGTGCAAGTGACTTGATTTCTTTTTTCTTTTTGTTTTCCTGGTTTTCCCATTCTTTCTTACTTTCATATTGGTTTCTGTGCCTTCTAATACTTCTCTTTATCTTTGTCTTGCACAATAATCCATGATTGAGACAGTATTACACTTTGGTTAGATGGCAAGAATAGTTATATTGTACACATGCAAAAAAAAAAAAAAATAAGGTTCCTTTAAGTGATAAAACAGTACATTGCATGTAAATATCTATTGGTAATATTTTTTACCAGTACAATTAGTTATTTTGTCTACAGTGGGTTTTATGTTTTTAATTAATGTATTTTATTGTAAAATACATGTAACATAAACTTTACTGTCTTCACCATTTTTAAGAGTACAGCTCAGTGGCGTTAAGTACATTCACATCTGTCACTTCTTTATCAGCCACCTCTTCCCCTGCTGAATTCATGATCTTTTGTGTTAGCCTATTTTGCGTAGCTGATTCTGCTTAGAGATCCGTGAAGCAGTGATTTTTGCCCCTAAGGGACATTTGGCACTGTCTAGAAATGTGTTTGGTTGTCATAACTGAGGAGGGAGGTTTGCTATTGGCATCTAGCGACAGGTAGAGGTCAGGAATGTTGCTGAGAGGTCCCTCTCCCAAAGAAACAACTCTAAGTCCTAAATGAGAACAGTGCCAAAGCTGAGGAACTCTGGTTTAAGCCCATAGAGACAATGGCCCTGAACTTGTCATTGCTGAAAAGATACCATGTTGAAAGCTAAACTGTTATAAGTCTGTATTCTAATGGAATGTGCTATCTTCGACTTCATGTTTTTGTGCTGCTGTGATTTTTTTTTATATAATTTAAACTCTTTAATTGCCTATTTTCATCTAAGGTTTTTTCCCTTTAGTTACTTGCATCACCATTCGTTTATTATTTATTGATTAAAAACAGTTATTAATGAGCAATTATTATATACCCCCTTTGTGGTGTTGAGCCACTGAAATTTCAGGGTTAATTTGTTATTTCTTCATAACCGAACTGACCCTTCCTCACAGGCAAGTTCACATGAGTCACATAGTATTTTATTTTTCAAGTAATTGCATGCTTGTGCTTGGGCCTGGGCTAAATGGTATGAGAGGAGGAATAAGAAGGTTCTTTGTAAGAAACATGATCTTTTTGGAGACTGGAAAAGGTGGAGATATAAAATTTAAACACAGAACCATGACAGAATCAGACAGCAGGACATTCATTAAGTGAATGTTTTTTGTACTCACTTAGGACATAATGTTAAACGGCCTTTTAGTGTGTATTGAATGACCCTGGAGCCGAACACTTGCTATTCCAGTGAGTGTAAGTGGATTCATGCCTTGAGGTCTCCTATTTTCTCTGCAGGACAGCTCACAAAGAGAACACAAAAGAGAACACCCCCCACATCCACTGACCTAAGTTAAGTACTCTAGACCAATAAAGTTGGAAGGGCCCTTAGAGATTATTGGGACCAGTCCGCACATCTTACAGCTGGGGCAGCTGCTGTCTGTGGAAGTGAAGCAATGGGCTCAGCACAGCAGAACCACTGAGTTCAGTGGTTCTCAACTTTGGCTGCACAATAGAAACTCTTGAGGGTTTCTAAAAATTCTGCAAAGCCTCAGCACAGCCAGACAAGTTAAATCAGAGTTTGGAGAAGAGGACACAGCATAGCATATTTTTGCAAGCTCCCCATGGGATCCCAAGGTGCAGAGGGGTTGAGAGCCACCGCTTTAGCTGACGGCGAGGGTTTGCATCCAAGGTTTAACTCCTAGTTGGGCTCATTTATATCAAAGGATGTGCCATGTGGCACCTCAGGGTTTCCTGCTGCTGACTTTATTTTCTCTAGCTTTTCTTTCCTCTAGACCTTCTGGTTCTGTGAATAAAGAACACTTCTTTCTCCTTCTCTACTGTATGTGCTGACCAGTGACTCCAAATCTTTGTTGAGATTTGTCATTTGAAGATGTTTTTATGATTATGTTCCCTTGCTGTGGTACCATGTAACATGGACATGAATCAAGGTATGGGAGAGGTCATGAAAAGATCAGACATTCATTCAACTGATATTTTTTTAAGCACCTACTGGGATTCTCTGGTGACTCAGACAGTACAGCGTCTACCCACAGTGCGGGAGACACGGATTCGATCCCTGGGTTGGGAAGGTCCCCTGGAGAAGGAAATGGCAACCCACTCCAGTACTCTTGCCTAGAAAATTCCATGGATGGAGGAGCCTGGTGGGCTTCAGTCCATGGGTTGCAAAGAGTCGGACACGACTGAGCGACTTCACTTTCAAGCATTATAAGGGCTTCCCTGGTTAGAGGGGCTTCCCATAGCTCAGTAGTAAAGAATCCATCTGCCAGTACAGGCAATGCAGGCTCAATCCCTGGGTTGGGAAGATCTCCTCGAGAAGGAAATGGCGACCGACTCCACTATTCTTGCCTGGGTAATCCCATGGACAGAGGAGCCTGGCGGACCCAGTCCATGGGGTTGGACGTGACTAAACAAACAACAACCAAACGTTATAATATCACAGCTCCACTGAGTTTAGAGCAATCTAGACCAAGAGAACATTGTCCTACAGTGGAATGTTCTCTATCTGTATTGTCCAGTATGGAGGTCACTAGCTCCTTGTGGCTACTGGGCCTTTGAAGTGTGGCAAGTGTGAGAAACTGAAGTGTTTGTTACATTTAGCTTTAATGAATTAAATTTAAATAGCCATCTACTGGTAAGTCCAAGTCTAGGGCTAGGGTGTCTTCCTCTTATCCCTTTCCGTTTGCTAGATGGAGACCAACGGGAGAGCCCCACGTGTTCCTGATTCCCAGCTCCTGGCCTTGAGAGGAGAAAGTCCAATCTAAGTGGGTGACTGAGCTTTAATCTTGGGAAAGGTGTTAAAATTCAGGCTCCTCTTTACCTCCACAGGCCCAATTATTATGCAGTGAAGTCTTTTTTTTGTGCCATAAAGTTAATTGTCTCTGATCATGTCACAAACCCTTTGATTTCTAGTAAAACCATGTTAAATATGCAGGGTGACAATATACAGCCTTGACATACTCCTTTTCCTATTTGGAACCAGTCTGTTGTTCCATGTCCAGTTCTAACTGTTGCTTCCTGACCTGCATACAAATTTCTCAAGAGGCAGATCAGGTGGTCTGGTATTCCCATCTCTTTCAGAATTTTCCACAGTTTATTGTGATCCACACAGTCAAAAGGCTTTGGCATAGTCAATAAAGCAGCAATAGATGTTTTTCTGGAACTCTCTTGCTTTTTCCATGATCCAGCGGATGTTGGCAATTTGATCTCTGATTCCTATGCCTTTTCTAAAACCAGCTGGAACATCTGGAAGTTCATGGCTCACATATTGCTGAAGCCTGGCTTGGAGAATTTTGAGCATTACTTTACTAGCGTGTGAGATGAGTGCAATTGTGTGGTAGTTTGAGCATTCTTTGGCATTGCTTTTCTTTGGGATTGGAATGAAAACTGACCTTTTCCAGTCCTGTGGCCACTACTGAGTTTTCCAAATTTGCTGACATATTGAGTGCAACACTTTCACAGAATCATCTTTCAGGATTTGAAATAGCTCAACTGGAATTCCATCACCTCCACTAGCTTTGTTTGTAGTGATGCTTTCTAAGGCCCACTTGACCTCACATTCCAGGATGTCTGGCTCTAGGTGAGTGATCACACCATCGTGATTATCTGGGTCGTGAAGATCTTTTTTGTACAGTTCTTCTGTGTATATTTGCCACCTGTTCTTAATATCTTCTGCTTCTATTAGGTCCATACCACTTCTGTCCTTTATCGAGCCCATCTTTGCATGAAATGTTCCTTTAGTATCTAATTTTCTTGAACAGATCCCTAGTCTTTCCCATTCTGTTGTTTTCCTCTATTTCTTTGCATTGATTGCTGAGGAAGGCTTTCTTATCTCTTCTTGCTATTCTTTGGAACTCTGCTTTCAGATGCTTATATCTTTCCTTTTCTCCTTTGCTTTTCGCTTCTCTTCTTTCACACAGACTGGTTCCAAATAGGAAAAGGAGTACATCAAGGCTGTATATTGTCACCCTGCTTATTTAACTTATACGCAGAGTACATCATGAGAAATGCTGGACTGGAAGAAGCACAAGCTGGAATCAAGATTGCCAGGAGAAATATAAGTAACCTCAGATATGCAGATGACACCATCCTTATGGCAGAAAGTGAAGAGGATCTAAAAAGTCTCTTGATGAAAGTGAAAGTGGAGAGTGAAAAAGTTGGCTTAAAGCTCAACATTCAGAAAACGAAGATCATGGCATCTGGTCCCATCACTTCATGGGAAATAGATGGGGAAACAGTGGAAACAGTGTCAGACTTTATTTTTCTGGGCTCCAAAATCACTGCAGATGGTGACTGCAGCCATGAAATTAAAAGACGCTTACTCCTTGGAAGGAAAGTTATGACCAACCTAGACAGCATATTCAAAAGCAGAGACATTACTTTGCCAACAAAAGTCTGTCTAGTCAAGGCTATGGTTTTTCCTGTGGTCATGTATGGATGTGAGAGTTGGACTGTGAAGAAGGCTGAGCACCGAAGAATTGATGCTTTTGAACTGTGGTGTTGGAGAAGACTCTTGAGAGTCCCTTGGACTGCAAGGAGATCCAACCAGTGCATTCTGAAGGAGATCAGCCCTGGGATTTCTTTGGAAGGAATGATGCGAAAGCTGAAACTCCAGTACTTTGGCCACCTCATGCGAAGAGTTGACTCATTGGAAAAGACTCTGATGCTGGGAGGGATTGGGGGCCGGAGGAGAAGGGGATGACAGAGGATGAGATGGCTGGATGGCATCACTGACTCGATGGATGTGAGTTTGAGTGAACTCCGGGAGTTGGTGATGGACAGGGAGGCCTGGTGTGCTGCAATTCATGGGGTCGCAAAGAGTCGGACACGGCTGAGTAACTGAACTGAACTGAAAACCATGTTAGCTGTAAATGTTCAACACTAGCAGCAGTTTTAGAATCAAATACCTGTTAAAGAAAAAAGGTATTCTTGCGGCTCTCATTCCCTTCCTCCCTCTGGATGTACACCCCCTAGAAGTCTGTAGCTTTGAGTGCTAAGCTTGTAGCTTCTGCTGCTTTGCTGCCGCTCTGGGCATTTTCCCTCCTTATCCACTTTACTGTCACCAATGTGTTGAAAGTGTTAAATTGCTCAGTCATGTCCAGCTCTGTGATCCCATGGACTGTAGCCCACCAGACTCCTCTGTCCATGGAATTCTCCAGGCAAGAATACTGGAGTGGGCAGCCACTCCCTTCCCATTGGCTTATTTTTTGGGACCACATTTTCACAAAACTGCATGTGTTTTTCCCTCCGCACACTTGAGCAAGAGTCGTCTGAGAGGAGATTCATCAGAGAAAAGATGAAATGGCGGCATTTCTATCTTGGGGTTTAAAGACAGCAGGCTCAGGTCCCAGCTTTCTGATCTGACACGTGAGGGCCTGGCTGGGGGAGCTCTGTGGTCTGCACTTCCCCGTGTTGCTTACACAGGAGGTGGGGTGGAGAGCCATGAGGGAGAGAGCAGACAAGCTCCTGCTGGGGTGATGGACATCTCCATTGGGATGTCTTTCGAATGGCTCCTGTGCGGAGGTCTGGTTAGGCCCAGTGATACCACCTACTCTGCTGGAGATAAAGTGGGCGAGGGAGCACCTCTTGAGTTGAATGAAATAAAAATCGACTCTCTGCAGTCTCCATTTGCCCCTTGTTTCCCACCTTTTGGAAATCTTATGTGCATCTTCATGAGAGTTGTTTGCTTATCTCCTGTATGGAATAAATTTAATGAGAATAAAAGAGCTTTTCACAAAAAGGGAGCCTTGATTAGTGTTTTTGTTTTACTTGATGAAATGTTTAATTTATTGATTTTGGCTACACCGGGTCTTGGCTGCATCTTAGCTGTGGCACACAGGACCTTCATTGTAGTGTGAGGACTCTTATTTACAGCATGCACGCAGGGTCCCTGACTAGGGACCAAACCTGGGCCCACGGCATTGGGAGTGCAGTGTCTTACCCACTGGACCACCAGGGAAATCCCAGATTTATATTTTTAAAAACCCTGTATGACTCAGGAAAGTCAGCCTGGAGCTCTGTAACAACCTGGAGGGGTGGGATCCGGTGAGAGGTTCAAAAGGGAGGGGACATATGTATACATATGACTGATTCATGTTGATATCACTTCATGGCAAATAGATGGGGAACCAATGGAAACAGTGACAGACTCTATTTTCTTGGACTCCGCAATCATTGCAGATGGCAACTGCAGCCATGAAATTAAAAAATGCTCGCTCCTTCGAAGAAAAACTATGACAGACCTAGACAGCATATTAAGAAGAAAAGACATTACTTTGCCAACAAAGGTCTGTATAGTCAAAGCTATAGTTTTTCCAGTAGTTTTGTATGGATGTGAGAGTTGGACCATAAAGAAGGCCGAGTGCCAAAGAATTGATGCTTTTGAACTGTGGTGTTGGAGAAGACTCTTAAAAGTCCCTTGGACTGCAAGGAGATCAAACCAGTCAATCCTAAAAGAAATCAACCCTGAATATTCATTGGAAGGACTGATGCTGAAGCTGAAACTCCAATACTTTGGCCACCTGATGTGAAGAACTGACTCATTGGAAAAGACCCTGATGCTGGGAAAGATTGAAGGCAGGAGGAGAAGGGGACGACAGAGGATGAGATGGTTGGATGGCATCACCGACTCAATGGACATGAGTCTGAGCAAGCTCCCAGAGTTGGTGATGGACAGGGAGGCCTGGCGTGCTGCAGTCCATGGGGTCACAAAGAACCAGACACGATCGAGTGACTGAACTGAACTAAACTAGGTTGGTCATAGAGTGACTGAAACATGAACAACAAAAACACAATTCTGTAAAGCAATTATCTTTCAATTAAAAAATAAATTTAAAATAAAAAAAATCCAATAACAGGAAACTGTACAAAAGAAAATCTAACACAGATTACCATTGATATTTTGTGGGGATATTATTCCAGTTAGACTTCCGTTATTTACTCAGTCGTGTCCAACTCTTGCAGCCCCATGGACTGTAGCCTGCCAGACTCCTCTGTCCATGGGATTCCCCAGGCAAGAATACTGGAGTGGGTTGCCATTTCCTTCTCCAGATAGACTTTAATATATAGTTTAAAATCAGTGGAATCCTATTATAGATTTCATTCGATAACGTGCCTTTTCTTAGGTGCAGCAGAATGCTCTGGCAGCTCCCTGACTGTAAATACAGGTCCGTGTTGTGCTTTACTTTCATATTTATAGCTTTGGGAGTTGATATCTTTGATCATTTGTAAGATTGTTTCCTGGTAGCGAGGAAGAATATTTGTGGAAAACTCTGATAAAGTGTTGCCAGCTGCCCTCCAGAAAGGTTAAATCAGTCTGAACCCTTTTGCCCACACCCTTCCTGGTCGGGGTCCTGTCAATTTTTATACCTTTGCTTACTTGATGGATAATGGCTCTAAATAATCTTTTATTTGCCTCTTTCTCATTAATGGTGAAGCTGAATAGTTTTTCATATATTATCCATTAGTAATTCTTTGTGACTTGTATTCTGTGCACAATTTTCTGTTGGAGTTTTCTGTTGGTTTTGTTTTTAATTTCTGACAACTCTTTGATTGTTAAGAATGTTAGTTACTTAAATAATGCAGAATAACTGTCCCCTTCTCTCAGTTTTCCCTGCACATGGTGTGTTTTTTAAGCGCTTCCCAGGTGGTGCTAGTGGTAAAGAACCTGCCTGCCGGTGCGGGAGACACAGCAGACGTGGGTTTGGTCCCTGGTTGGGAAGACCCCCTGGAGGAGGGCATGGCAACCCACTCCAGTGTTCTTGCTGGGAGAACCCCATGGACAGAGGAGCCTGGCGGGCTACAGTGCATAAGGTTGCAAAGAGTGGGACATGACTGAAGCGACTTAGCCTAGCCTATGGTGTGTTTTATGATGGTTTTAAAGTTTTAGATTGTAGTCAAATTAATGAATAGTTTCCTTCATTGTTCTGGCTTTTGTATTATGCTTTAAAGGTACTTTCTTTCAAAGCTTTTGTGAAGATTTACCCACATTTTCTTATTGGTTTTATTTTTCTTTTTGATTTTAATTTTTTTTTCCCCATCTAACATTTATTTAATATGGGGAAGAATGGAACTTTGACTCAATTTTTTTTCCTAAATGGCTGCAAGTTTACCTCCTACTACCGAAAATCCCTTTTATCCATTTATTTGCTATTTTAATGTTATGAATAAATTTTACCCATATGTGCTTGTATTTATTTCTGGATCTGGTGTTATGTTTCAATTATCTGCTTCTTTTAACACCATTAGTAGTTTAATTTAAGCCAATATCATAGTAGCTTTAATAATATACCTTAGTATCTGATAGTACAAGTCTCAAAGTGGGGCAGGAGAGAGCACAGATATTCATATTCTTTTAGAAATTAATTGTTATCCCAGTAATTGAGGCTATATCTATAGACTTTCCTGAAAGACTTGTAAAGACTAGTGATTCTTAACATGTGATTCATAGACCACCTGTATCAGAATTACATGGGGATTTTTAACAATTGAAATTCCTGAACCCACTCAAGAGCTCCTGAAGATAAGCTGTGTTGAGGAAACTCTTTTTGCAAGGTCTCAGATGATTTTTAAGAACACCATAAGAAACTTAACACTCTGACAAAACATGGCAAGCAGCAGCCAAGTTCCTCCTGTTTAAATGTTAAAGAACACTTCCTTTTATTAATTATATCTTTGTATTGATTACATGTGTACATGTAATCAGTTAAACATCCTGTCCCTAAACGTATTTTGAATATTTATGTAGTCCAAGTGCAGTGTATAGGCTTCCCTCATAGCTCAATCGGTGAAGAATCCACCTTCAATGCAGGAGACCCCAGTTAGATCCCTGTGTCAGAAAGATCCCCTGGAGAAGGAAATGGCAACCCACTCCAGTGTTCTTGCCTGGAGAATCCCATGGACAGAGGAGCCTGGCGGGCTACAGTCCATGGGGTCGCAAAGAGTCAGACATGCCTGAGCGACTGAGCACACACAGTACTGTGTATGCTGAGTACAGGGGTGGCACCTTGCATTTGAGATTTGACCTTCAGATGTGTAATCACACATCCCTAATCACACACACATACACATGCACACCCATCAAAGTCTTATTATACTTTAGATCAAAGTATAGTTAGTGCCCTAAAATAGCTTGCAGTTAGGTTGGGAAAAAACATGTGAACAACTTGAATGAAATTCATGGAGAGCAGTTGGCTAGTTGCAAGATAATAAACAAAGAGAATGAGCTGGATGATGGGAGAAAGGGTAAGGAAGCACCAGCATTAAATGGGGCAGACCAAAGAAGCTTTCCTGCATAGGAGAAAGACCAGCACTCCTATTGCAATGGAATTAAAGCCTCAGTAAGTATTTTTGCATTGAGAAGCAGAACACTGTATTGAATCTACCTGTCCTTCCTGAATTTCTCGTGCCATTCACTTGATACACTGAGATTATGTTTTCTGCAAATTTTCTACCTGGACTGGTCTCTTATGGCAACACAGGAATTTTTGTTCAGCTTGCTTTCTTTAAAACATTTATCTTCATTTATGATCATAATGGGTAGTGGTCCTAGACGACAAGACCGGGCATTGAATCCAGGCTAAAAGATTCATGACTGTGCCTTTTGTGTCTGTCACTTGCCTTTCCTTAGATTCAGGAGTACCCCATCGATGTCCAAAACAACCAACTTCCCTTCCTGCGGAATCCAGATATCCTGGTGGGAGAAAATGACCTAACTGCCCTTAGCTATCTCCATGAACCTGCAGTTTTGCATAATTTAAAGGTCCGCTTCCTGGAGTCCAACCATATCTACACTTACTGTGGTAAGTAGGGGGTATCTATTGGCTGTGTGTGTTTGAATGTGGTTCCAATCTTTAGACTTTACATGTTAAACTCCAACGGTTAAGAATCCTACTTTCATTCTCCTTTATATTAATAAGTACCTCTCACTTGAAAGTTTGCGATCAGTGTACATGGCTTAGTTAGGCTGCTGTACATCTCTTTGGAAGGATTGGTGTTAAAGCTCAACCAGGGAAGAAGTGGGCCACGCCACGTGGCTTGATGGCTCAGGCGCAGCCCTGGAGTCAGTAGGAAGGCAGTAAATCCATCCCAGGGGCCTGGCTCAGGCCTCTGCTCCCTCTGCTGAGTGCGCTGCTGCAAGTGTATGGCAGGCTTGGATTTTTTTACCTTTTTATTTTTATATCAGTATAGATGATTAACAGTGTTGTGTTAGTTTCAGGTATGCAACAGAGTGATTCAGTTATACATATAAACTGTGAAAGTCACTCAGTCGTGTCTGACTTTTGTCACCCCATGAACTGTACAGTCCATGGAGTTCTTCAGGCCAGAATACTGGAGTGGGTTGCCGTTCCCTTCTCCAGGGGATCTTCCCAACCCAGGGATTGAACCCAGGTCTCCTGCATTACAGGAAGATTCTTTACCAGCTGAGCCACCAGGGAAGCCCCAGTTATATCAGTTATATGAATGTGAAGTCGCTCAGTCGTGTCCGACTTTTTGCAACCCTGTGGATTGTAACCACCAGGCTCCTCCATCCATGGGATTTTCAGGCAAGAATACTGGAGTGGGTTGCCATTTCCTTCTCCAGGGGATCTTCCTGACCCAGGGATGGAACCCACATCTCCCGCATTGCAGGCAGACACTTTACTGTCTGAGCCACCAGGGAAGCCCCAATTATAACAGTTATACATATACCTGTATCTATTCTTTTCAAATTCTTTTCCCATTTAGATTGTTATATGATATTGAACAGAGTTCCCTGTGCTATATATACAGTAGGTCCTTGTTGGTTATCCATTTTGATAATAGCGTGTGTGTATGTCAATCCCAAACTCCCTAACTACCTACACTAGCCTTACCCCCTGGTAACCTTAAGTTTGTTCTCTAAATCTGTTTCACAAACAAGTTCATTTATATACTTTTTTCCAGATTCTGTTCGTAAGCAATATCATATTTGTCTTTGACCTACTTCACTTGATATGACAATTTCTAGGTCCATCCATGTTGCCGCAAATATCATTATTTCATTCTTTTTAATGGCTGCATAATATTCCATCATAACACTAATATTCCATTGTTTAATGTACCATAGTTTATTCATTCACCTATTGTAGACCATGTTAGTTGCTTCTCAGTTTGGCAGTTATGAATATATCTGTTATAAACATCCATGTACAAGTTTTTGTGTGAATGTTTTCCTTTGGATAAATACCAATGAGTATGATTATTTGATTATATGATAAGATTATGTTTAGTTTCATAAGAAACTTCCAAAGTGGCTGTGTCCTTTTGCATTGCCACCAGTGATGAAATAAGTTTCCTTTGCTCCTTATCCTCGCCACATTTGGTGTTATCAGTGTTCTGGATTTTGGCTATGATAATAGGGGTGTGGTATTATCTCGCTGGTGTCTTGATTGGCATTTCCCCAATGACTTAGGTGTGGAGCATCTTCTTCCCCTGCTTGTTTCCCATCTCTGTATCTTCTTTGGTGAGGTGTTTGTTTAGGTCTTTTGCCTGTTTTTTAATCAGATGGTTCGTTTCCTTATTGTTTAAGAGTTCTTTGTATATTTAGAATTCCATGGACTGCATAATAGTCCATGGGGTCGCAGAGTAGGACAGGACTGAGTGACCTTCACTTTCACTTTTTTCACTGTATATTTTGGGTAGCAGTCCTTTATCAGATATGTCTGTAGTTTGTCTTCTCATTCTCTTGACTGCGCTTCTTCTCAAACAACCAAAGGGAGCACAATGGCAGAGCCCTCCCGTCTTGGCAGTGACCCTTTCCATTCCTGCCTTCTCTTCCCCAAAGGACTGGAAATGTTCACATTTTTTATATGTGTCCATGGTTCCCTTGAGATCCAGAATCCTCTTTATGTGAAAGAAAAGGGCATGCATTTGTCTTATCTTCAGCATTGAATTGTTGGGTTTTTTTTTTTTTTAACTCTTCTCACATTCTCAAATATCAGTTTACCTTGTCCTTCTATAAAACATCTGAAGGGTTAAAGGACTTGATAACTCTTCATTCAACATATATTTATTGAGTCCATCTTTGCATTGTGTCCTTTTGGGAACACAGGATGGAAAAAGTAGTAAAATGAAAGATAATACACGGTATAATACGATGTGAGATAATAAAAAAAAAAATAGCTGACACTCAGTGCTTACTATGCAAGATGCTGGTCTGAATTGCTCTCTATGAATCATTTTACCCTCAGGATAACCAGGGAAATGCAATTATCATCCCCATTTTGCAGTCCATGAAGCTAAGACACTCAGAAGTTAAGGAATTGGCAAAGTCACACACAATAATTGAGCCAAGATTTGACATTAAGATGTGTAATCATATTTCCCATTCACAAGTTGTTTGTATTTTAATTAAGACATCCCATATACAGATGAGAAATTTAACAGTCCCTTTTGAAGATTTTAGTTTTGAGATTTTTTTTAAGCCTAACACCTCTTGGCAGGGTTCAGAATTGTCTTTTTCTGATCCTATAGTACTTTGTACATGTCTATTTTATGAATTCAGTTTGTTGAGCGTTTGTGTGTCTGCATGTGTGTGTGTATGCCCATGTATATGTGCTTATTCCATGCTCCAGGGTGTTTGAAGAGAGGTCTGACCTCTCCTTCTTTTCTCCCCTAGAGCCTAGCAGAGTGCTTGATAAACACAGATACATCTTGATTTAGTTGAGTGATTGGTTAAGACTCACCCTATTCATCTCTTCTTTAGTTTTCATGTAAGTGAACAGGGACCTTTAAAACTCACGTCAGTATACTACCCAAGACAATCTACAGATTCAGTACAATCCCTATCAAATTACTAATGGCATTTTTCACAGAACTAGAACAAAAAATCTTAAAATTTGTATGAAGTCACAAAAGATCCAGAATAGCCAAGGCAATCTTAAGAAAGAAAAATGGAGCTGGAGGAATCAGTCTTTCTGATTTCAGACTATACTACAAAGCTGCAGTCATCAAAACAGTATGGAACTAGCACAAAAATAGAATTGTAGATCAATGGAATAGGATGGAAAGCCCAGAAATAAACTCATGCACCTATGGTCAATTAATCTATGACAAAGGAGACAAGACTACACAGTATTGGAAAAGCAGTCTCTTCAACAAGGAGTGCTAGAAAAACTGGACAGCTACATGTAAAAAAATAAAAATTAGATTATTCCTTAACACCACATACACAAAAATAAGCTTAAAATGGATTAAAGACCTAAATGTGAGACTAGACATAAAACTCTTAGAGGAAAACATAGGCAGGACACTCTCAGATGTAAATCGCAGCAATATCTTTTTCAATTCATCTCCCAGAATAATGGAAATAAAAACAAAAATAAATGGGGCCTACTTAAACTGAAAGGCTTTTGCATACCAAAGGAAACAGTAAAGAAAGCAAAAAGACAACCCACAGATTGGGAGAAAATATTTGCCAGTGATGTGACTGGCAAGGGATTAGTCTCTAAAATTTACAAACAGCTTTTGTTGCTTACCAGCATCAAAACAAACAACCCAATCAACAAATGATAAGACCTAAATAGACTTTTCTCTAAAGAAGACGTACAGATGGCCAAGAGGCACATGAAAAGATGTTCAACATCACTAATTATTAGTGAAATGCAAATCAAAACTGTAACGAGATACCACCTCACACCAGCCAGAATGGCTATCATGACAAAACCCCCAAAAGGTAAATGCTGGAAAGGGCGTGGAGAGAAGGACACTCTCCTACACTGTTGGTGGGAACGTAAATTGGTACAGCCACTATGGAGAATAGATGGAAGTTCTTTTTAAGGAACTAAAAACAGAGCTACCATATAACCCTGCAACCCCACTCCTGGGCTTATATCCAGAGAAAAATATGATCCAAAAGGATATATGCATCCCAGTGTCCATTGCAGCACTGTTTACAGTATTTACGACGTGGAAGCAACCTAGATGTCCATCAACAGAGGAATGAATAAAGAAGATGTGCTAAGTATATACAATGAAATATTACTCATCCATTTAAAAGAATGAAGTAATGCCATTTGCAGCAACATGAATGGACCTAGAGATTGTCATACAGAGTGAAGAAAGTCAGAGAAGGAGAAGTATCATATGATATCCCTTATATGTGGAATCTGAAAAGAAATGATACAAATGAACTTACAAACCAGAAAGGACTCACAGACTTAGAGGATGAACTTATGGTTGTCAGGATGAAGGATGCAGGGAAGGGATATTTAGGGAATTTGGGATCAACATGTACACACTGCTATATCTTAAATGGATAACCAACAAGGACCTACTGTACAGCACATGGAACTTTGCTCAATGTTATGTTGCAGTCTGGTTGGGAGGGGAAGTTGGGGGAGAATGAACACACATATATGTATGTATGGCTGAGTCCCTTTGCTGTTCACATGAAACTATCACAACGTTGTTTTTCAGCTATACTCCAATACAAAATAAAAAGTTTTAAAACAAAGCTCGTGTCAGGAGGCCATCATGCTATCAGAATCTGATCACACTGTCTATTCACAGGTATTGTGCTTGTTGCCATTAATCCTTATGATCAGTTGCCAATCTACGGTCAAGATGTCATCTATGCCTACAGTGGCCAGAACATGGGGGATATGGACCCCCACATCTTTGCTGTGGCAGAGGAAGCCTACAAGCAGATGGCCAGGTAAGAGTAACCTTAGTCAGGAAGTCCTCCTGGGTCGTCAGAGGGTGGAAAGGGGAGTGTCCACCTTCCTGGGCTGCTTTTTCTCAGTGGTGATTCTGGGTTTGAAGTGTTTTGGAAACTAGATCAACCTCAGGTTCTTTTCTTAACCACATTTCCTCAAGTCTTCATCTTATTCTTGTGAACCTGAGCCTAGGCTTGGAGAGCAGTGGCTCCTTAGACTCTGATGAGCAGTGCAGTTAATGCCTTGTGTCTCGTCTCTCCGTGACTTTCTTTTGGCCGTCTCGCCTCTTCTCCAGGTGTGATGAATCCATTTTATACCATCACATTCATTTTACAGATCTCACTGAAGGCTCCGTTTTGAAAGAACCAAGACTCTGACAGCTTCTTAAAGTGCCAGGCATTTGGGGCAGAAATAGAAGCTTCAAATCAGCAGTCCTGCGTAGTGGTTTCAGATTTTTAGCCTGGAAGTGGTGTTCTGTTTAGGCACTTAAGTGGATCTCTTTTTGCTCTTCTTTTTCTACCTCAGAGAGATAGGCACAGGTCTGTTTCATCAGAAAGTAGGCTAGGTGAGTGTA
The DNA here is from genome assembly GCF_019923935.1 of Bubalus bubalis. Classification (NCBI taxonomy): domain Eukaryota; kingdom Metazoa; phylum Chordata; class Mammalia; order Artiodactyla; family Bovidae; genus Bubalus; species Bubalus bubalis. Next base: position 12,503,371 of record NC_059178.1, read on the forward strand.
TGAGTTAGGGTTCGAGTGTGTGTGTGTGTAAAGAGAGGGGTTTTTATTTTAAGAAATCGGCTCGTGCAGCTGTTGGGGGTTGGCATGTCCAAAATCTGCAGGATTAGGCTGGCAGGTTGGAGATCCAGGGAAAAGATGATACAAGATTTTGAGTCTGAAGGCAATCTACTGGCAGAATTCTCTTTGGTGGGGATGTCAGAGTTTTTTCTCTTATGACCTTCTACTGATTGGATGAGGCCTACCCACATCATGAAGAGTGATCTGCTTTTCTCAATGTCTACTGATGTAAATGTTAATTTCATCTCAAAAGAAAAAACAAAAACAGAACACCTTTATAGCAATATCCAGACTAGTGTTTGGCCAAATGTCTGGAAACTGTGGCCTAGCCAAGCTGACACATAAAATTTACCACCACGCTGTTGTTCTTGAACTGTCAAGGTATAGTATAGGGAAAGCTAGTTTTACCAAAGTTTTGGTGGAAATGCATTTTCCAGTTAACAGTAAAATGCTGGATCCTTTCAGCTCAGTTTTTCTTGTCCCCTCTAGAGAACATCTTACAGAGCTAGCAGGAAAAGCAGGAGTGTTTTGTGGGGAGCAGGGCTGCGTAGAGAGGAGCAAGCGAGAATCCCATTTAAGATGGTCTGTGCTGCTGTGGATGTCAGAGTACAATTTTCAGCCCAGTGAAAGTTTCCATGAGGAAAAACTGTTCTGTAAGCTTCCTTACTAGTTTATCATGTTTTGTTGCTGGCTGTGGAGATCGGTATGTAAAAGATCTGCTTCCTCATAGAAACGCAATGACCGTATTCAATATAAGCAGTGATCAGAGAACAGAACAATATAATAAGTAAAATGATCTACAGCTGTTTCATTTCTCCAAAATGTGAGAGATTGTGGAGCTAAAATGGTCGTGACCTTTGACCTCTCTAATGTCATAAAAAGACCACATACTATGTTCTGGGTGTGACCAGGAGTCACTTAGCTTGGTAAGCCGTCGAGGCACACACTGCAGACTGAAGTGTGCTCAGGGTCGTATCACGTGGCGGGGAAGAGTGAGGGGTGGTGTGACGCAGCACGTGGCCCTACTCATGTGTGCACAGTGGAGGGACCTGGGGTCTGGACAGGCTTTGGTGTCTTGGGAGAAGCACTTACGCTGAGTCCTCATTTGCTTCATGTGAAGAAGATGATCCTTACCGCGTTACAGATGGTTTCCTGTGGTTCTAGAATGGAAGGCGACCGTGGCCTGGTTCTGACAGCTCCTTCCATGCCACAGGTTCCGCCAGCTCCCTGAGACTGTCCTCTCGTGCATGTCCTTGATATTAGTTTTTATCCCATTTTGCTCTCCTAGCCAGTTACACTTAGATGTATCAGAAGTTGGTTTTTCTTTTTTAATTTTTTAATTGGAGGAGAATTACAATGTCATGTTGGTTTCTGCCATACAGCTCTTCTTTATGAGACTTCTTGAGGCTCCCCTACAGCTTTGAGAACCCTCTTGCCTCCAGCTTGTAGACTCTCTTGACTGAATGCCTCCACTCTTCCTTTCCGAACCTGAAGCTGTGCACATGGTTATGCTCCTCTCAGGTTATTTCACTTGTTTGGGTCCTTGTTCATGCCCATTAGGGAAGGGACAGGGGGTGGGTATCCAGGGTGGTGGTGATACGATCTTGCTGAGGGGAGTGCATTTGATGATTAAGGGGTTTGGATGTTAAAGTTGGACAAAAAATTGCTTCGTTAAGGGTTTTCTTTAAGGTCTTAAGGTTTATAATCGTTTTACCCACCGAGTCCCAGGGTGTAGAAAATAATGCTGCTGAAATTCTTGTGCAATTTTTGCTCATGAACGTGCATAAGAAGTATAAGGCCAGCACACGTGGCTCGGGGGAGAGAGCTATTTTTGAATAAGTTCCGTTGTCAGCAGCTCAGGGTTTCTGCTATTGATTCGAGGGGCATTTTAGAAGCCCCAGCAGGATCTTTGCAGGGAAGGAGGGAGACTCACTCGTCTGATGCAGGGACGGTTTTTGCTGTATTTCCGTTGTGGGCCTTCACTGTCAACTTTGAATACTAAACACACTCATTTTCCAATTCGTCTGCCAACTGCGTGGTGTGCTTCCTGACTCATCAGTAAGTTGCTGAAGAGGTTGTTATGTGGATCAAGTCGCTGTGGTCTAACACAGTGTGCTTGGAATCTGAGCCTCCACAACAGCTGGGTGACTAAGGGTACAAGCAGCTAACGTAACGACTCCCAGCCCGCGGTGACGTGACTCAGTTGGCCTTGGACTCAGCAGTTCTTTCTCCTGATTCACTGTGGACTGGACTTTCTTTCTTGATGTGGTTCACTCTGGGTCTCTCCAACTTGCGATGCTTTGAGCGTTATGAGGGAAGTCTGTCAAAGCTCGAAGGGATAAATCTAGACCTTCATCCCCATCCCAAGAGTTTCTGCAGAGTCTTGTGCTGGAAAGGATGAGGAGACACAATAATAAGATGATTGGTTCAGCATCCCTGTCCTTGTTGACCTCAGACTAGGCTTGGGAGTACATGGAGACTCCCAGTGAATAAAAAGGCTGAAGTAACATGAAACATCAAACTAGTGAATTCTGCCTTCTATGTAAGAACCTATAGTTCCCCATGAGAAATGGACTGCCCACTGCTTTATTTCTGCTCCTCCCTTGTTCATGATCCAAAATGCCCTTTCTCTCACTTTTACCTCCCCTGATTCTAGCCTCAGCTCCTGGGTTAAATCATATCAGCAAACATATGTAAAGTATCAGTGATTTGACAGGCTCTTTCCTAAGTGGAAACTAAGAAATGTGAGACCTCTCCCCACTTCTTAAGGTGCCCACTGTCTTTTTGGAGAGAGAGGACACAGTAGACCAAAAAGCCTGTAACTGCAGGAAGTGTAAACCGAAGTCACGCTCAGGGTCGTTTGAATTGAGTTTGGGGATGATTGTCACGTCTGGTCCAAGACACTGTAGCATTGAAGCTGGATCTTGATGAATCGGTCGGGTATGTAGGGTGAGATGCAGACCTCTAGGTGGGTGGAAGAGAGTGATCATTCCCCCAACAGTGCGGCATCAAAAAGCAGAAAACCATAAAACTAGAGCCCATGGTCACAAAGCCACAGCCACATGTGCTTCACACCCCTTAGGATGTTGATAGTCGAAGACGTCACGGGTGTTGGCAAGGATGTGGAGACGTTAGAATCCTGATACACTGCTAATGGGAATGTAAGATGGTGCAGCTGCTTTGCAAAATAGTCTGGCAGTTCTTCAAAAGTTTGACAGTGACAGTTATTATCACATGACTCAGCCATTCTGTTCTTAGATATGAAAACACATTCCAAGAGAAATGAAAACATATTCACACAGGAACTTACCCACAGACATTCACATTTAATAGAATGTTCCCATAGAATTGTTCACAGTAGCCAAAAGGTAGAAGAAGAAAACCTAAAAGTCCATCAACCAACCAATCGGTAAATAAAATATGGTTATATACATACAGTGGGATATGGTACACAGAAAGGAACAAGATATGGTACTCGGTACCACAGGGGTGAGCCTTGAAAACATGCTCAGTGAGAGAAGCCAGACATGAAAGAACACCGAGTGTGTGAGTCCACTTACATGAAGTGTCCACAATGGACAAATATATACAGAGAGGTAGATTAGTGTTTGCCCAGAGCTGGAGTTTTGAGGGGGAATGGGAAGTGATTGCTGATCAGCATTTTTTTTGGTTTTGTTTTTAGTGGTGGTGGGGGCTGGTGATGAAAATTTTCTATAATTGATTGCGCGGATGGATGCACAGCTCTGCAAATGCACTGGAACCCATTGAATTGTATACTTTAAATGGGTGAATGTGTGTTCTGTGAATTATATCTCAAAAAAGCTATTATTCACAAAAGGCATGGTCAGGGGACAGTGCCCAGGAAAGCTTAACCTATGTGATAAGTGCGTCTGGGGTTGGTGTGGACTATACAGTTAGAGACAGGGTGACCGGACTGGGGAGGAGCCAGAAAGCTGGGGTGAACTTTGGCAGAAAAGTGTGTTCTGTTAATAGAGGGTACAGAGATGGTCAGTTGAGTTTAGGAAACCCTGGATTAATCAAGTGAAACATCTGCCTTCAAGGCAGGGGCTTTCAGAGCAGCTATGTTGATATGCTTTCTGAGTCTCCAAGATGGAGATGCTTTATGCTGGGTTTGCAAATCATATTTAGACACAAAACTGTTTTCAAAGATTATCTCAAGGACTCTTTGGGAAATGCTGGCTTCAAGCAATGGAGACATTCTAGAGCTTGTTAGATAAAGAGATAATATGACACCAGGGATATTCAAAGAGCGATGTTTCTCTTATGGGCCCTATTTCAAAATCTCTTCCTTTTCTCCCTGTTCTGATACCATTTCCAAGGATGAGAAGACCTTCTTGTGAGGAGCTTAGATTCTTGCAGAAATGCCTTGCCTATTTAATGACCTCTGTGTAATGAACGGCAGTAGATAGTGAAGCTGGAATTCAGAGCCAGTCTCTGTTCCCCGAAGCCCTTTGTACCAGTGGAGAAGCTGTACTCCCTCCATCAGCGGGGCCTGCGACTGGCCCCGGGTAGTCTTCCCAGAGCAGAGCAGGCTGTGGTCCTCGGGGCCATGAGGGCTGAGGGATTGACCTTTTCCCTCGAGGTTTCACGAGAGTCTAAATTCCAGGGTGAGATTCGAGTCTCGGTGCATTTTCTAGCTCTGCTAGTGGCGCCGGGCCCTCTTACTCTGCTGCCCAGGCCTGATCCTTTTTTTGAGGTTTTGTGTTCTTTTCTGAAAGAAAGTAGGGACAGTGCGAAGCAAATTCATTTGCACATAGAGCTCACACAGGTCCATCTGGTTCTTCTATGCTGCAGGCTGTGACTCGTAGTGGAAGATGGAATGGGATGCTCCTGGGGTCCTGGGAGGGGACATCCCACTCAGTACACCTGGGGCAGCCAATGGACAACCCCCCACCCCACCATGGGAGCGCTCCCAGAGAAGTCCCGAGTGTGGAAATGTGCTGCAGAAGGGAGAGGACACTGCACATTTTCCATCTTCTGAGGTCCAAAAAAAAAAAACCCAATAAAACTGATGGCTTTATCTTCCTGATCATTAAGGTAGAATGCTCTGGGACACCCGAGAACGGACTCAGGACACTTCAGGATCTCTTTTAGGCTGCAGACTTTGTGGAATTTTTAATAATAATAATTTCTAAAAGGAACTGCACATAGGTGACCTAAATTCACACTTTGCTTTGAGATCCAGTTTGAAGTAGGATGATGTCAGTTTCTTCCTTCCTTTTTGATATAAGGGGGTTTATTATTCTGGGCTGTATAGTTTGGAGAAGTTTGGGATGTCGAGTACTTCCTGATCAAGCTTCGTGTTTTCAGTGATGAGAGCCAGGCTTCGTTTCTCTGTAAGGTGTTCGCTGTACAGGAGTGTCCGGGGTCTGTCCCTGGTGACGTGTCTCCCACCCACTGTGTGTCCACGCACAGACCCTTTGGGCCTGAAGGTCTCAGCGTCTTCACTCTTTAAGGAGAACAGTGGCCCTGCCGCAGAGAGAGACTTGGACCTGCGAGAGGTCATGAGGAACCTTTAAAAGTCATTGAACACTATAAAAATTGGGAGTGTGGCAGTCTGGATGGGAGAGGAGTTTGGGGGAGGATGGATACACGTGTACGTGTGGCTGAGCCCCTTTGCCGTCCACCTGCATCTCTCACAGCATTGTTACTCGGCTATGCCCCAATACAAAATAAAAAGTTAAAAATACGAGGGTACTGATGTTAAAGCTGACAGACAGCTTCCTCGGCTGCTGTTAAATACAGCGAGTGACGGTATTGCTGGGGAGGTCAGTAGTTAGGGAACAATGACTTGCTGGATTTTTACAGTAAAGTCTTGAAACCATGATTTCATTCAGCCCTGACTTTTGGGTGCAGTTTTGCTTTCCTTCCCATTCATTATGATTTCAAGTCAGGACTGGTCAGGACTAGGTTGCTTTAGGACAAGGTATAGGAGATGTTCGAGATGACTGAACCCAGGAGTGGCTTCCATGCTTCTGTCTGGTACTATTGCTGATTTCTAGAACTTGCCCTGAGTCGTTCCCTCTATTGAGATTCTTCCCGGGGTGCTGTCTTCCCTGGGCTCTTCCCCTGAACCTATTCTTCCCTACTCCCCTCATCTGCTCTCCTTCCCCTCCTGCCCACCCACGCCTGGACACACTCCTGTCCCTCCCCACGGTCCCCAGCACTAAGGTCCATAGCATTATTTTGATCCTTTATAATCTCTTAGATTGTATAGTTTCTTTATATTTCTGCCTATCCTGTTTAAAATTCTAGTTATGTATTTTAGACTTAAATATAGGGGAAAGTTCAATGTGCAGTGAATATGGCTAATTATAACATCCATATGTTAAAAGCAATGGATAGTAAATGTATATTGTTATCTCCTTTTAAAATTGGCAATTTCAATAAGACTGGAACTGGGAACTTCCCTGGCGGTCCAGTGGTCGGGAACTCGCCTTCCCGTGCAGGGCGTGTGGGTTCAATCCCTGGTCGGGGCACTAAGGGCCCACATGGCTCCTGTCAAAAAATCAAAACATAAAACAGAAGCAGTATGGTAACAGATTTAATAAAGACTCTAAAAATGGTCCACATCCAAAAAAGTTTTTTTTTTTTTTTAAAGAATAGGACAGGACCATTTCCTTTGTCTAACTTCCGTGACACTGTAGAGGTCATGAATGTTACTAATAGTTAAGTCTCAAATCAAAAATCATAGAGCTGAAAGATATGTTACTACTAATCAGTTTTTACCTTACCTGGGGAGCACAGCGCGGTAGAAGGAGAGGGTCTGGCTGTTGTCATCGTTCAGTTGCCCGGTTGTGTCCGACTCTCTGTGACTTCATGGACCGCAGCATCCCAGGCCTCCCTGTCCCTCACCATCTCCCGGAGTTTGCCCAAGTTTGTGTCCAAGGCATCACTGATGCCATCTAGCCATCTCATCTTCTGATGCCCTCTTCTTCTGACCTGAATCTTTCCCAGAATCAGGTAGGAATTGGCTAAGACACAGGGATGCGGGAGACCACATCCCAGCAACTAGTTCTTTGGGTACTGCTTGACCACTCCCAGTCCAGGTGGCTCTGTCTCTCAAGAAATGTGTTCCATTTCTAACAGTTTCTACTGTCGGAATCTTGCCATCACACTGCACTCTGCTGCTCTCTGATTGACTTCACCCGGGGGGGTCTGAGGGCTTCCCTGGTGGCTCAGATGGTAGAATCTGCTTGCAATGTGGGAGACCTGGGTTCGATCCCTGAGTATGGAACATTCCCTGGAGAAGGGAACAGCAACCCACTCCAGTATTCTTGCCTGGAGAATCCCATGGACAGAGGAGCCTGGTGGGCTACATACAGTCCATGGGGTTGCAAAGAGTTGGACAGGGGGTCTGACCTCTGCCCTGTGCGGCTGTACAGGATAGCCAGCATTTTCTTACCCGTGGTGGCCCCTCCCCCACTCTGGCTGAGCATCCTGGCTCCCACGGCCCTTCCTTCTGAGTGTGGCCTTTAGTCCCTCTCCTGCTATGGGTCACCCTGGACACCTTTGGTCTTCGTGTCTGATATCTCTGAACATGATCTGCTAGGTGAGCAGTCTTCCTCGCATGGAATTCCTGTTACAGAGCCTACAGTAGCACCAAGTTGGCAAGCATTTCATGTTGCAGATTTTTACTAAGTTTGCAAGCTGTTAAATTCCTATTTCTCCCCCCTATCCCCATCCACAGATGCACAAGAATTATTTTATTACCACTGTAATGAGATTTAATTGTCGGGCAATAAGCTACACCTATTGAAAGTAAAGTCACACACATTAAATTACATGTACAATTATACCGATTTTGATATATGCGTACATCCACGAAACCATCACCATGACCCAGATAACGAACATTTCCTTAACTTCCAAAAGTCTCCTTGGAGAAGGAAAACTTTTTCCACCCCTGCACCGCTGGAGATCAGTAGTCACTAATCTACTTTCTGTCACTATAAACAGAAACTTCCTTTAAGATATGTTGCCCTCATTCTGCACTTGCACAATTGATTTTTTATGTGCTGAGCAGGATTCATAGTTACCTGTATTAAATGTGACCTTTCATGCCCGCGCTCCATTATTCCAGGGTATCTCTTTGACTCCTGATTTTCACATCTGATATATTAGGTCTCCCTGGCTTGGCACATGTGCAAATTTAACAAATCTTTTGTTTCTGTCCTTATCTGTTGATGAGGAGGTATTAATCTGGCTGGATTCCTGTAACTTGCTAGGAGCAGTCCTTTTACTAAGAACTGATCATTTAAACTATTAAACCTAAAAATTAAGTCAAGTCCTTACTTGTATTTTAAATCAGGTTAAAAGCTGGGCCCACTGGATTGGTCAGATGTGATTTTTCTGGGTGAGGGGGCTCATGAATGAGGAGGTGGGCAAAGGAGACCCTGGTGAGCATCCCCAGCCTCACTGACTCCTTCCCGTGTTTCTCCTGATTGTGTTCTTTCATCCAAGGCGCCTCCTCCATTTGCTCAGCTGCAGCAGGAGGACGCCCGTGTGCCCTTCCGTCCTCGGGTTATTGTAAGAAGTAGCTGGCGCTCCTCACACGTAGGCCTGAGCCGTGACTGAGCGCTAGGCGGGCCCAGCGGATGCCGCTGCACCCACCCCCCCGGTCCTGCTTGGACACAGCCTGGTCCCACTGTCAGAATCACGCTCGTCCCCGCACACCAGCTGCTTTTGGAACTCACACTGGTGCTGACGTGTGAATAAGATTTCGTTTTACAGGGTGTCTGAAATAATTTTCAGTTGAAGAAGCTAATAAAATGTGAAGCCTAGCAGGATGAAATGGCATTTCTATTTACATCGTGATAGTGTCTTTCACGCCATGGTAGCCACTCTTTCTTTTTTAGCTGCATAGTTTTATGTTTATATCCCGAAAGACAGAGTGTCTATGGGTGTTACCTACTAATGTGTGCATGTTTAGTAGGAAAGAAAGATGTCAAGAAGCGAGGCGGCTCAGCTTCCAGGGACAGGACCGTCTGGGTTCTCAGAACACAGGAGCTGTGGGACCTGGGCAGGTCACTTAATCTCACTTTGCACCAGTGCCCGCGTCTTTAAAACAGGGATACATATTGTGGCAAAATCATCAGGTTGCCAGAATTAAATAAATTGATAAGTGAAGAGTACTTAGAATGATTTCTGGAACAGAGTGCTCAATAAGTGTTTGCTCCAGTGCTGGTGGTAGTGATAGCCTGGTGATAATACTGATGAGTCGATGGTAAGTAATGTCATTACCATTTCATAACATCCAAAGGAAGGAAGTGCTGGAAGGAGACATCAGTGCTGAGCAGGATTTCCTTTATATGTCACCCTCAGAGGACAGGTGGTCCTTCAGGGCCAAGGGAATAGTAGAAGGCTGGCCATTTTGTGCGATTAATAATGTTCTTTTGGCCTTTGTTATAGGCTTATGTGTGAAATTAGAATTACAGAAGTTTAATAGGTGGTTGCCAACCTGTCTAGAGGAAATACAGCATCAATTGCACAATGTCTAAAGCTGTCTTTTGTCATGTGCAGGAAGCCAACAGCTTTGAGTTTTGAACTTAGAGTGAAGTTAAACTGTTACTGACTCAGCCACCCCTAGAATAGTGTTAGAATGTGGACACCACTGCCCTTCGGTAATGGCATCTGTAAGCTTGTGTGTATGTGTGCTAAGTCCCTTGAGTTGTGTCCAACTCTCTGTGACCCCACGGGCTGTACTCCGCCAGGCTCCTCCGTCCATGGGATTCTCCAGGCAAGAATACTATCAGTCAGTCAGTCAGTTCAGTCGCTCAGTCGTGTCCGACTCTTTGCGACCCCATGAATTGCAGCACGCCAGGCCTCCCTGTCCAACACCAACTCCCAGAGTTCACCCAAACTCATGTCCATCGAGTCGGTGATGCCATCCAGCCATCTCATCCTCTGTCGTCCCCTTCTTCTCCTGCCCCCAATCCCTCCCAGCATCAAAGTCTTTTCCAATGAGTCAACTCTTCGCATCAGGTGGCCAAAGTATTGGAGTTTCAGCTTTAGCATCAGTCCTTCCAATGAACACCCAGGACTGATCTCCTTTAGGATGGACTGGTTGGATCTCCTTGAAGTCCATGGGACTCTCAAGAGTCTTCTCCAACACCACAGTTCAAAAGCATCAATTCTTTGGCTTTCAGCTTTCTTCATAGTCCAACTCTCACAGCCATACATGACCACTGGAAAAACCATAGCCTTGACTAGATGGACCTTTGTTGGCAAAGTAATGTCTCTGCTTTTGAATATGCTATCTAGGTTGGTCATAACTTTCCTTCCAAGGAATAAGCGTCTTTTAATTTCATGGCTGCAGTCACCATCTGCAGTGATTTTGGAGCCCCAAAAAAGAAAGTCTGACACTGTTTCCACTGTTTCTCCATCTATTTGCCATGAAGTGATGGGACCAGATGCCATGATCTTCGTTTTTGAATGTTGAGCTTTAAGCCAACTTTTTCACTCTCCTCTTTCTCTTTCATCAAGAGGCTTTTTAGTTCCTCTTCACTTTCTGCCATAAGTGTGGTGTCATCTGCATATCTGAGGTTATTGATATTTCTCCCAGCAATCTTGATTCCAGCTTGTGCTTCTTCCAGCCCTGGGTTGCTGTTTCCTCCTCCAGGGGATCTTCCCAAGCCAGGGATCAAACCTGGGTCTCCTGCATTGCACATGGACTCCTTACTGCTGAGCCACCTGGGAAGCCCCATCTGTAAGCTTAAGCAAAAGGAAAATAATAACATGACACTGCAGGAATGGAGCGATTATTCGATTGTTTTTATAGGCATTTGCTTGAGAGACAGCATGCCCACCATCACTAAGTGCGTGCTGAAGGCTGGAAAGCAGCTTTTCACAAGAGCGTGGAAGTGAGACCCAGTCTCTCCTGGTCCCTGGTGGTGCATCGGATGTTAGAGCAGCAGCCTTCAGACAGCTGGGCACGTTGAGTTTTGGAAGATTCACTGGAGTGTGGGAACAAAATTTTAGAACTTTATCTTTTTCACAGTCTTAAGATTTAAAATTCTGTTGGTACATCTCTTATAATGTGCACAGTGCATTAATACAGTAGCTTAGAAATTAATTTATAAATTCATATTTCTGGGGGAGCTGGCTCACAGTTTTCCTTATAGATAGGGAAAAAGAGAAAAGTGGTTTAGTGGCCAGGGCAGTGTCTAAAGCCATACATAGATGCAGTGGTCTTTGTGGACTAGTTCATGGTCCACAGAGGACATCTGTCCCCTGGCCCCCTGCTGGGGTTCTTCTTGGAGTGCTGCAGCGGGGAGAAGGTGAGAGAGGTGGCTGGCTCAGTGCAAGCCTTCCCTGTCATGGGACATAAAGCACGGTCGCTATTCCTGTCAGTGTCTCATTTTTAGACTGTGTTAAAGAGCCCTGCTCTCTTGAAAAACATATATATGACCATTTATAAAATTAGATAGCCAGTGGAAATTTGCTGTATGAAGCAGGAAGCTCAAATCTGGTGCTCTGTGACAACCTGTGCTGTGCGTATTCGTGTCTGCCTCTTTGTGACCCCGTGGACTGTAGCCCACCATGCTCCTCTGTCCATGGGGATTCTCCAGGCAAGAATACTGGAGTGGGTTGCCTTGCCCTCCCCCGGGGGATTTTCCCAGCCCAGGGATCAAATCCAGGTGTCCTGCACTGCAGGTGGATTCTTTACCATCTGAGCCACCAGGGAAGCCCCTGTGACAATCTAGAGGGGTAAAATGGGGTGGGAGGTGGGAGGGAGGGTCAAGAGGGAGAGGACATACCTATACCTGTGGCTGATTCATGTTGATGTGTGGCAGAAACCAACACAATGCTGTAAAGCAATGACCTTCCAATTAAAAATAAGTAAATTTAAATTTTAAAAAAGAGAGCTGCTCTCTTAGTAGCTCTCTGATTACATTAGAACACAGGTTCCACTGTAACAACAGACAGTGTTTTGTCTCGAAAAAGAAGAAAACCTTGGGGAGGTCCTTTATAAAGGAGATCAGTTGTTAGTATTGAATCCTAGCACTATCCTTGCCCTTGGAGGGAATAAGCAGAGGCTCCCCCAAGGGCTTCATTTCTGAGTCACAGAGGAAGTCTACCCACCCCCCACCCCAACACACACACACCTGCTTTACTGAATCAGAAGTTGATGGGTGAAACCAAATTATCTTTTTAAACTCTACAACTGATTCAGAAACTCTCGTCTTTGGACACCTGTTTGGGGAACTTTTAAAATAGATGAGTCTCTCTGATCTGGGGGATCCAGAACTGGTGCTCACAAAAAGAATCCACGTCATGGGTGTTAAGAGCCTCCTCAGTCTTTAAGCTCTGCTTGGTTGCTTTTAGCATCTCAGTAAGAATTAAGGATCTGAGAGTAGACTTTGATCAAGGGAAGGAGTTACGGAATTTGAAAGCCTGTTAGAACTGGGGAGAGACATCTTTGGATCCTCCAAATTTAGCAGATGGCTAGCTTTCTGCAGTGACTCTCAACCCTGCCTGCACAGGAGAATTACTGGAGGGTTCTAAACCACCCGTGGCCAGGCCTCATGCCCAGAGGTCAGGTTAATCACGTGGTGCTCAGGTTGCTATAAACACTCCCAGATGCTATCTTAGAGAAACTGGGTTAAGAACTTTGTTGAAACCATCTGTGTAACGTAGGTGCTCCACCTGGTCTTTGTCACCAGCAGAGTTTTAGGGTGTGAGGGGACGCTTTTGTTCATGGGGAACGTTGTAGAAAGTATGCAGGCCATGTAGCATGTCCAAGAGAAAGCCCTGTGTTAGTGTCCTTTAGAAACAGTGTTAGTCGCTCAGTCGTGTCCGACTCTTTGCGACCCATGGACTGTAGCCTGCCAGGCTCCTCCATCCATGGAATTTTCCAGGCAAGAATACTGGAGTGGGTTGCCATACAGTGGACAGATTTAAAAGCAAATGCTTTTTGAGTCCGCCTGGCTCCTGCCCACATCATAGATCAATGATTTTGGAAGCCAGAGGAGGGGCACCTACAGCCAAAACATGTTGGAAATTAATTCAGTTCTCTGTATTCCCAGAACTAGAGAACAAAATGCCTCACGATTGATGACCTGCTTTAAAGAGATATCCCTTTTGGTTGAAAAGGGAGTTAACCTTCTTCTGAAGAGCAAGTACCAAGAGTGCTTAGAAGTATGGGATGTCTTTTTAGAAAATGCCTTGGACCTAGCAGCAGAGCGATGAAGAGCCAGGGGGACATCCTAGTATCCAGCGCTTTCTAATTAGTTATTCTTGGAGGCTAACAGTACTTTACCCCAAGCCTGTGCTTACGGAGAGGTTACTGGGGAGATATTAATAAATGCAGGTGTGTGAACTATGTAGTGTCTAGCTGCATTTAGCTTAAACGTGTAGTACCAGCCTTCAGTTAAGATATCGGGGATCAATAAATGCTCACTCCAGCTGGTTCTGCTTCCCCACTGGGTCATTGGGCTCCTAGAGTTTTATTCCATTTGTCATTGCACGTATTGATCCATCATAATTGCCTGATGTGTAGGAACTCTAGCTCAGCAACCCAAGGCAGAGATTTTTCTTCCCAGTTGTATGAGGTTGTCATTTCTACAATGCTGTTCACTTTACTTGCTTGTATTTGTAGATCCTCTTACTTTGCAGAGTATATGTTCATGAAATGCACAGAATTTTTAAGAGTTCTGCACTTGGAGTTGGAAAGCTTTTGAGGTCATATTATCTAGGACAGTGGTTCCTTTTCAGCATCATCAGTATTGTGGTACTTAGTCTTTCTGGAAAGTTCTAGACACCCTCATTCCACTGTTTGAAGCTTAGGGGTGAGGAGATATCTATCTGACAGTCACTTACTCCCACCCTGGACAGTTCCTGCCTCTTTTCTGGGGTAGCCAGCTGAGCAGATTGGTCTGGGAATGTACCTTTAGTCTTTTCTTCACTAAGCAAGACTCTCTCTGGTCTGGTTAGCGTTCCTCATGTGACAGTTCAGAATCCTGTTTGATTTCCTTTGAATACATTCCAGTCTTTCAGTATACCTCATAAAATGTGGCATCTGTAATTAAGCTAAGCGTGCAGATCTAGCCTGACCAGAGACGAAGTCGGTGGCCATCTCCTGCTATCCTGGGGCATAAATACTTAGGTGCTGCATTAATGGGAGTTTACTAATAGTTCCTTGCTGTGATGATTGATAATGAATCACCAAAATCGTCCAGTGCTTCCCATCCACACCGTGGTTCTGGATGGTGATCACAGTTTGGTACCAACCATTGTGAGGTCTGTTGTGGACCCACCATGGTTGTAGACCCTGTCCAGATCACATTGCTAAGTGGCAGTGTCCATTTGAGCATAGAGGTTACCAGAAGCCTCTCTCGGTTCCCCTCACTTCACAACCCAAGTTCTCTTTGTCTATGACTTAACAGTGAAACCAATGTTCACTTTCTCCTAAGCCTGGCTCTTGATTTCAAGAGTGGAAATTTAACAGACTTTTAATTAATTTTCACAATAGCAGGCAGAATTCCAAGACAATTGCCATGTTAGGTACTCAAAAATCACGTTCTGACAGTCGGAAGGTGAACTTTGGCACTTTTCCTGTGTCTTCACTATGTGTTAGTTTCAGTCGTGTCCAACTGTTTGCGACCCCATGACTGTAGCCTGCCAGGCTCCTCTGTCCATGGAATTCTTCAGGCAAGTGTACTGGAGTGGGTTGTCATTCCCTTCTCCAGGGGATCCTTCCAACAGGGATTGAACCCAGGTCTCCCGCATTGCAGGTGGATTCTTTACCATCTGAGCCACCAGGGAACCCTTTGTCTTTGCCTTCCTGTTATAACAATCCTAATCATTTGGATACAAATGAATGCCTTGATTTGAGGCAGGAGAATGCTATGTAAAGGAAATGTAAAAGAGGAAAGTACGTTAGCATGTCTCAGAACTCTCTCCCTACTTTGTTGATGTGCATGATAACATAGAATGTTCCTTAAGATCATAAATGGGGTATGAGCAGTACTTTATTGTTATGCGGCACTAACTCAATTTTATAGGTTTGTCAGTGTAACCACGAAGTCACGCATCTTGCCTAAGGCACGTAGCTGGCAGTTAGCAGGGATGATGGGACCTGGGGCCCCCAAATTCCCAACCCTATGCTCTTGGCCACTCTGGTCTCCTGGCTTCCTGGAAAAGATGTTTCCTGGGTTTCTGGCTTGGGAAACTGGGTAGATAAAAGTTATACCTGCTGAGACCAGAAAGATGGGGGAAGAGTATAGGAGGCACTTTTTATTTGGGGATTGTCTCATTCATGATCCCCCACCCCTGATATCCAAATAAAGCTATCTAGTGGTTGAGTCTATGACAGAATTGAGAGAGGTCTTGGCCTATAGGTGGAGCTTAAAGCCTTGGGAATGGATGATGTCATCCTGGGAGAGACTGTTGAGACAAGTTCCCAAAATCTAACCCCAAGGAAACTGGGCATTTGGAGATCTGGTGGAGGAAGAAGAACCTAAAGGAGGTGATGATCACCCCTTAAAGGTGATGGGGTTTGTGCCTTCTTCTTGGGGGCAGTTGGAAATGCAGGTAAGAGTCTTGTTAGGCACAAATGGGGTGGAAGTGTGGAGCCCTCCACTGAGCGGGCAGGGCACTGATGTATTACCGCCTTCACCAGGTGTGCCTTAGGAACCAGGAGCAGCCTGCAATGGGCCTGGCAGTCCTGTGCATCCAAGAATTGCCTGCCTCCTGCCTTCCATTACTCTGCCCCAAAATGCTCAACATGATCTTTAACATCCGTTGTAGCACTCACGTTTATACTGCCCTTAGTTTTCAGATGTCTTTTGTCTCCCTTACTTCATGGCTCCCCTCTGAAACTCAAGGAGCGTGGAAAGGTGGGCTGTTGAGACCTGAGGCTCTGAGGGGCTTGACCAAAGTCCCCAAGCTCGTGAGAGGCAGAACCGGTGCTGGAATTCCTTCTGCTGCTGCTGCTCCAAGGCTCCTGCTGTTTTGTCCCCTTCTGTGTGTCTGGCTGAATCTGGAGAACCTGGGTTTGTAGCAGAATTCCCGCAGTGGGGCTGGGCTTGCGCTAATGAATTTGCTCCATCCGATGGGAAGTTTTCATGGCTGCTGCGTGACGGTGTCTGCTGGGAGGCTGTGTGAGCTGCCCTGATGGACGCCTGACTCTTCTCTGTGGATGACCATAGAACAGGAGATAATTCATCTGTGGTGGATGCCCATTTACGTACTCTAGAGTGCAGAGCCCGCAGTGGGTCTCAAGCAAATACTGTCTTTGCTTTTTCCCTGTTCTTATCATTTCTCTGCACATTTGATGTACCCCATCTCTGTGTATGTGGGCAACTTCTGGGTGAACCTAAAGAATGCTCTGGGTACCAAAGTGTCTGCCCTGGAGATGTCTGCAGCCCTTTAAATTCTCAGAGTAGATGGGTAACTATTTAATATTAACTAGATGGCTGACCAAAGATTCTCCTGCATAAAAATATCTGTCTCCTTGGCATATCACTTTATTTAAAGTGTTACCCTATTTCTCAGCTATGACCCAAAAAACTATTAAAATACATGTGTTATCTGAAAGAGAAAATGTCCTGTATGTCACAACTTTCAAATACAGCTTAAGTCTAATGTCTTCAATTTCTACCACCATGGCTGAGTTTAGGGTCTCATCTTCCATCTGGGTTACTGCTGTGGCCTCTGAAGGGGCCTCAGTCTTGCCTGTGTTTCATTTTTTACCTCCCAAGTCCACCCGCTATGCTACAGGGGAGGAAGAAGTGTTTGCGCATGTTGCTTTTCATGTTAATGGTTTCAGAATGTTAAAATGCTGATGGGAAGGAACTAGCTGGGGGGAGAGGTTGACAGTTGGGAGGGGTTGGGGATAACTGGTAGTGGAATCCCTGACACGACCAGCTTTGGTGGGATCCAGGACCAAGACACTGAAATTAGCTCTGAAAAGATGGTGGTGGTTGTTGTTCAGTCGCTTAATCATGTCCAGCTCTTTGCAACCCCATGGACTGCAGCATGCCAGGCTTCCCTGCCCTTTATGTCTCCCCGAGTTTACTCAAACTCATATCTATTGAGTCGATGAAGCCATCCAACCATCTTGTCCTCTTTCACCCACTTCTCCTCCTGCCCTCAATCTTTCCCGGCATCAGGGTCTTTTCCAGTGAGTTGGCTCTTTGCATCAGGTGGCAAAAGTATTAGAGCTTCAGCTTCAGCATCAGTCCCTCCAATGAATATTGGAAGACATGGGGGTGGGATCCAGAGCCAAGATGCTGACATTTACCTCCAAGAAAGTAGGATTCTCCAGTTGTTAGAGAAAAAACAGAGAAAAGCTGGGTGCTGATGCTGCAGGAAGATTGATAGACATGGCGTCAGGAAGTTGAACTGTTCAGGCTTTTTCCTCCCAAGTCCTGTTATTTTAGCACATGGTAGGTACTGATGCGTTGGATGAATCACATGTGGACTTTAATGTCTCTCATAATGGAGATGTGCCCAGGGAATCCCCAGATAGGAATAAGTCACATGTACTTGGGGAAAAGAAAGCTTGAACCTGAACCCGCTGTGTGTGCTGTGAACTCACTGATGCACAGTCGGTGCAAAGGCAGGTGAGCCGCCAGATGAGGTGACTGAACCTCTGGAGGGACAGATGCTAAGGGGGCAGCAATGGCACGGCAGCATTTCCAAGGAGCCTGTGGCAGGTGCCCTTGGTGAGCAGGAGTGTGGTGTTGGAGACACAGTCCAACAGTGGGTCTGAACCTCTGCTTGGTCGGTGGCTATAGTCTCTCCCCCAGGTCCCCTTGCACTTGTCACAGGTGGAGTAGAGAGAGAATCAGATTTTGACAGCTGCAAGTGTGCTTAGATATTTTTCTGTCTAACCTGTTTATTTTACATAAGATGTAATGGAGTGTCAAGGAGGAGACTGGCTAGGCCCTGTCCTGAATTTGTGGTGGGGCCCCAGGGTACTAGACCCCAAGACCAGTGCTCCTTTTAGCCTTCAGTGGAAGGGCCAGCTCCCCGGGCCATAGTCAGACCCACAGATCTTCCTGCGTGCGTGCGTGCATGTGTGTGTGTGTGTGTGTGTGTGTGTGTGTTGATATGAACTGAGAATGACCTCAGGCCCCATGCTTCTCATGCTTGACCAAGATGATCATCAGATTTGACCCTTCATGATGAATGTGAGGCTTTTCTCAAACACATGGCCTCAAAAAAATGTTTTAAACTGTACACAGAATGAGAAACCTAAGAAATTAAAACATTAACATCTTTCATTTTTAAGACTTTTTAAGAACAGTTTCGGGTTCACAACAAGATTGAAAGGAAGGTGCAGAGATATACCGTATAGCCTCTGCCTCCGTACATGTATGCTGCTGCTGCTGCTAAGTCGCTTCAGTCGTGTCCGACTCTGTGCAACCCCAGAGACAGCAGCCCACCAGGCTTCCCCGTTCCTGGGATTCTCCAGGCAAGAACACTGGAGTGGGTTGCCATTTCCTTCTCCAATGCATGAAAGTGAAAAGTGAAAGTGAAGTCGCTCAGTCGTGTCCGACTCTTAGCGACCCCATGGACTGCAGCCTACCAGGCTCCTCTGTCCATGGATTTTCCAGGCAAGAGGACTGGAGTGGGGTGCCATTGCCTTCTCCACTGTACATGTATACCCGCCCTCATTATCCACATCTGCCACCAGAATGGTCCATTTGTTACAACTGATGAACCTATATTGACTCATCATAACTGTGTAAAGCCTGTAGTTTCCTTAGGGTTCACACTTGGTGTCATTCTTGGTGTTGTGTACTCTGTGGGTTTGAACAAATGTGCAATGACATGTATCCATCATTATGGTGTCATGTGGAATATTCTCACTGTCCTAATAAAAAGTCCTCTCTGCTTCACCTGTTCATCCTCCACCACCCCTATCGACCACTGATCTTTTGACAGTCTCCATAGTTTTATCTTTTCTAGAATGTTATATAGTTGGAATTGTACAGTATGAAGCCTTTTCAGATTGGCTTCTTTAGTTGAGTAATATGCATTTAATTTTCCTCCATGTCTTCTCGTGGCTTGATATCTCATTTCTTGTTAGCACTGATTAATATTCCATTTTCTGGATATGCTACAGTTTATCCATTCAGCTGCTAAAGAGCATCTTAGTTGCAGTTTAGTTTGGGCAATTATAAATAAAGCTACTAGAAACAGCTGTTTGCAGGTTTTTGCATGGATATAAGTTTTCAATCAATGTATCTTTTAAAGGAACATGCTACATGCAAATGTAAAGTTTTTCATGGCATAAGGAAAGTAGACTAAAACGGGGAGAAGTATCATCAAACAAAAGGATATGAGTGACTGAAGGGGGGGAAAAACCACTCTAAAAGCATCCCATTTGAACTCATATTTGAGGTTGGATGATAAAAACAGAAACAAAAGAACTACCTGAAGAGTCATATTGAAATTCCCAGATCAGATCCTATGTTAAGAGATGCTTGAATTTTCCAAAATTGAAAATTTAACATTGTGGTATGTTTTAGGAGTTAGGAAAGTCAAATCAGTCTATAGTCAGTTTTTTTTTTTTTTTTTTTAGCAGTTGATTAATACTTGACATAAAAGGTGTACTGTTTTATTTGTCAGATAAAATACCTCAGAATTAAGGAATTTAATTAATCCATCTTAGCTGATTAAAAAGGGCACCAAAAATAACTTATTAGGGACTGAAGAGATTAGAATTGTTCCTGAATAGTATGCTGTCTCACCTTTTACACTTAATCTTAGCCAAAAGGCTGAGAAGCGATTGCTCTCACTTTTTGACACAACAGATAGATTTTGATGAGCTCAAAATGAAGGGGATTTTCAGTGCCTATCCTTCAAGTATGCAAAGCTATGCATACTTTCAAGTATGCAAAGTATCCTTCAAATATGCAAAGCTACTATTATAACCAAGAAAAATTTAAGCATGTTCGCACTTAACACTGTATATGAATCTTTCTATGTATCTATAATGCCCCCCAAAGTGGCAACAACCCAAATGTCCTCCAACTGAAAAAGGAAAAAATTGGTATATCTGTACAACAGAATGTTGTTTGGCCTTAGAAATTAGGAGTGAAGAATTGACACATGCAACAACATGGATAAACTTTGAAAACATTATACTAAATGAAAGAAAGCAGTCAGAAGATCATGGTTCCCTTCATATGAAAGTTCAGAATGGGGAGAGGCAGAGAGGGGGTTAGTGAATGCCTGGGGTCAGGGGGACTGATGGGAAGTCACTGGGAACGGACAGAGCTGCTTTTTGTAGTGATGACAAAGTTATCAAGTTGATTTTGGTGATGGTTGCACAATCCTGTGAACATACTAACAATCATTGAATTTATACAGTTTAAATGGGTGAACCATATGATATTTGAATTATATCTCAGTAAAGCTGTTACCTCTCCCCCCCCAAAAAAAATTAATAAAAGGCAGAAAGCAGATATAGAGATGCTATTTTACAGAAAAGGTGAGCAGGAACTACATTTCTTAAATGGGAACACTTGATATCATCATACTAGACTTGATAAATGAGGTTGAGACATGTGGGATGAGAACAGGGAGTAACTGTGAATAATACTACGTTGTGAAGAATCCTGTCCAAAAGCATTTGTTTGTAGTTCAGTAGGTATACACCATCTGGAGAAGAATTCAGTACCATACATGCTAACCAATATGCATATACATCTTTTTATTTAAAAGAGGGTTTCTCCACGTTGTAAGCCAGATTTATAAATTTAAGCTTCATTAAGTATAAACAAGGGTTTAACAAGAAAACATTTAGGACTAGATCCTGAGAGTCAGGCACAGCAAAGAAATGAAGCTAGAAGAGAAGAGGATTAAAGAGGAAACATTTGAGCAGCTGGGTGGGAGGCCCCATCTCAAACTCAAGGTTGTCGGCTCTCTGAACTTGCTTTCCTGGGTTCTGAAGGCCTTGCCCGCTGCCTGACACCTCTCATCTTTGGCCCTTTCCCTGTGTCCCTTTTCCACGAGTCAAGAAGCCTGAACATGACTCAGCAGAATGCACCAGGCTGTGGTTGCTCAGCAGGTTGGCCGAGTAAGCCTCACAGTCTTGGAGCTTTGTAGTACTTCCAGGCCCCGCAGCAGACCGTGGTATCAGCAAGAATGTTAGGATGCTCCAGGTCAGCGTTTTATATGGGGTGGAGTACAATCTTGGCACTCAGATCAGAGAAGGAAAACGTGTTGCTTCCAACGGGAGCACCTCCTTCCAATGGGAGCACTTCCTTCCACGAGTGGTGCTCACTCACAGTGGGGGTGTAGGGAGGAGTGCTCCAGTAGATGACGTGATACGTGTGCTTCCTGGGTCCTCACAGATAGCTGGTAACTTACTTCCAGGGAGCTGGGCTTCCCTCTCCCTGAGCACACCTGCTGCTCCAGGAGTGTCTGTAACTTACCATTTAAAACTCCTGTGGATCTTGATAAATGACACTAAAAATAACACTACAAGACTTCACCATTTGGGGTTTTTGCAACTGACAAGGGACTTTTTCACAACCATTACTAAAAACAGCCAGATCGCAGCATTTAAGCTTTATTAAAGGAAAGCCTAGAATGTATTTTTCTTTTCTTTTTTTTTTTAACGATTTGAAAAGCAAGCAAATTCTGGTCCTGGGAGTATTTGAGGATTGCTTTAATTAAATTACCTAGCCCCTAAAAGCCTGGAAATATTCAGAACTCAAAATCTTCCCAAAGTCAATTAGCTGCATTAAAACAGTCCTTCTGCTTGCAGGGAGACATTGCCGAATTTTTGACCCAAAAGGAAGTTTATTGTAACATAGGATTCTTTTCCCCCCAACAAGGAAGGTTTTTACATAAACTACTCTGAACTGTCCCCCCTCCCCCCAACTTATCCTTCAAGAAAAGACAAGGGGAAACTTTCCTAAGTCGCCATCCCGTGAAGCCACTGCACAGCCAATTCCTAATTCTGAGTTTCTCTTCTGTCTCTGAAAACTTCTGGCTCTTGGTAAAGACGAACCTCAAGGCAGTCGACATTGACATCTAACAAGATTCTTCGGGGGTCTTGCTCTCGGGTCTCGGCCCTCTTGGATCTTAGACCGTTGGCGCTCTCTTCTGTGCTTTGCAGCACAATGTGCACAGTGCTGACTTTTGTTCTAAGTGTGCTGGGTGTCCCTCTGAGTGGCAGCTCCTCAAGGGAGCTGTTTTCATGTACTTACTTGGAAAGCTCAAAATGGGACCCCATGCAGGTATGTAGTAAAGAATTGCTACCTGACTGGTGGACAGCTGAGTCCCCTTTCCCATCATCATGGTTTTTTTTTTTTCCTCCCCTTTTGACTGCTGAGAGGTTTGTAGACACTCCCGTTGGGCTTAAAGATTCCTGATTCAGAAGTTTAACTGTAATTCTTGGGTTCTTGCCCACATTGACCCACCACCCTATCAGACAGCATGTAGGCTGTAACCTCTGGGGAGTGTTGAGTGCCACACCCTTGGCTGGGCTTGACTGAGGAGGGGGATGGAGCCATATGGGACTTTTTCAACGAAACCTTGGCTTTGGATAAGGTACTTTCTTCCACTTTGTACAGGTTATTGGGCCTGGAAAGTGAGTGAAAGAGTGTTGCCTAACCTGCCTCCGTGGTCAGCAGGAGGGTAAACTGAAGTTGTAGATGTGATCATGTTGTAGAGTGGAGTTGATGTTGACTGCTGTGAACTTTGGTCATCCCTGTTACCTTGGTTTTCTGTTTGGGTAACTCTTGGGCACTTACATTTGTGCGATATAAAAAGGCCTTGAGAGAGGGCAGGGAGGTGAGTAATCAGTAGGAACTATCCGTCAAGATCTCAGTTACCCCCTCACCCAGCACTGTAACTGCAGGTCCTGTGATCCTCTCCAGAAGGTAGTCGATTTGGGGCCTGAAGCTGCTATTGCAGAAGTTCAGAACTTGATACAAGTGTACAGTTGAGGCTTGAACAACGTGGGGTTTAGGGGCGCCAACTCTCTGCATGGATGAAATCCACATATAACCTAGAGTTGGCCCTGCTGTCCGTGGGTGCTCCCATTTAACCTGCCACGAGTTGGGCAGTACTGTAGTATTTACTACTGAAAAAAAAAACCTGTGTGTCCGTGTTCCCATGCAGTTCACACCTGTTGCTGAAGGGCCCGCTGTAGTTGGTTCATTTATTAAAATGGTTTCATCTGCCATCTTAACAGCTCAAGGAGTGGATGCAGATGGGGAAGATGCCTTGGCTGAGCTCAGAGGAATGGGGCTGGCACATTTAGACCTGAGGTATCATTTCCCAGATGAGACAGATCTAAGAATATATCAAAAGTGTGGGCTGAGAGAAGGGAGAAGCCTTTCTCAATTTTACTTTTGTTAGGGATATTTCTGAGAGCGACGAGTTTTCCTGACAGCATAATGAATTATTGACTTGCTTTCCATTATTAGATCTTTCAGCCCATTAAAGTGAGTCTTTCTTTAGAGGACTCAGAAGTGGTTAGAGACCCACTGGGTATTCCAGGACCCACAGACTTGGGATGTTGTACTAAAGAAATCCATAAATGAGTGTGCTACTGATAAATAACCAGAGCTACCATTCAGGTGCGTCTGCTCTAAGCCCAGTAGTTCCATGTAGATAATTCCAACATTATCTACTAAGCTGTGAGGTCAGTTCTGTCTCGGCTTGAATACCTTCAGTCTGAAGCAGATTGTCTTATGAAGTGACCTCTCATGTGCTTGAACACATGATGTATTTGAAGGGCCCTTGCATCATAGAAAGGGTGCTGGGCTGGATGTCCAAGCTTGTGCCCTCAGTGGTCTAATTTCTTTACGCTGTGTAGGGAAAACACTGTGAAGGTAGAGCCTTGATTTTTATAACTGAGTAAAGCTCACAGCAGAATTAGCCTAATATGTTTAGTGGTGTTCATAATCATTATGCTACATGATAATTTAGGCATAAATATTAAGTAGCTGATGCAAATGACTGCAGTTAGTAGTGCCTTTCCGTAGCCAGCCTCTCTTTGGCACGTATTCTCTTTTTTCACTCACAGCGTGTTCATTCATTGTGAACTGTTGAAGCCTCTGGGCACCAGCCTCTGGTGTGTCCTCAGCCTGCCCTGGGGCCTGTCAACTGCTAACAGCCCAGTGCTTTTCCACCTCCACTCGATCCTGAGTGTCTCATACGTGAAAGGCTGGATGGTTTCTGGGCCAGGAGGCTGGGATGGTTGCGTTTAGGAGAGGAAGGCTACAGAAGAAGCTAAACCCTGTGAGAGCCTCTCCAGTGGGGACCTGTGAGAGCCTTTGTAGCAGTTGGAGGGGCAAGATGGATCCTCACACACTGTCTCTCGAGCCAGCTTTTTCCCCTCTAGAATAGACTCCCCAGGACAACTAAAGCAGAGTCAGCCTTAGGCCCAGGTGCTGTATAATTTCATGGCCACATGAGAGAATCATGAACTTTCAAACCAGCCAAGGGATGATGATGCTGGGTGCCCAGACCAGCAGCATCAATATCACCCAGAAACTTACTAGAAAGTACATCTCAAAGTCCTTGCCCTGCTAAGGGCAGTGTTGGACTGTTCAGGGCAATAAGATGCAGACACTGTGAGAGTGTCATTTAGTCTTCTGGTGAGCTTTAAGGCCTGAAAGTTTGTATACCAACTTGTGCTACAATGTATTCCAGTGGAGAGAAACTTGCCCTCCTATCCTAGGAGTCTCTGAAATCTACCTCCCACCTCTACCAGCACACTTAGTGATGTTTCTTATCGGCCCTTGAAAAATGCAGCAGGACTGAGGAAACGTGGGCATGGTTTCCTTGAAAGTCATTGTCATTAATGCTGTGCAAAGAGGCATGATTTTGCAATCAGGAAAAGAAAAACATTTTTAAAAGGGAATGAGGGAATGAGGGACTCAATCATTTTTGTTCCATTTGAAACATTTAAATGTATCAAATATAATATGTACAATTGCAAAGGACTGATTTTACTGAACTTATCAAATTATTTTAGGAGTTTGTGATAAAGTAAATATAAGGTATCGTTAATGCATTAATGGCAGATCTAATAATAACCATAATTTTGAAGTAGTGATGAGTGTAAATATTTAATGATATCTGCAGCAACTGTAATATAATATGGTGTCAAAGTCACAGGTCCTACTAATTCTGCTCCCTGTTTTTGACTATTCTTTTTTGTTTATTTTTTAAATTGAAGTATAGTTGATTTGAGGCTTCCCTGATGGCTCAGATGATAAAGGATCTGCCTGCAATGCAAGAGATCCAGTTTCAATCCCTGGATTGGGAAGATCCCCTGGAGAAGGGAATGGCAACCCACTCCAGTATTCGTGCCTGGATAATTCCATGGACAGAAGCTACAGTCCATGGGGTTGCAAAGAGTTGGACATGACTGAGTGGCTAACGTAGCTGATTTACAGTGTTGTGTTAGTTTCTGGTATATAGCAAAGTGATCTCGTTATATATATATATTTTCTGATTCTTTGCCATTATAGGTTATTGCAAGATATTGAATATAATTCTCTGTACCATACAATAGGACCTTGTTGTTTATATTATATATAGCAGTGTGTGTCTGTTAATCCAGTGTGTATCCCTCCCCACTTGCCCCTTTGGTAATCATAAGTTTGTCTTCTGTGTCTGTGTGTCTGTTTTATAAATAAGTTCATTTGTGTAACTTTTTTAGGTTTCACGTTTGGCTGTATTCTTAATTGGCGGAAATGTTAAAATTGTTAGAATTTAGTAAAACTAAATAGAGCCGTGCTTTTTATTCCATTTAAGTTCATGGGTGCCCCTGAGTTCTATTCGTGAGCGTGTTGGGAATTTGTAGACCCCGGGTGCAGAGCACTGGAGACAGGGCGAAGCTGCCGATTGTCCCCGGCTCACAGGCCCTGGCCGGCCGCAGCGCGCTCTGCAGTGCTCGCGCCTCTGCGCGCTTCTGACGGCAGTGCTCGCGCCTCTGCGCGCTTCTGACGGCAGTGCTGACCGGCCTGCACTGTTGCTGCCACGGGGGGTATCAGTCACGTAAGTCTAGTCAA
Organism: Bubalus bubalis; assembly: GCF_019923935.1. NCBI lineage: Eukaryota > Metazoa > Chordata > Mammalia > Artiodactyla > Bovidae > Bubalus > Bubalus bubalis. The sequence continues at coordinate 12,529,443 of NC_059178.1, forward strand.
TGAGGACGCTCTGCTTTGATTTCTAAGTGATTTGTAAAAAACCATTAACTGGAACTTAGACTTAAATGTAAAGGCTCCTACAATTTACAGACAAGAAGAACGGTTAAAAAACTCACACGTTACAAACTGTTTAGCCTCGTAAAGTTGGTCTTTGTTTTAAGGTCAGTGTTACACGATATTAGGCTAATAGCAACCATGAATAAGTTACAAAGTATTTGAATGTCTACAAGTACCTGGATATATTTATATCGTGACCCATTTAATGAAGCTGTTGAGCAGTGGTTCTTAATCCTAGCAGAACTAATGTTGTAGCAGAACATCAGAATCCTTGTGGAATTAAAACAAAACAAAACAAAATCTGGGCTGTACCCCCAGAGGCTGTGATCCAGGTGATCATTGTGGAATCCATCGGGGGAGTTTCCTGAGCTCCACACGTGTGTGTTTCTAGTGTGCAGCCAGGGCTGAACAAGTGATGGTTCTTTGTAGTCCAGTCGTTGCCAGAGGCCATGACTTGCCTGTTGGGGTCTGAGTGCCCTAAACTTCACCCTCTTCCTGGAACACTGTTTCTCTCTTTTGCCCTTTGCACAGCCTGGCGCCTCTGCCTGGAATGGCCTCTTGGGATAAATCATGAAGGGCCTGGGATGCTGCAGGTGCTGATGCAGACGCAGGCCCCAGTGTCTCATGAGAGGTGCTCGTGGGACCCGTGCGCAGGCTTGCTCAGCTCTGTCTGACCCTTCGCGACCCCACGGACTGTAGCCCGCTGGGCTCCTCTGTCTGTGGAATTCTCCAGGCAAGAGTACTGGAATGGGTTGCCATGCCGTCCTCCCGGGGATCTTGACAACCCAGGGTTCGAATTCATGTCTGACTTACATATGTTCAAATGAGTGTTTTGGAAATATCTTTCCAGTGGCAATGAGGAGAATGGATTGAGTAGGGGCTGACATAGGCAGAGGAGGACCGGTTATGATACTGTGAAAGGACCAGGAGGGAAAGGATGAGGGACAGGACTTAGGGGATGGATTAAAAAGAGGATCGAGGCAGTACAGTCAACTCTGCCTGGTGGTGTAAGGAACAGAAAAGAGTCAAAGGCCCTTCCCAAGTCCCCGTCTCATTGCTGTGCGGGGCACCAAGCCTTGTGCTTGAGGAGTAAGGACGAGGAGCAGACTGGAGCGGGGCTGGGGAGCTTGGTTCTGGGTGTGGAGGCTTTGAGGGGAGAGCTGTGCAGCCCTGTGTGTCACTGTCCCTGCGCGTATGTGCTTGGCTTTGGGAGAGATCTGGGTTGGGGTGTAAATCTGAGAGTGGACAGCTTTGGGGTGGTGTTTGTAGCGATGAGGTAAGATGAGATCATGTTAGAGGCAACCTGGAGAGGTGAGAGGAGATGCTGAAATTGACGTGCAGGGTTCTCCTAAATTTAAAAGATGAATGGATGAGGCTGGATCTAGAAGAGAAATCAAAGAAGACCTTGTATCTCCTGGTAACCTGGCAGAGAGAGTGCAGTGCAGAGAAAGAGGATGGGCTTTAGACCGAGGTGCTCAGATGCACCTGGCTTCAGATACTACCGAGCTAGACTGCTGACCCACGAGAAGCCTTTTTACCTGAATATTACCTGGATGTGTTCCTTTTCTGTAAAGTAATTCCCAGCACCAAGTGAAAGAGAGCTTCAGAAGTGTTTATTTGGTACTGCAGGTAATCTTGCCCAGATAATCCCATAGACAGAGGAGCCTGGTGGGCTACAGTCCATGGGGTCACAAAGAATCAGCCATGACTGGGTGACTAACACATACACACACCCTGTAGGGTATAAATAAATGTACATCATAGTTTACCCCCAACTAAGATAACATTGGGCTTTCCTGGTGGCTCAGACGGTAAAGAACCTGCCTGCAATATGGGAGACCTGAGTTCGATACCTTGTTCGGGAAGATCCCCTGGAGGAGGGCATGGCAATCCAGTCCAGTATTCTTGCCTGGAGAATTCCCATGGACAGAGGAGCCTGGTGGGCTACAGTCCATGGGGTCACAAAGAGTTGGACATGACTGAGCGACTAAGCATGGCACAGCATGAGATAACATGGACCAAATAATTCTGTTAAATATAAAATCACAGGAAACACTCGCCTCTGTTGCTCAGTTCAGTTCAGTCACTCAGTTGTGTCCGACTCTTTGTGACCCCATGGACTGCAGCACACCAGGCCTCCCTGTCCATCACCAACTCCCGGAACTTACTCAAACTCATGTCCATTGAGTCAGTGATGCCATCCAGCCACCTCATCCTCTCTTGTCCCCTTCTCCTCCCACCTTCCATCTTTCCCAGCATCTGGGTCTTTTCAAATGAGTCAGTTCTTTGCATTAGGTAGCCAAGGTATTGGAGCTTCAGCTTCAGCATCAGTCCTTCCAATGAATATTCAGGACTGATTTCCTTTAGAATGGACTGGTTTGATCTCCTTGCAGCCCAAGGGACTCTCAAGAGTCTTCTCCAACACCACCGTTCAAAAGCATCCGTTCTTTGGTGCTCAGCTTTCTTTATAGTCCAACTCTCACCTCCATACATGACTACTGGGAAAACCATAGCTTTGACTAGACGGACCTTTGTTGGCAAAGTAATGTCTCTGCTTTTTAATAAACTAACTAAACTCACAGATTTCTGAATTTTCAGGGGTATTTTCAAGATTAGCAGGTACCTGCAGTTGATGTGAACTATTTATTAATATTCCACACAGCTCAACTGTAACCTGGATCTGGAATCAGAGTTCAGGAATAGCAGGAGGTCTTAGGGCTCATCTTCCAGCCCTTCCAGTTTAAGAGCAGAGATGCTGGGACATCTCCATCCATACCGAGGAGACCCCCACCCCGTTTCTGTCTCACTCTGCCCTGCTTATCTTCCAGTGAGGGGTGGGCTTGACTGAATTCCCAGAGGTTCTTTCTGTGATCCTTTCACATGTGAGAGGAGGCAGCCTCTCCTGGGAACAGCAAGTAAGTGGAAGGAGACGGATTCATTTCACGGCTACTTGTATCACACTACACCTAGGAGGTTTATAAATAGAACTTAGCACCCAGAGGGCCACTGTGAGACTAAAGTGGAAAAATGATACTTGGATATGAAATGCACTAAGTACTTAGCCCCCGCGTTGTCAGAAGGTTCAATTTCATCTTATTGACTGGGCACTTAGAACTCTGACTGCTAACTACCAATTAAGCAGTTTTCCATGAATATTTATGGCTGCCTTCCCTGTTGACTTGATTTCTAGACTGTGAGCACACAGCCCTGCCTGGGAGAGGGGAAGGTGTGGCAGGTAGGTCACTGGTGCCTGATGGCAGAGATGCTCAGGGACGCTGCTATGCCTGCCTCATACCCCGAGCCTGTCTGGGCCCCAAGCATGGAGGGCCCTAGACATAGGTACCCTCTCTCTAGCTGCCGAGGACATATCTCCTCATTCCCATGTTGAGCCTGGCTTTCTTGTTGGCTGGGTTTATGGGATCCCTGACTTGGCACTTTCTGGCCCAGCCCCTTCTCACAGCAGAACCGTTCTTTCTCATGCCCCAACCTTGGGAGAAAATCTTTAACTTTAGACTCACTGTAACTGTGAGGCTCTGTTTAGAGCCCCAAACGGCCTCACTCTAATTTTCTGTACCTTTTTTACCTAACTGACTGTTGTTCTGTCGCTAAGTCATGTCCAACTGTTTGCAACCCCATGGACTGCAGCATCCCAGGCTCCTCTGTTCTCCACTATCTCCAAGAATTTGCTCAAATTCATGTCCATTGAGTTGGTGATGCTATCTAACTATCTCAGCTTCTGCTGCCCCCTTCTCCCTTTACCCTCAATCTTTCCCAGCATCAGGATCTTTTCCAATGATTCAGCTCTTCACATCAGGTAGCCAAAGTATTGGAGCTTCACCTTCAGCATTAGGCCTTCCAATGAGTATTCAGGGTTGCTTTCCTTTAGGATTGACTGGTTTGATCTTCTTCCTGTCCAAGGGACTCTCAAGAGTCTTCTCCAACACCGTAATTCAAAAGCATCAATTCTTCAGCACTCAGCCTTCTTTATGGTCCAAGTCTCACATCCATACATGATTTCTGGAAAAACTATAGCTTTACCTAACTTTATCTCCATCCTAGCTTATGTCTGTCCCCAAACCTTACTTTTCCCTTCCCATAGAACCTGGTTTTTTTTCTCCCAATGTGACTCTGCCCTCTACTTGACTTTTCCTGATTTTCCCACTCTAATGGGGTTTTGAGATTATTTTGTGTTAATATAATTGTGTTTGTATCCCTAGGCATCATATTTCTTTTTTATTGTTGAGTTTTAAAGAAAATATCATACCATATATAGTATTATCAATTTTTTTAGCTGGCATGCTGCTAAGATTCATTTTAATTGTCTTCCTTGCATGTCTCCTAGTTATTAACTCTATCCATGGTACTGACACAAATGTCTGTGTTGGACAGAAATTCTTGATTAAAAATTCTTTGTATCCCCATTGTCTGGTGCAAATCTTTTTTCTTTTTTAACCGTAGTAGATGGTCTGCATTGTGATGATGGTGTTGAAAATGTAATTACAGACTAGACAGACATAGACAGGCAAGAAACAATAGATTGATTATCCCATTAGTGACTAGACTGTATTCTACTGACACACCTAAATTTTCAGATGATTTGTTACTGGAGTGGGGAATGATGGAGGGGCTTAATGATGTGTGTTCAGAGACAGGGCATCCTTCCTGCTGGGCGAGGCTCAGGCCGGGCCTTTCCTCCTTCCTGTTTAGCAGCTCCACTGTGTGTCAGGGGCATTAGCAGGTCTTGTTCCCAACTCTTCCTGCCTCTCAGGGAGTGCCCAGTCCACGGAAAGAGAGCTGCACCTCTTTGAAGCTTGGAGCCCCCGCAGGGAGCCCCCTTCCCATGGATGAGCTCCGGAGACTGAACTCAGGGCAGGAACCACGAAGTTTGGTTTGCGGGCAGTAAATTGTACACCTCTAGGGGGCACCGTGGCCTCAGTCTGTGAAGACCACCATCCGTGATAGCCCTTGCTATCTTGACACAAACCAGGCGCTGGCCTGTCCATCCAAGCCCTGCATCTGAGACTGGCCATCATGGAACTAGGTTCTAATGGGAAAGACAAGGATAGAAGGAGTGCTAAGTAGATAAGGAAAATATTAGTAAACTGTATGCTGAGTGCTAGGAAGGTAGGGTGGTCAGGCAGGGGCTTCTGACCACCCTAAAAGAAGTGATGTTTTAACTGAGGAAGTGGTGCTGTGCCAGCCAGCACTGACACCTGATTGCTGTCTAATGTCTCAAGGCTAGAATTGTTGGAGGGATTCACCAATGGTGCTTGGTTACACACGAAGGTGCTATAATGGTGGTGTAGAGGTGTTACAGAACACCCCAGTGGGAAATTGTCCAGGGTAAGGAAGTCTGTGTTCAAGTTTGCATTTGGTGTCTTGCTAGCTGAGAACTCTGGGAATATCCCTGGGTCTTCCCAAACTTCATTTTTATCCTCGTTAACAATGAGAAGAGTGGGGGCTTCCCTGGCGGTCCAGTGGTTAAGACTCCAAGCTTCTACTGCACAGAGCTTGGGTTCAAATCCCTGATTGGGAAACTAAGATCCTGAATGCCGTGGCCCAAAGACAAAATAAAAACACAGCGACATCTTAATATTTATATTATTAAAATGGATTTTCTAAAATGAGAAGACTGATACCCAGTAGTCTTGTGAGTCCTAAACAGAAGACTCTTGAGAGTCCCTTGGACTGCAAGGAGATCCAACCAGTCCATCCTAAAGGAAATCAGTCCTGAATATTCATGGGAAGGACTGATGAAGCTGAAACTCCAATACTTTGGCCACCTGAGGCAAAGAGCTGACTCATTTGAAAAGACCCTGATGCTAGGAAAGATTGAAGGCGGGAGGAGAAGGAGACGACAGGGGATGAGGTGGTTGGATGGCATCACTGACTCAATGGACATGAGTTTGAGTAAACTTCGGGAGTTGGTGATGGACAGGGAGGCCTGGCGTGCTGCAGTCCATGGGGTCGCAAAGAGTCTGCAACTGAGCGACTGAACTGAACTGACTGAAGCAAGGGATAACGCGGCTAAATGTAAATTAGTGGTGGTAATTAATTACAATGAAAAGTAGTAATGTGTGAGTGGCCGTAAGGCAGACTCTGTTTGAGTACCAGGCACTGAGAGTTGTGAGATCAAAGAAGAGAAAATCAGTTTGAACTGAAATAGCTTCAAGCAGATATAAAGTAGGAAGGAAAAAGAAAGCCCCATGTGGCTTGAACGGAGTGAACAAAGAGAAGCGTGGCATGTGATAAAGCTGGAAAGAGAGGTGCTGGTTCATGGAGAGTATTGGACATGATTCCGGAGCTGGGATCTTAGAGGGCAGAGGTGTTTCACTGGACAGCTTAAAGCAGGGGGCGAGGTTTGACCCCATATTCACTACAAAAGGTCATCTAAGGAGGATGTGTTGATATCACAGGAGGATGACAGCGAGGGTTAGAAAGCTGTTATTGTGTGCTTGTTAGAGATGATGGCTGGGTCTCACAGGTCCGGAGAACAGAGCAGAGTGTCTTGGGAGGTGAATTCAGTGAGACACACTGGTTTGAGGGAAGGGGAGGAGTCCACAGTGACTCCCAGGTTTCTGGATGAAGTGGGCGAGTGCAGGCTGGTGCCCCTTACACGGAGAAGGCTTGGTTGGAGAACAGGGAGCGATGGAGAGTCTTTGGAGCTAGGAATCCTGCAGGTTCAAGCTTAAAGCTAGTGCCTGCTCTCTAGGAGCTCTCAGTTCAGTGACTGGCATGTGGTCACGTGGTGGCAATTAGAGCAGGGGTTCCGGGGCGAGGGTACTGATGTCACACACGTCCAGGGGCATGCTGGCCTCATTGTCACAGCCAGGCGGTGTACCTGGAGCTCTTCTGGGGCTTTCCTCAGTTGGAGACAGCTGAAGCAGTGCTTCCTGATGGTTCTGTGCCTGTTGCTGGTGGGGAGGCCAAGGATGATGGTTTCTTCTCTGCAGAAAACCCAAACAAGACCACACTTCAGCATGATGTCCCCAAAGTCCCTGCAGTGCCTCCCTGGCCGATCAGTGCTCTGCAGTGGGGCCCTCAGGTGCCTTGACATCCACCTTTCCCCACCCCACTTGCCCCCGCCCAGGGGGCCCCCACCCAGATATGGGGATGGAGAAGAGGCTGGCCTTGCTCGGGGAACTCCAGATGCTGCAGTGGTTTGGTGGGAAATTTTTACTGGAAGAGCAGAAGGTTGAGCACCAGTTAAGTCTCGCCTCTCAGGTGTCCAAGACGGGGATGCAGTGTGAGCCCCGGGGGATGGGAGGTGGACTTGTTGGTTGCTGGTGTTTTGTGTGGGAGCTGGAGAGTGGCTGGTTCTCAACCCAGGAGTCCTGTGCTCCTGCCTGATGCCCAGGCCTTCAGGGGTGTTTCCTGCCTTCCTGGAGGCAACCTGGGCCTGAGTCACAGCTGGTGTTTCAGGGTGTGAAATGCCGTGGCTGTGGGTTAGTTTTTCTAAATATAGGCAGAACTCACTTGACTGCCCTTCAATGTATTGTGCTTCACGGATAGGCCTTTTTTAAAAAACAAACAAACTGAAGGTTTGTTTCAACCCTGTGCCAAGCAAGTCTATCAGCACCATCTTTTCCCAACAGCATTTACTCCAAGTCTCTGTGTCACATTTTGGTGATTCTTGCAATATTTCAAACTTTTTCACACTATTTCTATTTGTGGTGATGATCTGCGATCAGTGATATTTGATGTTATGTTGTTACTGTTATGGGTGCTACCAACCACACTGACGTAAGGGGGTGAACGTAACTGATAAATGTCTTGTATGTTCTGACTGTTCAACCAGCTAGTCGTTCCCCTATCTTTCCCCTCCTCCTCATACCTTCCTGTTTTCTGAGACACAATATTGAAATTGGGCCAGTTGATAACCCTACATTGGATTCTAAGTGTTCAAGTGAAAGGAAGAGTCTGTCCATGCAGCAGACTTCATTGTTGTTTTACTTTAGGAAATTGCCACGGCCACCCCCACCTTAACCAACTACCACTCTGATCAGTCAGCAGTAAAACCCCCAACAACCAAAAGACTGCAACTGGCTGAAGGCTCAGAGAGTGCTTAGCATTTTTTTCAAAATAAAATGTTTTTAAATTAAAGTATGTGCTTTTTTTTTTTTTTTTAAAGGCATAATGCTCTTATGTACCTCCTGGGCCTCCTGCATTACAGGCAGATTCTTTACCACCTGAGCCACCTGGGAAGCCCCTTAATAAACTACATTATAGTGTAAATGTAACTTAACTCCACTGGAAAACCAAAAAATTCACATGACTTGCTTTATTGCAATATTCTCTTTATTGGGATATTTGCTTGATTGTGGTGGTCTGGAAATGAACCTGCAGTATCTCCAAGGTGTGCCTGTAAAGGGAACCTCACCTGGCTCAGGAGAAAAGGATTTCTTGAAAAGCAAAGAGACCCAAGTAGTAGGCTAAGTCATGTCTGTAATTGGGCTGAACGGATGGAGCCTACATTGGTTGTGTTTTTGAAGGATGGTAGGTAGAATTCCATACTTATAAATATCTCCCCCACAGCCAACCCTAAGTAATGGAAAATTGCAACTGAGAGCTTTTCCCCACCCATACTCCCTCTTACAATTTTGATCATGGAATCATCAAATGTCACAGACAGATTAAATCACTGGGGGAGTCCCAAGTTGCAACCGTGTATTTGACAAGATGAAAAGACAGAGGTCCAAAGAAAAGAAGTGACCCAAAGTCACACAGCAAGTAAAATAACCACGCAGGGCCTGACATCAGTGTGAGGTGAGATGGGACAAGGCCTTACAAGCAGCACAAAGCAGATGATGTGAGACTTTAGAAGGTAGAGAAATAATTGCCTGCTGGGATGCCTGAGATGGGTTAGACTTTGGACGTGGGTCAGGCTTCCGGAGAAGGGTGTAAATTGCAGATGACTTCTGGCAGAGTGAGAACCATCAGTGGCAGTGGTGGGAAAGTGTGCAGTTGCAGAGGCTGGCATGTCGCTCATCTTGGCTGGACTGCGATACCCTCACCTTATACGAAATGTAGACATCGTTTCATATAGCCTTGCAGCAAATCTGTAAGATGGTAGCGTGGTTAAGGCTCACAAAGAGGCTGCCGGTAGCAGAGCCAGAACTCAGACAAGATCCTTAGACCGAAGGCCCCGTGTTCTGTCCTCAGCACCATAGTTTGCCCACACTTGTCAGAGGTTTTAGTGTTGAGATGTGCATTGTGATGGGGTTCAACCATTCAACTAAGGACTTTGGACTTGATTCGGTAAGTGATGGGTAGTTACCTTGATTTGAATGGGGAAAGCATGCTTAGAGCTGTGCTTTAGACACTCAATCTGGCAGGAGTGTTAGGATGAATTAGAGACCTAGGTGGTCCCTACGTCTAGGTGACCACTTAGAAGAGCATGAGCATGGTTGGAGATCAAAGTCGTAAGAGACTGGACCGAGATAGTCTGAGGGTCAAAGAAGTAAACTACCTTGTCCAAAGTCAGAGAGCTAACCAGTGGGTGTGAGGTTCAAAATCAGGTGGTTTTTACTGCCCATATTCTGGTCCTGGGCTCTCTAGCTGAGACGGAAGCAAAGCTAATGTGTGTAGAACAAAGTGATGGTGCTCTTGCCCATCATCCCCAAGGTCAACTTATGGGTGATTACAAATAGTGTAAGATACATATGTCCCCCTTCCTCTGGGTCATAAAATAGGGTATGTGGTATTTGTAAGTCCTTCTCAGAACTCCTTTCTTTCTCCCCCTTTCAGATCTGTTGAAATGTATGAAGGAAGTTGGGCTGTTTCCATGCCATCCCTCACATTTATCCCTAATTTGGGCTCAGACCCTTGCCAACAGGGTCCTTGGAAGGCGAGAGCGCTTCTCTGTGGCCAGCGACTGACCAGGGCCTTTCCTTTGCAGAGATGAGAAGAACCAGTCCATCATAGTCAGCGGGGAGTCTGGAGCTGGCAAGACGGTGTCAGCCAAGTATGCCATGCGCTACTTCACCACGGTCAGTGGCTCGGCCAGTGACACCAACATCGAAGAGAAGGTCCTGGCGTCCAGTCCCATCATGGAGGTAAAGCCGTCCAAATGTCCTTAGCCTCCTTGGCTGGAGTTCCTTCTGCTGGTGGTAAGACTGCTGAGTGTCCAGCCTCATGTGGTCAGCATTCTTACCTCTTCCCAAGAACCCATTGTCCACTGTTGAGGGAAATTTTTCATAGGTGCGCCTGAAACCACAGATTTGGGAATCTCCTGACCTGGAAGCCCAGGTCCCCGGTATTGGATAGAGGGTCCTCTTCATGTCTTCCTTGTCCCTTGACTCTGCCCGACAGTGTCATGACAGTCCTTCCCTGTCTACCGCCATCTCTGCTGCGTCCTGTCCCCTCCTGCCATCTTATGTCAGCAAATCAGTGTCCCACCAAATCCTTCCCATGCAGTGAGGCCCCACTGAATCAGGAGAGCAGTTCCCATGGGGTGAGGAGGCCTGGATAAAAGATCCCTCCTCCTTTCCCCAAAATGTTTGGACTTTGTCTTCTGGGGGGAGATAGAGTCAAACGCTATGTGACAACATAATCTGTTGAAGAGTCTCAGAAAATTGTTCCCTGAGTTGGCATGAACTGGCCAGGGCAGGTCCAGTCTCTGTCTTCACCACCTGCACCTCCCACACGGTGGCCTCAGAGCGGCCGATGCAAGTGAGGGATCAGAGAGATTTCTGAAACTTAGGTCTCACTATAGCAAACCATGCTACAGGGATGGAACTCCATTTCTTTTCCCCGCTTTCCTCTGTAAAAGTTTCCTTCTGATGGAGTTGAGCTATATGGCTGCACCGTCCCTGGGCCAGCTTTGATTTCCTGCCTCCAAAGCTGAGGCCCTTCATTATTGCCTGGGCTGCAGTAGGCCCTTCTGTCAGCCCTGAAGAGCCCCTTGGTTTTAGTGAGAGGAAATTCAGTTGAAGCTGAAAATTGCCAAAATAGCATCAGGTTTCTCCACCCAGCCTTGAGCCCATCAGGTGAGGCACAAGGCATCAGTGTGGTTGGTCCTTCAGATTATTTTGGAGCTGGGGGAACAAGACCCCGGCTGGACCTTCTCCAGCCCCTCTCGCTCCTCTGCCTTTACCAACTGCAGGAGTAGATTCTGAGTCTTGAATCACAGGGGTTCATCAGTTAACCAAGCAAACTCTTCTACCTGGAGAATCCAAGCCTGGATTCCTGCCTGGAGAATCCCATGGACAGAGGAGCCTGGTGGGGTACAGTCCATAGGTTTGCAAAGAGTTGGACATGACTGAAGCGACTTAGTATGCTTGTAGACAAAAGCAAGTTTCAGTATCTGTTCTTATATGATTTGGGAAATGGTCAATAAAGCTGAAGGCATTTTTACCAAACAGATTAGAAATGGGAAAAAAAAAAAAAACAAACCCTTTTATCTGACTGCAGTTGTTCTTAAACTTGACTGTGCCTCAGAATCTCCTGGAGCATTTGTGAGAGCTGGTAGCTGGGCGTTACTCCCAGAGTTTCTGATCCAGAAGGCCTGGGGAATCTACATTTATTTTAAGTCCCTTGGTGAGCCTGATGCTGCTGGTCTCAGTCCCACACCCACTGGGAAACATTTATCAAATAAATGTTAAGAAGGTAGGAAGGATTCACTGGAAAATATGAAAGAAAAGGAAATAATCCCCGCTGATCCCACAGCCTGCTGATAGTTGTTCAATATTTTGGTATATTTCCTTCTAGCTTTTCCACTGACTATTATATTAATAGGATTAGCCATGTCCCTTTATCATTTAGCTGCTTATGAACTCATTGGCTACAGACATACATTAATAGATGGCTTTACCATTATTTAACTCCCTGTTGTCAGACATTTAGTTTGTAGCCTCTTTGCTCACAGCGTTTGTCTAAAGCCTCAAGGTGAGGGCCTGGCCATGGGCTGGATCTGGGAGGTGGTCGTGGAGGTGAGTCCGTGCCCCGCCTTGGCTGTCTCCTGCACTTACCTGGCGGCAGCTAGGCCAGCGCTCTGCAGTTAGCATCATGAATCATCTCAGGCGAGCGTGAAACCAGGATTTCAGCTTTTCCTTTGAGTTTCAAAATTTCAAAAATCAAAATTACTACTACAAAATTCAGTTTGTAGTAGTAAGATTGCCAAGACACAGAGTGCCTGTTCTTTTGGAAGTAAAGTAAGTAGTGATTCTGTACAAAACAGAGAATGGAAGAAACCCTTTTGATCCCTGGTGACTGAAGGCGATTCTTATTAGCCCGGACGGGGGAACTTCATGAAGACAGACCGCCTCATAATGAAACAGGTACAAGACACAGGCAGGATGATTTTTTTTTAAATTTCGTTGTGGTAAAACGTACATAATAGAAAAATTAACAACCACTGAAGTGTACATTTGATTGGCACTAATACACGCACATTGTTGTGCGCCATCCACCACCACCATCCATTCCCAGGATGTTTTCACCATCCAGACAGAAACCCTGTGCCCAACTGAACAGTAATGTCCTGTTCTGCCCTCTGCTCTGGTAACCTCCGTTCTAATTTCTGTCCCCACGACGTTGCCTCTTCTGTGTCTCACACGCAAGTGGAATCATGGACCTCACTCCTTCTGTGTGGGGCTGATTTCACTGATTTCCGTAGCGTTCCCAAGGCTCATCCCTGTTGCAGCGCGCATCAGTACTTTGTCTCCGTTTTTGTGGCTGCGTAACATCTTGTTGCACGTATGTACCCCGTTTTTGTCTGTTCCTCTGTTGATGGATAGTTGGGTTGTTTCTGCTTTATTGGCCAGTGTGAATAATGCTGCCGTGAACACTGGGGTGAACCTAACTGATGGGGCCCCTGCCTTGGGAATGCTGTTTAAATGACCGTGATCTGAAGTGATCTGATGTTTCCAGTGTCTGTTATAGCCTGAGCAGGCTGGTGGGCTGCTGGGCAGGCATGGAAGGAATGTGAGAGCAAGAGGAGGAAGGGTGTGTCCATGAACCAGCCTAGTCTTGCATGATGTCATGTGAACAGATGCTACAGTGGTTTGGGTGCAAAACGTTAAATTTCTACAGTTAAGCAAATTGCTACTTTGGAAATCATGTGAATAAACCCAGAGGGCTCATTCTATCAACTGTGGAATTTTGTTATCATAGAGGCTATCCCTTGGGCTATTATTAAGTGTTACCTTTGAGAGAAATATTGGATATGAACATGGAAAGGAAGAATTGTTGCCTGGAAGAACTCAAGGTAGAATCAGAGTGACGCCAAGCAGAGAAAGAGCAGATTCTGTTACTAGCCAACCACAACTTGTTGCAAGTTCAGAGTCTTAACTTGGGCCCCAGTGTCAGGAAGCTCAGTCATCTTTATGGCTCCTCAGAGGAATACAGCCAATACAAGGCATGTTTTAATCAGGGCACTGCTGATTACTGATGATGTCCTGGGGAAGGATGGTACCTCCCAACGAAGCAATCAGTTATGGTCATGTCATCACCTCGTTACTTCTGCAGCCCAGCCGCTGCAGACGCCCCCTGGGGAGACCCAGAGTTGAGGTGCTGGAATTCCCAGTGGGCTGCATTAGGTGGCAGTCGTTTGAATTAAAGGCGAGTTGCGAGTGGGTTGGGATTGACTGGGCTGGATTCGGATGATCGATTGTCAGCTTCAGAGCTCTTTGACCCCATTCTGTGTAAGAGCTTGTCAGCAGCCCAGGAATGACTGGTTCACAAGTCTGCGCTGATTAGAAGGGCAGTACTAATCAAGAGACTGAGGGAGCAGGGGCAGAACCCAGCCCCAGCCCAAGAGGGGTCACATGGCTTCTTGGGGTGACTGGAGTCTGCAGGCACACAACTCCAGGAGCTGCAGAGACTCCCCTTGTCCTGGAGAAAGAAAGGGGGCTAAATCGACAGAAGTGAAAACCAGTTGTTACGTAATTTTCAGGATATGACTTTTTTTTTTTTAAGCTAAAGAAACCTATTCATACCAGGATCTGCCCCATCACACCTTCCTGACTCCCTCTCCTCTTGTCTTCTCTCATGTTTCAACACACTGTAGCCATTCCTCACGTGTTAGGTCCCTCACATGCCCCTCTGTCCCTTTGCCCATGCTATATTTATAAATAAAATCCCCTTTCCTTCTCCTCTGGTGAAATTATACTCACCCTTTAAGATTCGCTTCATCTTCCACTTCCTAAAGCCTTTCCCATTCTGCTGGCATTGGCTAAATTTCTCCCTTCTCTGTTTCCACCCTAGTTGATATGCATCTCCTTATTGTGCAGTCCCAATCATATTGAAGTGATTGGTTCCAGTCCATTTTTGTTTTCCTACATATTTGTATATGCAAAAATCAGAGGGTGGTTCTATCACATATAAATGGTACCATATTCTATTAACCATTTTGCAACTTGCTTTTCACTCAGTATTCTTTTTATTTACCCATGCATTATGTTCAAATTTGCTTAGTTTAACAGCTTCATAGCATCCCATTGTATGAATTGTCCACATTTTATCTGTTTCTCTGATTGGTAGACATTAAGGTTGATTTTATTGTTACACATATTCTGCATTAAACATTGTTTAGCACACCTGCTTGTACAGTTATGTGAGTTTCTCTTGGTAATATCTAGAAGTACAGTTGCTGGATTCTTGGGTCCTTGTATATTCAGTTTTACTAGATATGCCCAGTTGTTGTTAAGAATGGCTGTTGCAGTTTACATTTGGACCAGCAGTATATATATGAGAGTTCCTTTTTCCTCACCATTTCATAGTATCAAAGTTCTTCAGGTAGTGCCACCCTGGACTGTCATTTTTGTCTACATTTCTCTGATTTCCACTGAGGTTGAGTATCTGATGTTTACCTGTCATGTGACTTTCTTCCATGAATTCCCTGCATATGTCATTTGTTCATTTTTCAAATTTTAACTGTATCATGTCTGTGTCTTTTGTTGCACTGTAGACTCAGAGATAATCAAAGTCGGAGTTTTTATCGTGTAACAACTGGACTCGCTTTCCTCATGCATCAAAATGTTTTCTAAGTCAATACAACAGCAATAAATCCAGCAGGTGTTTAACAGATAAAGAACAACGTGCAAGTCCTTCACACATGCACAGAAGTTAGAAGTTCATGCCCAGAGTGGAGTTTATGGGTTTGGTAGTAATAATACAAACAACTGCTTCCCTTCATGGGTACCGTTATATACTTTCAAAGTACTTGTAGATCCACTGTATCGATTCTCAAAGTAGCCTTGTGAGGTAAGGAGGATAGGCTGGCAGTGATCTTTAGACTGTAGGCAAGCTTTCCTGAAGCTGCCCTAAGGAGTGATCTCAGATGTGGTGAAGGTTCATCTGCCGGGAAGAGAACATTCTTGTTGCCATTTTACAAATGATGAAATTTGAAATTTTTGAAATTGAGATTTGTGTTTTCTTTGGTTGAAGATAGACAGTCCTTTAGAGTTTTACACAAGCTGGCCTTTGCTGATTGCATCCTCCTAATGTTAACATGTTCCTTTGTCTTCTGTATGTCCCATAAAAGGGTGCTAAAATTGAAAGGCTTGGTTAGATTTAGGTTTGTTTGTTTTAAAAACCAAGAACCCTTTATTGCTGATGGTGGGTGTTCCCATCAAGATGCACAGAATGCCTAGCTGTCTTTTGGTGAAGTCAGCAGCCATTGCTTATGCCTCGATCAGTTAATTCATTAGGAGTTACAGAATGGTGATGTTCACATTCTATTTTTCCTCCCACATTTATCAGTGGGAGTGAGTCTAGGAAGAGAAGCTTCTCCTCACTAGTTACCCTGATAGAGTTTACACAGGAAAGTTAGGGTGGATGTTTGCTTCCTTATTTACTGCTTGTCAGAGTAATGAGTTGGTTCCCTGCCATCCTCTGAAAGGCTTTCTCCTCCTTTCTTAGGAAAAGATAAACGTGAGGATTCATGTCTTAGTCTTTAGCCTTTGCTTTGACCTGACTGTTTGAGATGTGAGGAGTCACCCACATGGGTGGCAGCCCCTGTCTGGCAGTGAGTGGTTTGGACAAGGACCGTGAAACCAAGTGGAGTGAACACGGACCGTGGACTCAGTTGTATCTGAATTTGTATCTTGGTGTTGGCACTTCCCTGCCATGTGACCCCCAGCACACTGCTTACCTTTTTTGAGCCCAAGTTTTCCCAAAAATATGAGGGAAGTTAATAATACCCATCTCCTGGGATTCTTGCCTGGATTCAGGGAAAGTGACGGGAGCGCAGCCCAGGACCTGGTTCATGATGGAGGCCTGGGAAATGGTCACTTTTCCCTGTGTGTTAGGGAATGCAGCCCTCCTGCCACTTTTCCAACAGAATTGGCTTCCTGAAGTCTGACAGTGGCCTGGCACTTGGTGCCTTGAAGGATCAGGGCTCTCTCTCAGGGTGGGGGTGGAGAGTGGCCCTCACATGCACATTCCAGGTAGGAAAAGGACGAAGAGAAGAAGGTCAGGGAGGTGCACCTTCCAGCTGTCTAGTCCCCTTTAAAGAGACCCTCAGTCAACTCATCACGCTCGCTGGCCTTCCTTAGGAGTAAAGGAAAATGAAGTTCTCTGTTTTCTTTTGCTCGAACCATTGTCATCTCAATAACAAGTTCTAGAAGGAAGGAGGAGGGAGGGAATAGAGATGCTGCCAGGAGCATTCAATCCTGAAACTTAGGAAAACCCACCCTGTCTTGCACACCTTTGTCTTTTCTGCACAGGCCATCGGGAATGCTAAAACCACCCGCAACGACAACAGCAGCCGTTTCGGGAAGTACATTCAGATCGGCTTTGACAAGAGGTACCGCATCATCGGGGCCAACATGAGGACCTACCTGCTGGAGAAGTCCAGGGTGGTCTTTCAGGTGAGCCGTGTGACTGCACTTTTTGTATTTTTTCCCGGGGATGGTGCTTCCTTGCTCCATGTTCCACTCCCTGTGCCCAAAGAACATCTCATCTTCTGAACCTGGACTTGGATAGACTTGTGCTTTTGGCCTTCTTTCTTCCTTTTTTTATTAATAAGTTTTCATTTATAGGTATCAGACCTGAAAAATCTTTTATCCCGTATTGATCTGTTTCAATGGGTATTGTGTTTAGATTCAGTCAGCAAAGATGTATTGTCTGTTATGTGCTAGCCCTGTGCTAGGCATCAAAGAGAAGACAGTCATGTTCCTTGTGGACTTCAGAGTCTTGTGATCTGAGCAATGTCATATAGGGTCTGTGGGTTTCCTCTTTCACCAGGAAACTCACTTGGTTATATTAAAAAAAAAAAAAAAGGCTATTTGACCATTATCTTAGTTTCCTTTACAAATAAATGGAGTTCTCGCTTCTCACGTGCCTCACATGACTCAGTTCTTCTTTGCTCACCTTGGGTTCCCTCCTTCCGAATAGTCTTTGGCCTCTCGGGGACCATCCTCCCCCTGCACCCTGGCCTCCAGTGGTGGTCGTGCAGCTCACAACCCCGAGTGTGGTTCCCTCCACCCCGCAGGGTTGGTGGGACCGCCCCATTTGCGGACCACTGCAGTTTCACTGCGACGGCACAGACAGCCTGCTGGGCTGGGTATGGGTGAGACGTGTTCTGACTGTGGCTATGGCTAGACTCCTCGTGGTTTTTTCCTCTTCCTTGCCGTCTGCACTCAGGCTTCCTGAAGCCCCTGTCCCCACCGCCCACCACCCCTACTCTGCCTGTGTAAGGCAGGTCTGGCCCCGATGTCCGCTGTAAGTCCTGTCTCATCGTGGACCTTTCCCCTTGCCGTCCCAGCCTGATGATTGCAGGGGCAGAGCTTCTCTTAGTGCCAAGCCTCTCAGGGGCGAGAGGGAGGCCGCACCAGGGAAGTGACAGTCTTCCCAGCGTGAGCTAGGCAGCGCAGTGGCCTGAGCCAGCGCCGACCCATGGGGCTGTCCCGGGTGAAACCACAGGGATGCTCTGTGAGGGAGAGAGACCACTCCTTGTTTTGCATAAGTCCAGAGGTAAACATCTTCTGGTTGGCAGAAGGACCCCATAACAGTAAATGCAGACTCCGGAGGTAGGAGTTGAAGGTGGCAGAGATGTGAAGGAAAGATCTTGACCTCTGTCCCCCAGAGCACCCTGGAATTCAAACGGGGCAGGGGACAGTCTTGGGGTCCCTGCCCCTCACACTGAGCAACTGTGTTTTCTCCTCCAGGCAGACGACGAGAGGAATTACCACATCTTTTACCAGCTCTGTGCGGCTGCCAGTCTTCCGGAATTTAAGGAGCTGGCACTAAGTAAGTGAAGGGGGTGCTGCCCGTCCTGGGGGGCTGGGTAATGCGGCAGCAGGGGGTGCTTCTGGGGGCTCCGCTCAGGGTCCTCCGTCCTGGGGTTCTCAGCTCCGCCTCTCAGGGGGCCCAGCCCCAGACCTCTGTGAGTTTCATGCCCCCAGAGAACGAGAGGAAAAGAGGCTGGGGGTGGCACAGTGTTGCGCAGAGCCTCAACGAATTAACATTCATTATTGTTGTGGAAAGTATGTTTCACTTGAGACACCATGAGAAACGTGTCCCCACCACGAGGATGTAGAGATTTAGGTAACGCATGCCCAGCTACTCTAAGTCACATTTGAGGATTGAGACAAAGAAAAAGAAAGGGGTGAGGCTAAAGCAGAGGTAAGACAGGGATGGCTCCAGAGGCACATCGGAGAATCCCAGGCCTCCCTGTGGAAGGTGAGGTGGGGGGTGCTGAGAGGAGTTTCCCTCCACCCAGAGCCCCAGCCAGACCACAGCGCGGGGTCCTCCCTGCAGGCAGGCAGCTTGCGCACACCCGCCCCGCAGTGCTCGGGCCGGGATGGAGCAGCCGGAGCAGGAGGCCGGCAGAAGCCTTGCTGCTGCCCTCAGATAGGAGGACAGCTTTCTGGTGGGTCCCCCTCACCCTGCATTTCTGCTGCTGCTGTTTGCTGAGGGGCCTTGATGTGAACCTAGTGGAGCCGAGAAAGTGAAAGCGTTCGTCGCTCAGTCGTGTCCGACTCTGCGACCCCATGGATTGTAGCCCACCAGGCTCCTCTGTCCATGGGATTCTGCAGGCCAGAATACGGGAGTGGGTTGCCATGCCCTCCTCTGGGGGGTCTTCCCAACCCAAGACTTGAACCCAGGTCTCCC
Organism: Bubalus bubalis; assembly: GCF_019923935.1. Lineage (NCBI taxonomy): Eukaryota > Metazoa > Chordata > Mammalia > Artiodactyla > Bovidae > Bubalus > Bubalus bubalis. Next base: position 12,548,556 of record NC_059178.1, read on the forward strand.
ACACTGCAGGCAAACTGTTGACCGTCTGAGCCACCAGGGATGCCCTGAGTGGAGCTGAGAGCCAGCCAAGGCAAGAAGGGCGAGCAGACTTTAGTTCTCCACGCCACACCCATGCAGCCCCTCTCCTTGGGCCTGGAGCCCTCCCCCACTTATATGCAGGGCCTTAGCTCTGAGTATTGACTGACTCCTGCTGCTGAGTCCTCCAGGCCAACTCCTGATGGGTTTGTGTGCTGAGGGCAAGCCTCAGGCCACGTAGCTTGCCTGGCCTGGCCTGTCCTCTGTGTTCTGGGAGGTGTGGGTAGGTTCAGGACTAGCAGATGGGGTACAGAGCTGGATGTCTAGACAGGGGTTAGCTGGCTGTTGTGCAGCTGTTAGAGACGTAGACTTCTGATCCTTGGCGGTCCCAGAGCTAAATCCTTGCCACCATAAGGGCCCAGGACCAGATCCACCTCTGGCCTCTCCAGCTGAGGCTCCCAGGAGGTAAAATACATCAGGTAGGTCAAGCCTGGGTCTGGCCTGTTCGCTCTGTGTTCTACTTGGCTGGTAGCAGTCAATGCCCATGTCATGTGCTTTAGCACCAGTTCCTTCATTCATTGAACCCTATGCAGGCGAGTTTGAGCCTGGGGATGTACTGTTGAATCAGACATTGTGGGTCCTTCCCTTGCTTAGCTTACAATACAGAGTGAGAAGGGTGTGCTAAGGGGTGGGTCACAGCTGCTCAGGGACAGTCGGTCTAAGTTGGACCCCAAAGGAGGAAGCCTTGGATGACATGCTTGACACTGGTTTTGTGCCTTGCTTGAGCTGCTCGGTGCTTGCAGATTCTCCCCAGTGGTCGTAAACTCCTCGGAGAAGGAGTAAACGTTACCAGCCTTGTTTGATGGGTTCTGCCATAAGCTGGCTTCTTGGGGCTCTGATGTTGGCTCGCACTCACAGGGACAAGGAAGGCAGGCCATGTAAAGGTTGACACCATCCTCCCCCACTCTTTCCCACGGGCCCTGCGGGACCTCTCAGAGCCAACCTGCGGAGGATGAAGACTTTTTTCTAGGGCTAATTTTATAGAAAATGAATGAATACTGGCAAGACCCATCTGGCTGTATTTGGACCATTTTATTCCAAATGTAACTTTAATAGGAAAGAAATCATTGGGTTTTTTTTTTTCCCCCCACTTAACAGGAGAGCATTAAGGTGAGAAATGACTTTTCTTTACTCCGTGTTTCAGGAAGGTGCAAGCTCCTTAGGCCCCTGGCTGGAGAGTTGAAAAACTACCCAATTGGATTAGTTTCTTGCTTTCTTACCTGCCTGTGCCCTCTGAGAGCATCTTGGAGTGGCGTGAAGAGCCTTTGATAAGCTCTCATGCTCAGGCGCGAAGCTGTCTTCTGCCTTGTGGGTGGATTGGCTGTGAGCCCTGAAGCTTGACATTTTTAGTTCCACTGATAACCCTGGTTGAGTGGATGCAAACGTCAAATAAAAGAAGGATGAGCCAGTGGCTTCTGGTGAATATTCAGACATCCCTCACCTTCCTCCCCCTTTTCTTCACTTAAACTGTTGTTCAAATGCAGAGATCTGTGTAAGACCCCTTGGCCCTGCAGGAGTTCTGTGCATTTGTCTGAGGACGGAGTGGACAACAGATATGCAGACAGCCAGCCACACTTTTCTTTGCCCTGTTGTTGGCGGTCTGTTGTATTAAAATGACCTCAGGGTGAGATTTAAAAAAAAATACAATTAATAGTGTGTTCAAGTATGAATGCATGCATGCAGGCATGTCTTACTCTTTGCGACCCTATGGACTGTAGCTCACCAGGCTCCTCTGTCCATAGGATTCTCCAGGCAAGAATACTGGCGTGGGTTGCCATGCCGTCCTCCAGGGGATCTTCCCAACCCAGGGATCGAACCCACGTCTCTTATATCACCTGAATTGGCAGGCGGGTTCTTTACCTCTAGTGCCACCCAAGAAGCCTTAGAATATGCATAAATGCTGGTTAAAAGAGGTATAGTGGACTCACATTCCTGTCACACAGTCAGGAATAAATCCTTTCTTCTTCTTTTATTTCAATGGCTATATTGATACAGTTTTATAAGCACCCTCTCTTGCCTTGCACCAGTCGGAGTACAGCCTCCCCAGGTGAAGTACAAGCCCTGGGCCATGGTCTTGATGGTCCATTGTTCTCATCACTGGCTTCACGACCCCTTTGTACACTGGTTTGATCCACTGAACCAGTTAATAGGGGATTCCATGGTGTTTGTCTCCTTGGAAATTCTAAGTAAAGAGAGAGACCCAAACTGGAGGACAAGAGACCCCTCTCTGGGATGGGATGATTGGCTTCCTGGGCCTAAAAGTAGAGCTGAGATGCAGGCAGGCTAAGTAAATAGGGAGTGCAGCCTGCTGGGATGTTGGTCTTAAGAAGAGAGTCTGGGGTGTGATGTTAACAGAGGCAATTGCAGCCTTAAAGCAGAGGGAACGAAGACAGTTATTCTGATTGTAGTAGAGAATGCTGTACCCTTGCAGTGATGAACCTCAGTGGGAGGAAGTTACCCTTCAGGGCCTGTGAGTTTGGGAACTCAAAGCCAGGAAGGGTGGAGTGGTCTGTCTAACTTAGAATGTGAGACAGCGGGGCCCTGGCTGCTGACAATGACAGGTGTTTGATTCTGAAAATGCCTCCTTCCCTCCAGTGTGACAGTTTAGTGTTCTTGGAGTCTCAGACAACTCTAGTGCATCAGCTGATACTTTTGATAATGAGTTAGGTTGTATCTATGGCTAAGCAATGGGATGTCATAGATAGCCATCTCCTTAGCAGGGTGATCAAGGAATGGGCTGCCAGGCCTGGCCAAACCCTGGGTGAGCCTGCCCCTTAAAACCCTATGGCGCTCAGTTTGCCTGTCTGGAAAATGGGAGTACATATACATTTGGCCCTCCATATCTGCGGTTTCTACTTCCGTGGATTCAGCAAACTGAAATTCGACCCACAGTTGTAGAGGGCTGACTGTACTACACCATTTTATAAAAGTTTTAGTTGCTCAGCTGTGTCCGACTCTTTGTGACCTCATGGACTGTAGCCCACCAGGCTCCTCTGTCCATAGGATTCTCCAGGCAAGAATACTGGAGTGTTTTGCCATTCCCTTCTCCAGGGGATCTTCCCGACGGAGGGAGCAAACCTGGGTCTCCCGCACTGCAGGCAGATCCTTTACTGTCCGAGCCACTGGGGAAGCTCTATTTTATATAGGGGACTTCAGCATCTGTAGATTTTGGTATCTGGGGGGAGTCCTGGAACCAACCCCCTATGGATACACAGGGACGACTGTATTCAGTCATCCTCATATGGACACTGTAAAAATCATCAAACGAGGTGTTTTGAAAGGTAAATGTGAAGGGGGCATAGAACTGATGGTTTATTAAACCTCTGAAGCTGTTACAATAATACTCTGTGTCAGAGCTTCCAGGATGATGAGAACGAAAGATCTAAATTTGCCATCTTCCACAAAGACCTAATGTCACTTGCTTCATCAAAATGTGCTTTTGCTGTGGCCATGAGTGAGCTCGGGGCTGAAGTCCTTCATCTCCCAGCTCAGGTGCCTGCAGTCATCAGAGGGGGTTGAAACGACCCCTCCAGGAAGCCCTCCCTCGGTAAACACGTCTGCTGTTCTGCTGTGTGTTCCCGTGTACAGTGTTCCTTGCTGGTTGTGTGTGAGACTGGGGTTTGGGGCTGAGTTCTGCCGCTTCCTCGCTGGGCCTGATAGCGTGGACTGGGCCGGTGGGAGGAATTGGCAGAGTGCAGTGCTCACTGGAGCATAGGATCGGAGGTGGGGAGTGGAGAAATCTGGCAGGGGAGGTCAGCAGAGCCTGAACGAGTGGAGCCCGAGGAGTGACAGTGAGGAAGCTGGCGGATCTGGGACGTAGAGGTGGCGAAGGAAGAGCCATGGGTCTGGAGTGTTTGGAGGAAGCCACTTAATCAAAAGTCCAGGAGGCCCTTCTCGGGAGCTTGACCTTTGCCTTGAGGGTAGTCGTCTCCACGGGGTGTTCTGCAGGGAGTGGTGTGATCAGTTTCCAGCAATCTGGAGGAGGGTTTTGAAAGGACAGGAGCAGAAGCCAGGGGAAAGGTCTAGAGCCCTTTGCAAAGTTCCCAGACAACAGAAGCTGAAGGTCAGGCCCGAGGCAGTGGCAGTCAGGAGGGAGGAAGGAAAGAGACTGAAGAAATTCTTCGGAGATCAAATCAGAAGGACAAGGTATTGAAGGGGCTCACCGGGAGTTGCCGGGAAGCTGTTCTGAAGCATGTGTAGCTAATGTGCCATCAACTGTATGTGCCAGGTCAAGAGAAAATCTTTGAGCTGGTGTTTGCAGGGGAGGAAGGAAAACAGCCAGTGTCCAGTGTTGGCATCTTATCAAATCCAAGCCCTGGACAGGGTTGTAGCCCCACAGAGGTGCTAGTTTGTGGAAAGTGTAAGTGACTTTCGAGGGTAATTTTGATTGGCTGCAACTGTTGCCAGCTTCTGAGCCCTGGGGTGCAGACGCTGCCTGGGTCACTGCTCAATGTGCTCCCCTAAGGGCACCTCTGAGTCGATGACAGACCTGGGCGCCTGCTCACTCACCGTCCCCAGGCGGTGAGCAGAGGCCTGACGGAAGCGGAATTAAACTCAGGGTTGAGAGCAGGCACTGAGCCTCAACCTGGGTTTGCACATATGCTTAAATAGCTCACGGTGCCCTAACGTTTAAAACAAAAAAGACTGTGTCACCCTGGGCACGTCACTGCCCTTCATGTGTTAAATGAGGCTGTCAGAGCACGGAGGTCAGCTGCTAGGGTGGGTGTACATTTTTTTTTACCATGTTTCTCAGAGACTTTTAAAGATAAATCTGTGGTGAATTCTACTGTAAGTTGAACCAGCCATTTCATTTTCTCATGTTTTTTCACGTATCAGTTTAACGCAAGCAACAGGTTCTGTCACCGAAGTGTAGTTTTCTGTCTTTTGTTCCTCAGTCTTCTGTCCCAGTTGCCATGATCAATAAAGATGATATTTGAAACCCTGTTTGGCTCCACTTACACGAGGCACCTAGAACAGTCAAACTCATCGAGTTAAAAAGTACATTGGTAGATGCCCAGGGGTGTGGGTGGGGTCGGAGGGGGAAGGGGAGTCAGTGTCTAATGGCAACAGAGTTTTGGTTTAGGAGGTGAAAAATTCAGGAGTTGGGTGATGGCAAGATTGCACAGCAGTGTGAATGTACTCAGTGCCCCTGAGCTCTGTAGTTGAAAGAAATGGAAAGTGAAGGTCACTCAGTCATGTCCTACTCTTTGCGACCCCATGGACTATACAGTCCATGGAATTCTCTAGGCCAAAATACTGGAGTGGGTAGCCTTTCCCTTCTCCAGGGGCTCTTCCCAACCCAGGGATCAAACCCAGGTCTCCCACATTGCAGGCAGATTCTTTATCAGCCAAGCTACAAGGGAAGCCCAAGAATACTGGAGTGGGTAGCCAGATTATCCCTTCTCCAGCGGATCTTCCCAACCCAGGAATTGAACCGGGGTCTCCTGCATTGCAAGCGGATTCTTTACCAACTGAGCTATGAGGGAAGCCCTGAACTCTGTAGTTAAATATGGTTAAAATAGTATGTTTTATGTGACTCTTACCACAATTAAAAAAAAAAAAAAAGATGATACTTGAAAGGGTTCCACATCTTGCTGGGAATAAACTCTGGCCGGGGACAGCTTGCCCAGGGGCTTAGGCATCCTTGGGGGCGTGGTCTGCGGTGGACCCAGGATGCAGCATCCCACCTGTGTCTGACCCCTCACTTCCTTTCGCACTGCAGCCTGTGCTGAGGACTTCTTCTACACGTCACAGGGAGGAAACACAGTCATCGAGGGTGTGGATGATGCTGAGGACTTTGAGAAGACTCGACAAGCCTTCACGCTCGTTGGTAAGGAGCTTGGGGATGGGGAGAAGGGACTAGAGGGTTGATTTCACGGAGAAGAAAGCTCAGCAATGTCCTGCTTGGCTTGCCAAGCTTAATAAGCTGGTGGGGAAGCCCTCTGGCTCCTGGTGAATATCTTCTTATTTTTATTCTACCCCAACCCGCAGGCTCCCAAACTGATGGTGTGGAGCTCTGATGCCCTTTCTTAATAAGATTTGAGCATTGATCTCTCGGATCAACCATGGACCCCCATGGACCCCCCCTTTCACTCCCTCAGGGCATGGACACAAACAGAGAGGAGCCATATCTTTTTTGTGTTGTGGTCTGGGTTTGAAGCAGTGTGTTCTAGCAGAAAGAACATGCCCTAGGGGCTGAAACTACCCATGTACCACCACTGTGGGATCCAAGTTGGAAATAGAGCATAAAGATCTGGCAGCTCTGTAATTCAGGCAGTGTTATGTCTGTTGATGCTGTTTCCATCTCGAGCTTAGCAGTGGAATCCATAAAACAAGAATTTCTCTCTGTTCTTCTCAGTCCTAAAGGGCAGTTCAGTTCAGTCCAGTCACTCAGTCGTGTCTGACTCTTTGCAACCCCATGGACTGCAGCATGCCAGGCCTCCCTGTCCATCCCCAACTCCCAGAGTTTGCTCAAACTCATGTCCATTGAGTTGGCAGTAGAGCTAGAGAAAACTGCCCCCTTCTCTGGCCAGTTCTGGGGGAGAAGAGCCCCAAGGTGGTAGACAATCCATGCTTAACTAGGAAGTTGAAGTGGTAAATTCCTGGGACCTGCAGCCAACAAAGGGGAAGCTTGGGAAGTTAGCCTGAAATCCACAGAGTGGCTCAGGGGGCCCTGGTGCTTTTCCCAGCCCTTCTCTGATGGACATTTGGCCTCTGAGAGGTATGATCAACCTAGAGCAGCATTTCTTAGGTTCTTTGGGGATCAGAATCTGCCTGCAATGCAGGAGACCCAGGTTCAATCCCTGGGTCGGGAAGATCCCCTAGAGAAAGAAATGTCAACCCATTCCAGTATTCTTGCCTGGAGAATCCCACGGACAGAGGAGCCTGGCGGGCCACAGTCCATGGAGTTGAGAGTGACTAACACTTCACACTTTTACTTTGGGAATCAGGGACCTTTCATCCCAGGTCCAAATAAAACATGGCTGAACAGGGCTCACCCTGATCGCCACGTGGGGAGAAAAGCAGGACTTCCTGTGCTGAAATCTGAGTGCCGTTCCCTTCTCTGGATAACTGGTGGATATATGTGGTTTGCTTTTTGTACCCATGAGACAGAAACCACACTGGTTATCCCAACAGAGTAAAATTACTGTAATTGTTAACAAGAGCAATAGTAGATAATTAGCTATTAAATAAGAGGATTTCAGGGGCCCAGAAGCAGTGGATATAAAAGAACCATCTTGAGGGTGAGGAAGAGATTCAGGGCAGGAGCTAGTGATGAGGAGAGCCCCCCACCCACACCAGGCTGAGATTTCCAACACTTGTAGGGGCTGCAGCTGCCCCAAGGTCAGGAAGCCCTCTGGTGGTGAAGGAAGCTACCGCAGGGTGTGAGCCAGCCCCAGTCTGTATAAGCAGACTGCAGTGTACCCCAGGGTGTGGTGGAGCCAGAACTTCTCAGAAGCAGCTTCTAATGGGGGGGCCTGGCCTGCGGACATAGCTGGTTTCTCAGCTGGGAGGTGCCCAGGCTGCCAGGATGAATGCTAATGACCGCGGGGGACCAGTTTCAGTTCAGTTGTTCAGTCGTGTCAGACTCTTTGCGACCCCATGAACCGCAGCACTCCAGGCCTCCCTGTCCATCACCAACTCCTGGGGTCCACCCAAACCCATGTCCATTGAATCGGTGATGCCATCCAACCATCTCATCCTCTGTCGTCCCCTTCTCCTCCTGCCTTCAATCTTTCCCAGCATCAGGGTCTTTTCCAATGAGTCAGCTCTTCACATCAGGTGGCCAAAGAATTGGAGTTTCAGCTTCAGCATCAGTCCTTCAGATGAACACCCAGGACTGTTTTTCTTTAGGATGGACTGCTTGGATCTCCTTGCAGTCCAAGGACTCTCAAGAGCCTTCTCCAACACCACAGTTCAAAAAGCATCAATTCTTCTGTGCTCAGCTTTCTTTATAGTCCAACTCTCACATCCAGACCAGACCCAGGAAGGAAGGGGAAAGCTGCTCTCGCCTTGCAGAGTCCCCGCAGCACCCTCTACTGACCAAGCGTGATATGCCACCCTCAGGCTAAGAGGAAGTGTTCACAGGGCCTAGGTCCATTGTGACCAAGCAGGGCAGAGAAGGGCAGATTTGAAGCTGAGAGATACTAAATTGATAACAGGCACCCCTGAGTTTCCCTAGCATCACGCAGCTGTTTTATTCTGCAGAGCTGGGGAGCAGATTTAGAGGAGACTTGACGCCGAGCTGGATAGCATTCTGCGCAGAAGGGAGAAGGGCCCCTGTGTGAGTGGTGGGCCTGAGCTGATGAAGGTTGCACCCTCCAAGGCCCTAAGGAGACTTTGATTGCCAAAGCACATGGAATTTGTAAAATTAATTACTTTAATAAGCCACTCTTCCCTACTCTTTAATAAGCCTGTCCCATCTTTTAAATCCCAGGGTTTGGCAAAGTTTTTCTTAAAGGACATGATAGTAAATATTTTGGGCTTTCTGAACCACGTTGATTTTGTAGCAACTACTCAGCCATCATAGTGTAAAAGTAGCTATAGGCAAAATGTGAAAGTAAGAACTGACAGTATTCTAGTAAAACTTTATATAGAGAAACCAGCAGTGGGCCACGAGCCATAGGCTACCAACCCGCGGTTTTAGTGTTTGATTATTTTTAATTTGTTTTGTTGCTCCCCAGAAAGAGGTGCAGCTATTCAGAGAATCCTGTGTTAAGAAGGGACTGTCTGATCAGTATAGTGCAGAAATCCTAACTACTGTTAGGATTCAACAGGCATTCAATATCTACTACTTAAATTCATACCATGACAGGGTAGTTAGGGCTTGGGAAACGGACACGTCATTGGTCCCTAAGAATAAGTGAAGGGGAGAGGAAAGTGACGGGCTCAGCACCCACTTCCCTTGTTCTTCTATGGGACTTACCGGAGAGCCCTCTGGGCTCTGATCGCAAGCCTGGCGCTTTAACCCCTAAACAGGTACGTAACCGTCCGCTTCCTGTCTTGTCCTGGGTTTCAGCCTCTGGCTTTAACCTGTCTTCCTTTTGCCAGTCATAGTTACACTGCACCAGGGCATGTGCCTAAATGTTCACCCTCTGGCTGTTTTTCTGGTTTGTTAGTTGAAATAAAACCAGATGTTGGGATGATGAATATATTTCTGTAGACATTTGCAAGCACTTGCCCTCTGTGTAACAAGTATCAGTATCGTTGTCCTACCACCCATGTTCCTGAGCACCTGTTGTGTGCCAGGCACTGGGGATATAATGAAACAAGAACAGGAATTCGTTGTAATTTTTAACATTTGTATGTTTTGAAGATATTGAGTAATAAAAATTAAAAAGTAAATCCCTCACCCTGTGAAGTTTAGACAGTGTGTATGAGTTGCTCAGTCATGTCTGACTCTTCGTGACCCCATGGGCTGCAGCCCACAAGGTTCCTCTGTTCATGGGGATCCTCCAGGCAAGAATACTAGAGTAGGTTGCCATTTCCTCCTCCAGGGGATCTTCCCAACCCAGGGATCAAACCTAGGTTCTCCTACATTGCAGGTAAATTCTTTATCATCTGATCCACTAGGAAGCCCAACATTATTAACATCTAGAGTTAATTTGTCTAGTTCGTGTTTGGGTTATCCACTTTATTGATTATCTGAGTAAAGCTTTGATCCTTGTATCTTTACTACCATTTATATAGGTGTCACTGACTTTTTTTTTAGCTTGAGTAAATTAATGTCTTAAAAATAAGTAACTGCCCCTGGGGAGGAATTTGGGGATAATTGTGTTATCTCTTAAACTGAATGGTAGGTTGACTGGTGTTCACTGTATTGTCTGAAGCCTTTTTTAAGTCTGAAATATTTGGTAATCCAGAAAGAAATGATGGGACTTCCCTGGTGGTCCAGTGAGTTTGACTCTGAGCTTCCAAAGTACGGCCAGAAAGAAATGATGGGACTTCCCTGGTGGTCCAGTGAGTTTGACTCTGAGCTTCCAAAGTATGGGACTAGAGTTCGATCCCTGCTTGAGGAACCGGATTCCACATTCCGCAACTAAGAGTTTGCATGCCACAAGGAAAGATCCCACATGCCACAGTGAAGACCCACTGAAGCCAAATGGATAAATAAATAGATATTTTTTAAGAAGAAATAATACCTTAAAGCTAAATATAAATGTTAAGACATTATCCATGTCTTTGATAACTTACATGCATAAGTAACAAAATTGACAGTAGGTATTTGCTGCCAGGGACTCCGGATAGGTGTGTGTCTCTAACTTAAGGAGCATATAGTGTCATAAACAGTAGCCCCAGGGGGACAGCCAAGGGACAGCTGGCTGTCCAGCCTGTAACAGTGTCCCCAGGAGAAATTCTCCTCTTCTTCCCTGGTTGGCACTTCAGATGTGTGCCACAGATGTTTGTGGGATATTATATTGAGACAAAAATGACTGCAGATAAATGACCATTCGTATTAAACTCATAAGAAATATCTGTAAAGCGCTTGGTTGAAATAAAGCCCAAAGTGGGTCTGCACAATTGCTGCTTCTCCTTTGCTCTCAGAGAAGTTAAAACGGTCCTGTGACCCATCTGGTTTGATCAGGACAATCACCATGAAGATATTTCTCTTTTAGTCCGAGGAGCCCCTTTGCCCTCTGAGCTGTTACTGTGAGAAGTAATTACTTGGTGAGGATCCTGGATCATTTTAGGGAGTCATTGGCCTGGAAAGGAAAATGTAACATTTTTTTTAAAGTCCTTAAAAAGAAAGTAAAACATCCTTTCTATCCTACCATGGATATTGAGTGTCATTCATTTTTTTTTTCCCCCAGGAGTGAGAGAGTCCCATCAGATAAGCATTTTTAAGATAATTGCTTCCATCCTGCACCTCGGAAATGTGGAGATTCAAGCCGAGCGCGATGGTGAATCCTGTAGAGTATCAGTAAGTTGCCCTCCAGCGCGGGAGATAACGTGTGCACACTTCACTCTGCCCCTCCAGTTTTGTACAACTGAGATGCCTTTGCACTTAGAGGACATTCATAGGTTATTTATTCTTAAGAGTAACGGTTTCTGTTTCCTTGCTGATAATTTTTTAAAGGAGCAAATCCTTTTCAAATCAGCTGCCATCAAGGTTCTGTCCCTGAGGGCAGGGAATTTAGGGGTTATTCAATAAATTCTTTTTGATGGTTTGGTTTCCCAAGTATCCTGAAGCCCATGGGATTCTACAGAGTGTGGTCAGCTCATGAGTACTTCTGGTCTGTGCCTGCTGCACGTGAAGGGGTATTGGACACCATGCTGGTGACTGACCCCAAGGAGCTTACAGTCTAATCGGGTGGGCAGGATTGATGACTGCAGTGGCCAGGATTTTGACAGTACAAAGGAGAACATTGAGACTGGGTTGCAAACTGGGAAGTGCTCTGTAGATGCTCTTAATGACTGTTTTCCTGGTGCCCAATGTAGATAAAGAATGTCTTCATAGGTGGATGGGGAAGCACCGCCAGTCACAAGCAGTACAGACAGCGTGTTGTGTGCTCTCTGGTGTGTGATGGTGTCAGGCTGGACTGAACTGGTCTTCTGACCTTGCGTGAGTGAGTCTGCAGTTGCTTATTTTAGGTCTTTGGTGTCCATTTATGGCCAAGTCCTGGGAGGTACAAAGCACGATTCTTGCTACCAAAGACTTAGAATTGAAGTAAGTGGGGAAATACAGAAGACAACGCTGTGGATAATGAACGTGGGCATGAGTGTCATCACCACTCACAAGCTGATGCTTTTTCCGCTGTGTATTTTATAACTCAGCTAAACCTGGCCCTGCCTCAGAGGAGCGGAAGACCTTTGACCGAGCTCATCGCCCCGTCCCACCCCCATACATCTTCCCTAAAAGAGAAATAATAGCTTTGGGTTTGGAGCCGAGGAGGGCTGCCAGCACCCTCAGCGTGGAATCTGCAGTCCGTGTGAAAGCAGGAAACGCTGGAGCTGTGCCATGCTTGGTGTCCCCAGACGTGGATGTGCGTGTGCCTGTGTGTGTATGCGTGTGTGTGTGTCACAGGGCAGTGCAGTAGGCAGTGATGATGCTGTGAGACAGATTGTGGTGAGTGGAGAACCTGGTGCCGTACTGATTGGGGAGTGATGGATGGGCCCTAGTACAAGCCAGACACCCCCTGGCCTGAGTATTTAGAGCCACTGAAGCACAGAGCGTCCATGCCTCTCTACCCCCCACACCCCTGTAAATGCCCCCTGGTTCCTCAGGGCACCCATACTCTGCCTCATGCCGGGGACGGGTGAGTCTGGGAAGATTGGCGTTGGAGAGCTCCTGTGTCGGTGGAGAAATGCAGGAACGGTGACAGATGTCCCCTGGCCTCCCCCCACCACCCCCACCCCTGTCTCCTCTTCTCAAAGTGACAACCTGGCCACACCCCCATCGTGGGTTCTTACCACATTCACCCCTCTCCTCCGACCCTCTTAGGGTGGTTGTACTTTTACATTTATTATGTGCCGATTTGCTGCATCTCTGTCCCTCGTGAGACTCCAAAGCCCATGAGAACACCCGCCAGCACCCAGCACAGGGCCCAGGACTCCGTGGACACCCTAAGGTGTCCCTAAGGACCCACGCTAAGCAGATGGGTGGCTCTCGGGGCTCCCTTGGCTCAGCGGGGCGCAGTGAGCCAGTGGAGGGGCCCTGGCTGGGGTTGACGGCAAGGCGGGAGGACCAGGGCCAGAGAGCCTCTCGGCACCTGTGCTCGGGGGTGGGGTGGGGCCCTCTCCCTCGAAAGCTAAGGCTCTGCTAGTAGTGAAGTGTCACTCTGATCTTCTAGCGGATCTCCCACACCAGCCTCTGCAGGGACCTTCGGGGGGAAGGCCCGTGAATGTTCGCTGGTGGCAGCACATCGATGCCCTTCCCCCTCTAAGCTCAGGGACCGTGACTCCTGTTCTCCAGCCCTGACGCACACTGGCACCCACAAGTGTGTGTGCAAAGGCTGTGAAGGAGAGGTATCGGGCACACTTGGAGAGGGGACAGAGGACACAGATGGTGGTGAAGGGATGGGGGAGGACGCCTGGCAGCTGGAGGCATGGCCACCACGTGGCGCAGGAGGCCCTTCCCTGAGAGGTGACGGGAGTCAGAGGATTTGAGCACAGGTGTGTGGTCTAGGCAGGTCTCAGTCTCCAGTTAGAGGCTGTGTCGAGAACTAACTGGGAGAGAGAAGTCTTGGGTCAGGACTGCCAGGGCTCAAACCCGGGTTCTGCCGTTTACTGATAGTGACTCCCCTTGGAGTCTGTGTCCCCGTCTGCAGGTGGGTGTTCTTGGCACAGGGCTCGAGGGCTTGCGTTCTTGACTGTTCTCATCCTTGTCGTTACATCGCCCTCCGTTCACGGGATTGGAGAAACTAAGACCCAGAGAGAGAAACTCTTTCTCTAAGGTCATCATGACGGTTCAAGGCAAAGCCAAGTCAGAGCCTGGCCAGTGCTCTCTCCCCCAGACCACCGCCAGCCTTGCTTCTCGGTCCCCGGGGGTTGGGTGGTCCTCCACCAGCCTGGTGTCCGATCCCTCCGTGCCCGGAACAGTGTTGGGCATGCCGTGTGCGCTCGGGAAATGCTTCACTAAATGGTTGGTAGCAATTCCGGTTTGTGCCTCGGGTACATAGGGTGGACCTCCTGCTGGAAAGGCTGTCGGTCCAGATGCACCGTGCCTTCTGCTTGGTAGTTTTTATTTGTAATTAAAGCATGAAAATATGTTCCCTGCCTGCCATAGTTACCTTGGAGATGCAGCAGCATGCAATTACTTGGACACCAGAGGCAATTTGTTACTTGAATTTGGCAATTGGGGCCCACAAAACTCATCTGCTGCCTATGATGCTGGCCATTTTTGATGGGTTTAGCATCATTTAATTAAGCTTAAATGTAATTGCATGGCATTAAATCAGTTTCAGTCATCACCTTTAATCAATGGTCAGAAGTATCTACGGCCAAGCCACGCCCTACCACAGCGGATAAGAACCCATCCCATGGTGATGATCAGAAAGTTCCAGAACTCATGGTTCTTTCTGTACTGCGTTCACCTGAGAGATGACAGGGAGGGGAGAGAGGCTGCGGGCAGGCCTTGGGCAGTCATGTTTGCTGCTAGCGGGCCGTTTACATGTCAGGGAATTCAGCTCAGTGCTTTGCCTAGCAGTTAAGGACTTCTTGGTAACAGGTCAGATTAACAAGTTGGACACCTGCTACCTCCGAACCTGTTGCCTGCCAAGCTGTCCCCAGGCACTTAATGCTATCACATAGGGCTTTCTGTTTGCAGGAGAGGGCGGGTGGTGGTGGCGGGGTAGGGGAGAGTTGCAGGGTAGAAGGCCCTTGGCCAGAAGCGGCCACAGCTGCCCCACCAGCTGAGTGAGTGAAAAGGCAGAGTCCTCCCACGCCCCAGCCCAAGCTGATTCTCTGCCCGAGCCCGGAGCCCGGAGCCTGGTTAGGAGCTCTGGGCCACAGGCAGGGGGCTTCTATTTCACCCTGTTTTTTCTCATGTGAAAAATAAAGGGGATTGGATTAGAATAATGATCCCTAAGTATTTTCCTGAGAACCTTAACCCTAGGCAATTTCTTAGGAAGTTAAGGGTCTTTGTCAATTAAGTTCAGGAAATGCTCTGTGAAATCTCTCTTTCTCTCTGTGTGTGTGTGTGTGTGTGTGTGTGTGTGTGACAGGGTATGTTAACAAGCCCCTCCCACCATGTTCAACTTACAGTCACTCTCCCCACCCCTGCACTTGTGTTGGGTACAGCCAATTACTGGTCTTTGTAACTATTATTCCACAAGCCATACTCTGGAAAACCTGTGGCCTTCCTGATTTGGGGAGGTTATTTCCTACTCTGACATTTTATTGTTTTGTAATTGTGTGTATTTGGGTAGATGGATTTTAAGTATTTGTAGGAGGGAAAAAATGGCCTGGGAAAGTGGTACAGTTATCTGTGTTAATTTTCATTGAACAGGCCCCACATTTACATCCTCCATGGCAGCCTCATCAGAAAATGAGTCCCATAAGCAATTCAGGGCCATTAGGAGGTAGCTCAGGGTGTTCCTGGATTACTTTTCCACCTCGGAGTCCTGAAGCTCTCCAGCAGGCTCATGGCTGGGTTACCAGCTTTCCCTGGGGGATTCAGATGTGGAAATGAATACAGCAAAAACCTGGAGAGGAAAAGCAGGTTTTCTGAGGGGAGTCGTTAATGGGCAGCAAGAGTGACCCAGGAGACTCATACACTTGGGTGAAATGAGACTCTGGGTGACTTGGTTATCAATGACTCAAGGGCCAGGTGGTAAGATTGGTACTTTGGGTCAGTAAGGGTTAGGATCACGTGCAGCTGGCTACCTGGGTGAGTTCTTGCACTTCTCTGGGATTCAGCTTCTCGCCTGTATGGCGAGGCATTCCTATTTTTCCCAGCTCTAAACATGAATGTAAGTTATAGCATTCCGAATATTCTTCCCTGGTCAAAACTGGTCCCTTACTTTTACCATTTGTCCTAGCTTTCCACTAAAATCACTTTTTTTCCCACATGGCAAGTGCTTAAAGAAGATAATAAGTTTGGGGCTATGAGTTTAGTATCACATATAAGTTGAGTGTAGGTCTGAGGTTAAGATGAAAGCAGCTCTGCTTGGCGACTTAGGACAGAGGCAGTGGCAGTGCGCTATTGCCGGCCGGGGTAGGGGTGGTCAGCCCAGGGCCCGTTGCTGAGCACGCTGCTCTGGGCTGTGGGTCAGTTCTAGATAATGCTCGAAACTGAGGCCCTCTCCTGGGCTGTGGACAGAGCACTACTCTGCAGCTGGAAGTTGCAATCACTGTGATTCTGCCTTCTAGCCCCTTACTCTTGGTGGATTATCCATTCCTAAGTTCTCAGTTCTCATTCTGCTCCCTTCACTCGAAAACCCTCTCCTCCCGTTACCCTGCAGCCGCTGGCGGTGGAGGCGGGGACAGGGCAAACGCAGAGGTGTTTTTTAAAGCCCTACTGATTACTTGGCCTTTAGCGGGTCCTTAGGGCTTCCCTGGTGGCTCAGTGGGTAAAGAGTCCGCCTGCAGTGTGGGAGAGCCGTGTTCGATCCCTGGCTGGGGAAGATCCCCTGGAGAAGGAAATGGCAACCCACTCCAGTGTTCTTGCCTGGAGAGTCCCATGGACAGAGGAGCCTGGTGGGCTACAGTCCATGGGGTTGCAAAAAGTAGGACATGACTGAGCGACTAACACCAGCAGGTATTATCAGTTTGAGCCACACTTTCTGGGCCCTGATGATCACTCAGTGGTGTGAGAGTGCAGGAGACGCCTGGGGCAGTGGCTGGGGATGAGATGGAGTTCTGGGGGCCTAGAGTTGGCGAGAGGGGAGAGGGCGTGGTCTGTCCTCCACGCCCCTCCTGAACCCTTCTCCTGGGTCTCTTCCAGCCTGAGGATGAGCACCTGAGCGACTTCTGCCGCTTGCTGGGCGTGGAGCTCAGTCAGATGGAGCATTGGCTGTGCCATCGCAAGCTGGTCACCACCTCGGAGACCTACATCAAGACCATGTCCCTGCAGCAGGTGGTCAATGCGCGCGACGCCCTGGCCAAGCACATCTATGCCCAGCTGTTCCACTGGATCGTGGAGCACGTCAACAAGGCCCTGCACACCTCCCTCAAGCAGCACTCCTTCATTGGAGTCCTGGACATCTACGGGTAGGCCCGCGCCACTTCCTGCCGGTCGCTGGTGTCTTCCTGCTGGCATCTTCCAGCCAGCGGGGACCCCGGAGACCTTCTTGAGGGTTCTCAACCAGGGGACTGTGAAATACGGGGGGGAGGGGGCATTTGAGGTTGTGGTTGTCACAGTGTCTGGGTCCCTACTGGCACTTGGTGGCCCAAGGCCAGGGTGCTAGCTGTCCGATAGTATGGAGGACAGTCCCACAGAAAAGTGGACCTTGTCAAACACCGGTGGCTCCCCCACTGAGAAACCCTGCAGGTACCCCTTTGTCCTACTGGGAAGCTGAGGTTCAGAGAGGGCGGGGGCTAGCCAGTATCAGACCGGAGGTTTCTGTGAACTTGCATTCGGGTTTTGTGTTTCAGTTATGTTTTATTTAAGTCTGTCGTCCAGCCTCATTCACTGTATCCCCAATCAGGGTGATTGCTTTAGTGCTATAATCGTGCCCAGTGCTGTACAGGTTGATACTGTGGGTAGTCATTCCTCAAGTTCCTCTTCATTTCACAGTTCTAGCCTAGTGGAAACGACGGTTACCGTAGTGTATCTCGCAGGGAGAAGCAACCTGGCATGTGGAAAGGGTACTTCAGTAGGCACTGGGAGACTGCCTTTTTGACTCAGAGCCGTCACCAGCTCACTGCATGACCCTCTGCAGATCACAGCCCCTCTGGTCTTGAGTTTCCATTGCTCAAAACTAACAGAGCCACAGTCTCTCTGAAATTCATTCTAGGTCCTTCTGGAGTTGCTTAAAAAGATGCATACTGGGTTTAAACCTCACTGGCACTACTCTTATGATCAATGACCTGCCCTCATGAAGGTAATGATAGATGAAATCCCCCTGGATTCTTTATATCCTAAGAGTCATGGCTTCTGTCTTCAAATTGGAATTCAGACCCATAGCAGTGCGGCGTTGTAAAAGCCGTGATGAATAGAGCGTGTGGTGGACTGGTGGGCTGGCGCTTGCCCTGTGTCCGACTGTAGCAGAGGAGAACCTCCTCTGGAAGCAGCTGCTTCCCTGAGCAGAGAGAGAGGCTGCCCGGCTCCATCTCTGCTGCTCGCGATCATCACGGGGCTTCCAGTGAAACCCTGTCACACACCATGGCAGGAATGCAAGAAGGACACGTGATTTCTGGCATCGCAAAGGCCTTGAGAACTTGCTAAAGAATTAAGTCACTGCACGAGAGTAATACAAGAGACAACAGAAGAAATTGTAGCAGGGTCCATGTGAGGGTTTGCACACTTAGCGCTGTGCGAGCGTCAAGGCAGAAGAGCGCACACTTGTGGGCACAGTCAGGACAGGCTTCCTGTGGAAGGTGAGGCTTGAACAGGGTCTTTCAGAGAGAGAAGAGAACCCGGGTGGTGGGGGAGCCACTTGGGGAAGAGGAGTTCGGTCTGGACAGTAGGGAAAAAGCCACCTCCTAGGTGAGGAGGAGCACAGGGGAGGATGGCCTGGGGAGACAGGACAACGCTCCCTCTCGGGGCTCTGCAGGGCCCTCGCTGAGTGGCTGTGGACACCCCGCTTGCCCTCTGCTCCGTCACTGCTGCTTTGGCTCAGTCCTTCTGATTTCCCCGGGCAGAGCCATGCAGAAGAGCCTGTACGCCCTGGGAACGCACTGCTGAGCTGTCAGCGGCGAATTCTGTCCTTCATCCCTGTGCCATGAGCGTTTTCAGGTAATTGGGTTTCCAGAAAACTGCGCTTTAGCACTGCCTTCTGATGTAAGACCCACAGAAAGTCAGGCGGCCGCATCTGACCCTGTTCTCTTAATCTCCCTGGGCAAGAATCTGTTTTTTTCTTGAGTTTTCAGTGTGGGAAGATTAACGTGGAGACTCCTTGTTGTTAGTTGCATGTAGAAATTCTATGGCTGCAGTGCTCCTGATGCGCTGTACACTGTCACGCCTCGCTTCTGTTAGAGGTGCCTACTGTCTCAGCAGTCCTGAGTTTACACACGGTTGCCCCCCTTCCAAGGGGCCCCCAGTGAGAGGCTTTGCTTACTAACGAGGAGGGGGGGTGACTGTGAGTTGGGCGCCTAGTGCTGCTGAGTCTGCGGTGTCAGCTGGGCCCTTGGCAAGCTGGGATTGTGTGTTCGTATTTGCCGTTTAATGTTTTTAAGATTTTTTTTTTTTATGTGGACCATTTTGAAGTCTTCATTGAATTTGTTACAATATTGCTTCTGTTTTACCTTTTGGTTTTTTTGGCCATGGGGTATGTAGGATCTCAGCTCGAAGACCAGGGGTCAGACCTGCAACCCCTGCATTGGAAGGCCAAGTCTAACGACTGGACAGCTAGGGAAGTTCCCGACCATTTAGTTTATTGGTTTTTATAACAGAGTTCATTTTCTCTAAGGCCCTGTGACTGCGCAATGGGGAGAAGTAGATCACAGGGGAGACTTGTCTGTGGTTTGAAGGGGCGCTTGTTGGTGGAGGAATGGGGATCCACAGGACTCCGTGTCCTGTTTCTGGGGCAGGCTTCTGACCTGTTGCCCTCATCCCCATGTAGCCCTGGGTTCCTCTGAGAACTTCTGGCAGCTTTCCAGTGAGACCAGGTCCCCCTGCAGGAGCCCCCGGTCAAGCCCTCTCAGGCGTTCCCTCCCCTGGTTCTTCCTTCCAGGCACGCTGTGCTGTTTTCTCTGTTTAAAGTCCTTGTTCTTTCTTGGAAGCTAACTTAACTTTTTCGAACCTTGTCATAAAGCGGTCATATTTAGAAAGTGGTTCGCCTCCTCCTGGGAAGAGAGATGCCACACACAGTTCCTCCTCCAGCCGCTCAGTCAGTCGGCCCCACGCGCTGTGGGCAGAGTTCAGGATGGTGAGGTAGGTTCAGGGTTAACTCGCCACCGTCTCACTGGGCTGTTGGTTGCCAAAGCGCTTACGGACAACCTTGACGTTGCATATGCGTGCTCCTCAGCAGTTCTGGTC
This sequence comes from Bubalus bubalis, assembly GCF_019923935.1. Taxonomy (NCBI): domain Eukaryota; kingdom Metazoa; phylum Chordata; class Mammalia; order Artiodactyla; family Bovidae; genus Bubalus; species Bubalus bubalis. Next base: position 12,568,210 of record NC_059178.1, read on the forward strand.
TGCTGAGAAATCGTTGTATAAATTTGGGCTTTCTTTTCTGGTCAGAGGGTGTGGAATGAACTCTTAGGAGATTAAAACCAAAAACTTCACCGCAAGAAAGCAGGTGACTTGAATCTGGAGGTATTGGGTTTTTTTAAATTAATTTGTTTTAATTGGAAGCTAATTACTTTACAATATTGTAGTGGCTTTCACCATACATCAACACGAATCAGCCACGGGTGTACACGTGTCCCCCATCCTGAATCCCCCCTTGGAGGTACTGGTTTTGATCCAACAGGTCAGTGACATCATTTATTAACCTGGGGGAAAATGGCAGCATTTGGTGGAAGTTTGAGATTTACACTGAGCTGCTTGCAGTCCTCTCCCCTCCCAGTCATGCCGTCTTTCTGCTTTATTTCCTTTGGACTTACACACCTGCTAGGTGTCTTTCAGAAGCCTTCAGAAAAGACGCTCTGAGAAACCCATTGAGCCTTGTGCTCTCAGCTTTCTGAGAGTGGGCCTCACACCCGACACTCTAGCTGTCGCCCTCTCTGACCTTCTCCCTCCTCGCTCAAGGTCCTTCCTGTCACTAGGCTGTATTTACAAACAGTATGGCTACGGGAAGGGATTCTTCTGTGGCATCCCAAAACTCCAGCATTATTTTTTATTTTTGAGCTTCCACTTAAGTCCCTGAAGAGGAAGGAGACCCTGTTTCCCACCGTCTCCTGCCTGGTGTCTCAGCCCGAGTATGGGGACACTGTGATGCAACAGAAGATGCCCTTGGGATGACCTAATGCTTTTCTATTTTCTTAAGGCTCCTTGTCACCTGTGGGCAAAAGAGAGCTTGTGGAAGCTGGAGAGAGTGGCAAGGAGGGCGGGGGTGGGATTCTGAATACATTAAACCCCACTGATGAAGAGGAAAGGAATAAAGGGTTCTCTCCCTCTCTGAAAGTCACTCTTTGTGACCCTGTGGACTATACAGTCCATAGAATTCTCCAGGCCAGAATACTGGAGTGGGTGGCCTTTTCCTTCTCCAGGGGATCTTCCCAATCCAGGGATCGAACCCGCATTGCAGGCAGATTCTTTCCCAGCTGAGCCACAAAGGAAGCCCAAGAATACTGGAGTGGGTAGTCTATCCCTTCTCCAGGGGATGTCCCCTGGCTAGAGCGTTTCGGGCTCATCAGTCAGGCTCATCCTGGAAGCAGGTCGTACATAGTGTAGGTGAGCCACTCCAGGTTTTCCTATAAATGTTCCAAGTGTTACTATAGAACCTGCAGCTAGAATGAATAAACACTCACTTCCGTATCTATAAGCAAGCGGCACGTGAGCCAGCATCACACATACACGCCTCCGCTTATCATGATGCTCTGACGGGCGGTTTGTTCAGACAGTAGAAAAGGCTGTGAGCACCTGAATCAATTATATGGGCCACGGCCGCCTCCACCACCACTCTTGAGGAGCCCAGTGCTCAGAGGCCCTGCTCTCAGGCTCCTCTGGATCCTCCTACACACCCAGTGTCCTGGTAGAAGCCTCCACTCCCCACCCCCTGCCACCTCTCCCTCCCTTGCCACCTCTCCCTCCCCTGCCTCAGGTCCCAAAAAGTGCAAGGCAAGCCACAGCCAGAGCAATTTAGCCAACCCGAGCCAAGCTCTCTTCCTTGACTGCAGACCTGTGAAGCTGCCTGCAGGGTCTTTCTTACAAGGCAGGGGTGGAAATTCACAGGACAGACCAGGCAGCTCTTAGCTGGGGTTTCCCTTTCAAGTCGCATTAACGTGCATTTGCCTCTACAGGCTTGGTTAATTGCAGTCATAATTTTTTGTTCCTCTCCCCTCCTCGAGGCAATGAGAAATAAATGGCTCCAGTTTAAGAAAGGTACACATTTATTTGTCTTTGACCTGGGCCTTCAAAATGCCAAGGTGGCAGGAGGCTTCAGCTTTGGCCAGCTCATTCTTGACAAGGACAGTTGATGTGGGAGACTTCTGGAGCAAGGCAAGGATAGATTCCTGCCTGATGCTGAGGGAAGCATGGGCCCCCAGAACAGGAAATGGGTTTGCTGGAATCTCATATCCTTCCCAGTTCTTGTGTTACTTTCTCGGGTATTGCCTAACTTTAAATTTGCATCCTGGTCTATTCAGTGTTTTCTAATGATTTATGTTAAAAATTTTTTTTTAATTGTAGTTTAAAAACCCACACAACATAAAATTTACCATCTTAACCGCTTTTTGTATACAATTCAATAACCTCAAGTGTATTCGCATTTTTGTGCAGTTGATCTCTAGAACTTTTTCATGTTGGAAAAACTGAAACTCTATACCCGTTAAACAATTCCTGTCTTCTTTTCCCCACCCTCTAGGAGAAAGGACTTTCTGTCTCTATAATTTTGACAACTCTACATACTTCATGTAAATGAAATCATATAATACTTACCTTCTTGTGACTGGCTTATTTCGCTTAGCCTAATGTCCTCAAGGTTCAACCATGTTGTAGTGTGCGGCAGGATTTCCTTCTTTTTTCAAGGTGAATAATACTAAATTGTATGCATGTACCACATGTTATTTATCCATCCACTGATGGATGTTTGGGCTGCTTCTACCTCTTGGCTATTGTGATACTGCTGGAATGAACAAGGAAGGGTGTGCAACTATCTCTTCTTTTAAACTCTTTAAGATATATAGCCAGAAGTAGGATTGCTGGATTATGTAGTAATCCTATTTTTAATCATCTGAGGATTATGTAGGAATATAGTGCTTCTATTTTTAAATCTTTGAGAAAACTCCATGTTATTTTATAGTAGCTGCACCATTTTACATTTTTACTGGCAGTGCCCAGAGGTTCTAGTTTCTCTACATCCTTGCCAGCTCTTGTTGTTTCTGTTTGTTTGTTTATAGTAGTCATCCTAATAAGTCTGAAGTGATTTTGATATGTATTTGATAGGTATGATTATGGTTTTGATATGCATTTCTCTAATAATTTTGATCATCTTTTCCTATGCTTCTTGGCCATTCGTGTATCTTCTTAGAGAAATGTTTTAAGTTCTTGGCTCATTTTTAAATCAAGTTATTTACTTTTTTTGTTTTTGTGTTGTAGGACTTCTTTATATATTCTGATATTAACTCCTTTTCAGAAATATGATTTGAAAATGTTTTATACCATTCCATAAGTTGCCTTAAATGATGTATTTTAAGTAAATTTCTTAAGCTCACCATTTGCCTTCATCCTTTTGATGGAAATTCTTTGTTTCTTTGTTATTTTTCTTTCTTGGTCTCACTCTTTCAAAACAGACTTAAAGATAATTTCATGATCCTAAGTGATTTATTTGGAGAAGACAACCTATCCCCTCCCTCTGTCCAGTATGGAAAGGGTTCATAGAGGGTGGAGGGGGAGAAGACAGTGATTGCATTTGCCCTGCAGCCTGTGAACAGTGACCCAAGCTTGGACAGCCCAGAAGATCCCTGGACATGTCTTCTTCAAGGTAGACATGCATAGCCAGCCCAAGGTTCCCAGATCCAGCAGATTACCTCATGCAATGGGTTCTCCCTGGAATCTCTGAGTCTTCCAGGAGACCCTTGTAACTCTGAGTGCTCGAAAGTCAAGCTCAACCTTCTGGAATTGCTCTGACATAGCCCTTTGGAGCATGCCTGAAGCCAAACACCACTACATACTCTTAAAGCTTCAATAAAGTCCCATTTGTCTCTGTCCCTGCCAGCACCCTCATGAGCTCACCCTCCTTTAAAGTCCTGTAACACCTACAAATCTCTACTAGTTGAGGTTTCCTGGGGTCTTCCTAATAGCTCTCTCTTTTGGGCAGGGTTCATGATTTGCCTTTTGCAGCTCTTACATTTCCTGGGACAATCAACTGATGGACTGGGAGAGAGTTACCATATGATGGGCATCTTCCTGCCCCATATCAGATTTTCAGACACGGGGGAGAGGCAGGAGTTGGAGCACACTGCAGACGGAATGGACTTAGATCCTCCAGAAGACCTGTTCTTGACCTGGGGATGTGAACAGTGCCTAGAACTTTGCTCTCCCTGCAGGACAAGTCCCATGTGTGGGCCTCTGGGCACAGAGAGAAGCACAGGAGCAGGACTGAAGTTCTCCCATTCTAAGGTGCAGCCAGCACCCAGATTGTTGAAGAAAGAGATCAGAAGGGGTGGCCTCCCTAACAGACTGCGAGGTGCCCTTGTGAGATTTCATGGGTTTCAGGAGGGAAAGAGACCTTGAGAGGACTTCCTTGACTTTTGGCGGTCATTCCCTAGCAGCCCCCCTCTATGTCTAACCTGTACCACATAGCTTCTCTTCTGAGCTTTGGTGGAAGGGTAGAAACACAGGGCTAAGCTAAGAAAGTCTAATTCCTGTGCCCTGTGCCATGGGGGAAGAACTGTTTCCCAACCTTCAAAGCCTCTCATCTCCTCTCTGCTCTGGAGGGAGTGGTTCGTGGAGGTTAGTAATTAACTCAGAGTGACAGGTTGGCTTCTTTTTATTGCGTTTTCCCTTTCCCATGGACATTATCCTGTTTTTATAGAGGCACTTGTATCCCTTACTCCACCCTGAAGTCAGGCAGAATGAGAAGGGAATTATCTACTTTTTTGCTCTGCTTTGAAGATAGGCAAACGTGGAAGTGGGAATGTTAACTGTACCACCTTGGCTACAGATCCCAGGCCCCAGCATTAAGACTTATTCTGTGTCTTGACCTCCCTCCCACCCAAGGATTCTGGACTAAATATTCTCAACATTGACTTTACAGGAGAAATCCAGTTCCCTCTCACATATAAATTTCTTGGTGATATTTTAATGTGAACTATAAATGGATCCATTGTATTTATTTTTAAAAGTCATCTCTATTGATGACAAGAATAACTACAAATATAATATCATTTAGAGAAGTTGCCTTATCTCCCTAACTGGCCTTTTCTGAGGTCAGTCATCTTAGACATTTTCCGGGCTCCCCAAACCCCTCATCCATTCATCTCTGGCTGGCTGGCATTACAGTAATTACCCTAGATGGCAGAGGAATTGTTACCAGATAATACCTTAGAAATAGGGAAATTATGAGCTAATTTCAGGCCATCTCAAATTAATGAGAATGTTCTTTGTGGAGTGCTACCAATGTAAACCTTTAAAAACTGACGAGTGGGATATATTTAAATCCTTTATCTTTGGAGCTTGATACGAGCTCTGCAAGTGCACCCAAGTGCTGTTATCTGGCCAGTTGCTAGGGTGGCTCTTTTATCTTCCTTCTGGGTTGTATTAATTAAAAGTTCCTCTATGGCTTGGCTGTCATCAGAAACCTTTCTTGAGGTGCAGAAAGGAGGCTGTAGGGAGAGGAAATGAGGTTCTAAGAGACATGACTGGGTCTGTAGGACCATCATCTGGGCTGAGAGGACCCTAAGCCAGGGTGATGGCTGGCCGACCCAGTGCCTCCCTCCTGCATGGTCTGGACTGCCTTCAGCTTGGACTTTGCGACTTTGATCCTGTTTTATTGACCTGGAATTACTTGTCTTCCATGGGCATGACCAAAGGCTGTTCTTTAATGTGGTTGTCTCCAAGCAGTTGATTCCTTTGATTTCAAGATGATTTCCTGCCTTTGCTTGTCTAGTATTTTGGTGCGGGGGTGGGGGAAGGTGGAGAAGCCTGGTGTGTTCTGGGCACCAAGCTAGCCCAGTTGGATGGTTGGCACATTTGTTTTTTCAGGTCCTTCTGCTTAGGGTGCTGCCTCTCTACCACCACCACCACCACCACCATCACCATCCCTAACCCATCAGGGGTGGCTCCAACATTTCTGGGGAGCGGCGGTTAGGGAGTACAATCTGTTTGGAAGGTTTGGCATAATTTTATGTGAGATTGAGAAAATTCAATTGCCCATACTAACAGTGAGAAGGCCAATGCTGTGAAGTTTCTGAAGGTTGAAGCCTGTGCCCCGAGCCCAGGTCCCTCTTTGGTATTCTCTGTTCTCCCCATCTCCACGTGCTCAGACACTTCCTTCTCTGGGAAGTTATCTTCTTGCCCACAGCCCTTCCTAGTCACCTCTCCCTTCCCTTCTTACTTATTTATGCTCATAGGTGTGTATGTGCATGCTCAGTCATGTCTGACTCTTTGTGATCCCTTGGACCCACCAGGCTCCTCTGGAATTTTCCAGACAAGAATACTAGAGTGGGTTGCCATTTCCTTCTCCAGGAGATCTTCCCAACCCAGGGATCAAAGCTGGGTCTCCTGTATTGCAGGCAGATTCTTTACCACTGTGCCACCTGGGCAGCCCTGTTTATGCCAATAATGAAAACTTTATTGAAAAATGGATACCAAAATAGGAGAGCACTATTGCATACCTTACACAATTAAACATCATTATATTATCTTGGTAGATGAGAATTGCTGAGCTGGTGAGGATTTCTGTGAAAGAACACAAATTCAGGAAGTTGTATGGATCCTTGATGTTGCTTCCTTCTAAATGAACGCCTTCTGTGAGGCTGGCCTTTCCTCCCACTCCTGGCACAACACTGTTGAACAGCCTACACAAAGCACAGTCGTCTGAACATGACTGAGAACCGTAAAATCCTGTAACAACCTGGACATTTTACATGAAGTCAGAATTTGGACTTTGAACCAGCCATTTCTTTTTATGTTTTTTTTCTTCTTCTTCCAAGCAAGAGTGCAGTAAATCTCTCCCCAAAGGCATGTTGGTCCTTTCACAAGCCCAGCCCGTCCAGATCTCTAAGGCGACATTCCCAGGGAGCAACACACCCCTGGGCGCACAGCGTCCCCTGTCTTCTTCTTTTTATAATATTTATTTGGCCACTCCAGGTTTTAGTTGAGATGCATGGGTTTAGTTGCCCCGAGCCAGGTGGGATCTTAGTTTCCTGACCCAAGGGATCGAACCCAAGTCCCCTGTATTGCAAGGCAGATACTTAACCCCTGGACCACCAGGGAAGTCCCCTTCCTTCTTTTTTAAACAGAACTTTTACTCCTTTCTGAGTTAATGTGCTCTCAGAAATCACTCTCTCTGGGTTCAAATATTGTCTCTTCTGTCTCCTGACTTGCTGACTTTGGACAGGTTATTTGGTTTTTCAGCAGTAGGATGGATTAGTGAGAGACCCTAACTCTTGTTGGTTGTGGGTATTCAGTGAGCCCATGAAGCCTCTGGAACTTGGTGCTCTGTAGATGCCCATTCACAGGGTCCCTGCCAGCTCATTCAGCCAGGTGCGTGAATAAGAAAAAGGTTCCTCTTCCTCCTGGATTTCTGCCCTTTCTCTCCTGCTTAGCCTGCTGCCCTTGCTCTGTGAGCATGGGGGCCCCACTTATTGTGGCTAAAGCTGCTGATGCTATTATCATGCTCCCAGCTTGGTGGGTGATCACATCCATCCAGTCACATAACTGACTCTCACTTCACATGCCATTGGTCATTTAAAGTCCTATCATCTCCGCCTTCCTTAATGTCTTTAGAACCTTCCGGTTAACTTGGCTACCACCAGCCTAAGCTATACCCTGGCTGGATTTTCCCTAATTACTCCAATAATAAATCCTTATTCAACCTCCTGCATTCAGTCTTGTATACCTTCCCACAAATCACAGTGTTTTTCTGAGATGGAAATTCAGTTTTCATTTCTTAATTTCAAATCCTGCCAGTTCTCCCCATTTCTCCTGGAGAAATCTAGAAGTGTAGCATACAAGGCATCCGGTGGGGCCGTGCCTGGCTGTGTGATGCCGTGTCTCACCTGTGTACACGCCTCCCCTTCCCCAAGCCCCTTCCCCAACAATGATCTAGCCATATCATGAACGTTTCAGTTGAGCAATTGATGTCAGTGTTGATGATCTAAAGTATAAGCAGCTCAAATAAGTCCATTTTTAAAGTTAAAACCCAGGAAATACTTCACCAGTCACAAACAGTTCACAAAATATGGACAACTAGAACATACACTCACACCCACAGAAAAATCTTGAGCTCTATCGGTAGTCAAAGAAATTAGAATTCAAAAACATTTGTCATGTAACAATTAGCCAAAAATTTTTTAAAGTTAATTTATATTATTGACCAAGGATCTGTGATGCATTAATACTCCCAGTGAGGGGCAGGAGGGACAGACCTGATTGGAGCACAAGGCAACTTTGGGGTGATTGATATGATAGAAATGTTCTGTATCTGATTGTGATGGTGGACACATGTAGTGTAATACTGATCAGAAACTCATTGAAATACATCTTCCAAATTGGTGCATCTTATTGTACATAAATTACATCAAACATGGATTTTTTTAAGTTTTTTAATTTTTAAAATTGTATGTATTTTTGGCTGCACTGGTCTTTGTTGCTGCTCACAGGCTTTCTCTTGTTGCAGCGAGTGGGGGCTGCTCTCCAGTTGTGGTGCACGGGCTTCTCACTGTGGTGGGAAGAGCTCGCGGCAGCTCTTCTTGCAGAGCTCGGGCTCTGGAGTGTACAGGCTCGGTAATGTGGAGCCCCATGGCATGTGGAATCTTCCTGGACCAGGGCTCAAACCTGTGTCCCCTGAATTGGCAGGCAGATTCTTAACCACTGGACCACCAGGGAAGTCCTCAAACCTGAATTTAAAGACAACCTTATTGACCAGGATCAGGAGAACGAGACCCTTGCGTACACTGGGAGGCTGGGGTGAGGGCAGGGTGATAGCATCAGTTGGTTCCATCTCTCTGGAAGGTAATCTGCTGCTACCATTTAAGAAAACAAATCCTGACATGGTAATTTTCCTTCTAGAACAGCATCCTAAGAATCATGAATTCAAAGATGTATATCTAATATTTGTCACAGCAGCAATAGCAGCTAAAAACTGGGGAAAGAACCAGAATGTCCTTCAATAGGTGACTGGTTACATTACGATTCATCTGCATGGGGCAGTGCCAGCCCAGGAAGAGCCTTTGTGTGAATCGGAAAAAGGCATCCCTCTGGGGCAAACGCTGCCTCCTAGACTTGAAGGGGACATCAGCTAAATTCTAGCCCCACTGGTTCCCTCACCTGGGCTCCTGGGCAATTCTCAGGCTGAAAGCAGCATCTCTGATCCATAGGACAGTCCACGAGGCAGACCATTAGGACTGATGTCTTTGAAGAACAGCGGCATGGGAAACTGTTAAATAACAAATGGGAAGTTAAATGATAAATATAGGGATGATTTTACGTATAATTCTATTTTTCTTCAAAAATAGAATCACTGGAAGGACACATGCATGCGTGCATGCTAAGTCACTTCAGTCGTGTCTGACTCTTTGATACCCAATGGACTGTAGCCTGCCAGGCCCTTCTGTCCATGAAATTTCCCAGGCAAGAATACTGGAGTGGGCTACCATTTCTTTCTCCAGGGGATCTTCCCGACCCAGGGATCAAACCCACATCTCTTATGTCTACCTGTATTGGCAGGTGTGTTCATGCGGTTCGCATGAGTGACAGAATCATGGGTGACTTTTTCTTACACCTGCTTTTTCCAAATTTTCTTGCTGTCAGTACTTTTTTTAGTGGTGAAAAGACATACATTCTTACTCTCCTGTTTGATTCTAAAGACTCTCTTGTGCTGATACCTGTGACGGCGGTCTCAAGAGCAGATGGGACTTCTGTGCTGGAGTTAAGGCGAGAACCGCGGGGAGCAGAGGATGAGGGCCGCCTTGCTGAAGTCCCAGAGATCCCTTTGGTAAATGGGGACATCTCTTACTTTGTCCTTTGGTCTTTCCGTCCTGTAGGTTTGAGACGTTTGAGGTGAACAGCTTCGAGCAGTTCTGTATCAACTACGCCAATGAGAAGCTCCAGCAGCAGTTCAACTCGGTAGGTTTTTCTGGACCCAGAGATGTCGGGTGGTGGGGGGAGTCACAGACAGCCCAGCCCACTTCTCTTCCGTCCAGGGTCAGTGGGCTCCAGCTCGACCCTGACCAGCTCTTGGTTTCCTGGGGTGCCCCAGCTCTAGGCAGGCACTCCCCACTGGTCAGAAGGAGGTCAGAATTTGGACAGCTGGGTCAAGAGGGTCAGTGATCCTCTCCTTGGCTTTGACTTCCACTCTTTTTGAGCCCAAGCATCTGGGGTATTTGAACAATCACAAGCCACCTGTGAGGCTTCTAGCGATTGGTTGAGGTATGACAGTGCAGGTGAGTAGTAGAACATCCTAGGGAAGGAATCACATGGGAGTGAGGATCACCTTTGTCGTTGTTCAGTCGCTTAGTTGTGTCTGACTCTTTGCAACTCCATGGACTGCAGCACGCCAGGCTTCCCTGTCCTCCACTATCTCCTGGATTTGCTCAAACTCATGTCCACTGAGTTGGTGATGCCATCCAGTCATCTCATCCTCTGTCATCCCCCTCTCCTCCTGCCCTTAGTCTTTCCCAGCATCAGGGTCTTTGCAAATGAATCGGCTCTTTGCATCACGTGGCCAAATACTGGAGCTTCAGCTTCAGCATCCGTCCTTCCAATGAATATTCATGGTTAATTTCCTTTGAGTTTGACTGAGATCACCCAACTGGGTCTTTTTTTTCCTGCATTCATGACTGTGACTGGTGCCCAAAGCCTTTCTGATGAGTATATCGCATCCTCCAGGACTCAGAACCCATGTGGTTGAAGCTCAGGGGAGTCAAAAGTTAAGGTGTGTCTGTAGTTCACTGACCTGACTTTTTGCTTCTTATGCTAGCACGTATTCAAGCTGGAGCAGGAGGAGTACATGAAGGAGCAGATCCCGTGGACCCTGATTGATTTCTATGATAACCAGCCTTGTATCGACCTCATAGAAGCTAAGCTGGGCATCTTGGACCTGTTGGATGAAGAATGTAAGGTAAAACTGATGATGTCATTGAATCGGTTCAATTCTAGGCTTGGGGTTGTGGGGCAGAGGACAGCTGTGTGGTACAAGGGAACATGTGAGATCTCAAGACTGGAGTTGCATCTGATTAGTCGGCCTTTAGTTTGTTGGGAGAAGCCTTGGTGTCTATTCTGCATACTAAAAGGTACCAGCAGGTAACACATTGAACATGACTGGCAGGTATTGCTACGTTGGTGAACAATGTCTTTGGCAGCAGCTGGGTGTTAAGGATCGGCATGATGTGATGGTGGTATGGATTTGGTGCCCCACATCTCCTAGGTGCTGAGGAAGGACCCCAACTTCTAGACAGGCATCCAGAAGAAGGGGGATCAAGAGCCCAGGATCATCTTTACCATGCATGGTGGCTTGTGAGTGGCAGGAGCCACGTGGCTTGGTGGCAAGTGAGAGCTGTGGACTTCCCCCATGCAGCTTGTCATGGACACTGCCTGCTATGACAGGAGGAGCCCTGAGTTGCCAGTGTGGAGAGAACCAGGCAGCCTTGGACGTGTGGGGCAGGGGAATTCCTGTGTTATCAGTCACCTAACTGCTTTGGCCTTTGGTTTCTGCTGTATGAATTGATGGGCATTGGATCTGATGGTCTTCCAAACTTCTCCTGATTTGGTGTTTGGCAATTATGGTAAATGTATGCCAACTCCTTCAGGGGTGGAAACTCTAATCAAGAGGTGTAGAAGCCACTTGGGTCTCAGCATCGAAAGGGAAGAGCCCAGTTGCTCTTACTGTCTGACCTCCCATGTCTGGGCTGTGGAGAGTGGCTTGTGGCATGATGGTTTGGGAGGAGCAGGTATTTCCTTTCCAGAAACTTTCACTGCCTTTGGAAGTGAGAAAGACTGAAAACAACACAGTGGAAGACAGAGTGAAACTACACTGAGATCCACAGCGTGCTTTTATCTGATGGTTTTCAGCACATTCTCAAAGCTGGGGACTTGGTCTGGTGTCAGACTCGGGAACAGGTAATTCCTCGGGGTGACAGGGGCTGCGTTGGCTCGCCCCCGCCCCCATGAGGCTGTGATAAAGGTGATAGAACAGTTGTCCCTTTGTCCCTGCTCGGGCAGCGCCGGCCGAATGACAGACGTCGCAGCCCAGGCCCTCCAGCCGCGCCCGCCTGGTGTGCACCCCTCCCTCATCGTCTTGGTTCCACGTCCACTGCCAGCAGCTCCCTTCTGACACTCGGTGTGAGCGTGCTCCCCTCCCCTCCGTCTCTGATGACCCTTTCCGCAGCCTCCTCCAGCTCCACACCCCCAACCACACCCTCCGTCCAGCTCCGGGCCTCTGAACCAGCACAGCCCCCTGGGCCCAGCTCCAGGAGGGCTCTGGCTCTTCCCTCCCTTACCCAGCGGTGACGTCCAAGGACGGACAAGGCTCTGAGCCGGTGGCTCAACCTGGCTCTGCGATGAAGCGCTAACTGTGCGGCAGACTGCAGCCCCCGGGGGCCCGTCCTCGCCTTTCTCCTCACATGGGCCTCTCACAGGAACCCCCCCCACTGCCTCAGGAGGACGGAGTCTGTGAATTCAGCAGCTGCCCTATCGATTTGCCTTGATCTACCTTGCCTTTGGCAGGCAAGCCAAGGTCACTTGTGGGTTCGTTTTGGCTCCTGGTTTGAGGTTCTCAGAGGTGCTGCTGCCCAAGGGAGCGTGTCCCCAGAATGTCAGGCTGCAGCGGTGAGAACTCTGGTCACTGCACAGTGAGAGACCTCAGGCTGCTGTCCAGAGGCGGGGGGACCCAAGCCCCTGGGTGAGGGAGCGGGGTGCACCCATTGCAGCACGGGGCTGGGGAGCTCGTGGTTCTGGGGGTGGTGGAGGAGGGCTTAGCGGTGCGGCTGAAAAGTAGGCAGTGGTTTCAGGGAGGACCAGGATGCAGTCATGCAACAGTTTTGAAAGCATCCTCCACAGAGCCCTGGACTTGGCGGCCTTGGGTGTTCCAGGTGCAGCAGATCCCCACACCTTCCTGTCTCTTCCTACCGAGTGCACACTGCCTGTACTACTTTCCAGAAGCTGAGGGGAAATAAAACCCAGCTGCGTCTGTATGGATGGTCTCTGCCTTATGCTTTATGGTGCCTTTTGTTTGGGTCAAATTTTTAAAACTAGGGGATTTACGTTTCAGACCATATCCAACTCAAACTCCTGCCAAACCCCCAGAAGATATTGGTTTGGCCAAAAAGTTCATTTGAGTTTTTCTGTAACATCTTATGGAAAAACTGGAATGAAATGTTTGGCTAACTCAATATTATGCACCTACTGTATATCTGGTCTTGAGGGGAAAGCCCTCAGGAGAAGGGACAGGGGTCTCCCTGCCAGCCAGCAAAGGGTGAAGAGGGACAGGATGGTACTTGGGAAGAGCCTGGCCTGGGCAAGGGGCCCATGGAGGGCTGTGGGCAGGGCCCAGGGACAGCAGAGTGACCTCAAGGGCAGGGTACACCAGGTCAGAAAGAGTGCTGAGCTGCACATGGCCAGGGGCCTCTGTTAGATGCCTGCTTCCCTGCCCCTGAGGCTCCTTAGAAGGGAGAGCTGAGGTAAGCTGGGGTTTCCCGCTAGTCCCCGGGGGATGGAGGTGTGCGCCCAGCGCACGTCGAGCTAGATCGGGGGTGGTGCTGTGAGTGTGACACACGCGGCCTCACTGGCCGCCAAGTCACGGATGTAGCAGGGGAGGCAAGATGAACGCCAAATTATAGGACTGACACAAGAGCCCACGGTGTTGAAACCACTTTCTGTGAGATTTAGCTGTGGTGGGAATTCAGACTCATTCAGTATAGTCGGATACGGCATCTAGTAACAGATGGATTTTTAAAATTTTATTTCTTTTTTGGCTGTGCTGGGTCTTCGTTGCCACGCATGGGCCTTCTCTCCCGGCGCTGCTCTCTAGTTGGGGTGAGCAGGCTTTTCACTGTGGTGGCTTCCTTGCTGTGGAGCGTGGGCCCCAGGTGTGCGGGCTTCAGAAGTTGTGGCGCACGAGCTTAGCTGCTCTGTGGCATGGGGGATCTTCCCGACCAGGGAGTGAAGCCCTGCCCCCTGCATTGGCAGGTGGATTCTTAACCACTGGACCACCAGAGGGATCCTAATAGATGGATTTTTAACCAATAGTTATTGCTTTTGTCAGAAGCCATGAAACTGTACACTTATAAAGGGTGCATTTTGCTGTATGGAAATTGCACTGTAATAAGTCTGACTTATAAATCCTCCTCTTGGAGGAACGAACTAGCAAGGACTGATAGGAACTGAGACATCAGTGCGTGTTTTCTCATAAGTGGCATACTTGTGTTTGAGCAGGAATTTTGTGAAAATGAGACCTTGACCTCTAGAAGCAGTTCCAGTGGGTGAAGGCACAGTGTCTCAGGCTGGAGAGACAGAGGCAGGCCTGAGTCAAGGAGGCAGACTCTGCCCTGCTGACTGGGATCCTCTCGTTCCATGGAGCCCAGCCTGAGGGGCCGGTGAGGATGGACCTTCCTGGTCATGATGATGTTGCTGAGGCAGTAGAAGGACAGCAGGCTGCACTCAGGAGTCAATACCTGCTGTCTCCTGACCGGGTCCAGCCTGCTCTCGTGAGAGCTGACCGAATACCTGCTGTCCCCTGACCTGGTCCAGCCTGCTCTCATGAGAGCTGACTCTGGATGAAGACCAAGGCCTTGTGGTTTCTCCAGATGCAGCCCCAGGGCGGCTGGCTGTGAGCAGCTTTGAAGCCTGTGGTGAACGGAGGGCAAGCAGCTCTCACACTCATCCGCCTGACAAACCCCAGGTTCCCTTCAGTGCGCCTCTGAGGGGTCAGGCGAACAACAAGATCATCTCCTGAGCTGACAGGGAAATGGAAACACTGAGATGAGAGGGCAAGGGTAGGGGTGAGCACCCCCAGAGCGGCTGTGTGAGCAGGGGTCACATGAGGGGAGAGGCGCCCTGGGCACAGGGAATGTCGTGTTTGCAGAGCCTGAGATGGTCTGGTTTGTCCCGGGCCCGTGGTGGTGGCCGGCAAGGGTGGGAAGTAGGAACCATCGAGAATGGGAGACTTGGCCTCGCCTGCCTAGCGAAGGTGTCAGGGGGATGGAAGGGAGTGAAGAGGGGGAGAGACACGATCGGATGTGACTGACTTTTCAGCAGGGCTCCCTGAGAACCGTGAAAGGTAAGCTGGAGAGAGACCATGGAGTCAGCAGAGCACTGGCCACACTGCGGTTGTACGGCCAGGAGATGCCGAGAGCTTTTGGCTGAGGAGGGAGGCAGCGGGTGAGGGCCTCCATGGCCCCGCACGTGACAGCCAGTTGTTGGTTGGAGCAGTTTCTAGGGACTTGTTTGGGCAGAAGTCTGACTTGGGTAACACGAGGAGTGAATAGGAGTGAGGCAGTGGAGGGGGCGAGTCTGAACTCCTAAGGAGGAGCTGAGAGAGAGGGAGGGCTGGAGAGGATTCAGGACAGGGGAGATGGGCAGCTCCTGGTACCCAGGAGGCAGGGGTGTGTGCTCGGGAGGCCGACCAGGAGGAGAGGCACTCCCTCCCCTGAGGAGGGTCCGAGGTGTTGTGGTCTGATGAGTCTCTGAATGTAGAGCGGGAATGTGAGGTTTCCTGCTTGGCAGCCTGCTTCCCTGTGATGGAGGAGACGGGGCATCTGCTGAGAGGCAGCAGGGTTAGAAGTTTGAGGAGAACAGAGGAGGTGGGGCAGGCTGCCCTCCAGGGAGGGACAAGGAATACCAAGTGCAGAGATGTAAGGTCCAAGACTATCAGAGAGTGAGATGTATTTAGGTGCTGTCAAGGCGCGGTCGAAGTCCCCTTCGATCTGGGCACAGCGTCTTAATCTACAGAAGTGCTGCTCACCCTGGAATTTGATTTTCTTTTTTGGCACTAATACTAAGTTATACTCAATTACCAGCAGAAGTTGATGAAGGGAAGGGAAGTTGGTGTGTGATCTCAGCCAGCCACCCAGGTCTGGGAAAGGACAGAATGGATGGCTGGGTTGGTCTCAGTTCAGTTCACTTCAGTTGCTCAGTCATGTCCCACTCTTTACGACCCCATGGACTACAGCAAACCAGGCCTCCCTATCCATCACCAACTCCCAGAGTTTACTCAAACTCAGGTCCTTCGAGTTGGTGATGCCATCCAACCTTCTCATCCTCTGTCATCCCCTTCTCCTCCCGCCTTCAGTCTTTCCCAGCATCAGGGTCTTTTGTAGTGAGTCAGTTCTTTGCATTAGGTGGCCAAAGTATTGGAGTTTCAGCTTTAGCATCAGTCCTTCCAATGAATATTCAGGACTGACTTCCTTTAGGATTGACTGGTTTGATCTCCTTGCTGTCCAAGGACTCTCAAGAGTCGTCTCCAGCACCACAGTTCAAAAGCATTAATTCTTCGGCGCTCAGCTTTCTTTCTAGTCCAACTCTCACATCCATAGATGACTACTGGAAAAACCATGGCTTTGACTAGACAGACCTTTGTTGGCAAAGTAATGTCTCTGCTTTTTAATATGCTCTCTAGCTTGGTCATAGCTTTTCTTCTATGAATTAAATTAAGAGCAAGCATCACTTAATTTTATGACTGCAGTCACCATCTTCAGTGATTTTTGGAGCCCAAGAAAATAAAGTCTCTCACTGTTTACGTTGTTTCCCCATCTATTTGTCATGAAGTGATAGGACCAGATGCCATGATCTTAGTTTTCTGAATGTTGAGTTTTAAGCCAACTTTTTCACTGTCCTCTTTCACTTTCATCAAGAGGCTCTTTGGTTCTTCTTTACTTTCTGTCATAAGGGTGGTGTCATCTGTGTTTCTGAGGTTATTGATATTTCTCCTGGCAATCTTGATTCCAGCTTGTGCTTCATCCAGCCCAGCATTTCTCATGATATACTCTGCATAGAAGTTAAATAAGCAGGGTGACAATATATAGCCTTGACTTACTCCTTTCCTGATTTGGAACCAGTCTGTTGTTCTATGTCTGGTTCTAACTGTTGCTTCTTGACCGGCATACAGATTTCTCAAGAAGCAGGTCAGGTGGTCCTGGTATTCCCATCTCTTTAAGAATTTTCCACAGTTTGTTGTGATCCACACAGTCAAAGGCTTTGGCGTAGTCTGTAAAGCAGAAATAGATGTTTTTCTGGAACTCTCTTGCTTTTTCAATGATCTAGTGGATGTTGGCAGTTTGATCTCTGGTCCCTCTGCCATTTCTAAATCCAGCTTGAACATCTGGAAATTCACGGTTCATGTACTGTTGAAGCCTGGCTTGGAGAATTTTGAGCATTACTTTGCTAGCGTGTGAGATGGGTGCAACTGTGCAGTAGTTTGAGCATTCTTTGGCATTGCCTTTCTTTGGGATTGGAATGAAAATTGGCCTTTTCCAGTCCTGTGTCCGCTGAGTTTTCCAAATTTGCTGGCATATTGAGTTGCAGCACTTTCACAGCATCATCTTTTAGGATTTGAAATGGCTCAACTGGAATTCCATCACCTCCACTAGCTTTGTTCATAGTGACACTTCCTAAGGCCCACTTGACTTCATGTTCCAGGATGTCTGGCTCTAGGTGGGTGATCACACCATCTTGATTATCTGGGTCATGAAGATCTTTTTTATATAGTTCTTCTGTGTATTCTTGCCACCTCTTCTTAATAACTTCTGCTTCTTAATATCGTCTGCTTCTGGGTTGGTCTAGAATTAGTATTTTGCTGAGCATGCGAAAGGGGTGTTTTGTGAAGGTGGGAAAGTGAAGGAGGAGACGGCTGTCAGGTGGAGAGGAAGGAGCCACTTCTGCCTGGAGCTGTTAGGACAGCAGAGTCCTGGAGGCCCAGCTATCACAGGAGGATTCAGGGCTGGTGTGGGCAGGGCCACCGGAGAGGTCACCAGGGGTGGGAGTCATCAGGGAGCCCGCAGAGGTCTGGGATGGAGCGAGATGGTGGCCAGGAAGGCTGTCTTGCTGGCACAGGCCCGGGAAGATGGGGACAAGAAACAGAGATGGAATAACTGACTTTGGGCTCCTTATCAACCAGATCTTGTCAGCTGTTGGGCTGGGGCAGGCTTTAGCTCCAGGCAATGTCTCAGGCCACTGATGGCAGCCAGACATAGTTTACTATGAGGGTTCCAGGAGTGCCTTGGTGAAAAGCTGTCCTGGGCCACAGGTTTTATACCCCAGGCTGTTGGGGATGAGGGACTTAGTAAGTCCAAGGATTATTTCATTCCCCACCCCCCAGTTTTTTCTGTTTTATTTCAGTAGCAAAGAGTAAAATCAGGTTTAATATAGTTTAACAGCTTTATTAAGATAGAATTAATGAACCATCCAACTCACGTATTTAAAATACACAAGTCAGTGGTTTGTTTGTTTGGTGTATTCAGAGTTGTGCAACCATGAATTTCAGAACATTTTCATCATCCCCTAAAGATATACATTAGCAGTAATTCTCCATTCCTCCACAGCCCTAGGCAACCATGAATCTACTTCTTATCTCTACAACATTTGCCAATTTGAGACATTTCATCTAGATGTGGCCTTCACCTTTGGTGTGACCAGTGGCCAGCAGAGCAGGTCAGAGGGATTCACCTCCTGAGGGACAGTGCCCACCTAGATGAAGGCAGAGCTGGAGTCCAGGCTCCTGGCCCAGTGCCTTTGCAGAGGAAGAAAGCTCACATGAAGCTGCTGGCAGATACTTTTTTTTTTTAAGGATTTGATTTGCTGCATATTCCAGCGCTACTGATAACCGCAATCTAGATTTTATCAAAATACAAGATTTGCTTGCTGTCTCCAATGCCTGTTTTCAATCTACTTATTGAAAAGATTTTTGGAAATGACTGCTTCCCACCTAACCGTGCCTTTGTGGCTCCTTTAAAACTCTGTCATCAGGCAGGGAAGCCCAAACAGTGAGGAGCACACCAACCAACCAGCCTGTCCTGGCTTGAACCCCAGCTCTGCTGCTTGCCAGCTGTGTGACCTTGGGCAAATTACCTAACTGCTCTGTTTCTTCACCTGTAAAATGTGCATAGTAGCTTCCCTGGTGGCTCAGATGGTGAAAAATCTGCCTGCAATGCAGGAGACCCAGGTTCAATCCGTGGGTCGGGAAGATCCCCTGGAGAAGGAAATAGCTACCCATGCCAGTACCCTTGCCTGGAGAAGCCCATGGACTGAGGAGCCTGGTGGGCTACACTCCATGGGGTTTGCTGAGAGTTGGACATGACTGAGAAACTAATACCTAGTTCGTAGGATTGAATGAGTTAATATATCAAAAATGTATAGAAAATTGCCTGGCAATAAGTTCTCTGGACATTTGCTTTTAGCATTATCTGAGATTCTTCATTCCTGTGAATTTCTGCTGGCCTTCATTTTTAGTCAAGGATAGGAGTGAGAACAGAGACCGACCCTTGTCAGGAAATATGTTTACATATGACCTTGGTTTTGGGCCTCTCTTACTCATTGATTCATGTGAGTCTGATTTAGGGAATATGTAGATAATGAAATCTGCTGAGAAGTCCAGTTTCATGGACAAGATGAGCTGGATACTGGCAAATGCAGGTGCTGACCCGGGTGGGACTTCTCATCGTGGTCCCGCCCTTCCTGCCCTGTCTGCCCCGGGTCTGCCAGGTCTGGGTCATTGTGCTTCTCTTCTCCAGCTTCCCCTCCCAGGAGCTCAGCCAGGTTGGCCTCTTGCTTACCCCACACCTGGTGTTTCTGAACACAAGCTGCTTGGAGATAAATATGAAACAATATATTTTAAAATGCTGAATTAAATATATTTTATTTTATCTGCCCAACACAATTAATAGCCTCCTTGAAGAAAAAGTTTTCTTAAAAATCCTATGGCACTTAACACTGGATATTCAGTACCAGTTACACCAAGTTGAATATTGAGAAAAATCTGTTTGGTTACAAAGTATTTGAGAAATTTGTTTTCAAGTGGGTAAGCAATTTTTCATATGCACAGGTTTTATTAATTTAGTAAACAAAGCCCTTTTTAAATGGCTAGTGCAAGGGTCACCTTCAACCCTGCCTGATCCACATATACAGTCTAAGCTAATGAACGGGCAAGGCAGTTGGTGGCCCGTAGCTGAGGAAGGGGTGTGTGCAGTGATGCTCAAGAGTGAAGGAGGGGTACCCTCACATTCGACAAGGTGCCACACCTTTGATCATTTGAGAGGTGGGCAGAGTGGCTCTGTGCTTTGTTTTCAGCAAAGCACTATGCGTTTTCACTTTCGAAGCTCTCTCTAAAGATATGGAAAGAGGCTGCTCTTCAGAATCCTTAATGGAGTGAAATCTCTATAAGTAAATTTGAAGGAGGTAAAGATTAGTTCAGTCATAGTTCAGTCACTAGGTACTTAGCACCCAGTTTGTGGCTGGAACCCAGTTTTAAGTTTTTTGAGGGGCAGGGAAAAAACAGACATATTTCTCGAGTGCAACAAACTTACAGTTTATAAGACAATACACAAAAACCAACTGATGAACAATATTGGACAGTGCATGTGTAAGAACTCAACTGGAAGAATTCCAAAGTGAGATCGAGAGTGGTCAAGAAAGGCTCCAGAGAAAAGGACAGACTTGAGTTGAGCCTGGACACTGGTGTTCAGATGAGACAGAGGGCGAGCTGTCCTGCTGCAGGAGTTGGCCTGAGCGAACAGGAGCTCGGACTAGAGATGGGGTGATGTGTTCATGACCCTGAAGTCACTGGCCCCACCAGAACGAAAAAGCATCTTCAGATTTGTCCCGTGGGTTGTGATTCTGCTCTTGTAAACTTCGCCTCCACCCTCGTGCTCTCCCAGCTCTTCCAGCATCTGCCACCCGGCACTTCCTGAGGCTCAGTGCACGCCCATAGACACCACAGGAGCCAGCGCGCAGGGCGTGCTGACAGCGTGCCGTGTGGGATCCCAGGGGTCCATGGTTGAGTCTGCTTTCCACATCCGTTTAGGGTCCGAGTCTGAGTGCTGAATCCAGCCTTATTGAGGTCAACTTCCTGGCAGACTCCATCACCCTGCCTTCACTCTCGACTTCCTTTTTCCTCTTCGCAAAACCCCTGATTTTGTGAATCCACAGGTCCCCAAAGGAACCGACCAGAACTGGACTCAGAAGCTCTACGACAGGCACTCTGGCAGCCAACACTTCCAGAAACCCCGCATGTCCAACAAGGCCTTCATTGTCATCCACTTTGCAGATAAGGTGGGTCTTCTCATGGTGGGCTCAGCATTCCTAGAGCCCCACCTTCAGGGAACTTGGGCTAAGAGGGAGCTGACCTTTGAAGTCAGATAAAAGGCCTGGAGTCTCTTGGGTGGGGCCTTGTCTAGCCTCCTGGAGCCTGAGAGAGGAAAGAGTGATTCCTTCTCCACGTGGCTCATTTCCCAGCAGCTGGTGTAGACTTAGAATTTCTCCATGTGGATTGTGTTCCATATGTACTAGCCCAGTGCTTCTCAAATTTCCATGTGCATGTACATCACCAGGTCTTGCAAAAAGGCAAGTTCTAATTCAGTAGATCTGTCGTGAGGCTGACAAGCTGCATTTAGAGCACCCAAAGGAAGCCTTCTGTCCAAGGCCATCTTATGGGAACTCCTTTTTGAATCAATGTGTTATTTGCTCCTTTGTGTTTGAAATAGTGTGTTATTTGCTCTGTCCTGTCTGACTCTTTGCAACCCCATGGACTATAGCCCACCAGGCTCCTATGTTCATGGAATTCTCCAGGCAAGAATACTGGAGTGGGTAGCCATTCCCTTATTCCAGGGGATCTTCCCTACCCAGGGATCGAACCCGGGTCTCTGCCTGCATTGTAGGCAGATTCTTTACTGTCTGAGCCACCAGGGAAGCCCAGAACAATGTTGTTATTGTTCAGTGGCTGAGTTGTGTCTGACTCTTTGCAACCCCATGGACTGCAGAAGAATGTGGTTTTCCACAAAACGAATATTCAGCTTCCTCTCTATAAATCTCGGTACATGTTGGGTTTGCATTTTAGATGAGAGCATCTGTGGGTTTCCCATGTACACACAGCTCTTTTCAGAAGACGCTGTGGACAAGATGAAATCAGTGGAGATACTGCTGAGGGCCCCGGGTCATGCAGGAGCACTAACTACCCTTTCTGTTTCTGGCCGTGGCCCCAGGTGGAGTACCTTTCTGATGGTTTTCTGGAGAAAAACAGAGATACTGTGTATGAAGAACAGATCAACATCCTGAAGGCCAGCAAGGTAAAGAGCTCCAGAAGTGGAGAAACAGAAGCGGAGCAGCCAGGCCAGAGCCAGGCAGGGTGTGGTCAGCGCCAGCCCCAGTCTAGATCATGGTCGGGGGTGGGGGGATGAGGGGCCTGCCAGTCATTTCAGTCTGAGAATTTGAGGATGGCCTGATGAAAGGAAGGAAGCAGGGGATGGCAGAGGCGACTGGGAAAGGTACCAGCTAGTGGAAGGATGTGGGAAGGGGACCAGTCTGAAGGGGTCATGGTGAGTCTAACTGTGGAGACATTGCAGGCGTCTGTCGTGTTGTTTGTCTTCCGTCTCCTGGGAGTAGATGTAAAAGTACTTAAACCCCTTGGGATCCTAGTTTCAGCGCCTTTGATTTCTGCTTAGCAGTCTGTGGAACCTCCTTACGGCCAGAAACGTAAACGGAGCAGTAGGATTCAGGGGACCCTTACATCTACAATTCCGGAATGTTGCTTTCTAGGATCTCCAAAATTTCAGTTGTTTCATTCTCATGAGCATAACAAAAAGGCAGCAAATATTGTGTCCATTCTACAGGTAGAAGGACCAAAGTACTGACTGACCTAAACACATTTATTAAGCACCTACCTGGTGAGGCGCGGCCCTGAATATACCTGTAGGCATTTACATTCTGTTATGGGCTGGGGGTGGGCAGGTGAACAAGCCTACAGTAACTGAAGGGAGAGGCGGCCTGGGCTGGGGCAGCACGAGCCCTGCTGGTCCGGAGAGCCCCCTTGCCGATGCTTGGAGGCAGGTGCTGGTGCTGGCCACAGCCCTTCAGAGGAAGCCCAGGAAAGGACCCTCCAGGAGTTTGGAGGCTTTCTCCCAGACCACATGACACCACACTCACTGTGGAGGCCTGATAACACTGCAAGTGGCAGATTAATTTCTCTTTGTGATAAGCTGTAGATGAATGCCATGGGGCTGAGATGATGGAATGCAGAAAATACACCCTGGGGATGGACCCAGGCATCTAGAGGCAGGTAAATCATGTGGCCCCGAGGCCAGGGTTTTAGAGAGGATTTGAGTCATTACTAGCAATGTGGGCAGCCCAGGGCAAACCCCGGCCCATGTCATCTCCCCATATCTAGAGAATTAGTCATCACTGAGACAAGATAAATGTGCACGTCGATGCGAGATTAACCCCTCGCCTTGCCAAGTGTCCAGCCCTCTAGTCCATGGTGGTTAATGTGACTTTTTCCATTCTTTGCAAGAAAGGCGAGGGATGGGAGGGGAACCACAGTGAGAGAGTAGAAGTGGACGGTTTGAGCCCCAAGGAGCACGTTTCCTCATCCTGTGTGTCTTAGAAATAGAGGCCTGTGACCTCCTGTTCCTGTGACAGTGGCCCTAGAAGGCTAAGAAACTTTCTTTCTTGTGACAGCTTCTCCTGTCAGGGAGGAGCACCAGTGAGGGACCAGGGGAGAGTATCAGGTACTTTCCGTTAAGGGCAGAGTCTGGTTCTGCCATTGATTTTTGTCTTAGTCTGAGTGTCTCTCGGGGATCCCAGTATCTAGAAGGGATCTAGAAGGGAATCTCTCACACTCTTGTCTCCAGCAGATTATCTGTTATTAGCCACTGAGACTTTTTTCCTCTTATTTTTATTTAACAAACTTTATTAAACATTTGTGTGATATATAGTGGTAACAAGTACATGTAGTTAACCTCACAGAACTTAGTCAAGTGAAAAGATGTACAGTTTGAGCGTAAGTTTTGGTGATGCTGTGAAGGTCAGGAAGAAGGGTCTATGGAAAAGAATAATAGGAATGTGCTGGGAGTCCCCATAGTCACCCCCAAATTGAACCATTTGCTAGGAAGACTCTCAGCCATAGTGCTCATGGCTATGATTTATTACGGCAAATGGATATAAGGCACATCAGCAAGGGAGAAGGTGCCTGGGGTGACAGCCATGGAAACCAGGTACGAGCTTCGGGAGTCCTCCCCCAGGGGAGGACGGGGGAGTCCTGCTGAATATGCTTCTTTCCACAGCAGTGCCTTGTGATGATACGTGCTGCCACTGCTGAGTCACTTCCGTCGTGTCCCACGTGCCCTCTGTGCAGCCCCATAGACTGTAGCCCGCCAGGCTCCGCTGTCCATGGGACTCTCCAGCAAAAATACTGGAGTGTTTTGCCATTCCCTTCTCCAGGGGATCTTCCTGACCCAGGGATCAAACCCGTGTCTCTTATGTCTCCTGCACTGGCAAGCGGCTTCTTTACCACTAGCGCCCCCTGGGAAGCTCATGATGATCCCTGGCAACTGTTTACCAGAGCAGCTCACCTGAGCCTGGGCATTCAGGGTTCCTTACTGGTAGTCAGTGGTGTTGGCACCCTTTGCCCAGCATGTACCAGTTCCAGACTCGCAGCAGGAAAGCAGGTTGGCTCAGCAAAAACAATATTGTTGGTGTAAACAGTTTAGGCTCAGTGAACCATTCTTATCAGGGACTGCAAAAGACCCCCCCCCCCCCCAAATCCACGTTTCCAGACACCAGCCAAGCATGTGTCTTGTGAGCAGGCCTCTCTAGGATGGCAGTCTCAGGCCTGGTGTTCATTCTTTTCTAAACAGGTGTATCATTTTAGATAGGGTGTACTGAATTTTTATTAGAATTGAAATATAGGCTCATAAAAATTCAAATAGTTTAGAAATATATAAAATAGAAGTATTCTTTCCCACTCCTGACCTACCTTTTCATGCATTCCCACTCTGATAATACAAGCATCCTGGTACATCTTTTTAAAATTGAAATGAATGGCATTATACACAGTCCTCTCTCATTTTTCACTTACCATTATCTCTTGACCATTTTTCATATGAGTACATATCTACTTCTTTTCCTTTTTTAAACAATTGTTGGTATTTTGCTAACTCAAATAACACTGCAAGGAATGCCCTTTACATATATCTTTGCTTGCTTGTATAGTTGTGTCTGCCTGTAAATTATTAGAAATGGAATTGACAGTTCAAAGAGTATGCACTTCAAAAGTCTAGCAGCATTGCTAAATTGGAGTGTAAAATAGTTCTGTGATCTACTCTTAAAAGGTTTGTTGTTCTTGTTTAGTCACTAAGCTGTCAGACTTTCTGCAACCCCATGGACTGTAACCTGCCAGGGTCCTTTGCCCATGGGATTTCCCAGGCAAGAATACTGGAGTGGGTTGCCATTTGCTTCCTCCAGAGGATCTTCTCCACCCCAGGGAGCAAGCTCACGTCTCCTGCATTGCAGGCAGATTCTTTACTGCTGAGCTACCAGGGAAGCCCACTCTTAAAAGGTACCAACTCCCTTCTCTTCACTGTCCACCTACCACAACTCTAGCCTTCCCCTTCACCAGCTAACATTTCTAAAGAAACCAAAGACCTTGTTGCCAGGCCCTCCTGCTCCCATCCCAGCAAACCCTCAGAGATGCTGTGATGACGACCAACAACCCTTAAGGATTGAACTGAGAGGGGCTCCCAGGCCCCCCAGACCCCAGGAGGTGGAGAGCTGAGAATGCTCCACCCTGGACTCCTTCCAGCCCATTTCAGACATCCCAGGAGATGGAAAGCAGAGATCAACAGTATGTCACTATAAACCTACAGATGGGATCTCCGCGGACTACAGCTGCCAATCAGAGCGATTAGAAATGTGCTTTAAATCATTCAGACAGGTGGACACCACTGGCGGCGTCTGTCGTTGTAGCGTTTTTAAAGCTCATAGTTCACTGAGCCTCTATCATTTTCTTTAAATTTTTTTTCACAGCAGTCCCACAGAGTTTATGTTTCTAGGATACACTTAAAGCAGAAAGAAAAATAAAAAACCTGGAAAGATACAAGCCTATGGTATCCAGTTAATGCCCACCTTTTTACTGGTTTTCTTCTCACTAAGCATAACTCTTACATCTCGTAGGCAAATTCATGGTTTTACTTAAAGTATTTTTATTTGGGGAGAGACCTATTAGCTTTTTCCTTTTGTGTGGCATCCCTGGTAAGAAATGAACAAATCAGTGTGAAAAACTAGTCAGGATGGGATGGAAGATAACCACGTACCCTGCCAGCCAAAAGGCTGTTTGAAGAGCTCCCACCAAGAGCAGTGAAATAAAACAGTGTTAATGAGAATGTAATTAGTAAAGCCAGTTACGCTGCCTAAGAGGCTATAATACAGCTAATTGCTTCCTCAGCTATCAGAAAGCTATAAATAGAGATTTAAGTAGAGAGATGCCTCTTTTAAAACATGACTTCAGGTTAACAGACTGATTTGTTTTAGATTCTAAAGATGGAGGGTTTTCCTTCTTAGTGTTTATTGTAAAAAGTGATAAAATTTATAAATCGGGGTGGGGGGGATCTTGAAGGGAGGATTTTTTCTTCTGGAGATTTCCTGTTCCAGGGCCCCACGGAGTTCAGGTCAGAGGGCTGGGCAGTGGGTCCAGGGTACATGCCGGCAGGTGCTGGAAAGCAAGGGCCGTTCTGGGCCGTGTTCCCAGGCAGACCCTGCTGGTACCATCTCCACAGCATCCCAGCGGACGGGATCTCAAGACCAGTGTGGTCCTGAGGCCAGGCAGACCATATGAGCCCAGACTGCCTACCCTGGGCTGCAACCGTCTCTGAGGTCCAAGAGTCAGGATGCTCTGACAAGGTCCAAACACCATCTCCCCCCGCCCCCTCCCAACGTCTCCTTTCTCCCTCAGCTTCAGCACATCAAGGGTGACGACACATGCATTCCATTGCTTTCTACACGGCTAGCTTCCTTCCAGGGTACACACACGTTTCATTTTGAGCAAGCACATTTGCTTTACATTTTTAAAAAGTTATTATATAATAGCTTTTGAGTCAGCATACTATGTAACATTAGCTTTGAAGTGTTTTTGGAGGCCTTCCTGTTTAAAATCAGTTTCTCCTGGTAGTTATAAAGCCTCCCCCAATACTTAGAATAAATAGGTAGCTGTGTAAGAGAGAACTTTAGTCAGGAAAACATTATGATCGTTCTCGGCAATACAGGAAGATCCCGCTTCTTGAAAAAAAAAGTGCTGAGACTTTTCCTCCAAATACCCTTTAAAACCCCTTTAAACAGAGTCAGTTCAGTTCAGTTGCTCAGTCGTGTCCAACTCTTTGTGACCCCATGGACTGCAGCAGCCAGGCCTCCTATCCATCGCTAACTCCCGGAGTTTACTCAAACTCATGTCCATTGAGTTGGTGATGCCATCCAACCATCTCATCCTCTGTTGTCCTCTTCTCCTCCTGCCTTCAATCTTTCCCAGCATCAGGGTCTTTTCAGATGAGTCAGTTCTTCACATCAGGTGGTCAAAGTATTGGAGTTTCAGCTTCAGCATCAGTCCTTCCAATGAATATTAAACAGGGTATTTCTTACCTAAAAGTTCAAAAATTGTTTCCACCTGGAGGGTAGCATTTACCATATATAAGAATTGATGGAAAATAAAATGTGTGTGTTATTATGTTTACAGCCAGAGCTTTTAAAGATAAGACTCGAAGCTAGAGATTCCAATCAAATGGTTATTGTAGTGGGTCTTATTTTAGTATCACATGTCTGCTTTCAAGAAAAGATAGTTAGTGTTCATATAAACGGAAGTGAATAGCTGTGATTTCCAAGGTAACGGCTATGTATATACCTGTAATTGACATTTTTCTTAAACCCTCAAGTGGTCTTTAGAAAGTGTTTTCATATTTCTTTTAATCCCTTTTCAAACAGATCTGCCTCAGGCTTTTATAATCTATATATAGACTTGAGTAGCAGAGAACACCAAAGTCAGTGCCTGCCGACACTGAAATAAGTGACATGCAGTATCAGGGAAGTGCTTGGTTTATTTGAAGGTTTTATCTCAGTATTTTCAAGATTGAAGGGAGCAGGTTTTTAGAAAGGCCCAGGTGGATCCTGTTCCTGAGGACTGCCCTAAGGTGAATTGTAGTGCTTCCATTCCTGGGTGGTCAGCTGGTAAATAGACTTTCTGGTTGTTTGAAAAGCAGAACTGGAGTTAGTTAATTAAAAACAACAACAAAACACAACTCTCTCTCACTCAGAAATGTGTTCCTTTTACATGAATCCATTTTCAAACAAGAGCTTGGTGACTACTTTTCGTTGAGACTTGGGTTTGTCTACAGTTGGGACACTCCGGGCACAAGGAGGTCCCTGTCTGGCCCAGTCCCGTGTCCTGGGGAGTGGGTTGGGGGTGGGAAGGAGGTCCCTGTCTGGCCCAGTCCCGTGTCCTGGGGAGTGGGTTGGGGGTGGGAAGGAGGTCCCTGTCTGGCCCAGTCCCATGTCCTGGGGAGTGGGTTGGGGGTGGGGTGGTGCGGGATTTGCCTGGTCTTTTACTGTTGCCTGCAGCCTGAGGTTAAATGAGGTACCTCTTGGTCATTCCATCTTGTGGTTAAACTAGATGTCTCTGTGTGTTCACTGAGTTTGTAATGTCAGTTCTGAATACAACATAAAGCCCACCCCTCCCCCCTAGTGTTAAGGTCCCAACACACTCATCTTCTTCTCTGTCCCAGAGACCTGACCACTTCCAAATGCAGTCTCGATAGCCGGGACCTAACAACGAAAACATCGCTTTTAAAATACAGTACAAATGCTCCAGGCTTGGTTGTGTTTGTTCCTCAATTACGGCACAGTGCCTGCGTAGATTAAAATCTGCCTTGAACAGAAGTTTTCATTTTTTGTTCTTAACTTATAAATCCTTTAATATATCAAATATGCATCGCTTTTCTGATGGCAGCAGGAGAAAGGGGCTTAAATTTTAAAATACTCTTATTATTGCATTCAATTTCAGAGTTCCTTCTGTGATTCTGATACGAGCTCCAGACCTCAGAAGTTACAGATTTTTCACAAAGAAAGCTACTATTAATGATTTCTATAAATTAGACTTTTCCAACGGTATAGTCATACTGTTGGTAACTTCTACCAAGACCCAAACATCTTGGAAGTCCACTTCTGAAAGTATGTGAATTAGAATAATTTAATCAGTTTGGTATTGTTCGGACTTGGCAGATGGAATCACTGATGTCTTTAGAATGTGAACCTGGCTTCAGACTCCTATCAGTCATTCCCTGCGGACACTTCTAGGCGCCTTTCTGACTGGGCACATGACTCTTTCTCAAGTGTGCCTTGGCTCTCTGGCACCGGTTTACGGAGGCCCCACGCCTGGGCTGACCTCTCCCACCTCCATCAGCCCCTCTATTCCTGCCACTCCCCCTGTTCTCA
The DNA here is from genome assembly GCF_019923935.1 of Bubalus bubalis. Classification (NCBI taxonomy): domain Eukaryota; kingdom Metazoa; phylum Chordata; class Mammalia; order Artiodactyla; family Bovidae; genus Bubalus; species Bubalus bubalis. The sequence goes on from NC_059178.1 coordinate 12,597,298, forward strand.
GTTAATATGCATGGTGGTGGCTCTTTGCCGTAGACAGTGAGGACCAACAAGTCTGTAAACAAGGGGTTACTGGTATGTAGGGGTTTTGGATGTAGAGAAAACTCTAAAACTGGCTGTGGGGTAGAGCGTGTTTGCAGAAGGATATGCCCAAAGGTGGGCACTAAGGTTTGTACACTACAGTGACCCAGGAGAGCACTCAGGTGGGCCTGAACTGGGACAGGGGCATTCTGGTTGATCGAGAAAGGACGCTGAGGCTTAACCATGGACAGACTAGGTGATTGATTGGGATGAGAGGTAGGGTGGTGGCAGGATCTCTAATCTAAACTTGGGAAGACAGCTGGGGGTAGTGCTTTGGGCTGTGTTGAACTCGGAGCTTCCAGTGGAACACCAAGAGCGAGGAGGAAGATATTGAGCAGAGGGTTGGAACTGTGGATCACAATCGTGGAAGATCGAGATGGAGAGACGGGCTTGAAGGGGATAGTTGAAGCCACGGGCACAAAGGACACTGTCCAGGGAATGAGTGTTAGAAGAGTTAAATGGCGACGATGTGGTTTTGGGGAATCTGCAACTCAGAGGAGAGAAGTACAAGAAGGTGGAGCGGTGAAAGGTGCTGGAAGAGAACACAGTGGGGAAAGCAGGCAGCAGGCTGGAGGAAAGCAGCGTGTGATGGAACAACATGCGTGGTGGCTTATGTTATAGCAAAGTGATAACGTATTATCTGAGCGGGAGGGGCACTGAGATCAGATTTCAGAGCCCCCAGAAGGCAGACTCAGACATTCAGAATTGGCAGGAGGAGATGGGAGACACCATTTTAATGGGAGTTATGGGAAGAAAGGTGCATGGATACAAGGAAGAAGAGCCGGGAGACTGAGCACAAGTGTTTGAGCCTCGATGGGATGGGAGTGGCTCAGGGTTAGAGGGCGGGGCCCGGCTGCTCCTTTTGTCCCCTCCCCACCCGCAGGCACGTGGTAGTGGCCTTCCAACCCTTGATCCTGTCCCCAGCATCCACTTCCCCAAGGGATGCTGGCATGACCAGTGCCTTGAGAGCTGGGACTCTGTCCCACCTGCCCCGTGCCTGGCCTGACCTTCATCTCGGTGTACACATTGCATTAACAGAGAGTTCATCTTACCTAGTCTCATAGCAACTCCATATAGCGAGTCTATCCTTATCCCCATTTTACTGATGAAGAAATTAAGGCTTAAGTTAAATAACTTTACAAGATGCAGTAATAATAAGTGTGGAAATTTTTAAACAGCTTTATGCTTTATTAGACCATAGCTGCCTTCTACCACTCCAGAAGGGAAAGAAGTTTTGCCCATCTTTGTAGGTGAAGGTTATATAAGATTGCCTGGGGAAATTACTTTTTTCCCTTCCTTTCTTTAAAATATAATTCTTATACCCCAAGCTGACCCTTTTGAAGTGTATAAATCAGTAGCTTGAGTATAGTCACCACAGCCATTACCATGGTAAATTCAAGAATATTTTCGTTACTCCAAGGAGAAACTCTGTTCCCATTAGCAGTCGTTCCACTTTCCCCATTTCCCCAGCCCCCCGGCCAACTCTAAACAACCTTCGGTTCCCTGGACATTTCTAGTAAATGGAATCACACACTATGTGGTCTGCTGTGTCTGACTTTTTCACTTGGTGTGTTTCCAAGGTTCAGCCAGGTTTTAGCATGAACAAGGATTTCATTCCTTTACATTGTTGAGTAATATTCCGTTGTGTGTATACATCACATTCTGTTTATCCGTTCAGCAGTTGATGGGTGTTTGGATTGTTCCTGCTTTGGAGCTACTAGGAATGATGCTGCCACAGACACTGGTGTGCAAGCATTTGTGTGGACATGTGTTTCCAGTTCCCTGTGGCATGTCTTGGAAGGCCACTTGGAAAGAGTGCAAGCAGCATAAAGTTCAAGAGCTCTTGTTCTCCATCTTCTTCCTCTGTTTGTTTCTAGTTCCCGCTGGTGGCTGACTTGTTCCATGATGGCAAAGACTCTGCTCCCGCTGCCACCTCTTCTTCCAAGATCAACATTCGCTCCTCCAGACCCCCTGTGAAAGCCTCCAACAAGGAGCACAAGAAAACCGTGGGTTACCAGGTTAGCCCCCAGGCCCCGGAGCTGTGGAGCCTGGCACGTGAGGCAAGACTGCCTCTCTGGAGATGAAGGACGGAGGGGCAGAGTCAGAGGGGGGCCCGAGTGGCCTCGGTAACCACATCCCCAGCCCCAGCCTGGTCCTTCTGTGCCCTTTGAAGAAGGAAGGTGCAAAACCTTCACTAGAGGGAACTGGAAAGGGAGAGAGGGGAGGACTCCAGTCCCACATTGAGTGTCTGATCCCTGTCGGGGGGGACCACATTGCAGGACCACAGACACCTGAGGGTGAGCCTGGAGGGCTAGGGGTGCAGTCTGGGAGGGCAGGATCAATAGCCTGGGGACCCGAAATTGAGAAATGGCTCCTGCTGTGGGCCTTGACATCCAGCATGTCTCCCAGGAGAGCAGAGTGCCTGCTGAGCCCTGGCAACCACTGACCCTCATGCTTCGGTAGATGCCTGCTCTGGGCACGTCCTGTAAGGCAGTAACTGCCAGCATGCCACCCGGGCACCCTGTATCAGGGCTGCAGCGCCTCCAGCCACGTGACGGTCCCTCTCACACTCTTGGCCCTTGCTCGCCTCATCTCATCTGATCAGGGTGCTGAGTGAAACGCACCCAGAAGGTCTTTCCCCAGGTGCTTTGCAGAGCCTGTTGCTGGGATGCGGGAGGGTATGGGGGTTGGCCACGCAGCCCAGCAGCGTCAGAGCTGGAGTCCACCTCCAGGTCCCTGAGGGTCTCCCTGCCCTGTGTTAAAACAGTAATGAAGCGATAAGAGCATTGACAGCTTCCACCCCCCAGTCTGGGGGTGCTCCTGGACGTTCGTGATTCACCACGAAAGGCTGAGGAGGAGTAGGTCAAGGGGTGCTGACCTCTGTCTCCCCAGTTCCGCTCCTCCCTGCACCTGCTCATGGAGACGCTGAACGCCACGACACCGCACTATGTCCGCTGCATCAAGCCCAACGACGAGAAGCTGCCCTTCCAGTGAGTGTCGCCTCGAGGGTCAGGGGCACGGGGCGGGCACAGCCCCGAGGGTCTGTGGTCCTCGGCGGGATGAGTGGCAGGTCCTGCAGCCCCGCCCCCCACCCCGGTGGTTTATGTGCCGAGTATGGACCCCAGCTGTCTGCTGTTTGGAGAACTGGGGGCCGTGAAGGGCCAGCTCCCCGATCTCACATTGCTTATAGTGATGGTTAGGGTGCCCACGAATCAGAGAGCCGGTTAGAAGTGTGCCGTTAAATGGGGACATGAGTGCATCTCACAGCAGCTGCTCCGTTCAGAGATGGGAGTGGTCAGGGAAGGTTTTTTGACTGAGGAAACGTAACCTCACGTGGTGCATCGAGTGATGAGATGTGCAGACGGTCCCGTGTCTCACCCCCCTCTCCTCTGGGCCTCCAGAACCATCCACACTTGCTCACTTTCCCCTCTCTGTGACCCACATTCTGCCACTACTCCTACCTTGACATATTCCTTCCATTTCTGTCCCCACTCATATGGTTTGCTGCTGCTGTTCAGTCGCTCAGTCATGTCCGGCTCTTTGTGACCCCATGGACTGCAGCAGCCAGGCTTCCCGGTCCTTCACCATTTCCCGGAGTTTGCTCAAACTCAGATCCATTGAGACAGTGATGCCAGCCAACCGTGGCTGACCTCACCCAAATCTGACTCTTCAGCAAAGATCCTTCGGCATCTCTGTCGTCTCTGGGTTGTGCCGGATTCCACCTGGCATTTCTGCCGGTCTGCTGTAGCTTCACTGGCCTCCTCACGCTCAACATGTCTGAAACCAGACTCATCCTCCCCGCCCCCCAGAACGGTTCCTGTTTATTTGGTCTCTGTCACAGTAAATGGCATAAGCATTTCCTGACATCTCATCCACCCACCAAACTTGGCTCTTCCAAACCAGAAACCAAAGGGTCCCTCTGGACCAGCACCGTCTAGTAGAACCTTCTGCCGTGATGGAATTGTTTGGTAAATCTGCAGTGACCTACATGGTCACACATGCCTACTGAGTTCTTGCAGTGTGGCTAGGGTGACTGAGACAGCAAAGTCTTATTTTCATTTTAGTTACTTACAGGTGGCTAGTGGCTACCATATTGGGCAGCAGGGCCCTTACTCCCTAGGATCCAATCATGGTCGAAGTCCTGTGGAGTCCACCTGACAGTCTCTCCCATGGTCTCCCATGTCCCTTCCTGCCACAGTGGCCCTGTCTCAGCGTCTCTCCATTTCTTGCCTGGAATGCTGCCCTGCGCCTGCAGAATGCTCTCTCACTCACCCTGTGGCCTTTCCTCCTGCTGCCTGAGCCTCCACACATGCTAGCCAAAGGAGGTACATTTTTCCATTTTCAAGCAATTCCTTCCCATCTTTCTGATTTCCTTTTTGGTCCTGGCATAATTTCTTTCTGTGAAATAATTTATTTTGGCAACTCTGACTCTCAGGATGAATATCTGAACTGCCTTCTGCATTTCATATCAGTTAATAAAGCTTGACTTCCACTCTCAGGGGCCTCGTCCTGGAAAAGGTTGGGAAGACAGTGTCGAATCAGCCTCCTCAGGAGCCGGCTGACTGTCCACTCTTCTCCCTTCCTCCAAGTTCCCGAGACATACTCAGGAAATCCCCCCATGTGGATCTGTTTACCAGACGCCTCCAGAAAAAGAGAGGCTGTTAGGAAAGCAGCAGGTGTGAAAGACGTAGATTACGTGTGAAGGACAAGAGTGGCGCGCTGGGCCCAGGAGCGGAGCGTGTGGGAATGCCACCAGCTCTGCCCGCAGCCGGCCTGACCTTGGGCGATGCGTCTATCAGAACCAGGTGCCCACCGTGTGCCGAGTTCTCATGCTGAGTCTCTCCTCCCACGTGAGAGAATCCCCTGGGGATTCTCAAAGGGACGTGCGAGTCCTAACAGCCCACTTTTCTAGGAGTCTCCTTTACCTTCAGGACCAAAGTCTTCCTCCCAGTAGAGTGGGGGAGGTTACAGAACCGAGTCAGAAAGCCTGCGTTCTCGGCTACTGCTTGTTTGGCTCATCCCAAGCGAGGCCCTCGCCCTCTTCGTTTCATTTCCCCATCTGTTAATTGTGGCTAAAAAAAAAAATAGTTATCCTGATGAAAGACTTCAGCAAGATAATGAGGATTATTTATGACCAGTATAAAAATTTATGTCATGAAAATCTGTGATGTTATTGATGATTCTGAAAACAAAGTGCTGTATCCCTCCTCCCCCTCCCCTAAAGCCGGGTTTTCTCAGCCTCAGCACTGTGGGCATTTGGGCCAAGTAATGGTTTTCTGCAGGGCTGTCCCGTGCACTGGAGGAGACGTAGCAGCTTCCCTGGCCTCTGCCCCCTAAATGCCAGTGGCACGCCCACCTCTGTGACAACTAACAGCGTCTTATAACGTTAATGTTCCTTGGCGGCAAAATTTTCCCCAGTGGAGACTGCTGTCCTGCACTAAATGCTTCTATTTGATAAAAAGTCTTTCTTTCTGCTTCCTCCTTTGTTCAGAAGCCATCTCTCCCGGGCACTGGGCTAGGACAGTGGAATCACGATGAATAGAGACATAGTCTCCTTCTTAAGGAGTTGTTAGCCCCAGATAGCTGGTGACAGCCTAAGAGTGACTGTCAGTGGGTCTGTGGGAACTGCAGCGATAAAGAGGCGAGAGAACAGGAAGTGTCCAGGGAGGAGGTGGCCCCGGGTAGGTGTGATCCTCTGGAGTGGGGATCATCGTCGGAGCAACTGGCCAGGTTTCCTGAAGGCCAGTGGGCTAGTCTCAGCAGTGGGCGGTCCTGAGTGCCTCAGGGTCCCGCGTGTACCTGCCCAGCACCGCAGAGCCCCAGGCAGTAGGTGGGAGCCTGCAGCCTTTTAGGCGGCAGGTGACTGCGGAGGTGGAGCCAGGTCCCCACATCCTTGGAGGGGGCTCACTCTGTGTCCAGCTATAGCTGAGCTTCAGAACAGCCAGAAAGAAAAAGAACATTTATTCCTCATCCTGAATCATGGTGATTGATTCAGGGTCAGCTTAATTCTTTTTCTCTGAAGACTTCCTGATTACCCCAGCCAACCCCAGTATCCTTCCCTCCAGTTTCTTTCAGTATTTTTACCACGTGTATCACATGATGCCTTGTGGTTTAATCAATCCCTGGGTAGGAGAGATCCCCTGGAGAAGGGAATGGTTACCCACTCCAGTATTCTTTCCTGGAGAATTCCACAGACAGAGGAGCCTGGTGGGCTACAGTCCGTGGAGTCACAGAGAGTCAGACACGACTGAGTGAATAACACTTGGATTTGCAGTTTGCTACCTCTATACACGTCTCCCCCCTCCAAGTGCGGATATTTGAGAAAATCCAGACCACGTCTGACTTTTTACTCCAGTGTCCTACTCAGTATAGGTGTTAGAATAAAAATGGGGTTTTCAGTACTAAACTTAGCACCTTAGGGCGGGTGAGTTGCTGAAGTCATGGCTTGTATCTCTAAAGACAAGAAGATAAAGTTCTTTATCTGTGTGATTCTTGGGCAGCTCTCATGACAGAAGCTCACAGCACATGTGACCTCGTATGTTGTGCCAGCCGCTGTTCTCACTGCTTTCGTGGGCTGTTACACTTACTCTTCACACTCACCCTCTAAAAGGGACACTTCCACTCTCCCCACTCTCCCCACCTAAGAGAGGAGGATACTGCTGTACAAGGAGGTGTGTTACTTGCCCCAAATCACACATGCAGCTGTAAGTGACCATGTCATGATTCACACCCAGGTCTGCGTGGCCTGAAACTCCCCTTTTTAACTTGGGAGCCAAATCATGCTTGAGGTGCTAAGTGTATATGATTGGTCACTGAGTGAAGACAGATGCCCCTGTCTGTAGAAATAATAAGGGAAGGCTCTGCAGTTGTTGTTCAGTCGCTCAGTCATGTCCAACTCTGCAACCCCATGGACTGCAGCATGCCAGGCTTCCCTGTCTTTCACTATCTCCCAGAGTTTGCTCAAACTTAAATCCGTCGAGTCGATGATGCCATCCAACCATCTCATCCTCTGTTGCCCCCTTCTCCTGCCTTCAGTCTTTCCCATCATCAGTGTCTTTTCCAGTGAGTTGGCTCTTTTCATCAGGTGGCCAAAGTATTGGAGCTTCAGTTTCAACATCAGCCCTTCCAATGAATATTCAGGATTGATTTCCTTTAGGATTGACTGGTTTCATCTCCTTGAAGTCCAAGGAACTGTCAAGAGTCTTCTCCAGCACCACAGTTTGAAAGCATCAATTCTTTGGCGCTCAGCCTTCTCTATGGTCCAACTCTCACATCCATACATGACTATTGGAAAAACTATAGCTTTGACTATACAGACTTTTGTTAACAAAGTGATGTCCCTGCTTTTTAATACACTGTCTGGGCTCTGCAGAGGAGGCAGGAATGAGCTTGGGAGGGTGGACAGAGTGCAGGGAGGCAAATAAGAGGAGCAGTCCGGGTGAGGGTGAGAATGCGCACAGAACGGAGACGGCTCAGGTGCTGCCAGTCGCTGTCTTCTAGCCTGCGCTTGGCCCCTGGCCTTGAGCTCCCAGGCACACCATGCCTGTACCTCGGTGCAGGAAGGGGTGGTCTCTCTCTCTCTCCCGTGTTCTGTTTCTTTACCACTATGGCCTCTCATTGCTTGTCTTGTGTTTTGCAGTTTTAACCCAAAGAGAGCAGTGCAGCAGCTCCGAGCCTGCGGCGTGTTGGAGACCATCCGGATCAGCGCGGCCGGCTACCCATCCAGGTACCGCACCCCCTTGGGCCCGCCTCCCCAGGGGACCCCCTTATGCGCTGTCAGCCAGAGAAGAGCCTCCAAAAATGCTCCCCAATGCTGAGGGCTCAAGCAGGGAGCCGACAGACGAGAGAATCTCAGTTTGTCCTAGAAGTATGGGTGTCAAGAGTAACATCCTCCTGGACAGCTTTTCAGATTTCAGCTTGGCGTTGGTCTGGGCGGCGAGCTGGTCAGCCCTCCAAGCAGCAGAGCCTCCAAAATCCTTTTTCCTGTCAGTCCTCTAGGCGTGATTCTTTAACTCAGCTACATGCTGAAGTTCTCAGCATCGAGGGAGAACAAAACACCCCGGAACGTGTTTTGCTGCTCTGAGAAGGGCTTTGTGCTGGACGTGTTGACCCCCGGGGCCCCGTCTGAGATCAGCCAGGGCCCTTGTCTGGCCGAGAGGCAGGGCGTGTCCCTGACGCACCGGTTTTCTCTCCAGGTGGTCCTACCATGACTTCTTCAACCGGTATCGGGTGCTGGTCAAGAAGAGAGACCTTGCCAACGCAGACAAAAAGGCCATCTGCAGGTCTGTGCTGGAGAGCCTCATCAAGGTGAGCTGGGCACAGCCACGACTCCAGCTCTAAGCGCGGTGCCCTGGGATTTGGGATGGGGTGTTAACTGCCTTAGTGGTCCTCACCTCTCTTACCAAAACTGTCATCTGAGATGTTTATCCATTTTCCTGCATCAGTGACTGTAAAGGAAAAGCCCCTTTTCCACCTGCCTGAAGACATTCCCAGCCTTTCCCACATCACAGGTTCTGTAGAAAATGAAATTGTTTATACAGTGCCCTAGGGATCATGATAAGGCCCCAAGCTGCTGGCCCAGATCCCTGTCCTCCCCAAAGCCTGGGTCTCCTCCGCTCAGCCTGCCTGCTGGCACCAGTGAACCTGCCGGGGCTCTGATCTGGAGCCCAAGCACGGATGGCCTGGAAGCCAGCCGAGGGGGAAATACCCGCACCTCCTGTGTCTTCCCCATCGCAGGGCCGGCCTCAGGCCCAACCTCAGATGCTTGTTTTAAATAAGACAGTGGATTTCATTTTATCTGAAACAACCTGAACTCGGCAGCTGACGCTTGGGGCTGGAGAATGACAGCCGAGCTCTTGGGGGTCTTTGATGAGGGGCACATCCCTGCGTGTTTCTTGGTTTTAGAGTATTCAGGGATTACAGCAGAGTATGGTACTTAATGATCTCAATAAATGGTTAGATTACATCGAGAATCTTCCTTTCAGAAGGGAAGAGAATTGCATCAACTTAAAAAAAATGTTAAGTATCATATTGTTAGGAAAATCTGTTCATTTGGAGTATAGTTCATTGCCAGATGACCAAGTTTAAAATCATAAGTTATTTTGTAAAAGTGACACAGTCACCCTCTGGGCACAACGTTGTCTTAGCAGCTCAAGGCTGTAGCTATAGACAGTACAGAATGCTGGGCTAAACGTTCCGTAGAGAATACAAGGGTGGCAGTCTTCTTAACTGAAGGTTGCCTTTGGTTCACTGGACTCTGGTTAATTGAGGTTTGTGCTATGGAACATCTGCCAGTATCTACATTTCAACATCTCTTTCTACATGGGTGAGAAAAATGTGTTCTGGGTCAGCTGAACCCTGAGTGAGAGGGAGCGTCAGGAGTCTTCCTCCTTTGTTGGCACCGGGAGCTGGCCTGTTTGTGTGGTCAAGTCTCGCAGCAGCCCGCTCAGCCCTGGGTCTAGCTCCTGTTTTCCCCGGGGCCATAGTTCCACTCTTCTTCTCCCTTCCCTGGTTTCTCCACGCTTCCAGTGGAACCGTTGCTCCCCACACAGAAGGCGATCTGGAGGGGCCCCAGATCAGACCAGCTGACTCAGCATCCCCCACCGCACTCCCCTCCAGCTGGCAGGACCAAGGGCCACTGTGCAGACCCGCTCCTTGATGCACTCGGGCCTCTGGTTCGACATCACCCAGCTTGCACGCTGACCCCGCCCTCCTGCCTTCCTCAGTCCAGCAGTCTCTGAGCCCCTGGTGTGCTGTCCTGTGCTCGAGATGTCTTTCTTCTCTTGCAGAGGACGGCCTTTGCATTGACACTCCCCCTAAGTTATGAGCCCTGAGCCTGACACACAGATGTCACTCACCAGGCATTTATGGAATGCGTGAACGAACCAGTGAATCCCCTAAAGTATGTGAATAAGTGCTGTTTCCTCTGCCTGGAGTGCTTTCCCCACCTTTGTCATGTCTGGCCAGGTTCTTGCCTTCTGAACTGAGCTCTAAAATGCTTTCTGGTCCATGAAGCCTGTTCCTGGCCCCCCCAGATGGAGTCAGTCACTGGCCAACACTTCTCCACTTCTGTCTTCCATTATTGCGTTTCTCCCCTTGTATTGTAGTTAGGGGCTTGTTTGTCATTTCACCAGACTGTGGACAACTGAATGGCCAGGGTCTCTCTGTCATTGTGTTCCCGGCACAGCCACTGGACATCACAGGAGCTCGAGTTTGTGCAGGTGGCTGCATGGGTGACAGATGAGCTCATCCCAATGAAACCTGCCACCAGGCTCACAGTCCCTGAGCCTTAGTACAAGTCAGACGTTTTTCTGTTTCGCACACTCCATCTCATCCTCACGCTGCCTTAAGAGAAAGACACAAACATGACCCCCATTGCACAGATGAGGAAACTGAGGCAAAAACAGCTGATACAAATGGCCCAAAGTGACTCAGGAGCCCCCACAACCTAAACCACATCACCACTGAATCAGTCTGATGGATTAATCAGTGTCATGGTGTGTAATTGCCGTTCCTAGGCAGGAGCGGGTTTCCCTGGTGGCTCAGACGGTAGAGTGCGCCTGCAATGCAGCAGACCTGGGTTTGATCCCTGGGTCGGGGAGATCACCCGGGGAAGGGAATGGCCACCCACTCCAGTTTTCTTGCTTGGAGAATCCCAGGGACGGAGGAAGGGGCCTGACCGACTACAGTCCATGGGGTCACAAAGAGACAGGGCTGAGCGTCTAACACTCTTTCACTTTTCAGACGTAATAGGGCTCAGTGTTCAGGACTCCCTTGGAAACCTGCTCTGTCTCTTCCCTTTGGGGGGATGTCGGGGCACACCTTCTGGTCATTAGTGCTGCTAGTACTCCTGCTAAGTGACCTGAGACTTTAAGCGGTTGAGACTTGGCTAAGTCACCTGTTATACTAGAAGGGCACAGGCCAGCTCCCTGCACTTTCCGGGAAAGTGCTAAGTAATACTAGGGCAGAGTGATTAGGAGAGAAGCCGTGATGAAGGGGCGTGTAGGCCTGGCAGCACACTGTTCATCCAGGGGCAGCCGGGCGTGGGGGCTGAATCGTGAGGTTGCTCAGGAGTGGTGGTCTCCTGTGAGGAGTGTAGGAATTCCTCCATCGTTAGCTTGAACGTGTTTTTTCTTTAACTCCACAAATGGGTATTGAATTCTTGAATTCTTCCTATGTACTACCTTAGAGTGGTCAGTGAGAGTTACAAAGGAGCCAACTAGGGGGGCCCTGCCCTCCAGGACTGATGGTCATCTAGTGAAGTTACAGACGTCACTGGCCATCAGGAAAACCTGAACCTGCATCCCGACAGCGAAGGAGTGGATTAACAAGCTTCTGCTAGGAATCCAGGGAGCGTGAGGAGCTACATATGAGAGGAGTGTGAAGAGGAGGTGGTCCTACAAATGGGCATGATGCAATAAAGAGACCTCTGGCCAAGGAGTCCTGGGTCTTGGGTTCTATTCCTTGATGTTTTCAGTGAGACCTTTGGCAAGTCACCTCAACATTCTAGGCATCTGTACAATAAGAGAGTGGCTTGGGATGGGTTGCTAAGATTTCTTCCTATCCCCTCAGTCTCTGATTATCAGAGAGGGATTCTTGGGAGATGACCTCTGATCAGTATGTGAAAAGTATGGTCAGTTCTAGGGGTCAGAGAAAGCAGATGTCTGGGCGAGGAGGGGTGCCACCATCAGGCCAGTGGTGACAGGCACACCACTGGAGCCTTCAGAGAAATCCTCATCCATACAAATGGTGGCTCTGCAGACCAGCCTGCCGTTTCCCTGGTGGTTTCTTCCAGAATAGGAACTGGGGCCAGTGTACTATGGCCCCAGCGATTCAACAGGCACCACCCCGCCCCCCAGGCCATGACTCTGCTGAAGACCTAGTAGTCAGGCTTGTCCCCAAACTGTGAGGGTTGAGTCGCCAATCCATCCTCACTGAGGAGTCTCCCCAGCCGGGTGGTGGTGAAGGCCAGGCCTCAGGCATCTCAAAGCTGCCCTGCCCCGCCCCACCCAGCCTTGGTTCCTCCTGGCATGAGCTGAGGCCCAAAGCAGAGGCAGGAATGAGAACCAGGCATGCAGCTCGCTCCTCCATGCCTCGCCAGCAGCCCAGCCATAGAAGGGACCATCAGCAATGGCCCGGCTGGCTGCTGTGTCCCCAGCTCAGCCCCAGTGCAGGCCGCCTACCTTACCTGTGCATGGAACCCGGTTCCTGTTGGCTGTACAGGGCTTGGCCATGACGAGTGTCAACTCAGCATGGTTTCAGAGCCACTGGTCAACATGAAATATATACGTGTGTTTTCCTTACACCCTAGCTCATTATCTCCTTCTTATAATGGTCTTCATGCTCAGTGAACAAAATTAGATGACGTGTATTTACAAAGAGCACTCAGTTATCATGGGCCACCTACTGAGTACTGTGCCCTAGCCCAGGCCTGTCCACACACACACACATACACACGCACGCATACACACACACTGCAGGGTCATCTTCCCTTGTCCACTAGGGCAAGCATGGGAAGGGCCCCTAATTTTAACCTAAGTACATGTCACTAAAGACAGTCACCATCTGCTGAAGAAATAGTTCACAGCATAGTTAGACACCAAATAGAATGTACTTGGGGGTTATTCGCAATGTATGTGTAATTTCCCACACCTGCCTGCTTTCACTCCATTCAGGTCTTTGCTTGAACAGCCCCTCCGTTGAGATGCCTTCCTCCTTTAGCCTGTTTTAGCATCTGCATCCCATCCTCCAGCCCTCTTAGTACGTTTTACGCACTCCATCTCATCTTCACGCTGCCTTTAGAGAAAGATACAAACATGACCCCCGTTGCACAGATGAGGAAACTGAGGCATAAACAGCTGATATAAACTGCCCAAAGTGACTCAGGAGCCCCCACAACCTAAATCACATCACCACCGAGTCAGTCTGATTGATTGATCAATGTCACTGTGTGTAAATGTCATGGTGCACAAACCTCATGAAGCTTTGTTGTCTTCATAACCCTAAGCACTGCCTGAAATATGCTGTGTCCTTGTCTGCTTGCCGAGATGCCCTCGCCGTGATGCCAGCTGCTGGCAGGCAGGCCTGCTTCTCACCACTGCGCTTGGTGTCTGAGCAGCAGTAGGGACGGGTCGGCGTCGGTTACACACCAACTCTTCAGCGGTTGTTTAAGGAGCCAGGGGCGCGTGAGACCCAGCAGGGAAATCGTGCGGGGGAGCAACTGGGGCGATGGGGTGCGTTCCTTTGCTGCTCACGGGTGATGAACCAGCTCCCCTCCCTGCCTCGTCAAGGATCCTGACAAGTTCCAGTTTGGCCGCACCAAGATCTTCTTCCGGGCTGGCCAGGTGGCCTACCTGGAGAAGCTTCGGGCTGACAAGTTCCGGGCGGCCACCATCATGATCCAGAAAGCCGTGCGGGGCTGGCTGCAGAAGGTGAAGTACCGCAGGTTGAAGGGAGCCACCTTAACTCTGCAGAGGTACTGCCGAGGATACCTGGCCCGCAGGTGAGCCAGGGTACACCTGAGCTAGCGGTCGGTGCGGTGGGGCGCAGGGGGCGGGTGGGGGGTGGCGGGCAGGCCTGGCTCTGAGCTGGCTGGCCTCAATCAGCCCCTGTGGGTAGAGCGCCATCCTCCGCGGCCCTGTCTATATCCAGCTTTCCCCCAGCAGCCGGGCCCCTCTCTCCTCCCCTTCCCACCTGAGTCAGTAGGTCTAGTTCCCAGGTCTCCTGTCTCCCCCAGTCTGTCCCCACCCACCAGTGCTAGCTTAGGACTGGCTGGTTTTCCAGCCAAACCTCTGTTTGCCCTTTGCTTAAACGCTTAAATAAAACAATCCTCTTTCCGCAAGAGAGATGAATTCAGCCTTTCTCTCACAGTTAACGTACACTCAGCTTCATGACTTACGCCACCAATTTCAGAATCCCTTAGGAGTTTGGTTAGTAGGGCTGAATGAAAAAGCCCGGGGAGGTCCCTTCTATGAGCTGTTGCACTCAGCCAGCATGGGGAGGGGGAGGGGGAGACTTGTCTGACCACAAGCAGCTCTCTTGGGGCAAAGCCTGATGCCAGTGGTCTGCCCTGCCCCAGCCCAGCACCACACGAAAGAGGCTACTTTGCTGAAAACGTCCCCTCCTAGTGATGTCATTGGGTTGCTGAAGTGCTGAATCAGTATGAGCATCACCAGGGAGATGGGCATAGAGGACACCCCCATCCCTCGTCGTGAGACCCACCCCCGCAGCCTTTACATGGGTCGGGTCATCAGATTTTGGACCCAGCCCTGGTTCAACATCAGTGACCTCTGCAGATCCCGGTTTTCTTGAAGAAGTGACAATAATCTCTAGGACGCCTTGCATTTGGAGGCCTAAGTTTCATAAGTGACTCCTCAGGCCTCTCGGCTTGAATATCGAAACAAGCCCAGAGCAGGCACTCACTGTACTGTAACGTTAGAAGAGTGCTCCGGCTCCCCCTCATGTCCTTGTTATAAGCTGTTTATCCAAGCAGAACCAGAGATGATGAATACTGTTAATTACCTGAGAACAGTTGAGAGGTGGTCTCTAGAATGAAAGCTACAGAAATGAGAGAGTTGTCAGTGGTATCCACACTAAGTTGTCATCCACAGTTAGGGCATCGCCGAGCACCCTGGTGCACAGGACTCTGTCCTGGGTAGTGGGATGGCCCGTGTTCTCCCTGTAGGGAGTTTGTATTCTAGAGAGAGTGTTCAGGGAGAGCTGCCAGGAGTCAGACTCATTTAAGCAAGCAGAGCAGGGCTGAGTGAGTTACCGCCCACTCCAGAGTTGCACTAGATGATGTCCAAGGTCCTTTCTAGCTTTTAATATTCTTAGTCTCTCGTTGAGCACTTGCTATGAGTCTGACACCAAACAGAGCCCTTGCAGGGGCTAAAAAGTGTTGGATTGACTTTATGTCTGCCTTGAGGGGTGAGACGGGGAATGTAGAAATTAAACAGAGGGAAGTAGATGCCCACGTTGCAGTGCATCCCTGGCAGAAATGCTGAGAGGTGAGAAAGTAAAGAGAGGTCGCCACAGGCCTGAGAAGGTGACGTTCATTCAGCAGATACTTCCCATGCGCTGCTGTGCCAGGCCCTATACTAGATGTAGGGGTACAAGGATGCTAAGACCCAGCCCCTGACCCCTCCGAGCCCAGTGAGGTCCAGGGACAGACCCGAGCGTGAACACGTGACATCCTTGAGGGCTGCCCAGTTATAGGAGAGGCTTTGTGGGTCAGGGAATGGACGGATGAGGATCAGAGTTGATCAGACTTTGAGTTGTAAATATGTGGCAAGAGTTTTTGGATGAGGTGGAGGAAGCCAGTTCTTTTCTGAGCTGTGTCTCAAGGCCTCGCTATGGTCGGTAACGGTGACACAAGTTGGCCTAGCCGGCAGGTGACCAGGCAGGGCCGAGGGGAAAGGGTTTGCGTTCACGAAGGGTGAACACCGCTCTCTCCCTCCCCAGACTGGCCAAGCATCTGCGGAGGACCCGGGCAGCCGTGGTGCTCCAGAAGCAGTACCGCATGCGGAGGGCCCGCCAGGCCTACCAGAGGGTCCGCAGGGCCGCCGTCGTCATCCAGGCCTTCGCTCGGGGCACGTTTGTGCGGAGAATCTACCACCAGGTGCATAGCCGCCCCCAGGGACTCGGGCTGCGGACTCAGCCCTGAGCAGCAGTAGATGGCTTGGCACTAGCCTCAGCACTTGGGCACTTCTCACTTTTTTCTAAGTAATTTTGCAACTCTGCTCCCACCGAATCCTGACCAAAGTCTCATGAGGCACAGTGACTCAGGGTTCACCAGAGAGACAGAAGCCACAGGAGATGCATGTGTCTGTGCACGTGTGGATAAGGTGTATTATGAGGAACTGACACATGTAGGTATGAAGGCTGAGCAGTTCTCGATGTACCGTGTACACACTGGAGACTCAAGAAACCCAGGGGAGTAACTCTCCCCAAGTCTGAAGGCCTGAGGACCAGGCAATCATGGTACAGTCCCAGTCCAAGGGCAAGAGGGCTGAAATGGTAAGGAATCTGCCTGCAATGCAGGAGACCTGGGTTCAGTCCCTGGGTCAGGAAGATCCCCTGGAGAAGGGAATGGCAACCCACTCTAGTATTCTTGCCTGGAGAATCCCATGGACAGAGGAGCCTGGCATGCTACAGTCCATGGGGTCACAAAGAGTCAGACACAAATGAGTGACTAACACTTTCATTCATTCCGCAGACATTTATTTTGCAGGGCATTATAGTGAGGGCATTGGTGATGCTTTAATTTCCTGAGTGGTTTTTTTTACTGTGTAGGAAAAAAGAAAGACCGAATTACAAGCCAAGTTAACTGTAAACCAGTAACCCGATTGACAATCCCACACAACCATCTCACTTCGCCTCCAGCTGACAGGCACCAGGAGCGGATCCACATCTGTTGAATGGGGGGCTATCAGCTGGATGATCTTTAAGCCCCTCTGACTTGGAGGTTTTTGTTTTTTTTTTTTTAGACTGTGGTTTCCTAGTGAGTTAAAAATTAGAAATGAGGATTTGACAGCTGCCACCGGACTTAGCTGCAGCTTGTTCGTAAGACAGGCGGCCACCAAAGCCTCAAGTCATAGGGCAGCGGTAGCTCGCCGACCTTGGCTCTCGCCTCCCCCGAGTTGTGCACGAGCCCCTCGCTCCCATGGTGTAGCACAGACCCACCAGGTGTGTGCTTGTCCCCTGCTAGGTCCTCAGGGAGCACAAGGCCACCGTCATCCAGAAGCACGTGCGGGGCTGGATGGCTCGCAGGCGCTTCCAGCGGCTGCGGGGCGCGGCCATTGTCATCCAGTGCGGCTTCCGGAGGCTCAAGGCCAAGCAGGCGCTGAAGGCCCTCAGGATCGAGGCGCGCTCGGCGGAGCACCTGAAGCGCCTCAACGTGGGCATGGAGAACAAGATTGTCCAGCTGCAGCGGAAGATCGACGACCAGGTCAGTGTCTCTACTCCCACCCGGGGGTTGGGGCCGGGGTAAGACTCCACAGGCATGTTTGAGAGAGACCCACGGCTTCCCCTGGGGAGCTCTCAATTGATCCCCATGCAGATTCACGAGGCCATTCTACAGGTAAGCGAACTGCGCATCCAGAGCATCAAATACTTGGCCAAGATCACAGAATTAGGAAGTACTAGAACCAGCGCTCCAGCCCCTGTCTGCCTGATCCCGCAGCCATAATGAGGGTGATGTTGGTTTCTTAACCCCAAACGTCACTAGAGAGTCAGTCCTTTCCTGTGTCGTGGCTAAAACGGGTTTCCAGAGTTGAAAGCAGGCTCATTGGTGCCTTGGGCTTGTGGGGTGTTAGTGACCTCAGGACCAGGCTCCTGCAATGCCTAGAGGGTTTCTGGTGCCTCCTGAGAAAGAAAAGGCGAGGATGGAGGGAAGGAAAGGGGTGAACGTGCCTGGTGCAAGGGATGGAGAAAGAGAGAGTTGGCATTGCCTTGGCGGTCACTGGTTTTATTGTACCTAATCTACGCTAGGCACTTTTAAAGCTTCTCATGATCCCAGTAGGGCAAGAAAATAAATGAGCCATTTTACACCTAAACCAGCTGCCCTAAATAGGAACCCCCAAAGTAGTCAGATGTTACTGCCTCTCTGTTCTTGCAAAAAAAGACCAATCTTCTGGAGAAGGGACTGTCACCCTGGGTGTTTGTCTCTGTGTGAGTCCCATGGGAGTCTCATTTGGCTCGGCTCCCTGGTGGAGAAGTGAGACAGAAAGCTCGCACAGGGTTGGCCCGCAGTGATAGGTCAGGTCAGGGAGGAAGACACAACTGCTCAGAGCATCGGGAGTAGACAGGAAAAATGGCTCTCTGGGCTCAGCCATGTGGAAAACACAGGCGCAAGGCGGACCTGTATTGTTGCTCTCATCACCATCATTCTTATTACTTTATGGCTATTGACGACTGGCTGGGAAAGACATTTGCATAGTCAAAGTGCCCCCATTAACCTTCTGAGCAAACAGTGTGGTCCGAGGAAGGAGCAGGCTTTGCGAGCACCACTGTGCCGTGCGCGGAGCCCCGTGTACTGGCCGCCTCTTCCAGCCATCAGTCCCTGTGTTGCCATTGCTGATTTCCAAAGTTAACTCAAGAGGTTAAAAATAAATCTAGTATTTTACACTCCACGTGCTGGAACATCAAAGAGAAGCAGATTTAAAAGACCTGTTTTTAAAAAGAGCTTTTTGCCTTAAGCTTCCTACTTGGCAAACATCTATGAGCAGTGGCCGGTGTTACCCTCCCTGGGCAGGGCGCCCTGTGTGCAGAGGGTGAGGAGAGAAGGCAGGGAGGGGGGAGTTAGGTTCTGTTTTCATATGTCCCTCCCCATGTTGCTCAATTGTGTGCCAGGCACTCTCCTCACGTGTTAAGTCATTTAATCCTCACCACATCCTGTAAGATTTAACGTTATTCCCATTTTAATCTGAGGCACAGAGAGACCAAGTAGCCTATGAGGTCGCAAAGCTAGGAAGTGGCATGGTTAAGATGGAAACTTGGCAGTTTGGTTCCAGAGAATGTTCTGCCACGTCCAGCCAAATTTGGGGATATCTGCATATTAGGAGATTCTTCAGACATGTGAGGATTCCTCAGTCCAAGGAAGACTCTTAGTTTTGTTTTGAGTTCATTCTCGTAGACAGTATCATCCTTGGACCAGCCAGTGTTTTGTAGTGGAGTGTGTGACCTGGTGTCAAAGAAGACGCGTGGCTCTCTGTCTTGAGAGGAGTCATAAACAACCTGTGGAACCAGGACATTAGAGTCTCGTTGTATTGCAACCTCTTAGAAGGCGGGGCTCACCTTTTGTAAGCGAATGCGTTTCTGTTTTGTGTGTAATGCCTGGAGACAACTCAGGAGGCTACTCCCCAACGCACACAGATTCTTAGCCAGGAGGATAGGAGACACGCATGCCAGGAACAACATAGGTGAAAACATCCCCAAGTGTTTGGCAGAGTGGCCTGAGATCATGGACTGAGTCCCAGCTAGATGGAAGCCTGAGTCCTGTCTCAGTTATACTTGCCGCCAAAGCTGACAGGAAGGGATTATGGCCAAATCTTTAACTGGGCCTTGAGTTCCTCGGAGGCTGCTGCTGCTGCTCAGTCGCTTCAGTCGTGTCCGACTCTGTGCGACCCCATAGATGGCAGCCCACCAGGCTCCCCTGTCCCTGGGATTCTCCAGGCAAGAGTACTGGAGTGGGTTGCCATTTCCTTCTCCAGTGCATCAAAGTGAAAAGTGGAAGTGAAGCTGCTCAGTCTTGTCCCACTCTTAGCGACCCCATGGACTGCAGCCTACCAGGCTCCTCCATCCATGGAATTTTCCAGGCAAGAGTACTGGAGTGGGTTTCCATTGCCTTCTCCAAGATCTGTAACTTCTAACTCAAAAATTCACTGATCCCATAAAGTGGTTCTCAACTCCAGGCTGCACTGTAGAATCACCAGGGGGCGCTTTTTTAAAAAGTGTCCCCAGTGTCCCCACTGCCAAGAAGACAGCAAAGGAGGAAACTGCAGGCTAAAACCAGGGTGAGGTTAGGGCCCAAAAGTCAGGTCGAAGGTTTTGTGCACACAGCTGAAGAGACGATGTGAACTTGGCACCAAGTTCCCAAACAAACAGGAAGAAGGAAATAGGATAACTTGAGAGCTGCTGCTGCTGCTGCTGCTGCTAAGTCGCTTCAGTCGTGTCTGACTCTGTGCGACCCCATAGACAGAAGCCCACCTGGCCCCACCGTCCCTGGGATTCTCCAGGCAAGAACACTGGAGTGGGTTGCCATTTCCTCCTCCAATGCGTGAAAGTGAAGTCGTCCAGTCGTATCTGACTCTTAGCGACCCCATGGACTGCAGCCTACCAGACTCCTCCCTCCATGGGATTTTCCAGGCAAGAGTACTGGAGTGGGGTGCCATTGCCTTCGGAAAGCATTTAGAAGGGTTGGTGGTGTCCGTGGTGCTGAGACATTTTTCTGAGGGTGTTCATAACCTGTGATGTAAGAAGCTACAGCCTTCACAGTATCCTTCAGCAGTAAGTGCAGTGATAGCTCCTGGGACGGTTTCATGCAGTGTCCCTGGTGGAGGCCTGTGGTGTGACATTTTTTCAGCCCAAAATGGTATAACCTATGAACTTGACTCTTATCAGTTTGTCTTTATTCAAGCATATGTACAGTGAGATGGCCAGTTGAGCTTACAGTTTTGGGTTTTTTTTTTTTAATGAGGGTCAAGTTCCTTAGACCTATATAAGGTTATATTAAACTATATTTTAATGAAAAAATATGACACAAATGTATGGATTCAGTCAGTAGTCTTTTCAATCAATTTGATAAAGTATACTTCATATGCATTTGGTTAAATTAAAGTAGTTAATATTTTATGATTCATGTACATCTGAAAAATTATAGGGGCAAGTCACAGCTTTATGGCCTTCTATGCCTCAGTTTTCTCAACTGTGAAATAGGTGTATTAGTTAGCCTTGATTAGTAGGTGTATTAATCAGGAGTTGGTGATGGACAGGGAGGCCTGGCGTGCTGCAGTCCATGGGGCTGCAAAGAGTTGGACATGACTGAACAACTGAACTGAACTGAATCAGCCTTTATGTAGGACTCCTGTGAGGAGAGAATGAGTTGACAGATGTGCATCATGCAGCACGGTGCCCTTGAGCAGTGGATGCAGTGGATATCTGAGGAAGCTGAGGAGAACTGGGGTCCCCAGGCCCCCCAGTATCAGGACAAGGCCCTCCCTGGTTCAGGACAGAGCTGCCCAGGTCTCGGGTCACACTGACCAAGATGGCTCCGGGAGCCTGGCCTGCCTTCGCAGGGAGGGTTTCCGGGGTCTTTGAGGGAAGGATTGGCCCTCACCGGGAGAGCACCTCCACTCCCGGTGCCAGGCTTGGCTGCACAGCTGTGGGCACCTGACGTAGACATCATGGTGTGAGGAGGAGGCAGGACGCTGTGAGGCCCTTCTGGGGTCTCCCTTTCTAAAATCATGCCTCCAGAACAGGAAATGTGCAGCCACGGTGTGTCCCCAGCGATTACTTCTGGGTGCCGATGATAGTGAAATAAGGGGCTGTCCAAGGGCTGCCGTTAGGAATCTCCCACCCACACCCCTGTTGGCCCGTCTTTTCACCATTCCATTCTCTAGGGGACCACTCCCCGCAACCCAGGAGAAGAGGGTGACCCTTGTCAAGCACGTACTGGGTGCCGGCCCCCAGGGAGGCCCTCAGTCTCCCTGAACCTTGGTGAAACCTCTGAGGATGGAGTTACTGTGGCCCCTCTTTCACACTGAGGAAGCCGGGCACACGGAGGTGCAGTGACCAGGACGGAGCTGCGGCCTGAGCACAGGTCCGCTCAACTCCAGCCTCTTAACTCCTCAACTTCCCTGAGCCTCGCCTCAGCCTGAGTGTCAGTGAAAACAAAGAAACTGGCCTCCTAGGCGTGTCATCTTTGCACATGGGTCCTGGCGTGTCATCGCTGCCCGCAGCAGGGTGTCACACCACGTCGTATGCCTGTCTCTACACCCCACACCTGCTCCGTCATGAGTGCCTCCCCCCTGCCCCCCAGCCTGGTCCTCATCCCCACTCTCCCTGGGATCTGACCCAGGCCACGCCACTGGGAGGAACCTCACTTCCTGCCCAGAACAGAGCAGTGTCGAGGCGGCTAGTCCAACTCGCATCCCCGTCCTGTACCCCACTCCCCTTGTGCAGAGACCCTTCAGCCTCCCGGGAGACCCAGATCTGGGTGGGCAGAATAGACCAGCTTTGGGTTGTTTAAACAGATGCCGCCTAATTGGATTTCTCATTGGTGATGACTTAGAGCAAAGCTGACTGCCAGCCCAGATATGGGAGTATGTCGGGTTGTAATTGGCACGTTTCCTCAGATGGTGGGAGGATCTCTTTGTGATGGATCAGTGCTGGGATTGTGCTGCCTGGACACCAAACATGGGTCTCAGCCTTGAGGTCCCAGGCATCTGCTGTGTTGTACTGGGTCCAACACCTGTTCTGCTGCTGCCCCTCACTGCTCCCCATGACCTTCCTAGCTGATGTGAAAGAGTCATTGGTTCCTGATGCCAAGAGCTGTTTTACTCTGAGCTCCTGCAGAGAATAGCCATGGAGAATGATGATGACTGTTTGCTGCCTACTTGATGATCGGGAGAACTCTGCATCTTTCCCCTCCACATTCCCTCTGACCGCCTTCAGCTGATACGCTCAACTGCAGCACCTCTCTGCCCACGTTTGCCCTTGCAAACCAGGCTGAGGACACAGCCCTGGGTCCTCAGGGCTTGCTGTGTATGAGCTCACCTACAGTCTCCCTCCCTGCCCCCTCTGTACCTCCACCAGGCACCTGGGACTGCTTCTCACTTGCCTGTTTGCTTGAGTGGGTATGTGATTGGGTACCTTGTCGACAGGGATGGGTTTGGCCAGGGCATCCGTTTCTGGAGTCAAACTCTTACAGGACCAGCGGACAGGTGGTGGGAGGGCTCCCCCGGCCCCGTGGAGGGCCTCCTTGGAAGAGGGGATGCTAAAGAGGTCCTTTGTCTCAGAGTCAGCGATTAGGTTGCAGCTCTTTGTTGCCAGTGAGTCCGAGGGCAGGAGGGCTCAGCGTTGACAGAGCAGGGAAGCCTGAAACGCAAAGGCTGCAGATCCAAGAAGCCAAGTGCCTTGTTCCTGAAACTTCAAAACCAGGTATAAGATCTTCCCAATGGACATAGAAGGCTAGCCACTCTCAGCCAGCTTCCAGCACTGTCCCTGTTCCTAAGCACACCTTGAATGTCAGTCCCGCTGCTTTGTCTTTTCCCGTGTTTCTCCTGGGTTCACAATACAGTTTTGTTAGGGAGATGCCAAGAAAGCACTCAAGCATTCAGTGGTTGTGAGATTCAATTCCACCTTGGAAGTTCCTTTTTTAATTGCCTTCTTGTTTGTTTTTTTTGCTGCCCCACTAACCTTGCCGTCCACCTCTTTCTCCCCTCTTCCCGTCTGCTGATGCTCTCGCAGAACAAAGAGCTCAAGACGCTGTCGGAGCAGCTATCAGCAGTCACCTCCACACACACCATGGAAGTGGAGAAGCTGAAGAAGGAGGTGGCCTGCTACCAGCAGAGCCAGGGTGAGGACAGAGGCCCGCAGCTGCAGGAGGAGGTGGAGAGCCTGCGGACCGAGCTGCAGAGGGCCCACTCGGAGCGCAAGGTCCTGGAGGACACTCACACCCGGGAAAAGGATGAGCTGAGGAAGGTCTGTTGGGGCCGGAGCGGTAGCTGGGTGGTGGGTGAGCTAATGCAGCACCCCTCCGAGGCAGTTTTGCTTCTTCCAGCTCTACAGCTGCCATGGACTTCCCTGGGGCTTGTGCCCAAGACTGACCATCCCTCTGTGTTTAGATGGAAAGTGCCCCTGCATTGGGGGAACCCACACAAGCACATGTCCATTCACCTGGCGAGTGTTGATTGAGTCTCTGCCCTTAGTGGGACACGATGGAATCCCCTGAAAGGTTACACATGTGTGCCTTTGGGCATGTCCCTTATAGCCTAGACTTAGCCACTGAAGCAGCTCTGTGGCCTCAGTCCTTGTTGGCAAGAGAAACGGTTTAGAGGTAGTGACCTTTATTGCCTGCAGGGATTAGGGGCAACCTCATGGCATCCCCTGGGCTTCCCCAGTGGCTCAGCGGTAAAGAATCTACCTGCCAATTCTGGAGATGTAAGTTTGATCCCTGGATCGGGAAGATCCTCTGGAGAAGGGCATGGCTACCCACTCCAGTATTCTTGTCTGGGAAATCCCATGGGACAAAGGAGCCTGGCGGGTTACAGTCCATGGGGTCACAGAAGAGTCAGACATGACTTAGCGACTAAACAACAAAACACCTAGGCATCCCTCCCCATAACCATAGTGCTTTGGGGAATTTGCCTAAAGTTTAAGTATTGATCGGTTCAGCCTGGCTCATCTACTCTGGCTGGCGTGCTCTGTAGGTTTACTCTTCATTCCATAAAATGTAACTTCTGGGATTGGGCCCTTGCCCCCATCTCAAATGTCAGGATGCAAAGAGTCCCTTCTCCATTCCTGAGATAGCTGTCCAAACCAGGGAAGTCCCACGTGCCCCTGCAGAGCCTTCCACAGCCTCAGTGTCCCATGCCATCTCTATGGCATGGCCCACGTGCTTAGTTCCTGTCCATCACTGGAGAGTCACAATGGGTTGAGAATCTGTGTGGGAAGGACTCAGTGTTTCTAATGTTGAAATAATAATTCTAAGTATTTAAAAATTGGGGCAAGCAGAATGCTTTCACAGGAATGGTCCTGAAATAGACACTGGAGTTTTGGATTCTCACCCCTGCATGGCCATTGCTAAGTGCCCACAGAAAATTTCTCTGACCTTAGTTCACTCATCTGTTTAAAAAAAAAAGAAAAGTTGGTTTCAGTTCAGTTCAGTCACTCAGTCGTGTCCGACTCTTTGCAACCCCATGAATCGCAGCATGCCAGGCCTCCCTGTCCTTCACTATCTCCGGGGCTTGACTAAACTCATGTTGATGATGCAATCCGACCATCTGATCCTCTGTCACCCTCTTCTCCTTCCGCTCTCAATCCTTCCCAGCATCAGGGTCTTTTCCAATGAGTTAATTCTTTGCATCAGGTGGCCAAAGTATTGGAGCTTCAGCATCAGGCATTTCAATGAACATTCAGGGTTGATTTCCTTTAGGATTGACTGGTTTGATCTCCTTGCTGTCCAAGGGACTCTCAAGAGTCTTCTCCAGCACCACAATTTGAAAGCATCAATTCTTTAGCACTCAGTCTTCTTTATGGTCCAACTCTCACATCCACACATGACTACTGGAAAAACCATAGCTTTGGCTAGATGAACCTTTGTCGGCAAAGTAATGTTTCTGCTTTTTAATACACTGTCTAGGTTTGTCATAGCTTTTCTTCAAAGGAGCAAGTGTCTTTTAATTTCATGGCTTCAGTCACCGTCTGCACTGATTTTGGAGCTCAAGAAAATAAACAGTGAGACTGTTTCCATTGTTTCCCCATCTATTTGCCCTGAAATGATGGGACCAGATGCCATGATCTTAGTTTTTCTGAATGTTGAGTTTTAAGCCAACTTTTTCACTCTTTTCCTTCACCTTAATCAAGAGACTCTTTAGGTCTTCTTCACTGTCTGCCATGAGGATGGTGTCATCTGCATATCTGAAGTTATTGATATGTCTCCTGGCAATCTTGATTCCAGATTGAGTTTCATCTAGCCCAACATTTTGCATGATGTACTCTCCATATAAGTTAAATAAGCAGCATGACAATATGCAGCCTTGATGTACTCCTTTCCCAGTTTAGAACCAGTTCATTGTTTCATGTCCAGTTCTAACTGTTGCTTCTTGACCTGCATAGTTTTCTCAAGAGGCAGGTAACATGGTCTGGTATTCCCATCTCTTTAAGAATTTTCCAAAGTTTTTTTGTGATCCACATAGTCAAAGGCTTTTGTGTAGTTAATGAAGCAGAAGTAGGTGCTTTTCTGGAATTCTCTTGCTTTTTCTATGATCCAACAGATTCTAGCAGTTTGATCTCTGGTTCCTCTAAATCCAGCTAGAACATCTGAAAGTTCTTGGTTCACGTACTGTTGAAACCTACTGTGAAGGATTTTGAGCATGAGCCTGCTAGCATGTGAAATGAGTGCAACTGTGCAGTCGTTTAAACATTCTTTGGCATTTCTCTTCTTTGGGATTGTAATGAAACTGACCTTTTCAGTCCTGTGGCCACTGCTGAGTTTTCCAAATTTGCTGACATATCGAGTGCAGCATTTTTCACAGCAGCATCTTTTAGGATTTGAAATAGCTCAGCTGGAATTCCATCACCTCCACTAGCTTTGTTCATAGTGATGCTTTCTAAGGCCCACTTGACTTCGCATTCCAGGATGTCTGGCTCTAGGTGAATTGATCACACCATTGTGATTATCCAGGTCATTAAGATCTTTTTTGTGTAGTTCTTCTGTGTATTCTTGTCACCTCTTCTTAATATCTTCTGCTTCTGTTAGGTCCATACCATTTCTGCCCTTTAATGTACCCATCTTTGTATGAAATGTTCCCTTGGTATCTCTAATTTTCTTGAAGAGATCTCTAGTCTTTCCCATTCTATTGTTTTCCTCTATTTCTTTGCATTGTTCACTTAGGAAGGCTTTCTTATCTCTCCTTGCTATTCTTTGGAACTCTGCATTCAGATGAATATATCTTTCTTTTTCTTCTTTGCCATTAGCTTCTCTTCTTGTCTCAGCTATTTGTAAGGCCTCCTCAGACAACTATTTTGCCTTTTTTGCATTTCTTTTTCTTGGGGGATTGTCTTGATCACCGCCTCCTGTATGTTATGAACGTCCATCCATAGTTCTTCAGGCACTCTATCAGATTTAATTCTTTGAATCTATTCATCACCTCCACTATATAATCATGATGGATTTGATTTAGGTCATACCTAAATGGCCTAATAGTTTTCCCTACTTTCTTCAGTTTAAGTCTTAATTTTGCAATAAGGAGTTCATGATCTAAGCCACAGTCAGCTCCTGATCTGGTTTTTGCTAACTGTACAGAGCTTCTCCATCTTTGGGTGCAAAGAATATAATCAGTCTGATTTCAATATTGACCATCTGGTGATGTCCATGTGTAGAGTCATCTCTTATGTTGTTGAAAGAGGGTTTTTGCTGTGACTAGTGCATTCTCTTGGCAAAACTCTGTTGGCCTTTTCCCTGCTTTATTTGTACTCCAAGGCCAAATTTGCCTGTTACTCTAGGTATTTCTTGGCTTCCTACTTTTGCATTACTGTCCCTGTGATGAAGAGAACATCTTCTTTGTATTAGTTCTGCCAAGGTCTTCCAGGTCTTTGTGGAGCTGTTCAGCCCCAGCTTCTTTGGCATTGCTGGCTGGGGCTGTCTGAGCACTTTAGAAAAATATTTTCAGGTCTCAGTGCACTGAGGGTTTTTCATTTTGAAAAGTCACCTTCCCATAAATGATTGTTCTTGTGTGCCCAGAGCTGTTTTGGAGGTCATTAACACTGAGCTCACTGGGTGGGATGCGGGTCTCGTGCCACCACTCTTTTATCATTGAGGGTATGTCCCATGCTTCTGTTGCCTGGTTTTGTGTTTAATCAAGCCTGCTTTCTCAAGTAATCATTAACTTACAGGAGTTTCACATATTTTTCTACTTAAAATCCCCTAGTGAGATAAACTATTGAGTCACCTGTTTTGTCCCTTCATTCTGTCCCTATCAGAATGAACTTCATTCTTCAGGGTAAAGCACATGCTTAAGGAAAGTCCTATTAAAATGTAGCTGTTAACGCAGGCCTGTAACCTATAAAGCATCAAATTCCAAACTGTGGTTTATGGATCCTTGAGAACAGATAGGCAGTAACCCTTGTATGTGAATAAAAGACAAGAAGGTAAAATCCAAAGCCAGAGAAAAGAGACCAAGTTTGAGACTTGAGACTGGTGATCCTAGGAGAAAAAGAAAAGCGGGTTCTCTGTATGTGGGTGCAAGTCACACGAGATGGTGTTAACCCAGCAGATCACAAAACCAGGGTCTCCTGTCTTCGCCTCCATGGAGAGCACTTGACTCATTGACTCCCCAGGCTCCTTCCCTGCTTCTCCTGGGACAATGGGATTTAGGGACTCAGAGCACTTTTAAAACATCCACATCTCCATCCAAGGGAGCCTAAGGATTGATAATATCCCAGTCTTCCTCCACAGAGCCAAATAAGGAAATGGGCTCCCTCCTACTTGCATTTGAAAAAAATGTTTCTATTGAAGTCTTGACCTGGGTCTTAAATGCAATGAGATCTTGGTCCTGGCAAGGAAAAAGAAATTCAAGGACATTGAAAAGGAATAGCAGGCACAGAGGCAGAACAAGAAAAGCACCTTCCCGACTGCAAACACAAGCACATCCTAAACTGGGCACATAAAGTGTGAAGCCCGCCTTTCTCCAGGAGGAGAACATGCTTGCAGGCGTGCTGAGTCACTTCAGTCCTGTCCAGCTCTGTGCAACCGTATGCATTGTAACCCGCCAGGCTCCTCTGTCCATGAGATTCTCCAGGCAAGAATACTGCAGTGGGTTGCCATGCCCTCCTCCAGGGGATCTTTCTGACCCAGGGATCGAACTTGCATCTCTTATGTCTCCTGCATTGGCCGGCTGATTCTTTACCACTAGTGCCACCTGGGAAGCCCCAGGAGGAGAATAAGTGGAAGCACGTTTGCCTCTTTCTCTAACGTCTTCCAGACATTTATTCTGGCGGCTGTGGGCATAGGCAGGTGCAGGCTGGCTCTGTCCCCCTCTGGTTCTTCTTTGCCGAGTCAGGGTTTAATATTTATTGAAGGCCCCGTGTCCAATCTTAACAAACACTGCATAATCAGACAATTGGTTTCTTCTCCGGCTTATCCAACAGCCTGCTCCTCGCAGAACAAGATTGATGACACGGATGAATCAGGGAGCGAGCTGGCTGCTGGCAGAAGTTTAATTAATGGATTTGATGTTTCTGTCAGCAAGTGCTATATTGGAACTGGCATCCTGGAAAAGTTGAGGCTCCGCACCCCTGACAGGATTCTCATCATCAGCCCACATGGCCAGGCCGCCTTGGGCTGTGGGAGGCCAGGTCCCCCTGGGGGCAGGAATTCAGTGCAGAGCCTGGGCATTGCCACCACCCTGTCCAGCCATAGGTGTTAGTTGACAGCTGTTCTATTAAAAGGACCTGTCATCCTGGCCTCGCCCCAGAGTGGTCTGCATCTCAGCGTGCAGCTTCTTTCCTTTTAGCCTGTGGGACGTGTGTTTTGTTTGTTCTTAAAGCTGTCAGTGATCCCTGTGCTGACTGACTTGTGCAGCTGTGCTGTTTCGTGTCCTTGATGAAGGAAACATGACTCCCAGGCCTGCCGTTGACACAGAGGCCACGGCTCATTGTCCAGAATCTGCTCCGCGGTGAGGCCAGCACGACCTGGCTTGGTGCGGGGTTGTGGGTGGGTGACGAGCAGGCCACAGCCAGATCCCTGGCTCTGAGCAAGGGGCCCTGGTATTTGTGAGCCCCCGGACCTTGAGTATTCAGGCTGGTGCAGTGGGGTTCTGGGTTGTATCGTATCATTAGTCACCCCACCACCAGCTGGTACTGACCTTGGGTAGTTCCCATGTAAAGGCTTTGGGGTTTTCCAAATACAATTAAATAGATCTGCCTTTGCAGGAGGTAGGGTTCTCACAGTGGAGTGTTTCGAGTCTTCCCCCAAAAGGTGCAGGACTTCTATGGCCCGTTAAGACTCAGAACTGTGCTATCGGAACGCTTCCAGAGAGGCTGATGGTTTCCAGGAGGATGCCACGCCGCCTCGTGGAAGGACATCATCTCACTGCAGCCTTTCTCAGCACTCACAGCCCTTCATTCATTCTCTTGTTATTTAGTGAGTGTATCTGTTAGGCCCTGTTCCATACCCTGGGGCAAAAGTAAGCGATTTTAAAAGTCCTTCTCATTTTTATGGTGCTTAAATATTTGGGGATTATTGGAGAATGCACAGACAGGAATCAGACACAAATTATCTCACATGGGCTGTAAAGAGAAATAAAGCAGAGGACAGGGATCCAGAGGGAGCCAGGTGGGCAAGGGAGGTTGTTTCATTCATGATGGCCAGATATGCCCTCTGAAAAGACACCCGAGTGAGGTGAGGAGTGAGCCGTGAGGACTTCTAGGGAGCAGGTGATATGGTACATCCACCGGCCCCGAGATGGGAGCAGGTTAGGTGGGATCAAGGCCCCATCCGGAGGCCATTGGGCTGAGATGGAGAAAGCAAGGAGAAAGGTGGTGAGGTCAGAAGAGAAAGGATCTTCTGACCTTGAAGGCAGCATTGGCTGTGAACCCTCCAGAAAGGTGAGCGAGTCTGTCTGAGGCTGTCGGTCCCTGCCACCCCAAACTCCTTCCTGAAGCTCTGCTGTCGGAACCAGGCCTCTGGGGCCTGCTCCAGGTTGTGGCCATCACTGTCCTTCAGATGTCAGCCCCTGACCTGTTGGGATGCAGGTGGCCTAGGCCCAAAGAACTGGGACCTGGTTGGCTCAGCATCACAGCGTGCAGTACCCCCGTCTGGCTGTGTGACCTTCAGCCAGCTCACTAACTTTTCTGTGCCTTGGTTTCCTTAAAAGCCGATGACGATGGCACCCACCTCACGGGTATTAAGGAAGCTGATAATGGCACCTGGGACCCAGTGCGAGCCTGGTGACTGTTAGCTCCTGTTCCCTCTGCCAGCCTGAGACTGGGTGGAGGGCAGCGGCTCCGCCTTAATATCCCTGGACCCCACCCTCGCTCCTGGTCCCACGTCTTGGTGCAGTGGGTGCTGAGTGACAGAGGCACACCTGTGATGCTGGGCCAGGGGTCCGCGCTCTGCCGAGCCTCTCTCTGGGGCTCTTTGTAATGATGGGACAGTCACTCCCCTCCCTGTAGCAGTGCGAGAGCCCACCCTTGGCCTCCTTTCTCTGTGTAGGAGCCCAGCGCAAGCGCGAGTCCCAGGTGAGGTCACACTGTGCCTCTGCACGGTCCCTTGTGCACTTTCTGCCCCCTCCTCCTCTCTGCTCAGGTCCATTTACCACCTTCTCAGTGAATAGGCCAGCAGCCCCTCCAGAACTTTGCAGAATTAGAAGTGTTATCCCTGCTGTGGGCCACCTTCGTGCTGTGGACCTTTGTGTGAGATGGTAGGTACACAGCCAGGAGGACAGAGGACACAGATCCCGGGGGCAGAAGAGCATCCTCCAATCTACTTGTCCCATGGTTTTCTACCAGAAAACTTGCATTTGGCTCTTTTTGCAGTGCAGATGTACTGGAGTGGGTTGCCATTGCCTTCTCTGTTAGCAGCAGCAGCAACGGTGCAAATGTCCAATTTGAAAAAATTTATTGTTGTTCAGTCGCTAAGTTGTGTCTGACTCTTTGAGACCCCATGGACTGCAGCACACTAGGCTTCCCTGTCCTTCACTATCTCCTGGAGTTTGCTCAAATTAATGTCCATTGAGTCGGTGATGTCATCCAACCATCTCAACGTCTATCGCTCCCTTCTCCTCCTGCCCTCAATCCCTCCCAGCATCAGGGTCTTTTCCAACGAGTTGGCTCTTTGCATTAGGTGGCCAAAGTACTGGAGCTTCAGCATCAGGCCTTCCAATAAATCTTTAGGGTTGATTTTCTTTAGGATTGACTGATTTGACTCCTTGCAGTCCAAGGGACTCTCAAGAGTCTTCTCCAGCACCACGGTTCGATAACATCAATTCTTTGGCACTCAGCCTTCTTTATGGTCCAACTCTTACATCCATACATGACTACTGGAAAAGCCATAGCTTTGACTTTTGAAAAAATCAGGAAAGACAAAACAAAACCAAAAACCAGAGCTACATTTGTATCCCCAAAGATTTTAACTAGTAAAGGCAGTTATTGAGCTAAGGCATGTGTTTCGTTTAATTTACCAGGGGCTAAATTAGCCTCATGGTAACAGGATTTATATCAATGTTGGTTCCCATGATCTGTCTCAAAAAACCTGTTAGAGGTAAGAACACTCCTAGTAATATTTCCTGGAAAGAGTTAAAAGACCCCCTCCACAAAAAAAAAAAAAAAAAAAAAAAGAAGAAGAAGAAAGAAAAGGAACTGCTACTTGATGCTTAATGAGGCCCCAAACCTGGTGAGCATGCTACTTCATTATTTCTCATGCTGAGGGGAGCACACCTGCTCAATTCTGTGTTGCTAAGTGTCTCTCACTGCAGTATGCATCCCTGCCAACAAAGGGAAGGCCACTTGGCTGCAGAAGCTTGTCACCCTCACGTTGCCAGCAACTCTCCGTCTGCTAGCTGGCTGGGGAGACTGGGGGTGGCCAGCACGTGGGGAGATGTGATTGGGGAAGCACTCTCTGCCCTCCTGGGATGTGGAGCTGGGATAGGGCCCACACCTCCTGCTGTGGGCCCACTTCCAGAACTGCTCCTACCAGGAAGAAAAGCAAAGCTCCCCAGTGCCACTTTGATGAATGGTTTAGAATAACAAAGCTGAGTTCATCAGAGGCCTACCTTCTGGAATCCGCGAGGGAGATGGAGGAAAGAAATGAGGCTTGTGCACAACAGAAATTTTTAGTGGGTACATGCTCATAAGTGTGACCCTCCCCAACCAGAGTTTTGGCTGAGATTGTAGATCGCAGGTGGTTGCAATGAGGCTTCATGATCTCAGGCTGCATTCAGGCAAGTGGAGGTTTCAGGCCCAACCTCATGGTGATGGCATGTGCCCTCTGTACCAGGCAGATGACACGTTCCATTTCAGAAGGTCCTCGCCTGCCTGTAGGATGCTCAGAGGATAGGGATGAGGGTGGTGAGGGGTCATGGAAGCGTCTCAGGTGATCACCTGCTCTTTGAGCTGCCTGCACGTTCAGAGGGCTGTTGAGGGGAAGCAGAGTCTAGCTCTATGGGAAGTCTGATTACTTTACAGCCTGCTCTGAACACCCACCTCCTGGGGCCGCTGGCTCAGGGGTTGCAGTCTTGCGCCTTCAAGGGGGGCTGGAATCCTGCCCTCCTGACCATGGCACCAGGTGGAGCCTCACTCCAGCTGAACCCTGGGCATTATTTGTAGAGGTTCACTCCACGTGGTTTCTTTTGTTGGTGGATTTCCGTTTGACTTGTACATCAAGAAAAGGGAAAGCTATTTTGATTATTTGCCAAGCTAATTTAAAGGCACACATGAGATCATTGCGTGGTGAACTGCATCTAATAACAGCAAATTAGATGAATTTGAAGAATCTTTTTTCCAGTAATGTATGTGCCTCCTGAATTGAATTATTCAATTAAACATGCTCATGTTTTCTAGAGGTTTTAGTCAATCATAAACACATTTTTAAAACCAAAAAACCCTTTAATGGAGTCCGGGTTTTTGCACTGGGAAAGCTTGAGCTCCTTTACTGGATCTGCAGGGCTCCTCATTCCTTCAACCAGTGTTGAGTGCTGGCCCAGGCCAGGTTCCGATGACGTGGCAGCATGGCTTGTGGCCCCTAGGTCCTCACTGAGGCCTCTGGTCCAGGCCAAGCAGGTGACGACGAAGCCGAGCCTCTGCCAGGGGGAGTTGGGGGTGGGCGGGGCTCTACAGGGACAGGTGGGCCCTGGAAGAGCCACACATCGAGCACAGGCCTCACCCACACCTGCAGGGCAGGAAGACTTCTGGAAGAGTGGCCGTGGAGAACTAAACCATGAGAAGTTATCCAGGGGAGAGCAGGGCGAGCAAGCTTGACAGGAGGAACACAGAGATGCTTAGGCAGCCGCTGGAGGGTGTGCAGAAGGCGGGCCCTGCTCAGGGCCTCTCCACCCTGAGGACAGAGGAAAAGTCTTTCCTAGCCTGGTTCTCACTCCCTCCACCCACCCAACTTTGTCTTTTCTCAGCCCCCTGCCTGAACCGCGTGTAAACACTACCGCACAGACCGGCTAGGATTCCCAGGCCAGGCCTCCCACCCTGCTGCTCCAGCTGCTCTCCTGTCTATAGACAACCCATCCCCCGGCCACCTGGGAGAGCCCAGATCCAGGCCTGGTCCAGACAGCCTGCTCCTACTGCCCATCAGTGCCATTCCTGGTGACCTTCTCCTTCTGACTCCCTTGGCGGTGGTGATTCTCAACAAGGGAGTCGTGCTGCCTTCTGAGTTCCTAAGGGGAGAACCATAGACCTCGCTCCTGGGCTCCAGCCTTGTGGAAAGTCTCTCCTGACCCTGTCTACGTGATGCTGAGGGTAGGGGCAGCAGTTCTCTTAACTCACCTCTTGGTGCCTTAAGTTTACCTTTAAAGCCTGGAGGAAGGGAAAAGGGTGTTGAAACATAGCCAGTTGAAACTCCAACTTCTCCAAGGCTTCTGTCCTGTAGCCAGCATCCTTGGGGCCTCCTTTCCTGCTTTTACTGCCACGGGGGTCTAACAGAGCTTGAAGGGCATGCAGGTGGGTCCTCCAGGATCTGGGTGGCCGTCTCTCCCCGTGGATTCTGTGCTACAGCGTCCCAGGCAGCGATTCAGGTCCCCATCGAGTCGCTGTGCACAGGCCAGTTATGACATGTTCTGTTACTGACTAAGGAAGGCATTTTGAGGCTCTTCCTACACAGGTTGGGAAGAATCTTCCCCCAAGGAGGTCATAAGATGTAGCAAAGATAGCCAGAACTGATTTCTTGAACCAAAGGGAGTGAGGTTGTTCATGGTGCCATTCAGCACAGTCTGCAGGGATGCTCATCACTCAGACCAAAACCAGCCTGCCTTACACTCATTTCTAAAAATCTTTAGCCACAGCTAGCACTTTGCATCACACTTGGTAAAGTAACAGCTTTGTTGAATATAGTTCATACAGCATAGTAGAAAGTCTACAGCAAGTCTCTTTCCCTTCCCCAGCATCTGGGCTGTGCTGGTCCTGGGAGACCGACATGGGCAAGGGGGAATAAAGATCAGAGATAGGGCTTCATTGTTAGCATCAGGCTTTCCTGAGACTCAGATTGGAGAGCTCAGAATTTACCAAATCATGGAACTAAATGCAAGGAGGCCAGTTATCACTGTGAGTTCCTGCACATGGCATATGAGCTTTGTGTAAGCTTTTCAGGAGTTTTTGTGGGCATTGGAAAACCATAAGCAGCAGTGAACTCATCTGTCTTGTTTTAATGGGATTTTTCTTTCAGTGTACAATTTTAATCTCCAAATGAAAGCTACTTTGGCTAATTCAGTTTTCTTAAGTTAAAAAAAAAAAAAAAAACAAAAAAACATTTAAATATAACCAGCTGAAGTTCAAACCCCACAGAAGGAGCCTTTCCTCAGCCCAGCATCACAGGCAAACATTTTTCCCCGCTGCTCTTTTTCAGCGAGTTGCAGACCTGGAACAAGAAAATGCACTCTTGAAAGATGAGAAGGAGCAGCTTAACAACCAGATCCTGTGCCAGTCTAAAGGTAGGTGCCAAGTGCTGGATTTTTCATTTTGGATTGGAATTTCTTTTCCAGACTGACTTCCCCCTGAGATTTCCACCAGGCGTGCAGTTGGTCTGGGTGCCACAGTGGGGAAAGGGTTCTAACAAAAGAAAGCTGAAAAAGAAGGGTGATTTTTAAGATCCCACTGCCGAATTTAGTTTCAGGAGGTATCATGCAGTGAGACGCACACATAATAGATGATATAATGCATGAGATCTGAGTTGGGGAGACCGTGCGCTCCAAGAGTGACGATGCAGTGTGCTAGCATCTGCGTGACCTTGAGCGAGTCCCTCGGTGACTGCAGTCCTCAGTTTCTTCATCTGCAAAATGGGCATAAGCCTGTGACCTACTTAGGATGGTGCTTGACCTGTCGTGAGCACTTAGGAACCGTGGTTATTGCTATTCTCAAGTTTAGCATCCACCGTACCTGTTGTGGTTTCTTCTCCCCAGTGGGTCACCTGTCAGTGTTTGCTGGAGAGGGGGTTGCGGGCCAGATCAGGGCCCCTCTCTCGAACATGCACGACCTGGGCTGCCGTCAGCTCCTGTGCGATGCCTGATCAAAGAGGAGCGGGGCGTGCAGACCCCGGTTCTCCCGTGACTCAGTGTGGCCTTCAGCAGGTGGCTCCCCTCCCCTCCCAGCTCCTCCACTGGACTATGCGAGTGCACAGACCTGCCCAGCATGGTGCTGTTGAAAACATTTAATAGTTCTAAATTTCCCTTTAAAAATTGTCTCTTTTCCACTGATTCGAATCTCAGGTGTGGGTAGGAGAAAAGCCCATCCACGTTCCCTCCTTCCCCTAACATAACCTGCGGCCTGGTCTCCTGGAGCCTCCTTTAATCCCTCTGCACAACAGGCACCTGAGCGGCCAGGAATAGGGAGGCGCGCTGGGTTTTTCCGTTGCTGTGACTGCTGTCTCGAGGGAGGGGCAGGCACAGTAACTGAGGGAGATGTGGTGTGCGTAGCGGCTTCTCTCCCTGGCCCCTGGGGGTGAGAGGGGCCTTCTCCCCTTCTGGACTGGAGCTGGGTCCATGCCGCCCTGGGCTCTGCCATGGGGGAGGTCGTTGAATAGACTCACCTAGTATCTGTGTCCTGAGCTTGTTGTGGGCGGCCTTTTAACCGGTGGTTAGTCACTTGTCTCCGAGTGAGTGGACGTGAGGGACAGCCACACAAGCAGCACTGTGGCTGCGGGCGCTTGCTTTCCAGATGAGTTTGCCCAGAACTCTGTCAAGGAAAACCTCATGATGAAGAAGGAGCTGGAGGAGGAGCGCTCCCGTTATCAGAACCTCGTGAAGGAGTATTCCCGGCTGGAGCAGAGATACGACAACCTTCGGGATGAGATGACCATCCTAAAGGCAAGGAGGGCAGTCCCGACGCCCACCCATCGGCTCTGTGCCCTTTTCCCCACGCGGCCGCCACCCCAGCACGGCTCTCTGCACGGCAATGCCCTGGATCGGTGTCCCCGCTACCCGCCCCCCACCCCACCCCAGAGTCCTCACCCGACCCGTAGGTGGTTCTCACACAAGCAAGCGGCTGGGTGATGAGTCGTTCCCAAGGGCAGCTGCTTTTCCAGCTTTGGGGTCTTATGAAGATTTTAGGACTTGAAGGGAAATTCTGCCTGCATGAATGTATCCCCTTTCTTATTTCTGTTCTGAAAAAGCCCCTGTGTGAGAGCGGGAAGGGTGTGGGCAGCACACACTGCGGGCAGGCCCTCAAGAGCCTGATGGTTTGTCCTAATCCTCAACGCGCATGTGAATACATAGGCGCATTTTCATATTTCAAGATTTGCCATTCTTTTTTATCCCATGTAACTGTTCCCTCTCGAAATGCACAAACAAGACTAAGTTAATTGCATAGAAACCAGGAAGAGAAGCTGAATAGGAACATATATAGAGATCTAAAATTTTCCCACCAAGATCACTTTGACTCTCAAAGGCAAATCAGATGCAAAGGGGGAAAAAGTTATTTTTAAGTGAACAGTATAAATGGTAAGCTCTATTTCTAATATGCTTACTATTTTGAAAAACCAAGATCAGTGGCACGCAGGTTGAAGCAGGGGTCGCGA
This sequence comes from Bubalus bubalis, assembly GCF_019923935.1. Lineage (NCBI taxonomy): Eukaryota > Metazoa > Chordata > Mammalia > Artiodactyla > Bovidae > Bubalus > Bubalus bubalis. The sequence continues at coordinate 12,634,328 of NC_059178.1, forward strand.
GGGGCTGGAGTGAAGCCTTCTCCTCAAGAGGGAGGCTGACAACAGGACTGTGTGCACTGCAGGGCGATGGGGTTAAGGGTCGTTTCAGAAAAAATCCACCCAAGAGTTGGGGGTTTGCACTGAGGGAACGCAGTCCCGCTGTGGGGCTGTGTTCTCCTCGAGGTGTCACTCTGTTGCTTGGCTGGATGGATGGAAGAACTGTAGGTGAAATTTCTTATTGGAACAGCTCTATTTAGCCATCACTCCAAGAATCAGTGGTACCTATTCTTGTTGACAAGTGAGGCGGAAGTCTACTCTAGGGTCTGCCGTTACTTGGAAAATGATAGCTCTTATTAACATTAGTTCATTTTGAGTTTTCACGTTTCTCTCCCTGAACAGCAAACCCCAGGCCACCGGCGGAACCCGTCAAACCAAAGCAGCTTAGAATCTGACTCCAATTACCCGTCCATCTCCACGTCTGAGGTGGGAGACACAGAGGACACCCTCCAGCAGGTGGAGGTGAGGAAGGCAGGCTCTCGGCTGGTCTCTGCGCCCCGGGGTGGGGTGGGGTTGGTGCCCTGCGTGGAGCCCCCAAGGCTGGCAGCCACAGTGCCTACGGCTTGTTTCTGACAGCAGGGCCGCTTGGACTGTGGTGGACTTCTTGACTTTCTTATCAGCTCTCTGGAGTTGATATTTACTGCGCAAGGCAACAAGTTATTGTTCCCACTCTACATAAAGGAAGATCCCTGATTCCTCTTGCAAAACTGAGGACCCACTGCAGAGAGGTGAAATAGCTGGAGGAGCTAAGTCATTAGGACATGTAAATTAGCATCCCCACTTACTGTCACGGTGCACATAGTCATATCAACAGATACACAAGAAAATGTTCCTTCCTGACTTAGCAGCTGGATAAAACGCAGAGAACAGCAACAAATATTTCAAACTCCAGATATTTGCGGAATGACTGTATCTTTGTCAGTAATGGCCTCTTAGAGTCACTCGATGGTCTTTATAGTCTGTGTGTAATTTTATCAAAGGTACATAGACAAAGGATTTTTCCTCTGGCATTTGAAAAGCAGAAAATGACAAGCATGTAAAACGTTATGTAGCACGTGGAGATAGATGTAGAAGAGATAAAAACAAACATGACAAATGAAAAACAAAACAACAAATGTACTTTGAGACGTCCCTGTGCCAGACACTGCTTCCAGGTGCTAGGGAAACAGTAGGGACTGACCCAGAGGAAGTCCCTGCCTGCATGAAGCTTGTCTGATGGAAAGCTAGACAGTAATCAGTCGATGGAAGATGCTGGCTTAAGTCCCTTCATTTTGCTTAGCAATCTCCTCCTTTTTCAGAGGCTTTGGTCAGCCAGATACACCACCCAAGTGTTTCTTTGTGTGACAAGTTTACATGCAGACATAAGCACTTCCATCGGTGGATTTATGTTCTTTAAGGAAGCTGAGGCTAGGTCTTGGGACTGGCCGAGCAGTACACTCGGTGCTGGCTAAGCACAAAGCATTCATTAAGTGCTGAATGAACCAAGTTTTGTTGTCCCATATGTACACACGTAGACTTTCTAAAAAAACTTTTCATTTTGTATTGGGGTATAGCCAATTAGCAAACAGTGTTGTGATAGTTTCAGCTTAATAGCCAAGGGACTCAGCCATAGGTATACATGTTTCCATTCCTCCCCTTAAAAATCCACGTGGATATGCTTGTGCAGATATCCGTGTTTGTCACCCCCACATTTGACAAACTCTTGAGGACAAACCAAGGCATGAATCTTAAGGAAGAAACCTACTGGGAATTGGTGGTGTGGAGCCTGTTGGATAAGTGGGTTGCCTGGCAGGACAAGTGATGGTTTTGTTTCGAGGTGCAATGACGTGGCGTTTGACAGCCCATTTATAGTCATTAGCAACCACACTGATCCTGTATCAGGATGCATTACATCCTGGGTTTTACAGTGTCTCTGGTTCGAGACCATTCTCTAGAAATGAGCTCTTTTAACTTCCAAATAAAGTGGTTGCGTCTTTATCCATCTGTTCCTGGAGTGTATGATCAGTTATCTTAAGTGTCTCACACGGAACAATATAGGTGACTGAGATGCAGATGTTATTCAGACAGAGAGTGAGCCTGGAGCACCAACTTTAATATGAAAATGCCACATGGTTGGCGTTGGCTTTGTCTCAGAAGTCTGGATTGGTGATGTCTAGGAGGGAGATGGAGGACAGACAGCTGACATGAGGGACATGTGTGTTCCCTAAGGCATCCGTGCTATTAAAACTTTCTCTTCCTGCTTCCTGTCTTCCCTGGAAGGAAATTGGCCTGGAGAAGGCAGCCATGGACATGACTGTCTTCCTGAAGCTGCAGAAGAGGGTGCGGGAGCTGGAGCAGGAGAGGAAGAAGCTGCAGGTGAAGCTAGAGAAGAAAGAACAGCAGGACGGCAAGAGAGTCCCGGTGCGTGAAGGGGCTGCAAGCCTGCAGGGGCACGCTCCCAGGGTGCTGGCCTCAAAATGACCCTGCTCACTCCTGCCAGGGCACATGGGCCGGGTGTGACCCCGCAGGGTCGTGCTGGGCCTGGGTGTCAGGGAAGCGCTTCATCTCGTGTTGGTGACCTATTGAGTCTTCTCTGCCAGTGCCCACATCACCCCAGTTGGACAGGAGTCCACTTCCCAAGTAACCCCAGGGCAGAGAATTTCCACTCGTGAAGCCAATGGGGAACCTGTGTCACTGTCGCCCCCTTGCAAAGAGAACCAGGGTGTGATTAGAGTATAAATACAGGTGGCCCTCTGCACACTTGAAAATTCACCTGTGACTCTAGTCAGCCATGGTTCTACATCTGAGGAGTCAACCAATCACCGATTGTGTCCTGCTGAAGAATTTACCATTGAAAAGCACGCAAAATTAAGACTCATGCAGTACAAACCCAGGATGGTTCAAGGGTCGACTGCGTAGGCAAAAGTCAAATCTGAGAAAATCGATGGCCTTTTGTACCTGGAATCCAGTGTGGGCTTGAGTTTAACCCCATTGGGTCAGGGGCAGGGCCAGTTTGCAGTCAGTCACCCTTCTTTCATAGGACTGTACCTTCATCTCAATCTAAGTTATCATCCACATCTTGGGTCTTGAAAAGATATTTCTTGAAACCTTCGTGTCTACAGATGTATGGCTCTATCTATGGACCTACCGGGCACCTATGCAGCGCTCAGCATTGTGCTGGTGTCAGACTCATTGTATGTGTTGAATGTTTATTAAATGAGGGAAATTCAAGCAAAAGAGAAATTCACAGATTGACTAGATTGTAAATTTGAGGGATGTGTAATCTAGTTCAGTTGGACCAGATATAACATAGATGAAAAATGAAAAATACCATTGGTGGTATTTGTAATAAGTGCCAGGTTGAGTACAGACAGGTTGGTACTGTAGGAATAGAGAGTCCACTGCTGTTAGCAGTGATGCAGAGGTAACCGCCACTTGCTGTAAGAACCACTTCTGATGGGATTCGAGGCCATTCTGCAAGGATCACATCATTAGCTGACCTCATAGTGGGTTTGTGGAAGGCCTTGCGTCTGTTTTCATTCCCTGATTGTCCATTGTGGGGTTTGACCCGCTCCCTGCATCCTCAGCCCCACCCCCATCCTACCCCATCCGACTACCTTTCTAATCAAGCATGATACAGACGCTGATCTGTGTTGCTGGTAAATTCCTAGGCTTTTTCTTGAGCAGGAAGTGGGGAGGTAAATCTTGCTGATGGATTTAAATCTCTCAGGTGGATTAGATGCAGAATGGAGAGTGAAAGGATTAGGTTTATAAATGACTCATTCAATTAGGAGAGAAGCTGCCCTGACTGGCGCACGCAAATCAAAGAGATGAAAAGCTCACAGACATCAAACCAGGCCTGACCTGGAAGTTCCTGGCCGCTTGGCTGCCCCTGCAGGCTCACTCTGCAGGCTCCCCACCCCAGGGCTGCCAGATAACTTCAGAATCTGGGCTTTCAGACTTCTGCTTGTGTTGACACCAGAGAAAGTGGGTATGGTGGTGGTGGTGATTTAGTTGCTCAGTCATGTCCAACTCTTTGCAACCCCATGGCCTGTAACCACCCAGGCTCCTCTGTCCATGAAATCTCCCAGGCAAGAATACTGGAGAGGGTGGCCATCCCCTTCTCTGGGGGATCTTCCCGACCCAGGGATCCAACCTGATCGCCTGCATTGCAGGCAGACTCTTTACCCTCTGAGCCACCAGGTAGGCTCAGAAAGGGTATATCTCTCCTTAAAAAATAATCACTGAGCAAGAGTTAGAACCACAGGTTTGGCTCAGAGCCCTGGAATGTGCATGGAGCATCTCTGCTTAAGAAGAATGGCCTTGTTTCTGCCAGAATTCAGTAAAGAAGGCAAAAGTAGGGAGGGGAGAGTATGGGATCTCTGCAGAAACCCTGAAACTGAACTTTCTGAGAGCATGTTCTGGGGTCTGCCCTTGGTCCCCAGAGGAATTCTGAGCCACCTGGGTCTTTATTCTGGAGCAGTATGGCCCTGGGCTCAGCTCCAGAGAGAGGCCAGGCTCTGGATGTGGAATGACAGGGAAGACAATAGGGAGTCTATCAGCGTGGGTGGGACTGAGCCTGCCGTGGTGGGGACCCTCTAGGACAGCCAGTCGGTGTGTCTGACTTCCCATCCCCCCTGCTCCCTCTCCTCCGGCCTGGCTACCAGGGGGTTTCCAGTGGGCGGTCCACTTAGAAACATAACTGCCAATCCACGTTAATACAGCGCTTCAGGTTTTGCATAGATGATCTCCGTTTTCCAAGAACCTAAAGCTCTCAGTGTGGGGCAAACCCCTGTTGCATTAGGACACCAGCGCAGGCCTCTCCCCAGGGCAGCAAGTCATAAGCTGACCCTGAGTGGTCACAGCCCCACCCCTGGGGATGCTGGGAGACGAAGCAGAGGCTGCTTTCCCAGGTCACAGGCTGGAAACCGTGGAGCCAGTGTCACTGTCCTTGACCTCAAAGGGGCTACAGGAGGGGCTCAGATCCAGCCCCTTCCTCCCAGCCTGGGACACACCTCCTCTGTCGACAGCTGGACTTCAGGCTGCCAGCACTATGTATAATCTAATTAAGCTCTGTCAGGTTTAACTCCCTAAACCCTCTCATTCATGGACCGTCACCCACTACTTGAGATCACCCCAAGCAGTTAACCCTTTACAGAGGTTTGTCTACCCCTTCTCAGTGGACAAGTCAAGTCCAAGAGCTGCCAGACAATTCCAAGAGTCATTGGCTCAGCTGAGTCCTAATGGGCGAGTATTCCTGTGGTTGTCATTGACAATCCCAGGGGTGCAGCTGTGATGTCAGACCGCATCCACGGTGCTCTGCGTGGGCCAGCTGGCTCACTGCCTGTCGTAGGTTCTTATAAGGACCTGGAGGAAGCAGACTTCTCTACAAGGTGCTCAGAGTAACTTAGTTGGGAAAACGGTTCATGTGCACACACATCCCCCAAACAACCGAAGAGGAGCTCGTCAACATAATAAGTACAGAATTATTATGTTAACCTTCTTAGTAAGCACGCAAGTCTGATGGTGTTAGTTTTGTAGGGCTGCTGAAACAAAGTACCACAAACTAGATGGCTGAAAACAACATGAATTTATTCCCTCATGGCTCTGAGACCAGAAGTCAAAAAGTCAGTGGTCAGCAGAGCAGTACTCTCCTAAGGGCTCTTGGGAGATGACCCCAGTCTCTGCCTGCATCTTCAGGTCACATGGCACTCTTCCCTGTGTGGGTTTCTTTTCTCCTCCTCATAAGGACCCCAGTCATATCCGACTAGGGACCATCCTAATGACCTCGTCTTGACCTGCTCACATCTGCAACGGCCTGTTTCCAAAGGGGGTGACAATCACAGGCACCAGGGGTTAGGACCAGTGTATCTTTTTAGCAGACATGGTTCAACCCATAACAGTATGATTTGTATTCAACCTGTAGGTGCTCATGAAGATCATGTGAACGAAGTTATGTAGGGGATGTGGGCAGGCAGGGAGGGGTTAATTACAGAGAGCTCTGTGGTGGCCTATGGTAGGAAGCTGCACTTTGGAGGCAGAAAAGAGACGGACACACGGAGGGTGAGGGTGCTGGGTTCACGAGGAAGGGTCAAGCCCCTCCTGACCGTGGAGGGAGGTCCTCCTGGGGAGCAGCCAGCCTGTGGCCCGTGCTCACCTCTCTGCCTCGTTATCCACACAGGCGGAACAACCAAGCAATGACTCAGATTTGGACCAGGATGCAGATCTAGCCTACAACAGTCTGAAGGTAAGATTCTTGGAAGACAAGCTTCCTTGAACTGCCCCTGTGGAGGCCTGGTGATGACTTGGGCGGCAGCAAAGCCTCCTGAGCTCCCGTCTGCTCTAAGTGGGGCCATCAGCACAGTTTCCTCTTCCTCCGTTTGTTTCTTCATCTTCAATATGAGGGGAAATTTGTATGGTGGCTCAGATGGCAAAGAATCTGCCTGCCATGCAGGAGCTCTGGGTTCTATTCCTGGGTCAGGAAGATCCCCTGGAGAAAGGAATGGCTACCACTCCAGTATTCTTGCCTGGAGAAAATCCCATGGATAAGAGGAGCCTGGCAGGGTTGCAAAGAGTCAGACACGACTGAGCGACTAACAGACGTCCTCCACGAAACTATATATGCTAATAGGAAATTTTCCCTCTATACAACACCCCCAGCCCAAAATTTGCCAGTTTTCCACACCAAACAATTCTCCAGTTCTCTGTGGACACCAACTAGGTGTCCTTCAGTTAAATTCAGTTCTGGTACAAACTACTGAGAGTTAACAGAGAAATGCCCACGTGGGTAGTGGAGTGGTGGGAAGGACCCTGTACCAACCTTGGAACTCACTTTCTCTGCTCCACCCTCAGTTTCCTCATTCATTAAGGAAAGGGGTTATGCCCAGTGATCTCCCAGCTCTGTGATCCTATGGCTCTGTAACAAGTGTGCAACCAATGCCTGCTTATCCATGTTCTTGGTTTTCTCTGGGAAACTTTGAATTCCATGTATTCCAGGACCCTGTCAGCAATTTATATAAAATTATCAGACTTTAAATTGCCTGACTTCATCTTAAACACAAAGTTAAATATTTTGCCTTGAAATTTTAAATACATTCCAAAATTGAGTTTCAATAGTATTCTTGGCTCTGTACATAGGCAATTTTTTTCTCTGCTAGCACTGGCAGTTGGTGGCTTTCTGTATGACCAAACCAGTGTTCTTGGTCTCTTCTCCAAAACACCAGTCCGTGTGATGCTCCTTAGAAGATGGGGGCAGAGAGGCCCCTCTAGACAAATAAATATAGGATGTTGTGGTTTAGTCGCTAAGTCGTGTCTGACTCTCATGATCCCCATGGGGGTATAGCCCACCAGGCTCCTCTGTCCACTGGATTTCCCAGTCAAAAATACTGGAGTGGTTGCCATTTCCTTCTCCAGGGGATCTTCCAGATCCAGGGATCGAACCTGGGTCTCCTGCATTGCAGGCAGATTCTTTACTGACTGAGCCATCAGAGTTAGGATATCTATCATTATATATCCTCTTTTGTAAAGTCAAAAAATATATTAACATATTAGGGTTCCAGGAAGTCCTCTGTTAACATGTGGAAACTTTAACCCAGTGCTTCCATGAAGAAAGATTTTGTAGCTGGATGCATCTAGAAATACGAACCCTGCTGAATCACTTAGAGGAATGCGACCCTAGTAGGGGTATCATGTCGGATCCTTAGTACCAATAACTTTGGGTTGTGGTTTCAAGTCCAGGCCCAGACTTTGACCTCTTGCTGACATAGTCAGAACCTCTCTGTGGCCCGACATTAAAATGGGAAGGTTATTGTTAGCTTCCCAGGCGGGCAAGGCTGGTGATTAAGGAAGGTGGTGGAGGAGGAAGCCCTCCTGGGAAGGGTGCCCTGACCCCAGGGAGTGACAAGAGTGTTGCTGGGCCGCCTCCCAGAGGCAGGAGCTGGAGTCGGAGAACAAGAAGCTGAAGAATGAGCTAAACGAGCTGAGGAAAGCCGTGGCCGACCAAGCCTCGGAGCACAGCCCAGCTACCGCCGGCACCCCCGACAGCTACAGCCTCCTGCTGAACCAGCTCCGGGTGGCCAACGAGGAGCTGGAGGTGCGCAAGGAGGAGGTTCTCATCCTGCGGACCCAGATCGTGAGCGCCGACCAGCGCCGCCTGGCGGGCAAGGGCTCGGTGAGGAGGGGCCCACGGGCCAGTGCGGGGAGAGGTGCTTTCCTTAGGTGTCTTCACCCAGGAGGGTCTTCATCCTACAAGACCAGAGTCTTTTGCTCTAGAGTCGCCTCTAAAAGTAGAGCAAGCTACCTGCTGTCCTCCCAGCATGACTTCATGGGAGACTTTGCTGGAAGCTTCTAGAATCTTCTGAAGTTACTCGATAGGAGCACGTTCAGAAGGAAGGAGGGGCAGAATCAGAGCGCACCTGGGCCACAGCCTGAGCAGCTCCCCTTGGCCTGCCTTTTCACCTTAGGTCTTGTCCTTTGTTACTTTGTTACCTAGGTGGAGAAAGCCTTTCCTCTCTCTCTCAGCCTCCCAGGGTGACAAGTCAAATGCAGCATTTGTTCCTAATGTTTCCGCCTCCTGCACAGATTGAGGAGCAGGAATGGAGGGGCCAGGGGCCGCCTGGGCTGCCCTGGGCATGGGCCTAGGGTGTGGTGGGGCAGGTGTGTGAGCAGCACTATTTGTGGGGGATGTCACACCGGGACAGACTTCAGCTGTGTCCTCTGCATTCGGGGAGCTTTCTCCTCCAGGGACATCTTGCCTCTCTCCACCCCATCGTACCAGCCCCCCTGCTCTGCACTCGCTGTCTTTCACAGCCAGGCCTTATTGCTCCCTGACTCTCCCCATGTGATTCTAAAATCTCATTCCTGCCAGGGATTAACTCCTGTTATCTGAAGTCTTCCTGGGCCTTCATCTTTTCCCAAAGACTCATTTTTTTTCCACCTCTGTGTATGAAGTCATTTCATGACAGTTATTCGTATAACCAGAGTTCTTTCTCTCTTAATCGGGGATCTCCTAGGAGCCAAACATCAATGCCCGAACCAGTTGGCCGAACAGCGAGAAGCACGTGGATCAGGAAGATGCCATTGAGGCCTATCACGGGGTCTGCCAGACTAACAGGTAAGCCCCACCTCTCAGTGACTGCGCCTGGGGGAGGCGATCAGGCAGGGGCCCTGCCCAGCCTGGCACGTGAGACCCCTCCTCAGGCACTGACCATGCGCTCAGTATTGGTTATTATGGGAGATAAGTGGGGAGGAGCGGAGTCGGTAAGTCCCATGCACTGAAGTAGCCCGCTGTTAGCGTCAGGAAGACTCCAGTGAACACCCCTGGAGCATCTAGAACCCAGATCCTCTGAGCAGCCCTGACAGGAGCAGAGGGAGGCCTGACCGGGAGTGACTTCTGTAGAAACGGGAACAGGCGTCAGGTGAGCCCGCCTGAGTGGTAGCAGGGAGCCTGCCGCAGCTGCTTGCTGCCGTGCTACCGTCTTCACCAGCCCGGCTGGTGAACAAATGTGACGGTGGGCCCCGTGCCCTATCATTGAAGACATGGAACCCACGCCAGGCCCTGCAGAGGTTGGATGGGAGACTCTGACCACTGCCGGATTGGCTAAAGAGATTTCCCAGGACTTCAGTGAACTGACCACCTTTAGTTCCCCCTCAAGGATGAGCTACCCAGGATTAAGGCAAAAGAGAGTGGCCGAGAGAGGCAGAGGACCAGGGTGGAGCAGGGCCCTGGCGGTAGCACACCTGAGCACAGGAGAGGGTGCACGGAGGATCTGTCTGCTCACCAGCTCTTGAGTGACAGCGCTCGTTTCCTCGTCTGGCCTGGGGACAGTCTCGGCAGCCTGCCGCACGGTGACTGGGATGGGCGAGTTCGTCGAGTGTAGCTCAGTGCTGCTGCCTGGGAAAGCGTGCAGTTAGCGGTGTTGGTGTAGAAACTGTTAGTAGTTGCGCCTCCTTCTGCCTCCCTGGGCGCTTGTGTCAAGTTGGAACTGGCCCTTTCCCCTGGCCACCTTTCTCTCTCCCTGAATGTTGATCAGTCACTAAGCATTTATTCAAAATTGCAGGAAGCGGAAATTGTCAGCAGGGGGCCCTGGGAATGCGTGGTGAACCGTTGGTAGGAAAGTCACTGAATGACGTGAGGACTTCCCAGGGCTTTGATGCCCCGTCTCCTCATCTAGCTCCTCTTTCCGCCCATGAGGAAGCTGAGCAGCTCAGGCCACACAGCAGGCCCGTAGCTGAGTCAGGGTGGAAGGCGAAAGGCCTGATGCCCAGGCTGGGCTGCTTCCAGCCGACTGCATAGGCGATACGAAGGTAAAGGTATTCTCGCAGGCCCCCAGGAGGAAACCATTTATTTCAAGAGAGCTATAATTCTTTTCCATAAAGGAAGGAAAAAAGAAAATGAAAGTGAATTTCTGCATGCCAAAACTGCAGGCAAGATTTACTCATTTTAAATTATCTTGGGTGAAGATAAGAAATGAGATGAATAAGAAAAAGGAGCACAGATGACATTTAAAAAAAATGTTTTTAAAAGAAAGAAGAAAACAGGGAGCTTGGTCCTGATGGCGGAGTGGGAATATCTTTCTGATCTCCCTTTTTATTCATCCAGATGGTTTGTCAAAGTCCCGAGTCAAGGTTTTCCCAGGGCATGCTTAATACCCTGGATTCGTCTTCCTTTACAGCAATGATAATGATGGTTATAAAATAAAAATAGCTTTTCTTATATCTTAAAATAATTCCATACCCAGCAAGCCCAGGGTACAATAGGGAACTAACAGCCTGTGACACCGAGTTAAGTATAGAAGGGAGCCGCTGCCTCCAGGAGGGAAAGCCAGGGGAACCAGTTCTCCAAGTGCCTGGAAGGGACGTCAGTGGGTTTGTCAGTCTTCTTCGTGAGTCCCAGCGGTCAGGGAGGACACCAGTGGGCAGGCGGGCAGGACCAGAGGATTGGGATCTGATTGCTGGGGCCCAGCCAGCAAGCGCATCCTTTCCAGCAAAGGTGCTTTGAAGGCACAGTTGCTCTCGGTCTCCTACCATTTTCCTGTGGTGGAGTGTGTTCTGGCTTAAATGTAAATTGTATTATGCAGGGACAGTTTTGGAGTTCCGTGGTTGGAAAGTCTGTCCTCTCCCTAGAAAAACTTACACTTGTAACGCTGAATTTTTCTTAGGTTTCCAGAGAGAATGTAGACACACACACACACCCCCCCAACCTGATCACAGCCCCTCCAAGAGCACTGGTCCCCAAGTTCAGAACCTTTTCACTTGCTAACTGTCATAGTCTATAGAGTTACTTTTCTGATCTTTGCCAGCTGTGTCTTTTGTCCTCAAATGTAGGTCGAAAAGCCAGTGTTGAGGACCTGCTCCGAGAAGAGCCGCAGAAACAGGCATAGCACGTCTGTCTCCAGACGCGCTCTCATTTTCACATCTGGGGAATTCAGACAAAACCAGCATCGTTATCAGCATTTTATAAATGGCAGAACAAGAGTAAAGACAGGGCTGGTCCGTGCCCCAGAGATGGGCTGCCACAGACAGGCTGGTGTTTGGAGAGACTGTCTTTTCAGAGCTGTCTGGAGCCAAGTCCATCAGAGGGCTGGGAGACAGAGCTTCCTGCTGCTCTGAGGCTGGCTTGGCCTCTGGGCATGCTGGGGGGGAGGGGCGGTCACAGAGCTGCAGGGGGCAGGGGTGTGGCCAGGGCTCAGACCTGGCTCCAGGAACCGGTTCCCTTAGTTGCTGGCAAGTTCCACCCACACCTTGCCAAGGTGGTGGACTCAGGGTGCATTCTTGGACCCTTCCTCAGGTCCCAGGAAACCTCCTCGCAGGCCCCCTCCACCCAGCAGGTGCGGGGAAATGACCGGAGCCCTGGGCATGAGAGCAGCTTTGCCATTGCCACCTGGGCTTGGGCAGCTGGGGGGCAGGGGTGGGGGGATGTCAGCCCCTAAGGGGCCTGTGCAGGAGAGTGGAGACCTTGTCCCACCAGGCAGGGGCTTGTGCAGCCTCCTTGGGGTGGGGTTGGGGCTTGGAGTTAGGGTTCCTTTAGACTGGAGCCCCAGCAGCTGCAAGCTCTCCTGCTGGGCAGAGTGAAGAAGGGGAACTTGATTATGCTCAGCTTGTCTCACAGACCCAGCTCGGCCGCTCCTGGCTGGAAGCTCTGTGTTTTCCTTAACGCTCCCCGAACGCTCTTGGCCCTGAGCCATCAGCACGGTTTGCTACGATTCCACGGCATAACCATACGTGTCCACAAGCAGTTCCCTGCTGCATGGCCAGGCCTGTCTGTGCTCTCAACATCCCTCTCGCTTCTGGTGTTGGGGAGCCATCTCCCATTTCTCAGAGGTCCCAGAATCTCCTGGGCAGTGGGGTAGAAAGTCTGGGTGGGAACTAAAGACGGAGCACAAAGCAGTCTTTGTAGAATTGGGACATCGACTGTCTCGGAGCTGGCAGGAACCACGCCTGTTCTGTTCACAGGACGGCAGGCTCTTACACTGGACCAAGGGCTTGTGGTCAGGTCCTGGTTTCCACAGTCTCCACAGAGGCAAAGTCATATTATCCCAGGCCTTTCCTGGTGCACGACTTTAAGGTTTTAGGTTGTGTAATTATAGATCTAGAAGAAACTTCCCAGATAAATCAGCTGAGCACTTTCACTTTACACCTGAAGAAACAGGCTCGGGCATGTGGGTGGCTAACCCAGGTAGGAGCTTGTTAGCCGAGGGGAGTGGCTGCCATGTCTTGCCACCTCCTGTGTTCAGGGACTCTGCCTGCCTCTTACTCGTGTGTGTGTGTGGCCTCTTTGGGAACAAGGCTCAGCACAGTGAGACATATGAATATCAATTCAGTTCAGTCGCTCAGTCGTGTCCGACTCTCTGCGACTCCGTGGACTGCAGCACGCCAGGCCTCCCTGTCCATCACCAACTCCCAGAGCTTACTCAAACTCATGTCCGTTGTGTCGGTGATGCCATTCAACCATCTCATCCTCTGTCGTCCCCTTCTCCTCCCGCCTTCAATCTTGCCCAGCATCAGGAATATGTAGGTTGATATTAAGCGACATGAAGGACTTATAACATTTAAGAAGTCAATTCCTGTGAGCTTGTTTCGGGTTTTCCTTCTTAAGCCACCAGGTGGCGCTCTCTCCCCAGCTCGTCACCCGCCCCCGCCCAGCGGTGTGGGAGGAGGGGAGGCAGGCCCCTTCATGGGAAACAAAAGACAGGCCTGGAGCTGGCTGCTGCTGCTGCTGCTGCTAAGTTGCTTCAGTCGTGTCGGACTCTGTGTGACCCCAGAGACGGCAGCCCACCAGGCTCCCCCGTCCCTGGGATTCTCCAGGCAAGAGTACTGGAGTGGGTTGCCATTTCCTTCTCCAATGCATGAAAGTGAAAAGTGAAAGTGAAGTCGCTCAGTCGTGTCCGACTCCTAGCGACCCCATGGACTGCAGCCCACCAGGCTCCTCCGTCCATGGGATTTACCAGGCAAGGATACTGGAGCGGGGTGCCATTGCCTTCTCTGGAGCTGGTTGAGTGGTTCTTAATTTACTCGAGTGCCTGACTTCCGGAGCTCAGTGGATGACTGGGCCGCATGGTTCTCTACTCCAGTCTTTCTGCCCTATGCCTGGTGTGTTATAAGAATGAGGGATGAGACCTTCCTCACCGCAGGGCTCAGCAGCACATGTGGCCCCCTCCCCGAGAGGGGGTCTCCTGGGAGCTGCAGGGGTGAAGGGACCCTCTGAGGCCTGGCAGCCCCTCCTCGGGGTCTGCAGGACCCAGCCAGGAAAGGACCTGAGAGCAAGGCCAGGAGCCCTTGGGTTCTAGCCCGGGTGTCAGTGTCAGGCAGGTAGCCTCCCCCTTGGTGTGTCCACCCGTGTGGAGATAGTCGGGGATCCCCAGGGGCCCCTTCAGAAATAGACGCTGTGCCCACCTCTGGGCCTGACCCCACGCTGGCCGTCACTGTGCCTGGAGTTCCTGCCGGTGACCTGCCCTCTGGGTTAAAGCCACTAACACAGCGCCACCAAAAGGCCCGTGTTCAGTGCTAAGGGTTAACATCCGAGAAGGGGAAGGCCTACGCTGTTGACTGCCCACCTCACACAGCCCAGGCCACGTGTGGATGTGCAGGGGGAGTGGAACACACGGGTCAGTTGGGGAGGGGGCGGGGAGCTGGCACGATCTGGGGAAGGCAGGCCTGGGGGAGGTGCTGGGCCCTGACTCGGGGAGGTCCCAGGGCACACACCCAGCTGGCGGGAGGCAAGCGTGGGCAAGAAGCAGAGGCCATGGAGCCTGCCTATCACTAGCGCTCCCTCGGCTAGTTCCGGACACTGCAGAGTCGGGCCTGTGCTGGGTGTGACCAGCTATGCCCGGGAGGTGGCCCACACGAGCCCTGCTGGGGCTAGGCCCTTCCTCATGAGGAGGAGCTGGGGGCTGCGGGGGAGATGTGACAGGTAGCTGCACCCCCCCAGACCTCACACACATCCTGACCAACAGGGCATCTGGCGGCCAACCACGAACAGAAATGCTCTGGGAACGACTGTCATCTCCTGAGAGTAAGATTGCTGGTCTTGACCGCAAGCAGAGTGGACACAGCTCCCACTTCCTGCTTCCTGTCAGGGTTCTGGGGTCCAGCCCGCAGGAGCAGGGGCCTCTGGGAACAGGGACGGAGGGGCCGAAGTTGGATGGGGACAGCAGGGCTCTGCCTGCTGCCCGCCACCCGGTGCTGCCGGCCTTCGAGGGTCTCGTGCGTGCCCTGGGCTGGGCAGGGCTGGGGAGTCCATGCTGGGGGAGTCTGTGACACGTGCCTCCCTTCTCAGAGCTGCCTGGCTGGCATTGGGAAAACACAGGGCACACGGAGAGGACAAAGAGCTAGAAACTCGGAGGCATTGCCCTCCTGCTTTTCCAGTTGAGTAAACTGGAGCTATGCAGTCCGGTCCCAAGGTCAAGGGGAGAAAGTTGACTACTCACAATGCCAGTCACAAAGTTGCTGTTAGCTGTTTCTTGATGCCAGACTGCAGGGAGGGCAGGAGATGAGATGAGTTAATACTTTTGTGCCCTTGAGAAGTGACAGGAAGGGGCCACACGCTGACACACAGGCAGGACAGGTCGTCTCCTCCCCTGTCCTCACGGAGCCGGGGTCCCCACGGCTGTGGCCCTGTGGCTCCATGGATCTGACAGCCGGGAGGACACCACCCCCACCCCGCACAGTCAGCCCGTGCTTGTCGCCTGCACCGTCCACCCCACGCGGGTCCTCTCCTCCCTGCCCCGTTGCCTGGCCTCCCCGACTCGCGCTTGCTTTTCCCGGTCATTCTGGTAGAGGGAGGGACGATGAGGGAGCCCAGGTGAACGCCTCCACCCAGCCCGTGCTGCTGCGGTTCACAGAGTCATCGGAACAAGTTGACCCTCTTGCTCTGCCTTCAGCAGTGGGCCTTCTGGCCTGGGGCCATCAGAGGCCCCGCGGGAGGGCGCGGGAGCCACTCTCAGGACAGTGACCGGAAGCTGGGAGACTGGAGGGAGATGATGTTTGCAGGAGCCCAGATCCTGGTGATGTGAGGGGTAGGAGGGGGACTGGGCATTCTGGAACCTTCCCTCCTGCCTTTCCAAGCCTGGCTGCCCTTGTTTCCCTTTCCCCAGCCCTCTGCTGCCCTCTCTCTCTCTTCTCCATCTACACTGGACGCCCTGTTTTTCTGTCCTTTATTTCTAGCAAGACTGAGGATTGGGGCTACTTGAATGAAGATGGAGAGCTCGGCTTGGCCTACCAAGGCCTAAAGCAAGTTGCCAGGTCAAACGTGTGTCTTTCTTCCCGTGTCTGTTGTTCTGCCTGCTTGTGCCTATGCTTGATTATTTTTCAGCTGGAGAGGATGCAAGGGTACAGTTCACAGGGGTAGGGCAGGGAGGAGTGTCAGAGGGAAGCCCCTTGCATCGCCGTCTGTCACTTTATGTGGAGGCTGCTTGTTTGCATCAAGACAATGGCTCTTGATGGCTCACTGGAACCTTGAAAACCACCCGGCCCAGCTCCCTCATTCTGTGGGTGAAGGAACAGATGGGGTTAGTTAATCTGCTTAGCAGGCTCTCAGCTCTCTCCTCCTCCTCCTCCTCCTCCTCCTCCAAGTCGCTTCAGTTGTGTCCGACTCTGCAACCCCATAGACGGCGGCAGCCCACCAGGCTCCCCCGTCCCTGGGATTCTGCAGGCATGAACACCGGAGTGGGCTGCCATTTCCTTCTCCAATGCATGAAAGTGAAAAGTGAAAGTGAAGTCGCTCAGTCGTGTCTGACTCCTAGCGACCCCATGGCCTGCAGCCTACCAGGCTCCTCAGCTCTCTAGGACGGTGGAAATTTAATTCTGGGATTCCTGAGTCTGTGCTACTTCCATGCTCCATTTTGACCATCCTGCGTGCAGATCAGCCCAGAGCCCTGGCTACATCTGTGCTGCTGGCCCAGCTCCAGGCAGCCTGCCCTCCAGCACACGTGATAGTCCCCATCGTGGTAACTGCTTGGAGCTCACCCGGGCTGAGTGGCCCGGCCCCAGTGTGCTGCGGTGTCAGCGTGTCTGGCCTCATGCCTGTGGGGTGAGGACACTGGGGCTTGTAGGGAGTGAGGAGCTTGCTGCCTGCATGGAAGGTCCGGAATGTGGACCTCGTTCCATTTGCTACCAGAGTCTGAATCCTGCCCTTCGGCCATCAGCCCTGGGGGAGCAGCCTAGCACAGGAGATTAGACAAACCTGCTGCTGCTGCTAAGTTGCTTCAGTCGTGTCCGACTCTGTGCAACCCCATGGACTGCAGCCTACCAGGCTTCTCCGTCCATGGGATTCTCCAGGCAAGAACACTGGAGTGGGTTGCCATTTCCTTCTCCAATGCATGAAAGTGAAAAGCGAAAGTGAAGTCGCTCAGTCGTGTCTGACTCTTACCGACCCCATGGACTGCAGCCTACCAGGCTCCTCCGTCCATGAGATTTTCCGGGCAACAGTACTGGATTGGGGTGCCATTGCCTTCTCCCAGACAAACCTAGACAGCGTAATTAAATAAGCAAAGACATCACTTTGCCAACAAAGGTCTGTGTTAGTCAAAGCTATGGTTTTTCCAGTAGTCATGTATAGATGTGAGAGTTGGACTATAAAGAAAGCTGAGCCCTGAAGAATTGATGCTTTTGAACTGTGGTGTTGGAAAAGACTCTTGAGAGTCCCTTGGACAGCAAGGAGATCAAACCAGTCAATCCTATAGGAAATCAGTCCTGAATATTCATTGGAAGGCCTGATGCAGAAGCTCCAATATTTTGGCCACCTGACGTGAAGAGCCGACTCATGGGAAAAGACCCTGATGCTGGGAAAGATTAAAGGCAGGAGGAGAAGGGGGTGGCAGAGGATGAGATGGTTGGATGGCATCACTGCCTCAATGGACATGAATTTGGGCAAACTCCAGGAAATAGGGACAGGGAGGACAGGAGGTGCTGCAGAGCATGGGTTCACAAAGAGGCAGACATGACTTAGCAGCAGAGCAGCAACAGAAGGAGCACAGCCTGACCATCATGTCCCGCATCTGCTGCCAGCACATGGCCAGCTGCTCAGGGCTTTAGCACAGCATCACACATCTGAGACTGCCAACAGTAGAGGGGGCGGAGGTCCTCAGCCTTGTTCCCCAGAAGAGAAAACAGGCTCAGCAAAGTTGGGTGAGGGCCATGCCAGCATCCTCGGCCTGATGCTAAGCCAGGGCTGGGCCGGGAACCTAGGGCCTCGAGCACCGTCTTCCGAGTTCTGCCTGCCAAGGACATCACAGAGGTCCTGGAACAGCACCAAGAGCCTCTCTCATTGACAAAAGAAAGTTCAGGTTGGCTGGCTCTCTCGGCCACATGTCTCCTGGCTATGGGTTCAAACTTGTCCCCACCTGTGAGCCACGTGACATCTGGCTCCATTTTCTCACTGGTAGAATGTGGATCAGAATCAGACCTTCCTTCTCAGGTTGTTGTCAGGAATAAATGCAGATGAAGCACTCTGTACACACACCTGGCATGGAGGAAGCATGGAATAAATACTAGCTGTTGCTTGTATTATAACGGCTATTTTGGAGTAAGATCAAATTCCTGCCCCATCTAGACGTTTGCTTTATTTTGGGTTGGGAGTGGAAATTGGATGTGCTTTGATATGTAATGAATTTATTAATGGAGTGAAGAAGGCACAGCCCGATGACGCATCAGGACACCTGCCCGACCTGCCCTGGGACGTGGCCTCAGACCTGTCTTGGCTTTAGTGGTCTCACCTGCCAGATGAGGTGGCCAGCCTGGGGCTAGGGCAGAGGTTCTCAGACCTTGCAGAGAACCCTGGCCGTAAGCGCACTCATAGCACAAAGTGGGAACTGATCGTTTGGGTAGAGTTCCTAGAACCTGAGCCTTCCAGTCTATTTCTCTCATTAAATTTATAGCTTGCTGGTGATTACTTTCAGTTTATCGTAAGCCAAGATCGGATGTTATCTAAATATCATGTGTCCCCTTAAAGTGCTGGCTTAGTTGCCAAATTATTTTCCACAGAACCCTCATTATTGCTTTCCTTTGGTGATGAGTGAGTGACTCGGTCGTCCCCCCGTCATCCCTTCATTCATTCGTGTCACTTTGCTGAGCTGGCCCCCAGAGCCTAGCATCGCCCCCGATGCTGCTGTGGAGCTGACCAGACGTGCAGCTCCGTCCACCTGGGACTTTACAGTGGAGACGTTCCCCTTTCTCTCGCTCCCTCCTGCCTTGGGGCCGTTAGCACCTCCCAGACTGACAACAGAAATACCAGAACCACATGGTACTTCCGGTCACCATCTTTATCTGCATCCCAGGAAGAGGACGACCCCAGTTGGGAGGCGTTTGATGAAAGTTTCTTTAAATCGTTAAGCCCCAGAAGATAGCACCATAGTCACAAAATCAGTAATTAACCTCTTAATGAGGACGCTGCTTCAGAGCCTTCCTTAATTCCTGGCCTTGCAGATGAAATGGGGGTCTCCCAGAATTGCTCTGTCTCCCAAAACTTCTCCCCAACCTTCCCCAGATCTTCTCTAGGTGTTTCTGCCACTTGTCATGACAGCGGTGGATCTTAAACCTCCCCCTGATCATTTGCAATTAGTCTTAGCTTCTGTTTGAACTGTGGAAAAATGTGTATAAAAGGCCAGAGATGAAGTGGTGGTGAGTGGAGGGGGGGGAGGGGAGTGGTCATAGTAGTTAGGTAAATAAAAAGAATAAAAAAAGAGATCTAATACTTTGCCTTTCTCAAACTTGCAGAAAACCTTCTAAAGGGGAGATATGCAAGTAATACAGTTAGTTCTGTCTACCAGAGTTTTGTCTTAGCGAGGAGATTCTTGTGAACTTCGGGGCAGATATTGACGCTTTTACTGAAAAGATGCTCTAAGAAATGTATTTCTGCTGATCTCTTGACATGGAGACAGTCTCTCAACCCCAGACCAGCAGACTGTGCTCAAGAGCGAAGGATGAGGGGATGAGAGTGGTGGCGAGATAGGCCTGAGGTCAGGGGTGCTGTGTTGGACCTTGATTCCCTGTCCTGCAAGAGGAAGGCTGGCCTGCTTGTCTGCCCAGCCCCGCGGCCCCGCTTCTCACCCCCCGACCCGTGTCCATCCCCTGTGGGTCTCATGCAGTTGCTGCTGCTGCTGTGTCCCTGCTCGGCTGCCCCCTGTTGCGTGTCGCTCTGTGGCCCCTGTCTGGGGGCGCAGACTCCAGCCCCGCTGTCGTCTGTTCTCCTTCCTCTGGGTGCAGGTTGCTGGAGGCACAGCTGCAGGCCCAGAGCCGTGAGCACGAGGAGGAGGTGGACAATCTCAAGGCCCAGCTGGAGGCCCTGAAGGAGGAGATGGACAGGCAGCAGCAGACCTTCTGCCAGACCCTGCTGCTCTCCCCAGAGGCCCAGGTGGAGTTCGGCATCCAGCAGGAGATGTCTCGGCTCACCAACGAGAACCTGGTGAGTCCCCGCACCACGCGGGGCCCGGCCCTGGGAGGTCACGCTCTCAAAGCCAAGGGGACCAGTGGTGGCCTTTCACCAGACAGACAACGTTCATGTCTTTGGCCCTATGGCAGGAACAGAGAGTCTAGAACTCTCCCGCCAGCAAGAATGCAGAGCTGTTTTGTTTGTCTGTTAACATGCAACTGGCCTCCTGAAAATTTAGCAGCCCTTCTGGAAGAGCTTCCAGGTCGTGCAGGTCAGGAATTCTGGCAGGGCCCAGTGAAGGCGGCTCATCTCTGCTCCACTGTGGTTGGAGGGGGCTGAAGGATGCAAGGCACCCCCAGTCCCAGGTCTGAGGCCTCGGTTTCCCTCCCGGGGTCTGCTCTCTGCTGTTTACGTGGCAACTGACTTCCAAGAGGATAAGGGGGAGGCCTCTTAAGATCTAGTTCCAGAACTGGCCCAGGGTCACTTCTGCCACCTTCTGTGGGCCAGGGCAGGTCTGGGCAGATTGAGTGGTGGGCGGACTCCCCACTCTTGCTCGGAGGGGCAGTGGGGGGAGTGGTCGGTGGCCGTCCTGGCAGACAGTCATCGAATGAGCCTGGGCAAAGGCCAGAGAAATGAGTCTCTGTTCTCAGAGATCTCAGGCGGGTGGGGGAAGCAAGATGGAAAAAAAGAAGAGGAGGAGAAATAAGATGGTGTTTCCAAAAACCCAATTCTACATGGGAATAACAAATACTGCAGAAAAGGGTTGTGGGGGAGGCTTGAAATGAGGCAGGAGGCGTGAAAGGGATGTCGCCCCTGCCAATGGGCAGAGAGGAGGAGGAGGGGGGAGCCCGGATGTCTTCCAAGGCTCCACAGTTGCATGGCTGTTGTGTCACAGAGTCCGTAATGGTCACGGAGCTCCCTGCGGGGACTGGGTGGCATTAACGCAGTGCCAGGTCCCAGGGGCTGATTCCCCGCTGGGGCTGTGGCTGCTGGGAGTCTGGCAGCCCCTGAGGGGCCCCAGCCAAGGGCCTGTTTGGCTTCTGGGCCTCAGGTAGCCTTGCTGGCCTGTGGGCTTGTCCAGCAGACGCCTCTCCAAGGCACTCTCGTGCCTTCACCTGTCTGTTTCTTCCCCAGGGCACCGCCCAGCCACCTGGGGCCCTGGAGGCTGAGGCTCTCCTGGGTGTTGCCGTGACAAACAGAGGAGGCTAGGCCTAGAGGACTGAGGCTCAGGCAGGGTGCCAGGCGGCCTGAGCAGGGAGGAGACTGCCATCTAAACTGAGAGAATGCTCTGACCCATCCCCTGCTTTGTGGGTCCAGACCGGGAAGCAGTGGGGGTGGGAGGTGAGGGAGCTCCTACTGGAGCCTGAGCCTGGCCTCCTGGTTGGCAGCCTGGCTCACCAGGTGCCAAAACCACCACCCCCGCCCCCCTCCGCCCCTCCCTCCAGGGTGGGATTAGATGTGTTCTAATCACACTGCTGAAATGCAGTACTTGGATGCAATCTCAAAAACAACAGAATGATCTCTGTTCATTTCCAAGGCAAACCATTCAATATCACAGTAATCCAAGTCTATGCCCAAACCAGTAACACTGAAGAAGCTGAAGTTGAACGGTTCTATGAAGACCTACAAGACCTTTTAGAACTAACACCCAAAAAGATGTCCTTTTCATTATAGGGGACTGGAATGCAAAAGTAGGAAGTCAAAAAACACCTGGAGTAACAGGCAAATTTGGCCTTGGATTATGGAATGAAGCAGGGCAAAGACTAATAGAGTTTTGCCAAGAAAATGCACTGATCATAGCAAACACTCTCTTCCAACAACACAAGAGAAGACTCTACACATGGACATCACCAGATGGTCAACACCAAAATCAGATTGACTATATTCTTTGCAGCCAAAGATGGAGAAGCTCTATACAGTCAACAAGCCTTGACTTGAAAGCCTTCCTCAGCGATCAATGCAAAGAAATAGAGGAAAACAACAGAATGGGAAAGACTAGAGAGCTCTTCAAGAATGTTAGAGATACCAAGGGAACATTTCATGCAAAGATGGGCTCGATAAAGGACAGAAATGGTATGGACCTAACAAAAGCAGAAGATATCAAGAAGAGGTGGCAAGAATACACAGAAGAACTGTACAAAA
Source organism: Bubalus bubalis (assembly GCF_019923935.1). Taxonomy (NCBI): domain Eukaryota; kingdom Metazoa; phylum Chordata; class Mammalia; order Artiodactyla; family Bovidae; genus Bubalus; species Bubalus bubalis. Next base: position 12,656,352 of record NC_059178.1, read on the forward strand.
AAGATCTTCATGACCCAGATAATCACGATGGTGTGATCACTCACCTAGAGCCAGACATCCTGGAATGTGAAGTCAAGTGGGCCTTAGGAAGCATCACTACGAACAAAGCTAGTGGAGGTGATGGAATTCCAGTTGAGCTATTTCAAATCCTTAAAGATGATGCTGTGAAAGTGCTGCACTCAATATGCCAGCAAGTTTGGAAAACTCAGCAGTGGCCACAGGACTGGAAAAGGACTGGAAAAGGTTCATTCCAATCCCAAAGAAAGGCAATGCCAAAGAATGCTCAAACTACCGCACAGTTGCACTCATCTCACACGCTAGTAAAGTAATGCTCAAAATTCTCCAAGCCAGGCTTCAGCAATATGTGAACCATGAACTTCCAGATGTTCAAGCTGGTTTTAGAAAAGGCAGAGGAACCAGAGATCAAATTGCCAACATCCACTGGATCATGGAAAAAGCAAGAGAGTTCCAGAAAAACATCTACTTCTGCTTTCTTGACTATGCCAAAGCCTTTGACTGTGTGGATCACAATAAACTGTGGAAAATTCTGAAAGAGATGGGAATACCAGACCACCTGACCGGCCTCTTGAGAAATTTGTATGCAGGTCAGGAAGCAACAGTTAGAACTGGACATGGAACAACAGACTGGTTCCAAATAGGAAAAGGAGTTCGTCAAGGCTGTATATTGTCACCCTGCTTATTTAACTTATATGCAGAGTACATCATGAGAAACGCTGGGCTGGAGGAGGCACAAGCTGGAATCAAGATTGCCGGGAGAAATATCAATCACCTCAGATATGCAGATGACACCACCCTTATGGCAGAAAGTGAAGAACTCAAAAGCCTCTTGATGAAGGTGAAAGACGAGAGTGAAAAAGTTGGCTAAAATCTCAACATTCAGAAAACGAAGATCATGGCATCTGGTCCCATCACTTCATGGCAAATAGATGGGGAAACAGTGGAAACAGTGTCAGACTTTTGTTTTTTGGGGCTCCAAAATCACTGCAGATGGTGACTGCAGCCATGAAATTAGAAGACGCTTACTCCTTGGAAGGAAAGTTATGACCAACCTAGATAGCATATTGAAAAGCAGAGATATTACTTTGCCAACAAAGGTCTGTCTAGTCAAGGCTGTGGTTTATCCAGTGGTCATGTATGGATGTTAGAGTTGAACTGTGAAGAAAGCTGAGCACTGAAGAATTGATGCTTTTGAACTGTGGTGTTGGAGAAGACTCTTGAGAGTCCCTTGGACTGCAAGGAGATCCAACCAGTCTATTCTGAAGGAGATCAGCCCTGGGATTTCTTTGGAAGGAGTGATGCTAAAGCTGAAACTCCAGTATTTTGGCCACCTCATGCGAAGAGTTGACTCATTGGAAAAGACTCTGATGCTGGGAGGGATTGGGGGCAAGAGGAGAAGGGGACGACAGAGGATGAGATGGCTGGATGGCATCACTGACTCGATGGACGTGAGTCTGAGTGAACTCTGGGAGTTGGTGATGGACAGCGAGGCCTGGCATGCTGCGATTCATGGGGTCGCAAAGAGTCGGACACGACTGAGCGACTGAACTGAACTGAACTGAATCACACTGCTTCCTTCTGCTTTTAGGACCTTAAAGAGTTAGTTGAGAAGCTGGAGAAGAACGAGAGGAAGCTCAAAAAGCAACTGAAGATTTACATGAAGAAGGTCCAGGACCTGGAAGGTAGGGTGTGAGTGCGGTGTGAGTAGGTGTGTGTGTGTCCTGAGGCACAGGTGTGCTCCCTCAGGGAGGGGCCTCCCCACCCTCCCCACCCCAGACACTTGCTCCACCTGCTGCTGCCCCCGCCCAGCGCAGACACGTGATGGACTCACGCAGACCCTAGGAGCTCGCCCAGTCTCATTTTGCTGGTATCTTCACTCACAAACACAAACTTAGCAAGTGTTCGCGTGCTGACTCCAAGCTGTGTGGAAAGGGGACGTTGCCTCATGGACCGCCTTGGAAGGGCTGAAAGCTGGAAGGCAAAACTTTCTGGTTCGAAAGATCGCTCTGTAACATGAAGCCAGAAACCACGGGGGCCCCCCTCCGTGCTCTAGTAGTCAGGGAGAGAGGCCAGTTCCCTGGGTAAATGTCCCACCTGGCATCTGGCCCAGAGAGGTGAGGCAGAGACTTCGGTGGACCTTCCAGAAACACCCAGAATGTTCTTTCTCTGACTCCCTGCTGTAGGTCTGATCATATTACTCTCCATCCCTCTTTGCACATCCCACCTTCCTGGGAACCCTCCTCTGGTCCCCTCACCAGCTGGGATGCAACATCCCTCTCCACTCCTTCCACCTGAGCTCAGGAGTCACGTGCTCAGGGTCCAGTCCCCTCGTTCACTCCTAACACCACGTGCCTACCAGGCACGTTCCCATCACAGGGGTCAGTTTGTTAATCACCCGCTGATGTCCACCTGCTGCTCTTAGATGAGGCTCTAGGAAGGCAGGACTGTGTCCTGCTCAGCCTTGAGCTGTCGCCCCTCATACCCCACGTGCCTCTCCCCATCTTTGGATTTCTCTTTTCTGTTCCTAGACTTCTCAGTCTCCCGGTCACTCAGATTTTTTCTTCTCTCCCTTCCTCTTCCTTCCCTTCACCCTCCCTCTTCCCTTCTTTTTCCCTCCTCCCCTTCCCCGTTTCTCATTGCTGGGGGAAGGGGGGAGAAGCAGCCCCCCAGCAGAATGGTTGTACATCCTGCACCTGCCATCCTTCCCAAGTTCTCTCTGGTCCACAACCCACCTTCTGCCATTCTGGGTGTTTCCCGGCCCCTCTCCTGAGTGGATCCGGTGCCCAGTGCTCAGGTCTCCTTGTCACATGTGTGACCCAGACTGCAGGGTAGACCATGTACGGAGTGTGGGAGCCCAGCGAACCCAGAACCCTGGGGCCCAGACCCTGGCCCAAACCCTGCCCACCCAGGATGCCCGGCTCCCAGGCCTGAGCTGGAGATCTCTCAGTTCGTGCTCCATCCCTCTGCCCTGCTCAGCTGCCCAAGCCTTGGCCCAGAGTGAGAGGAAGCGGCACGAGCTCAACAGGCAGGTCACCGTGCAGCGGAAGGAGAAGGACTTCCAGGGCATGCTGGAGTACCACAAGGAGGACGAGGCCCTGCTCATTCGGAATCTGGTGACAGGTCAGCCCCGCCTCCCGTCCGCCTCCTGCACAACCCGCACCCCACCGACACCCCCACCCACTTTCACCTGCCCCCTCGAGCTGCTGCGTTTCTGACGAGCTCCCAGGTGAGGCTGATGCTGGGGTTAGAGTGTGGGCTGCCCCCAGAGTGTGTTTGCGGGGGCACCCACAGGGCTCTTGGGAGCTGCTTTCCTTGCCACCCTGGGCCTGGTTTGCCAGTTGTATCAGCTCCGACCCCTCTGGTCTCAGCACCCCCACCTGGCTTCAACAGCCGCCTGCAGGGCCAGCAGGGAGAGCCTGGGCCAGAACCAAGGGGTCTTTGGAGGCCTGGTTCTCTGGCCCCCGAGCTGCTAGCTCCCTTCTCTGGTGCCTGAGTTCTCATGTCTGTAAGACTTGAAATATGACAGAGGTCAAAGTGCTGTGTTGAATTGTTCGAGTGTGAGGAACTCAAAAGAGTTGGAAGAACAGAGCGTGATTTCAGCCTGGCACAGGTTTTGGTTCAGCTCTTCGTTTGGGATGTTTTTAGTAGCTGAGTATTTTGCTCTTTTTATAAAGGTTAATTTCCCCTACCACCCCTACAATTGCCTGACAACTAAATGTGACGTAAGTTCACCTTAAACAGGCTGTGTCTTGTTCAAATGCCGTTAGGAAAGAACCTTTAATCTCCGATGAATGAAACTCAGAGCTCACAGCATCAGAGTAAAACAGGGTGGAGGGAGTAACACTGGCTGCTGTGCCAGCTGACGGGCAGTTCCCCACGCGCATCGCTCAGGTGGCTCCAGGCCTCCACAGAGCACTTGGCCACCTTCCCTCTAAACGACTTCCCACATGAACTGGGGGAGGATTTCACTGACGGCAGCTCAGGTGCCCAGCGCTGGCTGTTCTGTGGATGATGACGAAAAGTAGAGCCATGGTCCCCACCCCCAAGACGCTGCCATTTAGCTGCTGCAGGATCCCAAATCACAGTGGAAAGTTCCAAGGCAGGAGAAGCTATTTGCAGTCCGCATAGGGGTCAGGCTCAAAGCCAAAAGGTTTAGAAGTCTGGGTCTTAAAAAAAAAAGCACATTTTTTTTTCTGGAAAAATGTTATTGGCTTTCTAATTAGAGTCAAGGGCCAGTCTGCAGTCATCTGTTAAGCCTATGAGATGCCCAAATGTTAACCAGGCATCAGAGTATTATGGCCTGTAGGTGTATATTTGAGGTCAAGTACCCCCTGGAGATGCTGGCAGCCCATGCCGAGCCCCAACCCCGGACTCCCTGGTGGAAGATCTGAGGATGTTGCCCCTTCCTTCCCCCAGCCCACCTGCTGGTGGAGGGGAGGTGGCCTCCCTCGTTGCTTTGAGGGGCTCGTGGGACCTGGATGAGGTGGAGGTTGGGGGTGGAGGTAACAGGGATGTGGGGTGAGGGCTGGGGCTGCAGTCAGCGTGCTTGGGATCTGAGGCCCGGGGCCTTGTGCCTGGGCCTCGTGCTTGCCTTTCCACCTTGCCGGTCCCTGGTTCTTTCCTCCTCCTCCTCCTCCTCTGGGCCCTACCAGCACCCCTTGCTCTCAGCCTGGTCTGTGCCTCCCTGAACCTCCTCTGGAATGGCAAGCAGTCTGACAGCTTCTCCCTGGTCTTCTGAGGGCTTTGGCAGGAAAGGGCCGAGAGGCCAAGCAGGAGTCTGTGGTTCACGGGGAGGCTCACCAACCCCTTCTGGTCCTTCTGGGGCACACAGCCCAGGGGGCAAGGGGAAGGCGGGGCAGCAGCTTCTCCTGACCACACCCCGGTTAGCGCTGGCCACGAGGGAGGTTGGTGAAAGGGCTGTCAAGCAGTGAGGCGGTGGCTGGAGCCAGTCAGGGCCTGCTTAAGCTGCCGCTTCTGGCAAAGTGTGGGCAGCTGCGGCCGTGGGGTTGCTGAACAGAAGACCAGATGGGCTAGAGGTTGCTCTGGCTCACCCAGCCCCTGGCCCGCAGGCTCTGTCTTTGGGACCAGGCCTTGTCTTCTTGCTGCTGAGGAGGCCACTGTGTCCACAGCAGGAAGTGCTCGTGCAGAAGCCTAGGGGGTCCTTGCCCCGGTCCCCTGATTGGGGAGCCTGTTCCTGCCTTCAGCCAGCCTCTGGCCATGGGCCCCTTCTTGGCAAGGACTGTGGCCTGTGCATAAACTTGGGCAGGGAGCCCGCCCCCGCCCCCCCCCCCCCGGGGGATTCTCTTCCTCTGTGTTGTAAGGACAAGGTGTGACAAGCCTATTTTAAACAATTAGGAATGTGTTTGTTGTTTGTTGTTTTTTAACGCGTTTCTGAAATACTGGTAGACAGGGTCCAAAGGAATGTGTGTGTATCCAGGGCATCTTCTCCCCTACTCCTCTGCCAGCCCCCCACCCCCACCCCGAGGAGCTTCAGGAACCTGGGGAGACTGTATGACGGGCCAGGATTCTTACAACCCTGAGCATCGAGCAGCGTCTGCTGTTGAGCTAATCATTGCTGTCTGTTGTTGGCAGAGTTGAAACCGCAGGTGCTGGCGGGCGCGGTGCCCTGCCTCCCAGCCTACATCCTCTACATGTGCATCCGGCACGCGGACTACGTGAATGACGACCTCAAGGTACACTCCCTGCTGACCTCCACCATCAACGGCATCAAGAAGGTCCTCAAGGTCAGTGTCCAGGCCCCAGGTGCTGGTCTTGTGGGGAGCTGGATGAACCCAGCAGCTCACTGTCGCCTCAGTTGCAAGTTCCCCAGAATCTCCAGGTCTGGAGGGAAATGCTGCCTGATCTCTAGACAAACAGGACCCCCACGATGTTACACTGAGTGCTCCCCAGCACCCCCTGTGCTGGACCCCAGACAGTTAAGAACCTGCCAGGCCATCTTGCCCAGCTGTCAGGGCAGAGCCCAGGGCTGCTGGAGTCAGGCTTATCTGTCTCCCTTGGCTACACTGTAGGAAGACTTCCTGTTTGCTCCGGACCTTGGGATCCAGCTTTATCTAGAACCCACCCTTTCATGGTTGGTCCTCCCATGCTCTGCCTTCAGCCCAGTGACCTAGTACTATATGGCCCAGTTGCACCCCAGTTTTCTCCAGTGAGACTCCCAAGTGGCCCTAGACCCCAGCCACTCCCCGCTGGATGTGCACCAGGTCGTGCGTCCTCCCTGGGGCTGGAGGAGCAGGAAGGCAGCCTCGCGGGGAGGGCCCTCTTCCGTGTGCCCGTGAAGAGTAAGGGTCCGCTTGTCGCCAGGCCTGGCTGGGGCCTCCTGGGTGAGAGAAGGCAAGGTGGATGCGTCAGGACAGATGGGAACTACCTCTTCATACCCAGGCACATCTTCCTCTTTTCACAGAAGCACAACGAGGACTTTGAGATGACGTCGTTCTGGTTGTCCAATACCTGCCGCCTCCTGCACTGCTTGAAGCAGTACAGCGGGGACGAGGTGAGTGTGAGATGAGCCCAGGCCCCTGGAGGGCACGGATGCCACCAAAGTGCCCCGTGTTTTTCAGCAGTTAGGTCCTCGTTTCCTTGGGTGCAGCAAAGCGTGTTCCACCTCTGAGCACCTCAGACCCCAGGTCAGAACAGGGGCAGGGTGGAGAGGTGTCGGTCCTGAAGCCATCTCTGTTTTGTCCACATGTCATCCTGAGCTGTTTTGTGTCCCCTGAGGAGAGGGTGTGCTGTCTCTGGGCACCTCTGGGACCTCTGACTCTGTTCACTGAACCAGGAATAAGGCAGTCCTCGATGACCCTGAGGGCCCCTGGAATGAATGGGAAGATTCGTGGGGAAATGTTTGCATAACCTGTCCATCATCTAAGAGCTCCCCAGGAATCTCCCTGAAAACCCCGTGAACTTAATTTTCTGAAGCAGCCCTAGAAGGGCCCCGTTTCTTGGAACGTGGCAGAAAGCTCAGTGGTCTGGCGGGTCAGGCTGTGTCCGAAGCCAACCAGTTAGTCTGTCTGTTCCAAGACAGAGATGGTCTAAGAGAAGAGGCGAGGTGTAACTGAACTGCAGTTGTGCAAACTGACCCTGAAACCCAGCTTCGTGCTTCTCATCAAATTCAGTCCCTTCATCTAAGGCCCCGACTCACCCCATCACTTATTAATGTTCTGCTCTGGAGCTCTAGGGTCCAGCTTTTTCTAGAACTCATCATTCCCACTGTTGATCCTTGAAAAACCTTCTCCCATGCTTTGCCTTCAGCCCAGTGACCTAGTAACATACAGCTCAGTCTCACCTCCGTTTCTCTGATGAGACTCCCAACTTGTGCCCAGATGCTGCTCACACCTAACGCCCTGCAGGCCTTCTCAGCTTGCCTCCTCCCTTCCTTTCACAGTCTCAGTCTCTACACTCCCCACAGTGTAACTCAGTGAGGTGCAACAAAAAGCTTTGTTCCATCTTTTGTGCCAGAAGAAGTTTTCACAGACTGTTCTCTCTGGGATAATAGAAGAACATGCCGTGCCAGGCAGTCTCACCACCCTCGGAATGGGACTTGACTCCCATCTCTATCCTAGAATCTGAACTTCATTTCATCACCTGTTTTTATTATGAAAGGGAGTGGGTTAATATTAAGGAAATAGTGGGTTTATTATTGGAAGAAATGGGGCTCATTTCAAACCAGATATTCTCTGTTTCCTAACATTATACACAATGTCCCTAACATTATACACAAGCTTTTACTTTAAGCAGAAAACTGTATTTAAGGTTATCTCCCTGAAAGTCACTTGACCTAATGCTGTCTGTACTCTGCAGGGAACATTACATAGGGCTCAGGAGGACCAAGCACTCTGTTACGTTGGGCTACTCTTTCCTGTGCTTATATTCCCAGGGACAAGTCTTGAATCACAGTGTAACCAGATCTGCATAGCCTAGACAACAATTATCTTGTTATCCCCTCTTCTGCCTGCTTTTGTTTTCTTTAAGAATTGCTTTGTGACCTGACATAGTATGAGAGGTATTGCTAGAGACAGTCACCCTTTTGAAAACACTGACTTTTTGGCTGCTCTTGATTGCTTTTGGCCTGAATACAGAGATATTGTTCACATGAGTTCTTCTGATATTAGCAGCTCTCTCAACTTGCATATTACTTCATCTAGTTAACAGGGAAAGCTCAGAAGACATGGTGCTATAACTGTGGAATCATCTTGGTTCATCCATTAATTCTGATACTCAATGATAGGCTCTACATAAAATTTCTCATTGTAAAAACATACACTCTGAGCCAGGTACTTCTTCAGGGACTTGTGTATAGTCTTAATATTTTAGGGTAACCTGGTATATTGGGACAAGAACTGGGTTAAGATGCAGGAAGCATGGATCCCTCTTTTCCGGGACCTGCTGCCAACCTGCACTTTGCTGCCTCAGGGAGACTTCAGGGATTTGGACCAAATGATCACAGCCTTTTGACTAAGCAGTTTTCCGAGTCCTCTGTCATGCTAAGTTTTGACTCTGCCTTCAAATTTAAGAGCCATCCTTGAGAACTGGAAGAACTGACAGGGTCTTATAGGACCTCACCTGAGCAGACAGAACCTGAGCGGTCTCCCCACAGTAGGATACCTCGAAAGTGACTGGAGGCCTGGAGGTCTTCCTGTGCCTGGCACTCAGCACAGCACCTGTCTCCCTCTGCAGGGCTTCATGACTCAGAACACTGCAAAGCAGAATGAGCACTGTCTTAAGAACTTTGACCTCACTGAATACCGCCAGGTGCTGAGCGATCTTTCCATTCAGATCTACCAGCAGCTCATTAAAATCGCCGAGGGCCTCTTGCAGCCTATGATAGGTAAGCTAGCACTGGAGATCTTCAGCGCTCATCGTGGAGTCTGATGTGAGGGTAAGCGCTCCCTCTGTTTAGGGAACCGGCTATCTTAGGACAGCCCTCAGAAAGCCCAGGCTCTTCCCAGAAAAGGCAGCTAAGGAGGTGTATGCCGCCTACTCAAAAAGAGTCATGAAACCTTCAACACCAGCCCATCAAAGCTGCTTGAGTAGTGAGAATATAGATCACTTTCCCTCTATCTCCTTTTTCTGTAATGTACTGTATTATTTTTTCCCCAAACTAATTTCCATAGGTACTAAATATAAATTCAGAAAATGTAAATGCATACACAGTGACAAGATATAATACTCTTGCCCATGTATATGCTTTATTCATGGAAAAGGGAAAGAATTAAGTATGTTCATATAAATGAACACAGTAGTAAACACTCATGCAATAAATATTTATTGAACATTCTGTCCAAAGCAGGACACTTGGGCACTTGCCATGATATCAGAATTGAAAAATAAGAGCAGTTATTTTTTGTGTTAAAAGTAACACACGTGTGCATCACTCACTGTGCTCCTTAAAGGCTGGGGAGGTTCTGAAGCACATGGACAGTGTTTTCCCCAAGTTCGGACAGCATAAGTAGGTTGTAAATGAATGCCAAGTAGGACAGGGTCCCACATGCCATCCAGAAATATATCCCTTGGGGTAAGATTCATTCCAAATCCTTCTTCTTGTCTGAGAATCTTCTTAGGAGGAGCTAGTTTATTCCCACCAGACATAGGGAGAACTGGGGATATTTCATGACTCAGACAAGGTGATAGTTAATTGCATCAGTTCTAGAATTGGACAGACCTGGGTTCAAAGCCTGGCCCTGCCACTTCCTGGTAAGGCAACCTTGGGCAAATTATTTAATGCTTCAATTTCCTCACTAGGAAATGGGTTGTTGGAAGATTAAAAGGAATACTGAATGTAAAGCACCTGACATGTAATTAAGTTCTGTGCATTAACTATGACAGAGAAACTCATCTAAGATTTACATGGTCAGAGAGGGATGGAGAAGAGCTGTTTGAACAATTGTTGGATGATCTCAGAGTCCAGGCCCAGGTCAGTGGCCAGGCCAAGACTACACCCACGTTGCTCAATTCTCAAATTTTGGTCGCTCAGCACAGAAGCCAGTACAGAATTGAGTTGGTTTTACCTTTTACCTGTGTCCCATCACCAATAAATTTAAGCGAAGATTTAGTCCACAGGTTTAGCCCAAGATTTCTATGTGGAAAACTTAACTCGGTTGTAGAGATCAGCCTATTAGAAATCGCATGCCAAATGCTCTAAGTTCCTGAGCATCAACTCTGGGCAGGATCATGGCCAAAACCCTGTGTGATCCGAGTGACCCTGAAGCAGATCTGATTTGGGAACATCCGTTGCTCTAATCGCGCTTTGCTTTCAGTGTCGGCCATGCTGGAGAACGAGAGCATTCAGGGTCTGTCCGGGGTGAAGCCCACGGGCTACCGGAAGCGCACCTCCAGCATGCCGGAAGGAGACAACTCGTACTGCCTGGAAGCCATCATCCGCCAGATGAACTCCTTCCACACGGTTATGTGCGACCAGGGCCTGGACCCCGAGATCATCCTGCAGGTGTTCAGACAGCTCTTCTACATGATCAATGCGGTGACGCTCAACAACCTGCTTCTGCGGAAGGACGTCTGCTCCTGGAGCACAGGCATGCAGCTCAGGTAGGCGAGCGCACCTCAGCCCACCCCCAGGGGAGGGGACACCCCACACGCCAGCTCCACTCACACACGGGGGACATTTGTCTCTGAAAATGACAGCCAAATCCCAGTGGCCGTCCTTGTCACAGGCAGTGTGTGACTCAGATCCATCACTTTTTTATTTGTTGATGAAATTCATCACATACCGAGGAGGCTGCTGCTGCTAATTCGGGTCAGTCGTGTCCGACTCTGTGCGACCCCATAGACGGCAGCCCACCAGGCTCCCACATCCCTGGGACTGTCCAGGCAAGAACCCTGGAGTGGGGTGCCATTTCCTTCTCCATTGCATCACAGTGAAAAGTGAAAGTGAAGCCGCTCAGTCGTGTCCGACTCTTAGCGACCCCATGGACTGCAGCCTACCAGGCTCCTCCATCCATGGGATTTGACAGGCAAGAGTACTGGAGTGGGGTGCCATTACCTTCTCCACCGAGGAGGTGAGCTTGGTAAACAAATCAGTTCAAAGCTCAAACATTTGCAGACTTTATAAAGGTTGTAAATATGATTTGGCTAGGTTGGAGAGAAAAATCGATGATTTAAGAGGCATGATGGCTCACTGGAGTACAAATATGTTTGCAAATGTTAAATGTAAGTTGTTTTAACTCAGTATAGTTAATGCCTCTTTTCTTCATTAACTTAGTACAGACACTTTAGGCCCTTCGTCTTGGCTTGGTTTTATCACCCACTCATTCCACAAACAGTTACCGAGCGCCACATACTTGTCACGCTCTTGCCCACATGGGAGAATCAAGAGGAGGAGAGTGGTAACACTAGTGGTAGCTGGGCTTCAGAAGAAAGCCACGAGGTGAGCTCGTCCCGGTGAAGCCGGAGGACAGGCATCACCGGGCGCACTCTTCCTGTGTCTAAGGTACAACATTAGTCAGCTGGAGGAATGGCTTCGGGGAAGAAACCTGCACCAGAGCGGAGCTGTTGAGACCATGGAACCCCTGATTCAGGCTGCCCAGCTCCTGCAGTTAAAGAAGAAAAGCCCCGAGGATGCTGAGGCCATCTGCTCCCTGTGCACCGCCCTCAGCACCCAGCAGGTACGGTCACTGTCAGCCAAAGGGACTCAGGGCCAGGCCAGCTTCCATTCCAAGTCAAAGGTTGTTTTCAAAGCACTCTGGGCCTTTTTCTGCCCTGGTGATACAGTCCTGAAAGTTCAGTCCATTGGATGTTCCTGCATGAACCAAAGATACTTTGGTCTGCCAGTAACCCTCTGGTCTTTCTTATTTACTTAGAAAGATCAGGTAGTCAAACCCACAAAGCATCAAGCTTAAGCACAAAGGTTTTTAAACACTTACAGAGAGTTCTGGAATGTCTGTCACCACAAAATTTAAATTTCTTTCAGAAATTGGCAGTAGCATCTGGCATTTGGCATTAAATTGTTTCCTTTACAACTATAATTCATTACATTCGTATTTTCACTTAGACTTCATATGTGTTATTTTATTTTATTTTTTGATATTTATTTGGCTGCACCAGACCTTAGTTTCAGCATGCAGGATCTTCAATTTTTTTAAGTGGTGACACGAGGGATCTTTAGTTGTGGTGTTCCAACTCCTATTTGCAGCATGTGGGAAGTACTAGTTTCCTGACCAAGGCTAGAACCCAGGCCCCCTGCATTGGGAGTGTAGAGTCTTAGTCACTGGACCACCAGGAAAGTCCCTACATTATTTTAAATAAAGTCAGTAAGCATCTGACTTTAAATTTTCTTTCCTTTCCCCCCCAGAAGTTGCATTTATACTGGGTCTCAGTTGCAGAGATAGTTTGTTGTTGCCGTTCAGTCGCTAAGTCATGTCCGACTCTTTGCGACCATATGGACTGCAGCACACCAGGCTCCTCTGTCCTCTACTGTCTCCCACAGTTTGCTCAGGTTCATGTCCATTGACTAGGTGATGCTATCTAACTATTTCATCCTCTACCACCCCCTCTTCTTTTGCCTTCAAGAAGTACTACATCTGTCAAAAGATAAATCCTGTCCACACATAGGTGACCTTGCCCTCCATCATGAATGTGCCTGTTTAGAAATGGGCCCACCACAGGGTGGGGGTGCAAAATGAGACCAGCATGAGGAAATCGGGATTTTCCATATTAAATCATGCACCTTCTCTCTGCCCAGCACCTAAAGAACAACAGGATCCACATTCACTATTGCAAGTAAACATACATTTCCTTACCACCTCTATTAGATACTCAGAGATGAAATGACAAGCTCTTAAGAAAGCTGCTTCCTTCTATACGTGTTTACTGAAAGTTTTGAAACTTAAAATTTTGCTTTCATAAGTTTATTCCTAGACTGTATCTGGCACCGCTCTGCCACTGGGCAGGCCACTTCCCCCACACAAAGAATTACCTTCTGTTTAGATAGGAGAAAAACCTGCTCTTTAGTAAGTGATTTTGGGGGGTGGTGAGAGGTAGGAAAGTGCTGTTAAGACCTTTGTTATAAAAGGTAAGATACCCAGAACTCTTTTAATGAAACCTTTAAATGGCTAGTAGATAAGGCGCTGAAGACTTCAGGCCAACAGTTTCCTAAAATCCTCATTAATTCATAAGTCATAGAGCATGGGGGAGGGTTGGGCAGATATATAGGAGAAAGGAGTCAGTAAGAGAGCTCAGATCTCCCAGGCAGAGCTTTGGGACCCTAATTTACTAAACGTGGATGCCTCAATGTCAGTCCAGCTGCACCTGAATTGTGGGTCTTGTCCACAGAGAAGTGTTCTCTGGTGCCAATGTCATATATTCTTTAAGGTTCAAAAGTGATTTTACGTTCATTTAGCTCTGTGCTAAACTTTTGTTTTTATTCCAACAGATTGTCAAAATTTTGAACCTTTATACCCCTCTGAATGAATTTGAAGAACGGGTGACAGTGGCTTTTATACGAACAATCCAGGTGAGTTTTAAAATAGTAATCAATTTTATAAAGTCCTAGGATAAAACACGGAGAAGGCAATGGCACCCCACTCCAGTACTCTTGCCTGGAAAATCCCATGGATGGAGGAGCCTGGTGGGCTGCAGTCCATGGGGTCGCTAAGGGTCGGACACGACTGAGCAACTTCCCTTTCACTTTTCACTTTCCTGCATTGGAGAAGGAAATGGCAACCCACTCCAGTGTTCTTGCTTGGAGAATCCCAGGGATGGGGGAGCCTGTTGGGCTGCCGTATATGGGGTTGCACAGAGTCGGACACGGCTGAAGCGACTTAGCAGCTTAGCAGAGGATAAAACAAATAAAAGAATTGGTAGTTTAGAGTTTAACCTAGCTTCTTTTTATTAGTAAAATACTGCTTCCATTATAGTCTAGAGGACCTTACATTCTTAGGTATTCTCTTTTGGTAAATAACCTACCATATATACAAGAAGACTGAACTTTAATAATCTTCGCCTCTTGGATTTTACATTGTTTAAGTATTATTTCATTGACCATTGTGTGTGTGGAGAAGGCAATGGCACCCCACTCCAGTACTTTTGCCTGGGGAATCCCATGGACGGAGGAGCTTGGTAGGCTGCAGTCCATGGGGTCGCTAAGAGTCGGACACGACTGAGCGACTTCACTTTCACTTTTTCACTTTCATGCATTGGAGAAGGAAATGGCAACCCACTCCAGTGTTCTTGCCTGGAGAATCCCAGGGGCAGGAAAGCCTGGTGGGCTGACGTCTATGGGGTCACACAGAGTCCGACACGACTGAAGTGACTTAGCAGCAGCAGCAGCATTGTGTGTGTGTGTTAAGTCACTCAGTCGTGTCTGAGTGACAGGTGGGGAGCACCCTGAGGAGACATAATACTTTTTCAAACTTTTAAACTGTCTCTTCAGCCAGTGAAGTAACTGTCAGTCCGAATCAAGGATAAAAAGAAATGGGAGAAAGTGATTAGAGAAGGAGGCAGGAAAAGCAGAAAAGAATAAATTACATTGAGCATCATGTATAAGTAGAGAAGAGAGGCTGAAGGTCAGGGGAGGGTGCCAGTCAGATGGAAGCTTGTTCTGTTAAGGGCAGTGGGGGAACTCCAGTGGTTTGTTAAAGATTTGGGTCAGAGAGAACCAGGCAGAGAGTCACCTCCATAAATGTTATATCGTCAGCTGCTGAAATGACTGATGGCAGAAGCCACTGAGTTCTCTGACATGCCACTGTTTTTATGGAGAGCTGAGAATTTACACAAAGCAGAGGGCATATTTCTTAGACAGTCTTTTTTTGCTTTTAGATATCTGAGACACATTAGAGGGAGAGCTCTAACTGCTTATAAATTGGCACTGTATAGGAGAAGAGAGTTCAGGCCAAAGGTCAAAGAATATGAGCCAAATCACACTTGAGGTTTAAGGTAGTAGGAAAAAGGCAGTGGAAGTTGGTCCAATAGTCTCTGGAGACACATACAGTGAGATTCTGAGTCATCCTTAGCAGTCAATCCTTGAGTCCATCAATTATGTCAAAAAATGTTGTGTGCATGTGTGTGTGTCTGTGTCTGTGTGTGTTTGCCAGCTAGGGTTTTGGTTTTGTTTCTTCCTACACAGTGCTCAGAGGAAAGGCTGGGACGGTTCATGCCATCCTCCTATACTTGAACCTTATGTAAGATAAATACAAGTTGCTTTTGCAAACCATTTGCTAGGATAAAATATGCTGATGTGTAAGAATGATTCCTGTGAAATGACTACCTTGTGAATTTTAAATAAATACATATATACCTTTTGCTCCTGGATTGTAGTATAGGTATTTTCTTTTTTGTCCCATTTTTATACTCTCCTTTAAATTCTTTACAATTTCTTCAAACTTTAAAGGGTTAGTGTGACTCTAAGGTGGAGAAATTAAAGGGTCTTAACTTTGCCAACAAAGGTCCATCTAGTCAAGGCTATGATTTTTCCTATGGTCATGTATGGATGTGAGAGTTGGACTGTGAAGAAGACTGAGTGCCGAAGAATTGATGCTTTTGAACTGTGGTGTTGGAGAAGACTCTTGAGAGTCCCTTGGACTGCAGGGAGATCCAGCCAGTCCATTCTAAAGCATATCAGTTCTTTGGAAGGAATGATGCTAAAGCTGAAACTCCAGTACTTTGGCCACCTCATGTGAAGAGTTGACTCATTGGAAAAGACTCTGATGCTGGGAGGGATTGGGGGCAGGAGGAGAAGGGGACGACAGAGGATGAGATGGCTGGAAGGCATCACTGACTCAATGGACATGAGTCTGAGTGAACTCCGGGAGTTGGTGATGGACAGGGAGGCCTGGCGTGCTACGATTCATGGGGTCGCGAAGAGTCGGACACGACTGAGCGACTGAAGTGCTATGAAAAAATTTTGAGAGCCTGTTGCCATTTTACATTTTATGCACATTTTCTCATGCTGTGTGATGGCTTTGTAATAATAAATGCAGCAAAGCTTGAAGCCAGCTGAGTGCTGAGCTAGCAACACTCCTAGAGAGACTGCTCTGACAGGATCACATGAAAGCTGCCCTGTGGTATCTTAAGTTAGTGAAGTTGCTTATTCATCCTTAAATGTCCTTGACTTTTCTTGAACTTCTTTTCCTATCATTTCAAACTACTTTTTCAAACTGTTAAAATGACTTTATAAATTTGACCCATCTTTTAAGATACCAAACCTCATGGGTATTTTTAAACTTGGAAATTTAAAGTGTTTTCCTTACCCACGTTCAACTCTACAGGTTCTTCTGCCTTCTTAGAAGCATGTCATAGTCCTACACTCATGCCGATTTCATTCTAAAAACCCTGTTTCCTAGCACTTTTCAAAGGCTACTGCATTGCATATTTATTGACCTCACCCCTTGCTTTAAGACATAAGAAAATAGTGGTGCTGTGAGTGTTAGAGTCAATGTAACATCCACACAGAGGATTCACTTAGCAAACAAATATCCCTTGTCTTCTCTAAAGGGCAAATGATGAAACCTCTAGAAGGTTACAGAATATCAAAATATTGTCACTATCTGGCATCTGGTCCCATCACTTCATGGGAAATAGATGGGGAAACAGTGTCAGACTTTGTTTTTTGGGGCTCCAAAATCACTACAGATGGTGACTGCAGCCATGAAATTAAAAGATGCTTACTCCTTGGAAGCATGACCAACCTAGATAGCATATTCAAAAGCAGAGACATTTTTTTGCCAACAAAGGTCTGTCTAGTCAAGGCTATGGTTTTTCCAGTAGTCATGTATGGATGTGAGAGTTGGACTGTGAAGAAAGCTGAGCGCCGAAGAATTGATGCTTTTGAACTGTGGTGTTAGAGAAGACTCTTGAGAAGTCCCTTAGACTGCAAGGAGATGCAACCAGTCAATTCTAAAGGAAATCAGTCCTGAGTGTTCATTGGAAGGACTGATGCTAAAGCTGAAACTCCAGTACTTTGGCCACCTCATGTGAAGAGTTGACTCATTGGAAAAGACCCTGATGCTGGGAGGGATTGGGGGCAGGAGGAGAAGGGGACAACAGAGGATGAGATGGCTGGATGGAATCACTGTCTCAATGGACGTGAGTTTGAGTGAACTCTGGGAGCTGGTGATGGACAGGGAGGCCTGGCGTGCTGCGATTCATGGGGTCGCAAAGAGTCGGACACGACTGAGCGACTGAACTGGACTGAAAGCAATGATGGTGCCTTGTCCCAACAGGAAAAGCAGTTCTCATACTTGAAGTTAATGTGGGATGACCTGTGTTTTCAATCAGGATATATTGATTTTCCTATTGGCAGGACTCACAGTTAGTTGCCTTTGAATAGTTCAAAGTTTGATGGTGTGTGCCAGACTCAAGGAAAAAAGGAAATTTATCATAAAGAGATAAATTTCATATCATAAAAAGAACAGCAAACAGCATAGCACTTGCCAAGTACCAGAGGCTGCTCTGAGTGCTTTCTTCACACACATTTACTCTCTTGAGCCTCGTAACCTAATGAGTATACTCTCCCCACCTCATTTTTTGCCATGTGTTTTTCTATTTTAAACCATTTTTAAGTGTACAGTTCAGTGGCACTGACTATATTCACAATGTTGAATAACTATCACCACTAATTCCAGAACTTTTTCATCATTCCAAACAGAAACTTGACCCAATGAGCAATAATTCCCTATAGTTCCTTTACCTCAGCCCCAGATAACCTCTATTCTACTTCCCATCTCTATGAATTTGCTCGTACTAGATATTTCATGTAAATTTGTCCTTTGGGGTCTGGCTTATTTTACTTACAGTATTCTTTGGGTTCATCTGTGTTTTGCTACATAACAGGTAGCAGAACATCATTCCTCTTTGTGGTTGTATAGTAACCCCTTGTGTGTATATATTACATTTTGTTTATCCATTCATCTGTCAATGGATATTGGGGGCAATGCTTTCATTAACATTGGTGTACAAATATGAGTACTTGTTCTAAGTTATTTTAGGTGTATCATTGGGAGTTGAATTACAAGTTCATATAGTAATTCTGTGTTTAAATGTTTGAGGAACTGCCTCAAACACCGTTTTGCATTCCCACCAGCAATGCATGAAGTATATACATCATTCTTGTAGTTTTGTATGTTGAACCACCCTTGCATTCTGGGGATAACTCCAAATTGGTCATGTTTGTTAAGTCTACCTGGTTTATGGTGGTATTCATTGGCCTCTGTTTGCTCTTGATCTTCCACCTGGTGGTTCTATCCATTATTGAAAATGAGGTAATGAAGTTTCCGATTATTATTATAGACTTATTTCTCCCTTCAGTTCCTTCCATTTTTCCTTCATTATTTTGAGCTCTGTTGACAGATGCATGTATATAACTCATATCTTGATAGACTGAGACTTTTGTGCATATATAATGTCCTTCTTTGCCTCTTGTAAACTTTTCTAACTTGAAGTGTACTTTGTATGACAATAATACAGCTGTATCAGCTCTTTCCTGGTTACTTGGAATATCTTTTTTCAAACATCTACTTTCAATCTTTTTTTGTGTCTAAAGTGAGTCTTTTTCAGACAGCGTGTAGGTGACTTTTTGAAAATCCTTTCTGCCATTCCCTGCCTTTTAATTGCCTTTATGTTTCCATTTAAAGTATTACCGATAAAAGATTTACTTCTGCCATTGACTGCTTGTTTCCTGTATGTCTTACATGTTTTGTGTTTCTCAGATCTTTCATCACTGTCTTGTGTGTTTATTTCTTGTAGTGAGGGAATCACTTTGATTCCCTACATCTCTGCATACTTTTTGGTTATTTTCTACTTCTTTATTTGTATTTTTGGCTCGGCCGGGTCTTGTTGCTTCACGTGGGCTTTCTCTCGTTGCAGCGAGCAGGGGTTACTCTTCACTGTGCTGCACATGCTTTTCATTCCAGTGTCTTCTCTTGTTGCAGAGCACAGGCTCTAGGGTGCATAGGCTTCAGCAGTTGTGGTGCGTGGGTTTGGTTGCTCCACGGCATGTAGTATTTTCCTGGAGGAAGAGGAATTGAACCCATGTCCTCTGCATTGGCAGACAGATTCTTAACCACTGGACCACCAGGGAAGTTTCTGGTTATTTTCTTAGTGCTTACTGTGGTGATCATGATGAATGTCAACCTGTAACAACCTAGTTTAAATAATATCCACTTGGTTTCAATAGTATACAAATACTCTGCTGCTATGCATCTCCATCCCTCGATTTATAGTTATTGCCACAGATTACTTCCGTTAAATGTGTGTACCCATTAACAGAAATTTATTCTTATTTTCTGCATTTGTGTAAGTCATATAGGGAACAGAGGTGCTGCAAAACAAAAGTATAATGCTGGCTTTTACATTTACCTGACTTCCCAGGTGGCGCTAGTGGTAAAGAACCTACCTATAATGCAGAAGACACAGATGTGGGTTTGATCCCTGGTTGGGAATATCTCCTGGAGGATGGCATGGCCACCCACTCCAGTATTCTTGCCTGGAGAATCTCATGGACAGAGCCTGGTGGGGGTTGTAAAGAGTGGAGCCCCATGGGGTTGTAAAGAGTTGGACATAACTGAAGCGCTTAGCACACAGCTTTACCAGTTATTTTTTCTTATGGTTTTGAGTTACCGTTTAATGTCCTTACATTTCACCCTGAAGGACTTTGGTTACTGGTTACTGGTAACCAGCTCCTTCTGCTTTTGTTTCTCTGGAAATGACTCAGCTGTCCTTTGGTATCCAGGAGGGATTGGTTCTATGACCTCCATGGGTACCAAAAACCTGTGGATGCTTGTCCTTTATATAAAATGGCATAGTGTTTGCATATAATCTATGCACATCTTCCTGTACATTTTAAATCATCTCCAGATTACTTATTATACCTAATACAATGTAAATACTGTGTAAATAGTTGTCAGCATATGTCAAATTCAAGTCTTACTTTTTGGAACTTCCGAAGTTTTTAAAAAATATTTTTGATCCATGGTTGGTTGGATCTACAGATGCAGAACCTGTGAATACAAGGGGCTGACTGTAATACTCCTTCATTCTTGAAAGACAGTTTTTCCAGATATAGAATTCTTGGTTGACTGGAAGAAGAAATTTCAGAAATTAAAATGTGTCATCCCACTGCCTTATGGCCTCCATGGTTTCTGATAAGAAATCCACTTTTACTGAGGATAAGTTATGCGATGAGTTACTACTTTCCTGCTGTTCTTTGGATTCTTTGTCATTGGGGTTTGATACTTTGACATAATGTCTCAGTGACTCTTTTTGAGTTTATTCTGCTAGTTTGTTGAGCTTCTTGGAAGTACATCTTTCATCAGATTTGGGAATGTAGGCACTATTTCTTCAAATAGTTTGCTATCCCTTTCTCTCTTTCCTTTTTCTGGGACTCCCATGATGTATATTTTGGTTCACTTTATGGTGTCCCACAGGTCCCTCAGGCTCTGTCCACTTTTACTCGTTCTGTTTTCTCTCCCCTCCTCAAACTGGAGAATTTCATCTGCTCTGTTTTCAAGTTGACTGGTCATTTCTTCTGCCTATTCAAGTCTTCCATTAGACCCCTTTAGTAAAATGAACAATTTCATTTTAGTTATTATACTTTCCCTAAAATATCTAGCTCCAAATAGAGCGTGAGAGGGGAGGGGCTCTGTCCCCTTTATATCTTCCAACTGATGTCATAAAGGAAGCCACTGTATCCCAAGAGAACCAAAAGCAAGGCAGACATCTGTGCCAGTCCTTCAGGGAACTACCAGACCAACCAGAGCGCACAGCCCCAGAGCTTTGGAAGGCAAGGTCTCCCTGCCTGCCCGGGCACCAGCCAGCTGCTCCAGGACTGGGGGTTGCTGTCCCTGCAGCTGCAGTGTGTTTGGAGAATGGGGGATGGCAACCAATGCACATTGCTCTCTCAGCAAAGATCTCCAGGCTCTCCTTTATCAGGCACTTTCCTAGTTGTTTTAAGCATCCAGCCAGGTTCCAGAGTTATAAGACAGTTGATGGCAGTCTCTTTTTTTCTAGCTCAGTGGTAGCTTCAGTGGAGGGACTGACCCCTGGAGGTTCCTGTTCTGTCATTTTGTGCAATATCACTCTCCCTTTTCCTTTTTAGAGATGAGGAAACTGAGGCAGAGGAAGGTTCAGGAGCTTGCGCAAGGTGGTGCCAGGATTAGAGCTCAGGTTAACTGCCTCCAGAGCCCATGTCCTCAACCCTTTAACCATACCGCCTCTCCACATGATTTGCAGCTGAAGTGTATTTTTCTATTCTCCCTTAGATGGAAAATTTTTAAAAGAATGCTAGAATTGGAGAAACTAATGTCATCTGGTCTCCAAACAGGCCTACACCAAAGCCTCTCTCCCTCTAAATACCTCAGGGAGAGGGAAACCACATTCTCCTGAAGTCCTGCCAGGAATATTCTTGTGATTCATTTTTGTGAATTCACCAAAACTGGCTCTTTTTAGACATAGGCAGTGTTTTACATGGTCTTATCCTTCCCCACAGGCACAACTGCAAGATCGGAATGACCCTCAGCAGCTGCTATTAGACTTCAAGCACATGTTTCCTGTTTTGTTCCCGTTTAATCCATCTTCTCTGACCATGGACTCAATCCACATCCCAGCATGTCTCAATCTGGAGTTCCTCAACGAAGTCTGAAAATGCACATGCCAAAGCTCGATTGCCAGTGAGAGCACGAAGGAAGTACATAGGACAGTGAAGTGAATTTAAGAATCTGTTAAAATCTATAAAAGGAGATCAGATCAAAGTTTGAGAGCCTGTGCAGAGTGAACTATACAGAATAAGACACATCTGTCATTATATTTTGTACCTACTGCTCAGAATAAAAACACTTGAAATATGGAAGATTTTTTTAAAGTATGATTTCGGTCTAAACAAATTCATATCATAATCCATAGCCACCAAGCAGTCCCCATGGCCATATAAAAGGTGCCAGTCTATACAGTAGAAACTGCCTAGTTTTGATCTTTGGACATAACGAGAATTTCCAAAGTAAGATGACATTAAAAATAATGTAAGTCACATAAACTGCCTTCAGAGGGCTTTTAACAAATCATGG
The DNA here is from genome assembly GCF_019923935.1 of Bubalus bubalis. Lineage (NCBI taxonomy): Eukaryota > Metazoa > Chordata > Mammalia > Artiodactyla > Bovidae > Bubalus > Bubalus bubalis. The sequence continues at coordinate 12,678,392 of NC_059178.1, forward strand.
TATTGTTAAGCATGATACTGTCAAGCACGATACTGTCATATAGCAAGTGACATTTCCCCACATCAACAAACTACAGGTGTGGATGGGTTTATGGGGAGATGTTTTGAGGACAAACATATAGACCTGGGCCTTGAGAAGTTTCCTGAAGATAATTTTAATGCCTAGTGATGCAGACAATGGTGTAATTGACCTCCAGACTAAACAGTTTGATTATTGGTTTCTGAAGTAAAATTAGAAGACTTGGTCCCTAATATACTCAGACCTATTTGTGTGGTCATGAATTTATGGAGAAATTGTGCAAAAAATGCTACAGTTCCAAACATAAAATGTAAGCAAATAGATACTGTTATTTCCAATGCTAGTCCATGCACTTCCTGAGTCAAGAAAACTTTAAAAAAAATCAATATAATCTAAATGTTAGAAAATAGTAACAAGTCTTATTTTATTAGATTAAAAATCAAACAACTCAGTATAAAAGCATTTAATCCCTTAATGCCATTATACCTCCAATGAGAGGTATAATTACATATTATGTAATGCTCCTAGTAAGGAAAGCAAACTTCATCTTGACAATTTGACAAATTGAAAAGCCTTTTTAAAAAATCAGTTCAGGTATTATTAAATTATTATCCAAAAGTTTTGGGTGCTTGTGTGTGTATGTGTATGTGTTTTTTTTTTTTTTTTTTTTTTTTTTAAGAGAGAATAGCTTATGTCAACTTTCCCTTTTCAGGTTATTTTCAACATTTTTCAGAATTACTACAAAAAATTGTAAATATCTCTGCTTTAAAATAAGGATTAAAAAAAAGTATTCAATGATAATATTACAACAGATTTTATGTGTTTACTGCTGGTTTCTTCAACAGCAGACATTCAGTTAGAAAATCCTAACTTTTTACTATTTTTTCGTATTTCTGGTAGATAACTACGCTCCTTCCATGACAGGAACAGATGGTGTTTGCAAATCGTAGAAGAGCCTCTGTGCTGCATCAAGAAGATAAAATTTCTCCACAAAGTACAAGTAGAACCCACACACCCCACCACCTTTTTAATCAGCCTTTCAACTTAAAAGGCTCTTAGAAATACAACACACTCCGAGCACTAAAGAGTCCGGTGTGCAGAGCCCTCACAGCTTGGCTTCTTTGTAATTCTCCTCACCCGCTGGGTGGAAGAGGCACCACACCCGGACGAAGACCACTGCCCAGCAGGTCCCAACCCGTGTTGTCAACATGACCTCCACACTGAACATCAGCCTCCTCTCGGGTGTCCACACAGAGCTGTGCCTTCCCCTCCGCCCCAGATAAAGTCACATGATACGACAACCCTGACCCACCCTCTTCAGCCCACATGGTGACTACATTTGGAAGACCAGTCTAAACCAACTGGGTCTATGGCTACCTCTTTTTAAAGTTGTTTATTATGTATAATTTGCTTTTTACTGCATTTTAGCTTAAAACTTAGTTTGATGTAGGGCCTGTTCTTAACCTTCTAGAGAAAATGAAATGCCTCATTAGAGTGGTAAGGAATTTGAAAAGCAGTGATTCCTTAAAAGCAACAGCTTCCCTGTCCTTGAATGTGTTGTATTAGTTGCTCAGTCACGTCTGACTCTTTGTGACCCCATGGACTATATAGCCCTCTAGGTTCCTCTGTCCACGGAATTCTCCAGGCAAGAATATTGGAGCGGGTAGCCGTTTCCTTCTCCAGGGGATCTTCCTGAGCCAGGGACCAAACCCAGGTCTTAGCTCAGCTGGTAAAGAATCTGCAGCAATGCAGGAGACCCTGGTTTGATTCCTGGGTCAGGAAGATCCCCTGGAGAAAGGGATAGGCTACCCACTCCAGTATCCTTGGGCTTCCCTGGTGGCTCAGATGGTAAAGAATCCGCCTGCAATGCGGAAGACCTGGGCTTGATATCCTGGAGAAGGGAACAGCTAACCACCCCAGTATTATGGCCTGGAGAATTCCATGGAGAGAGGAGCCTAGCAGGCTACAGTCCATGGGGTCGCAAAGAGCTGGACAGGACTGAATGACTTTCCCTTTCTTTCTTTTCCTGCAGGGCAGGCAGCTTCTTTACCATCTGAGCCACCAGGGAAGCCCTTAAGTGCTTATACTCGCATCTCTCCATCCCTCTGGGTCACTACCTTTGCTGCCACTACCAGTGATACGACAAACCTATCAGTGGCTAGTCATTGGGTGCCAAGGACCCACTGAATAAAACCTTGGCAAGCAGAATAAATGGGGTGGGGGAACTTACGAATACTTCCCTACTAAGCCTAAGAAACAGTAGATTGAGTTCTCTTCCAAAGGTAAAGATATTTCACTGGAGCTGCAGTTTGTATATATTTAATGACTCAGTAGGTGAAGAATCTGCCTGCAGTGCAGGAGACACAGGAGATGTGGGTTCAGTCCATGGGTTGGGAAGATCCCCTGGAGGAGGAAACAGCAACCCACTCCAGTATTCTTGCCTGAAAAATCCCATGGACAGAGGAACCTGGCGAGCTACAATCCATAAGGTCACAAAGAGTCAGACACAACTGAGCAACTAGGAAAAAAAAAAAGGCAGTATTTTACAGACACAATAAAAGAATACATTAATTGGTTACTTAATGTTTAGGTCTGCCCTATTTAACATAACAGACTGGAAGAAGCATCTTTAGTAATCTTTAGTTAGCATTTTTCTTAAGTCAGTTCAACACATTTTCCAACTTCTTGAAATCAATAACTTGTAATTTAAATAATCCAACATAAAGGTTTGAATTCTATGCCAGATATCTGTCTTTATATTTTAGTATTTAAAATTTAGTTGACACTTTTCTCACTACGTGCCTTCAGCAGTTACTAAGATAACTGACATCAATTGTCTGAAATAAGTGTTGCTGTGGGAAGAATTTCATGTTCAACATAACATTCTGGTGGTGTTTTTGTTCTGTCTTTTGAAACATGAAAAGCATTTTAAAGATTACTTAATCAAATATTTATAGATCAAACAATTCATGTTTTAAGTATTAACTGGACCTATCAGTTTCCTAAGAGTAATGTGTGTTGTGTGCATATTAATAATTGTTGCTGAAGCTGACAAACATATCACCTACATGTATTCTCCACAAGCCGTCACAGCCACTGTTAGACTTAACGGTACCCAGCAACCAGGTCAGACCCAAAGGAAAATAGGGTTTATCCTTCTTTTTATGAAGCATGTCAACAAGAGTTTTTTCCTTGATTTTCCGATGCTACATTTTAAAGTTTTTGTAAAAACAAAAGAGACAAAACTAAAAACTTGGAATACTTAGAAAAAATTAACACCGTTACTATCAATTCATCAAATACTTAACAGCCTCATTTAACCCATTATGATAACAGTAACCAATAAATTAAAATCCATTTCTTTAACATATAGTAAGTTTAATTGCTTTCATACATTTGACCTAGTTCTAAGGAAGCAAGGGATTCGTAAGCTGAAATACTTGTGTGATGCCAAATGACTAAACAGTTACTAAAGTGTGACAGCATGGGGCAGGACACTGGTTTTTCCTCATAGAATGTTTTTCGCAGTTTCTCATTTGCTGCACGAGCCAAACAGCCATAATTCACTCTTTGTACACACTGGTGCCATAGAGAATTAGTGTATAGAAAATTAGAGGTTGATGCCAATGCCAATAAAACGTAGGCTTTTTTTTCTTATTATATAGATCATTAGATACTAAAGATTGTTTTTCCCCCCAAAATTTCCAATTATAATAAAGAGGGTCAATCAAAAATGAGTTTAAACTGCTTTCTAAAGTGATATAGTGTCAGAATAATCCAGATTTGAATATAACATTTTGTCACCAACTGATGCTTAAAGGACTATTTAACTGAGGCGTTCACATCATATTGAGAGGTGACTCTAACAGTGGAGAAGAAATATTACTAATAAAAATATTTTTCCATTTTGAACAAATCTGTAAACTACACCTTTGTTTATAAAAATCGCTTGTATTAGTCACTGTAATATTCAACTGTGGATAAAAATATGTGGAAATAAATACTATTGAATAAGGTGGTGTGACAAATTTAAATGAAATTTAAAACTAATTGCACATTGGCTGAAAAGTTTATTTTTAATGCTTTCTTAAGAAATTTTATTCAGGGGTCTATATTTCAAACATGCATCGTGATCATTGAAACCAGAGGTTGGCAAACTGCAGCCTGCAAGTTGCAGGTAGAAGGAAACTCCCTATAAAATAAGACTGAGTTAATTTAAACAAGGCAGTTTGGGTGCAGTGGATCAATGGAATAAAACAGAGAGCTCAAAGATAAACTCATATGTATAACTTTGTATATGGCAAAGATGTCATTACAAATCAGTGGGTACAATATAAGATCTGTATGGAGTAACTTACATAGTGAAAAACATTAACAATGACATTAAAATACTGGAAAAGATTTCAGGTAAGAAAACTCCATACTACAGAAATGTCAATTGTCCCCAAGTTGGTCTACAGATTAAAAACAATCTCACTACAGTTTTGGGGGAACCAGACTTGGGTCTGCTGGCCTGCACACAGTAAAACCAATCTGCCAACACCAGGTGGTGGTGAAGGAAAGGGCTGTGTAACACAGGGCCAAGAAGGAGTATGGGCAGCTAATGTTCAAAAGACCTGAACTCTGGGTGAACTTCAGGGAAATGTTTTTAAAGACAGAGTGAGGCACAGGGTTGCAGAGTGCCTGATCAGCTCCTAAACATTTTTCTGACATCACCTGATGTTGGTGGGGCGTCAACATCACCAACTTTCTGATTCCAACCAGTCTGGGGTCTCCTGCTTGTGGTCAACAGGCAGTTGACTTCTTTCACCAGGTGGGGGTTTCAGTATCTGCAAAACAGCTCAAGGATATGGCTCAGAATATTACTTAGCACTTAAGAAGGAACTAAAGGTCCTTGACTTTTTATGGCTAAACCATTTTACTGTCTCTTAACTGTTTTCCTATATTTCTGCATTTTCTCACTTCTGTGATTAAATTTGCTCTTTGAAACTCAGGGAGGGCCAAGGAGGCTAAAGTTTTTTTATTTTTTACCAACAAGTGGTAGGTGAAGGACATGGTGGGTGGGTGGGGTCTATCCAGGGGAGGCCCCATAGGGTCCTGCTCAGTTAAATCTATGAACCTAGATTTAACTAAGTTTATACAGGTATACCTTGGAAATATTGGTTGTTCAGTTCAACCCCATTGCAATAAAATGAATATCACAAGTAACCCAAATTTTTTGGTTTCATAGTACATATAAGTTATTTTTCCACTAAAGTGTGCAAAGATCACTGATCACAGATCACCATAACATGATAATCTTGAAAAAGCTTGAAATATTACAAGAATTACTAAAATGTGATGCAGAGACAAAAAGTGAGCAAATGCTGTTGGAAAAAATGGCACCAGCAGACTTGCTCCAAGCAGAGTTGCCACAAACTCAATTTAAACAAGAAAATGAAACAACAACAACAACAAAAAAAACACACAATAAAGTGAAGCAGAGTATAATGAAGTATATCTGTATTACCAAATGAAATTCTAAGGCTTGGTAAGGGTACAGAAACTGCAAGTAACTTTCAAACAGGTAGAGGAACAAAGACAAATACACTTGACCCTTGAGTAAGGGGTAGGAGAGCCCACCCTCCATGCAGTCAAATTACATACTCTGAATGTAATTTATAGACAGCTCTACACATACGGAGTTCCTCCATATCCGAGGTTCCAACCAATCTCTGCTCATGTAGTACAGTAGTATTTACTATTGAAACAAATCTGCAAATCAACCCGTGCAGTTCAAACACATGCTGTTCAAGGGCCAGCTGGATATATATCCTTCACTTAAGTTTGTGATAGTATCTTAAGCTATCTGGAACACATCTAGACCTGGGGTAAACTTAAATTTGGCAAATCAGTGTCTGTATTATTCTCTGTCTATATTTATTTCTGATGTGCTTGTTTGGCAACTTAAACTTTCAGTAGGGTAGGTATCTGTTATAAGGACAAAACCACATCCAAGGTTATAACTGCCTCTTTTTAAAAATATTTATTTTTTAATTGAAGGATAATTGCTTTACAGAATTTTGTTGTTTTCTGTCAAACCTCAACATGAATCAGCCATAGGTATACATACGTCCCCTCCCTCTACAGTCTCCCTCCCATCTCCCTCCCCATCCCACCCCTCTAGGTTGATAAGACAGAGCCCCTGTTTGGGCCCCCTGAGACATACAGCAAATTCCCATTGGCTATCTATTTTACATATGGTAATGTAAGTTTCCATGTTACTCTCTCCATACAGTTCACCCTCTCCTCCCCATAGCTGTCTCTTAACAAAATTTGAAGTTATCGCCAAAAGCAGTTAGACTAACAATGAGCACATACATGACCTTCCCAGCTTCTCAAGATTAGTAAACACAGCTGTCTCGTTCATTCAAATTCAAGGCCCTCCATACCCTTCAGTTCTGAATCCATGGACTCATTCAACCTCAATCTAAAAATTTTTTTGCCAGAAAGTTCCACAAAGACGTGAATTTTTCATGCACCAGCAACTATTTACATAGAATTTACTTTGTATTAGGTCCAATAGCTAATCCAGAGACTTCTTAATGTATGTATATGGGAGAATGTGCATAGGTTATACGCAAATATGCAAATACTACTTTATGTAAAGGACTTGATTTAGGTGTCTGTCTAGAACCAATCCCCTAAGATACTGAGGGGTCACTGTACTCATCTGTTAACATAGTCCCAGCTCCTACCAACTGTACCAGCTTTCCCAGTCTCTGCTAATGAAACTTCTAAAAGCAGTGCTATTCAAAACTACCATCAATTTAGGGTATTATAGGAAAATCCCATGGACGGAGGAACCTGGTAAGCTGCAGTCCATGGGGTCGCACAGAGTCGGTCGGACACGACTGAAACGACTTAGCAGCAGCAGCAGCAGGAAGTTTAAGTACAGCAAATTATCCACATAATGTAGAAGACAGGGCTGAGGCCAGTTATTTCTGAAATCCTAATGAAATCCTAACTGCAAATTCAAGATTTATAATTGATTCACTGATTTCCAGTTTTATACTAATGCTACTCTTTTTCTTTACAAAAAAATAATTACAGAAAGACATGATAATAGGCTGTTTCTAAAAATATTGAAAGCTAAATGTCTTACAACAGTAACTTTACATCGCATATCTAGATTTTTAAAATTATAAAATACCTAATTTTGATATAGATATTTAGTATTGTACTATATGGCCTGGTGGCTCAGACAGTAAGGCGTCTGTCTACAACGTGGGAGACCCGGGTTCGATCCCTGGGTTGGGAAGATCCCCTGGAGAAGGAAATAGCAATCCACTCCAGGGCTATTGCCTGGAAAATCCCATGGACAGAGGAGCCTGGTAGGCTACAGTCCATGGGGTTGCAAAGAGTCGGACACGACTGAGCGACTTCACTTCTATATAGATAGATATAGATATGGTTAAAAATGAAAAGAACTAAATGGAATTTCAGGTAATTTTTCAGCTTCCTTGAAAGATACTTTTCCTCTCAATTTTTATTTTGAAAGTTAAACAGCTATAGAAAAATTGTAAAAATAGAACAATGAACAACCATGTAGTCTACCTTTATGTTCCCTAATTAGTAACATTTCACCATGTTTGCTGTCTTCGCCAGTGTATCTGTATGCAGGTTTTTTTTTTTTTTTTCTCCCGTCAATTGGTAATTAGTTTTGGCACCATGACTCTTCACCTTTAATATTTCGGTGTGTATCTCCTTAGAACAAAGGACAATCTCTGCCCTATCTCCAGTATAATTAACATAATCAGGAAAAGTAATGTCAATACCACCTCATGAAATTTACAGACCATTCCTCCCCAACTGTCCCAATTCTGTTCTTTAGCGTTGTTTTGAATCCGGTTTCCAAAAAGACCCCACATTACACTTAATTGTCACATCTCATCTCCTGTTCATCTAGTACCATTCCTGGCCTTTTTTGTTTTTCACAACACTGACATTTTAAGAGTTCAAGTCAGTTATTTAGCAAAGTGTCCCTCAGTTGGATTTGTATGATCGTTTCCTTATGATCAGATCTGTCAGACGCTTTTTTGGAGAAATCCTACGTGAGTCTGTGTCCTTCTCGGTGCATCTCAGTGCACGATGTCAGTTTGTCCCATTAATGGCAATATTAAGCTTCGTCATTTGGTCAAGGTAATACCCACAAGATTTCTCTAGTGTATGGATACCTTTTCCTCTTCATGATACTCTGCTGCTGCTGCTACTGCTAAGTCGTTTCAATCATGTCCAACTCTGTGTGACCCTATAGACGGCAGGCTACCAGGCTCCCCTGTCCCTGGGATTCTCCAGGCAAGAACACTAGAGTGGGTTGCCTTTTCCTTCTCCAATGCATGAAAGTGAAAAGTGAAAGTGAAGTTGCTCAGTCATGTCTGACTCTTAGCGACCCCATGGACTGCAGCCCACCAGGCTCCTCCATCCATGGGATTTACCAAGCAAGAGTACTGGAGTGGGGTGCCATTGCTTCTCCACATGATACTCTACGATTGTGTAAATATCTTTACATAGATATTCATGTTTTTATATATGTAAACCTTTGTACTCAATGGTTTTCAAATACACCCATTTTCATGACATGTTTAATTACAGAAAACTTAGAAATTTCTATTTGGAAAGACTTGCTGCAAGCAATCTTTAAGATATTAAGTGGAAAAGTGTGATACTCATGATGGCATTTTAACTTTTCTCAATAAATATAAGAGCACCAGACTGAACAGAACCTGCCTTTTTCTCTTATTGAAGAACACTAATACCTTTATCAATAGTTCTAGAGAACAAGAATTTATTTTGCATTTGGACTAGTAGAAAGTTTTAATGGAAAAACACATAACTTTTCAAGATCTGTTTACTTCCTCCACTGTTGTATCTCACACTTAACACAATTAATTGCACGTTTTCTGATTTTTTTTTTTTTGTATTACAAAACATATTTGGCTGAAGTTCAGAGTGCCAACTTGTGATAAGACATGTTGGTTTTGGCTCACCTAATGAATTCCATTTTGATTTCTATTTGATTATGAGTAACTAGCTGTCAAACATAAATCGAGTTCTAATGCTCTAAGGTATTCATTATATATATGCATATAGAATGGTATCAGCTCTGTACTATCCTTGGAAGAATTAAGAAAATGGTCCTTTGAATCACTTTCTGTAGGCGCCATAGTTGATAAAGGCAAGCATCTAGTAATGACCCATTGCCTCACTTCTCCACCCACCTTTCTCTGCCAAAAAAAGCAAATAAATCTTCTAACTCAAGTCACCAAATACGTTACCTTTACCAAGGTTTCAACTACTTTATTTCTTCCACCAAGGAAGATTAATTTAGCATTCACCTCCTTTCCTGTTTTCTATAACATATGCCTTAGCTAACTCTTTTCCTACCCCCCACTTCTATGTTCCAAATGCCATAAGCCCTGGACAAAGAATACAGGCCTTGGGCTTCTGAGAATCAAGAGTTCAAACTTCAAATTCAGCAATTTTCTAGATTTGAGGCTTTGACAAATTACTTGGTTTCTCTGGGTCTAAGCTTCCTCATTTATAAAATAAGAAAGGAATAACTCCTACCTATTTCATGGGGTTGCAAAATGTCCCTTAATTTGGGTTTGTCTGATGTTGTATGAATTGTATGTTATTCTGTTTTACATAACAGTAATCTTGAGAAACCCATATGCAGGTCAGAAAGCAACAGTTAGCACTGGACATGGAACAACAGACTGGTTCCATATAGGAAAAGGAGTATGTCAAGGCTGTACATTGTCACCCTGCTTATTTAACTTATATGCAGAGTACATCATGAGAAACACTGGGCTGGAGGAAGCACAATCAAGATTGCCGGGAGAAATATCAATAACCTCAGATATGCAGATGACACCACCCTTATGGCAGAAAGTGAAGAGGAACTAAAAAGCCTCTTGATGAAAGTCAAAGAGGAGAGTAAAAAGTTGGCTTAAAGCTCAACATTCAGAAAACTAAGATCATGGCATCTGGTCCCATCACTTCATGGGAAATAAATGGGGAAACAGTGGAAACAGTGTTCAGACTTATTTTTGGGGGGCTCCAAAATCACTGCAGATGGTGATTGCAGCCATGAAATTAAAAGACGCTTACTCCTTGGAAGGAAAGTTATGACCAACCTAGATAGCATATTCCAAAGCACGGACATTACTTTGCCAACAAAGGTCCGTCTAGTCAAGGCTATGGTTTTTCCAGTGGTCATGTATGGATGTTAGAGTTGTACTGTGAAGAAAGCTGAGTACCGAAGAATTGATGCTTTTGAAGTGTGGTGTTGGAGAAGACTCTTGAGAGTCCCTTGGACTGCAAGGAGATCCAACCAGTCCATCCTAAAGGAGATCAGTCCTGGGTGTTCACTGGAAAGAATGATGGTAAAGCTGCAACTCCAGTACTTTGGCCACCTCATGCGAAGAGTTGACTCATTGGAAAAGACTCTGATGCTAGGAGGGATCGGGAGCAGGAGGAAAAGGGGAGGACAGAGTATGAGATGGCTGGATGGCATCACCGACTCGGGAGTTGGTGATGGACAGGGAGGCCTGGCATGCTGCGATTCATGGGGTCGCAAAGAGTCGGACACAACTGAGCGACTTAACTGAATTGAACTGAACTGAATCCCAAAGATGGTAGCTTTTATTTTACTATCATTCATCATCCAGAATATGGAGATGAAAAAAATATCATCAGGTATGTGAGAGGCTTTGATCTATTCGAAGTCCAAATTCCACTGACTATATACACCTGCTGTGAAAAACCAATATACATATTATCTAAAGTTTTTAAAGTGAATTTAAAGTTAGCAGCCTTGGAATTTGCATATTGAATTAACAAGGGTCAATTTCCTGGATTTGTTTAAATCAAAGCAACAGAAAAAAAGAATAAACCAGAGGGTCAAAGAACAGATGGTGAAGAAAGGAGAACAAAGGGAGCACAAAAGAGAAATGAAGGGATTTTCTGTAATGCTGGGCATGTTCTAATTACATTTTGAAAGCTGAGAGTAGTTTGGATTACAACAGTATAAGCACTTGTGAAACTCATCCAACTTGAAGATTCATACGTTTGACCACATGGTAATTCTGCCATAAAAGGACTGTAAGCATATACTCACCTTTAATGTGAGCCGAAGTATTCCTGACGTGTACTAAGGCTGACAAAGAAAAAAAAAAAAAGGAAAGGAAAGACGTGATGCAGCAAATACGGCGAAGTGTTAATACTTGTAGAATACGGGTGATGAATATACGGGTAGTTCACGTAGAAGTCTCTGCACTTTCCCTCAAGTTTCTAAGTTTTCATAATAAAAACGTCGGGTTAAAAAAAAAAAAAAAAAAAAAAAAACGAAAAACAAAATGAGAGGACCACGAACGCGTTGAACACCAGGATTTGGGGCGGGCGTTCCCAGACAGCTCACAGAACACCTCAGAGCCTCCCACCACAGCTTCCCAACCACCGAACTAAGCCCGAGGCAGCATGGCCCGCCTCCGAGCCCTGGCGCTGGGGGTTTGCCGCCCGCGTCGCCCCCTGCTCGCCCGGTCTCAGTCCGTTCTCAGAACACGCTCCATCACCTAGTTCCCAGAACTCAGATTGCGCAGTGGTCACGTCATCATCGACCAGGGCTTGCAGGGACCACCCTAACGTCACCCAAATCGTAGCCTAACTGCCTCCCCCTAACCTCCCAGCCCCCGGGTCCCTGGCCCCATTTCGCCTGACACGTTTTCATAATCCTCTCAGGCTCCGGGCCAGCGGCGCCATCAGCCATGGGGCCCGATCATATAAGGAAAATACTGCGGCCTCATCCGGGGGCTGCACCGTGGACCCGGGGGCGACCCTGTCCCCTACGCCACTCTCTACACCCCAAACCTGCCAACCCCCCTGCCCCGCTTCTCGCGCCCCGGCCTCTCGGGCGGGTCCAGCCGCCTCGGCTTCCCCCTGGGCCGCTCTGCGCAGCCGCCCACCCCGCCTGCCAGCGCGGCTCAGCCAATCCCCTCCCACTCCGTCTTCCGTGCCCACCCGACTTCCGGCCGGGCTCGGCCGCCCCAGACCTTCCTCAAACCCTGTCCGCCCTTTTGGCAGCCCGGTCACACCTTTGGCCCCCGGGTCACACGTTGAAGAGAATCCGGGAGTGCGGAGGAGGGGAGCCGCTAATTACCGTGGCGCGGGGAGGGGCTCCAAAGGCTAGGTTGGGCAGGGGGGAGTCAAAACATTCGATTTTGAAACAGAGGGAATCTCTAAAAACAGAGATGGGGGAAAGAATACGCTCACGAGGAACGTTTTCCAGCGGGGAGGCCTGTCTCCTCTCAAGGTTTTTGGCACCATTGGTTCCCACCCGGTGTGGCGCCAAGAGGGGCGACGCGGGGCCCAGAGGGGAGCGCTCAGACAGGCCCTCCAAAGTAGGGGAAAGGGCAGGGGCGTAGCCTCGCTGGCACCGCCCCGAGCACTTAAAGTCGGGCGTGGCGTGCTGGACCGCGGCGTCGCCGCCGAGGACCCGAACGCTGCCGCTCGCCTGCCCGCCGCCATGGCCCTGCTCCGAGGTGAGCGCCGCGGCCCCGCCTCTCGCGCCCCTTCGGGGGGCGGGGACAGGACATCGGGTGTCGGCGGGGAGTCGGGGTCTCTTTGGTTGTAAAAGGGGACTTGATTAAAAAAAAAAAAAGCCAATCCGGAAGCATTGTTTGAGTTTAGGAGAAACCATACGTGCGAGGCGAAAGGCATTGCCCACCACGGTTTTGCTTGCTCCTGACCTCGAAGGTCCTTTCCCTTCTCCGCGCGGTAGTGACCCTCCTAGTTAGAGGTCAGCTGTTGGCAAGACCGGGGCGGGGCCCCCTAAGCGCGAGGCGACCTGGGGCGGAGGGGTGCCTTTCAGACGAGCTGGCGGCTCTCGGACCTGGTCAGGGGTGGGCAAGGCTTAGAAGGAATGAAGATTCTCTTGGCGTCGTTGAGAAACCTCTGCCCGAATAACCTGCACCCGCCCCCTCTCCCCAGCCCCAATGCTTGATGGCGTTCTGTTGGAGAACCTGCTTAAGCCCTTTCCCTTCTCTTCTTTCTGACTCCAGAAAAGTGCCGTCCCAGAGTACATAAATTCTGCCGTTACTTTCTTTTTTTAAGTATGTAAATTCCCTTTTCATAGCAAATGGTCACAGTCAGTGGAATTTTCAAGACTATGACAACTTGTCTTTTGTGTCCTTAAAAGAACCTTCAAATGAGACTCATATATCAAGGCCTTGGGAAAGAAAACACTTGGTAGGATCTAAGAAGCGAGGTTCTGGTGGTCCAGGGCCCCAAGGGCTCTGTAAAGGTTTGATTCTGTACTGGTTTGATTCTGGATTCTAAAGAAAGCAGCCTGCTACCTAGAAGAATAATGCGGTCTAGTTTCCAGTCTGTCCCCATTTCCTCAGGACTGTGAATCTCCCTGTGTAGCAAGGAGAGTTTAAGACCACTTAAGAGTCTTATGGCAGAGATCTAGGCAACATCAAATGATGGTTTTGATTCGAGTGGGGGGCAGTGGGATTGGGGAAAGGGGGGAGGGATGGTTTGAGATAGATTTGGAGGTGGATTTGACACAACTTGGTGATCGGTTGGAGTGGCAGGTCTATGAGAAGGAAATGCCAAGAATGACTTCAGGTTTCTGGTTTGAAGAACTGAGTTCATGATAGTCCTTAGGGAGTGAGGAAAATGGGGGAAGGGATAGACTTGGAAGAGAATATTGAGGTGCTCAAGTGCAGATACCAGGTAGACAGTTGGTTAGGGGGATCTGGAGCTCTGACAAGCCAAAATGACATGTGAACAGTTCCGGTGGAAAATAGATATTCTGAGGCAAAAAGATTTGTCAGTGCTCTTTCCAACTGAATTTCATACAGTAGCATACTTATTTTTATTTTTTGACGGTGTATTCAGGAGACCCAAATTATTTAACAGCTGCATTGTCATGAGCTATCTTCCTTAAAAGGAAATCATAATTTTATTGATTTCTCTGTTTACTGTTTTATCAGTGATTCTTACCACTTTTAATACAAACTCCTTTGAAAATTTGATGAAAACTATGTAAGGAAAGAATGTGCATCAACACCTGCATGGAGGAAGTATGAAGTTTATCACTTTGGGACACCATTCACTATGATGTTAAAGTTAGTGATCATACTTTTATACGTTTCCCTGTTTTACAGTTGAGGACACTGATGTCCAGAAAGGTGGACTGGCTTATCTATAATGGTAGTTAGTGTTTTGGTTGTTATTGGTTAGTTAGAGGGCTTCCCTGCTGGCTCGGCAGTAAAGACACCACCTGCAATGCAGGAGGTGTGGGTTCAATCCCTGGGTCAGGAAGATCCCCTGGAGAAGGAGATGGCATCCCACTCTGGTATTCTTGCCTGGGAAATCCCATGGCCCGAGGAGTCTGGTGGGCTGTGGTCCATGGGATTGCTAGAGTTGGACACAACTTAGCGACAAAACCACCATCACCACCAGAATACAGATGAGCTCGTCTCTCAAGAAACATACTAAGTGCTTGCAGGACTATTGAGTAAGAGAGAAAGTTTGACTAATTCTTGTAAGGAAAAGGACACATTTAAATGGGAACAAAATTGACTTTGGTAAAGATTGTCATTAATCAGATTTCTATTTTCAAGTAGAACCAGTACCCAGGTTTTTTACTAGCACCCATCTGAGGACTTGGTTGGAAGGTTGCCCTCAACAAATAGTAATTCTCTTACTGTTCCTTAGCTTTGCTGGGAGTGTTTGTACAGCCTTGCAAAGCATGTTGGTGGGCTGCCAAATTAATCCTGCAACTGAGGCGGGTACAGAAGCAGCAGTTGTCCTTGCTAGCTTTGTATGCTGTCAGCAGTTGTTGTGATTAAATGGGTAAATATTTTCCTAACAATGTAATAGAAAAGAAGGCAGAATTCCTCTTTATTTTCTAGTGTTATTTTTTCCTCTATGGTCACATTTGCCACCTTGCCAGGCCCTTTTTTGACATTTCTGACTCATTATGCCTTGGATTAATCTGTCTTTTCACTGTCTTTAGTGGAAATCTTTAGCCCCTGAATTTCCAAAGTCTTTTAAAATACTTAGATGTTAGTTTGGTTAATGATTGTTAGGCTTTAGACCTTTTAACATGCACACAAAATTGACATCAGATCAGATATTAATAATTATTGCCATGGTATCCAGTTTATGAAATGGGGAAAAAATCGCACATACCAGATTTTTTTTTAATAATTTTTTAAAATGCTTAATAGCATTTTCCTCATTCAAAATCATTGTATTAGTTCAGTGTTAGCCTTACTCCTGCTAACTTTACAGTCTGGGAGCACCAAGGAAACAGATGTGATGTGAGGAAAGGGGAAATTCTTGCTTTTATTTTTGTTTTCACACACACACACACACACACTATTTTGTAGGTTTCTCATATTTTACCATTAGAACTTCCCACACGAAAATGCTTTCTTAGATTATGAAGTACAAGAAAGAAACCTATGAATGGAAATTTATGGAGAAGCAAAGGAAGTTTGCCTTCATTGTTTCTGAAAAGCCAGGGTTCATTCAAATCATTTCTGTGTATGTAATGTCATTTTTTCTGGTTTTTGAGATTTTCACATTCTCTTTAGTTTTGAGAAGTTTGGCAGTGTTGTACCAGGATGAGTGTGTGCGTGTGTTTTGCATGTATTCAATTTGGGGTTAACTGAGCTTAAATCTGTACATTTATCTTTTAGTTTTATAGAAAAGTTGAACACAAGGTACAGAGCATTCCCATACACTTAACTCATCCCACTCCATTATCCCCTATTATTAACAGCTTTCATTAATGTGGTATGTTTGTTACAGTTGATGAACCAATACTGGTACATTATTTTTAACTAAAGGTCATAGTTTACATTAAGTTTCATTTGTTGTGTTGTGTAGTCCTGTAGGTTTTGATAGATGTATAATGACATATATCTACCATTATAGTACCATAAAGAGTAGTTCTCCCAACCCCTGACAGCTGCTGGTCTTTTTACTGTCTCCATAATTTTGCCATTTCTAGGTGTTATATGCTGCTGCTGCTGCTAAGTCGCTTCAGTCATGTCTGACTCTGTGCGACCCCATAGACAGCAGCCTACCAGGTTCCCCTGTCCCTGGGATTCTCCAGGCAAGAACACTGGAGCGGGTTGCCATTTCCTTCTCCAGTGCATGAAAGTGAAAAGTGAAAGTGAAGTCGCTCAGTCCTGTCCGACTCTTTGCGACCCCGTGGACTGCAGCCTTCCAGGCTCCTCCATCCATGGGGTTTTCCAGGCAAGAGTTACCGGAGTGGGGTGCCATCACCTTCTCCGAGGTGTTATATAGTTGGAATCATATAGTGTGTCATCTTTTCAGATTGGCTTGTTTCACCAGCAGTATGAGTTTAAGTTTCTTTCATGTCTTTTCATGACTTGATACCTCATTTCTTTTTATTGCTGAATAATATTCCATTGTATGAATGTACCATAGCTTATCCATTCACCTACTGAAGAACATCTTGTCTGCTTCTAAGTTTTGGCAGTTATGAGTAAAGCTGCTATAGACATTTGTGTGCAGGTTTTTGTGTGGACATGTTTTCAACTCATTGGGGTAAATACAAAGGAGTGTGATTACTGGATCATGTGAGTAGCATATGTTTAGTTTTAGGTTTGGAAGAAACTACCACACTCTCTTCCAAAGTGGCTGTACCATTTTGCATTCCCAGAATCAGTGGGTGAACTTCTTTTGCTCCACATCATCACCAGTGTTTGGTGTTGGCAGTGTTTTGGATTTTAGTTGGGAGATGGAATCTCACAGTTGTTTTAATTTTCAGTTGCCTAATAACACGATGTCAAGCATTTTTTCATATGGTTATTTGACATTTGTATAGTATCTTTGATTAGCACATTTTTATGCATTTTTAGCTGGGTCATTAATTTCTTATTGAGTTTGAAGAGTTCTTTGTATATTTTAGATACACATATCTTTGTATATTTTAGATACACATACAATACTTATCTGATATCCTTTATCAGATAAGTATTTTGCAGGTATTCCCTCCCAGTCTGTGGCTTGTCTTTTTGTGCTTTTAATTGTGTCTTTTGAAGAGTAGAAGTTTTCAGTTTTAATAAAGTCCAAGTTTTTCTTTCTTGGATTGTGCTTTTGGTGTTGTATCTAAAAAAGTTATCACCAAGCCAAACCAGAAGTCCCCTAGGTTTTCTCCTTTGGTATCTTCTAGGAGTTCTGTAGATTTTGCATTTTATATGTAAGTGTATCCAGTTTGAGCTAATCTTTATGAAAAGCGTAAGGTCTGTCTACTTTGTTGTTGTTTGCATGCGAATGTTCAGTTGTTCCAGCACCACTTACTGAAAAGACTATGGTTTTTCCATTGACTTGCCTTTGACTTTGAGGTCAATTGCAGTAGACTTTGAGGTTCTACCCATGTTTTTTGTTTTTATTTTGTTTTTCCCAATATTTTTCCCTCTGTTCTTCAGAGTACATAATATCTGTTTATCTATTTCAGAGTCACTGACTCTTACTCCATTCACTTCCATTCTGCTACTGCACCCATTCAGTACACGTTTTATTTCAGGTATTTTTCCATTTTAGAATTTTCACTTTGGTTTTTTTCTTTAATCTTCTTTTTCTTTGTGGAGCTGTCTGAGCCCTTATTATGAACATATTTTTCTGTATATTTTGGAACATAGTTATGAGAGACTACTGCTTTAAAATCCTTGTCTACAAATTCTAACATCTGGGTCATGTTGAAGTCCATCTCTGTTAATTGTCTTTTATCTTAAGGATGAGTTGCACAGGCATACCTCATTTGCTTGTGAATTGCAGATACTGCAGATTTTTTTGTTTGTTTTTTACAAGTTGAAGGTTTGTGGCAGTCCTGCAGTCAAGCAAGTTATTTGTGCCATTCTTCCTACAACATTTTCTCCCAAAATGTATTACATTTTGATTCTCACAATGTTTCAAACCCTCCATCAGCAAAAATATTACAACTTACTGAAGGCTCAGATAATGGTTAGTATGTAAATTTTTTAGACATAATGTTGTTGCACACTTAATAGGCTGCAGTACAAATATAACTTTTACATTCATTGGAAAACCAAAAAATTCATGTGACTTGCTTTATTGCAGTAGTGTGGAACCAAACCTGTAATACCTCTGAGATATGTTTGTATCTTCTTGTTCCTATGTGGATTAATTTTGGATTGTGTGGTGGACAGTGCAGATGAACCATGGTAGAGACTGAATTCTGCTACTTTCCAAAAAGTATTGACTTATTTATTGTTAACTATTCATTTTTGTAGACATTTAATTTGGCTGAACTCAAACTGCTTTCCTCATAGCTCAGTTGGTAAAGAATCTGCCTGCAATGCAGAAGACCCTGGTTTGATTCCTGGGTCAGGAAGATCCACTGGAGAAGAGATAGGCTACCCACTCCAGTATTCTTGGGCTTCCCTTGTAACTCAGCTGGTAAAGAATCCACCTGCAATGCCGGAGACCTGGGTTAGAACCCTGAGTTGGGAAGATCTCCTGGAGAAGGGAAAGGCTACCCACTCCAGTATTCTGGCCTGGAGAATTCCATGGACTGTATAGTCTCTGGGATCACAAGAAATCGGACACAATGAGTGACTTTCACTTTCTTCAAACTGCAAACTCTGTCTGCCCTGTAGAGGGCAGCAGCTCAAAGCTAACTTTAATTCATTTCGCCTTAGTGGAGGTACATGTAGTTGGCCCCACAGGTACATGATTAAGGATTCAGCTGGATATTTGGGCTCCCCACTGTGGTCCTTTACTTTCACAAACCCCCCTCAGTTCCCTGTAGCTGTGATTGCTGCAAACTCAGTTTTCTTATTCTTCAAGCCAGCAAGACTGAGTTTTTTAATTCTAGCCATTCTATTCAGTGTAGAATGCTGGCCTTCAAGTTAACAACTATAAGCAACTTGAACATTCACCATGTGCTATTCCCTTTTTCCATATCTACGCTTCACTTGCCTATTTTTGTTCATTTTCTGGGCACTTGAGGAAGCCATTCTTCTCTGTCGTCAGTGTCTACTGGAGTTGGCCAAATAGGAGCATACTAGGCGATGACCAGAGATAGGACTGTACCAAAATTAGGAAGAAAGCAAGCAAAGGGGAAAGAAAAATGAAATAAACACTGATATGAAAAAAGGCTGAGACTGTCAATCAAGGAGGATTAGAGGACATTTATGGGAAGGCATGGGCTTCCCTGGTGGCTCAGTGCTACAGAACTCGCCTGCCAATGCAGGAAACAAGGGTTTGGTCCCTAGGTCTGTAACAGCCCCTGGAAGAGGAAATGGCATCCCACTCCAGTATGCTTACCTGAAATCCCCATGGAGAGAGGAACCTGGCTGGCTACAGTCTATGGGGTCACAAAGAGTTGGACATGACTTAGTAACTGAGCACGCAGACGGGAAGGTACAGTGCCACAGAATAACCCATCTATCAGAGGAAAACATTTGTAATGCGCTAAGCTAATATTTTGCTTCCCTGGTGGCTCAGTCGGTAAAGAGTCTGCCTTCAGTGTGAGAGACGGGTTCAATCCCTGGGTCGGGAAGATCCTGTGGAGAAGGAAATTGCAAACACTCTTGCCTAGAGAGTTCCATGGACAGAGGAGCCTGATGGGCTGCAGTCCATGGGATCGCAAAGAGCTGGACATGACTGAGTGACACTTTCACTTTAAACTAATATTTATGGCCTTTTGTAAATATCTGAATATTTTATCTTTTAGACTGTAAATTTCTCAAAGTAGAAATCAAAGAAAAAGCTGGAATTTTTTTTAGGATAGGTTTAGTTTGTTCTATCAAAAGAGATCCCTAACATAAAGGAGAATTGTGTATCTGGGCACAAACCCATTGTTAAAAAGTCTCATAGTTTCTTGGCAAGATGTGGAAATGTGTGCTCAGATTGTCTTTGAGAGAATTTAGCCTATGTAAAGCATAAAGCCTGAAGTCTATCATATAGTAAGTACCCCCGATATGTTGACTATAATATTTACCTTGCAGAGTTGTTTGGGAAGATTAGATATTATATGACAAGTGACGAGATGTCTACTGCCTAATAAATGTTAATGTGATGAAGCAGCTGTTAACTGATGTTGTTCCCCAGAATACAGGCTTTGCATTTTTGCGTTTTGCTACTCTAGTGGGTGCCACTCACATCCTAGTCCTTGTAGATTTGTTAAACGTGACTTGTTTTTT
This sequence comes from Bubalus bubalis, assembly GCF_019923935.1. NCBI lineage: Eukaryota > Metazoa > Chordata > Mammalia > Artiodactyla > Bovidae > Bubalus > Bubalus bubalis. The sequence goes on from NC_059178.1 coordinate 12,698,662, forward strand.
CCTTTGGTGGCACTAGAGTGCCTTGAGAAGGGGCAGTTTGTATCTGTCTATACAGGGACACCAATTGAACCAATAGTGATACTGCAAATTTGTAGTCTTTGTATTAATAGATGTATAGATAATTCCTCTGTATCCTTTGTGGTTAGGTCAAATGTAGGAAACTTTGTTATACTCTGACAAACATTAAAATAGGGATATTAGTGAACGACAGTGTCTTTAGAAAAAAACAGCCAGAATTAAAGAATTATTGAAAGGATACTTTTTACGTACTTCAGAAAAGAGACTTTAGGTCTGGGGAATTTTACATGTTAGCTGACATCAGGTACTGGAGGGGCTACCCATGATAACAGCATATCTATTTTGCCTGTTTTATTCTAAGAGTAACAAATAATAGTTCCAGTTATTTGAAGTTTGCAATCTGAGTCATCCTCTGACTCTAGAAGCAGTGACATATATAATACAAATTCAAAGCAGCATATGTTCTAGAAGCTATATAAATTGAGTTTGGGATGCATTTGGATAGAACTGGGATTGGTGGATGGAAGATTTGGTAAGCCAAGCCAGTTCAGTATGAGAAAAAAATCATTAGTTTCTATTGCCCGTTCATGGTAACACTGCTTCACACAACAGAGCATGCCTTTAGCACAAGTTAGAGAGGACCTTTCATCAGAAATAGTCTGGAGGGCATTCATGGTGTGACTGCTTGGCCTTCAGGCACCTTTAGATGGGAGATTCTTTGATTCTGTGACTAAGCAATATATTTCAGCAAATAGAAGCATTTCCATTTTAAACAAATCATCAGCAAATAATCAGTTTATAAAAATGTCCAGCCAACATGGATTTGCATTTGCATCATAGCCTGCCGAGCAGTTCTTGGTGCCACATGCAGGTATTGATCAAAATGATAACCCTTAGGACTGCTTGTGTGTGTGTGAGACCCATGCTATGTATTAAGTGACAGAGATTTTCAGTCATTTAATTGAAAATTGTGCTTTATAGTAAAGTTCACAGAGAATTATTTAAAGCATGTTAGGGATGCTGACGAATCTTTACTTGCTTATAAATTCTCCTTGCAATAGGTGTGTTTATTGTTGCTGCTAAGCGGACCCCCTTTGGAGCCTATGGAGGTCTTCTGAAAGACTTCACACCTACTGACATGGCTGAGTTTGCTGCCAGGGCTGCCTTGTCTGCTGGCAAAGTCTCACCTGAAGCTGTTGACAGTGTCATCGTAGGCAATGTCATGCAGGTTAGTAGGGCAGAAGGGAAGTGTTCACTCCTACTGCTTTCTTTTATCAGTTTCTAAAAATAATTCCTTTAACATGTCATAATGGTGTACTAGTTAATAATAGTTAAAGGTATTCATAATTTAAGCAATTCCCTGACTCCGGAAGCAGTGGCATATATAATTCAAAGGAGCATATGTTTGGAAAGTACATATCTGTCTGAGACTTGGGATATATTTCATTGTTTCTTAAATAACAGATTAATTTCCTTGATTTACTTGAAGTAAATTGGTTCTCTCTGTGTGCCACCTGGGGAGAATAGCAAGACTAAGCAATGCAATACGTCGTTTATAATTTCTTACACACAGTAGAAGCTTGGTCAATGTTTGTTGTGGGAAATGAGAAGCTCTTTTACCCTCTACCTTGCTATATATGGCGTACAAAATAGATCATTCATTTGCAGTAATTGAAAGCTGAATATGCCTTCAAAGTGCAGTCAAGATATGGGGGTGCTCTCACTCTTCCCACACCTCATTGATGGGATGGAGGCCCTACATTTAGTGCTTTGCCACCACCAGTGCGTGTGTGCTAAGTCCCTTCAGTCATGTCTGACTGTGCAACCCTATGGACTATATAGCCCACCAGGCTCCTCTGTCCATGGGATTCTCCAGTCAAGAATACTGGAGCGGGTTGCCATGCCCTCCTCCAGGGGATCTTCCCAACCTAGGGATTGAACCTGCATCTTAACATCTCCTGCATTGGCGGGTGGGTTCTTTACCGCTAGCCACCTGGGAAGTCCTGCCACTGACAGTACTAGAGCCCCAGTCGCTGTTCATCTGGCTTATGAGGCGTTTCCAGACTGGGTGAGACGCCTTGAGACTACTGCCACCTCCTCCACTGCATGCTTTCAGCTCTTAGAGCTAGGAGAAGGCTCAGAGAGAGGTGCACAATTGTCCCCTGTGAATAATACTGCTTTGAACATCATGTACAAGTTTCTGTGCAGACACAGGTTTTCATTTCCCTTGGGTGTATGCCTGAGTGTAAATGCTAGGTTATATGTTAGCTCTACATTTAGTTGTTTCAAAGCTTTCAGATTGCTTTCCAAAGCAGCTGAACATTTTACATTCCCGTCTACAGGGTATGAAGGTTCCACTTTCTCCACATTCTTGTCAACACTTGTTATTGTGTGTCTTTTTTTTTAGTTACTGTAGCCATGCTAGTGAATGTGAAGTAGTATCTCACTGTGGTTTTAATTTGCCTTTCCCTGATGATTGATGATACTGAACATAATTTCATGAGCTTGTGTCCATTGCTATATCTTCTTGAAAGTGAAAGTGAAAGTCACTCAGTGGTGTCTGACTCTTTGTGACCCCATGTACTGTACAGTCCCTGGAATTCTCCAGGCCAGAATACTGGAGAGGGTAGCTATATTCCCTTCTCCAGGGGATCTTCCCAACCCAGGGATCAAACCCAGGTCTCTCACATTACAGGTGGATTCTTTACCAGCTTAGCCACAAGGGAAGCCCAAGAATACCGGAGTGGGTAATCTATCCCTTCTCCAGTGGATCTTCCCGACCTGGGAACCAAACTGGGGTCTCCTGCATTGCAGGCGGATTTTTGGAGAATGTCTAATTAATATCCTTTTCCCACTTTTTAATTAAGTTATTTGTCTTTTCATTATTGATTCATAAGTATTGTTTTTATATCCTAGATACAAGTCCCTTAACAGATAACATGATCTGCAAATATTTTTCTATAGTTGATTATCTTTTTATTTCTTAATTATATCCTCTAAGAGTATGAAAATTTTGAATTTTGATGAAGCCCAATTTTGGTTGTTATTGCTCAGGCTTTTGGTGTCATTATCTAAGAATCTATTTCCAAATCTAAGGTTGTGAAGATTTATTCCTATGTTTTCTTCTAAGTTTTAGCTCATACATTTAGGTCTTTGGTTTATTTTTATTTAATTTTTATATATGTTTTGAGGTACAGGTTCAAATTCATTCTTTTGCTTATGACTATCCAGTTGTTCTAGCATCATTTGAAAAGACTCTTCTTTCTCCCATTGGATGGTCTTGGCACTGTTATTGAAAATCAGCTGACCATAGACACGTGATTTTATTTTTTGACTCCACATTCTATTGCACTTATCTGTATGTCTATCCTTTATGTCAGTTCCACACTGTCTTGATTATCTTGATTATCATTGCTTCATAGTAAGTTTAGAAATCAAGAAATGTGAGTCTCCTCCTCAGTTTTTCTTTTCAAAGTTGTTTTGGCTATTCTGGGTCTCCTGCAATCCTAAAATATGAATTTTAGAATCTGTTTATCCATTTCTTCAAAGAAGTCAGCTACAATTCTGATAGGATTGTTTTGAATCTGTAGGTCAGTTGGCGGAGTATTGCCATCTCAACAGTATTAGTAAATTTTCTGAACTGTGAACATGGCATGTTTTTTGTATAAATCCTCTTTAATTTTTACAACAATGTCTTACAGTTTTCAGAATATAAATTTTGCACTTCTTTTATAAATTTATTCCTAAGTATTTTTTTCTTTTACATACTACTGTGAATGAAATTGTTTTCTTATTTAATTTTCAGATTGTTCATAGCAAGTGTATAGAAATGCAGTTGATTTTAAGAAAAAAGAAATACAGTTGATCTTTATATATTAATCTTATATCCTGAAACCTTGCAGAACTCATTTATTACTTCTAATGGTTTTCCAGTTGATTACTTAGGATTTTTTATATATAACATCATGTCATCTGAGAGCAGAGATAATTTTGCTTCTCCCTCTCCAATCTGTATTTCTTTTACTTTTGTATTTATTTTTCTTGCTTCATTACTCTGTCTAGAACCTCTGATGTTGAATAAAAGTGACAAAAAATGGATGTTGCTCTCTTTTTCCTGAAACTGTGGGGGAAAGCCTCTGGTCTTTCAGCATTAAGTATGGTGTTATGTGGATTTTTGTAGATTTCCTTTATCAGATTGAGGAAATTCTTTTTCTGTTCCTAGATTGTTTAGTGTTTTTATCATGAAAAGTTGTTAGATTTCTGTCAGTTGCTTTTTCTATGTCAACTGAGATAATCGTATGATTTTTGGTTTTTATTCTGTTGATACAATGTGATATATTAATTGCTTTCAGTTGATGAAACAACCTTACATTTCTCGATGACCCTTGCACTGATCATAATGTATAATTCTTTTTCTAAATTGCTGAATTCTGTTTGCTAGTATTTTGTTGAAGATTTTTATATCCATATTCATAAGAGATATTAATCAGTAATTTTTGTGATATCTTTGTCTGATTTTTTAACAGTATAATTTTGGCTTCAGGCTGAGTTGGGAAGTGATCCTTTTCTATTCTTTAGGAACAGTTTGTGAATTATTGGTATCTTCTTTAAATGTTTGGTAGAATTCAGTAATGAAGCCCATCTGGCTTTGTTTGTGAGTAGTGTTTTGTACTAATTAATTCAGTCTTCACCCCAAGAAAAAGAAATGCAAAAAGGCAAAATGGTTGTCTGAGGAGGCCTTGCAAACAGCTATGAAAAGAAGAGAAGCTAAAGGCAAAGGAGAAAAGGAAAGATATACCCATTTGAATGGAGAGTTCCAGAGAATAGCAAGAAGAGATAAGAAAGCCTTCCTCAGTGATCAATGCAAAGAAATAGAGGAAAACAATAGAATGGGAAAGACTAGAGATCTCTTCAAGAAAATTAGAAATACCAAGGGAACAACATTTCATGCAAAGATGGGCACAATAAAGGACAGAAATGGTATGGACCTAACAGAAGCAGAAGATATTAAGAAGAGGTGGCAAGAATACACAGAAGAACTATACAAAAAAGATCTTCATAACCCAGATAATCACGATGGTGTGATCACTCACCTAGAGCCAGACATCCTGGACTGTGAAGTCAAGTGGGCCTTAGGAAGCATCACTATGAACAAAGCTAGTGGAGATGATGGAATTCCAGTTGAGCTATTTCAAATCCTAAAAGATGACGCTGCACTCAATATGCCAGCAAAAGAAAGTGCTGCACTCAATATGCCAGCAAGTTTGGAAAACTCAGCAGTGGCCACAGGACTGGAAAAGGTCAGTTTTCATTCCAATCCCAAAGAAAGGCAATGCCAAAGAATGCTCAAACTACCACACAATTGTACTCATCTCACATGCTAGCAAGTGAAAGTGAAAGTCGCTCAGTCATGTCCGACTCTTTGCAACCCCATAGACTATACAGTCCATGGAATTCTCCAGGCCAGAATACTAGAATGGGTAGCCTTTCCCTTCTCCAGAGGATCTTCCCAACCCAGGGATCGAACCCAGGTCCCCTGCATTACAGGCAAATTCTTTACCAGCTGAGCCACAAGGGAAGCCGACATGCTAGCAAAATATGCTCAAAATTCTCAAGTTGGGCTTCAACAGTACGTGAACCATGAACTTCCAGATGTTCAAGCTGGATTTAGAAAAGGCAGAGGAACCAGAGATCAAATTGCCAGCATCTGCTGAATCATCGAAAAAGCAAGAGAGTTCCAGAAAAACATCTGCTTTATTGACTATGCCAAAGCCTTTGACTGTGTGGATCACAATAAGCTGTGGAAAATTCTGAAAGAGATGGGAATACCAGACCACCTGACCTGCCTCCTGAAAAATTTGTATGCAGGTCAAGAAGCAACAGTTAGAACTAGACATGGAACAACAGACTGGTTCCAAATCAGGAAAGGAGTACTTCAAGGCTGTATATTGTCATCCTGCTTATTTAACTTCTATGCAGAGTATATCATGAGAAATGCTGGACTGGATGAAGCACAAGCTGGAATCAAGATTGTGGGGAGAAATATCAATAACCTCAGATATGCAGAATGACACCACATTTATGGCAGAAAGCAAAGAAGAACTAAAGAACTCTTGATGAAAGAGGAGAGTGAAAAAGTTGGCTTAAAACTCAACATTCAGAAAACTAAGATCGTGGCATCTGGTCCCCTCACTTCATGGCAAATAGATGGGGAAACAGTGGAAACAGTGCCAGACTTTATTTTTGGGGGCTCCAAAATCACTGCAGATGGTGATTGCGGCCATGAAATTAAAAGACACTTGCTCCTTGGAAGAAAAGTTATGACCAACCTAGACAGCTTATTAAAAAGCAGAGACATTACTTTGCCAACAAAGGTCCGTCTAGTCAAGGCTATGGTTTTTCCAGTAGTCATGTGTGGATGTGAGAGTTGTACTATGATGAAAGCTGAGCATCAAAGAATTGACACTTTTGAACTATGGTATTGGAGAAGACTCTTGAGAGTCCCTTGGACTGCGAGGAATTCCAACCAGTCCATCCTAAAGGAAATCAGTCCTGAATATTCATTGGAAGGACTGATGTTGACGCTGAAACTCCAGTACTTTGGCCACCTGATGTGAAGAACTGACTCATTTAAAAAGACCCTGATGCTGGGAAAGGTTGAAGGTAGGAGGAGAAGGGGATGACAGAAGATGAGATGGTTGGATGGCATCACTGACTCAATGGACATGAGTTTGAGTAAACTCTGGGAATTGGGAGGCCTGGCATGCTGCAGTCCATGGGGTTGCAAAGAGTCAGACACAACTGAGAACTGAACTGAACTGAACTGAACTCACTTGTTACAGTTCTATTCTGATTGTTCATTTTTCCTTGACTTGGTTTTGGAAGTTTATTTCTTTCAAGGCATTTTTCCTTTTCACCTAAGTAATTTATTGGGCTTCCTAGGTGGCACTAGGGTTAAAGAACTTGCTTGCCTGTGCAAAAGACTTAAGAGACGTGGGTTTGATCCCTGGGTTGGGAAGATCCCCTGGAGGAGGGCATGGCAGTCCACTCCAGTATTCTTGTGTGGAGAATCCCCATGGACACAGGAACCTGGCAGGCTATAGTCCATAGAGTGACAAAGAGTCGGACACCACTGAAGTGATTTAATATGCATGCATATAATTTATTGGCACACAAATGTTCATGGTAGTTAGTTCTCAATATTCACACTAGTTATGTTTTGTATAGTTTGTCTGTTTTGTATATTCAGCACATAGAATATGCTGAATTAGCAACTGCTGAACAACTGTTCCCAGTGAAATGACAGTTCCTGTGAGCCTCCAGCCACAACGTATTTAACGGATCAAAAAATAACCTTGTTTTATGTGTGTTTCTATGTTAATAAAGCTTCCCTGGTTATTACAGTGTGCAGCCAAGGTTGCGAACCACAGTCTCAGATGCATCCTTTGGTAAAGCACATACTACTTTGAGACAGCCTATTACATTTTTAAACAACTCTGATTGTTATAAAATTCTGTATTCTCCTGAAGATTTAATATAAGAATTTCTCATACTTAGTTTGTTTAAAAACCAGTCAACCAAATTACAGTTTATATTCAAATCATTCACACTTATTGTATAAAATATGTTATACCTGTATGTATTATGTCATACCTTAGAGCCAAATTGTTTATAATTTTTTAAAGATTGTGGACATTTTAGTATATTTTGTCCTTCTTCTTGATTTCCTAGATTTATAGAGGCAATTCTTTTTCTTTTCCTTCTGTTCCAGAGTTCTTCAAATGCTATATACTTGGCAAGACATGTTGGTTTACGTGTGGGAATCCCAAAAGAGACCCCAGCTATCACTATTAACAGGCTCTGTGGCTCTGGTTTCCAGTCCATTGTGAGTGGATGTCAGGTAAGAGCAGCATTGACAGAATGTGGTCCACTGGAGAAGGGAATGGCAAACCACTTCAGTATTCTTGCCTTGAGAACCCCATGGACAGTATGAAAAGGCAAAATGATAGGATACTGTAAGAGGAACTCCCCAGGTCTGTAGGTGCCCAATATGCTACTGGAGATCAGTGGAGAAATAACTCCAGAAAGAATGAAGGGATGGAGCCAAAGCAAAAACAATACCTACTTGTGGATGTGACTGGTAATAGAAGCAAGGTCCAATGCTGTAAGGAGCAATATTGTATAGGAACCTGGAATGTTAGGTCCATGAATCAAGGCAAATTGGAAGTGGTCAAACAGGAAATGGCTAGAGTGAATGTCAACATTCTAGGAATCAGCGAACTAAAATGGACTGGAATGGGTGATTTTAACTCAGATGACCATTATATCTACTACTACGGGCAAGAATCCCTTAGAAGCAATGGAGTAGCCATCATGGTCAACAAAAGAGTCCGAAATGCAGTACTTGAATGCAATCTCAAAAACAACAAAATGATCTCTGTTTGTTTCCAAGGCAAACCATTCAGTATCACAGTAATCTAAGTCTATGCCCCAACCAGTAACGCTGAAGAAGCTGAAGTTGAACGGTTCTATGAAGACCTACAAGATGTTTTAGAACTAACACCCAAAAAAGATGTCCTTTTCATTATAGGGGACTGGAATGCAAAAGTAGGAAGTCAAGAAACATCTGGAGTAACAGGCAAATTTGGCCTTGGAATACGGAATGAAGCAGGGCAAAGGCTAATAGAGTTTTGCCGAGAGAACGCACTGGTCATAGCAAACACCCTCTTCCAACAACACAAGAGAAGACTCTACACATGGACATCACCAGATGGTCAACACCGAAATCAGATTGATTATATTCTTTGCAGCCAAAGATGGAGAAGCTCTATACAGTCAGCAAAAACAAGACCGGGAGCTGACTGTGGCTCAGATCATGAACTCCTTATTACTAAATTCAGACTTAAATTGAAGAAAGTAGGGAAAACCACTAGACCATTCAGGTATGACCTAAATAAAATCCCTTATGATTATACAGTGGAAGTGAGAAATAGATTTAAGGGACTAAATCTGATACATAGAGTGCCTAATGAACTATGGACTGAGGTTCGTGACATTGTACACAAGACAGGAATCAAGACCATCCCCATGAAAAAGAAATGCAAAAAAGCAAAATGGCTGTCTGGGGAGGCCTTACAAATAGCTGTGAAAAGAAGAGAAGCGAAAAGCAAAGGAGAAAAGGAAAAATACACTCATTTGAATGCAGAGTTCCAAAGAATAGCAAGAAGAGATAAGAAAGCCTTCCTCAGTGACCAGTGCAAAGAAATAGAGGAAAACAACAGAATGGGTAAGACTAGAGATCTCTTCAAGAAAATTAGAGATACCAAGGGAACATTTCATGCAAAGATGGGCTCGATAAAGGACAGAAATGGTATGGACCTAACAGAAGCAGAAGATATTAAGAAGAGGTGGCAAGAATACACAGAAGAACTGTACAAAAAGGATCTTCATGACCCAGATAATTATGATGGTGTGATCACTCACCTAGAGCCAGACATCCTGGAATGTGAGGTCAAGTGGGCCTTAGAAAGCATCACTACAAACAAAGCTTATGGAGGTGATGGAATTCCAGTTGAGCTATTCCAAATCCTGAAAGATGATGCTGTGTAAGTGCTGCACTCAATATGCCAGCAAATTTGGAAAACTCAGCAGTGGCCACAGGACTGGAAAAGGACTGGAAAAGGTTCATTCCAATCCCAAAGAAAGGCAATGCCAAAGAATGCTCAAACTACCGCACAATTGCACTCATCTCACACGCTACTAAAGTAATGCTCAAAATTCTCCAAGCCAGGCTTCAGCAATATGTGAACCGTGAACTTCCAGATGTTCAAGCTTGTTTTAGAAAAGGCAGAGGAACCAGAGATCAAATTGCCAACATCCGATGGATCATGGAAAAAGCAAGAGAGTTCCAGAAAAACATCTATTTCTGCTTTATTGACTATGCCAAAGCCTTTGACTGTGTGGATCACAATAAACTGTGGAAAATTCTGCAAGAGATGGGAATACCAGACCACCTGACCGGCCTCTTGAGAAATTTGTATGCAGGTCAGGAAGCAACAGTTAGAACTGGACATGGAACAACAGACTGGTTCCAAATAGGAAAAGGAGCACATCAAGGCTGTATATTGTCACCCTGTTTATTTAACTCATATGCAGAGTACATCATGAGAAACGCTGGGCTGGAAGAAGCACAACCTGGACTCAAGATTGCCGGGAGAAATATCAATAACCTCAGATAATGCAGATGACACCACCCTTATGGCAGAAAGTGAAGAGGAACTAAAAAGCCTCTTGATGAAAAAGTTGGCTTAAAGCTCAACATTCAGAAAATGAAGATCATGGCATCTGGTCCCATCACTTCATGGGAAATAGATTTATTTTTTTTTATTATATTTATATAGTTTATTTTTTGGGGCTCCAAAATCACTGCAGATGGTGACTGCAGCCATGAAATTAAAAGACGCTTACTCCTTGGAAGGAAAGTTATGACCAACCTAGATAGCATATTCAAAAGCAGAGACATTACTTTGCCAACAAAAGTTTGTCTAGTCAAGGCTATGGTTTTTCCTGTGGTCACGTATGGATGTGAGAGTTGGACTGTGAAGAAAGCTGAGCACCAAAGAATTGATGCTTTTGAAGTGTGGTGTTGGAGAAGACTCTTGAGAGTCCCATGGACTACAAGGAGATCCAACCAGTCCATTCTAAAGGAGATTGGTCCTGGGTGTTCTTTGGAGGGAATGATGCTAAAGCTGAAACTCCAGTACTTTGGCCACCTCATGTGAAGAGTTGACTCATTGGAAAAGACTCTGATGCTGGGAGGGATTGGGGGCAGGAGGAGAAGGGGACGACAGAGGATGAGATGGCTGGATGGCATCACTGACTCGATGGACATGAGTCTGGGAAAACTCCGGGAGTTGGTGATGGACCTGGAGGCCTGGCGTGCTGCAATTCATGGGGTCACAAAGAGTCAAACACGACTGAGCGACTGAACTGAACTGAGAGGAAATGCCTCACTTCAGTGTAACATCATGTTTTTAATTTTATAGTATTTATGAAGAGAGGTCAATATTTGATTTTTCTTGGAAAAATATTCATAGAAAGAAAATCATTTTTTGGATATATACATTATGAGCATGCAAGAAAATCATTTCATAAAAGCTAGTGATGAACCCTGGAAACACCATGCTAAATGGTATAAGCCAGTCACTAAAGGACAAATACTGTCTGAGTCCACTTATATGAGGTCCCTAGATTGGTCAGATTCATAGAGACAGAAAGTAAAATGGGGATTGCTGGGGCCAGTGGGGAAGAGAAAATGGGAAGTTAGTCTTTAATGGATACAGGGTTTCATTTTGGAAGCTGATAAGACTTCTGGAAGTAATGGTAGTTGGTTGCATAACATTGTGAATGTGCTTAATGACTTGCGCAGCTAGAGTTGATTAGAATGGTAAGTTTTATGCTATGTGTATTTTATCACAGTTTTTAAAAAGCTAGTCATGACTCATTTTTATTGAGTGCTTCCTATGTGCCAGACATAGATTTACATTCAGTGTCTCACATAATCATCACAATAGTCCTATGAGGCAAGAACTGTTATTCCCATTTTATAGGCAAGGAAATTGATTATTAAAGGCATTAAGTTTACTAAGTTGTAGTGGCAGAATCTGATGCCAGGTCTACAAGAGTTCCAGGTAAGGCAGTTCAAAACAGTGAATAAAGACTATAAGGTAAGGAAGGGAGTTGGAGAATTTAGATGATGATATGAAATGTATTTTATTATAAAGGTACTGAATAATACTGTTGGTCAAAGGACAAACTAGTATCTCTTCGAGGGATAGTTGAGCAAATAGATTTCCTCCCTTGAGCATAGGAAAAGGGACACAGTAAAATTTAATTTGTCAATGTCTTTATGTTTTCAAAGTCTTCATCTTTTATTACAAAATAAAATGAAAGATAAAACATATTGTAATGAACAAGTTACTTTCACATTTATTTATTTCTGTTACAACATATGTACCCTGATTTTCCTAGCAATCATTTTAAACATTGGGCTCCTGGAGGATTGTTATTTGGGGTTTTTCTGAGAAATGCAAATAGTGGGAAAAATTGGAGTAAACAGATTCCTGTTTATGACTACCATAGGTTAACATAGTTTTTATAAAGCTGGTCTACTTCAAGTCCATTGATTAATGGGATAGATTTTACTTTTGCCTTTTTAATGGCTTATTCTTTTATCTGCTGGCAATCTGTACATTTATACTATAATATCTCTGCTAGTTTTCAAGATGTGTATTGAGTTAAGAATTACCATTCTTTGTCAAAATGTAGGTAGGATTTGTTACTTCTGCATAAATGATTGAGAAGTCTGCTAGCTTTTTTCCTCCTTGTATCTTGGGAATGAATATTTTACATTCGCTTTGAAATCACTTTTATTTCCCTTTGAGACACTGTAATGTGAACATTTGACTGTAAGAAGGGCACTTATTAGCTTCGCTGTTGGTTTACTGCTTAATACATATTTCCGTCACAATAAAAGGATTTTGGTGGTGTTGTTTGTTTGTTTTTAAATAGGAAATTTGTTCTAGAGACTCTGAAGTTGTCCTGTGTGGAGGAACTGAAAGCATGAGCCAGGCTCCCTACTGTGTCAGAAATATTCGTTTTGGAACTAAGCTTGGATCAGAGCTCAAGGTTGGAATCATTAAAATTTTTAAGAATTATTTCTATGCTATTATACTGTAATTTTAATAATACCATTTTGGGGCAGAGAAAAAAACTTAAACCAGTTCTGTTAATAGGGAGTTGGCAAGATATGAATTATTTGAAATCTGTAAACTATTTCATAGTTGTTGATTTTGACATTTTAACTCACATAAAATCTGACTTTATCTCAGCACACGTCTGCTAGTGTAATTAACACTTGGGGAGATGAAGCAAGGGAAGTAATGGATTAAACAGATGGGTAAAGATTGAATTAATCTCTCTACTGAACAACTGGTAAGCCAAATAATTAAATCTTTGCCATAATTAATGGAAATTTTATTTCTGGAGCAATCTCCATCAAATAGATTTCTTCTTTACCAAAGAAAACATTCTCTTGAAATAGGTTATAGTGTCCCAAGTCAGTCAGATAAACAACAGTCCTTTATGAACCGCCTGAGTAGTACTGTTAAGAGTGATAGTGTGCTGTCCTTTTTGCATCAAAGGGCCAATGACATTGTATGTTCTTAGGCTTTCCCAGTCATAATCTTTGATTTATCCTGTCCACCCTGTTTCTCACCTGGCCTTTTTGAAAGTTGAACTGAATAACACTTAAATAATATGAGATAATATGTAAGATTCCTAATACATTTGAGAAAACCTTTGGAAAGACAGGTCAACAACTCAAAGGGTGACAAGGCAGTCTAGAAGAAACAGGTGGGGCCCATTTATCAGAGACTAACTAATTGGATAACAAAACCCAGCCTATCCCGGGCTTTTTTAGTCTCACAGTAACTGGTAGAACCTGCTATTGCTGCCACTGGAGGTGTGGGATGGAAAAAAGAGTACAGCTATACTCTTTCTGAGGGTGTTCATAACTGCCTTACAGAGGTGGCTACAGGGAAACGTTGCATGAGAACTGAAGTTTCTTACGAAATGGAACCTTGAGGGTTTAAGCTTTGATTGTAGGATGACTTCCTACATTCTTACCCTGCACATTTAGCACTGTTGGTCCTCCTTAGAGCCCTGTGTTTAGAGCAGAGAATGTGTGCATTTTATTATGGTGTTTTTATTTTTTATTTTTTAATTAATTTATTTTAATTGGAGGCTAATTACTTTACAGTATTGTAGTGGTTTTTGCCAAACATTGATATGAATCAGCCACAGGCATACATGTGTTCCCCATCCAGAATCCCCCTCCCACCTCCCTCCCCGTCCCATCCCCCAGAGTCATCCCAGGGCACCAGCCCTGAGCACCCTGTCTCATGCATCAAACCTGGACCGGCGATCTGCTTCACATATGATAATATACATGTTTCAATACTATTCTCTCAAATCATCCCACCCTCACCTTCTCCCACAGAGTCCAAAAGACTGTTCTTTACATCTGTGTTTCTTTGGCTGTCTCGCATATAGGGTCATCGTTACCATCTTTCTTTTTTTTTTTTTTTTAAATTTTACTTTATTTTTAAACTTTACAATATTGTATTAGTTTTGCCAAACATCGAAATGAATCCGCCACAGGTATACCTGTGCTCCCCATCCTGAACCCTCCTCCCTCCTCCCTCCCCATACCCTCCCTCTGGGTCATCCCAGTGCACCAGCCCCAAGCATCCAGTATTGTGCATCGAACCTGGACTGGCGACTTGTTTCATACATGATATTTTACATGTTTCAATGCCATTCTCCCAAATCTCCCCACCCTTTCCCTCTCCCACAGAGTCCATAAGACTGTTCTATACATCAGTGTCTCTTTTGCTGTCTCGTACACAGGGTTATTGTTACCATCTTTCTAAATTCCATATATATGCGTTAGTATACTGTATTGGTGTTTGTCTTTCTGGCTTACTTCACTTTGTATAATAGGTTCCAGTTTCATCCACCTCATTAGAACTGATTCAAATGCGTTCTTTTTAATGGCTGAGTAATACTACATTGTGTGTATGTACCACAGCTTTCTTATCCATTCATCTGCTGATGGACATCTAGGTTGCTTCCATGTCCTGGCTATTATAAACAGTGCTGCGATGAACACTGGGTACACGTGTCTCTTTCAATTCTGGTTTCCTCAGTGTGTATGCCCAGTAGTGGGATTTCTGGGTCATATGGCAGTTCTCTTTCCAGTTTTTTAAGGAATCTCTACACTGTTCTCCATAGTGGCTGTACTAGTTTGCATTCCCACCAACAGTGTAAGAGGGCTCCTTTTTCTCCATACCCTCTCCAGCATTAATTGTTCGTAGACTTGTTGATAGCAGCCATTCTGACTGGATTGAGATGATACCTCATTGTGGTTTTGATTTACATTTCTCTGATAATGAGTGATGTTGAGTATCTTTTCATGTGTTTGTTAGCCATCTAAAATGTCTGTTTAGTTCTTTGGCCCATTTTTTGATTGGGTCGTTTATTTTTCTGGAATTGAGCTGTAGGAGTTGCTTGTATATTTTTGAGATTAATTTTTTGTCAGTTGCTTCGTTTGCTACTATTTTCTCCCATTCTGAAGGCTGTCTTTTCACCTTGCTTATACTTTCCTTCGTTGTGCAAAAGCTTTTAAGTTTAATTAGGTTCCATTTGTTTATTTTTGCTTTTATTTCCATTACTCTGGGAGGTAGATCATAGAGGATCCTGCTGTGATGTATGTCAAAGAGTGTTTTGCCTATGTTTTCCTCTAGGAGTTTTTTTAGAAAATGTCTCAAAACCAAATATAAATCATAGTAATAGTAAATGCTCATCAGAAAATCTCATTTTACTTTTACCTTTTTTGTTGGAACTGTTGATTATTTAACGAAATGTTAACATATTACTTTCAAATTTTACAAATGACTTTATTAATGTCTTTTAATAGCTGGAAGACACTCTGTGGACAGGATTAACAGATATGCATATCCAAATGCCGATGGCAATTACTGCAGAGAATCTTGCTGTAAAACATCAAATAAGCAGAGAAGATTGTGACAGATACGCCCTGCAGTCACAGCAGAGGTGGAAAGCTGGTCAGTGAAAGTGGTTATTACAGATACCTTTAGAAAGAAAACTAGGAAAGGTTTTTATCCTTTTAGATTATAAAGGCCATATAATAATATTGTTTAAAATGATGTCTATTGAAACTCACATTTTTTTTATTATTTCTTTGTTTTTAATGGTTAAATATTGAATATTCTGTTAATGATTGCAAATTAACTGGAAGTTTCTCTTTTGAAGTATGTGAATGCTACTTAAAAAGTAGTGTGGATAATTGGTCTTATCTAGACACTTGAATTTTGCTCCAAACGGTAGAAGACTCTGAGGGCTATGATACAGTCTTTTGGAAGTGCTAGTTCCCTGGGGCAGAGGATGTGGTCCCCCAAGAGGCATCTGATACTCACAAGAAGGGGATGGTATGTTTGGGAAAGACTCATTGGGAATCCTTTTATGACTTCCCTCTCCCATTCCTAATTGAGAATCATTGCATCTGTCTCAGAGACCCAGAACTAGCCCAAGGCCCCAGCTGTGGTGCCCGTGTGTAACACTGCACACTGCTGGTGAGCCAGTCCAAAATGGGCAAAATGACAGCTGTTCTTTTATCAGTATGGTGAGTTGAAGAAATCTGTTAGTCCCCTGAAAAGAGTTTTGAAAACTAAACTATTATAAATGAGCAGACACTCTTATTTAGGGGGTATTAAATAAGTGAAATAGTGAGGATAAAGTTCATTTTAGTATTTCAGATGGATAAGTGGAATGGAACTGATCCAA
This sequence comes from Bubalus bubalis, assembly GCF_019923935.1. NCBI lineage: Eukaryota > Metazoa > Chordata > Mammalia > Artiodactyla > Bovidae > Bubalus > Bubalus bubalis. The sequence continues at coordinate 12,715,105 of NC_059178.1, forward strand.
GTCTTCCCATTTTTAGTTACACATTTAAGTGAAAAGGTATTGGTCTAAAGGTCAAGATTAGTTTGTTTCTAGTTTTGCCACTGGCACATTTTCTGACTTCAATCATTTATTTACCTAGCATTTATTCACTGTGCTAATAATAGAGGTAAAAATATTTGCCTTCCCTTTTTCTCTAACAGAATTGTTGTGAAAAACAAATGAAGTGTTAGCCTTTTATGAAGTGGCATCAACTTTAAGGTGGTATTATTTCTAACTTGGGCTCCCCAGGTAACTCAGTGGTAAAGAGTCACCTGCCAGTGCAGGAGACATGAGTTCAATCCCTGGGTTGGGAAGGTCCCCTGAAGGAGGAAATGGCAACCCACTCCAGTATTCTTACCTGGAAAAGCCATGGATAGAGGAGCCTGGAGGGCTGCAGTTCATGGGGTTGCAAAGAGTCAGACACTACTGAGTGACTGAGCATGCATGCATTCCTGACTTACTCTATTTCTGAAGCTTTAGATTAACTATCGTCCACTCCAGTCAGTGGGGTTGGAAGTAGATAAGCTGTTTTACTTAGAACTGTGTCAGTAATAGCACATATAATTTCTTCACATTGCCTGTCATTAAATTTCAGTGATAAATGACTTGGTGACATAGATAACTTGGTAACCTTTTTTCTTATTGTGCTAAAAACAGTGAACATGAGATCTATCCTCTTAGTAAAATTTTAAGTGTACATTCTTGTAGACTATCAGTATTAATACAACTTGGTAACTTTTTAAACTATTTTGTATCTCACCCAGAGAAGTTAAAAAAGGGCATTAAATCCATTTGATGTCACTACATCTGTAGGTAGCAGACAAACACTAATAATCTAGCAGTACCTTATAAAAAATATTGTAGTAAAACAAATGTCAAAATTGTAATATTACAAAATGTATCTGCATAAGTGACAGTATATTAAATCCTCCAATAGACAAGGTAAATTATGTAAGTAATAAAAGCTTATATTAAAGTAGACTGAGAGGAAAGGACAGAACAGAAATTAAATTGAAGGATAAATTTGATTTCATTTTTCTAGTTTATGTTCTTTTTTTCTCTCCATTCTTATGAACAGTCTTTCTACTATTTTAGCTAATGATGCTGGCTACTTTGATTATGAGATGGCACCAGTTGAGGTGAAGACAAGGAAAGGAAAAGAGACAATGCAAGTAGATGAACATCCTCGGCCCCAAACAACCATGGAGCAGTTAAATAAACTTCCTCCAGTGTTCAAGAAAGAAGGAACCGTTACTGCAGGGAATGCGTCGGTAGGTAGCACCTGGGCCTACCTTGAACTCTTCTTACTGTGTTCACTGCAGACTGATCAGGCAATATCTTTTAGATGCTTTTCATGCTAATGATCTTTAGTTACTTAGCCTAAGCTAGTAGTGTTCATATTCTGTTAATTAGGGTTTTCATACTCCAAAATAAATTAGGGGACCCTTATATGATACTCTGCCAATTTCTTAGTCTTTTCAGACTGTTAGAAGGAAATCTACCTTTTTCTTTTTTTAACTTTTTATAAGAGGAACTCAAAAGCCTCTTGATGAAAGTGAAAGTGGAGAGGGAAAACGTTGGCTTAAAGCTCAACATTCAGAAAACGAAGATCATGGCATCCGGTCCCATCACTTCATGGGAAATAGATGGGGAAACAGTGGAAACAGTGTCAGACTTTATTTTTCTGGGCTCCAAAATCACTACAGATGGTGACTGCAGCCATGAAATTAAAAGACGCTTACTCCTTGGAAGGAAGGTTATGACCAACCTAGATAGCATATTCAAAAGCAGAGACATTACTTTGCCAACAAAGGTTCGTCTAGTCAAGGCTATGGTTTTTCCTGTGGTCATGTATGGATGTGAGAGTTGGACTGTGAAGAAGGCTGAGCGCCGAGGAATTGATGCTTTTGAACTGTGGTGTTGGAGAAGACTCTTGAGAGTCCCTTGGACTGCAAGGAGATCCAACCAGTCCATTCTGAAGGAGATCAGCCCTGGGATTTCTTTGGAAGGAATGATACTAAAGCTGAAACTCCAGTACTTTGGCCACCTCATGCGAAGAGTTGACTCATTGGAAAAGACTCTGATGCTGGGAGGGATTGGGGGCAGGAGGAGAAGGGGACGACAGAGGATGAGATGGCTGGATGGCATCACTGACTCTATGGACGTGAGTCTCAGTGAACTCCGGGAGTTGGTGATAGACAGGGAGGCCTGGCGTGCTGCGATTCATGGGGTCGCAAAGAGTCAGACACAACTGAGCGACTGATCTGATCTGATCTGTAGCCAACTAGCAAACAATGTTGAGGTAGTTTCAGGTGAACAGCAAAGGGACTCAGCCCTACAGATACATGTATCCATTCTCCCCCAAACTCCCCTCCCATCCAGGCTGCCACATGACATGGAGCCGAGTTCCATGTTGCTGTACAGTGAAATCTACCTGGTTTATTATTTTACTTTTTCTTCCTCATGTGTGCACCTCATCAGATTTCTTCTTAAATCTACCCACGTCGGGATATAAGCTTTTCCTTTACATTCTTTCCTGTTTCGCTTAGTGAGCTCGTGTTCTGTGCCTGAGACAATCTCTTTAATACAGCAGTTTATCACTAGTGCTACTTGTTGTGTTCCAGATTATGGGGCTGCTTCCTATATGTTGCCATAATCCTAACAGCACTCCATTGGCTCAAAGCTTGATGAACTATATTCTTTTATCCTCTAGTTAATCATGTGTTTGTTTCCAAGGGGGTTTCCGATGGTGCTGGAGCTGTTATCATAGCTAGTGAAGATGCTGTTAAAAAACATAACTTCACACCACTGGCAAGAATTGTGGGCTATTTTGTGTCTGGATGTGATCCCACTATCATGGGTATTGGTAAGTTTATAGTGATACAAATTGGTTCGGTTATGTTTCTGGAGATAAATCACCTTTGGCATTCAGATTCCTGAAACAGTAGCCACATTCAAGGTCACTTTTGGGGAAGAGGAAATCGGTCATCAGTCATTTAAACAACCCATCTTTATGAAAAGCTATGCTTGACACAACGGGAAGATCAAGACCATGTAAACTCCTTGTGGGCAGTAATCATGTCGTGTTGTCCATTTAAGATATATAAAATTAACACACAGTAAACAACAGAGAAGCATTACAAGGTAATGACAAGACAGACAAAAATGGGAGATGGGAGAGATCATGGGACGAAGTAGAGAAGATACAACCTCGCTGGGTGTTTTACACATGATTTTACATGTAGCTCATTTAATCTTCCCACAACCCTAGTAAGTGAGATTTCTTTGTGAATAGAAAAACTGAGGCTTGGGGGGATGGTCTGTTAAAGTTCAAAAGCAGTAAGTGATGAAATGGGGATGTGAATCCAAGTCTTGTCCCAGTGCTCTTTTCCCTCTGTTGCCTCAGGAAGTCAAAGAAATAATGCACCTGACCTATTTATGACTTAATAGGAAAATGAAGAATTCTAAACAGTGCATCTCAATTGGCAGAATACTAGCAGGAGAAAATTTGGAACTCCCTACGAATATGTATAGTCTTGGCTCCAAAAATATGAATTAGAAGGAAAACAAAAAACTTTTTGCTGGATACACTGCTAGGAACTGTAGATAATACTGAATTTTAATAGTTTCTGCATCATTCTCTGGGGAGACAGGGAGACAATTATGTGCCTCACAAAAATAAAATTGGCTTTGATCTATCCCACCTATACCTTCATACCCCAAGAAAAAGCCTGCCGTAGGTTATAGATTCAGATTTTTGGTGAGCCAAAAGATTTTCCTATATACTTAGGCCTTTTTTGACTGACTAAATGGGTTTTTGAAGTAGGTCCTAAGATTTAAAGGGAGATCACCTATTTCCAGCCTGCCTTCTCAGAAGTCCTTCAGTGTAAGCCTCTAGGTGCTACTCAGATAAAAATCACTTATGTTGATTTGGGACTAAATTAATACCAGCCATGTTTGTTGCCATGTCCTTGAGAGATTCATCTCTGTACAGAATTCCTCAGAAAGGAGGCTGGCATGTCCATACCTTGTCATTTTTCACTGTGTTGTTAAGTTACGTCAACCAGAACTGCAAGCTTTGGAACCATCTGTTAAAAGTCATTTGTTTTTTCTTTATTATGGTCTTAAAAACTTACTAACTTTTAGCTACCTACTGTCAACAAAGTACAACTTTTGTCTTAGAAATGAAAGATAGCTTTAAAAATTAAACATCTGTGTATTGGTATGGCATTTATCATTTTGGTATTTATGGCAGTAGTTCCCAACCTCAAATGATGATCAAAATCTAACCATAACCCCAGTCCACCTCAAAATTTTGTTTGATCTAGTAGGTCCAGGTAGAATCTTGGAATATGGGGTTTTTTCAGTGTATAGCTGGTTTTGATGATCAACCATATTTATTTGATATAGAGAAGTAGTTATTTTACAGTTTTCAGTTTAACCTCTCTTAAGAGTTTCTAATACATTGACATGGTCAGTGAACAAGAAAGTTTAGTTTTTTTTCCTTCCATTCTTGGGCCTGAATATTTGCCCTGTAGTATACAATAAATGCCATTGTGGAAGAATTCTATTTTTCCTCAGGGTTGGGACAGAGCTCTGTCCCACACCATATGATGCCCTCCCCCTCACCTAAATAGCTCATCTCTCAGGTATAATATGGGGCCAAACACGGTAACTGCATGAAATGCACCAGCTGAATAAATAAGGGAGAGTAGATTATTGAGTATGTGGTGGAGATTGATTCATCAATCCAAATTCTAAGAATAGTTGTTCTCCAGTTATGCAGTTATTCAACATATAGCAATGCTTAGCCCTGCCCAGTAGGTACAGATCATAAAAAGGTGGAAAGCCAGGAATTGAAAGGCGCAATTAATGGTTCCAAGGAAGGACACAGTTATGGAGAAGCAGTGCTCCCTGGACCTCCCCATGAGAGGCAGTGATAGGGGATAGGTACATGGAACTTTGAGCCTCTTCAACTGGGACAGCTATAGCTTTACCTGTTATTGGGCTTCATTTGTAGAAAGATATCCTTAAAAGTAACAGGTTAAAAACCAGCTCAAAGCACTTTGGATGAGAAGCTTATAGCTATCAAAGGTACCCAAGGGTTACACAGCTATTAGTGGTAGGAGCCAATACTAGAAATAAGGTGTCCTTTTCCCAGCAAAACTACTATACCTTCCTAAGGCCCAGTAAATAGCAAAGTGGTAGGGAAACAGTCCTTTAAAAATTAGCTTGTAGCCTAGCATATTGTTAAAATTGACTATAACAATTCTAAGTTAATACACATTTAGTCATGATTATGAAGGCAGGGAGGTGTAAACAGTGGTTTTATATCCTCAGCTTTTAGTTGTGTGTAGCTTTCACACCTGTGGGTACTGCATCCCCTGACCACGCTGGATAATCGATGCTCTGCTATTGACTATCTATCCATTTTCATGTCTTAAAGATACAAAGAGAATCTGGAATTAGATTCTATATTAAATCAGTAGCCCATATAGAACTGATGCTTTAAATTGGAAAGCATTTTTTGGTAGCCCTACCCATCAACAGATAATTGTCCAAGAAGCTTTTTAAATAGGTGACCAAATTAATTATTATATTTAGATTGTGTTATGCTTTTCTTGTGAAGACTGATTTCCCATTTTACCTTACATATGTTTGTGAAGCTTGTTATAAAATGTTTGACTACTTGAATTCAACAAAACACCACATATTTTTCTTTTTAGATGTTTATGGAAGTTTTATTCTCTAAGGGAAGATAGAGAAGTAGATAATCATCCCTAGCCAGATTTTTTATATTTTGGAAAGAAATATCAATTTACTTAAAATTATGAGCAATATTAAAAATAAGATCCAATACTTTGGCCACCTGATGTGAAGAGCTGACTCAATGGAAAAGACCCTGATGCTGGGAAAGATTGAGGGCAGAAGGAGAAGGGAGCAGCAGAAGATGAGATAGTTAGATAGCATCACCGACTCAATGGACCTGAATTTGAGCAAACTCCAGGAAATAAAGAAGGATGAAGAAGCCTGGTGTGCTGCAGTCCATGGGGTCGCAAAGAGTCAGATGCGACTTAACGACTGAACAAAAAAATTGAACTGTCATTAGTGATCATCAGAAATCTGGGACTTAGAGTTTATTTCCAAAGTTTTTAAAGGTGGATTTGCATTTCTTCAGTGAGAGTTATGTTTTATTTTGAATCTCTGCCTCCTGTTGGGGTTACAAACATCTCCTTGCTTTAGCTATCTTTTCCCTGAAGTGCCTGGTATCTTTTTATCTTGGTGTGCCCATGTGGAGATACCGTGCTATTTCTTGCCTTTTGTCCAAAATGGGCCTGAAAATTCAGAGCATAGCCACAGTCACTTCTCTACTGGGAATGTATGATTTGTATTCCAGGAGAGTACTCAGTTTGCCTTGGCATTTGGTATTAAGAACTATCTATACATGGGAATTCCCTGGCAGTCCAGTAGTTAGGACTTGGTGCTTTCGCTGCTGTGGCCTGGTTTTGATCCCTCTTTAGGGAATTAAGATCCCTGTGCCAGTTGCACTGAGTGGCCAAAACTTTTTTTAAAAACTAAAGTTAAAAAAAATAAAATACATTTTAACAAACCGTCTATACAAAACCTCACTCCTTGGGTTGTTTGAACTCTTAAGGTCATTTATGGTAGAATTTTTTATGTTAAGTCTCTCGTCTACAATTTGCATGAACAGCTTTTCATCCTTGTCCCATTTTCTGTTTCTTACTGTCATGTCATTTAATATTGTGTGCTATCAGGGTAGCAAGATTTTTAGTTACTGTCACATTATTTCCTCCTTACTTACCTGTTTAGTAAAAAAGGAGAAATCTGATATTTACAAGATGAAATTGGTTTTTGTTCTAATATAGGTCCTGTCCCTGCTATCAGTGGAGCACTGAAGAAAACAGGGCTGAGTCTTAAGGATATGGATTTGGTAGAAGTAAGTGTTCTACATTTTTCACAACATGGAATAAGCCGTCAACTTCTATAGCATAGATGGCTTTAGTTTGATTTTTATAGGTCTTTATGTTTTAGTACCTTTAAAGTTTCCAAATGATGTGAATCTAAACAAGTATTACTTTCATTGTATGCCTGTGTTGACATATAATCAGGCCCTACCTTATTAAAATGCTGTATTTATATCTGAATAATTCAAAGGGCCTTTCTTCCTCTACTAAAGTATAATTCTTGGGTACCTTTTATGACCTTGTAAGATTCTGCTATTAATAATACATTTTAGACTATTAATGTGCCTATTGAACTGAATTGAATGTTTGTTAAGGTGGGTGAGAAATAAATAACTTTATTTTATGGATTAAAGTAGAAAAATACAGGTAAAAAAAATTGACCTAATAGAAAAACAATAATCTAATCCCAAATCTAAGTTTCTTACACTTCTGCCAAGTTAACAGAACCCAACTCCAACCCCAAAACTTAGGTTTGGCTTTTACACCACCGTTGTGGGTTGATTTGGAATGCATCTGTCATAATTTTTGGCACTGGAAACTTAGATTTATTGGGAGAGTGATTTCTTTATGTTAGAACAAAAGCGTCTTAAATGTTTAGTACAATTAAAAGAAAGGATTAAGAATATGCTTAAAGATGGGTTATATACATTCAGCATTTGGGAAGTATTTGAACATTTTAGGTAATTAAGCTGCTTAATTACTATATTTATATTAGCAAATAAGTACCACTGAATTTCTGACTTCAGATTTCACACTTAAACCTTAAAAATATTCATCTCTGTAGAGATGTTCATCAGCATTTATAGATGTGTAAACACTCAAGGACATACCTCTCCATACCCTGATGTGATTGTCTTTGAGACTTTTGATGATCATGAGGTAGTTTTTCCTGGGTTCAAAAGCCTAGTTTCACAGCATACTCTAGGTCTCTCAGTACCTCGTGACTATATAAAATGGAAAAATAAATGTTGGATCTAAGGGAAGTAAAGCACCATCTCGGGAGAGCACAAAATATAGTAGGAGAGAACACAAGGGTGGATTTTTATCCCAGCCCTGGAAAAGCTGCCTTTTTAAAAGTCAGTATCCTTCTCTATAAAATTCTCTGCTGAGATCATGTGAAAATATAATTCTGTAAACATGAAATAAGGTAATGCTCCTGGCCAGCCTTGTTAAGTGTAATGCAACAATATGAAACTTTCTAGTTCTGGCCGTGTTTCAACATGGTAACTATTCCTCTCAGGTGTCTGGCTCTGCAGGTTTATTCTTTATTGTCTGTCAGTTTCTTCTTGGAAGTATGGCTAGTAAAATGGGTTAGTAGTAATAATAAGAGCAAGTATTTATTGAATATTTGCTTGTACAAATAATACACTAAACACTTAATACCCATGATTTCATTTAATGTTAACAGTAACTCTTAAGATGATACAACAGTCACATTTTACCAGTGAAGAAAGTTGAGTGTCAAGAGAATTTAAAGAACATGCATACAGCCAAGATGTGAACTATCCATCTGGCTGTAGAACGTATGGGTTTTCTATAGTACCCCATTGCTTCTAGTCTAGGATCCATGTGTAGTATCACTGAGGATTCCTTTAAGGCAGAGGTCCCCAACCTCCAGGATCTAATGTTGAGTGGTCTGCGGTGGAGCTGATGATAATACTAGAAGTAAAGTGCACAATAAATGGCAATGCACTTGAATTTATCCCAAAACCATCCCCACCCCCACCTCCAGTCCATGAAACTGGTCCCTGGTGCCAAAAAGGTTGGGGACTACTGCTCTAAGGGATGCGTTAACACTTAAAGTATCGCTTAGTAAATACACCCATTTATGAAGAATGATTGAAGATAAAATAACCTTGCAAGGTAATTTAAGTGGGGAAAAAAAAAAAAAAACAGGAAAGTTAGCAATCATTAGGACTGGACAGTTCTCGGTTAAAAATAAGTTTGTGAATAAGGATTTTTATTAAGTGTTTTGATTGTTTTAAAGGTGAATGAAGCTTTTGCTCCTCAGTACTTGGCAGTTGAAAAGAGTTTGAATCTTGACCCAAGTAAGACCAATGTGAATGGAGGGGCCATTGCTTTGGGTCACCCATTAGCAGGATCTGGGTCAAGAATTACTGCACACCTGGTTCATGAATTAAGGTACGTGCTAGAAATTGTTGGTTTTCAGATTTGCTGTCCTTTGTGTAAATGCATGAATGTAGGGTTCCCCAGAACAGTCCAGCATTTGCCCATTCTTCCTCATAGCCCCTTGCCCTGCTTTTCTCCATGATTTGCGCACGCCTTCTTCACAGACCTTACTGACGACTCAGTTGGTTTGTTGGTGTCTACTCTTGTGACACGGGCTCCTCCCCGCATGGGCAGCGTAGCCACTTGGCACGCGTTCACTGGGGGCCCAGCGTTTGTGTGGCCCACCCCCGGTGCGGGTGCACAGCAGGGAGCCCATAATGAGGCCCTGCTCTCAGGGCACTTGCATTCTAGTGCTCGTTACAGGAGTAAGACACAATTATTTCAGAAAACAAAGTGCTGGTCAAGATGCTGTCCTTTAAGAAACCTAAGCAAACTGACAATTGGGGTCTAAGTTTTTCCTTTACTGTTTCCAAGGCTCCAGCCTTCTGTGCATTTGATACTTTGCAGTTTTAACAGAAGAGCTTCTCCTGTACCATGTCTTTTGGACCATTTTGTTCTGTTAGTAGGAAAATTGGAAACAAAACCAAATATGCCAGGCTTGAAAATCACTCTGGCTCCCTGTGACATTAGGGTAAATAGGACTCCTGTTTCACTCAATAATTGGGTTGAAATGAGTGATTGATTGCACAAAAAATAATTCCTGGATGGTTTCTCAAGGTTGCTCTATCAGGACTGAAGAATTACAGTGGATGGTACTTTAAAGGAGTCTTAATTTTTATGAAAGGGACATGAAATATTTCTAAACTATCTGACCTTTCAAACAGACAAACTTCAGTAATTATACTTATTCTAAGGTCCATAAAAATCTAGAACAGATAAATCAAGGAGGCTGAATATTAATATTTACTCCCCCTTCTTCAACTTCCAGCCCATTCCAGTTACCTCCTGTTTTATGTTTGTTTCTATCTCCATCTTCTGTGTTACTACACTTTTAAAAATAAGAATACTCAGCTTTCCAAATCCTTTCTCCTCTTTTCCCCAATATTGAGGACTGGAGAAAACATTGAGCTGATGAGCTGAATGAGAATGAATATTGCAAATGTGACCATTATAAATTCTATTTAATTGATTATCTAATTCTGTACATTCTTTATTCAAGTAGTTTTCAGCCACTGCTTTCTTTCTCAGGCGTCGGGGTGGAAAATATGCTGTAGGATCAGCCTGCATTGGAGGTGGCCAAGGAATTGCGGTCATCATCGAGAACACAGCCTGAGAAGAGCAGGCAGCCTGCCCTGGTCCATGCTCACATGACTTGACTAGGCCACAGTGAACCAGGTGACCTTCAGAGCAGATGCAAAGCCAGCCATGCTTTGCACTGAGAGTGACCAGGTTTGGGCAAGGCACGGTAAAGCAGAGACCCATTTATCATAAACAAGAGCGCATGCCAGAATAAATTCTCTCAAATTTGTACCAAATATGCAGCATTTCTGAACTGAAATCCAACTAACATAGGCTTTAAAGGGAATTGTATTCTTGCCAAATAACCATCACTTATGCCTTAAATAATATGATTGCAGGGAAATTGAATAAATACTGCCTTAACTTCAGCTAATACTTTCCTGTTATTTCTTGTATTTTTCTAAAGTTTTAATTGAGGTAAAATACATATAACATAAAATGTACCGTCGTAATCGTCTTTAAGCATATACTTCAGTGGCATTAAATACATTCACATTGTTGTGTGGCCATCACTGCTGTCCATCCATCTCCAGAGCTCTTTTCATCTTGTAGAACTGAAACTCTACACCCATTAAACAACAGCTCCCTGTTCTGTCCTCTCTACAGCCCTTAGCAACCACCATTCTGCTTTTTGTCCCTATGAATTTGACTCCAATAGGTACCTCATATAAGTGATGCTTAGTTGCTCAGTCATGTCCAACTGTTGGCAACCCCATGGACTGTAGCCCACCAGGCTCCTCTGTCCATGGGGATTCTCCAGGCAAGAATACTGGAGTAGGTTGCCATGCCCTCCTCCAGGGATCTTCCCAACCCAGGGATTGAGCCCAGGTCTCCCACACTGTATGGCAGATAGTTTACTCTCTGAGCCACCAGGGAAGCACCATATAAGTGGAATCATACAAAATTTGTCCTTTTGTGCCTGGCTTATTGCACTTAGCATAATGTTCTCAAGAATCATGCATGTTATAGCACCTATCAGAATTTTCTTCTTTTTCAAGGCTGAATAATATTCCATTATATATTCTATTATACTATATTTTGTTTTTTCTCTCATCCATTGATGGCAGGTGGGTTGCTGCCACTGCTTGAAAGTGAACGTGAAAATTGCTCAGTTGTGTCCGACTCTTTGAGACCCCATGTACTATACAGTCCATAGAATTCTCCAGGCCAGAATACTGGAGTGGGTAGCCTTCCCTTCTCCAGGGGATCTCCCCAACCCAGGGATCAAACCCAAGTCTGGGATCGAACATTGTGGGCAGATTCTTTACCAGCTGAGCCACAAGGGAAGCCACCTCTGGGCTGTTGTGAATAAAGCTGCTCTAAACATAGTGAGCTTCCCTGGTGGCTCAGCTGGTAAAGTCCACCTGTAATGCAGGAGACCCTGGTTTGATTCCTGGGTCAGGAAGATCCCCTGGAGAAGGGCATGACAACCCACTCCAGTATTCTGGGGCTTCCCTGGTAGATCAGATGGTAAAGAATATGCCTACAGTGCAGAAGATCTGAGTTTGATCCCTCGGTCAGGAAGATCCCCTGGAGGAGAGCATGGCAACCCTCTCCAGTATTCTTAGCTGGAGAATCCCCGTGGACAGAGGAGCCTGGCACGCTGCAGTCCATGGGGTCGCAAAGAGCTGGACACGACTGAGCGACTGAGCGCACACACACATGGTGTACAGGTGTGGTCTTGCTGGAATTCCCGAGTCATTTGACAATTCTGGTTTTAAGATTTCAGGGAATTGCTATCCTGTTTTCCATAGTAGCTGTACCATTTTATGTTTCCACCACTAAAGCACAAGGGTTTAAATTTTTCCACATCCTCACCAATAATTGCTGTTTTCTATTTGTTTATTACAATAGCCATCTTAATGAATGTGAGGTGATATCTCACAGTGGTTTGAGTTGCTTTTCCCGATTATTAGTGATATTGAGCATCTTTTCCTGTGCTTGTTGGCCATTTAGCTATCCTTTTTGGAGTAATACCTATTTTAAGTCCTTTTCTCATTTTTTAAATTGAATTATTTTTTATTGTTGTTGAGCTGGCTTATATTTTTAAAAAATATTTTGGAAGTCAGTTCAATTTGTATGTTAAGTGATGTTCATAATTCATTATGAGATAAATGCCCAAGGGAGCAAAATTACCGAATTTAGTCTTGATGTTAATAAATGATATCATATTAGCTTGATTTTTCCCTTGGATAAAGACAGTGCTGATTATGTATTATAACTTTTCAAATACATTTGAATTCCCGGGAGCATAGCTTCCTTAAAGAAAATTTGGGTTCATTTTAAGGACCAGATCTGTAAATGATAATATGTGGGGTTGAGAAAGGCTGCAAGTCAAGACTCAGAAGAAGGCATACTATGCTCCTTCTCGTCCACCTCACCAGCACTTCCCAGCAGTCAGAAAGAAATGTTGTCATTAATGTCTATTACACTAGCTAACTAAAATGAGGAAACAGAGTCAGTAGAACGTAGCTACTATAAATCAATGAGTTAATGCTAAAATTTAAAGCCACTAACTGAAGAGACCAAACTTTTGCCTGGATTTCATCCCCGCTTCTTCAGCTTTCCTAGTTTACCTAAATTATGTGCTGTCCTCCACATACCTCCCCAGGGGACACGTGGCAGTATCTGGAAACGTGTTGGTTGTCATGACTGGGAAGGGGGTGCTACGGCATCTAGTGGGTGGAGGCCAGGGCTGCTGCTACCTAAACATCTTGCAACACAGAGGAAGTCCCTGCAGCAAAATTATCAAGCCCAAAATTTTTAGAGAGCTGCTGTTGAAAAATCCTGCTTTAACCCTCAATCCACCTGTAAAGTGCAAAGGTTTATTGCTTTCTCCCATGAAGGTCTTGTGTAGTTTTATGAGTTTTTTTTTTTTTTTTCTACTTGGACATTGCTAAAGAACAGTTTTGAGGTATTATGTATCTAGTCAGCTTGCCAGACCTTTGTATTATTAGTTCTACTCATATAGATAACATCTCATTATTTTTTATCACCTTTTTGCATTGGGGAAACCACTAGACCATTCAGGTATGACCTAAATCAAATCCCTTATGATTATACAGTGGAAGTGAGAAATAGATTTAAGGGACAAGATCTGATAGACAGCGTGCCTGATGAACTATGGATGGAGGTTCGTGACATTGTACAGGAGACACGGATCAAGACCATCCCCAGGAAAAAGAAATGCAAAAAGGCAAAATGGCTGTCTGAGGAGGCCTTACAAATAGCTGTGAAAAGAAGAGAAGCAAAAAACAAAGGAGAAAAGGAAAGATATACCCATTTGAATGGAGAGTTCCAAAGAATAGCAAGGAGAGATGAGAAACCTTCCTCAGTGATCAGTGCAAAGAAATAAAGGAAAACAATAGAATGGGAAAGACTAGAGATCTCTTCAAGAAAATTAGAGACACCAAGGGAACATTTCATGCAAAGATGGGCTCAATAAAGGACAGAAATGGTATGGACCTAACAGAAGCAGAAGATATGAAGAAGAGATGGCAAGAATACACAGAAGAACTGTACAAAAAAGATCTTCACGACCCAGATAATCACAATGGTGTGATCACTCACTTAGAGCCAGACATCCTGGACTGTGTAGTCAAGTGGTCCCTAGGAAGCATCACTATGAACAAAATTAGTAGAGGTGATGGAATTCCAGTTGAGCTATTCCAAATCCTGAAAGATGATGCTGTCAAAGTGCTGCACTCAATATGCCAGCAAGTTTGGAAAACTCAGCGGTGGCCACAGGACTGGAAAAGATCAGTTTTCTTTCCATTCTCAAAGAAAGGCAATGCTGAAGAATGCTCAAACTACCACACAGTTGCACTCATCTCATGTGCTAGTAAAGTAATGCTCAAAATTCTCCAAGCCAGGCTTCAGCAGTACATGAACTGTGAACTTCCAAATGTTCAAGGTGGTTTTAGAAAAGGCAGCGGAATTAGAGATCAAATTGATAACATCCACTGGATCATCAGAAAAGCAAGAGAGTTCCAGAAAAACATCTATTTCTTCTTTCTTGACTATGCCAAAGCCTTTGTGTGGATCACAAGAAACTGTGGAAAATTCTGAAAGAGATGGGAATACCTGACCTGCCACTTGAGAGATCTGTATGCAGGTCAGGAAGCCACAGTTAGAACTGGACATAGAACAACAGACTGGTTCCAAATAGGAAAAGGAGTACATCAAGGCTGTATATTGTCACCCTGCTTATTTAACTTATATGCAGAGTACATCATGAGAAACATTGGGCTGGAGGAAGCACAAGCTGGAATCAAGATTGCCGGGAGAAATATCAATCACCTCAGATATGCAGATGACACCACCCTTATGGCAGAAAGTGAAGAAGAACTAAAGAGCCTCTTGATGAAAGTGAAAGAGGAGAGTGAAAAAGTTGGCTTAAAGCTCAACATTCAGAAAACGAAGATCATGACATCCGGTCCCATCACTTCATGGCAAATAGTTGGGGAAATGGTGGAAACAATGGCTGACTTTATTTTTCTGGGCTCCAAAATCACGGCAGATGGTGACTGCAGCCATGAAATTAAAAGACGCTTACTCCTTGGAAGGAAAGTTATGACCAACCTAGACAGCATATTGAAAAGCCCAGACATTACTTTGCCAACAAAGGTCCATCTAGTCAAGGCTATGGTTTTTCCAGTAGTCATGTATGGATGTGAGAATTGGACCATAAAGAAACCTGAGAGCTGAAGAATTGATGCTTTTGAACTGTGGTGTTGGAGAAGACTCTTGAGAACCCCTTGGACAGCAAGGAGATCAAATCAGTCCATCCTAAAGGAGATCAGTCCTGGGTGTTCATTGGAAGGACTGATGCTGAAACTCCAATACTTTGGCCACCTGATGCGACAAACCGACTCATTGGAAAAGACCCTGATGCTGGGAAAGATTGAACGCAGGAGGAGAAGGGAACGACAGAGGATGAGACAGTTAGATGGCATCACCGACTCAATGGACATGAGTTTGAGTAAACTCCGGGAGTTGGTGATGGACAGGGAGGCCTGGCATGCTGCAGTCTATGGGATCACAAAGAGCTGGACATGACTGAGCTACTGAACTGAACTGGGACCTCTTTTTTCCCTTTGAGAGGGGAAAAAAGTCAAATTTGGAAATGTTCATATTAGTTCACCATTCAGTGTGATCCTTACACTAGGTGGCATCAAATTGAGGAAGTTCTCTTCTATTCCTAATGTGGCTAAGAAATTCATGAATAGTTCACTCATTCTTCAAACCATGCTAACCTGGCATTACCACTTCACTGATCTTGTGAATGTCACCAACCACCTTCACGTTGCTTAATCCAGTGAAACTTTTCTGTCTTCATCTTTGACTCTGCAAGATAGGATGCAGGTGACTATCCCATTGTTCTGTTTTTGCAGCTGTTCTGCTGCTAAACCTCTGCTGTCTGTGGTGACCCCAGCCCAGGTCATGAGACTCATCCCACCAACGCTGGTCTCTCCTCTTGCTCCAGGCTCCTGCACCTAACTGCCCTTTGGACACTTCTCTCACTAAACCAACTCTTCCTTCAAGTCCTTCCATCCTCAGTTCCAGTAAGTCAAGTCAGGAATCTGGGAATTTCCTAGATTCTGCCCTCTCCCTCATCCCTCATATCTAGTCCAACAGCAAGTTTTATTAGTTCTTTCAGAATGTATCCCAAATCCATCCACTTCGCCTTTCACCTCCTCCTTCACCACTTTGCTCCGGGCTACCAGAATCTCTTGCCTGTTTTACAAGAGCCCGCCTCCATTCTGGCTCCTCTTCAATCATTTTCTAAGAAGTCACCAGGGCATCTTTTAAAAACACTAGTTCACCTTCCTCTAAAGCCGTGGCAGATTTCTCACACACTTGGAATACAATCCAGACCCCTTACCTACAAGGGCCTGCTCATGGGGACCCCCAACCCCTGCGGTGATCTGGCCTCCCCTTCCCTCTTGGCTGAGCTCAGCCTGTTCCTCTGGCTCCCTGTGCTTTGCGCGTGGTGCCTTCTTTGGGCTCCTCGCAGGCCAGGCTTGCTCATCCTTCAGGACCGTGGCAGATTCCCTGTCTGTCTGCAGTGCTGTTTCCTTTGCCTTCCCAGAACACGACTCTCCCCACTTGTCCGTCAGGTCTCAGATGTGCTTTCCTAAGACAGGTATTCTCTGTTCCCCTGAGCTCCTCTCCTCAGACCTTTGTGGAATTCTTCTGTGCTTGTATTCACTTATTAGACTGTTTATTGTCTGTCTCCCTTGTTAAATTGTGAATTCCAAGCGGGCAAGGACTTCATGTGCCCATCTCAGTGCCCGGCACCGAATAGATGCACAGTAATGTGGAGGGGATGGATGGATTGATAGAGGGACAGCAGATGGGAGTGACTGAAAGCATGGGAGAATTTCTCAGAGTCACACAGACGTAGAACAAGTAGCAAGTAGCTACTCTCACGTAGTTTACTTCTTGTGTCTCCACAGATGGTCATGGAAGTGGCTGTGTGCCTCATCATGCACACCTCTGCACCTGTGTGTTTTCAAGCAAGAAGGGATGAAAAGCTGGGGGCCATGCTAATGGTGCTTGTTGCCTGGCACTAAGGATCAGAGCAACTGTGGGCAGTTTACTTTGAACCTAATGAACTACATGTGGTAGAGTTGGGAGAGAAAGTCAAATGCATGAAGCTCTCCCTAGGATGATCATAGAATTTATCATCCAAACCAGGTCATTTTTGAGATGTGAATGGAGACACTTAATAATTACCCTGGGGCAACAAGTATAAACTGGGACTATGCTAGGGAAACTGGGTAGCACCCTACCTTTAATTAACCAAAGTACATTGCAGTGACTTCGCCGAAAACTCTAGAGAGCTGAGCAAATAGTGTTGAGTGTGATTGTTGGATTTAAAGTTAATTAAGTAGTTGGTCAGGGTGAACTTGTTGAGTGCTCCAGAGATAAGCAAACACTTGGAGGAGACTACAGGTCCCCAAGAAGAGTAGGGCAGACAGCCAGCACTTGCCCTGAGACAGGAGTGTGGCTGCTGTACAAGGAGGCCAGGGTGGTGGGAGCAGGGTGAGCAAGAGGAGAGCACGGCTGGGGAGCAGAGAAGCGCCTGGGCGCATGCCCTGTAGGGCTCTGCGCGCCACTGCAGGGACTCGGGCTTTTAGTCTGGGTAAATAGGAGCCACTGCAATGGTAACCCACTCCAGTGCTCTTGCCTGGAGAATCCCAGGGACGGAGGGGACACGACTGAGCGGCTTCACTTCATTTTTTCACTTTCATGCATTGCAGAAGGAAATGGCAACCCACTCCATTGTTCTTGCCTGGAGAATCCCAGGGACAGGGGAGCCTGGTGGGTTGCCGTCTATGGGGTCGCACAGAGTTGGACACGACTGAAGCGACTTAGCAGCAGCAGCAGCAGGCTTCTGAGTAGAGAAGAGATATCATCTATTTGAAGGACTTCTCAGACTTTTCTATTAAAGTGAACCTAGAGGGATGAAGATGGAATAGGATGCTATTGCAGTAATCCAGGCATCTCGGATCTAAAGTTAGCAATAGAGTGGTGAGAAGTTGTCAGATTCTGGTCATGTTCTGAAGATAGAGCCTTATTTCCTCTGGGATTGGCTGCTGGTCAGTAGAGAAAGGAGTCAAGGATGACTCCCTGGGCCTTTTCATCTCAGCCACTGAGATGGGAAGGCTGCAGGTGGAGCAGGTATGGGGGGAGGTTCAGGAGTCCAGACATCCAAGCGGAGATGCTGAGCAGGCACTTGGCTGAAGCAGTCTGGCTTTGGTATGGAGCTTGATCTGAAAGTCATTGGTATATAAGTGGGATATGATCAAGAACTTGTGGCCTCGCCATTGACAAAATAAAAAGATAACTTACAGAATGGGAGGAAATATTTCCAAATGATATGACCGATAAGGGGTTAATATTCCAAAATACATAAACAACTCATACAACTCAACATCAAAAAAAAATTAAAAATGAGCAGAAGATGGGAATAAACGTTTTCTTCAAAGAAGACACACAGATGGCCAACAAAAGATGCTCAACACTGTTAATCATCAGAGGAATGCAAATTAAAACCACAATGAGGTATCACCTCATACATGTCAGAATGATAATCAAAAAGAACACAAATAACAAATGGTCAATTTGTAAAAAAGAGAGATCCCTCCAACACTTTTGGTAGGAACATAAATTGGTGCAGCCACTATGGAGAACAGTTCGCAAAAACCTAAAGGTAGAACTACCATATGACCCAGCAATTCCACACCTAAGTACCAAAAAAACCGAAAACACTTAATTTGAAAAGATATATATACCCCAGTGTTCATAACAGCATTATTTACAATTGCCAAGAAAGTGTTTGTTGCTCAGTCGTGTCCAACTCTTTGCTACCATGGACTGTAGCCCGCCAGGCTCCTCTGTCCATGGGATTTCCCAAGCAAGAATATTGCCATTTGCATCTCCAGGAAGATATAGAAGCAACCTAAATGTTCATCAAGATATGAATGGATAAAGAAGAAGTGGTGGGTGTATATATATACAATGGGATACTACTCAGTGGTGTGTATATATATACAAGGGAATACTACTCAGACATAAAAAGGATTGAAATTTTGCCACTTGCAAAACATGGGTGGACTTGAAGGGTATTAGTTTAGACTAAATAAATCAGAGAGAGATACTATATAGTATCGCTTATATGTGGAATCTAAAAAGTACAACAAACTAGTGCATATAACAAAAATGAAACAGACTGAGATGCAGAGCACAAACTAGTGATGGCCAGAGAGAGAGGGAAGAGGGGAGGGACAAAAGGGGCAGGGGACTAATAGGTGAAAACTGCTATGTATGAAGTAAGGAAGCTACAAGGATACGTTGTGCAGCACAGGGAATATTGCAAGTCGCTTATAATAACTATAAATGGAATATAGCCTTTAAAAATTGTGAATCACTGTTGTACACTCAAAACTTAGGAATATTATACACAATGTGTGTGTGTTAGTCACTCAGTCGTGTCCGACACTTTGTGATCCCACGGACTAGCCCACCAGGCCCTGCTGTTCATGGAATTCTCCAGGCAAGAATACTGGAGTGGGTTGCTGTTTACTTCTATACCTCAATTTTAAAAAGTTGAAAAAAAAAAAAAGGATTAATGGCCTCCATTCTAAAGTGACTCATAAAAGAACAATTTTTCCTTGTGTTAACACTATTAGGTTTCCATTTTTATGACTTAAAATTCGATCCCTGAGTTGGGAAGATCCCCTGGAGAAGGAAATGGCAACCCACTCCAGTATTGTTGCCTGGAGAATTCCATGGACAGATGCTACAGTCCATGGGGTTGCAAAGAGTCAGACACGACTGAGTGACTAACACTTAAACTTAACACTATTAGGTTTTCATTTTTATGACTTGATATTTAAATGAGAATAAGACTTTATAAAGCCAAATATATCTGTGTCGCCCTTTTAGCGTGATCTCATTCTTTTATAAGTTTTATCATTTTTCATAATGAATGCCAGCTTTTCTACCATCATGGGGAAAAAAATTGTAAACTCCTTACAAAGTGAAAGAGGGGAGTGAAAAAGTTGGCTTAAAACTCAGCATTCAGAAAACTAAGATCATGGCATCCAGTCCTATCACTTCATGGCAAATAGATGGGGAAACAATGGAAACAGTGAGAGAATTTATTTTGGGGGGGCTCCAGAATCACTGCAGATGGTGACTGCAGCCATGAAATTAAAAGACGCTTGCTCCTTGGAAGAAAAGCTATGACCAACCTAGATAGCATATTAAAAAGCAGAGACATTACCAACAAAGGTTCGTCTGGTCAAAGCTATGGTTTTTCCAGTAGTCATGTATGAATGTGAGAGTTGGACTACAGAGAAAGCTGAGGGCTGAAGAATTGATGCTTTTGAAGTGTGGTGTTGGAGAAGACTCTTGAGAGTCCCTTGGACTGCGAGGAGATCCAACCAGTTCATCCTAAAGGAGATCAGTCCTGGGTGTTCATTGGAAGGACTGATGCTGAAGCTGAAACTCCAATACTTTGGCCACCTGATGCGACGAACCGACTCTTTGGAAAAGACCCTGATGCTGGGAAAGATTGAAGGCAGGAGGAGAAAGGGACAACAGAGGATGAGATGGTTGAATGGCATCACTGATTCAATGGAAATGAGTTTCAGCAAGCTCCTGGAGTTGGTGGTGGACAGGGAAGCCTGGCGTGCTGCAGTCCATAGGGTTGCAAAGAGTCAGACATGACTGAGTGAGTGAATTAAACTACTAAGTTGAATAATTTAAAATGAAGTATGGGAGGGGGGAGGAGCCAAGATGGCGGAGGAGTAGGACGGGGAGAACACTTTCTCCCCCACAAATTCATCAAAAGAGCATTTAAACGTCGAGTAAATTCCACAAAACAACTTCTGAATGCCGGCAGAGGACATCAGGCACCCAGAAAAGCAACCCAACTCTTCGAAAGGAGGTAGGAAAAAATATAGAAGACAAAAAAAGAGACAAAAGAGGGAGGGACGGAGTTCCGTCCCGGGAAGGGAGTCTTAAAAAGAGAGAAGTTTCCAAACACCAGGAAACCTTCTCACTGCCGAATCTGTGCCGAGCTTTGGAAGCACAGAGGGCAACATAAAAGGGAGAAAAAAAATAAATAAACAATTAAAAATCGCAGATTGTGAGCCCTACGGTAACTCCCCCAGCGGAGAAGCAGCGCAGACGCCTGCACACGCCATTAGCAAGCGGGGGCTGGGCAGGGAAGTGGGGCGTAGAGTAAGAATCGGCCCAAATGTCCTGAGCGCTATCTGAGCGAAATAATTTGGGCTAGCAAACCAGACTGTGGGGTATCTACCACGCGAAAAGCCAGCCCTAACCTAAGACACCACCAGGCCCGCGCACAGAACAAAGGACTGAACAGAGATAGCTGGTTGCAGACCTTCCCCCTCCGGTGACAGGCAGCCAGAGCCGTAAGGGGGCAATCGCAGCCCAAGAGAGACACTATCTATAAAACTGTAAGCAGGCTTCTTTGCTAACTAAAACTTCTTGGGGGTCTGGACGGTCAACATCTGCCTGAGAAGGTGCGCCGGTTTTACACCCAGATAACCGAGTGGCGGGGAGGCGATAAGTCGCAACATTGGCGCCTGCCAAACACATCACCTGGGCTGCTCGGATCTGGGAAGAGCACAAAACGCAGGCCCAACCGAGTCTGCGCCTCTGAGGACTACCCGAGTGCCTGAACCTGAGCGGCTTGGACCTGGGAGCTCAGCCCAGGGCCAGCCTCTGATTGTTCCCGACGGAACAACCTAGAGCCCGAGCAGTGTGGGCAGGGAGGCTACACGCGCTGTGAGCGGGGGCAGACCCAGTGTGGCTGAGGCACTGCGAGCACACACCAGTGTTATCTGTTTGCAGCATCCCTCCCTCCCTCCCCACAGCGTGGCTGAACAAGTGAGCCTAAATAAAATAAAAAAAATAGTGTCCTCCACCGTCCCCTTTGTGTCAGGGCGGGAACCAGACACTGAAGAGACCAGCAAACAGAAGAAGCTATAACAGAGGGAAACACCTTGGAAGCTACAGGCCATAGATTAAAACCCTGTGGTTACTACGAACTACATAGGAAGGGGCCTATAGATCTTGAGAAATATAAGTCAGACCAAGGAACTAGCCAAAAATGAACTGAACCCACAATACTCACAACAAAACCAGAGAAAGACCTAGATATATTTTTACTATTTTTACGATCTTTCTTTCTTTTTTTTTTTAATTTAAAAAAAAATTTTTTTAAGTCCTCTATTGTCCTTTAATTTTCACTTTTATAACTATTACTTTGCAAAAAAAAAAAAAGACCCTATTTTTTTTTCTTCAGCAAACTTCATATATATATTTTATAATTTTTTGACCGTGTTTTGTTTTGTTTTGTTTTGTTCTTTTTCTTATTTTCTTTAACATTGTATTTTTGAAATTCCAAACTCTACTCTAGATTTTTAATTTTAGCCTTTTGGTATATGTTATCAATTTTGTACCTATAGTTTTTTTCATAATTTCTGTGACTTTTTTTTCCCTCTGTTTCTTTCTCTTCTTCTTTTGTACAACATTGTATATCTGCAATTCCAAACTCTACTCAAGATTTTTAATTTATGTTTTTTTGTATTTGATATCAATTTTGTACCTGTATTTTCTTTATAATTTTTGCGACATTGTTTTTGTTGATTTGTTTGTTTTCTCTCTTTATTTTTCTTCTTCTTTTTTTTAACATTGTATTTTTGAAATTCCAAACTCTACTCTAGATTTGTAACTTTTGCTTTTTGGTATTAGTTATCAATTTTGTACCTGTAGTTTCTTTATAATTTTCGCGACCTGTTTGTTTTTCTTTGTTCATTTTTTCTCTCTTTCTTTTCCTTCTTCTTTTCTTTAACATCATATTTTTGAAATTCCAAACTCTACTCTAGATTTTTAATTTTAGCCTTTTGGTATATGTTATCAATTTTGTACATATAGTTTTTTTTTTATAATTTCTGTGACTTTTTTTTCCCCCTCTGTTTCTTTCTCTTCTTCTTTTATATAACATCGTATATCTGCAATTCCAAACTCTACTCAAGATTTTTAATTTATGCTTTTTGGTATTTGATATCAATTTTGTACCTGTATTTTCTTTATAATTTTTGCAACATTGTTTTTGTTGGTTTGTTTGTTTTCTCTCTTTATTTTTCTTCTTCTTCTTTTTTTTTTTTTTAACATTGTATTTTTGAAATTCCAAACTGTACTCTAGATTTTTAATTTTTGCTTTTTGGTATTAGTTATCAATTTTGTACCTGTAGTTTCTTTATAATTTTCGCAACCTTGTTTGTTTTTCTTTGTTCGTTTTTTCTCTCTTTCTTTTCCTTCTTCTTTTCATTAACATCGCATTTTTGAAATTCCAAACTCTACTCTAGATTTTTAATTTTTGCTTTTATGTATTTGTTACCAATTTTGTACCTTTAAGAACCCAATCTTCAGGACCCATTTTTCACTAGGGAACGAGATTACTGGCTTGACTGCTCTCTCTCCCTTTGGACTCTCCGTTTTCTCCACCAGGTCGCCTGTATCTCCTCCCTAACCCCTCTCTACTCTACCCAACTCTGTGAATTTCTGTGTGTTCTAGACGGTGGAGAACACTTAGGGAACTGATTACTGGCTGGATCTGTCGCCCTCCTTTTCATTTCCCCCTTTTATCCTTCTGGCCACCTCTGTCTCCTGCCTCCTTCTTCTCTTCTCTGTATAACTCCGTGAACATCTCTGAGCGGTCCAGTTGTGGAGTGCACATAAGGAAGTGACTACTGGCTAGCCCACTCTCTCCACTATTGATTCCACCTCATCTCATTTGGGTCACCTCTAACTCCCTCCTCCCACCTCTCTTCTCCATGTAACGCTGTGAACCTCTCCGAGTGACCCTCACAGTAGAGAAACTTTTCATCTTTAATGTAGATGTTTTATCAATGGTGTTGTATAAAAGGAGAAGTTTTGAAACTACTGTAAAAATAAGACCGATAACTGGAAGTAGGAGGCTTAAGTCCAAACCCTGACTCCAGGGAACTCCTGACTCCAAGGAACATTAATTGACAGGAGCTCATCAAACGCCTCCATACTGACACTGAAACCAAGCACCACACAAGGGCCAACAAGTTCCAGGGAAAGACATACCAAGCAAATTCTCCAGCAACAAAGGAACACAGCCCTGAGCTTCAAGATACAGGCTGCCCAAAGTCACCCCAAAACCATAGACATCTCATAACACATTACTGGATATTTCATTACACTCCAGAGAGAAGAAATACAGCTCCATCCACCAGAACATCGACACAAGCTTCCCTAACCAGGAAACCGTGACAAGCCACCTGTACAAACCCACACACAGTGAGGAAACGGCACAATAAAGAGAACTCCACAAACTGCCAGAATACAGAAAGGACACCCCAAACTCAGCAATTTAAACAAGATGAAGAGACAGAGGAATAGCCAGCAGATAAAGGAACAGGATAAATGCCCACCAAACCAAACAAAAGAGGAAGAGATAGGGAATCTACCTGATAAAGAATTCCGAATAATGATAGTCAAATTGATCCAAAATCTTGAAATTAAAATGGAATCACAGATAAATAGCCTGGAGGCAAGGACTGAGAAGATGCAAGAAAGGTTTAACAAGGACTTAGAAGAAATAAAAAAGAGTCAATATATAATGAATAATGCAATAAGTGAAATTAAAAACACTCTGGAGGCAACAAATAGTAGAATAACAGAGGCAGAAGATAGGATTAGTGAATTAGAAGATAGAATGGTAGAAATAAATGAATCAGAGAGGATAAAAGAAAAATGAATTAAAAGAAATGAGGACAATCTCAGAGACCTCCAGGACAATATTAAACGCTACAACATTCGAATCATAGGGGTCCCAGAAGAAGAAGACAAAAAGAAAGACCATGAGAAAATACTTGAGGAGATAATAGTTGAAAACTTCCCTAAAATGGGGAAGGAAATAATCACCCAAGTCCAAGAAACCCAGAGTCCCAAACAGGATAAACCCAAGGCAAAACACCCCAAGACACATATTAATCAAATTAACAAAGATCAAACACAAAGAACAAATATTAAAAGCAGCAAGGGAAAAACAACAAATAACACACAAGGGAATACCCATAAGGATAACAGCTGATCTTTCAATAGAAACTCTTCAAGCCAGGAGGGAATGGCAAGACATACTTAAAATGATGAAAGAAAATAACCTACAGCCCAGATTATTGTACCCAGCAAGGATCTCATTCAAGTATGAAGGAGAAATCAAAAGCTTTTCAGACAAGCAAAAGCTGAGAGAATTCTGCACCACCAAACCAGCTCTCCAACAAATACTAAAGGATATTCTCTAGACAGGAAACACAAAAATGGTGTATAAATTCGAACCCAAAACAATAAAGTAAATGGCAACGGGATCATACTTATCAGTAATTACCTTAAACGTAAATGGGTTGAATGCCCCAACCAAAAGACAAAGACTGGCTGAATGGATACAAAAACAAGACCCCTACATATGTTGTCTACAAGAGACCCACCTCAAAACAGGGGACACATACAGACTGCAAGTGAAGGGCTGGAAAAAGATTTTCCATGCAAATAGGGACCAAAAGAAAGCAGGAGTAGCAATACTCATATCAGATAAAATAGACTTTAAAACAAAGACTGTGAAAAGAGACAAAGATGGTCACTACATAATGATCAAAGGATCAATCCAAGAAGAAGATATAACAATTATAAATATATATGCACCCAACATGGGAGCACCACAGTATGTAAGACAAATGCTAACAAGTATGAAAGGAGAAATTAACAATAACACAATAATAGTGGGAGACTTTAATACCCCACTCACACCTATGGATAGATCAACTAAACAGAAAATTAACAAGGAAACACAAACTTTAAATGATACAATAGACCAGTTAGACCTAATTGATATCTATAGGACATTTCATCCCAAAACAATGAATTGCACCTTTTCCTTGAGCGCACATGGAACCTTCTCCAGGATAGATCACATCCTGGGCCATAAAGCTAGCCTTGGTAAATTCAAAAAAATAGAAATCATTCCAAGCATCTTTTCTGACCACAATGCAGTAAGATTAGATCTCAATTACAAGAGAAAAACTATTAAAAATTCCAACATATGGAGGCTGAACAACATGCTGCTGAATAACCAACAAATCACAGAAGAAATCAAAAAAGAAATCAAAATTTGCATAGAAACGAATGAAAATGAAAACACAACAACCCAAAACCTGTGGGACACGGTAAAAGCAGTCCTAAGGGGAAAGTTCATAGCAATGCAGGCACACCTCAAGAAACAAGAAAAAAGTCAAATAAATAACCTAACTCTACACCTAAAGCAACTAGAAAAGGAAGAAATGAAGAACCCCAGGGTTAGTAGAAGGAAAGAAATCTTAAAACTTAGAGCAGAAATAAATGCAAAAGAAACAAAAGAGATCATAGCAAAAATCAACAAAACCAAAAGCTGGTTCTTTGAAAGGATAAATAAAATTGACAAACCATTAGCCAGACTCATCAAGAAACAAAGGGAGAAAAATCAAATCAATAAAATTAGAAATGAAAACGGAGAGATCACAACAGACAACACAGAAATACAAAGGATCATAAGAGAGTACTATCAACAATTATATGCCAATAAAATGGACAACGTGGAAGAAATGGACAAATTCTTAGAAAAGTACAATTTTCCAAAACTCGATCAGGAAGAAATAGAAAATCTCAACAGACCCATCACAAACACGGAAATTGAAACTGTAATCAAAAATCTTCCAGCAAACAAAAGCCCAGGTCCAGATGGTTTCACAGCTGAATTCTACCAAAAATTTAGAGAAGAGCTAACACCTATCCTGCTCAAACTCTTCCAGAAAATTGCAGAGGATGGTAAACTTCCAAACTCATTCTATGAGGCCACCATCACCCTAATACCAAAACCTGACAAAGATCCCACAAAAAAAGAAAACTACAGGCCAATATCACTGATGAACATAGATGCAAAAATCCTTAACAAAATTCTAGCAATCAGAATCCAACAACACATTAAAAAGATCATACACCATGACCAAGTGGGCTTTATCCCAGGGATGCAAGGATTCTTCAATATCTGCAAATCAATCAATGTAATACACCACATTAACAAATTGAAAAATAAAAACCATATGATTATCTCAATAGATGCAGAGAAAGCCTTTGACAAAATTCAACATGCATTTATGATCAAAACTCTCCAGAAAGCAGGAATAGAAGGAACATACCTCAACATAATAAAAGCTATATATGACAAACCCACAGCAAACATTATCCTCAATGGTGAAAAATTGAAAGCATTTCCTCTAAAGTCAGGAACAAGACAAGGGTGCCCACTTTCACCATTACTATTCAACATAGTTTTGGAAGTTTTGGCCACAGCAATCAGAGCAGAAAAAGAAATAAAAGGAATCCAAATTGGAAAAGAAGAAGTAAAGCTCTCACTGTTTGCAGATGACATGATCCTCTACATAGAAAACCCTAAAGACTCCACCAGAAAATTACTAGAACTAATCAATGACTATAGTCAAGTTGCAGGATATAAAATCAACACACAGAAATCACTTGCATGCCTATACACTAATAATGAGAAAACAGAAAGAGAAATTAAGGAAACAATTCCATTCACCATTGCAAAGGAAAGAATAAAATACTTAGGAATATATCTACCTAAAGAAACTAAAGACCTATATAGAGAAAACTATAAAACACTGGTGAAAGAAATCAAAGAGGACACTAACAGATGGAGAAATATACCATGTTCATGGATTGGAAGAATCAATATAGTGAAAATGAGTATACTACCCAAAGCAATCTATAGATTCAATGCAATCCCTATCAAGCTACCAACAGCATTCTTCACAGAGCTCAAACAAATAATTTCACAATTTGTATGGAAATACAAAAAACCTCGAATAGCCAAAGCTTATCTTGAGAAAGAAGAATGGAACTGGAGGAATCAACCTACCTGACTTCAGGCTCTACTACAAAGCCACAGTTATCAAGACAGTATGGTACTGGCACAAAGACAGAAATATAGATCAATGGAACAAAATAGAAAGCCCAGAGATAAATCCACGCACATATGGACACCTTATCTTTGACAAAGGAGGCAAGAATATACAATGGATTAAAGACAATCTCTTTAACAAGTGGTGCTGGGAAATCTGGTCAACCACTTGTAAAAGAATGAAACTAGAACACTTTCTAACACCATACACAAAAATAAACTCAAAATGGATTAAAGATCTAAACGTAAGACCAGAAACTATAAAACTCCTAGAGGAGAACATAGGCAAAACACTCTCTGACATACATCACAGCAGGATCCTCTATGACCCACCTCCCAGAATATTGGAAATAAAAGCAAAAATAAACAAATGGGACCTAATTAACCTTAAAAGCTTCCGCACATCAAAGGAAACTATTAGCAAGGTGAAAAGACAGCCTTCAGAATGGGAGAAGATAATAGAAAATGAAGCAACTGACAAACAACTAATCTCGAGAATATACAAGCAACTCCTACAGCTCAACTCCAGAAAAATAAATGACCCAATCAAAAAATGGGCCAAAGAACTAAATAGACATTTCTCCAAAGAAGACATACAGATGGCTAACAAACACATGAAAAGATGCTCAACATCACTCATTATCAGAGAAATGCAAATCAAAACCACTATGAGGTACCATTTCACACCAGTCAGAATGGCTGTGATCCAAAAGTCTACAAGCAATAAATGCTGGAGAGGGTGTGGAGAAAAGGGAACCCTCTTACACTGTTGGTGGGAATGCAAACTAGTACAGCCACTATGGAGAACAGTGTGGAGATTCCTTAAAAAACTGGAAATAGACCTGCCTTATGATCCAGCAATCCCACTGCTGGGCAGACACACTGAGGAAACCAGAAGGGAAAGAGACACGTGTACCCCAGTGTTCATCGCAGCACTGTTTATAATAGCCAGGACATGGAAGCAACCTAGATGTCCATCAGCAGATGAATGGATAAGAAAGCTGTGGTACATATACACGATGGAGTATTACTCAGCCATTAAAAAGAATACATTTGAATCAGTTCTAATGAGGTGGATGAAACTGGAGCCTATTATACAGAGTAAAGTAAGCCAGAAAGACAAACACCAATACAGTATACTAATGCATATATATGGAATTTAGAAAGATGGTAACAATAACCCTGTGTACGAGACAGCAAAAGAGACACTGATGTATAGAACAGTCTTATGGACTCTGTGGGAGAGGGAGAGGGTGGGAAGATTTGGGAGAATGGCATTGAAACATGTAAAATATCATGTATGAAACGAGTTGCCAGTCCAGGTTCGATGCGCGATACTGGATGCTTGGGGCTGGTGCACTGGGATGACCCAGAGGGATGGAATGGGGAGGGAGGAGGGAGGAGGGTTCAGGATGGGGAACACATGTATACCTGTGGCAGATTCATTTTGATATTTGGCAAAACTAATACAATTATGTAAAGTTTAAAAATAAAATAAAATTTAAAAAAAAATAAAATAAAATGAAGTATGGGAGCATACATTTTTAAAGGTACTCTAACCTAAAGAGAATTCCTTTGTAATTGAGAAATAATTGAAAACATTTTTATGAAGTGAACAATGACTCTCCTTTTCCTTCCTCTCCATCTCATTTTTGATTCTTCGAGTGAGCCCACATTTTCAGAAACTGGGTTGGTTTGCAGTGTGGGCTCAGTTGCACCAGCGGTGAGCCCAGAACACTCCTCCCCCTAGGTGGCGCCACAGGCCTGTGCCGCCTGGGTTTCATTCTCAGCTGCAGATCAAAGATGCTCTCAGCAAAGTTCTCCCAACTCTTGGTTCTTCTTGCTTCCTAGGAATTGAAGGAAGAGAAGGAACCAGCAGTAAAGAAAGCTAGGGTGGGAAGTGGGGCCAAAAACTCTGCTGGCCAGTGCTCCAAGTCCCTCTGGCCAAGGACACCACCTTTTATTTCTTCTCAGTGAAAACACAGCAGATGTAAAAGGCCCAGAGCCTAGGGAATCCAGTGTTACAGTCTTAGACCACAGGCCCGCTGAGGCACTGAGCCCTGGGTCCTGCCCAGGAAAGGTGGGGGAGAGGGACCGGGACACCGTCGAGCAGCAGAGAAGACAGGGCAGCGTCTCCACTCTGTGTGCTTCGCCGCTGTGGACACTTGGGCCCCAGGGGCTCCTCTTGTTCACTCTGGACCCTGTATTTATTTAAGGACCCCAGCTGCACCCAGCCTTTCCCCGCTGACAGAGCAAGGGTTTCCAGGAGCGGCTCGCATTCTCCCCTCCACACTTTCATGGATGTGAGCCAACTCCGGAGCCGTAACCAGTGAGGTCTGAGGGCTGTAGGGGTGCAGCTTGGACACATGGAGCAAAGACAAGTGGGGAGGTCTGTGTCCTGTGCCCTGGCCTTGCTTCCCCAGGGACAGGCACGCCGCCTTGGACTCCACACACACCCCAGTGTCTGTTCTGAGAGCCTCAGTAGGCAAACAAGATGGATATATTACTTCTCAGGGACATGGCCCAGGGAAGACAAGGCCCCTTCTGCCTGTGCAACACGTGAGAGCAAAGGAAAGTAATGAGCTCCTCCAAAGCCATCTTTTGATCCATCTTGGCACGGCCAACAAGCAGACACATTCAAGGGCCTGAAGGTTTTATATTAATAGAAGTGGCTCTGATGGAGAAGTAAAAGCCAGACTTGTGCTCTGAACATGCAGTTCTTCCAGAGCCTTTTAGAAACACAGGACAAGATAAAACCATAAATTGCAGGATAAGGGAACACGCTGATACCGGGAGCAAAGAGCAAGCTATGCTGCTATTCACACACACACACACACACACACACACACACACACACACACACACACGCAGAGTTGTTCTTCACACTGGGTTTCTAAGTTGCAAAGAGAAGCCGAGTCCCTAGGAGCTGAGGCCCCCAGCAGATGAAAGAGGACTCAGAGCCCAGCCACCCTTTAGGGTGGTGCCTGGTCTGCCACGTGCTGGGAGATGGGAAGGAAGGGGATGTGGGAGCTGGGGCCCCAGTCAGACCATCCCCCAGGGCTCTAAGCCTGCATCTTCAGGGAGAGCCAGCAGCATCTGGCAACTTAGGCAGTGTCCCAGCCTTGCTGTGGACCAAGAGCACGCAACAGTCATTACCAAGTCTGCTTTCTGTCCCTGCAGGCAGCTCCGAGCCCACGACTGTGAGGATTTGCCCAGCCAGGAGGAAAGACAATCTACCAAGTGGGAGAAACTCTGTCCCACAGGCTTCTGTGTGTTCATGATGGGTGTGAGCTCACAGATGTGGGCCTGGGCCCACCCTCCATGGAGGAAACGAGACCTCCTTCTGGAAAGACAATGGCTGTGTGAGGACAGAGCGAGTTATGAAGGATACGGTGGTGCTGAGCCCCTTCAAGCTTTCTAAATGGCTGAAAGAAAGTGAAAGTGAAAGTCGCTCAGCATGTCCAACTCTTTGCGACCCCATGGACTATACAGAGTATATGGGATTCTCCAGGCCAGAATACTGGAGTGGGCAGCCTATCCCTTCTCCAGGGGATCTTCCCGACCCAGGAATCGAACCAGGGTCTCCTGCATTGCAGGTGGATTCTGTGCCAACTGAGCCATCAGAAATTGGTGCCAAAGTCCAAGCAGCCATTTGTGAGCCTGCCACTGGCCCTCGGGGTGGCAGGGTGTGGACCCTGCGCAGCTGGGACGCTCTGCGTTTACAGCGACTAACTGACCTGGCAGTCAGCTTCTTGTTCTGGAGAGCAGGGTTGTGCGCCATTTCCAGGGGCAGGTTATGACTCTGGAAGCCAAGAAGGAGAAGAGAAAGCCGGAGGTGTGGGTCACCGCTGGGCTGATGACAGCATGGCTACCAAGGCCACACCCAGAGCTCTCAGCGCCCTGGTCAAACCCCCTCACCTGAGCTGAGCTAAGTCTCTACTTTCTGCTCCCTTTAAAGAATGCAGCCAACACGTGGGACTTCTCTTCCCACTCATCCTGTTCACTTCATCCTGAGCCACCTCAGTCTCCAGGATTTCCAGACTCTGATCCCCAGCCTCGCTCTCTGGCCAGCCCCTGTATGTCTTGTCTGGTGAGATGCGCTCCTAGCCACCCAGCCCATGTGTGCTGGGGAGACCCAGAACACCTGGGCTGCCTGGTGCTGCGCCTTCAGATCTGCGGACCCATGTGCTGGGGTCCACAGCACAGAATTCTCAGTGACCACGGCCACACTGGAGTTTACTAACAAATGGCCAGAGGATGGGGAATCCTGGTTCACAGAGAAACCACAAGCCATGTTTTTCATATCACTGCTATCAGGAACTGTAAGATAAACATTATTAACCCTGAGAAAGAAAATAAACCCACACAGAGAGTCTCTTAGAGTCACCAGAGGGCTCGGCATACTGGTGACAAGTGATAACCCTGCCTCACGGTGGGAACAGCAAGGAGTCTTCATGTTCTCCCAGGCACTGAGTGGAGGGAAGGGAGGGAAATCCGTGAGGATTTGAACCACAAGCCCCTCCTCATACAGGCTTGTGGTTTGACCTCACACTATCCACACAGTTCAAAAAACCACCCCAAAGCAGAGACTCTGAAGTGGTACCCAGGGGCTGAACAGAAATGCTGCAGCCCTCTCTGGAAGAGCCTGCCTTCAATTAAGTAAGTTGCATCCCAGCTTTAGAGATGCTAACGGAATGAGCAGCAGAGAATCAGTTAAGTAGGATGGCTCTAATTTATAAAGCGTTGGAAAGCAATAAAATGTACTGAAGATTAAAACTGCTTGAGCGTGTCTGACTAAGTCGGATGGTCAAGCAGCCCCTGCGGTCTCCCAGGGCTATCAGTGCCCTTACGACCAGCAGTGGACAGCAGTGCAGGCCAGAAGCAGAGAGAATAGTTTTCCTTTGGAATAGATGTAACCAAGGGAATTCCTCTCTGTGTTTGATTTCCATCCAGAGGCTGGCAGAGGAGAGAAAAAGCAAATGGCACAAAGAAAATACAAATACTGAGAACAATTGAATAGGGAGAGAGGGGTGGGGTGCGACAGGACACACCAGTCCACTGCCAGGAGCTGAGGGGTGGGGCGTGGGGGGTGGAAAGTGGAACCATCAAATCCATGGCATATCCTGCCCACCCCCCAGGACTTCTAAAAGGGGCTCCTCTGCGTCTCATATAGGTAGGGGAATGAAGCTCCCCAGAGGGATCATATCCTGTCTGGGAACCCATAGACAAAGCTCCAAAATGATTAAATGCAAGATGGTAGAGAATTATAAGCCACCTGGTCTGGACTAAGAGAGTCGGAGAAAAGAGAGTCCCACTTAAGCTCAGAACTAAGGAAGGTTGCCCTCCCTGTCCCCTCCTCCTTCTTCCTTTTCCTTCTTCCTCTTCCTGTTCTTTTCTCAAAAAGAGTTTGCATACAGGAGGTGAACTCTGAGGCGGGCCTCAAAGGTCTCTGATGCCCACGGTCATTAATCTTTACTTCCTGCTTGGTATGCTGCGCGCAAGACTGCAGGCTTCTCGTCCCAGCCCTCCACAGCACCCTCGCTCCATGCAAGGGCTCACTGTGAGCCTGGCCACACTGCTTCCTGGTGGCCCCCTGCAGAGAGGTGTGGGTCTCAGTGGCACCCCCTCCAGGTGCCAGCCCCGGGGAGCACCAGGGCAGGAGGCGGAAGCACAGAACACACAGGTCAGGTAATGGAAGCCCAGTGCCCACAGTGGGCACAGGCCCCTCAAGAAGCCAGCTCTGTGCTCCCCCCTGGGGCTCTTTCTCCAACACTGAATCCTAGTCCTCCAAGTCCCAAACATCTGCCAGGCCTCATTCCCAGATACTTAATGACCATCTTCAAGTAACAATAAAAACCAGAACGGGGGCGATTATCAGTAACATTCCTATGAGTTAAGTTCATTCTAAAGGAAGAAAAAATAAACAGTGTACACAGATGCAGAGGCTATGAGTGACCAGGAGGGCCATGTCAGAGACCCCCTTCAGGGTCCACACGGAATTCCATCGTTGGAAGCCTGGAAGGCCTGACCCCCACCCTACATGGAACCCTGAGACCCAGAAAAGGAAATGGTTTGCCCAAGATCATGGCTCCCATCAACAGCTAAGCTGGTGAAGAGCAGCTGCCCTGGCTTGCAGGCTGTAGGCAGGGTGGTCTCTCCAGGCACTGGATGCTATTCCAGAGGTCAAGCCCCTTGCAGGGGTGGTATTTTATTTTTTTCCCTTGGTGTTTTATAAATTCTCAATGCTAATCTGCTGACCTCCCAGAATGCCTTTTACAGCTGAGCAAAATAAGCTGAAATATAGCCCCGGGTGTTCCTAAAAGGAATCTACATAGACCTTACTCCTAAAACCTCTCCAGACTTTCCTCCCCAAAAGCTCCACTCCTGGGTACCCTTCTCTCAAAACATCCTGACTCAGACTCATGGCCTTAAGAATTGTCAAAGGTCTGTCTACTTCTGCACAATCCTGACCCCGCTCCTCCCAGAAAAGTCAGCCTGATTTCTGTCAAGCGGCAGGAGAACCTAAGCTTATGTAGGTTTCTCTTTGTGGTGGCTAGCTCAGGGCACGTCACATTCACGTCACCTGGGGCTGCCTTGCACCACTGAGCAGGTAACCCCCAGCCCCACCAGGCTCCAGGGCCCCCCTGCATCCCAAGGCCATCCCTTGGAGGCCGAGGGGGGAGCCAGCGCAATCTGCCATCTGTGAGGACAGAACAGGACGAGAAACTCTGGGTCTTAGGTCTGCTTGTGGAGGTGGGGGAGGAAGACAGATGCAGAGAAAAGGGGCTGCGGAGGGGGCTGGCAGGGCAGGGAGGGGGAGGGAGGGGAGGAGACCAGCGGGGCAGTGAGAAGGCCGCACCACCCCCAAAGGACTCGTGCCAGGGGAGCCAGCAGAGATCGGCCTCCACCACTCACCCCGGAAACCCGAGCCACCCCGAGGGGCTCCAGACCCAGCACAGAGCGGGCGGGGGTGGCGCCAAGCTGCAGCCAGGGCCTCCCGAGCCTCCTCACGCCCTGCCCGCCCAGCTGCCTGGCTGCCCAGCCTTGGGTTTCCTCAGAATGTCGTGGCCTCCGTCTCCTCCTGGTGGCAGCCGCTTCCCATGCCCACCCTAGTCCCCAACCAGCACCCTGGAGCTTCACTGTCCCGGCGCTTCTGGCCTCAAACAACCAGAGAAACCTGAGAGCAAACCAAGAGAGGCCCCCAGCGGCCCAGTCTCAGGGGTGCTCTCAACTCCTGCCTCCCTTGACCCACGAGGGGCTCCCACCTTTGACCCACGGGGTCAAGTTTTCACCCTCAAAATAATGGCACAGCTGGAACTGGAATGCTGACCTCCTGGAGCCCCTTCCCTGGCCTTTGGGTGCCCCCTGACCCCCACCGGGGCTGTCTTCTTGGGCTTCCACCATCTCTGCTGCTTGTGTGATGTTCTCAGGACTCACCCACTATGTGGCCTATTGGTCCAGCCCCAGCGGGGGCTGCAGTGATACTGTGACGGATCTGCTGTCTGCCCTGGTGCCTGTACGCACACCGAGGACCAGTTTAGAAGCCCAGCGGCCTTAATCCGAGGATTTTTTCTCACAGGAGATTTCTGGACGTGTGGATGGCAGCATTTTGGTCAACGGAGCCTTGGGGCCCCTTCAGATGCTCCTCGCCCAGCTCAGGGTTGCGCCAGCTTCCAGAAGCCGCAAGAGCAGCAGCGCCTCTCACCTCTCTTCTGGTGTCCTTCTCCATGGGCCACTGGTCAACACGACAGGGAAGAGCCCCATGGTGTGAGTGCATGTGTGTTTGAGTGAGAGTGTGTGTGTGTGTGAGACAGTGTGTGTATGTGTGAGCATGTGTGTGTGAATGTGTGAGAAAGAGAGTGTGTGTATCTGTGAGTCTGTGTGTGCATGAATGTATGTGTGTATGTGTGTGTGAGTGTTTCTATGTGTGAGTGTGTGTGTGGGGGTGTGTGTAAATGTGTATGTGTACATGAGTGTGTGTGTGTGTTGTGAGAGTGTATGTATGTGTGTGTGAATGTGAGTGTGTATGACACTATGTGTGTGTGAATGTGTGTGTAAGTATGTGTACGTGAGTGTGTGTGTGTATTGTGAGAGTGTGAGTATGTGTGTGTGAGACTGTGAGTGTGTGTGTGTGTGTGTGCATGTGTGAGTGTGTGTATGAGTGAGAGTGTGTGAGTCTGTGTGTGTGAATGTGTGAGACTGTATGTTTGTGAGTGTGTGTGTGTGTGTGTGTGTGTGTGTGTAGGGAGCCAGGGCTGAAGCCTGCCAGCCTGCCCAGGGAGGCTACTCCATCTCCCCCGCCCCGCTCATATCAGGCAGCCTGTGAGAAACTCTTTCAACAAAATACTTGCTTCTTAGGAAGCGACAGACTTGAAGTGTGAGGCCTCAGGAGTGGGGCAGCGGGAGGCTGAGAAGAGCTGGAAGTAGCTGGAGCCTGGTACTTGCTTCCCAACCACGTCATGCCCTGGTTTCTACAGTGGTCCCTCCCTTGATTGCTCCACGTGGACCGACTCCAGAATGCCAGGGAGGAGGCGGCTGCTCTAAAGGTGGGAGAGAAAGAAAAAAAGGGTTTGCAGGAAAACAATAGCTGTCATTTCTTGATGACTTCCTCTCAGGCCCTCGGAGCTCCTCCCACCACCAGCTGGGGCAGAAACTATGGTTATCATTATCCCCCATTTCAGATAAAGAACAAGAGACACAGAGAGTGGAGGGTGGAGGGGACTTGCCCAAACTCACAGAGCTCTTTGGTCATGGAGGCAGGTCTTGAACAGGAGGCCAGACTGACCACCAGACCAGTTACCATTGCCGCCAGACCCTTGCACCTTGGACCCCTCACCCTTCAGCCCCTGTCCCTGTCCTGGATAGACTGTCTACTAGAGGACTCCAAATCCTCCTGAGTGGGAGATAGATGGGCCCCAGACTGAGCCGCTGGAGTTCATCCCCTGTGGACAGATATTCCAAAGTAGTAGGAGAAAAGGGAAGCTGAGATCTGGCCAGAGAGGAGATAAAAGACCACATATTCCTCATTGTTGAAGTAAAGGAGACCTTCCCAATTGTATACATGCAGAAAGCCTCCTGGAAGGTCAAAAAGGGACACTACCCCATAGTAGGTGATGTCAACCTACCCATAGGCCTCTTCACTAGAATCTGTCTTGGCTAAGAGATGCCCATGTACACATTGGAAGGACTCTGAGATATACCAAGTACAACTCAGAACCAGGCAAAGCAAGATGATTGGCCAAAGGAAACCTGGAAGAAATGCCCCATAAAAGTGATTCAAATGACCACAAGGATGTGGCTGTCTCCGAGCCCACATGTGTGTCTATCCATGTGTACTGTAGTCCTTGCCTCCTAATAAACACTCTACTTGCTTCACTACTTTCCATCTCTATGCAGAAACCCATTACTACACAGCGGTTGGGCCAGGGCCTTGTCACTGGCTCCTGGTCCCTGGTGGCCTGGTGGCTAGGATTCAGCATTCTCATTGCTGTAGCCTGACTTAGCTCCATGGCCTGGGAACCTGCTTCAAGCCGGCCAAGGCTGCCGAGATCATTCCCCCCACCCCAAGTGCCTCCCTGCCCCCAGACGCAGCTCCACATGGTTAATGTGAAGGTCAGTTCTGTCTCTGGCCAGACTGTAAGCTCCTTACGGCTGGAGGCATCACATGCTTGCTGAGACCCAGAGGCCTGCATTTCCCAGACAAGCTTAATCCCGAATAATCTGGGCCAATGTCAAATCCCGTACTTGTAGCTGGTCCCCACACAGAAGAAAAGAACAAGGCCAGGCTTCTGGACAGTCCAGAAGTGAAATGATCCCTTGGGAAGGGTTGAGTGGATTTTAATGAAACTAGGGGTGGTGTGGGGGTGGGGGAAGCTGTGGACATACGGGCTGAATGCCATCTGGCTCCCAAAGAGTAAGAAAATGCTGTCTGTGATAAAGTTGCAGGAGGCCTTCACATCTGTTTATCTGATCCTCACACGAGCTCTGTGTGGTGATGAGCCTTCACAGATGCTCCCCCACCCCTGCAGCATCCTTGGGCTGAAATACAGGCTGGGGTTTCCTAACCAAGTAAGTTTGGGGAATACCAAGTTAGAGGTGTAGGTTTCTTAACTGTGGGGTTTCTCAGGGCCTTTAAAAAGATAAATGCTCACTGGTCATTTGTAAGAGGATAAGGTAATATGAGAAATTCTCTGGTGGCTCAGACGGCAAAGAAGCTGCCTGCAAAGCAGGAGACGTGGGTTCGATCCCTGGGTCAGGAAGATCCCCTGGAAAAGGGAATGGCAACCCACTCCAGTTTTCTTGCCTGAAGAATCCCATGGACAGAGGAGCCTGGTGGGCTACATACAGCCCATGGGGTCACAAAGAGTCGGACACGACTGAGTGGCTAACACTTTCACTTTCAAGGTAGTACGAATCTTCCCAGGTGGCTTAGTGGTAAAGAATCTGCCTGGCATTGCAGGAGATGCAGGAGATACAGCTTTAATCCCTGGGTCAGGAAGATCCCCTGGAGGAGGAAATGGCAACCCACTCCAGCTTTCTTGCCTGAAAAATTCCATGGACAGAGGAGACTAGCGGGCTACAGTCAATGGGGTCTCAAAGAGTCGGACACGACTGAGCAGGCATGCACTGTCCGTTCAATGACAGTGACGTGAAGGCAGTATGAAGATTCAGAAGGTTCCCAAAGGGATGTGACCAGGGAGCAAGCCCGTTATTGCTGAGTATCTCAAGGGAACCCACTTAGAGAAACACTTCCTAGAGCACCATAATTAGTCCTGATCCTACACGGAGGCTCCCTAAACCATCATCCCTGTGCAGCAGCAGACGGGGTCCCTGCAAGGAAGGCACAGACTTCCTGAGGCTTCATATCCTCACGTCCCCAGCACGTTCAACCCAATCCCCCCACCCCACCCAACTTTGTCCCCTGGCTTTAGTCCATCCTTGAGCTTGTTTACAATCTGCGGGCACGTTTACTTTCCGGAAAGTCACCCCAGATGAGCCAGTGGAAGAAAAGAACAAGGCCAGGCTTCTGGACAGTCCAGAAGTGAAATGATCCCTCGGGAAGGGTTGAGTGGATTTTAATGAAACTAGGGGTGGTGTGGGGGTGGGGGAAGCTGTGGACATATGGGCTGAATGCCGTCTGGCTCCCGAAGAATAAGAAAATGCTGTCCATGATAAAGTTGCAGGAGGCCTTCACATTTGTTTATCTGATCCTCACACGAGCTCTGTGTGGTGATGAGGACAAATATTACTGCCATTTGCTGGTTCTAGAAACTGAGGCTCCGAGAGAGTCATGGTCCCTGCAGGGTCACACAGCATTTGTGGAAATATCCAGAAGCACTTTGAAGCTGGGACTGTTGCGCCTTCATTGGCCCCATTTCCAGCTTGTTTGTTGTGCTGTTTCCTTCAAGGGGGTCTAAGCAAACGTGCTCTTGCTGAGGGTGGGGACTGTGAGGAGTGCTCACTCAGGCATGCGAGTGCCCCCTTGCACCCACTGCCTGAGCAGGAAGATCTGTCTGGAAGCCACAGGTGCGAGCTCCCTCTCCAGGAGCTGCCCGCTAAGCCACGTGAGGCCACGGAACCCCCAGCTGCCCGCAATTTCTACGTTAGCCAAACCTTCTGCCTGCCCAGGCGCCCGGGAGCACTCTGGGTCCCAGTGTTTGAGAGCCCAGGTTTGACTGCACTCCAGCCCTGCTGGAGCCACTGCCTTGCTCTCTGAATCTCCACCCTCTGAGCCAGGTAAGTGACCCCACCCTGCCTGCTCGGAGGCCCAGAGACTGCACAGGGCTGCCCGGGGCTCCTGAAGTGTCCTCTTTGCTGCTGCTGCCCTGGGGCCCTTGGTCTCAGGATAGCTGACTCCCGGCTTCTCAGAGAACGCAGTTCCAAATTCTCTATTGGATGTCTCACAACCAGCGAGGGCAGGCCCACGGAACTCTGAGCTGCTTTTCCCTAAGGGTGGACGTGGAACCAAGCCCTGGATGAGGAACGGAGACCAGCTGGATGGCGGGGACTGACTCTGCTCCAAGGAGCCTCTTCTCTGGGTCCTCACACGCCACCAGATGGGGCCCAAAGGGGCTTAAGGGGACGAATGTGGACACCGTGCAGAAATTGGAGGCTGGCAGGCAGGGCTCAGCCCTCAGCTGCCCCAGCCAGCTCACGCAGTCCACCCAGAGGACACCATGGCCCCCAAGTCCACTGTCACCTCCGTTTGCTTCCTGGACCGGCGCGTGCGGGTCTTAATGATCTGAACGCGCAGAGCCCAGGTCCTGGCTGTCCTTGAAGGGCACCCTGCTCCCCGGCATGTCTATCTGCACAATTTAGATTTCTTCGGAGGTGGGGGTTCCTGCTCAAGGCAATGTAGAGACAGAGTCCGAGATGGCCTCAAGCTGAGTCTCCAGCCTCCCTCAGCCCAAGTGGGCCTGAGAGAAGCTGGTGCAGATGGAAGCTGATGGAGCTTTCTCCAAGAAACCCCGAGGGGCTGGAGCTGCAGGGCTGACATGACAGCTTCAGGGTGCACAGGGCCACGGCTCCCCTCCGCACTCAGGCCGTCGGCCGGGCTCCCTCCTCTCGCCTGGGGGAGCGGGCATGGTTTGGGGGACCATCTCTCCCCACCAGCCTGCCTCTACCCTGTCTCAGGCTTGACTGTTGGTGCAGTGGTGGGTTAGCTCAGTGTTCCTGAGCATTGGCGGCAGGGCCGCAAGGCCCTCAGGAGGCTAATTATGTGGTCGATAGGAGGGGTTCTGTGGTGAACGGAGTTTGGGAAACAGGCTAATTTGTTACAGAACTTCTCAGAGCCTGTGTGTTCAGGAGAGTACCATTACTAGCGCAGGATCCCGGGTTCGTTTCTTCTGCTATGAAGCTTCCAAGGAAGGGAGGGAAATTTGAGGAGGCCAGCAGAGTCCTGCAGGGCAGGAGCGAGAACACAGACGGTCCAGGAGTGCCGCAGACTTGGCTGAGGACGGTGCGGACTGCGGTGTGGCCGATGCATTGCTCTGTGGGCTGAATCTGCAAGGCACAGATGGAGGGTCTCCCTGGATTCCGCTCACTCTCTACTGCCGCCTGCCTACCACCCGCAAGACCCCTTCACCATCCCTCCATATCCTACCCAAGGCTGACCTCTCCTCTCCCCTCTGCTGGCACTGTAGTCCAAGCCACCTGGACACACAGTAGCCCCCAAAGTGGTCTCCTGGCTTCCGCTCCTGCGGCCCTGGAGGTCAAGTCAAACCCCTGCTCCAGACTCTGTCAAATCCAGAGAAATATCACAAGTCCTTCCCTGGCTCAAAACGCTTGCTGGCCGCATGCCTTCCCGGCTCCTCCCCACTGCTGCTTGTCAGCCACGTGGGTCTTTCTTTCCAGCCACCAAGCACACCAAGCTCATCCCAGCCCAGAGTATCAGCCAGGCTGCCCCCTTGCCCAGCAAGCTCCCCCTCTTCTTCCAGCTGCTTCTCTCTATTTGCATCTCAGCTGGAAGGTCAAGACCATCCTTGACTCACCCACCAGCCACCAAACACTCCTCACCCTGAGTGAGCGGTCTCTACGGCGTTTATCCTGATGCCAGTTTTCCTCTTATTTGCATTTGAGTGTGTTTGTCCCCATCCTGTGCTGAAATCAGTGCCTGGCACACGGTGGACACTTGTCAGAGGGACACTGGTCAGTGACCTCTCCCGACCTCACTTCTTCCTCTGAAAAGTGGGTCCCCAGAGGATCTCCAAGTCTCCTGTCTGTCCACCGGCTCATCCAGACCCCATATTTGTCAGTTAAACGCCAGCTTGACCTTGTCCCCAAAGGCTTTATTTCACTTTTGCAGCAGTTCAGGGCAAAGGGGAGGGGAGGTTGGGGAGGGGGGAAGGGATCCCCAGAAAATGCTCAAGTGGCAAAGCTCTCGGAAAGGAAGACCTTCTGAGTCCAGGAGCCAGTGTATCCTTTCCTGAGCCAGCTCTCACGCGGGCTGCAGGCCAGAGTCAGACCACCCCTGTGCTGAGCCCATCATGGCTGCTCAGTGACACACGGCAGCAGGCTGGGGGAAGCTGGGCCCACCCAGTTCTTTCCACGAGGGACAGGAAGCTCAGAGAAATCAGACCCCGTCCATCTGCCCAGCCAGGACTGAAGGTGGGACAAACCTCCCTCGCATTCAAGGCTGCCCTTGGCTGCCTTCTTCCTCCCTCCGGGTGGCCTTTGATAACCCTTTCACCCAGGATGACCGTATTGTTTAAACAGGAACGCTTTGATCAGAGCTATTAATAATCATGCCAGGACCACAGGCATACATCAGGCCTGCTTCTGGCAAACTAGAGCATGATGTGTACGTGTGCTCAACCGTGTCCAACTCTTTGCAACCCCAAGGACTGTAGCCTGCAGGCTCCTCCATCCATGGGATCTCCCAGGCAAGAATACTGGAGTGGGTTGCCATTTCCTTCTCCAGGGGATCTTCCTGACCCAGGGATCAAACTCATACCTCTTGTGTCCCCTGTATTGGCAGGTGGATTTTTTACCACTGCCAATTTTTAACCTGGGTGGATTTTTTACCTGGGTGGATTTGTGCTTCCCTGGTGGCTCAGATGGTACAGAATCTGACTGCAATGCAGGACACTTGGGTTTGACCCCTTGGTTGGGAAGA
This sequence comes from Bubalus bubalis, assembly GCF_019923935.1. NCBI lineage: Eukaryota > Metazoa > Chordata > Mammalia > Artiodactyla > Bovidae > Bubalus > Bubalus bubalis. Next base: position 12,757,679 of record NC_059178.1, read on the forward strand.
TTCACCTGGAGGAGCGCATGGCAACCCACTCCGGTATTCTTGCCTGGGAAACCCCTTCAACAGAGGAGCCTGGTGGGGCTGCAAAGAGTTGGATCCAACTGAACGACTAACACTTTCACCTGGATAGAGTCACACTGTTTTTAACCCCATTTCACCAGATTAAAAGTCCCAAAATAAAAGGCAAAGGCAAAGGGCCCAGTATGTGCCTGCTGCTGCTGCTGCTAAGTCGCTTCAGTCGTGTCGGACTCTGTGCGACCTCATAGATGGCAGCCCACTGCCCGCTGTCCCTGGGATTCTCCAGGCAAGAACACTGGAGTGGGTTGCCATTTCCTCCTCCAATGCATGAAAGTGAAAAATGAAAGTGAAGTCACTCAGTCGTGTCCGACTCTTCGCGACACCATGGACTGCAGCCACCAGGCTCCTCCGTCCATGGGATTTTCCAGGCAAGAGCACTGGAGTGGGGTACCATTGCAGTCTGTGCCTAGATTCTGCAAATCGTCAGCAGTGGGGGAGGGGAAGGGAGATTGGGAACTCAGGTTACAGAGGCCAGGCCTGGGCGGCAGTGAGGCCAGGCGGGCTACAGGGGCCCTGGGCACCCCACCTCCTCCACCCTCAGCGAGGGGTGGCTCAGAGGGCAGACTACAAAGAGCCGGAGGGCTCTGAAGGGTGGGCAGCCAGCAGCCCCGCTGCGCCTCCCTCACTGCAGTTCCTTAGTATTTGTCAGGGAGGCGCCGTCCGTAAAACCGAGCCCGCCGCAAGAGCCCCGGAGAGCCCGGAGCTGAATGCCCTTGACACAGGCGCACACGCCCGCCCCAGCCCCAGGCCCCAGCCTCATGGCGTCAGCAGAATGTTCTGGGAAACACTCCTGAAAGGCATTCTTCTGGCTTAGATGACCCTTGACCAGGAAGCTGAATTACAGCCATTATGTTTATATTCGATTTGAATTTAATTTTATTTTAACCTTTCTTTCTCCCACCAAAGGACCCCAGTTTCTCTCAGGATGACCTCAAGACCGACTGACGTGACCTCTTGTTTTTCCACTGGCTTACTTGATTTTACTGGTTTTTCTATGGTTTGACTGTCTGCACTTGACGGGTCTGTGATTGTTCTGATCGAACTCTTGGAGTTTTCTGAGTGTTTTCACAGAGGGGGCATGTCTAGCATAGGGGCAGCTCCAACCCCACCTGGACTCTGAAGTGGAGCCTATGTCAGGGGCTGGTCATGGTTCTTTCCAAGAAGCTCATTCCTGGGTCCCCTGTGCACCCTGTGTTAGAGAGCCTCCATGGGGGCTGTAGACCTCAGAGCCCCCGAGGTATTTAAGAGGAAATGAGATTCATGGGGGCCATGATCTGGTCGTTATGGAGACTGACCCATTCCATGGTGCTCAGTGATCATAGTCCTGGTGATTTCACTGTTATTCCCCAACAGCACATACTTATCGCGATCCTGCAGTGTCGGGCCCTGTTCTAGGCACGGGAACAACAGAGAACAAACGCAGCTGGGTGCCTGCCCCCGTGGACCTTACATTCTAATGTGGGAAGTAGGCATTCACTGCTGCTGCTGCTGCTGCTAAGTCGCTTCAGTCGTGTCCGACTCTGTGCGACCCCATAGACGGCAGCCCACCAGGCTCCCCCGTCCCTGGGATTCTCCAGGCAAGAATTCTGGAGTGGGGTGCCATTTCCTTCTCCGATGCATGAAAGTGAAAAGTGAAAGTGAAGTCACTCAGTCGCATCCGACTCTTAGTGACCCCATGGACTGCAGCCCACCAGGCTCCTCCATCCATGGGATTTTCCAGGCAAGAGTACTGGAATGGGGTGCCATTGCCTTCTCCGTAGGCATTCACAGATAGGTATAAAGTGTATAAAGGCAGGAGGAGTAGGGGACGACAGAGGGTGAGATGGGTGGATGGCATCACTGACTCGATGGACATGAGTTTGAGCAAGCTCCGGGAGTTGGTGATGGACAGGGGAGCCTGGCGTGCTGCAGTCCACAGGGTCACAAAGAGTCGGACACGACTGAGCGACTGCACAGCAATATACTATGATGCAAAGCAGTGGGAAATTTAGTACAGAAAAGTAAAGCTGAGTGAGGAGGTGGGGAGTGGCTGGAAGTCCAGGGACAGCACTGTTTCAGCGATGGAGTCAGGAGAGACTCTTTGAGCAAAGACCAGTGAGAGGGCCAGACACAAGCACCCCTGGGGGGCAGAGTCCCCGGAGGGAGGAAGGGCAGGGGAGAGGTAGGGGAGGGGTAGACCTGCCTGACATTCTCAACACAGGGGAGGCTCTGAAGCTTGGGAGAGAGGAGGCAGAGGGTGAAAGGGGCTGGAGGCAGCCAGGCAGCGGCCAGTGGCCAGTGGCCAGTCACAGACCTCACTGGCCACGGGCAAGGGCTTCAAGCTCCCAGCCAAGCTAATGTGTGCCTGAGGCATTGCACAAGCCTGGCACACGATAGACAACAAGCAGAGGGTGATGCCAGCGACAACAAGCATGTATGCTTGGCAAATGTTCCCTCTCTTCTTATCTGCATGTTGGCTGGGAGCCGGCAGGGATACCAGGGGTGAGACATCCCACCAGGACTCTCTTCAATACTTGTGCAACTTGGGACCTCCCTGGTGACCCAGCGGTTAGAACTTCGAGCTGCCAATGTAGGGGGCTCAGGTTCAATCCCTGGTTGGGTAAATAATATCTCACACGCTGGGTGGTGTGGCCAAAAATTTTAGAATAATTTAAAAAAAAAGAAAGCACTTAAAAAAAAATAGTTGTGCAAACTCTGCTCGGGGCACTTTCCCATCTGTGTTCTCATCTTGCCTTTAGGGCAACCCTGTGCGGTCAGTGGGCAGGGTGTTGTGATGCCACTTACATTCGTTACTTAACTTTCACAAGCCTCAGTTTCATCATCTGTAAAATGGGGAGAATACCCACTCCCAGAGAAGCACCTTGTGGACTGGATGATTTAAAATGGGAGGGGAAGCCATAGGGAAACTCTAACCAAATCTAAGCTGAAATAATCTCCATTTCACAGATGATGAAACTGACACTTGAGCTCAAGTGCCCACAGTTGCTTCTGTTTCTACTCACCTTCCGTGAATAGATCCGTTTTGATCCAGATGTCTGAGTCAGTGGCTACAAGTAGATAAGCCTGGTGTTTGGTGATAAAAGCAAAGTCCTGTCTTCCTCTGAGATCATGAACTGAGAGATAGAGGAGTGAGTTTGCCAATAGTTATAAGTCAATGATTTTCTAAGTATCAGAAAGCTAGAGAAAAGCTTCATGGGTCTTTGCCTAGAGAGTGTATGTAGACTTCACCACAGGCCCAGCGTCTACACAGGTCTTCTCTGCCTCTTCTAAAGACACTCTCAGGAAAGGGTCTGAAACTCACCTGAAATATCAGTAGCATGTATGAGCACGTGCCTTGGGAAAATGCATGCTTCACAGAAATGAAAGAGTGGATTGCTGCTACTGCTAAGTCACGTCAGTCGTGTCCAACCCTGTGCGACCCCATAGACGGCAGCCCACCAGGCTCCCCCGTCCCTGGGATTCTCCAGGCAAGAACACTGGAGTGGGTTGCCATTTCCTTCTCCAATGCATGAAAGGGAAAAGTGAAAGTGAAGTCGCTCAGTCGTGTCCGACCTTCAGCGACCCCGTGGACTGCAGCCTACCAGGCTCCTCCATCCATGGGATTTTCCAGGCAGGAGTACTAGAGTGGGGCGCCATTGCCTTCTCCGAAAGAGTGGATTAGGACTCTCTAAAAATATGTATTGAACAAACACAAACAGTTAAAAACTATTTTTAAAATATATCTTTTGATAGAAATTAGACAAGTGGTTGTCTCTGGGACAGGTGGAAATAGACCAATAAAGGACATGAGGCAAGCTTTGGGAGTTAACGAAATGTTCTACATTTTGTTAGAGGTGGTAGTTATTACACGTCTAAGTGTAACTGTTGAAACTCATCAAACTGTACAACTAAAGTTTATATATGTAATATACATAACCTTCTTCAATAAAAAAGAGTATTGAAAAAAAGATTACTTTTTCCCATAGCAACAAAAATGTAAAGAATAAATAAATCTGAGGATGTGTGAATTTTTAATGGCGAACAGTATAAAACAATATTAAGAGCAATGGAAGAAATTAAATAGAGAGAGATGCCAAGCTCACGGATTGTTGTTGTTTAGTCACTAAGCTGTATCCGATTCTTTGCAACCACATGGACTCTAGTCCACCAGGCTCCTCTGTCCATGGGATTCTCCAGGCAAGAATACTGGAGTGGGTTGCCATTTCCTTCTCCAGGGGATCTTCCCGACCCAGGGATTGAACCTGAGCCTCCTGCACTGGCAGGGAGATTCTTTACCCCTGAATTCCCAGGGAAGCCCAAGTTCATGGACAGGATGATCCAATATTATAAAAATGTCAATTCTGCCTAATTAATCTATGAGTTTAATGTTCGTCCAAGTCCTGACTTGATACACTATCACTACAATGTGTTTGTAGAGCAAAGGGCCAAGATAAGCCAAGACAGTTTTGAAGAACAGTTTGCCCTATTGCCTCTCAAGAACTATTGAAAAGCTGTGGCAAGTGGGACAGGGTGGCATTGAGACTTAGTGACAGCATCAGGAAAGAGGTGGGTCAGTAACACCAGGCAGTCCATGCTGTCCTGAGGTTTGGCTGGGAGCCTGCACTTGGGCAGGGCCGTGTCCTTCAAACGACTCAGTTCCTCCCTGAGCCCCTGCCTGCCACTGGACGAATAAGCACTAACACAAACAGAGTGAGCAGGCCAGCATTTCAGACATTGGCTCTCCAAGTCAACTGATGGCTGGGAGCAGTCCAAAGCAGAACTCCACGGCCACCGAAGTCAGCTCTGGAGGCTTCGTCTTGTCTTCCTGTCTTTGACTCCCTGCGGGGTCAGGTGTCCACAGACCAGGCAGCCAATGAAGCATCCACTGTCCTGGCTTTGTTTTCCCCCAGGGACCCCTTGTCTGGCGGGGGGCAGGCCACTTCACCTCTCTATTTCTCCAGCTGCCTTTCTGTATCCACCCCCATCACAGAGTTATGAGCAGGGAGGGGCAATGATGCGCCTGTGGGCAGGAAAGCTCCTGCCTGAGTGTAAAGCCCTCTTCAACCACAGGAGGGCGTGGCCAAGAATCAAAGCCTTGACTTAAGGATGTAGTTTTTGAAGGAGAATTGGGGAGCATCAGCTAATAGGCAGGAGAATTCTCTAGGGGCAGAGAGGACAAGAGGCTCTGGCAGGGCCTCTTGAAATTATACCAGCGAGATCTACCCATCAAAAGCCTAGTCAAGCTCTACTGAGTGAAGTAAATCAGACAGAGAAGGAGAAATATAATATGACATCCCTTATATGCAGAATCTAAAAAAAGATGATAATACAAATGAACTTATATACAAAACAGAAACAGGCTCACAGACTTAGAGAATAAATTTATGGTTGCTGGGGAAGGATGAGAGGAAGGCAATAGTTAGGGAGTTTAGGATCGACACGTACACCCTGATATATTTAAAATGGATAAGCAGCAAGATCTTACTGTATAGCACAGGGAACTCTTAATATTATACGGCAGCCTGGATGGGAGGAGAGTTTGGGGGAGAATGGATACATGTATACTTATGGCTAAGTCCCTTTGCTGTCCACCTGAAACTATCACAACATTGTTAATCAGCTATACCCCAATACAAAATAAAAAGTTAACAAAAAAGGTCTAGTCATGCTCAATGCATGACTGCTTGGGGTTGAACAAAGCTCAGCATTGCCATTACTAGTGGGGGATTGATTGTTTAGCAGGATTGAACCCAGTCAGATGAGACCAGCTTCCGCCTTATTATCCAAGACAAAACCTGTTATTTAATGTTATTTGTTGTCACACACACACACGTGCATATGCATGTATTAGTCATTTATAAGTGTTTGATTTTTTAAAATGTAATCAAATTATGAGACTTTGTACTTCTCTTTTTTGTCTTACATCTGTGAGTGTATATGTGTGTGTGTCTTGTGTAGAAGGCCTTTTCTTCCCCAAGATCATCTGTATGTTACATTTTCTCCTAAAGTATTTATAGCATGCTAAAATGCTATTTTAGATCTATTTTTTTTGTATAGTTCTTCAAGAATACACAGAAGAACTATACAAAAAAGATTTTAATGACCCAGATAACTATGATGGCGTGATCTCTCACCTAGGGCCAGACAACCTGGAGTGCGAAGTCAAGTGGGCCTTAGGAAGCATCACTATGAACAAAGCTAGTGGAGGTGATGGAATTCCAGCTGAGCTATTTCAAATCCTAAAAGATGATGCTGTGAAAGTGCTAAACTCAATATGCCAACAAATTTGGAAAACTCAGCAGTGGGCACAGGACTAGAAAAGGTCAGTTTTCATTCCAATACCAAAGAAGGGCAATGCCAAAGAATGCTCAGACTACTGCGCAATTGTGCTCATTTCACATACATCATGCTCAAAATCCTCCAAGATAGGCTTCAACAATATGTGATCTGAGAACTTCCATATTTGCAAGACAGATTTAGAAAAGGCAGAGGAACCAGAGATCAAATTGCCAACATCCGTTGGATCATCGAAAAAGCAAGACAATTCCAGAAAAACACCTACCTCTGCTTCAACAACTACACTCAAGCCTTTGATTGTGTGGATCACAACAAACTGTGGAAAATTCTTAAAAGAGATGGGAATTCTAGATCACCTTACCTGCCTCCTAAGAAATCTATATGCAGGTCATGAAGCAACAGTTAGAACCAGACATGAAACAAAGAATTGGTTCAAAATTGGGAAAGGAGTGCGTCAAGGCTATATATTGTCACCTTGTTTATTTAAGTTATAAGCAGAGTACATCGTGCGAAATTCCAGCTGGATGAAGCACAAGCTGGAATCTAGATTGCCAGGAGAAATATCAATAACCTCAGAGATGCAGACGACACCACCCATATGGCAGAAAGTGAAGAAGAACTAAAGAACTTCTTAATGAAAATGAGAGAAGAGTGAAAAGCTGGCTTAAAACTCAACATTCAAAAAACTAAGATCATGGCATCTAGTCCCATTACTTCATGGCAAATAGATGGGGAAACAATGCAAACAGTGAGAGACTTTACTTTCTTGGGCTCCAAAATCACTGCAGATGGTGACTGCAGCCATGAAATTAAAAGATGCTTGCTCCTTGGAAGAAAAGCTATGACAAACCCAGACAGCATATTAAAAAGAAGAGACATTACTTTGCAAACAAAGGTCCATCTAATCAAAACTATGGTTTTTCCAGTAGTCATGTATGGGTGTCAGAGTTGGACTATAAAGAAAGCTGAACGCTGAAGGATTAATACTTTCAAGCTGTGATGTTGGAGAAGACTCTTGAGAGTCCCTTGGACTGCAAGGAGATCCAACGAGTCAATCCTAAAGGAAATCAACCCTTAATATTCATTGGAAGGACTGATGCTGAAGCTGAAGCTCCAATACTTTGGCCACCTGATACGAAGAGCCAACTCACTGGAAAAGGCCCTGATGCTGGGAAAGATTGAAGGCAGAAGGAGATAGGGGGTACAGAGGATGATGAGATGGCTGGATGGCATCACTGACTCAACAGATATGAGTTTGGGCAAACTCTGGGAGATAGTGAAGGACAAGGAAGCCTGGCGTGCTGCAGTCCATGGGGTTGCAAAGAGTCAGACACAAAGCAAACAACAAAACTGATTTTGGTCTTTAATTCAACTCCCATTTATTTTTGTGATCAATATGAGATAGGGTTATAACTCCCCCCGCCCCCGCCATTGGATAACCAACTATCCCCACACCGAATCATTTTTCCCTACTTACTGACTTGAAATATTTTTAGCAAACATTAAATTCCCATAAGTACATGAGTTTGTTTCTAGACTTTGTATTCTGTCCTGTTGATCCAATTGTCTTTTCCTGAACTAATAAAATAAAAGTCTTTTCTTTTATATTTTAATGTCTTCGTGGCTCACTATCCTTTCTTTAAATTGACTTTGCTATTACCAAGCATTCATGTTTTCACAAGACTCAGAATAAACTTATTATGATACAGAATTTTGAAACAAGCATCCCAAAATTGAGTACCCTGTGTGTTTTTTCCCCATAATAGATTACACATTTTTTCTTTTTTTCCCTAATAGCAGCGCTTCTGCTAAGAGCCATTTAAAAACTGCCATTCGGGGAGTATCTTGCCCGTTGGCTTCTACAGCCTGTGAAAATATTCCTTCAATATTATTCATTTTTACAAACAAAACAAAAACATGTTGCTACTCCGCTTAAAAATCAGGCCCTTCTCCAAATGGGGCCGGAAGGCCAAGAGCCTGGGGACTGCACTGGGGGGTGGGGTGGGGGGTGGTGATAACCCAGGTGCTGCTGATCAGGCCCAGAGCAGTGTGGGGAGGTGGGGGCTCGGAGGAGGGGGGATGGAAAAGACGTGTGGAAAGGTGAACTCAGCTGAGGACATGCATCTGCCCCTTCCTTCTCCATCCCTCATCCACCCCCCATCTTTCTAATTACATCACATGCCTGCCTCCTGGGGCTTCAGCTATGTGTTCTGGCCCCGGCTCAGTGTCCTGGGACCCGAGTCTTACTGCCGAATCAGGCCATGGGGTCCCTTCCCTCCAGGAATGGTATTTGCACTGCGCCCCCACCAGGTATGTCTTCCTCAGCTTAGTTACTAGTCTGTTCGGGCTGCCCCAGCAAAGAGCCCAGACTGGGTGGGAAAACCACTGACTTATTTTCTCACAGCTCTTGAGGCTGGAAATCCAAGATCAAGGTGCCGGCAGGGTTAGTATCTTCTGGGGCCTCTCCCTGTGACTGCATACAGCCGTCTTCTCCCAGGGTACCACTGCGTGCGTCTGTGTCCCAATCTCTTCCTTCTGTTAGGACACCACTGGATGCGCGTGTGTGCTCAGTCACTTCAGTTGTGTCCGACTCTTTGCGACCCTATGGACTGTAGCCCGCCAGGCTCCTCTGTCCATGAGATTCTCCAGGCAAGAATACTGGAGTGGATTGCCATGCCCTCCTCCAGGGGATCTTTCCAACCCAGGGATCAAACTTGAGTCTCCTGCATTACAGGTGGATCCTTAATTGCTGAACCACCAAGTAAGATGCATTGCATGAGGGCCTACCCTGATGACCTCATTTTAATTGAATTCCCTCTTTAAAGTCCTTATCGCCAAATATAGGCACATTCTGAGGTACTGGGGGTGCATGTGAGCGTGCTCAGTCACTCAGCCGTGTCCAACTCTTTGAGACCCCATGGATTGTACAGCCCACCAGGCTCCCCTGTCCATGGATTTTTCCTGGCCAGAATACTGGAGTAGGTTGCTATCTCCTCTTCCAGGGGATCATCTTGACCCAGGGATCGAACCCCCATCTCCTGCATCTCCTGCTTTGGCAGGCGGATTCTTTACCACTGAGCCACCTGGGAAGCCCCTTACTAGGGGTGATAATGTCAATACATGAAATTACAGTTTAGCCCATAACATGTAGCAGAATCCTACTTAGACTTGAGGCCCTCTTCATCATGTCGACACTTCCCAGCTCATCCCCTCATTCCAGCTGGCTCTTTCCCAGGGACAAAATGAACACCTCCCTTTTCTGTTCAGCTCTGGGGTGACTCCTATCCCTCTTGCAACATCTATCACAAGGCCCTGTAATGAGCTGTTCCTGGGCCTGTGTTCCCTGCTATTTGTGAGCTACTTACACAAGCCGGTCCTCTTCCGCTGCTGGCTCCTGTCTGATATTAAACACGTGATCCCCCCTCTTCAGGTCTCAGATCTTCCACATAAAGGAGAAAAACAAGGCTCAGACTTGGCAAGGCTCTCATCCACGCCTGCTCTCTGCCTCAGAATGCCTGGCATGGGGTGAAGACTATGGCGGTGTTTGCTATTCCCTGATCTTTGTCCAAAGTGGGGCATGTGAGTGCTACAGAGATGTGAAATCACACACAGCTGGGCTGAGATTGGTGGGAAGAGAAAGGGCAGGTGGTGTGTGTCAGAGGATGGGCCGTATTCCGGAAGAGGTGGCACGGTCATCATTGGAAAAGGAGCAGCCTGAGGCCGGCCTCTCCACGGTGCCACGTTCACAGGTAAGACAGGACAGCGGACTGCTGAGACATCTTTTCTGTGCGTGCTGGGAAGGAGAGTGGCATGACTGGCCTAGAAAGCCGGCGGCAGTGACGCTAAGCCCAGCCTACCCTATGGTGCTGGCCCTACTTCCTCCCCTGCCAACCAATCCCTGCACAATTTGCCACCCAGGGGTCTTCCCTCCTCTCCTGGTGGCACTGAGGTCATCAAATCGAACCTGCAATACATTCTGTGGACTCCAGATCGCTGCCTTTAGCAAAACCTCAAGTCCAGTTTCCTTGAGTAAGGGGACTTCCCTGGCCATTCCGTGGTTAAGACTCCAAGCTTCCAATGCAGGGGGCACAGGTTTGAGCCCCAGTCAGGAAGCTAAGATTACACATGCCACATGGTTCAGCCTAAAAAAAAAAAAAGAAAAAATTCACTCGAGTGAGATATATGAAAGTATGCAGCCATCCAAATGAGAGGAACAGACAGTGAAGACTCCAGAAGGACAGTCCCTTCCTTTCTCTGGGCTAACTTCACTCCTTGGAGTGGACAGCTCCTGCTAGTCCTCTACCTTTCCTGCTCCTGGAGGCAGACTTTCCTTCGTTCAGCTACCACCGCCCCACATCCACCCACCCATGTGGTTCCCGTGGAGCTGCCCACTAGGTTCCCCATCCCCTTGACCACAGTGATGAGCAGGTGACTCGAACTGGGCCAATCAGACTTCTTCCCTGAAGTTATTCAGGTTGGAGTCAAGGCGAGAGGCTCAGTTCCGTAACCTTAATGATGGGAATGATAACACCAGCAGGATTAACGATTAACACTCTAAAATGCCAGCACTGTGTTGTACTGTCTCCTTTAAGTCATATAAAGTAGATTATATGATTGGGGCTTCCCTGGTAGCTCAGCTGGTAAGGAATCCGCCTGCAATGCAGGAGACCCTGGCTCAATTCCTGGGTTGGGAAGATACCCTGGAGAAGGGATAGGCTACCCACTCCAGTATTCTTGGGCTTCTCTGGTGGCTCAGATGGTAAAGAATCTGCCTGCAGTGCAGGAGACCTGGGTTTTGATCCCTGGGTCGGGAAGATCCCCTGGAGGAGGGCATGGCAACCTGCTCCAGTATTCTTGCCTGGAGAATCCCATGGACAGAGGGGCCTGGCGGGCTACAGTCCATGGGATCGGACTGCAGAGTCAGACACGACTGAGCAGCTAAGCACAGCACAGATTCTATGATTATCCCATTTTTCTGAGAAGAAATCTGAGACTCAGAAAGTTACATAATTTGCCAAAATAAATGGCAGAGCAAGGATTCACACCCCAGTCTGACTCCAGAAACAGCATTCTCCGGTCCCTCCCCTTCCAGCTTCTCTGACAGTGAAACTGTGAACACGTGGCCTGCAGAGGTTGGCAGCCATGCTCCCATGTGAGCCAGCCTACAGAGAGAAGCAGGTATGAAAGATGGCAACAATAGCTTGGCAACATTTGAGTTCTGAGCTCTGCTTCCTTGGCCTCTTTCCCTGATCTTTTGTTTCAACTTCACGAGGCAATAAATGATCTGTTTCCCTGTGATGGTCCAAAATGAGTCTTGGTTGCTTGCACTCTGCCTTGTGATCCCAGTTCCCACCACCTACCTTTCTATCATTGCAACACTTCTCCCTTTTATCCTCCACTTCTCCTTTCCCTGACCCCTTTCATGAGTCTACTAACGGTTCTGAAGCAGTACTAATACCACAAAAATAAACATCTCCTCTATCCTGCTAAGTCTTGAACAGTTTCATCTTTCCCTCTCCCTCCATACCGTCCTGGAAAGAGCCATCACACATGTTTCATCATATATTTGTTTCTTTTCCCTTTGCACCAAGCTCCTGTCCTTACCTTCCCGTGGAGTCCACTCAAGACCAACTGCAATGGTCTTTTCTCAGTCTTCATCCTCTTTAACTTCCGTGGAAGGTTTGGCCCCATTGAGTCCCTCCTCCTTGAATTCCTCTTACCGTGGCTTTCTTTACATTCCTTGATATTTTCCCTGCCTCTTCAACACCCCCTTCCCTTCTTTCCTTCTTTGCATTCCCTAAGAGAATAAACTTCCCAAGGTTTGGATCTTCACTCACATTGGCATTGACATGTTCTTTCCTGTGCTAAAATTAAATACAAAATAGAGATTGGACTTGAAAATTCCCTGAGCAGACAAAACCATTTAAGCTGCATAAGTAAATTTTGAGCTTCCCAGGTGTCACTAGTGGTGAAGAACTCACCTGCCATTGCAGGAGACACGAGTTTGATCCCTGAGTTGAACAGATCCTTTGGAGGAGGGCACAGCTACCCACTCCAGTATTCTTGCCTGGAGAATTCCATGGATGGAGAAACCTGGTGGGCTACAGTTCACAGGGTCACCTCAAAGAGTCAGACATGGCTGAAGCGACTTAGCACAGCATAGCACACAGCAAGTAAATTTTACTTTAGTTTATTCTACAAAACAAGGAAAACTTGGGCCACTTCTTATAAATGCCTGATAATCACAAAAGAAAACTATCGTCTTCCTTAAAATATGAGATAATCACTTTTAACCCATCCCCTGGAAACCCTCATTGTAATAAGCAATCACTGTAAAGATTAAACAACTTCCCGCTTTTCCTTTATAAGCCATCCTGTAAGGTCATTCCCCTGAGTTTCATATCAGTCTTTGAATTTAAAATCTCCTGGTCCATGAACTGCTCTTATATGCATAACAAATTCTTACTAAACACTATTTTTGATTTGGTGGGTTTAATTTTGCTATTTCTGGATTTTTGACAGTTTCTGGTATCAGGGAAAAAAGTGAAAGTCACACAGTCGTGTTTGACTCTTTGCAATCTCATGGACTGTAGCCTGCCCGGTTCCTCTGTCCATGGGATTCTCCAGGCAAGAGTACTGGAGTGGGTTGCCATTTCCTTCTCCAGGGGATCTTCCCGACCCAGGGATCAAACCCAGGTCTCCTGCATTGCAGGCAGATTCTTTACGAACTGAGCCAATAGGGAAGCCAGAGGTAGGACCCAAAGAAGTCCCTACCCTAGCCCTAGCAACTCTGAGGTTGGTGAGCAAATCAGGTGCTGTATCCATTGAACCATTATCCACTGAACCCTTTGAGCTCACTGATTTTTCAACAACCATGGAGTTCATGGGTAGGTCGCTCCTAGATCTGAGCTCTGCTCCCTTTGCATTTTGAGCTCTTTGACTTAATTGTGCATGCCTCTATTTTGTTTGTTGAAGCTTTTAAGTTACCCTAACCTGTTCCAAAGGTTTGGGGTTCTTTCGATTTCCTGTGTTTTGGAACAGCTAACGAAAAAAAAAAGGCCCCTCATAGATAAGTGATCTAAAGGCAAAGATGGGTTCTACTTGGTCTAAAGCTCTTTCTCCACCCTCGGAAACTCCTGCTTCCTATGTAGTATACACTCTATAAACCAGGATCTTGTGTCTTTTCAGAAAATAGGTGAAATTTTGGATAATTTGGAATTACAGTGGCCACTTTGAGGAAACTTTGATTAAGATAATCCACCTTAAGGGACACCCTTGAGATGAGAGGATCCCAAACCTCTCAGAAACACTAGAACTCATTCTTTGATTGGTGTGAAGAAGCTTCTGATAGATGACTCCAAACACATCTTCTCTAAAAGAATTCTTATAGTACAGAGATTTAAAATGTTTCATAAGGTACTTTGGCCATCTGAGCAGGTAATCTTAGCCCATCTGCCAGAAATAAAATTTGGATACCACTATTCTCTTGAGTTTTGCATTATTGTACCTGAGACATAGCTAAAATTTTCAGATGAAAACTGTAAGATTTCTGTTTGTGTCTGTCTATATGTTTTTGTATATGTGTGTATGTGCATGAAAATTTTTTAAGAATTCTATTAAATTGGCTTAAAGAAAAACACGAGCTTATATGAATCAACTACTGCAAAAGCTTACAATTTTAGAAACTAGCACAAATGTTTTTCAGGTTCACATAATCTGAGATAATATCTGACAAAAGTTAGTTTAAGTTTATTGATTTAATAAAATGGGCATGTCTTCAGAATTGTCAGCATTAACTATAAAGCAAACATGTAACTCTTTCTACATGTATTTACAGACAAGTTCACACTGTTAGAAAATTAATCAACGAGGAAAATAACTTCAGATGATTACCTGTCTAACATTTAATCCGAGCACAATCGTTAAAAACAAGTAATTTAAATAGGTGCAAATGAGATAAAAGTTTGTACTGTTTAAATAATGGATATTCATTGAATATCTATATAACTTCCAAATAGAGTAATAAATTGAAACATTCATTGCTAAGCATAAATTTATCTGTTTTTGGCTTCTTGACTTTGTACAAATATGTTTAGATCCATTAATAAATATGTCTTTGTCACCTTAAAAGTTGGACTATAAAAATTCTTTGTCTTATAAAAAAACTGTAAATTCTTATAATTGTTTTTATAAATTTGCTAATTTACTATAGGATACTAATACACAACAGACATATCACAAAAGCATGTCTCCTCATTTGCACTGGAAAGTAAAGGTTACTGAGATTTGAAATTTATAATCAGTATGTAAAACTAAAACTGCTAGAAACAAAGAGTGAAGGGAAATGGATGTGAGAGTTGGATCATAAAAAGGCTGCGTGCTGAAGGACTGGTGCTTTCTAACTGTTCTGCTGGAGAAGATTCTTGAGAGTCCCTGGACTGTAAGGAGATCCAACCAGTCAATCCTAAGGGAAATCAACCCTGAATATTCATTAGAAGGACAAATGCTGAAGTTGACGCTCGAATACTTTGGCCAGCTAATGTGAAGAGCTGATATATTGGAAAAGACCCTGATGCTGGAAAAGATTGAAGGCAAAAGGAGAAGGGGATGACAGAGGATGAGATGGTTGGATGGCATCACTGACTCAATGCACAGGAATTTGAGCAAGCTCCAGGGTCAGTGATGGACAGGGGAGCCTGATGTACTGCAGTCCATGGGGTTGCAAAGAGTCAGACAGGACTTAGTAACTGAACAACAACAAGAAATAAAAAGAGTGAAGGGAAACAACTCTGGGAATAAAATGAGATGCGTTTTTGTACGAAGACTATTCAAGAATTATAGGATGTATTTTTTTACGGAAAAAAGAGAGTAATTTTATCTTAAAATAAAATGACTAGTTTTTCCAGAATAAGAAAAGGAAAAGAATAAGATAAAACCTAAGTGTATATAAAATATTGCAGAAGGTTTGAGGAAAATAAATTTTATGTTGTGAGATCAAAACTGCTAAAAGTGAATAAGTTTATTTAAAAGAATTTTTCAAATGAGCTGACCAATGTACTGATGCAAAACCAGAGTTTAATTTTCTCTCTGTTAAAATAACAAAATAGATTATTGATCAAAGTAAAAGATTATAAAAAGTTTTTCTTTACTGTTCATGTAATCTGCCTAAGAAACAAAGATTTGTGTCCTATGAAAATACTTCCTGTACTTCACACTGTGTTTATCAAGTCTTTGGTTACTTAGAAAAACTGAGTTTTTTCAATATTAAAAGAGCTAAGGGTTTTTGTTTTTACAACTATGTAATTTTATGTATTTGCCTTAAAAATTTTTTAATGATCACTTTGGCTGAATGAATAACTAAGTATTGTTATCCAACCAGTCCATTGTGAAGGAGATCAGCCCTGGGATTTCTTTGGAAGGAATGATGCTAAAGCTGAAACTCCAGTACTTTGGCCACCTCATGCGAAGAGTTGACTCATTGGAAAAGACTCTGATGCTGGGAGGGATTGGGGGCAGGAGGAGAAGGGGACAACAGAGGATGAGATGGCTGGATGGCATCGCTGACTTGATGGACGTGAGTCTGAGTGAACTCCAGGAGTTGGTGATGGACAGGGAGGCCTGGCGTGCTGCGGTCCATGGGGTCACAAAGAATCGGACACGATTGAGCAACTGAACTGAACTGAACTAGAAGGTCTGAAAAGATGTGCTCTCTCTACTTTTGAAAAGAGAAATGTTAATTTACTTAAGCTTATTCAAAATATTAAATTGCATGGAAAATATTATCAAATAAAAAGTGATGTTAAAAGAAAAAGGGAATTCCCTGGTGGTCCAGTGGTTGGGATCCAGCGCTCTCACTGCTGTGGGCCTGGGCTAGATCCTTGGCCAGGAACCAAGATCCCACAAGCCATGTGGCACAGCTGAAAAAAAAGTAATATTCAAACTTCTTAGATTATATTTACAAGGACATATAAGTAGTTCAAAAATTACATGAAATTTCCAAAATTCTGCTTTATCCTGGTATAAATAATCCTGTTATCAATCATAATTCCAGCTATTACATTGAAATACTGTATGTCACACAATCAAATTTACTTGTCAATTGCATAATTTTTAAAAATAATTTCTCACTAGATCTTTAACCAGGGCTATTTTTAATCTTGTGTCATTCACAGACAGTTATTTTTTACTCTTGATTCTTTTACATTTATAGTCAACTACAGGCAAAACTGTTTTATCTTCAAAGAGATTCATGGAAATGACCCTAACAGGCATTCTAGAATGCAGGTTTCTCATAATTCTAAAATCACAATGCTAAACTGGGTAAGTATTTCTGAAAATTCTAATGCAAGACTGATTCATAAAACTGCTAATGCAAAGTCAAGCAAGATGAAAATGAATATAATTTTGATGACATAATTTAAAACATTGCTGATTCTTTCATGTTTTATTTTCAAGAATTAAAGAACCCCTTTTTCTTTCATTTTTGAAGCTATCTATAACTTCCTGCAATTTGGTACAGTATACTTTCATAAACAGAAGTTGAAACATTTATCTTTTTCACCCTGCCTGATTCCCTCCAGAATTCAGAAACTCTTTTCAAATATGCTCATTTTTCAGGACAATATGTGTATTTATATAAGTCTAAAAAGAATCTATTCTCCTTGTAACAGGACACAATTGTACAAGTCTTTAGCTGGTTTCTTATCCTCAAGAGATTTTTAAAGGTCTAATATGAGATTCCTTATTACCAGACAATTTTAGGGAATTAGGATTTTCTGTATGGAACCATTAAAACCCATTGGCTATTAACAAAGCTTTGACTAGGGTGTCATTTGAGAATATACATAGAATTACTTGTCTTTCTACAATTGTATAAATAATCAAGCCAAGTTTAATGAGGTTAGACTTATTTTACAAACATATTAATTTCACTGTAATTACCTTCAATAAAACCAGGGTGACTATTAAAAAAGCTGGTGTTTCAGCAGAAAACTATAGTGTACTTGCTATCAGATTCTAGTCCTGTTGGTTGTCTTTGATATTTTGTCATCTACCTGTAAACCTCAGAGAAACCACCACAATGGGTCATGTATGGACAATCTTATGCTTGTTGCTGTGTGGGCCACTCAAGAGAGTTCATCAGACCACCCAATAACATCAAAGACAGTCAAACTACAAGCCAGGACAATTCATCAGATTGAAAATACCATCTTCATTGAATTATTTAAAGATGATCCTAACTCAAATCTGCTGCTGCTGCTGTTAAGTCGCTTCAGTCATGTCTGACTCTGTACGACCCCATAGATGGCAGCCCACCAGGTTCCCCCGTCCCTGGGATTCTCCAGGCAAGAACACTGGAGTGGGTTGTCATTTCCTTCTCCAATGCGTGAAAGTGAAAAGTGAAAGTGAAGTCGCTCAGTCATGCCAGACTCTTCGCAACCCCGTGGACCGCAGCCTACCAGGCTCTTCCATCCATGGGATTCTCCAGGTAAGAGTACTGGAGTGGGTTGCCATTGCCTTCTCCAAACTCAAATCTAGAAATTTTCTCAACTGCTGCTTTCCAAACTCAGAATCTGCATTAAAATTTGCTTGAACTATTAACCTTTGTTTTTCTTTTGTTTCTATAGAAATGCTTCTTATTAAATTACCTGATTGTTTACTTCATGTAAAGGGCTAATTTAGGTGGAAGCTGAATTGTAACTCTCTCTTGAAATAAACTTCCTCGTGTTCATCCTGTCCCAAGTAATCGTGAGGACTTGTGACTGCTCACACATCATGTGTTCCTATGTAAATAACTCAGGAAAAAAAATGGAAACCCAATTATAAAAAATGGAAACCCAATTATACATTATCAAAAGGAAATGTCAATTGACTTTGATGGAAAAGGAAATGGCAACCCACTCCAGTACTCTTGCCTGGAAAATCCCACGGATGAAAGAGCCTGGTAGGCTACAGTCCATGGGGTCACAAAGAGTTGGACACGACTGAGTGACTTCACTCACTTCAGATAAAATCTGAATCAGGTTATAACTTTTCAATTTATTCAGTTGGTTCAATCTTGACTCTTGGGAATCTCTGCTCTGGGGAACTTTTCAATCCTTGGCCATTATTTCCTTATAGTCATCATATGAACCTCTCTAGTGCACTGTGTTCTCTCAAGAGTTTTAAACACATTTTGGCAGCCATTTACATCCTAAATGGAATCCCTCAGGATCAGACAACTGGAAGAACTCAATGATCTGACCCCTGTGTCTGTGATAGCTATGCAGCAGTGACTCATGACCATCTGTCCTGAAGACTCAAGTAACAGAAACAGTGACTGGGTGATTCTTCCTCCTGTCTGCATTAACAGCCATGAAGTGAAAGTAACACTACACTCATTGTCCACACTCAGCCTACTGAAAGAAGGACCAAAGGAGGGAAATGTTCAAATTAAATACACAGTGGAGACTGAACTTGAAAATTCCCCAACCAGACACAACCACTGAACCCACATGAGTGAAACTTAATTTAGTTTATTCAGCATAACAAGTGAAACTTAACTTGGGCCACTTCTTGTAAATGTCTGAGAATCATAAAGAAAACTTAAGCCAGCTTTCCAAAAATGATAGCAGATAATCACTGTTAACCAATCCCATGCCATCTGGAAACCCTCTTGGTAATAACCAATCATTGTAAAAATTAAACAACTTACTTTCACTTTATTAGCCATCCTATAATGTCATACCCTGAACTTTGTTTACATCTTTGAATTTAAAAGCTTTTATAAACACAATAAATTTTTACTAACTCTTTATTGGGTGCTTCTATTTATTTATTGGGTGCTCTTTTGAACTGTGGTGTTGGAGAAGACTCTTGAGAGTCCCTTGGACTGCAAGGAGATCCAACCAGTCCATTCTGAAGGAGATCAGCCCTGGGATGTCTTTGGAAGGAATGATGCTGAAGCTGAAACTCCAGTACTTTGGCCACCTCATGCGAAGAGTTGACTCATTGGAAAAGACTCTGATGCTGGGAGGGATTGGGGGCAGGAGGAGAAGGGGACGACAGAGGATGAGATGGCTGGATGACATCACTGACTCGATGGACGTGAGTCTGAGTGAACTCCGGGAGTTGGTGATGGACAGGGAGGCCTGGCGTGCTGCGATTCATGGGGTCGCAAAGAGTCGGACACGACTGAGCGACTGATCTGATCTGATCTGATCTGATGGTGGCTCAGTGGTTAAAAAATTCACCTGCCAATGCAGGAGATACGAGTTCAATCCTTGGGTCGGGAAGATCCTCTGGAGGAGGAAATGGCAACCCATTCCAATACTCTTGCCTGGGAAATCCCATGGACAGAGGAGCCTAGCAGGTTATCATCCACGAGGTTGCAAGATCGGACACGTCTTGTGTCCAATCTTACAACCAAGCTGCCACTACCACCATCACTGTTTCTTGATTTGGTGTGTTTAATTTAGTCATTTCTGGATTTTTGACACCTGTCAATCCCATTTGTCTCCTTGCTTGCACATCCCCACTATGACCCTCAAACCATTATCTCTGTCCCTGACCCCTCCCCTTCCAGCCTCTTTGGCCCACAGACAGCGTTATCTGCGTGCTCCATTAACACTTAGATTCAATACCCAAATACCTGGATGGTCTTTCAGAGAAAGATAACATTGGGCCCACCCCTCATGCCATACATCAGAATAAATTCCAAATGGATTACAGATTTATATTTAAAATGTGAACTCATATAAGTATTAGAATAAAGATAAATCTGCAAAGTTGAAAACATATACAATTTAGTAGGAGAAATCTATAATAACCTTCAGACAGATTCTGGCTAAACTATTAAACTTAGAAAAGAAAAAATATATTTCACATCCAGGACAGAAAGAAATTCACTTACAGAGACAAAAATAGGTCAGGTCTCAGATGTCTTTCCAGCAGCGATTGGTGCCAACACAAAGAAATGTCTACAAGGAAAAAGAATATGATCCAAGTGGATTCTACTCAGCCCAGGTGGAGCTTAAGGCAAGAGCTCACATTTTCAGACACGAAAGGACTCAGAAAATACAGCATCTATGAGCCATTTTGAGAAATCTACTTGATGGTGAAATCTCACTAAAGGATGAATTGAAATAAAATGCCCTGTTATTCTGAAGTCATAGAAATGGGTCAGGTGGGGAGCAGAGAATCCACTTAGATACAGGAACACTGCTCAACATCTGAGATAATTATGGCTTCAGAATACAGAAGCAATTGTTGTAACTCTGATAAAACTGACAAAGTTAAAATAATAAAAGTATCAAAATTGGGAGGAAGGAGAGACCACGTGGAAGGATATTGTTGCTCATTCCCTAAGTCGTGTCTGACTCTGCCACCCCATAGACTGCAGCATGCCAGGCTGGTTGTTAATCCCTTACCTTTCCCAGCAAATCATCAACCAATCCTGTCTCTGTGGCAACTATCTTTCATCTCTTAAAAGCCTGCAATGACTTCAATGTCTTAAAATTTCTTACCCTTAGTGGCATCTTTTAGGAACCTATTTCCCTTGTAGGGAAGAAAAAATTATCTGAAGTAGTCGAGCTAAGCATTTGTTTCTATTAAATTCATTAAAAATTGAATGCAGTATTTATTTTTTGAAATATGTCACATGTGGAATGATATCATCCTTACACAATTGTTTTCCTCTCCCTACCTCTGTCTCTGTCTTTGTCTCCACCTAGGTCCTTCTTCCTACATACAGACACAGAGCTGTCTGGAACGAAGTCAACCAAATGTTATCAGTTTCTTTTTTTAATGTTTATTGGAGTATAGTTGCTTTACAGTGTTGTGTTATTTTCTGTATAGCACAGTGAATCAGCTACACATATACATGAACATGAAAGTCACCCAGTCATGTCCGAGTCTTTGCAACGCCATGGGCTATAGCCTGTCAGGCTCCTCTGTCATGGAATTCTCCAGGCAAGAATACTGCAGTGGGTAGCCTATTCCTCTCCAGGGGAACTTCCTAACCCAGGAATTGAACCGGGGTCTCCTGCATTGCAGGCAATTCTTTACCAGCTGAGCCACCAGGGAAGCCCATATATAAACGTATGTCCCCTCTGTTTTGGATTTGCTTCACATTTAGATCATCACAGAGCATTGAGTAGAGTTCTCTGTGCTATACATCAGGCTCTCAGTTATCTAGTTTACACCTAGTAGTGTACATATGTCAATCCCAACCTCCCAGTTCATCCCACCCTCTTTTGTCCCCCTTGGCGTCCATACGTTTTTCTCTACATCTGTGTCCCTTTTTCTGCTTTGTAAATAGGTTCAGCTGTACTATTTTTCTAGATTCCACATGTATGCATTAATATATGATATTTGTTTTTCTCTTTCTGACTTACTTCATTCTGTATGACAATGTGTAGGTCCATTTGTCTGTGCAAATGGCACAGTTTCGTTCCATTTAATGACTGGGTAATAGCCCATTGTATATATGTGTCACATCTTCTTTATTCATTCCTCTGTTGATGGACAGTTAGGTTGCTTCTGTGCCCTGGCTATTGTAAGAAGTGCTGCAATAAGACTGGGGTGCAAGTATCTTTTGAAATGATGGTTTTCTCTGTATATGCCCAGGAACAGATTGCTGGATCATATGGTAGTTCTATTTGTAGTTTTTTAAGGAACCTCCATACTGTTCTCCCTAGTGGTTGTACCAGTTTGCATTCCCACCAGCCCTGTAAGAGGGTTCCCTTTTCCCCACACCCTCTCCAGCACTTATTGTTTGTAGATTTTTTAGTGATGGCCATTCTGATGGGTGCAAGGTGGTACCACATGGTAGTTTTGATTTGCATTTCTCTAATAATCAGTGATGATGAGCATCTTTTCATGCCTCTTGGCCGTCTTGGAGAAATGTCTATTTAGGTCTTCTACCCATCTTTTTTTTACTGCATTGTTTGTTTTTTGATATTGAGCTGCATGAGCTGTTTGTATGTTTAGGAGATGAATCCCTTATCAGTTGCTTCATTTACAAATATTTTTTCCCATTCTGAAGGTTCTCTTCATCTTGTTTATGGTTTCCCATGCAAAAACTTTTAATTTTATCATCAGTTATTTTTAGATAACTATTCCCAGGTGGGGCTCACCAGTAGTAAAGAAGCTGCCTGCTAATGCAGGAGACGCAGAGGCATGGGTTAGATACCTGGGTAGGAAAGATCTCCTGGAAAAGGAAATGGCAACCCACTCCAGTATTCTTGCCTGGAAAAGTCCATGGACAGTGGAGCCTGGTGGCTACAGTCCATCAGGTCACAAAGAGTCGGACACAACCAAGCAACCGAGCTCACATGCACATTTGTTTCTTCCTTATAGTTTCCTGTATTTTTTATATTTTTATTAAGAAGTATGTGTGGGTTATATTAAAATATGACATGCTGCTGCTGCTGCTAAATCACTTCAGTCGTGTCCGACTCTGTGTGACCCCATAGATGGCACCCCACCAGGCTCCCCCGTCCCTGGGATTCTCCAGGCAAGAACGCTGGAGTGGGTTGCCATTTCCTTCTCCAATGCAGGAAAGTGAAAAGTGAAAGTGAAGTCGCTCAGTCGTGTCCGACTCCTAGCGACCCCATGGACTGCAGCCTACCAGGCTCCTCCATCCATGGGATTTTCCAGGCAAGACTACTGGAGTGGGGTGCCATTGCCTTACCTAAAGAAAATAAAGGGTTGAGCAAAGAGATACCAGAGACATTCAAAAAGAAAGCAGATAGACACAGATATTAACATCAGACAAAGTAGAATTTAAATCAAATCAAAAGTATCCCAGTTATGAGAAACGTTATATGTGGTAAAAGGTACAGTGTGAAGACAAAAAACCAACTATAAGTTGATGTTCCCAATAGTACAGTTGCAAGATACATAAAACAAAAACTACCAGAATATGAGGACTTAATTTAAATCACATACGCACACTATATGTGTGCACTGAAATCCTTGAATACACTTCTTCTGAATTTGACAGATCTAGTAAAACAAATAAATTACATAATCTGCATATTACAATCAACAAGTTGAATCTGGTATATACATGGACTTCAGTGTCCTGCTAATAAACAACAAGTATTATTTTATTTGGCTCTTGGAATCTTTTTAAAAGTTGATCATGCATTTGACTCCAAAGAAAACCTATCAATGAAATATAAAAAGTGGAAATTTACAAGACAAATTTCCTGAGCATAGGGCAATAAAATTAGAAATACAAGATAAAAGCACATCTTCCACAGTCTTAAGTACTTAGAATTAAGAAGCACTCTTCCTGCATAGGGCTTCCCTTGTAGCTCAGCTGGTAAAGAATCCACCTGCAAAGCAGGAGACCCCGGTTCTATTCCTGGTGGGAAAGATCCCCTGGAGAAGGGATAGGCTACCTACTCTAGTATCCTTGCCTGGGAAATCCCATAGACAGAGGAGCCTGGTGGGCTACGGTCTACGGGGTCGCAAAGAGTCAGACACGACTGAGTGACTAAGCATACACACACACTTCCTGAATGGAAGATTCGAACTTTATTTTTTTTTTAATTTTATTTTATTTTTAAACTTTACATAACTGTATTAGTTTTGCCAAATATCAAAATGAATCCGCCACAGGTATACATGTGTTCCAATGGAAAGAAGAAATACATGGACGAATGAATAAGTACTTGAAAGAACTAGGAAGAAAGGAAGGAGAAAGAGAGAAAAGAAGAGGGGAAGAGAAGAACTCACAGAACTAAATATGTTTGGTTATTTAAAAGAGCCGTCAGTTTAATGCCAGTGAATAAAATCACACAGGAGACAGTAGGTCTAGATTCTAGTATCATCCTGGAAAGTCCCTTTTTTCTCTGAACCTCAGGCTTCTAAATCCAGACTCATGGATTCAACACGATGATCTCTAGGGTTTCTCCTGCTCTGTTTCATTTGGCTCGTAAATATGTTTACATACTGGGACTTTGACATGAAAATCCAATTTCTGCCTTAAAAAAAAAAAAAAAAAAGTAGAACCAGAGGACTCGCTGACACTCTGGCCCTGGCTTGAAGCCACCCCTTTAGAACGGGGCCGCTTGGTCCACCAGATCCCCAGGATCAGCCTTCCCCTATCACTTCAGGATTTCCACCCCGCGCAGAAGGAAGAGCTGCAGAGTATCACTTGTCACCCTCTCCAGAGAAATCCCAAGACGCACATGCTTTTTCCTCTTTCATTTCTCCCTTAGAGTGAATATTGGGCCCGGGGGAAAGCAAAACCTAAAAGTGATTTTCAAAAGTAAATTCACATCTTCAGTCTTTGTAAGAATTTCCATCTAGACATGGTTTACATAAAGCCTGTTTCCAAGAAAACAGGATGAAAAGCTGGAGAAACTCTCCCCGCCCCCAGATGCACAAGTTCTGGTTACAGGCACCCACTTTCTCCTTGCTGGTCTGAGTCACCCACGGGAAACGCCATTTGGAAGGGGACTTCGTGGTTTGACTGAGCTGCATGTGTAAAACTTTCTGAAGAAAAAAAAAAAAAAACAGGGGAGAGGAGTGGGAGGTATAGACAAACGCTCCAAAAAACGATACTGAAAATTCACATTAGCAACTATATGTGGTCTTGTCAGGGCAGCCTCATTCAGAAAGCCTCTTCCAGATTCAAAGCGGGTTGTTCCTCCGTATTTAAATGCCTTACTTTTCCTTTCTTCTCTAGGTAGGCCAAAATTTCCTTGGCATTCCCAACTCCCAAGGCCTCCTTTCCACGTGGCTATGCCCCAGGCATCCAGTTCAGCCAGGGGCCTGGTAGGGGAGCCAAGGACCTGGGGCTATGGCCACAGAGGTATGTGAAGATGGGTTGGGAGCGAGCTGGTCTCTCAGACTTGATAAGTGAGAAAATCCCACCATCCAGAAAACTACCGTGACCATCTTCCTAAAACTTTCTGTCAGTCCATATACTGTAGAGGTAGAACTGTACGCTTTCTGCAATCATCTATCTCCAGGATGCAGTTTGAGATAAAGGATCTTGCTGTCTTCCACTCAGCAATATCTGGTGACTATGTCTCAATAAAAAGAATATATAGATAAAGATCTGCTTAAATGGTGGCCTGAAACACAGGCAGAATTTAAATAATTGGCTTCCTGTTAAGGTGTATCCGATTAAAATCCCAGGCCTTGCCCGGTGGCTCAGTGGTAAAGTACCTACCTGCCAATGCAGGAGATGCAGGAGACATGGGTTCAAGCCCTGGGTTGGAAAGATCCCTGGAGAAGGAAATGGCAACCCACTCCAGTATTCTTGCCTGGAAAATGCCATCGACAGAGGGGCCCGGCAGGCCACAGTCCCAGGGATCACAAAGAGTCGAGCACACACACACAGAATCCTAACAACAGGGTATAAAGTTGCCCAACTTTTCTAAACCTTGACCACACTAGGCTTTATTGTTCCGTTTAATCTTTGCCAACCTAAAACTGACAAAATAAACTGTAAAATTGAAGTTGAAATTAGATTTGCCTTTCTCTGATTAATAGTAACAATTAACTATCATTATCTTTTCATAGTACTAGTCAATTACATCTCTTCTTCCGTGATTTACATGATTTAATCCTCTATCAGTTTTCCTAGTGGGGTGTTGTGATATTGATTTATAATAAGAAATATAGGTCTTTTCCTGGTGGTCCACTGGTTAAGAATTCACCTTCCAATACAGGGACTACAGGTTTGATTTCTAATCTGGTAACTAAGATCCCACGTCACCTGGGCAACTAAACCCATGTACTGCAACTAGAGAAAGGCGCTTGCTCCTTGGAAGAAAAGCTTTGACAAATCTAGACACTATATTAAAAAGAAGAGACATTACTTTACCAACAAAGGTCCATCTAGTCAAAGCTATGGTTTTTCCAGCAGTCATGTATGGATGTGAGAGTTGGACTATAAAGAAAGCTGAGCACTGAAGAATTGATGCTTTGGAACTGTTGTGTTGGAGAAGACTCTTGAGAGTCCCTTGACCTGCAAGGAGATCCAACCAGTCCATCCCAAAGGAAATCAGTCCTGAATATTCATTGGAAGGACTGATACTGAAGCTGAAGCTCCAATACTTTGGCCACCTGATGCAAAGAACTGACATTTGAAAAGCCCTGATGCTAGGAAAGATTGAAGGCAGGAGGAGAAAGGGACAACAGAGGATAAGATGGTTGGATGGCATCACCAACTCCATGGACATGAGTTTCAGCAAGCTCTGGGAGTTGGTAATGGACAGGGAAGCCTGGCATGCTGCAGTCCATGGGGTCACAAAGAGTTGGACACGACTAAGGGACTGAACTGAACTGAATGAGTGAGTAAATGCTCTTCCGAGTTCTGTAAACTGCTCTAGCAAATTAATTGAGCCCAAGGAGGGAGTCATTGGAGCTTCCAATCTGTATCAACTTGGTCAGAAGGACAAGGGACAACCTAGACTTACAACTTGCCTCTGAAGTGTGTTGGGGGCAGGGTGGAGAGCCTCTTGTAGAACTGAGCCTTTAACCTGTGGGGTCTGCCACCATCTCCAGGCAGATAGTGTCAGAATCAAGTTAACTTGTAGGATACACGGCTGCAGTTGAAGAACTGCTTGTGGGGACCACATCTATATACACACATGTCGACACTGGTGACCAGACCTGCAGTTGGTGTCAGAGAGGTAGAATCTGCTAGAATCGCCTTGACCCATGGACATATGTGGTTTGGAAAGTGAAAGGGCAAGGGATGAAGAACTTTTGACTCCTGCGTGGCCACATGGTCACCAGCGGTACGGAGTAGCAGCTGTGCTGCAGTTCCTCTAAATTCCTAAATGAAAAAATAAAACAAAATAAAATAAATTCCTAAATGATACTGAAAGCGCTGAGTCGGACCTTCATGCCAGACCAAGCTCAGATTTCAGTCAGTCTGAGTTTTGGCCACTAACTTTGTCCTCTGAGGTAAAAACTCGGTAGGGACAACAGAAAGGACCTCGAAGACCTCCGGTCTCTAAGAAGGTAGTCAGTGTCGGGGAAGCAGGGGTAAAACCCAAAAAACTGTTGAAACCTGGGGGTGTAGGGCTGTTGATGGAAAAAAAATTAATCACCTTATTTATCTAAAAAGAAATGGAAATTTTTATTCAGGCCAAACAGAAGTTTATAACCTGGGAGCATCTTCTCAGAAAGCTCCAAGAACTGTTCTGCCTGTTAGAGGTCAAAGCACAGTTACATAAGTTTTTGAGAGAGAGGTTTGAACATTAAATGACTACATTTCACTGACAATTTACACAATCTAGATCTAAATGTACAAAGTGAGGAGTGGGTCATGAGTCATCGCAGTCCCTTACAAGATTAAGAAGGAAGATTACCTCCTAGGGAGTTGTGAAGAAGTTTATCTCCTAAGGATGTCTGGTTTAATACAGATGCATAGCACACACTAAAAGGGAAGAGAGAAGGCCCAAATGAGCAAGGAAAATTTTATGTTTAAATATTTCTTGTCTTGCCATAAAACAGGAATTTTATTTCATCAGTGTGAAAGAATTGAACCATTGATGATCGGTATCATTAGCTTCCTAAAGAATTGTTATTGAAATGATTGTGGGAGTAACTCCTTTGGGGTCTGTGTCTTTGGTTCTAATGCTGCGGAGGAGAGGAGCATGTTTGGGTTGATTCAGGACCCACAGGGTGCTAGAGCAAACCCAGAGAGTGATATGTGATCCAGACAAACAGGAGGTTATCCTCAAGGAAACAGCCAGCCTGGTGGACTGGATGAAAACCACTGTGAGGTCTGTTTATCCTGAAAAGGTAAGCTATCTGTCTTCCCCTGTGAATACCAAAGTAGGACACATGAAGCAGCTGATATGCAAGCCTCCTCGAACTGGCTTTGTAATGATCGGGATGTTCATTCACTGAATATGCCCTTTACCCAGCTGGTGTTGTGTCAGTTGCTCAGTCGTGTCTGACTCCTTGCAACCCTGTGGACTGTAGCCTGCCAGGCTCCTCTGTCCATTGGATTCTCCAGGCAAGAATACTGGAGTAGGTTGCCATTTCCTCCTCCAGAGGATCTTCCTGATCCAGGGATCGAACCAGCATCTCCTGTGTCTCCTGCATTGCAGGTGGATTCTTTACCTTCTGAGCCGAAGAATATACTCAGCTCATAGTGAAACCATGTAACTCAGATTAGGACTTGAGCCCATGGTCTTTTAAAATCACACACCTGATTTCAAGATTTAATGAAGCTCAGTGTTTTTTTAAAAAAATATTTTAATTATTTTTTTTGACATTTAAAAAAAATTACTTATTTTTTAATTGAAGAATAATTGCATTACAAAATTGTGTTGGTTTCTGCCCAACATCAACATGAATCAGCCATAGATATAAAAAATTATTTTTTATTTATTCTTTATCTTTTTAAAAAATTTATTTGTTTTAATTGAAGGAAAATTGCTTTACAGAATTGTGTTGGTTTCTGCCAAACATCAACATGAATCATCCATAGGTATAAAAAAATTATTTTTAATTGGAGGATATTTGTTTTACAATGTTGTGTTGGTTTCTGCCATACATCAGCATGAAATCAGACATAGATGTACATACGTCCCCTCCCTCCCTCCCATCCCTCTAGGTTGTCATAGAGCACCAAGTTGAAGTTGATGTCTCATTGCAGAAAGAATTCAGTGATAGACAAAGTGATAGATAAGAAGTGGATTTATTTAGAGAGAAACACACTCCACAGACAGAGTGTGGGCCATCTGGGAAGACGAGACTGGCCCCGGGGATGGGGTTATCACTTCAGATAGGGGTGGGTAATTTGATAGGCTAATGAGTGGGAGGAGTATTCCAGCTATTTGTAGGAAAGGATGTGGAGGTCGACTCCTCTGCCATCTTGGACCTATTTGGTTCTAACCAGTTTTTGTCATGTCTTACTCTTATGTCATTCTTTTAAAAGTTGTCCCCTGCCCACTTCCCTCCTGTTTCAATAGTAAACACTGTTGTGGTTGAGACCCTTCACATGGGCACCCCATTGTAACCTTAGAGTTGCAGAACAGTAACAGTCCAGGAAGCCTTATCAAATTTACTGCCTCAGCTTCCTCTCATGGCTCATACAAATGCTATTGAGAACAGCTTAATTAACAAGAGAATGAAGGGGACAGTCAGGAGAATCTTCCCCACAAGGTGGAAACTTTTAAACAGTTATTAAGAAATAAAGTGAATTAAACAACTTTTGATAGGAATGAAACAAAAACAGAGTGTCATGGGACTCATTCCAGCAGCATGGGAGACTTTCAGTTCAGTTCAGTCCCTCAGTCGTGTCCGACTCTTTGTGACCCCACGAACCGCAGCACGCCAGGCCTCCCTGCCCATCACCATCTCCCGGAGTCCACCCAAACCCATGTCCATTGAGTAGGTGAAGCCATCCAACCATCTCATCCTCTGCTGTCCCCTTCTCCTCCTGCCCTCAATCTTTCCCAGCATCAGGGTCTTTTCCAATGAGTTAGCTCTTCGCATCAGGTGGCCAAAGTATTGGAGTTTCAGCTTCAACATCAGTCCCTCCAATGAACACCCAGGACTGGTCTCCTTTAGGATGGACTGGTTGGATCTCCTTGCAGTCCAGGGGACTCTCAAGAGTCTTCTCCAACACCACACTTCAAAAGCATCAATTCTTCGGCGCTCAGCTTTCTTTATAGTCCAACTCTCACATACATACATGACTACTGGAAAAACCATAGCCTTGACTAGACAGACCTTTGTTGACAAAGTAATGTCTCTGCTCTTGAATATGCTGTCTAGGTTGGTCATAACTTTACTTCCAAGGAGCAAGCGTCTTTTAATTTCATGGCTGCACTCACCATCTACCATGATTTTGGAGCCCCAAAAAATAAAGTCAGCCACTGTTTCCCCATCTATTTGCCATGCAGTGATGGGACCGGATGCCATGATCTGTTTTCTGAATGTTGACCTTTAAGCCAACTTTTTCACTCTCCTCTTTCACTTTCATCAAGAGGCTCTTTAGTTCTTCTTCACTTTCTGCCATAAGGATGGTGTCATCTGTGTATCTGAGGTTATTACTATTTTCCTGGCAATCTTGATTCCAGCTTGTGCTTCTTCCAGCCCAGTGTTTCTCATGATGTACTCTGTATAAAAGTTAAATAAGCAGGGTGACAATATACAGCCTTGACATACTCCTTTTCCTATTTGGGACCAGTCTGTTGTTCCATGTCCAGTTCTAACTGTTGCTTCCTGACCTGCATACAGGTTTCTCAAGAGGCAGGTCAGGTGGTCTGGTATTCCCATCTCTTTCAGAATTTTCCACAGTTTATTGTGATCCACACAGTCAAAGGCTTTGGCATAGTCAATAAAGCAGAAATAGATGTTTTTCTGGAACTCTCTTGCTTTTTTGATGATCCAGCAGATGTTGGCAATTTGGTCTCTTGTTCCTCTGCCTTTTGAACATCTGGAAGTTCACAGTTCACATATTGCTGAAGCCTGGCTTGGAGAATTTTGAGCATCACTTTACTAGCGTGTGAGATGAGTGCAATTGTGTGGTAGTTTGAGCATTCTTTGGCATTACCTTTCTTTGGGATGGGAGACTTTATAGGGTTATAAAGAAATGGGAAGAATGAAACAGGCATTAACAGGATTAAAGCAAAGCTTTAATACAGCACTACCAAAGAGACCTCCTTCAGGTCCCCCAATTTTAAAGGGCCCCAAACAATAAATAGTAAATAGTCTGCTCTGTTTACAATGAAATTTGAAAATCCAGAAGGCACAGATTACAGGGAAAAACCTAGCTAGCAATTGCCTGGGGCAGCAGTTAATCCAAGTAATCAAGATACAGATTGATGAGGGGGCCCAGGTCCCTTAACTCAATCCCTCACAGGGGATCCAAAGCCTTTCGCACAAAAGTAGGTAAAATGGTCAGTGGATAAAAAAAGAGACATTTTCAAGGACTTCTTGATACAGAAACCCCAGACACTATAGTAGCAAAACCCATCAGGGAAGCCCAGGCTCAGCCTACAATTACATTGAGAAAACATAAAAATGTAAGGATAGAAACATAAGAGTTGATGGAATTAAAGTAAAAGGTTGGGAGCTTTGGGAGTGCAGAGTCTTAACCACAGGACCACCGGGGAAGACTGCCACTGGACATTATTAACTGAAACCACTCCTATGACTGAAGGACAGAAAATGATCTTGACATCTGAGATACCCACAGTGTCTAGGGTGATGCTGGAGAAATGCCCAAATGGGGCCGGCAATGCCCAGAAGAGTTCTGTAATAGTATGTAAATGGTTAATACAAGATCATGCTGTCTGCGGAAGGCAGAGAGGAGACACAATCAGGGAGACTCTTCCTCTAGGACTGACTTTGGAGCCACCTGAGGAGCTGCTGGAACTGACTGCCACGTGGACAGAGCCCTGTGAGTTGCTATGGAGCAAGAGCCAGTGGTTTACGGATAGTTCCAGGGTAACTGGACAACATCCAATTGGATGGCCACGACTCTGGAGAATTCAGCTCAATGGGATGAATGGCAGGCTGTCTTCCCAGCAGTGGTAAAAACCAAACAGTGTTAACAACCCCAGTGTTTGGGTTTTTACTGACTCATGGGCAGTGGCCAGTGGCCTGGCCATATGGTCAGGCAGAAGGGCAGTGGAAACCTGGCCTGTTAAAGGGATGTCCGTATGCTGCATAGCTCTGTGGCAATCACTAAAGAAATCTGAGGGGTACATTAAAGAAGAGCATGTTGGTGCCCAGATCTGGAAGGGAACTGGAGCCGATAAGAAGAATCTCCCCATGTGCTCACTTAAGATGGCCACCTGCACCCATGCAAGCAGGTATTGGTTGCTTCAGCAATGCAGGGATGGGCTGAATCTGGACGCCATCCTCCCTTACCATCTGAGGCACACAATGTCAGTGAGAACCGTTCTGTCTGCCAACAAGAGAGCGCAAGTGAAAGAAGAGAGAATGTTTTGCTCACCATCCAAGTCTACAGAGATTAAGTCACTGACCCGAAGTGCACTCTGTGCTCTAGAGAGAAGAGATTAACGTGATAAAGGGATGAAGAGCTCTGTGCTTCAGACAGAGGAAATTAAGGGCAGGATGCTCTGTGCTTTGGACAAACAGGCCCCTTGGAGAGTCACATGTATCTCAAGAAGAATTTTAATGAACCCAGCTTCTTGTAGTTTCCCACACATGCAAAAGCCCTGTAGTCATTGTCTTGACTGTCTGCTCTTTGGGACTAGCCGTCATCTCTTACCAAGATGTATGCTTGACTGCATGTGCTTTGTAGCCCATCTCCCCCCACTTTTTAAAAAATTGTATATAAGCAACCCCCACAACCTGCCCCAACTTCTTGAGAGCAGTTTCTCAGAGCTACTGAGAGGCCAACCCCAGGCTATCATCCTCAGAAAGACCCGTAATAAAGCTTGACTTTGGCCACCTGATATGAAGAACTGACTCACTGGAAAAGACCCTGCTGCTGGGAAAGACTGAAGGCAGGAGGAGAAGGGGACCACAGAGGATGAGGTGGTGGGATGGCATCACCGACTCGATGAACATGAGTTTGAGCAAGTTCCGGGAGTCGGTGATGGACAGGGAAGCCTGGCGTGCTGTAGTCCATGGGGTTGCAAAGAGTCAGACATGACTGAGTGACTGAACTGAAAGCTTAACTCGTGCCTCTCAAATTGTGTGTTTCCTTTCAGTTGACAAGAGACAGACTGCAAACGGCTACATGGCAGATATCTTTGGTGGGAAGGCTCTGAACGCAGCTGACAAGTGAGACTGATGCTGGCGGCCTGGGTGAGGTGGGGTGGGGTAGGGAGGTGAGGGTAGGGGTTGAAATGGGTTCAGACAGTAATAGACACCAACTCGAGACTGAGCTTTTCTTACCCAGTGGAGATGCAAACACTCAGGAACCTATAAAAGAAACCAGAACAGGAAATACTGAGCCAAGGTGGACAGCTGAACATCATTTCTTCAGACCAAGGGACACATGTACATTATATTCATATACTTCCATTATATCCATAGTATCCAAACATTATATTCCATATTATCCAACAATGAACAGAGAGCCTCCTCTGAGTACTAGTTAGCTAGAAAATTGGAACAGGCAGTTAAGCCATTGGTTATCTAAAGTGGGAAGGTTAAAGCACGAAGGGCTGGCTTATACACCTTCATGAGCGTGTGCTCACACTCAGTGTGACACGAGTGGGGCTAAAGGAGTGTCTGTTTTCAGGCAGAATAAGGAAGGATGTGGGTATTCTTTCTCCCCACTCCCCGTCACCTCAACTTTTTCTTTCTTTCTTTTTTTTTCCTTCTGTGGTGGCAGGAACAGGGCTACACCTACAAGGGCCTCAGCAAGAATAAACTGTAAGTATGTTTTCATTTTGTTTTTTCTGCAAAAAGCTTTATTGCTTCCATTTGGTCCAAGGCTTGGGAGAGGGCTCCAGGGTGGTTAGAAAGCTGCCTAGTGGCTGCAGAGAGGGGCTTCAGGCAGAAGCTTGGACATTAGGGGAGCTCCTGAAAGGCAGCTCAGCTCCAGAGGCTCCGAGCCATGCTTGACAGTGAGCCTTTCAAAGAAATATTCTCCCAACCCAGCCCGGGGCCAGCCAGCCTGCAGACGTTGTTAGTCAGGCGGTCTCCCGTCTTCTAGGACGTGGCTCTCTGTGAGTCACAGAGGTGGGGGTCTGTGTGCGCAGAACCCAGACCATCCAGGCTTAAAAGGGCTGGTTCCAGTTCTTCTTCATGAGAAGGGCGGCTTCCAGAGCTTCCTGGATTTTCCCGACTTCTCTTGAGACACTTCCGCCCGTCCAGAAAGAGGACGTGGCCTCTGCAATGGCTTCGTGTTTACCGGAGGTGCTCCTGCACTCTCGCGCTTCTCCTCGGCCAATTTGTGGAAAAAGTGGCCCACATCCTGCAGAGCCACATGTTTGCGGTCGAAATAGAAGCCCAGAGAGAGGTAATGGTAGGAGGCCAACAGATGCGTGCTGACCAGGCACTTGACTGCGGCCTCCACCTGGGCGGAATAATTCTGACGAATCTGGGAGCTCGTGGTTGATCTGCAATAAGAAGCTAAGCTCAGAAAATGGTGTTGGCTGCTTGTGGGAGCTGAGTATGGCTGAGTGGTTGATTCCAGGGTTGCAACTGGAAAAAATGTTGGAGGGTGGTCTGAGGCTCATGCAAGGGGCATCCCAGGGTCTGTTCCACAGGAACAGAAGCAAGAGACAGATCCGCAGGACCACCGAGCACACTGCAGTAAGTGTGTTCTCAACCTTTATGTCAGACAGAAATCCTGCAGGCCTGATGGAGTGTAAGGTGCAAAATTGGGTTGAACAGTGAAGGCAGTCATATTGCCAGATGGTAAAGGGAGCTCCCTGGTTCTGATCCTGTGTAATGGGGTGGGCGGGGGTGGAGGAGGGCAGGAAGGGGCCACTTGCTAGACTAGTATTACTGCCCGCAGTGTAGCTGACAAGGTAGAAATAGAAGCCTGCAAACCTGAGTGGCCTTGCCCTGGGAGACACTTTCGTATGATATGATGACAGACTGCATAGTTATTAACGACTGAAAGAAGTTCTAGTGATGTGCCAGTGTCTTTTGACCTGTGTGATTGCTTTGCTATAAGGGAAGAATGTGTGAAGAGCAGGGAGTGGACTGGGATATTGTGATTTATAATAAGAAATATGTATTTGGTCTTCATTCCCATTTCTAGCACAGAACTTCTAAAACCCTTGGAATTGCCTAAGTGGTGAGACAGATCAAGATGTCTTTTATTAATAAATTATATTTTGATTGTCCCCAGGTCACCTAAGGATGGGGCTGGTTGCCAGGGGAACCAACACTGTGATTGGAGGGTTGAAAGTTTCAGTCCCCGCTTAGACCTCATGGGAGGAGAGAGGGGATAGAGGTTGAATCTGTAGCCCATGGCCAGTGATTTGATCACTGCCTATGAACGAACCTCCACAAACCCCCAGAGTGATGGGATTTGGAGAGCTGCTGGGTTGGTTAACACATGGAGTTGCTGGGAGAGTCGTGTCCTTGGAGAGGGCAAGGAAGCTCCACATCCCTTCCACATAACTTGTCCTGTGCATTTCGTACTTCTAGCTGTTTCTGAGTTGTATCCTTTTATAATAAACTGGTGATCTAGTAAGTAAAATGTTTCTCTGATTTCTGTGAGTTGCTCTGGAAAAGCAATTGAACCCAAGGAGGAAGTCATTGAAATCCCCAACCTATAGCCTGTTGGTCAGAAGAACAGACAGCAGCCCGGAGTTGCCACTAGCCTCTGCAGTGGGGTGGGGATGGGAGGACAGGGACATTCTTGTAGGACTGAGCCCTTCACCTGTGGGGTCTGATGCTTTCTCTGGGCAGATAGTGTCAAAATTAAGTTAAATTGTAGGCTGGTATCCATTAAAAAGAATGAAATAATACCATTTGCAACAACATGGATGGACCTATGCTAAGTCACTTCAGTCGTGTCTGACTCTGTGCAATCCCATAAATGGAAGCCAACCAGGCTCCCCCATCCCTGGGATTCTCCAGGCAAGAGTACTGGAGTGGGTTGCCATTTCCTTCTCCAATGCATGAAATGAAAAGTGAAAGTGAAGTCGCTCAGCCGTGTCTGACTCTTAGCGACCCCATGAACTGCAGCCTACCAGATTCCGCCACCCATGGGATTTTCCAGGCTAGAGTACTGGAGTGGGGTGCCATTGCCTTCTCCGATGGATGGACCTAGAGGTTGTCAAAATGAGAGAAGTAAGTCAGATAGAGAAAGGGATTTCCTATAACAACCCTTATATGTGGAATCTAAAGAGAAATGATACAAATGAACTTAACAAAACAGAAACTCACAGACTTAGAGAATGAACTTATGGTTGCCTGTACACACTGCTGTATTTAAATGGGTCACCAGCAAGGACCTCTGTAGGCCCCTGTGCTACGTATAGCACATAGAACCTTGCTCAACATTATGTGGCAGCCTGGATGGGATGGGAGTTTGGGAGAGAATGCATACATGTGTATGTATGGCTGAGTCCCTTCGCTGTTCACCCCAAACTGTTACAACATTGTTCATCGGCTATACCTCAGTACGAAATAAAAAGTTTTTTAAAAAAAGGAAAAGAAAATTGTAGGCCGGTTTCAGAGAACTGCTTACTGGCGTGGCACAAAAGACAAAAACTACAAATAGCTTCAGGTAAACAAGCTCTCTTTTTACCATGAAAAAAATGTTTTGAAATATCACTGGGCAAAAAGGCCCAACAAAATCTAATTTGCTATCCTCAATCATCTATTCTTCTAGAAATTTCAGAGGAAGGCATATATTTTGAATGTCAAATGAAAACAAGGAAGGATGACAAATAACCGGAATACCAGGAAACAAGCTTCTCTACTGTGAAGGCCAAAATTGTCTCTAAGTACAATGACTGTGCTCCCAGTGAGGACAGCCAGTTTATCTCCAGGTCAGTGGACTCTGGAATGAATGCTCCATACAAGGTGTTTCTAAAGACTCGAAGACGAATAAAAGGTCATGAAACTCGGCAGAACAGTATGTTCGGAGCTGTTTCATTTTTTGAGTGTTTTTTATGTAGAAGACCTTGTTAGGTTAGGATACATTTACTGGAGGGAAAAGTACCCAAGAAAAGTAGATGGGCCACATGGGAAAACCTTAACTTCATTAGCCCCAGACACCAAGTACCAGAGCCAACCTACAATTTGGAGCCTGTTCTTGGGAGCTGGCCCTTTCCCAGATGTTTTCTTTTGTGGTATAATAATTACCACAAACAGCATTTAAAATGACACTGAGATTTATTATATCACAGTTTCTGTGGGTCATAAATTAGTAGAAGCATACATCAGAGCTATTTGGGATTTGGTTCCAGACTACCACAATAATGCAAGTATCTCGATAAATTGAGTCCCATAAATTTCTTGGTTTCCCAGATCATATAAAAGTTATTTACACTATGCTATAGTCTATTAAGTATGCGATGGTGAAACAGAGTAGGTTCCTATGGTCCTTCCCCTCACATCCTCTGCCTGCCTTCTGTCTGTGAAAAACTCAAGTCAAAGACTAAGTTTAATCAGAGAAATGAGAACATACAAAAAAAAAAAAAAAGGAAAACCGTCAAGGGAGACCAAATAATAATAATGTAGTCATTAGGCATAGTCAAGGCCCTTAAGTTCCTTTTCAAGAACTATAGATAATATTCTGAGCCAAATCCTGTGAGCTGTCTTATAGACACTGAAAATCCAGGTGGGAGACGTTAACCACGTGATGACCAGGCTGTACCCATGACATAAGCTGCCACAATTTCAAGAATTGTCCTCAAGGAAACGGGAAAAAGTGGACCCTGGAACTGAAGATAACTGCACCTCAGACAACCGAGATGATGCTGGTCAGACCACTGATGACCAGTTTGATGTTGACGGTCACAGCTGATTGTACTGTTTCTGCATGTAACCCCCTCCATCAGCCTACAAAAGCTCTTGCCCCACCGGTTGCCAGTGGGGGGTGTTTGGGGGGAGTTGGCCTTTGGACTGATGCCTGCCCTCCATCCCCACCTGCTACTTCCCCTTCCACCCCGCCCCCCACCCTCATCGCCATCATCTGAAATTAAAGCAAACTTCCCTCTCCGCCAA
Organism: Bubalus bubalis; assembly: GCF_019923935.1. Classification (NCBI taxonomy): domain Eukaryota; kingdom Metazoa; phylum Chordata; class Mammalia; order Artiodactyla; family Bovidae; genus Bubalus; species Bubalus bubalis. Next base: position 12,795,617 of record NC_059178.1, read on the forward strand.
CCTGGCCTGTTTATTTGGCTGTTGAGTGGTGAGCAGCCAGACCCCACACTCCTTTCGGTAACAATAGCATTATATCTAAAAACAAATGTAGGGCTTCCCTGGTGGCTCAGTGGTAAAGAATCTGCCTGACGATGCAGAAGACAAAGGTTCCATCCCTGGGCGGGGAAGATCCCAAATGCCATGGGGCAACTAAGCCCATATGCCACAACTATCGAGCCTGTGCTCTAGAGCCTGGGAACCGCAACCACTGAGCACATGCACCGCAGCTACCGAAGCACAGGCGCCCTAGAGCCTGTGCTCTGCAACAAGAGGAGCCCCCGCAAAGAGAAGACGGCACTCCGCAACTAGAGAGTAGCCCCCGCTCTCTGCAACTAGAGAAAAACCCTCACAGCAACAAAGACCCAGGACAGCCAAAAATAAATAAATACAATTATTTTAAAAAATGAATAAAAACAAATGTACAAAGACTTCCATGATGGTCCAGTGGCTAAGCCTACACGCTCCCAATGCAAGGGTCTGAGGTTCAATCCCTGGTCAGGGAACTAGAGCCCACGTTCCCCAATTAAGAGTTTGCATGTCGAAACTGAAATATCCCACATGATGCAACTAAGACCTGGTGAAGCCAAATAAATATTTTTTATTTTTTTTTAAATTTAAAACAAATATATAATATAGTTTAATTTAAAAATACTTCAATGCACCAAAATATTAACCATCATCTGATAAAGCAGGGTTGCCATGAATCTTCAATTTGTAAAAAATATAGTATCTGAAAAGCACAATAAACTGAGGTACAGTCTAGCTCTTCTGCTCAGGATCTCACAAGGCTATAGTAACATCACCTGAGGCCAGGGGTTCTCTGCCAAGTCCACACGGTTGTTTGCAGAATTCAGTTGCTTCTGGTTGTAGGACTGAGACCCTTGGCTATTAGAGGCCACTACAGGTCTTACCTTGTGATCCTCTCCATAGGCAGTTTAGTGCATGAGAGCTTACTTAAGATCAGCGACAGAATCTATCTACCATCTATCTATTATCTGTCATCTACCTATCCAATTAAAACATAATCTTTGAAGTGATATCCCATCACCTTTGCCATATTCTATTAGTTAGAAGCAAGTCAGAGGTCCTGCCTACACTCAAAGTGAGGAAATTTAGCAGGACACGAACACAGGAGCTATCCTGGGGTCTGTCTGTCATACCAAGTTTGTGATCCTCTAGCTCAGAGTTTCCCAAAGGGTATACCTAAAACACTAGTTCCACAAAAATTGTTTTTTGAAAAAATCATACATCAGTTTTACAAGTTTAGAATTGCTATATATTTTCTCCCCTTCTTAGAGATTCAAAATACACACAAGCATATTAAATATACTGAGAAGTCTTGGTTATCAGTTATGATGACATTCACCTGCAAAAGCAGAAATTTCAACTTCTTTTTTAAAATAAAGCTTTAAAAAAAAAAAAAAAGACAAAAAGGCTGGAGAGGACTTGATTCAGTGAACTAGTTGTGCCAGAGCAGATGTCACTGCAGTTTTCTTGGTCTTCCCTCACAGTGATGTGATGGCTGCTGTAGCTCCAGCCATCACATTTGCGTTCACCGTGGGTAGGAGGAGGAAGGGAAAATCCCAGGGTGGCCTCTGTTTTGTTTATTATGAAAACATAAACTTTCTCAGAATCCTCTAACTTCTTCTAACCTCTTGTGTGCTACAGACTATATTCTGCAAGACTCCTCTGTCCATGGGATTCTCCAGGCAAGAATACTGTAGTGGGTTGGTATGCCCTCCTCCAGAGGATCTTCCCAACCTAGGGGTGGAACCCACATCTCTTATGTTTCTTGTGTTGGCAGGCTAGTTCTTTACCACTAGCACCGTTAGGCTTCCCTTTGTATCCCATGAATTAGAACAGGGTCATATGCTCACCCTATCTGCAAGGAAGACTATGGAAGTGAAAATGTAAAAAATTTTAGCCTTGATAGTGAGAAATGACAAGGCAGAAGGGGATTCGGAGAGACTCTGGGGGTAGCGAACTAACAGAGTCTGCCACAAGTTGCCTTAAAGAAATGTGCTCAGCTTTTCCACTGGAATTCTAACACCTAACCACAGAAACATGTCTCCAAAAGTACTGCTGAAGCCAAAATCTCTTGGGGTAATGGAACCAGGAAAATTAAACTCCTAAAATTTTTGGCATAGACATCTGACACTAAAATCTTCTCTATTTCTCCCCATTCTGGAGAACAGCTTCTGGTCTCAACCACAGGGTGAAGAGCAGGCTTTCTGAAACTTAGCATGTGTTAGCTGCCACTGCCGTACTCTAAAATCTTCTTTCCAGGGAAGCCAACCTTCTTTTTTCACCAACTGGAAAGTCTTCAAGAAGGTCAGGTGGAAATAGAGGTTCATAACTTCTGCCCCCTTAATGTTAAAGCATACGGACCCCAAACCCATAGCCCAGCAGCTCGTTCTCCTCTACTTCAGCTATGCAAGACTTTCCAGCCAAGAGCCATACCCTGTTGCTGGGAATGACGCAAAGCTATAAGCAGGAAATGGCCCCGAGTCCAACCAATCCACTTCTAATAATAACCTCTTTTCAAACTCCTTTCCTTCACTTCATTTCCTAGTTTCTCTCTCACTTCTTCTAACCCAAAATAGGTGCCAACAAGTCTCACCAGTCTCTTTCTTGGTTTTACATTTCCAATGAAATCAGCTCCCCTTTATCTATCCCGCCCCCCAAGTTATGGCCCCAGATTTCGGTTGGCAACTGCAGTCATCTCTCTGGTGTACACTCAGCATATTAAATGTCTACAGCCCTCCAAGCGTCATTTGTGGGATGGGACAGTGTGGTCTTGTAGAAAGAGAACTGGACGGGTATCCAACTCTACCCTAACTAGCATGGGATGCTGGGCAAGTTGGCACAAAGAGCCTTTGCATTAAGAAGGAACTGGAGTGGGGGTCCCTGGTCTTCCAGGCTGACCAAGGTTCTAATGGGAATCATTAGACTGAAAGAGCATTTTAAGAGCTCTTGCAGCAGACTTCACTTGGGGAAACTTGTCACTCTAAGGAGGTTTGGTGTTCTTAGAATCCACATTTTTGAGCCTGAACACAGGTGTTCATTGTTCTCATATTTCAAGTGAGAAAGAAGAGACTTTCAAAGCCCATAGTTAGAATAATCAGAACTCAGTGGGGTTTTTTAATTTCCAGTCTCCATCCACAGGAAGAGTTCATCCATTCATTTCTGTACTCACCAACTCATTTGACATAAATTTATTGAATATCTTCTGTAAGCCAGGTCATGTGCTAGGTATATTAACACATATATATGGAACTCAGAAAAATGGTACCGATGAACCAATGTGTAGGGCAGGAATAGAGACAAAGCTGTAGAGAATAGATTTGTGGCTACAGAGAGGGAAGAAGAGGGTGGGATGAACTTAAAGAGTACAATCGAAATATATACAGTGTGTAAAATAGATACCTAGTGGAAAGTTGTTAAACAGCACAGGGAGCTTAGCCTGGTGCTCAGTGATAACCCAGAGGGCTGGGTTGGAAGGTAGGAGAGAGGCTCAAGAGGAAGAGGATATGTGTATATTTACAGCTGGTTCACATTGTTGTACGGCAGTACCAGTACAACATTGCAAGGCAACTGTTGTTCAGTCACTCAATCATGCCTGACTCTTTGCAACTTCATGGACGGCGGCACGCTAGGCTTCCCTGTCCTTCACTATCCCCCATGAGTTTGCTGAAACTCATGTCCATCAAGTCAGTTATGCCATCCAACCATCTCATCCTCTGATGCCCCCTTGTCCTCCTGCCCTCAGTCTTTCCCAGCATCAGGGTCTTTTCCAGTGAGTCTGCTCTTCACATCAGGTAGCTAAGGTATTGGAGCTTGAGTTTTAGCATCAGTCCTTACAATGAATATTCAGGGTTGATTTCCTTTAGGATTGACTGGTTTGATCTCCTTGCAGTCCAAGGGACTCTCTAGAGTCTTCTCCAGCACCACAGTTCAAAATCATCAGTTCTTCGGAGCTCAGTCTTCTTTATGGTCCAGCTCTCACATGCATACATGACTACTGGAGAAACCTATATGTACCTTTGTTGGCAAAGTGATGTCTCTGCTTTTTAATATGCTGTCTAGATTTGTAAATCAACTATCTTCCAACTAAAAATTAAAAAAAGGAAATCCACAGCTCCTGTTCTGAAGACTGTCTAACCCAGAGAGAAGACATCTCTGCCACCAATAACAACATGATCCAAGGACAACCGTGCTTTTGAGGGAGCTGGAGGCTTATGGGTGGTTTTAGCAGTTGGACAGGGGTGGTCCAGCTGGACTAGATTCTTCCAGAAGGGCCTTGATGGCATTTCAGGGCACAGGTGATGTCATTCTAAACAGAACTCCCAGTGGGTAACAGGGCTGACTGCTGTGGATCCGGGCCCTCACTGGCAGCAGAGAAAAGAAAGACCTGTCTGACTGAACGTCACTGGCCTGGGCCCTGCAGAGCCTCCTGTTTCTGTTTCACACTTTGCTGTCTTGAGGTCTCTCACCCTCTTCCCCTCCCTCCACAGAGTGTGTATAAAGGATGTGACAGATGCAGGGAGAAAACAAGGGTCTCCCAGGAACGGGTGGGAAGGTTCTAGGCGAGATGCAGGGGATGGGGAGGCCCTCTGTGGGTGAACAAGAAGGAGGTCTTCCTGGAAGAGGAAGATGTGGAGGGATGAGGATCCGTGTGTCCTGGGAACAAGAAGTAGCTCAGTGTTGCTCGAGCTTCCTGTGTGTCCCGTACGGGCAGAGGAGAGGAGCGGGTACAGGAATGGCAGGAAGAAAGGCTAGACAGGTCATCCAGGGTCTTAGAAAGAGTCTCATAAAGTCTGCCCTGATGCTGGAAAAGATCAAAAGCAAAAGGAGAAGGAAGCGGCAGAAGATGAGATGGTTAGACGGCATCACTGACTCAGTGGACGTGAATCTGAGCAAACTCTGGGAGACAGTGGAGGACAGAGGAGCCTGGTGTGCTGCAGTCCATGGGGTCCCAAAGAGTTGGACACAACTGAGTGGTCTGAACAACAACAGCAAAGTCTGCCCAGATTGGTCCTATCTCAGTTTTCTAAGACCTCACAAAAATAAATGCAATGCTTCTTTATTCTCCATATATCCCCACGTATATAAACATAAACAGCAAAGTATACATTTGAAAACACTCATCTCTTCTCCAACCTGAGAACCCCAGAGTAGCCCATATGAGCAGAAGGCCCTTAGCTCATCCCCTGAAGAACTTAATCTAAACTTCTCTCCAGAAATGACCCACAACCACCTGAAAGCAGGCCAACTGAGGTTGGGGCAAAGTCGTCCTCACCCAAGAGGCCCTTGCTTCCAAGCTACTCTCACTTTATAACTCAGTGTCCCAGCCTCATCTCCCCACACTGAACTCCTTCTTCCTAGGCACTTTCTGCATCTTACTTAGGATTTGAGAATCCCAAGAGGCCCTAGTGGTAAAGAACCTGCCTGCCAATGCAGGAGACAGAAGAGATGCAGGTTTGATCCCTGGGTTGGGAAGATCCCCTGGAGAAGGAAATGGACACCCACTCCAGTATCCTTGCCTGGAGAATCCCATGGAGAGAGGAGCCTGGCGGGGCTACAGTCCATGGGGTTGCAAAGAGTCGGACATGACTGAAGTGACTTAACACTCAAGTGCACATATATCTGTGTGTCGTGGTTCATTTAAAAATATGTTCTGAGTCTATAAATTCCTTGAAAGCAGGAACTGTGTCCTAATGATGATCCTTGTTTCTCTCCCAGAGCATAAAACAGGTCCTGGGATACAGCAGAAGTCCAGCAAATGTTTGTCAAATGAAGCTGAGCTTTGAGAGCATCACAAGAGGGAATGGCAGGAGGTACATCTGTATCAGTGATCCAAAGGACCACAACAGGGGAATGGTGGTGGAAAATAACCACAGGGAGATGGCAGGTTTGCCACTCTAGTGTATCCTGCAAATGACAGAAAATTGATTCAAATTTGTTATGTAGGAAAGGGATATTCCAGGTCTTCCATGACTGAAATGCCCTGAGAGGACTTCAGGTGAGGCTTGACCCAGGAGCTCAAACAGTGTTACCAGGATTCAGTCTCTGTCTCCTTTGTTCCCTGAGCTGTCTTCATTCCCAGTCTCTACTTGAGGAAAGGGATCCGTGTCAGATCTAGACCCACACTGCCCAGGGTTCTTTGTAGCTAGAGAGGACACACACTGGCTGACAAAGTTCTCACACTGAACCAGGCCCTGGCTGGGAAATGAGATGCCCTGATTTTACAGCTGTCAGATAAAGTGAACCGCCAGTCTTCAGGTACCCGTTCTCATAGCACATCATGTAAGGAGCTTGCTGGTACAAATTGACCCTGTGCATGTTTAAATAGGGTATTATGGTTGACAAGTAATGGATTAGGCTACCTAGCTCTGCCAGTAATGAGTGTGTGACCAAGAAAGTCACTTCACATAACTTCCCAGGCTTAAAATGTCCTTATCTGTAAAATGAAGCTGTGCTTAATCTCCATGAGAGATCCCTCCAGCTTCAATGCTCACTCTTCAGTGATTTCTCCTGGGTAAAATTACCTGCCAAGTTCCAACCTTATGGCAACAGCATCCTGGGGCCCTGTCCACCTTGATCCTACCCCAGGCACAAAGGTGAACTCTGCAGCTGTCCCCACCTCTAGGCACATGTGTCTGACCACGAGTCACCTTACAAACCTGACACCTGGAGAGCTAGGTTTGGGGTTTGCCCTTCTGTTTCCAGGAGCTGCTACCCCCACCCCAAAGTTTCATGTGGAGAACTTTCAGACTTAGGACGCTTACTGATGTTTGTATCAGCACCTAAGCTGAGCCACTGGGGAAATGTCTGTTTTCTGATTCATGTGAAGGCTGAGTGAGTATGATAAATTCAAGGACTTTAGGGTTGATACCCTGAATATTCAGGGCTTCCCCTCCCGTGGCTCAGCCATAAAGAATCCACCTGCAATGCAGGAGTTGCAGGAGATGCAGGTTTGATCCCTGAGTCAGAAAGATTCCCTGGAGGAGGGCATGGCAACCCACTCCAGTGTTCTTGCCTGGAGAATCCCATGGACAGAGGAGCCTGGGGGGCTACAGTCCAGAGGGTGTCAAGAGACATGACTGAAGCCACCCAGCGCACACGCACCCCTGAATATAAATTGGAAGGACTGATGCCGAAGCTGAAGCTTCAATAATTTGCCCACCTGATGGGAAGAGTTGACTCATTGGAAAATACCCTCATGCTGGGGAAGATTGAAGGAGAGAGGAGAAGGGGATGACAGAGGATGAATGGTTGGATGGCATCACCAACTCAATGGACATGAGTTTGAGCAAGCTCTGGGAGATGGAGAAGGACAGGAAAGCTTGTTGTGCTGAAGTCCATGGGGTCCCAAAGAGTAGGACATGACTTAGCGACTGAACAGCAGCAACAACAAGCGTTGATGAAGGAAGAGACAGAACCATGGGGGGCAGTCACACACAAGCTTTACTGGGCGATACTAGGGCAGTAAGTGGCGAAGAACCTCCCAGCAAGAGACCTTCCAGATACTCTGGCAAGGGCCACCCCCTCGAAGGCGGTTGGGCAAGAGAACCCCAGGATAGGGCAGAGGTAGGGAGCAGAGAGAGTGCTTACATATCTAGGCAGTGTTGCTTAAAGCAAGGTCGGGGTGGGGGAGCTCCTAAAGGCACAGTGATGTGGGATCTTTCATAACCTCAGGGTCTGTCTTATCTCTGGTTGGCAGATGTTCAGTGTGGTTTCATGGGGGTATGCACGCAAGTAGGCTCTAAAGAGCTAAAAATGTTTCTTTGGATGATGTTTAAGGTAGCTAGATGTGTAACAATTAGAGTGGCACTGGCAGGCTTTGGGCTGACTGGCCCTAGCTGGCTGTGAATCAATAAACATGGGAACTTTTTAGGCCAATACTCTAAAGCCACATTTGACCGCTTTTCAGAACAGTGAGATCCAGCCGCAATCTCTCCAGGGTGAGCGTTTACTGGCAGGCTGCGCAAGGTGTGAAAGTCCCACTGGAGGGTGTTGAAACTCTTCTCAGTAAACTCAGCCCTCAAGGAATGGAGAAAGTTCTCACTGTGATTTTCTTTCAAGAAATTAAGCAAACAATAATCCGTTAAGTATGAGTGGAACTTTATCCTTCAAAGCTCTTTCCTATTTGATTCTTACAACACCCTCAGAAGAATCAGAATAGGCGTTGCTAGCGGCATTCATCCCCTGCCAGCAGCAATGAATGTGGGGGGACATAGACGGACGTGGGAGCAGAGCTCGGTAATAGCCAGGACTGAGATCCGTCTCCTCGAGTCCTGCCCGTTCTATCTGCCGATTGGGCAGCTGGAGGTCAAGACCATTCTTTTCTGCCTGGAGTTCCTGCCTTGAGCAGATGCTGCTGCTGCTGCTTCAGTCGTGTCCAACTCTGAGCGACCCCAGAGACGGCAGCCCACCAGGTTCCCCCGTCCCTGGGATTCTCCAGGCAAGAACACTGGAGTGGGTTGCCATTTCCTTCTCCAATGCATGAAAGTGAAAAGTGAAAATGAAGTCGCTCAGTCGTGTCCGACTCCTAGCGACCCCATGGACTGCAGCCCACCAGGCTCCTCCGTCCATGGGATTTTCCAGGCAAGGATACTGGAGTGGGGTGCCATTGCACAGACTGATAAAGTTTCACCCTATGTCGTTGGACCATTTTCGCTTTTTTTTTTTTATACTATAGGTCAGTTATTGCAGAGGATGGAAAGAGTAGCAAGCTTAATTTCTAGTTTATCTTATCAAATTTCTCGGCTGGATGGGTTCTTAGGTGTCAGGCGTTTCGCAGATGGGGGAACTGAGGATCGCGGGAGGAAGCGTCCTGCCCGCAGCCGCACAGCGCAGGGCCCACGGTGCCTTTTCCTCAGCGGGCCGCACTCCAGCCTTTGAGCCCTAGGGGGCGCCAGCTAGCTTCACCTTTCCCAGAATCCAGCGCTGAGAACAAAGCCTCCAGGGGGATGTTACCCACCCAAAGTCCAGGGGCTGTAAGGAGTCAGGCAGCCTCCCTCTTTCCAAGGCGTAGCTCCCTCAACTCTCTATAACCCCACCGTCCAGCCCCCTCAACAGCAGGGGCTGAGTTTTCTGCCCTGTGGGAGTTTAGGGTCACAGCTTCTTTCCCCAATGAAAGTGAAAGTTGTTAGTCGCTCAGTTGTGTCCGACTCTTTGCGACCCCATGGACTGTAGCCTGCCAGGCTCCTCTGTCCGTGGAATCCTGCAGGCAAGAATACTGGAGTGGGTAGCCATTCCCTTCTCCAGGGGATCTTCCCAACCCAGGGATCGAACCGAGGTCTCCTGCATTGCAGGCGGATTCTTCACCATCTGAGCCACCAGGGACGTCTTCATTGCTCCAGATTCTGTCCTCTTCACTGGGCAATGACTCGGCAAAGCTGGCTTCAGGCTCTGGGGCTGGAAATGCCCTCAGTTCTCTTCTGGGAACAATTTCCTGCCCTATTGAGGCCCAAGTTCCCCCCTGATAGTCACTGCCTTCACCCAGGGGTGGATCTAGGCTTTGATGGACCTTGAAGCTTATCAGTGTGGGGACTTCTTTAAGAAAAACAATGCAAAGTCACACATACAAAATGCCCCCAAGCTCCTAGGAGAGACCCTAGCAATGAGAAGCCTGTGTGCCAGGTCCCAGCAGACTGGGGTTCACCCTGCAGCTGCCTCTCTCTGGGTAGTGGCTGGTGGGGTTCCTGGCAGAGGGAGCAGAGCAGCTGAGGGCACCCCAGAGTCTCAGCAAAGGGTGGGGCGACCTTTGTGTCCTCCAATAGTTGCTGTGATCACTCTTAGGTAAGTCACCTGATTTCAAGCCTCATGCAACAGAGTAAAGTGGCTGCTTTCCTCCTGGCCAGAGAGGGAAGACTTCTGCCAATTAGCTGGGCAAATCCCCAGCCACCTCACTGTTGGCACCCCCGTGAGTGCCAACCAGGGCCCCCTCCCTCCAAATGCCCAGAGATCCCCTAGGATATTCACTCTGACCTAGACTTGCTGCCATCCAGGACTGTCCTGGTTTTAGGACTGAAAATTCCACATCCCAGGAAAACCCCTCAGTCCTCAACAAATCAAGACATTGGTAACCAGATAGCCACCCCCTCACTCACAGTGGTCAGTCCGCTCTGGGCCAGATCTCAGCCCAGGTCTCAGAACCCAACCTTGGGTTTGGATGACTACTCCAAACAACAGCTCAGGTGACGGAGTTCCCTGTTGGTCTAGTGGTTTGGGTTTGGGCTTTTACCGCCACAGCCTGGGGTTTGATCCCTGGTGGGGGAACTGAAATCCCACAAGCCTGGTAGTACAGCAAGATTGAAAGACAAGCAAACAACAACAAAAACCAAGAAAGGGATGGGAGGGAAGTTCACGAGGGAGGAGATATATGCATGCTTGTGGCTGATTCACATTGTTGTATGGCAGAAGCCAACACGACTTTTAAAGCAATCATCCTCCAATTAAAAATAAATTTAACAAATGAACAAATGCCTTAAAAATTCCTGCGTGGACTTTCGGAGAACTTTTGAGAGGCTGACATCAAACCACGTGGGAAAGTAAGGTGGAAATTGGGTGGACTTTCTAATGTATGTCTGTCTTTTTGTAATATGGTGTTTAAGGTCTTTTTTTTTTTTTTTTTTTTTGAGTGCTTTTGGTGGTTTGAACAATTAGCAAACGTTTATATGAATGTGTTAAAAGCAGAAGACTTGTATTTGGGGCACATTCTTAATACGCATTACAGTTTAGCACTTTAACTGACAAGCGCTGTCGATGAAACACTTGACAGCTAACTATGTTTTTATAAGACTACTCTACCAGCAAATCATATCGAGTTTAAGGTTTAAGGTACTTCAGACTTTATGGTCCACATTGTATGTATTTATATAATTTGAACAAAGGTTTTATATATGGGGATTTTCTATTTATAGAGGTAATATTGTTGTTTGTATATTTTGAGATAATTTATTTAATATACTTTTATATAAATAAAGGTGACTGGGAAATATGAAAAAAAATAAAATAAAAATAAAAAAACGGACGATCCTGGATGCTTGGGGCTGGTGCACTGGGACGACCCAGAGGGATGGAATGGGGAGGGAGGAGGGAGGAGGGTTCAGGATGGGGAACACATGTATACCTGTGGCGGATTCATTTTGATATTTGGCAAAACTAATACAGTTATGTAAAGTTTAAAAATAAAATAAAATTTAAAAATAAATAAATAAATTTAAGAAAAAACAACAACAGAGCAGGTGACAGGAAGGATCTACAAGGGCCTGCCCTGTTGCCAGCCGTGTCTCTGTTCAATCAAGGACACAAGGCTTACTTCTTATCTCAGCAGACAAGGAGGAACTAGTGACAGAGGACAGTACCACTGCCAGGTAAACAGTAATAGTTATAGTTGCATGACTCAGTCCTAACAAGTGAAAGGGTGAATGTGGGGGTGTCATGTTCATGACTGCATTTACTCTTCACTCCAAACAGGTGGGGATTTTCCATGCTGATTCTGCAGAGGGGGACTTGGTGTGCAGAGATGCTGATCAGCCCAAGGTGACTTGTCAGCCCAAGCTCTTCCAACCGTCTCACCCTGGCCCAGGGGACAGGATACCTGATTCGCATCCTAGATCATTTTTTAACTCATTGTGTGACTTCAACCAAGTGCATTAGAACTGGGAACCTCAGCCTAGTTGAAAAGTAAACTCTATTCAGACAGGTGCTTTCAAGGCCTTTCAGGGGTCTGGGCTCAGTCAAGGCTGAACATGGTCAACTCTGCCACTTATAACATATGTGGCCTTGGACAAGTTGCTGGACCCACTTCCACCTGTAAAACTGTGGCATTATCTTGGGCAATTTGTGGGAAAGTTTTAATGGAACAGTTCATGGAAGTTCAGCGCCAAGACTGGGGTGTATTGACTTGAAAACAAGACAATGATTATTATTCCTGCTGTGGTTTCTCTAAATCCTTTTAACTCAGACTGTAGAACTTCAGTATTGTCCCAGATACATTGTATGCAAAGATATTAGCACCAATTTACGCGGGTTAGCAACGACTTCTTTCTCAAATATGTTTCCAGAAAATGGGGAAAAGTTGTGTCCATGGTAACCAGAGAGAGGTGGCCAGCAGAGCTGGAGGAGAGAGGAGTTGGCTCAGTCAGACCTGGCCCTGAAAACGGGAGCCTATGGTGACAGCAGCCAGCCCCTTCTAGACAGTGGTCATGGGCAAACCCAAGAATTGCACCTTCTAGGATTTTGGAGAACCGAGGCCACAGGTCTTCACACAGGTCTGCTCTCATTGGGCTGCTTTGGGGATCCATCTGCCAGGCACAAGTCTTAACATACAAACCAGGAAGGCATTGCTACTATGGAAAATATAATTTTTCTTTTACGATGGAATTAAGAAGCCATCACACTTTCACTCACATCAGGAATGATACACCCAGGACTGAACAGTCAGCTCATTTAAGCGAGGTGGGGGTGTAGTGGCCAGAGTTTCAGGGCCAGATGCTCACACCCAGATTTTGCTGGCCATTGTGTGACTGTCTTTATCATTTTTCCAATGTCTCCCAAACTCCGCAGACTGTTTTGGGAAGCTGCGCATCCTGCCAGGAGAAGCTGGGAGGCCACGGAGGTGGCAGAATGCTCCAAGCCTTGCCCGAGCCAAGGCGCGGCTGGCGGCCTGGGACTTTTCCCTTCCAATAGCAGAAAGACCAGTTTTCCTCCAGCATCAGGAGATCTTCTCAGCCAATGCGAGGCCAGACCCCGGTGACTCACCCCGCAACATGTGGTTTCTCAAGCAGATGTTCCCAGACCACATGAAAGGCTGGCAGAGTATTACTGTAGGGCTTACTATTCCTTCTTTTGTTAAAATTCCTAATATAAGGAAATGGGCCTGGGGATTGAAGGAAGCATCAGTTTACAGCCCCGCCTCCTCTCCCTGGCAGCTTGGCAGGAGACAGAAGGGCATCCCAGGAGCCCGTCTAGGGGTGCCCCCCTTCTCCTTATTTCTCCATCCACAGTGTTAATTTTACTGGAACTCCTTTCTGTACAGACAGTGAGGAGGAGGGGAATAAGTCCAGGACAGCTGGCTTGTACCCTTCTGGGACCCCTGGGAGGCCTCCTGGGGGCACCCAGTGCTCTGTCAAGACGTGGGGACCCAGACCCATCTCCGGTACCCCCGGAAGGAGACTGAGCCAGGAAAGGTGGATTAAGTCAGGAGGTAGAATGAACCTTCTTGCCTCTACTTCAAGACACACTTTTAACAGTTTTCAAATTATTTTTTATTTTCTTATTAAAATGCCAAACATTTAAAAAGTAGACTAATACAGTGAATCTCCATCAATGCAACAATAATAATTATCCACACAGAACATATCTCAAATTGGGATACATTTATTGTCGGTGGCTATATTTAATATATTTAACCAGTCCATTCTGAAGGAGATCAGCCCTGGGATTTCTTTGGAAGGAATGATGCTAAAGCTGAAATTCCAGTACTTTGGCCACCTCATGCGAAGAGTTGACTCATTGGAAAAGACTCTGATGCTGGGAGGGATTGGGGGCAGGAGGATAAGGGGATGACAGAGGGTGAGATGGCTAGATGGCATCACTGACTCGATGGACGTGAGTCTGAGTGAACTCCGGGAGTTGGTGATGGACAGGGAGGTCTGGCGTGCTGCGATTCATGGGGTCGCAAAGAGTCGGACATGACTGAGCAACTGATCTGATCTGATCTTTAATATAGTGTTTCTTTCCCCTGAAAAAACTATCATTAAATGAACAAGGTGTCTAACAACTGGTTAAGGAGGAGCAGATTGAAACAGATGAACAAGGAAGAAATCAAGCAGGAAACAACTTTGCCCTCGAGCAATTTTCTTTACATTTTTAATACCTAAGATCCTTTCTGCTACTTTCTGCCAACTGGCCTTAGGTTTTGAAGGTTTTTATCTACCAAATTCCATTTATTATTAGCTTCTACCCTTTTAAAAATAAAAAATAATAGAAACTTGTGCACCAAAAGTAATTAGCAGCATTATACACATAGCCAAAAGGTAGAAGCAGCTAAGTGTCCACTGAGGAATGAATGGATAAACTGAATGTGGTTTAGCTTATAGTCCATGCAGTGGAATATTACTCAGTCTTAAAAAGCAAGGATGTTCTGACACATGCTACAGCATGGATGAACCTTGAAGACACTGTGCTAAATGAAATAAGCCCGACACAAATACCATATGATTTCACTTAGATGAGGTTCCTAGAAAAACAGTCAACTTCGTAGAGACAGAAGGTTATATACAGGTTACCAGGGGCTGGAGGCAAGAAAGGATGGGAAGTCATTGGGTGCAGAGTTTCTCTTTGGGGTGATGGAAAAGTTCTGGAAATGGATAGTGGCAATAATTATACAACATTATGAATGTACTTAAAGCAGAAATAGATGTTTTTCTGGAACTCTCTTGCTTTTTCGATGATCCAGTGGATGTTGGCAATTTGATTTCTGGTTCCTCTGCCTTTTCTAAAACCAGCTTGAACATCTGGAAGTTCATGGTTCATGTATTGCTGAAGCCTGGCTTGGAGAATTTTGAGCACACCCCACTCCAGTACTCTTGCCTGGAAAATCCCATGGACGGAGGAGCCTGGTGGGCTGCAGTCCATGGGGTTGCTGAGGGTCGGACACAACTGAGCGACTTCACGTTCACTTTCACTTTACTAGCGTGTGAGATGAGTGCAGTTGTGCAGTAGTTTGAGCATTCTTTGGCATTGCCTTTCTTTGGGATTGTAGCTCAACTGGAATTCCATCACCTCCACTAGCTTTGTTTGTAGTGATGCTTCCTAAGGCCCACTTGACTTCACATTCCAGGATGTCTGGCTCTAGGTGAGTGATCACACCATTGTGATTGTCTGGGTCGTGAAGATCTCTTTTGTACAGTTCTTCTGTATATTCTTGCCACCTCTTCTTAATATCTTCTGCTTCTGTTAGGTCCATACCATTTCTGTCCTTTATCGAACCCATCTTTGTATGAAATGTTCCCTTGGTATCTCTAATTTTCTTGAAGAGATCTCTAATCTTTCCCATTCTATTGTTTTCCTCTATTTCTTTGCATTGATCCCTGAGGAAGGCTTTCTTATCTCTCCTTGCTATTCTTTGGAACTCTGCATTCAGATGCTTATCTTTCCTTTTCGCCTTTGCTTCTCTTCTTCTCACAGCTATTTATTAGGCCTTCTCAGACAGCCATTTTGCTTTTTTGCATTTCTTTTCCATGGGAAAAAGGTGTCCTCTTGAGAAACCTATATGCAGGTCAGGAAGAAACAGTTAGAACCGGACATGGAACAACAGACTGGTTCCAAATAGGAAAAGGAGTGTGCCAAGGCTGTATATTGTCACCCTGCTTATTTAACTTATATGCAGAGTACATCATGAGAAGTGCTGGGCTGGAAGAAGCACAAGCTGGAATCAAGATTGCCGGGAGAAATATCAATAACCTCAGATATGCAGATGATACCACCCTTATGGCAGAAAGTGAAGAGGAACTCCAAAGCCTCTTGATGAAAGTGAAAGTGTAGAGTGAAAAAGTTGGCTTAAAGCTCAACATTCAGAAAACTAAGATCATGGCATCTGGCCCCATAGATGGGAAAACAGTGGAGACAGTGGTTGACTTTATTTTTCTGGGCTCCAAAATCACTGCAGATGGTGATTGCAGCCATGAAATTAAAAGATGCTTACTCCTTGGAAGGAAAGTTATGACCAACCTAGATAGCATATTCAAAAGCAGAGACATTACTTTGCCAACAAAGGTCCGTCTAGTCAAGGCTATGGTTTTTCCAGTGGTCATGTATGGATGTGAGAGTTGGACTGTGAAGAAAGCTGAGCGCCAAAGAATTGATGCTTTTGAAGTGTGGTGTTGGAGAAGACTCTTGAGAGTCCTTTGGACTGCAAGGAGATCCAACCAGTCCACTCTAAAGGAGATCAGTCCTGGGTGTTCATCGGAAGGACTGATGCTAAAGCTGAAACTCCAATACTTTGGCCACCTGATGTGAAGAGTTGACTCATTGGAAAAGACCCTGATGCTGGGAGGGATTGGGGGCAGGAGGAGAAGGAGATGACAGAGGATGAGATGGCTGGATGGCATCACCGACTCGATGGACATGAGTTTGAGTGAACTCCAGGAGTTGGTGATGGACAGGGAGGCCTTTCATGCTGTGATTCATGGGGTGGCAAAGAGTCAGACACGACTGAGTGACTGAGCTGAACTGAACTGATGAATGTACTTAATGCTACTGAACTCCAAATTCTATGTTATGAATATTTTACCACCATAAATTTTTTAAAGGTAAAATTATTGAGGATTTCAAGATGGTGACAGAGTCTTAAACCAAGCATGGGCCCATCTCCTGCTGTACATCTTGTCTGCCCTCCAGTGAAAGTGGTGCCTCTTACCTGTCTTATCTTGCTTCCCTTTAATGCTGGAGTCAAATGAGAAAATGCCACGTCCTGGTTCCTAGAGGAGCATCAGGGCGATACAAATGGGAGCCGCTGAGATAAGGAGACAAATGGAACAGGGAGGTGGCCCTTGTGCTGCTGCCGTTTCCAGGTGCTAACTGCTCTGGACTGAGTGTCGCAGGTGGGTGAGTCAGAGCGGAAATACTGATAAGGAGCAACGATCGCAGATCAACCACCGCCTCACTCCTGGAAAGGGTCCAGGGTTTCTCCTCTGTGAATCACTCTAAGAATGGAAGGGCCTCTCAACGTTCGGACTTTTTTTCGGTCTCTACTTTCCGACTGCCAGGTTACCTTCGTCAGCTCTCATGCTGCTCTCCTGCCGTTCTACCAGCGTCCCTCAGAGCACCAACCTGGACCACACACGAGGCAGCAGAAACAGCCATGGCCGTGAGGAAGGTCAGAGTCCATTTGCGCATGCCCAGCTTGCAGGCAGCGAAACCTCTTTGCTTTGATTTATTTTCCTCCTTTCACTTTCCCCAGATTTTTCGTGTGTTCAGTTTTTCCTTGAAACCACCAGAAAAATTCACCATGTAAATAAAAACAAAAAAGCCAACAAAAGTCAAGAGCAAGACAATGATAGCTCTTGTCTTAAGTGAGTAAATGCAGAAATACACAAATTCTCAACAGAACATAGGCATTGTTCAAGAGTCAGAACAATCTAAAGCGATTGATCTAGGAGTTACCGGTCAAGTAACTTTAATCTGATCATGTGGCCTTTGGAGCCTAGTTTTTTTTTCCTATTAAAAACAAAGATGGCTTCCCTGGTAGCTCAGATGGTAAAGCGTCTGCCTGCAATGCGGGAGACCTGGGTTCGATCTGCAGGTCAGGAAGATCCCCTGGAGAAGGAAATGGCAACCTACTCCACTACTCTTGCCTGGAAAATTCCATGGATGGAGGAGCCTGGTAGGCTACAGTTCATGGATCGCAAAGAGTTGGACATGACTGAGCAACTTCACTGGTTCACTGGATGTTTACTACTGCCCAGAGGTGCTGTGGAGACCAATTGGAATTGCCTTTAGAAAGTCCGTAAACCCCACACAGATGGAACTCACGACGATCTGCCCCTCGCATCATGCTGGGCACAGAGAGATCCCTGGCCTTTGCTTATCTCACCCCACACAAGGCCACTGGTTGGTAGTATGCAGCAAGCTGGGAGGGCTTTCAGCAAAGCTACATTCTACTTTGGAGTTACGTCTACATCTGTCATCCTTCCAGACCTTTCAGCAAATCTTTATCCTGTGGGTTTGTGTACTTGGCCCTCTGGTTTGAGAAACACTACCTTAAAAGTGACAGCAGGATTGAGGTCACTGTCATATGCATTGGAATGTAGTTATGATATGCTGATATGGACAGTAGAATGCATTTATGTGAAAATCAACATATACTTCTTTCCTGAGAGTAGGTAATATATTCACATGCTTAAAGAAAAAAAACCAAAGCTTCCCTGGTGGTTCAGATGGTAAAGAGTCTGCTTGCAATGCACAAGACCCGGGTGCGATCCCTGAGTCAGGAGGATTCCCTGTAGAAAGAAATGGCCGCCAACTCCAGTATTCTTGCCTGGAGAATCCCATGGACAGAAAAGCCTGGTGAGCCTGTCATGGGGTCGCAAAGAGTTGACACAACTGAGGGACTATCACACTTCACATGGTTAAAAAAATCAAAGTAAGGACTTGCCTGATGGTCCAGTGGTTAAGACTCTGTGCTTCCAACACAGAGGGTGCAGGTTTGATCTCTGGTTGGGGAACTAAGATCCCACATGCTGCAGGTCACACCCCCACTCCCAAAATTTAAAGCATAAAATGTATCTTGCTTCCATTTCTACTCTCATCAGCCCGATTTCCAATCTCCTTTCCCACCCTTACCTATCCCCAGAGCAAATTTAGTCTTTTCTTGTACACTCTTCCAGAGATTCTTTCTGCAATTTTTAATATAAGCAAATATGAGTTCTCCTTCCCCTCCACCTCCAGGTACACAAAATGAAGCAAGTTCTTGCCTCCACAGCTGCACCTTGCTCACGTCACTGAATCCTACATCCTGGAGGTCTCTCCTCGCCAATTCCCAGAGAGCTTCTAAATGTCTTCATTTCAGCAGAAGTGGGTTTCATTGCAGGAGGGTCCCGTGTTTTATTTAAGGAATCCCATGCTGATAGACATTTTGGCTGTTTCTGGTTGTCAGCTGACTTTAATGCACATCCTGGGAGTGGCCGGTTAGCATTTGAAGCAGTCCACATTCCAGGGCTTCCCTCGTCGTTCAGTTAGTAAAGAATCTGCCTGCAATGCAGGAGATATGGTTTCAATTCCTGGGTTAGGAATATCCCCTGGAGAAGGAAATGGCAGCCCACTCCAGTAATCTCGCCTGGAGAATCCCACGGACAGAGGAGCCTGTTAGTTTCCCAGTCTATGTGTCTCCAGAGTCAGACATGACTTAATGACTAAACCTCCACCTCCACATTCCAGAGGTGGTGAAAGCAAGGTTCAGGAATCTCAGCAGTCTAAATGGTTCAGTAATTAACATATGAGATATTAGAAATAATTTTTTATTGGGAAAATGAATGTGACTAGCTAGAAAAATGTTACAATACCCACCACCCTTGTAAGACCAGACCTAACCCTTCTGGAGTGCACCTTAGTCTTTGAGCAACATTTGCAAGATAACAGCAGCTCAGCAGCTTTGGGCCTTTTAAAGATTTTTTTCTTTTTCTAAATTTGCATGAATTTAAAGAACCAAGTTTCTTTCTCTCGCTCTCTCTTTGCATTTGAAACTTGAATTTAACTGCTATTATTGTTTTCATCTTTTGTCTGACTTCTTTTTAAATTGATTAATTAATTTGGCTGTGCCAGATCTTAGTTGTGGCATGTGAATTCTTAGTTGAGGCATGTGGGATCTAGTTCCCTGACCAGGGATCAAAATCGGGCCCCCAGCACTGGGAGCGTCGAGTCTTAGCCACTGGACCACGAGCAAGTGCCTTATCTAACTTCTTTGTATATCTTTCCTATATTTATAGTTTTCAAGAATGATTACAATAATGCAATCGTACTGCAGGAAGTTGGAAAACAGAGAAAAGAGATAAGGTCGTTCACTCAGAATCCCATCATTGTAACACAGCCGTTCGGGTGTATTCCCTCCTGGTTCTGTGTCTCTGCTTAGCTAACATCAGAGTGGAGGTAAAATCCTATGTGCTCCACTGTGGTTTATTCCCCCCTCACACTGTGCCATCAACAGAGGTTCTTTGGAACTCTATGGTCATTCAAGTGTTTATAGAATATTAAAGAATGAAATTTCTTTAACACTGTTTCTTACTTTTACTTTCAGGAGAGCTATTCTTTAAAAGGGGCTTCCCAGGTGGCACTAGGGGTAAAGAACCTGTCTGCCAATGAAGGAGACGTCAGAGATGCGGGTTCAGTCCCTGGGTCAGGAAGATCCCCTGGAGGAGGAAATGGCAACCCACTCCAGTATTCTTGCCTGGAAAATCCCATGGACATAGAAGCCTGGCGGGCTACAGTCTATAAGGTCACAAAGAGTTGTACATGACTGAAGCAACTTAGCATGCACACACACCTTCTTTAAAAAAAAAAAAAGAAGAAGAAGTGTTGGTTTTCTCTCCCTGTGGCCAGGTCTGACGGTCCCATTTAGGTTTTCTCTCCCTGTGCCCAGGTCTGAAGGTCCCATCTAGCTGTCTTCATCCCGGCTTTTGCTATCTGTGTCCCTAGGTCTTCAGGGCTCCTCCTTGTAGCTACACAGGGAATGCACAGACATTGTTCTTAAGCACATTTAACTTACTGGAATTTAAACCTAACCTCTAGACATCACTCCTCTTGCATAACTCATGGCTGATAGCAATGGATGCCATCGGGTCTGAAACAGTGCTGGCAGGCCTGGTTACCCAGGCCTGAACATGTGGGTCATTTAAAGTGGTTCCTGACCAGTGGCCAAAACAGCAGAACCCACCTGCAAGGGGCCAAGCAGATAGGTTGATGGTTTTGCCAAGGTTCTTGAAAAAGAAATAATAAATTAAAGATTCTAGAGATGCCTTGACTGTCACTGTTATGAAGGAAATGGCAACCCACTCCAGTGTTCTTGCCTGGAGAATCCCAGGGATGGGGGAGCCTGGTGGGCTGCAGTCTATGGGGTCGCACAGAGTCGGACACGATTGAAGTGACTTAGCAGCAGCAGCAGCAACAACCGGTTATATACACAAAACCACGGGTAATGTCATTGTGGGGAAATTTAAGGGATTTTCAAAGATAATTTTTTTTTTCTTCTTTTCACTCTGATGTTAGGATAGCTATGACTCCATAATTCGCTGGAACAACCTAAGCTAATTTGGTTGGTCTTCCAGCATATTCTCTCAGTAAGCTTTAAGAATGAGAAGTAGATAGGGGCCATTGGTCCCGTCCCCTAATTTCTCCCTGTAGTGGCATGTTACAAGTGAGTCTTAAACCAAATTCTGCCAAGAGCAAGCCTGCATAAAAGCCATCTACACAACCTGTTCTTGGAAAGTCAGGTTGTCTCCACTTACAGGCACGTGTCTAGCCCCTTGCATGAGATGTTCACTTGGAGGTGGGAAAGCTGACATTCTGATGGTAGGATGAGCTGACTGTAGTGAGTCAGGCAACGGGCTGAAGGGTCATGCTACCTAAACAGGCTGAGCAGGGGGCAGGCGCTGGCAGGCATCCCATAAGTGGCTGATTCCCAGGCTTGCCTTCCCCTCTGTGATCTGAGCAGAGAGGGAACCTACATATCAGCCTCCCAGCAGCCCCTTGCTTGTCTCCAGCCCTTTTCTGGCCCTGGCACCAGGGAGCCCCTGTTTCCCCAGAGTCAGGAAACCCCCAGGAAGTGCAGAGACTGGTTCTGGTCCAGAAAAGCTTGGCAAGATGCTGTTCTGGGGTGAGATTTCTGGGAAAGCGCCTGAAACTATAGCTGTGGTTTTTCCCAATAGAAAACCCTCTTCCCCATTCTGACTATGGCAAGTGAAAGGAGCTGACTGTGCAAGCAGCATCCTGTGAGGACTGGACGCAGAGATACCACAAATCCCAGCAGCCGCCTTGCCGGTGGCCTCTTCCCAAGTCTCCTGTCCCCAGGAAAAACAAGATTAAAAAAAAAAAAAATGTGGAACCTGGTCCAGCCTGGTTCCTACCCAATCTGAGATCCCGGCATGAACTCTTCACAGACAGATTTCTGAAGATCTGTTATGCACCTGACACTTTGCAAGGTTCTAGGCTGGTGGGAGGAAGGGACTGTCTCCACAGAAACCCACTTGGATGTTCTAAGTGCCCTCTAGGTGCTTGCCTGAGTCTGGAGGAGGGACTTCCGGACTCCTGGACTCTCTCAGGAGCTGAGAGAGGCTTTACAAAGGAGATGATGCCTGAGCCAGATCTTTTATTTTTTTCCTGCACTAGGTCTTCGTGGCTGTGTGTGAGCTTTCTCTAGTTGCGGCTAGCAGGGGCTATTCCCCAGTTGCGGTGTGCAGGCTTCTCATTGCGGTGGTTCTCTTGTAGAGGAGCACCGGCTCTTGGGCTCACAGGCCTCATAGTTGTTTGTTGCGGCTCGTAGGCTCCAGAACGTGAGCTAAGCCAGGTCTTGAAGGGCAGATTTGCCAGGTAGAAAAGATGACAGTCCCCTCAGGAGGAAAAGTGGGCTCTTCAAGCTTCTTGAATGGAATTGCAATTGTATCAAGATTTTGAGTAAATGACTTGGAGGTCACTTTCCCCAACTGGAAATCTCCCAGTGCAGTAACATGCTCTTTCTGGGAACTTAAAGGGGATTTTATTTATTTTTAAACTAATAAACACTGTGTTACCCCAGGAAGCTGAATTTCAAAAACAGTGAGACAAAAAAGGGTGCAGGTGGGAGTTTTCCAGTTCAACTTTCTGTTGGAACAAAATTAGTCAAGAATGTGTTTTTATCAAGAAAGAGTCATTTTACTGAAATGCCTTGAGCTTTTGATCTCAAAGATAGCAAAGATCAGCCAAGAAATCTTAGTGCTGCTTCTGACTTTGGCCGCATCTTACATAGGGCGGCTCCTCACTGGATCAGAAACCTGGTAACAGAGCTGACTGGAGATGGGGGTGAGTGGGCATGGAGAAAAAGCTATTGAATTCACTCTGCTAATGGAAAGCTCAGTAAGTGAAGACAGCCAGACTGCTCACACCCCTGTTAGAATGTCTCTTTAAACTCTATGGGTTAATTAACAGCCATTTAGGGGCATTTCTAGAAATGGGCCCAGAGCCAAGCAAGTCTGGACCCATTCTAAAACTGTGTCTTCCCCACTACTTGGAAACAAGCAGGCCCCCCACTTGCAAACTGCCCTTAACCTGGGCAGAGGCTGTGGGGAAGGGGTTGTAACGTCCTTATTTAACATGTTAATTGATGGAACTTTCCTTCTCTCTCATTGCTCCTCTACCTTTTCACATGCTGGAAGCGCAAACCAAAACCATAATGAGGTAGCACTTCTCATCTATTAGGATGGCTGTTATCCAAAAAAGTAAAGAGAACGTAAGAAGTGTTGGCTAGGAACTGGAGGGATTGAAACCCTTGTGCATGGTTGGTGGGTAAAATGCTGCAGCTGCTGTGAAAAAAAGTATGGTGTTTCCTTGAAAAATTAAACATAGATTACCATATGATCCAGTAGTTCCCTTTCTGGATATGTTGCAGGAAGGGGAATCCCTTCCAAGCCCGAAACTGGGCTCTTGTCTAACACTTGGAAATGAATTGTCTGAGGAGACACATGCGCTAACAAAGCAAGAGATTTTATTAGGAAAGGGCACCCGGGTGGAGAGCAGTAGGGTAAGGGAACCCAGGAGAACTGCTCTGCCATGTGGCTTGTAGTCTCAGGTTTTATGGTGATGGGATTAGTTTCCGGGTTGTCCTTAGCCAATCATTCTGACTCAGAGTCCTTCCTGGTGGTGCACGCCTTGTTCAGCCAAGATGGATGCCAGAGAGAAGGATTCTGGGAGGTGGTCAGACATCTGGTGTCTCCTTTTGACCTTTCCTGAATTCTTCCGGTTGGTGGTGGCTTATTAGTTCCATGTTCCTTAGCAGGACCTCCTGTAAAACAACTCATGCAAATGGTTACTATGGTGCCTCGCCAGGGTGGGCGGTTTCAATCAGTGTGCTTCCCCTAATAGGTATATCCCCACAAGAATTGAAAGCAAGGTCTTGAAGAGATATTTGTACACCAATGTTCATAATAGCATTATCCACAATAGCCAAAAGGTAGCAACAACCCAAATGCCCATGGGTGGATGAATAGGAAACAAAATATGTTATTTATACAATAGAATATTATAGAATATTATTCCATCTGAAAAGGAAATGAAATTCTGGCATACGGCACAATATGGATGAACCTTGAAAATATTATGCCAAGTGAAATAAACCAGACACAAAAGAACAGATGATTGTATAATTCTGTGTATATGAGGTACCAGGAGCAGTCAGACTCAAAGAGACAGAAAATGGAGTGGTGGTTATGATAGCTTATGGTGAACAATGTTGGATTCACGATCTATGAAGAAGACTTAGCTTTGGGACCAGAGACCAGGCTTGATCACTCAAGAGCTTTTGTGTAGCCGAGTTTTAGTAAAGTATAAAGGGACAGAGAAAGCCTCTGACATAGACATCAGAAGGGAGACAGAGAGTGCCCCCCTCACTAGTCTTAGCAATAGAGTTATATAATTTTTCAATTGGTTATTACAGTAAATCAAAAGAATGTCTCAAGGTTGTAGGTCTTATAAGACCCACTCCCATAAGATACATTTCAAGATGACAGGATTAGTCAAAAGGGTCTCAAGAAGGAGAAACATGTCCTCAAGCAGGATACATTGTTGTTATCAGCCCTGGGGTTTCTTTGGAAGAAATGATGCTAAAGCTGAAACTCCAGTACTTTGGCCACCTCATGCGAAGAGTTGACTCGTTGGAAAAGACTCTGATTCTGGGAGGGATTGGGGGCAGGAGGAGAAGGGGACAACAGAGGATGAGATGGCTGGATGGCATCACTGACTCCATCGATATGAGTCTGAGTGAACTCCGAGAGTTGGTGATGGACAGGGAGGCCTGGCGTGCTGTGATTCATGGGGTCGCAAAGAGTTGGACATGACTGAGTGACTGAACTGAGCTGAACTGAACTGAACAGAGTTTTAAGGAAAAACATATCCTTGAGCAAGATGAGTTGTTTTGTTGTACAAAAATCAGCTCTGGGCTCTAGAAAAAAAAAAAAAA
This sequence comes from Bubalus bubalis, assembly GCF_019923935.1. NCBI lineage: Eukaryota > Metazoa > Chordata > Mammalia > Artiodactyla > Bovidae > Bubalus > Bubalus bubalis. The sequence continues at coordinate 12,820,371 of NC_059178.1, forward strand.
AAGTTTCTCTTTCTCTCCTCCTTGAGAACTCCTTGGAAGTGGTCAAATAGGAGATGGCAAGAGTGAATGTCAACATTCTAGGAATCAGCAAACTAAAACGGACTGGAATGGGTGAATTTAACTCAGATGACCATTATATCTACTACTGTGGGCAAGAATCCCTTAAAAGAAATGGAGTAGCCATCATAGTCAACAAAAGAGTCCAAAACACAGTACTTTGATGCAATCTCAAAAATGACAGAATGATCTCTGTTTGTTTCCAAGGCAGACCATTCAATATCACAGTAATCCAAGTCTATGCCCCAACCTGTAATGCTGAAGAAGCTGAAGTTGAATGGCTCTATGAAGACCTACAAGATCTTCTAGAACTAATACCCAAGAAAGATTTCATTTTCATTATAGGGGACTGGAATGCAAAAGTAGGAAGTTAGGAAATACCTGGAGTAACAGGCAAATTTGGCCTTGGAGTACAGAATGAAGCAGGGCAAAGGCTAATAGAGTTTTGCCAAGAGAATCCATTAGTCATAGCAAACACCCTCTTCCAACAACACAAGAGAAGACTCTACACATGAACATCACCAGATGGTTAATACCAAAATCAGATTGATTATATTCCTTGCAGCCAAAGAAGGAGAAGCTCTATACAGTCAGTAAAAACAAGACTGGGAGCTGACTGTGGCTCAGATTATGAACTCCTTATTGCCAAATTCAGACTTAAATTGAAGAAAGTGGGGGAAACCACTAGACCATTCAGGTATGACTTAAATCAAATCCCTCACAACTATACAGTGGAATTGACAAATAGATTCAAGGGATTAGATATGATAGAATGCCTGAAGAACTATGGACAGAGGTTCGTGACATTGTACAGGAGGCAGTGATCAAGACCATCCCCAAGAAAAAGAAAAGCTAAAAAGGCAACATGATGTCTCAGGAGGCCTTATGAACAGCTATGAAAAGAAGAGAAGCAAAAGGCAAAGGAGAAAAGAAAAGATATACCCATTTGAATGCAGAGTTCCAAAGAATAGCAAGGAGAGATAAGAAAACCTTCCTCAGTGATCAATGTAAAGAAATAGAGGAAAACAATAGAATGGGGAAAACTAGAGATCTCTTCAAGAAAATTAGGGATACCAAGAGAACTTTTCATGCAAAGATGGGCACAATAAAGGGCAGAAATTGTATGGACCGAACAGAAGCAGAAGATATTAAGAAATGGTGACAAGAATACACAGAACTATACAAAAAAGATTTTCATGACCCAGATAAACATGATGGCGTGATCATTCACCCAGAGCCAGACATCCTGGAATTTGAAGTGGGCCTTAGGAAGCATCACTATGAACAAAGCTAGTGGAGGTGATGGAATTCTAGTTGAGCTATTTCAAATCCTAAAAGATGATGCTGTGAAAGTGCTGCACTCAATATACCAGCAAGTTTGGAAAACTCAACAATGGCCACAGGACTGAAAAGGTCAGTTTTCATTCCAATCTCAAAGAAAGGTAATGTGAAAGAATGCTCAAACTACCGCTCAATTACACTCATCTCACACGCTAGTAAAGTAATGCTCAAAATTCTCCAAGCCAGGCTTCAGCAATACATCAACCGTGAACTTCCAGATGTTCAAGCTGGATTTAGAAAAGGCAGAGGAACCAGAGATCAAATTGCCAACATCAAAAAAGCAAGAGAGTTCCAGAAAAGCATCTATTTCTGCTTTATTGACTATGCCAAAGCCTTTGACTGTGTGGATCACAATAAACTGTGGAAAATTGTCAAATACCAGACCTTCAGTGCAGTGACTGAACTGAAGTGACTGAGATGGAAATACCAGACCACCTGACCTGCCTCTTGAGAAATCTGTATGCAGGTCAGGAAGCAACAGTTAGAACTGGACTTGGAACAACAGACTGGTTCCAAATCGGGAAAGGAGTACATCAAGGCTGTATATTGTCACCCTGCTTATTTAATTTATATGCAGAGTACATCATGAGAAACGCTGGGCTGGAGGAAGCACAAGCTGGGATCAAGATTGCTGGGAGAAATTTCAATAACCTCAGATATGCAGATGACACCACCCTTATGGCAGAAAGTGAAGAAGAACCAAAGAGCCTCTTGATGAAAGTGAAAGAGGAGAGTGAAAATGTTGGCTTAAAGCTCAACATTCAGAAAACTAAGATCATGGCATCTGGTCCCATCACTTCATGGCAAATAGATGGGAAAACAGTGGAAACAGTGACAGACTTTATTTTATTGGGCTCCAAAATCACTGCAGATGGTGACTACAGCCATGAAATTAAGTGATGCTTGCTCCTTGGAAGAAAAGTAATGACCAACCTAGACAGCTTATTAAAAAGCAGAGACATTACTTTGCCAACAAAGGTCAAAGTTTTGGTTTTTCCAGTAATAATGTACAGATGTGAGAGTTGGACGATAAAGAAAGTTGAGCACCAAAGAATTGATGCGTTTGAACTGTGGTGGTGGAGAAGACTCTTGAGAGTCCCTTGGGCTGCAAGGAGATCCAGCCAGTCCATCCTAAAGGAAATCAGTCCTGAATATTCATTGGAAGGACTGATGCTGAAGCTGCAACTCCAATACTTTGGCCACCTGATGTAAAGAGCTGACTCATTTGAAAAGCCCCTGATGCTGGGAAAGATTGAAGGCAGGAGGAGAAGGGGAAGACAGAGGATGAGATGATTGGATGGCATCACCGACTCAATGGACATGAGTTTGAGCAAGCTCCAGGAGTTGGTGATGGACAGGGAGTCCTGATGTGCTGCAGTCCATGGGGTCACAAAGAGTCAGACAGGACTGAGTGACTGAACTGAAGTGACTGAGAACTCCTGACCCCTATCTCTTCCTTGGGGACCCCAGACTTCTTGTCAACCTGCCTAGGAATTGACTCTCTCAGTTACCAGGGCTAGGATATGTAATTGTTTAATTTTTGCACAGAATTTCTATTTGGGATGATGAAAAAGTTTGGGAGGTGGTTGGTGATGATGGTAGTATAACAATGTGATTGTACTTAGTGCTACTGAACTGTACACATACAAGTAGTTACAGGAGTAAATTTTATGTTATGTATACTTATCATAATTTAAAAGTTGAAAAATACATGATAAAAGAAAATTTCACAGAGGTCTTCAAAAGACTTAATTATAAAATATTTAAACAATATACATAAAGTCCTCCTTGATTATGCCATGACCTCATCAGATACTATCCTTGTTTTCAATTTGAGGAATTTCCCTGTAGACAGTTTATGTATATTTCTGGTGGGATATGTTTACATATAGAATTAGTGTATTTCTGGTTTTATATTTTTTCAATTTTTACATAATTATTGTCACACTCAACTTTTCTTACTATACTTATTTCTGCCTTTATCTTTGGACTTTCTTACCATTACTTCCTCTTCTTTGTGTTTTCTAAGGCTTGACTATTTCCTCCTTGACTGATGATTCTAGGCCAATGGGTTCCCCTTTCTTTAATTCCAAACATTTTAGAGGCATAAAGACACTTAGAACATATTTGGTGTGGCCTTGAAGTCGCACGTGACTGCCCTGCCCCTTACCTGTCCTTCCTTACACCAGATCTTGTTTCTAATCAGATCACCTCACTCAACCATGAGGTTCCTGTCCAGCACCCAGCAGAGCAGTAGGCTCTAACAGGTACCGAGAAAGAATTCAAAATCAAAAATGAAAGCAATCAAACCAAAATCTTATTGTGTACTTTCCTAGTGAACCTCTGAGTCCTGCCAGGAACCTGGAGGCAGTTAGCAGAAAAGGAAGTAATGTCTGCTTTCCTTCTCCGACTTCCACCTGGCAGCACAAGAGTGTTTTTTCCATTTCATTCCACTGTTTGGAAAATTCTTGAGCCAGCACCCAGCTCTGTCTGCTGACTGCATGTTGACCCCTTTTCTGGAGAAGCGGCTCCAGGGGACAGGTCCTCTGATATCATCTTCAGCAAGTCCCAGGTGGGAACAAGTCCTTCCAAGAAGACAATTCAAACATTAATCAGAAACAAAAATCGATGAGGATGAAGGTGGGAGTTGGATACTTTTTGAAAGGCTCATTAACGGGAGCAAGACCAGGCCTGCTGGTGATGACGCACCAGATCAGACCATGGGACTCTCACTTGCAGTCACTTGAAAATGGAAAAGTGTGGGTTCTGATGCTATTTGCCAGCAGAAGGGCAACGAGGTTTTCTCTGGGAGCCTCCTGAATACTTTGCAGGCTCTCGCTGGCTGGGTCATTGAGCGCTGGCAGACAGGGATCAGGTCCAACATTACCACACGACTCTGCTGGGAACAAGGTCCCAGCACTAGCTTTGGTGAGAACTTGATGAGATTTTTGTGCTTTTTAAGTTAGCATTCTAAGATAGAATAATCTCCTGGCCTTTTTTATAATTTATTTTTTACAACTTTATTGATGTATAATTAACATGCAATAAATTTAAAGTATACAGCTTGATATGTTTTGGTATGTGTATATACACTTATAAACTGTCACCTTAATCATGATATGAAATATTTCTAACACCCTTAAAGTTTCCAAGTGCTCTTTGGAATCATCCTCTTCCTTTCCTGGCAACCACCAATCTGCTTTTAGTCACTACGGGTCAGTTTGCATTTCCTAGAGTTTCATACAAATGGAGTCGTACGGCAGACACTTCTGTTGGTTTGGCCTCCTTCAACTCAGCATCATGATTTCAGATCCATTCATGTCATTGCAGATATCAATCGTTCATTCACTCTTTTTGTTGCTTAGCAGTATTCCATTGTACAAATACATAATTTGTTTATTCATTCACCAGTTGATGGACATCATGGTTGCTTCCAGTTTGAGGTTATTACCAAAAAAGGCTCTGATGATCATTTGTATACCACTTTTTGTTCATTTTTCTTTGGTTAATACTCAGAATGGCTGGGTCATATTGATGGGTTTTTAAACAGAGCCCAAAGGAGCCAAGGGGTTTCTGCTTAGGCTAAGAAAGGAGTATGAAGAAAAGGATTCCATTTTGCATTTCAAACACAGCAGAAGCTCCAAGGGTATCCTCACTTGGTTGGCTTCTTCTGCCAGCATTTCACTGAAGAAAGGTTTTCTTCCTCATGGCCAAGAAGAAAAAAGTTTGAGAATCCAACTCTCCTTCTAACTATTCCACCCCATTATTTTACAGATAAAGAAAACAGCTTGCAACAAGCCCATGGCCAAGGTTGGTAGACTAGATGTCTCTATAACTTCCTAGGCCTAGGACTCTAGGTCAGGGACTTTGGCTTCTTCTCATGCATGACTTCCACCTCCCTGCGGAATTTTGAAGCTGCCACTAGTATCAGGTTGGCATCAGATAGAATCATATCCCAAATATGTGGACATTTCCTTTAGAAGCCCATGAAGCCGGATATAGCAGACAATTTAGGCCAAGGGGTCAGGAAGGACTGTGGGGACTTTCCATAGCTGCAAAGCACTCTTCCAGGGAGTTATTCTTAGAGGTCCTTGAGTCAGTATGAGCCAGACCGTGTCAGAAGGGAAGGGGTTATTGTTCCTATGTGTCTAACCCCTTCCAAGAGGAGAGAAAAGAGGCATCTCTAAGGGTTCATCTTTTTTTTTTAATTTTTAATTTAATTTTTATTTTATATTGGGGGTATAGTTGATTTACAGTGCTGCTTTAGTTTCAGATGTATAGCAAAGGGATTCAGGTATGTATATGTATGTTAGTTGCTCAGCTGTGTCTGACTCTTTGCAACTATGGACTGTATGTAGCCCACCAAGCTCCATTGTCCATGGGATCCTCCAGGCAAGAACACTGGAGTGGGTCGCCATTCCCTTCTCTAGGCTTCCCAACCCAGGGATCGAACCCAGGTCTCCTGCCTTGCAGGCAGATTCTTTATCATCTGAGCCATCAGGGAAATGCATACACAGATATATCCATTCTTTTTTCGATTCTTTTCCTATATAGGTTATTATAGAACACTGAGTAGAGTTCCCTGTGTTATACAGTAGGTCTTGTTGATTTCTTTACTTCATTCCTCCTGCAAGGAAAATGAAAGGCCTTTCCTCCAGGCCACTCCAGTGGTCCAGTCTGGCAGCCCCAATAAGCCCCAGGTGCAGGGGATGGGGGCTGAGCCATTTCACCACTGCTTGCCCAGCTATTTGAGCTGATTCACACACAGTGTGTCTTCCTCTGGTCTCTACTCTTGAGCAGTTTACAGATAAGGCAGGAAAGAGGTCAGATCACACAGAATCTTAAAGACAGGTTCAGACTTTCCAATGCCAAGGGAGGCCACAGAGGGCTTTCACAAGATAGGCCTGGTCATCTTTCAACATTGCTGAGCACACCTGGGATTTAGGGAGAAGAGTGATAAGCCAGCTCTCCAGGAGCGGCCTCTGGTGAGCAAGACCAAAGGAGGTCAAGTACAGAGCAGAGGTACAAGCCATTTGAAGTGAAAGCCTCTACGTTAGCTCATTGCTAACCCCAACTGGAGGATTCAGAGCAGGCTTCCTGGAGGAGGTGACACATAAGCAGGGCCTTGAAGGGTGTGGTAGTTTGATGGGTAGAGGGGAGGGAAGGGAGGCTTAGAGGTCTGGAAGTGGAAAACCTGCCTTAGAAACAGATGGCCCATCAGGGTAGATGGCCTACTGGGTAAGGGAGGCAGAGAGGCAGGTTAGGACACAACAGCACAGTGTATTAAATAGGACGCTGAGGAGCTGTGGCTTTTTGTGTAGGGAGAGGTGGTCTTGAGAGCAGGGACCTGGGGCCAGGCCAGCTGCTCGGGAAACACAAGGCATCACTCATCTGCGGGGTGTTCTGGAAAACGGAGCCTCACTTATGTCTCCCACATAGGTTGTAACTTGGAGCCATCTCTGAGGGGAGCAGAGAACTAACAGTCACTCAGCCGCGTGTCTCCCCACCCCCATTCCTACACTCATATCTTCCCAGGTGACTCAGTGGTCAAGAATCTGCCTGCAATGCAGGAGATGTGGGTTCAATCCCTGGGTCTAGAAGATCCCCTGGAGAAGGAAATGGCAACCCACTCCAGTATTCTTGCCTGGAGAATCCCATGGAGGAGGAGCCTGACGGGCTACAATCCATGTGGTCACAAAGAGTCAGATACGACTGAGCTACTAAATACATATACACACAATCTCTGTATTCAAGGAGATCAGCTCACAGGGTATGGGGCTTGGAAATAATGAATGTCTCAGTTTGGTTCAGTCACTCAGTCGTGTCATGCTTTTAAAATGGTCTATATAAAATTTTTTTAAAAAATAAACTTATTTAAAAATTTCCCCAAATTCTGTTTTGACTATTCTACCAAATATTTTAGGCTTCCCTGGGAGGTCTGGCTTCGATCCCTGGGTTGGGAGGATCCCCTGGAGGAGGGCATGGCAACCCACTCCAGTATTCTTGCCTGGAGAATCCCATGGACAAAGAAGGCTGGCGGGCTACAGTCCATGGGGTTGCAAAGAGTCAGATATGACTGAGCGAGTAAGCACACACACACACCAAACATTTCAGTGGCCAAGCCTCCTCATTTCCCTCCATCACCTGAGGAATTACATCATTTCTGTGAGCACCGACCCTTTCATGCAAGGGCCAGACAGAAAGCCATCTCTTAGGGCACTTCGGCAGATAAGGGTCAACAAAGGAGAGAGGAGCCAGGAATAAGGGGAAGTGTGTTCCATGGTGTGAATTCTGTGAAACTGCCAGTAGATAGGCACTATTTTTAATCTTGAAATAAATGTGCTTTCCACCCCAAGTGACAGTCTTTGCTAACAACCATAGCGCACTGTGGACAGATCCTCGATGCAGGTCAACTTGCTTGTTTCTGGGGATGCCCAGGGTCCCAGACAAGAAGCAGAGGATTTGGAAGTGAAGGTGTGAGTTAGGGTGGAGAACAGCAGACTTGTCTAAAGCGTTTCTGACAGCACCGAGCTGTGTAATAATCTCCAAAAGAAATTCGCTTCCAGACAGTGCAAGCTTTTTCTAAATTTAGACCTGCAGTCTTTGATTGACACAGGTGAGTGATTCCAGCCCTGTGGTAACCACTGGAGACAAATACTTAGTCTCTTCGATTTTTACAAAGCAGACACATGAGACATACTCAGCAGACCTTGGCCCTAGACCAGATTGTTGTGAAAACCAATCGCAAAGCTAGATATTAAATGGGATACCCAGAAGTTCTTAGCCATCACGTTCCTCCTCAAGGAACATATAATCCAGCTAAGAAAAGAGATATGTGTGTATAAAAGGATAACATGGCATCAGTGTTTATATAACTGAGATTAGTTCTGCTGCTGCTAAGTCACTTCAGTCGTGTCCGACTCTATGCGACCCTATAGACGGCAGCCCACCAGGCTCCCCCATCCCTGGGATTCTCCAGGCAAGAACACTGGAGTGGGTTGCCATTTCCTTCTCCAATGCAGGAAAGTGAAAAGTGAAAGTGAAGTCGCTCAGTCGTGTCCGACCCTCAGCAACCCCATGGACTGCAGCCTTCCAGGCTCCTCCATCCATGGGATTTTCCAGGCAAGAGTACTGGAGTGGGGTGCCATTGCCTTCTCCGAGATTAGTGCAGCTGCAACTAAATATCTCACAAGGAGATAGAAAGTCCACAGATGGGTGTTCTTGGGCTGGTGGGACTCAAGGCCTTTCCTCTGAGCCTTCCACCATCTCTAGGGTGCGACTCTCCACCTCTTGGTCCAAAGCACAGATGCATTTCAGGCAGCAAAAGGGAGGAAGAAACTAGGAAGGGCTATCACCAGAAAGACAAGAAATAACAAGTGCTGGCGAGGGTGTGGAACAACGCGTACACCCCCTTGTACACTATTGGGGTGCGTCTCATTGCAGTGCCTGTGGGAACAGTATGGAGGTTATTCAACAAGTAAAACTAGGGCTGCCACACGCTCTAGCAGTTCTACTCCTGGGTATTTATCCAAAGGAAACAAATCACTAACTCAAGAAGATATCTGTAGCCCAATTTACAGTGTCTTTTATTTACAGTGACCAAGAAATGGAAATAATCTGTGTCCATTGATGGAAAACGGATGTAGGGAACTTGGATACAGATACACAGAAATTCTGCTGTTTGTGACACATGAATGAACCTTGAGGGCATTATGTTTAGTGAAATGAAGTCAAACCGAGAAAGACAAATACTGTATGGTTACACTTACATGTAGAATCTTTAAATACCAAACATAGAAACAGAGACCTGATGGTTGCCAGAGGTGGAGGCTGAGAGTCATCCAATGGTGCAAACTCCCAGTTACAGGTCCCAGGGATGCAGTGTACAGCATGCTGACTACACGCGATAGCACGGTCCTGTGACTTTAACAGTTGCTAAGAGAGTAAATCTTTAAAGTCCTCATCACAAGGAAAAAAAACGTGTAACTATGTGTGGTGATGGATGTTAACTGGACTTTTTGTGGTGATCATTTAGTAATATATACATTGTTTTGCTCTTGAAACTAATACATTATATGTCAATTACATCTCAATTAAAAATGATGTACAGTATTTAATTGCATTGAAACATACTGGTAGTACTCTTGAAAAAAGAAATATAAGACCCCAAAAAAGAGTCTGAAATAATTTTCACTGAATATTTTGAAATTAGTCTACAATTATTGCTATAGTTTACTTTCCTGGTCCTTAATCAAAATGGATATACTATAAGCTATTTGTAACTAATAATAAAGAACTGATTATGTTGAACATTTTCTTTTACAAAACTAGAGAGGATTCATGTTATTCCTCTATGGATGTCACTTGTTAATTTTATTCAACATCCTTTTTTCGATACTGGTGAATGTGTAAGTCATATCACTTGTGCACTAGACATCGTGCCTTATGGGCTTCCTAACTTTCTCATAACAGAGCTCTTTCAGTATTATAATGATACTTACAAGTCCATTTAGTGCTTTCTTTTCTGTCGTTGCTATGACTGTAGGTTGGATTTTCCAATAGTATTAAGCTGTATATTCAAGAAATATTTCCTGAGCTTCTACTATGTAGGGTGATGATGGTCTAATGATGAATAAAAATGACGTAGACCTGGCTTCATAAAATTTAACTTATTGCAAGAGTGATGGACATTTAACAAAGGTTAATATCTATGAGACATTGACTGCATGTGCTTCTCTAGCACTCATCACAGAAGCCAGACCCTTCTGTGGGCTAATGCTCTGAGAGCAATAGAAGAATAACCTCTAACTTAAAATACTCCACAGCAGAAACCGACTGCAACACATTGATGGACAAGTAGCTACTTCTTGTGTGTTCTTCACTTTGGACACAAAACAGAATTTCACAAGTAAAGAGAAATTCAGACCAGAAGATTCTTCCTCTTGGGTGTAACTTTAAAATTTTTAGAATGGCCCTGACTGATACCATGACTCTCCTGATTTTGGTGAATTTCCTGACTCAGTTCAAGCTACTGATTCAGCAGATATTTGGCTCCACGTCAGACCATCGTGGAAACCAACACATGAGGTCTGGTGCCAAGCAATTTCCTACATTCAATAGGATTTGTACAAGAGATGAATGCATGAATAGTCACACTAAACAATTCTCTTTCCGTCTTTACCTCTTTTTCCCCCTTCCTTTACTTTCTTCCTTTCTCTCTTTTTATTCCTTCTTTCCTTCCTCTTTCTTTCTTTCTGTTTTCCCTCTCAGGCTCTTTCAATTCCTTCCCCACTCATGCTCCAGTGCTTCTCTCAGGCACGTGGGATTTTATGGTCCCTTGGGTTGGAAGATTACTGACCCATCAAAGTCCAATGATGTGGAATCAGAAGATCTATTTCTTTCCCCTACCTTTTAAAGAAGTGTGTTGTAATTTCTGCAGCAGGAGTAAAGGCTTAGTGAGGAAGGTGTGTCAAGAGCAAAGACAGGCTGAAAGCTAGACCTCTTGTGCTAAACAATTAGCCAAACTGTGAATGCAAAGGGAAAGTTCTTGAAGGAAATAAAAAATGCTACTCCAGGACTTCCCTGGAGTAGCAGTGGTTGAGAATCTGCCTGCAGGGGACATGGGTTTGATCCCTGGTCCAGGAAGATTCCCAATGCTGTGGGACAGCAAGCCCATGTGCCACAACTACCGAGCCCGCGCTCTAGAGCCTGAGATCCGCAGCTACTGAAGTTTGCAGGCTCTAGAGCCGGTGCTCTACAACAAGAGAAGCTACCACAGTGAGAAGCCCACAGACTCCAGCTAGAGAGTAACCCCTGCTCGCCACAGCTAGAGAAAGCCCAGGCGCAGCAATGAAGACCCATTGCAGCCAGAAAAAAAAATTTTTTTAAGTGAAAAACAAGGTGCTGCTCCAGTGAACACACAATGATAAGAAAGCCCAACAGCTTATTGCTGACATCGAGAAAGTTTTCATGGTCTATCTGGATAGGAGATCAAACCTGCTCCAAAGTTTCCTTAAGCCAAAGCTTAACCCAGAGAAAGGCCCTAACTCTTTTCAATTCTGTGAAGGCTGGGAGAGGTGAGAAAGCTGCAGAAGAAAAGTTTGGAGATAGCATAGGTTGGCTCCTGGGGATTAAGGGAAGAAGTCATCTCCATAACATCCAAGTGAAAGGTGAAGCAGTAAATGCTGATATAAAAGCTGCAGCAAGTCATCCAAAAAACCTAGCTAAGATAACTGGGACAGGAGGCTACTCTGAACAACAGATTTTCAATGTAGACAAAACAGCCTTCTACTGGAAGAAGATACCATCCAGGACTTTCATAGCTGAAGAGGAGAAGACAATGCCTGGCTTCAAAGCTTCAGAGACAGGCTGACTCCCTTGTTAGAGACTAATGAAGCTGGTGACTCTAAGTTGAAACCAATGCTCATTTACCATTCTGAAAATCCTAAAGCCCTTAAGACTTATGCCAAATCTACTCTGCCTATGCTCTATAAACAGAAAAATGAAGCCTGGATGACAACTTATGATATACTGAATATTGCAAGCCCATTGTTGAGACCTCCTGCTCAGAAAAAAATATTTCTTTCAAAATACGATTACTCATTGACAATACACCGAGCCACCCAAGAGCTCTTATGGAGATAAATGACAGGATTTATGTTGCTTTCATGCCTGCTAACACAACCTCCATTCTGTACCCCTGGATCGAGGAGTAATTTTGACTTTCAAATCTTATAATTTAAGAAATACACTTCTTTCTTTAGAAAAATCACTGTAGTATCTAAGGACCTTTATAAGAGGAAAAAATGAAAAACGCTTACGTTTTACTATCACTGGCATCAAACTCTAATTTTCTACATTTCCTAATTCTCTGATTATGGCACCCATGTCTCCAAAAAATGAATTATGGCTCTTTGGCGCATGCAGAAAATTAATTTGAGACACTGACTGCAGAGAAATAGTCTATGAGGAAAAACTACAAGCTACTGCTTCGGGTCTGATCTGCTTGCTGGGCAGCGTAGGTCTAACTGCAGCTATGACAGCCCCCGGAGAACGCATGCTTGTCAGTTTGTCTGTCAGTTTCAGCAACAACTATGTACGTAACACACGTTACTCTAGGTAAACAGATAGGTCCCATATTAGAAAAAACACGAGTTGTTTAATCTGTAAATATTTGATTCTCTGAATCTTTAAAATGCTCCTAATGTTTTAAGGCAGATCAAAACTCCACCATGATGTATGTCAAACATGAAAATCCTCCCCACAAGAATACTTATTTCAGAGAATTGATAAACTTAGTAACTGCTAAAGGCACATCGGAAAGTATCAACTATATTTTAAATATTAAAAAAATAAAGATATCTAGTGCAGAATTCAAACCTTTATGTTGAACTAGGTTATTTAAATTAAAAGTCATTATTGATTTCATGAAGCTGGAAAACGAATTGAACTGACTTTTTAAAAAATGCAAAGAATAAAAATGCTAACAAAAGATTGATTATTAAAGATGCTTCTAGTCTACAAATGTTAAGTAAAATAGGGCAGACCTGAACATTAAGTAACTACTGTATTGCTTTATTCCTAGTGTCTATAAAAGTGAAGTGAAAGTCACTCAGTCATGTCCAACTCTTTTGCAACCCCGTGGACCATACAGTCCATGGAATTCTCCAGGCCAGAATACTGGAGTGGGTAGCCTACCCCTTCTCCAGCAGATCTTCCCAACCCAGGAATCAAACTAGGGTCTCCTACATTGCAGGCGGATTCTTTACCAGCTGAGCTATCAGGGAAGCCAATATTTTTCTCAAGTTTGTATAGGTTAAGTACAATTCCAGTGAAATACCTGTATCTTTGGAAGAGGAGAACTAAACTTGCCACTTCTTAGGCTAAGTAGAGGACGGTTCATTAGATCCCCCCTTCCCTACTGATTCTCCTTGCCAAGCCACTGCCAGTCGGGGGAGGCCTCACCACCTCTCAGCAGTGTGTGGCTCCTCCAGTCTTAGACTCACTTCCACTCCCATCTCTGATCTCTCTTCCTCTGGGTGAAATCCCTCCCTTCGTTGCTCAATCTCAAAGGTACGCTCTGTTTCTCTTTTCCTTTTGCAGCCATTTCTATGGCCCATTAAACTCTAAATCAGAATAATGGGATGGAAAAAAAATAATTTCCTTCCCTTGAGCACAAGGAGCTATTAATCTTCCAATTTTTCACGGATGTGAAAGTTAATTATACTCCAGTTTTCCAGTGTTGCAGAGAAAAATAAACCAAAGTACTGAACTTTCCACCCACCTGTGGATTTCTCTATCTCTCCTCTTCTACCAGTTCTATCATATGTTTTGAAATTCTGTTGTTTATATACACATTTAGGATGGATCCTCCTGGGCAGACCTCTAGTTCCCCCTCTTTTGTCAGTAACACCCCTTTCTCATGAATTCTCTCTGTAGTTTGGGTGAGTCTAATCCCTCCCCCTGACTACCAGGTTGGTCCATGACACAGGCATCACTGAGGAGAGTACCACTGCCCCAGCACTCCCATCCCGTGGCAATGGTTGACTTAGGAGTATATTCATCACACTGAGTGGGCAACTCAGAGCCAGTAAGCACATCCCAGGGAGTTTCACTGGGCCCCTAACCAAGTCTGAATATCTTTGGGCATGAGACATCTCACCTGCCTCAGGTGATTCATATGATGTTAAGATTTAAATGCAAATCATTACATGAGTAGTATTAGAACCAATAGCTTCCAAACAGTAGAGTAATAAAAGAGGGGCAGGGGGCGGAGACCTATACAGTTGTATCCAACTCAACATACAGCACTGACGAAGGGAAAGGAAAGAAAAAAAGGGAAAATTCATGGCAAATAGAAAGCAAAAATAAGATGGTTTGCAATAAATATAGTGGATATGAGTCACTTATTTAAAGATGGATTTATCACACTGAATGAAAAAAAGAAAAGAAAATCCAGCTACATGCTATAACCAAGACACTGTGCTGAAGCAAATTCATTCAAATTGAAAAGAATGAAATGGGAAAAATATACCATGCAAATGTTGATCAAAAGATGGTATAGCAATATTAATGTGGAATTAATATTGGAAAATCAAGTGGAATTACAGAAAAATAGTGCATTTTGTAGCAAAGAAGATCCTCTTTTCTATAGTTATTTCTATATTTTTAAAATTAATTAATTTTTTCTTTACTTTTTTTTAATTGAAGGATAATTGCTTTACAGAATTTTGTTGTTTTCTGTCAAATATCACCATGAATCAGCCATAGGCACACATATGTCCCCTCCCTCTTGAATCTAAATTAATTTATTTTTAGTTGAAGGATAATTGCTTTAAATAATGTGTTGATTTCTGCCACATATCAACATGAATCAGCCACAGGTATACATGTGTACCTATGGGAGGTTCCCCCTCTTAAACCTCCCCCTCATCTCCCACCCCATCCCTTCCCTCTGGGTGGTCACAGAGCACGTGATTTGAGCTCCCTGCATCATACAGCAAAGTTTCCACTGGCTATCTATTTACACACGGTACTATGTATGTTTCTATGCTTCTCTCTCACCTGTCCCAACTTCTCTTTCCCCCACTGTGTTGACAACTTTGTTCCTATGTCTGTGTCTCCACTGATGCCCTGAAAATAGATTCATCGGTACCATCTTTCTAGATTTCATGTATATACATTAATATACAATATTTGTTTTTCTCTTTCCAACTTACTTTACTCTATATAACAGGCTCTAGGTTCATCTACCTCATTAGGACTGACTCAAATGTGTTTTTTTTTATGGTTGAGTAATATTCCATTGTATGTATGTACCACAACTTCTTTATCCATTCACCTGTTGATGGACATCTAGGTTGCTTCCATGTCCTAGCTATTGTAAATAGTGCTGTGATGAAAATTTGGGTACATGCGTCCCTTTCAATTATGGTTTTCTCACAGCATATGCCCAATAATGGGATTGTTGGATCATATGGTAGGTCTATTCCTAGTTTTTTAAGGAATCTCTATATTGTTCTCCATAGTGGCTGTATCAATTTACATTCCCACCAACAGTGCAAGAGGGTATTCTTTTCTCCACACCCTCTCCAGTATTTATTGTTTGTAGATTTTTTGATGATGGCTATTGTGACCAGTGTGAGGTGATAACTCATTGTACTTTTGATTTGCATCTCTCTAATAATGAGCGATGTTGGGCATCTTTTCATGTCTTTATTAACCATCTTATGTCTTCTTTGGAGAAATGTCTGTTTAGGTCTTCTGTCCATTTTTTGATTGCTTTCCTGATTATTGATATTTTTAGCAGGACATGTGGGCATCCAGAACAAACACTCTTTTCCAGTCTCTTGGGCATGATCTACATTTGGACCAATAGGATGTGAGCAAAAGTATTGTGTAGTCGCTTCTTGTGTCATGTGTGTTCTTGGGGAGGGACAGTTCTGGAGGTCACTGCTCTTAATATCAACCTCGCCACATAATGCATCTCTCACTTTCTCGGGCTGTGAAGTGCTGAAACTGAGCTCATTTGCAATCTAAATGCGTGTGTACGGTGGTACTCAGAACACTGCATTAATTTGTTTATGAACGAAAGGTATGTTATTTTATTCATCTTCAGATTGCTTATAAATTGTGCACCCTTATATAATGCCTCCTATGGCTATGGTGTCGCTGCCCTTGACCCTACAGATTAAGGCTTTGCCCCCACAGTAGAGTAGGGACTGGGGAGAAACATCTGGGCGGGGGGAGGGGGGGGGCAGTGTCCCTCCTGTGGTGGCAGATGCTCACTTCCCTTGGGCCTGGATCACAAGAAGTGCTTCCTCAAGGACTCTCCCTAACCTTGTGGTCTGGAGAGAAAAAAAATCCCCCCTTGGGCTTCACACTTCCTGTCTTTACTAGTCTCTTAAGCATTCCCACTGAAATCTTGCCGCAGTCTAGCTGTGTCAGCCAGTGCTCACTCCTTGTCTCTCCCTGTGGGCACTTGTTTCTTCTTGGATTTCATTCTAGTTGGTTGTACTCAGGTCTCCCACGGGTTCAATAAAAGTTGTCAACTTGTCATTTTTCCAGCTTAAAAAAAAAAATCTTTGCCATGGTGGGAGTAATATGCTTTCCTGGTTGCCACATCTAAGACAGGAGCTGGAAGACAGAGTTAAGTTACTTTTTTAAAGGAAAAGAAAATATATCATTTTGCTCATTCAGTTTATGGACTGAATAGTAATCCTTTTTTCATATAGTAAATTGCCATTTGGTTCTTTAGTTAAAAGTTTTTCTCCATTAAAAAAAAAAATTGAAGTATGGCTGATTCATAACGTTTCAGGTGTGTAGCAAAGTGATTCAGTTATACATACATACATACGTGTGTGTGTTTTCTTTTCCAGATTCTTTTCCATTATAGGTTATTACAAGATCTTGAATATAGCTCCCTGTGCTATACAGTAGGTCCTTGTTGTCCATCTATTTTATATATACTAGTGTGCATCTGTTAATCCCAAACCGCTATTTTATTCCTCCTTCCCCCTTTCCCCTTTCATTCCATAAGTTTGTTTTCTATGTCTAATGAATCTGTTTCTGTTTAGTGAATAAGTGCATTTGTATCATTTTTTTTAGATTCCACGTAAAAGTGATATCATAAGATATTCGTCTTTCCTGTCTGACTTTCCTTCACTTAGTCTGATCATCTCTAGGTACATCCATGTTGCTGCAAATGGCGTTATTTCATGCTTTTTATGGCTTAGTAACAGTTCATTGTGTACATTTACTACATCTTCTTTATCCATTCAACTGTCAATGGACATTTAGGTTGCTTCCTTATCCTGCATCTTGTAAACAGTGCTGCTGAGAACACTGGGGTGTATGTATCTTTTTGAATTAGAGTTTTCTCTGAATATATGTCCAAAAGTGGGATTGCAGGATCATTTAGTAGTTCTAGTCTTTTAAAGAATCTCCATACTGTTTCCAGAGTGGTTCCACCAGTTTACATTCCCACCAACAGTGTAGAAGAGTTAGTTCCCTTTCCTCACATTTATTATTTGGTATTTATTATTTGGCCATTTGATTCTTATAATTCCATGAGGTAAGTGATTGCTACTCCCATTTACAGATGAGGTTTGGAGAGGACGCGGGAAGGAGCAGGGATTTCCTTTGATCCTGCCTGATTGCCTGGGCGCCTCTGCTCTGTGCTGCCTTCTGAGATCATGGGGTGTGAGCGTGAGATTAGGGAGGGAGCTGGGGAGGAGGCAGGCCTCCTGTGGCCTTAGCCAGTGCTCGGAGGAGCTTTAAGGCCTGAGCTGGGGAATGACAAAGGTGTTCAGGGTGAGGAGAGAGAATGGCATGGTTTGTAGTGTGCTTCGTATGTGGACTCCAGAGCTTCTGCTTTTCTGCATCCTGTCCAGGGAGGCCCAGCTCACTCTTAAAGCCCTCTTGCCTCCAAGCTGTCTGGGTGCCCTCTTAAGTGTCCACCCTGGATGCCCACTCTGGACAGTGCCTGGGCTCGTCTGACCTCCTTGATGCCTTCTCCCACTGAAACTGATCTATTAGGAGAAGAGGTAACGCAGCCACTTCATAAGCCTTGAAGTATCGCTCACCCACCATACATCCACTCACCACTGATCCAGCGGAACAAAGCCAGAAGGTGGAATTTCAGGGCCTCTGATGAACCTTGTAGCTTGCGACCTGGAGTGCCTGGGCCCAAGGCTGGTGGACCTGACTTGTCTTAAGAGATGGACTTGGGGATGCACCTGCCTGCAGGAGCAAATCAGAGGTGCTCCTCAGGTTGGAGCCCATTTAATGGTCCAGTCACTGGCATTTTTTTTCCCAGTGGAGTTCCTGGCCAGTTTCCTAGAGGTCCTCACCCCAGATAAGACACTGACACCCTCTGTTTGTGTGGCCATAGAGCCACTAGCAAAGGGGTGTGTAATTCTGACCATGCTAAAAGGCTCGTGCACTCCCTAACCTCTGTATCCCTCAAAGAGACCCTTGGCCAGCTTGTAGCAGGCGTCTCTTCCCTCTCCTCCAACCCTTCATCACCATCCCCGCCAGACCTCCTTCGCACAGAACCTCTGCAGAAGGCAGAAGGAACCCTGCCAGGCTCCTGTGAGCTGGTGCAGACACCCCTAGATTTCATTCAAGGTCCTTTTGGTCTTCTGTCCCCACTATTCCTCCCATTCACCAGTTTTTCCCTCACTTAATCCCCCACTCTAGCTGCTGCTTCTGCTGCTGCTAAGTCGCTTCAGTCATGTCCGACTCTGTGCAACCCCATAGACTGCAGCCCACAAGGGGATCCTCCAGGCAAGTACACTGGAGTGGGTTGCCATTTCCTCCTCCAATGCATCAAAGTGAAAAGTGAAAGTGAAGTCTCTCAGTTGTGTCCAATTCTTAGCGACCCCACGGACTGTAGCTCACCAGGCTCCTGGGATTTTCCAGGCAAGAGTACTGGAGTGGGGTGCCATTGTCTTCTCCGCCCACTCTAGCTACAGCCAGCTAATTATGACAAAGCAGCTTCCTGTTTGATATAGAGAGCAGATTTATGGGGGGTGGGGGTCGGGAGGAGTAATTATTTACTAGAATATCAGGAAGCAGGGGGCAGTTACACAAGAGGTTTTGGGAAACCAAGCTGATTCATATGACTCAGATAGGATTCATTTCTTCTCATTCCAATGCCTTTAGCTTTCTAAGGCACCGGGGCCTTGGAATGCAGAAGCAATTTTTCTATATTGATCTCTGAAGAACTTGCATTGGCAGAAGATGCGGGTTTGATCCCTGAGTCGGAAAGATCACTCCAGTATTCTTGCCTGGGAAATCCCATGGACAGAGGAGCCTGACGGACTACAGTCCATGGAGCCGCAAAGAGTCCATGAGGCTGCAAAGAGCTGGACACGACTGAAGTGACAGAGAACACACACCAAAGAAGTTAAACCAATAGGCACTTTTATTTTTGCTTCCAGACTTTTAATTTTGCTTTCCTTTAGAGTTTTTTCCTTGCTGGAGAGTGAAAAATGTTTAATACATAATTGCATTTTGACTATGTCTTCTAGGATTGAGTACATAGAGGGTGCAACCTGGACAAACAATACAAAAATGAATTGTGTGCAGTGACTCAGCAAAGAGGAGTTTGGGAAGCCATGGGGGATTTGTGTTTATTTGACTTTGGATCTTTGACACAGGAAATACACAGGTGGTCTTTTAAAAAAAAAAAATTAAGCAATTTTAGATTATGAAAAAAATGTAAAAATAATATAGATGTCCATATAGTGGTCTCCCAACTTCCCCTGATGTTAAATTTTACATAACACAAACATTCAAATTATCAAAAGCAGTAAATTAACACTCATGCAACCGTATTAACTAAACTATAGATCTTAGTGGAATTCCAAAGTTCTCCCACCAATGTCCTTTTCCCTGTCCAGGATCCATTCCAGAATTCCACCCCATATTTAGTCATCATGTCTGCTTAGTCTCTTCTGGTTTGTGAAAGTCTATCCGTTGGAAGGTTTGTCGGATGTTGTCTTGTGAATAGACTGAGATGATGCATTTTGGCAAGAATGCCACAGAAATGGTGTCGCGCCTTTCTCTGTGTGTCACATCAGGGGTGCGTGATGTCTGTGTGTGTTATCACTGGTAACGTTAATCCTGGCCACTTGGTTCAGATGGTAAGTTGCTCCGTTATAAACTTACCATTTTTCCCTCTGTAATTAAGGGACACTTCATGGGGAGATAGTTTGAGACTCTGCAAACAGGGTGTTTGCCCTCGCACTTTTGCTCACTGATTTTAGCAGCCATCAGCGGTTCTTTTCTTGCTTCTAACAGCTCTTAGTGTGAGTTTGCCCAAAGCCAGGCTTCTGTTTGCTTCATTCTCTCTACGTTTATTGACTGGAATTCTGTAGGACAGAACTGTCCCTTCTCCAATATTTTATTTAGTTATTTATTTATAACAGTATGAACT
Source organism: Bubalus bubalis (assembly GCF_019923935.1). Classification (NCBI taxonomy): domain Eukaryota; kingdom Metazoa; phylum Chordata; class Mammalia; order Artiodactyla; family Bovidae; genus Bubalus; species Bubalus bubalis. The sequence continues at coordinate 12,840,709 of NC_059178.1, forward strand.
AAAGGATATTCATTTTATTCCAGGGTTATACTATATTACTATCATTATTTACATGGTCACTAAACTTCTTCCACCTTTGGCATTAGGAATGCCTTCAGGTTGGCACTTATGTCCTTTGATGTCCTAAATTTGGTTTTTAGTACTTCTTTCCTTCCTGGCACCATAAGATGATTCAGTCTAATTTTATATATTTTTTTCAGCCTCATCCCTGGAATCAACCGTTTCTGCAATGAGTTCTGGTTTCTTTTATTTGCGAATGGTGTTTAGAAACTAAGACCTGGACACCTGGTGTTCTCGCTGCTAATGAGCTAACCTTTCTCCTAGGGCCTCTCAGCAGACAGACCCAGGAAACCACACACACATTCCTGAATCCTTCAGTGTGTGTGTGTATTTCATTCTAACCTTCCACCTTTCCTTATTTATTACTCTTCTTGAGCAGTAAAAAAACAAAAACAAAACAAAAGTGTCTTTCATTATCCACAATATTTTCACTTTGTTCGATCTTAGTATAGCCATAAAGATAGCATATTAAAAATCAGAGACATTACTTTGCCAACAAAGGTCCATCTAGTCAAGGCTGTGGTTTTTCCAATAGTCATGTATGGATGTGAGAGTTGGACTGTGAAGACAGCTGAGCACCAAAGAATTGATGCTTTTGAACTGTGGTGTTGGAGAAGACTCTTGAGAGTCCCTTGGGTTGCAAGGAGATCCAACCAGTCCATTCTAAAGGAGATCAGTCCTGGGTGTTCTTTGGAAGGAATGATGCTAAAGCTGAAACTCCAGTACTTTGGCTACCTCATGCAAAGAGTTGACTCATTGGAAAAGACCCTGATGCTGGGAGGGATTGGGGGCAGGAGGAGAAGGGGACGACAGAGGATGAGATGGCTGGATGGCATCACCGACTCAATGGACGTGAGTCTGAGTGAACTCCGGGAGTTGGTGATGGACAGGGAGGCCTGGCGTGCTGCGATTCATGGGCGACTAAGCGACTGAACTGAACTGAAAGTAGTTTCAGGATTGCTATCTTATACCCCGTGGAAAACAAATTTGCTAGCTAGAGTACAGCGTTTGCATATATATATATATATATATATATATTTGCAACTTTTCCCTAATTTTTTAAAGATTTTTGGTTCTTTGTTCCTTAGGAGTTCTTTGAGTATTAGGAGGGATTCCCAGATGGTGCTAGTGGTAGAAAACCCGCCTGCAAACGCTAGAGATGTAAGAGACTTGGGTTCGATCCCTGGGTTGGGAAGATTCCCTGGAGGAAGGCATGGCAACCCCTTCCAGATTTCTTGCCTATAGAATCCAATGGACGGAGGAGCCTGGAAGGCTGCAGTCCAGGGTCACAAAGAGTCAGACACGACTGAAGTGGCTTAGCACACAAGCACACACAGGGATTAGGAACATTGACCTGTTGTCTATGGTATATGGTGCAACTATTTTCTCCCCCTATTAGTTACTTTTACAGCTGTTTATGATAATTTTTTGCCTTGTGCTTCACTGGGTTTTTTGTTCACTTGATTTGTTTCAATTTAGTCAGATTGATCCGTGTTTTCTTTTGTTCTGACTGGGCTTTGAGGCTGAGTTAACTGAGTTAACCTCTTAACTGAGGTTAAGAGGAATTCAGCCATGTTTCTTTTCCAGTACTTTTATGGTTTAGATTGCTAATCCATTTGGAATTTACTCTCACATATGGGGTGAGGTATAGATCTAATTTTATCTTTTTCCAGTTGTTTCAGCACCATTTATTAGAAAATATCATCTTGTAATTTGAGACGCTGCGTCTCTCATATACTAAATTTCCATGAGTATTTGGGTCTGTTCTATTCTCTTTCACTAGTCTTTTTGTCTGTTTCAGCACCAACACCATGATGTTTTCATTATGGTCATTTTGAGATAGGTTTTAATGCCCAGTGGAGCTACTTCCCTCAGGAGTTTTTAATGTCTCCTGGTTTGCTCTTGTATGCTTCTTTTTCTATATGAATTTTACTTATCAACTTGTCTAATTCCATAAAGAGCTTGTTGGTGTTTTTGTTGTGGTTTCATTAAATTTTAAAAAGTAACAAGAAAAGGGAGAACTGACATAACGTTTATAACGTTATCCTATTCAACAACAACAAATGTCATTTCCATTTGTTAAAGTCTACACTTGTGTTTTTCAAGAGTATTTTTATATTTTCCTCATTTAGATTTTGCATGTTTTTCACTAGAATAAACTTAGTAAAGTTTGTCCCAAAGTATGTCATTCTCCCCAAGCTATTATAAGTGAAGTTTCTGGCATTGCTGTCTGCATACACTCTGCATACTTGACTCTATCCTGCCTTGCATCATTCTATCTATCAAAATGGAGCACCTCAGGAAGATCTTAGTTGTCTCATGAGCAGAGACCTAAATTTATATGTTCCTCCTCTGTGTCCCCTACTTATTTGGTTGAGATTTTTGCTATGACTAATTGGTGAAATGAAGCCTCTGTGTCTGACTCTGAATCTTACTCCACAGACATGTCTTAGAAACAAAAGGGTATTTCCTGTTTATCTTTCCAAATTCATGCCCCTGTTGCTTTAACTGCAGGCAGTCAGTCTAAGTGTGGAGACAGCTCTCTTCCTGCCTAACGTGACCAAGCCTTCCATGACCAAGTCTTCCTAGAAGTGGCTTGGTTATATCCTGATTATATTTTGCTCTCTGCCCATACATCTCTTCCTGGAGTTGAGCCAATGTCCAGAATCTAAATATTCTGAACCTCTCATTTCACAATTTTATCCAGGGTCAGCCTGGTAACTATTGAAGTTTACAAGAACCAGAGTCCATGGCCTGTGGGTAAATGACCATCTGATAAGGCCTCTGGGTCATGTGGGAACAGGCAATCTTGAACTTACACGTGGCGGCTGCCACCATCATGGCTTCAGCAGTGCTGGGTACACTCAGTGGGTGCTTAACAAATATCTTCTGGATGTCAGCTGGATGGATGGATATATTGACAATGGACTGACTAATGGATGGACAGGTGGATATATGGATGATTTTTAAATTTCATCAATAGTCTCTTAGGCTAGTAGTGAGTGTTTAGAGTATACATGTCCACAAGCAATCTTTCTCCTCAAACGACCAATATCCGGAAAAGCTACATAGCACAGCCAGTTCAGTTCAGTTCAGTCACTCAGTCATGTCTGACTCTTTGCGATCCCATGAATCACAGCACACCAGGCCTCCCTGTCCATCACCAACTCCCGGAGTTCACTCAGACTCACGTCCATCAAGTTGGTGATGCCAAACTCACGTCCATCAAGTTGGTGATGCCATCCAGCCATCTCATCCTCTGTCGTCCCCTTCTCCTCCTGCCCCCAATCCCTCCCAGTATCAGGGTCTTTTCCAATGAGTCAGCTCTTCGCATCAGGTGGCCAAAGTATTGGAGTTTCAGCTTCAGCATCATTCCTTCCAAAGAAATCCCAGGGCTGATCTCCTTCACAATGGACTGGTTGGATCTCCTTGCAGTCCAAGCGACTCTCAAGAGTCTTCTCCAACACCACAGTTCAAAAGCATCAATTCTTTGGCGCTCAGCCTTCTTCACAGTCCAACTCTCACATCTATACATGACCACTGGAAAAACCATAGCCTTGACTAGACGGACCTTTGTTGGCAAAGTAATGTCTCTGCTTTTGAATATGCTATCTAGGTTGGTCATAACTTTCCTTCCAAGGAGTAAGCGTCTTTTAATTTCATGGCTGCAGTCACCATCTGCAGTGATTTTGGAGCCCAGAAAAATAAAGTCTGACACTGTTTCCACTGTTTCCCCATCTATTTCCCATGAAGTGATGGGACCGGATGCCATGATCTTCGTTTTCTGAATGTTGAGCTTTAAGCCAACTTTTTCACTCTCCTCTTTCACTTTCATGAAGAGGCTTTGGAGTTCCTCTTCACTTTCTGCCATAAGGGTGGTGTCATCTGCATATCTGAGGTTATTGATATTTCTCCCGGCGATCTTGATTCCAGTTTGTGCTTCTTCCAGTCCAGCGTTTCTCATGATGTACTCTGCATAGAAGTTAAATAATCAGGGTGACAGTATACAGCCTTGACGTACTCCTTTTCCTATTTGGAACCAGTCTGTTGTTCCGTGTCCAGTTCTAACTGTTGCTTTCTGACCTGCATACAAATTTCTCAAGAGGCAGATCAGGTGGTCTGGTATTCCCATCTCTTTCAGAATTTTCCACAGTTTATTGTGATCCACATATGGATGATTTTTAAATTTCATCAATAGTCCCTTAGGTTAGTAGTGAGTGTTTAGAGTATACGTGTCCACAAGCAATCTTTCTCCTCAAACAACCAATATCCGGAAAAGCTACATAGCACAGCCAGTTCAGTTCAGTCGCTCAGTTGTGTCCAACTCTTTGCGACCCCATGAATCACAGCACACCAGGCCTCCCTGTCCATCACCAACTCCCGGAGTTCACTCAGACTCACGTCCATCAAGTTGGTGATGCCAAACTCACGTCCATCAAGTTGGTGATGCCATCCAGCCATCTCATCCTCTGTCGTCCCCTTCTCCTCCTGCCCCCAATCCCTCCCAGTATCAGGGTCTTTTCCAATGAGTCAGCTCTTCGCATCAGGTGGCCAAAGTATTGGAGTTTCAGCTTCAGCATCAGTCCTTCCAATGAACACCCAGGACTGATCTCCTTTAGGATGGACTGGTTGGATCTCCTTGCATTCTAAGGGTCTCTCAAGAAAAAGGGAAAAAAAGCCTTTCGGGAATTCCTTGGCAATCCAGTGGTGAGGACTTGGTACTTTCACTGCCGGTTGCATAACACAGCCAAAACAAAAAAATAAATTTTTTTTTTAAAAAACTTGTTTAAGAAAAATTAATTAGGAAGTTGTTAACTAAAGCACTGTCATAGTCACCATTACCATCATCAGTATCACCTTAAAATTACAATAGAATAGATATTATGTATTTAAACAAGAATCTCAAGGAGAAAAACATTTGGGAATTAATTCAGAATGTGTGATAACATCAATCAACATGCTATCACACTTTCTAAAACTACTATGCATGCACTAAATACACAGTCATTTAGTAGGAGAAAAGGAGTTTGGTGTTTCCTCAAAACGGATAAAAGTATATCTTGGAAATCAAATTAATGTACACAGCAAAATAGCAAAATAAATTTGATCAACTCTAAATTGTTGGATCCAAAGGAGAAAGGAGAGCATGACCATTTTCAAGTCATAAGTTATCCTCAAGCTTTATTTCAGGCCAGAAGCTTCTACCCTTTTACAAGAGCACAACTCTGTCCTTGGTCAAAATTTCATACCCCAACCCTTTCCTCTCTCTCCCCTCTCCCTTACTAGCTCTCCTTACCTCCTCTTTCTTCTCCCCAGCTGTTAATCTCTTATTCCAAAAAGGAGCTGACAAACTCATTAACTTGAAATGTATGTGACTTATACCTATGTCTGGGATTATGGCTTCCAAGGGGATTCAAGCTTTAATGGGAGCCAAGAACTACATTGCTTTTAACATAGTATAGTGATTTTCAAAAATTTAAGTATGATTGATTTACAATGGTATATTAATTTCATGTGTGTATCACAGAGATTCAATATTTTGATAGATTACCATCTATTTGAAGTTATTACAAAATAATGGCTCTACATAAAAAAGAATGACATAATGCTGTCTGCACCAACATGGACGCCACTAGAGATTATCATACTAAGTGAAGGAAGTCAGAAAGAGAAAGACAAACATCATATGATGTCACTTACATGTGGACTCTAAAATATGACACAAATGAACCTATCCATGAAACAGAAACGAACCATGGACACAGAGAACAGGCCGGCAGTTGCCAAGGGAGGGGACTGGGGAGGAAGGAGTGGTCAGCTGGGGTTAGCAGGTATAAGCTTCTATACATAGGATGGATAAACAAGGTCCTTCTACACAGCACGGAGAACTGTATTCAATACCCTATCATAGACCATAATGGAAAAGAATATGTATATGGCTGAGTCACTCTGCTGTACAGCAGAAATTTATAAAATTATAAATTAACTATACTTGAATTTTTTTTAATTGACAAAAATAATGACTCTATTACTTCATGCTGTACCATATATCCTTGTTGCTAAGAACCATGTTTGTAAGTGAGAATTTTCAAAGTATATCAAGTCAGGAAGGAGACCCACATTGGGGGTACATATTACCCTGCATCCTTGAAATCATTCCTCCCAACTCACAGTCTTCTCTGGGGTTCCCAGCCTCCCAGGAGGAGCAGCAGTAGCCAGGACCTGAGACCAAGCTGCCCCAGTGTCCTGCCCTGGAGACTGGCAGGCAGTGGTTTCTGATCTTTAACCTACTTCCTCCGGTGCCTAGGGATCTAGGTTCCAGTCAGACCATCCTCCTCCACGCTGTAAAGCTTTCAGGAAAGACAACAAACCTTTGACTTGAGAAGTGGCTCTTGGCAAGAGCTATCAGGCCTTATCTCTACCCAGAGCTAATCATCAAGAAGTGGGCAGAACATCAAAATGAACGCGAGAGCCATCCACCCACCTGGGTTACTGGTACTTACTATTTTCCAAGCATTTCTCCATCATTTCCTCACTTGCTCCCAACAGCCGCAAGACAAGTATCATAAGCCCCAGTGCAGAGAAGAACACTGGCCCAGAGAGGTTATATAACTAGCTTTACATAGCACATTGTAGACTCTGGCAGAGATTCTGGGTAAGACTCGGACTATCTGCCTGGCAGCCTTCCTGCTCTGTTGGATGGTTCCAAATGAGAGAGGCACCTACATCTGGAAAATTCTAATCAGGTCAATAGCCCAGGAATTTGCACATCTGGTTTATAAAGGTTGCCCCAGCCTGGGACATGGTGAATATCTATACACACAGGCACATCTCAGAAGTGGATGGTTGACAAGGTGAATCCAGGCACAAACCAGCACACAGCACTGTCTTATGTGTGGGTTTTGAATTTCAAGTGGTTATTGTTCTTTAAGCCCATAGAAATTAACATTGTTACTTTCTAGATAAGGTTTGAGCATGATTCTGGGACAACTCAGCTAAAGGTTGACTCAGTAGGGCTTGCCCAGACTGGCTCTTCTCTTTTCCCATCTGAAGGCTCCTGCTGAAAATGATTTTACCTCATCAAAGTTTAAGCAAACAAGCAGGTGGGTAGAGATCGTGGGACCCAGTGTAGGTAAGCTACATGGAACCTACCCTTGAGAAGATCTGAATTCTAACCCTAGTCCTGCCTTGAAACCACTTTGGGAAAGTCTTTCCTTTCCCCAGGCTTCAATCTTCCCAAGAATGAAATGATAAAACTGGAATTGATCAGCCCTGAATTTCCTTCTGGCTCAGACATTTCATGGTTCTGAGATCTGATAAGGAGGTATGCTGTAACCCGGCACACTGGAAACACATCCTGGACGCTAGGTGAGAGACATTGTGAGTTCATTCACTGACTTGTAGTTGCTTTAGACATGTTCCCTTCTCCCTGGTAATGTCATCATCTGACCCAAATACAAATGCCATCATAGGGAAAACCTCATCTCAGACTCCTGGGATTCCCCCCACAGATCTGAGAAGCAGGAAATACACAGGCCTTCTGCAGACTAAGTAAATATCAGAGCTGAGGAAATTCCCTGCTAAGTTTCCCTGTGAAGAAGGCATCTGAGGGGTTAACACATCCCCGTGAATCTGCAGATCAGTCAGGAGCTGTGTTCAGGGCTGGAGAAAACAGACCAGAACTAGAAGATTCGAGATGATATGGAGGCCACGGCTTGATCAGAAAGAGGAAAATGACCTCCACTCACTTTCCAGGGAGACTTTATCAGTAAAACTGCAGCAGCTATAGCTGTTTAGAAGCTGTTGCATATGGGGAATGACCTTCAGGCTAACTGGGTCTACCAGATAGCTGAGGGGGCGGCCCCACACTTCATATACTGTGGAGCTCACAGTGGGCCTTCAGTGATGTCTATGGAGTGAATGCATAAACAAACCCTTGAGAAAATATTATTTTAATACAGACTTTTCTATAGTGATACTTCTTTGCAGATATATTTTTTTAATATTTCTTTTTTATTTGGCTGTACCAGGTTTTAGTTCCGGCATGTGGGCTCTAGTTCCCAGACCAGGGATTGAACCCGGGCCCCTTGCATTGGGAACATAGGGTTTAAGCCATTGGACCACTAGGGGAGTTCCAGATAGGGTTTTATAGAAAGATTTGGCAATGAAAAGCACAGTAGTTGTTAGTCTATGACCTTATGCAAGGTGCGTGACTTCCTCTGCAAAACAATGATATAATAATCTATACCTTACAAGATTGTAATGAGAAGGAAATGAGGCAATTATGCAGAAGTTTTTGCCAATGGTAAAGTACCGTGTACAGGTTGCCATCTGATCCTCCTCTAATCTGGATCGACACAGAGCACTATCTCTTCCTGATCATTTAAGACCATTATTGTAAGCATCAGCCATCACAGTGTTCTTTAGCTACAGCTGCTGGTGGACACATGGACACTGTCCTGTGTAGCAGGAATGCCCTAACCCCAATCCCATTCACACCACAGAGATTCAGTGGATCTGTGGGTTGGGGCACAACCCAAACATCATCTTGCTAAAACACCCTGGGTGATTCTGATGTTTCCTGGAAGCTGTACTTAATGCATCAAAATCAAACATATTTCTCTCCTTTCCCAGGTGAGGGACAGCATGAGCAACTGTCCATCCCCTTTCTCTCCAAATCAGTGGAGTCATGATGTTCTCTGTTTAATGATCACCATGATCACCATGATCACCACCAACTTCACTTGGGACCATTTGCTGCTCGCCACCGGAGCTCCTAGCTCCTTGCTGGTTTGGTTTATAACCACAATTGCTCTCATCCCTCAGTGCCCCCACCTTTGCCCCAGTCCCTTTTTCTCTAGGTCCTGTGGCTTTTCCTTCACTCTGTGACATTTGTAAGTGAGGACTGGCCTTTGGTAGATCTCACCAACCTACCTCAATGCCCTTCTGCTTCTGTCTGCTGAACAGCCCCATCTCAGCCTGGGCCAGTCTGGTTCAATGGATCTCCTTCTGGTACCTGGAGGTGAGGGGTTGCTCTCTCATGTTATGGTCTGAATGTTTGTGTCCCATGAAAATTCATACGTTGAAATCCTAACCGTTAATGTGATCCTATCAGCCAATGGGGCTTTGGGAGGCGATTACATCATGAGGGTGGAGCCGTCATGAATGGGATTAGTGCCCTTATGAAAGGGACCCCAGGCCTCTCTCTCAGCCCTTCTGCAGTCTGCCACCTGGAAGCAGCTTCTCACCAGAGTTCAACCGTTCTGGCTCGCTGACCTCAGATGCCCAGCCCCTGTCCTCGGTAAGCTGCCTCGTCAGTGATGTTCTGTGACAGCAGCGTGGATAGAGCAAGGCTACTTGTCTGGTTGGTTTTTTTCTAGAAGGCTTTGACACCAGCAGTGCCTGTGACCGGATGCCTGAGAGACCCAGAGGAAAGAACAGTGATGTCTGTAGGGGCTCATCGAGGGAGAGGTGGGCTAGGGCTTCCACAGACGGTGGTTAAGTGGTCGGCCCAACAAATGCGGCCCCATTGCCTCCAGGAAAAATGCAGAAGGACTCCCAGTTGATATTGTCAACTCTCTACTAATTCATGGTAAGATCAGATGAGTCATGTTTATAGACCCAAAGTTTGTTTCTTTCATAACTTAGCTCTCTTCTTTCTTCCCAGTTTTTGCTGGAGAGACAAACAGCCCAAAGCAGACAGAGGCTGTGGTTACAGGCAGCACGGTCCCAGAGAGCAAAGGCGTGAAGCACTCAGAGACAGGACAGAAGGAAGGCTCCCCCAGACACACTGCGCTGTCGCCCGCTCTGGGTTTCTCTGCAGGGCTCCTACTGAGGACGGGGCGCTGTGCCCTCTCGGCGCTGCCGCTGGGGCTTCATTGCGGAGCTTTCTTGTATGCTCTTTGGATGCTTTGGTCTTGCAGATTTAGGCCAGTTACTGGTTCACGTGGAAAAGTGCAGCTGCTTTGCTTTCTCGATGTACTGGTTTGCCAGAGCTGTTGTTTCAAAGCATCACAAACTGGGTGCTCTAGTCTTATGGTTCTGGAAGCTGCAAGTCTGAGATCAGGGTACCGGCAGGATTGGTTCCTTCTGAGAGGGGGAGGGGAAATTCTGCTCCATGCCTCTGCTGTAGCTTCTGGTGGTTTGCTGGCAACCTGTGGCATTCCTTGGCTACTTGTCTGCTTCCACTTGACTTGGCTCAGTGATGCTCAGAGAGCTGATAAAACATTATTTCTGGTATTTCCAGATGAGATAAGTGTTTGAATCAGTGAGTAAAGCAAGTTGGCCCTCACCAACACAGGTGGGCATCACCAGCCTGTTGAGGGCTCAAATGGAACACAAAGGTGAAGGAGGCGGGCATTTGCGTTTTGCCTGAGCTGTGACGTCCATCTTCTCCTGTTCTTAGGCATCAGTGCACCTAGTTCTTGAGTTTTGGGGATCAGACTGGGACTCACACCATCTGCCTCCCAGTTCTCAGGCCTTCAGACTCATTACACTGAATTACACCACCAGCTTTCCCCGTTCTCCAGCTTGCTTGTAGACTGCAGACTGTGGGATTGCTCGCCTCCATAACCACGTGAGCCAGTTTCTGTAATAGACCTCATCTTATGTCTCTCTCTCTCTGTATCCTATTGGCTGTGTTTCTCTGGAGAACCCTGACTCATAGAAGTGGGTACATAACATCCATAGCACCAGTGATAGCAACCCTAACAACCTGATTAAAACAGTGTTTTCCAGGGACTTCCCTGATGATCCAGTGGTTGAGAATCTGCCTTGCAATGTAGGAGAGGCTGATTTAATCCCTGATCGGGGAGCTAGGATCCCACATATTGCAGAACACCTAAGCCCACATACTGCAACTAAGAAAAAATGTGGCTAAATTAATTAAGTTTAAAAAAAAAAAAAAGATGGCATTTGCTAGATATCCCCACGGTGGGAGGCAACTACTTCCTCTTTCTATATCTGTCCTCTGGAAGGAAGTCTCTAAGTCTGGCCCACACATGGGGTGGGAGCAGGAGTAGATTAAGTTCCCCGCTCCTGGAGGTGGGAATATGAACCTATATTGTTTAACCTTCTAAAAGGAAGATTTGTCTCTTCGGCATTTATTCATTTATTTGACCATTTATTTATATCACTATAGACTCTTGTGTCAATGCCACTTTTAACATTCAGCATTACTGCTTCTCCATAAAATTCTTGTGCAACTCTGGATATGCTGGCCTGAGTCCCAGCCTCCCTTTCCCACACAGGCCTGTTCATCCTCCTCCACACTTTGGCTTTTGCAGCATTTGCTAAGTCCAGAGTGTCTCGCACATGCTTTTCCTCCAGCCAAGTCCTGTTTTCAAGTGACCAGCTCAAGACTCATCTCTCCCATGAAGCATCACTCAGGTCTATATTCCTCTTTTTCTCCCTCTCTCTTTCTTTTAATGACTTCTATAACAGCAACCGGGCTCCCCAGGAGGCTCAGTTGTAAAGAATCTGCCTGCCAATGCAAGAGCCTCAGGAGACGCATGTTTGATCCTTGGGTCAGGAAGATCCTGTGGAGGAGGAAATGGCAACCCACCCCAGTATTCTTGCCTGGAGAATCCCATGGACAGAGGAGCCTGGTGGGCTACAGTCCATGGGGTCGCAAAGAGTCAGACACGACTGAGTGAGCTCGCATAACACGCTGCTGTTGTCCAGTCTCTGAGTCATGTCCGACTCTTCGTGACCACATGCACTGTAGAATGCCAGGCTTCCCTGTTCTTCACCATCTCCTGGAGTTTGCACAAACTCATGTATTGAATTGGTGATGCCATCCAACTAACTCATCCTCTGTGGTCCACTACCTCTTATAATTCTATCAGCTCCGTAAGGAAGGAGAGCAGATTGTCTCTTTTTTTTTTTCCTTTCCGAATAACAGCTATCCAACAATTCAATTCATGGAATTGAACAGAATCAAAAGCTCAAATTCAAACAGAACAGAACCCATCCAGATAGATCTGGATCGATTCTTTACACCATGCTATTTCGCAAGAGCAAATAAGCAATTTTATTTCACGACTGATATGTCATTTTCCTGTAATCAAGGCATTAACCTGAAGGCCTGTGTCCTTCTCTGGACCAGATGCTAAATCTGTTCTTTTTCATGACCGAAAATACCTGAACCCCTTCTTTTGTTCGGCAGATCTCAGGAGTCAATTTGTCTGATCAATGTTCATAATCAAGGAATTAGTGGACTAATTGTAGATTGTGTTAATATTTACAAAGCAAGCATGGGGCCTTTGTTCTGGCTGTGTGTAGGGGGCAGACACTTTTCTCGGGCCCTCCACGTGAAAAAGCAGCCTTCAGAGGGTAGCACTCCAAGACAGTGAACACTGGTTTAAAGAGGATAACAATGGCAGGTGGACATGAGGGGTGTGCAGTACATCCTCTGATTTCCAGGGCATGTTGTAACCACCATCTCCTGGTCCCCAAGTCACCCTGTCATTCTTGAAATATAACCCTGCCCCATGAATGCCTGATCAAATGGGACTGTCCATCAATACAGGGGGCAGGTCTGCCCTCCACACCAGCCTTAAAGGAGGGCTTCCCAGTGGCCAGACCAAGCCTCTTGGGTAGGCTTTGAAGGAAGGGTTGGTGGGAGAGAGGTTGGTGGGTCTCTCACTGCCCTGTGAATTTCAGGCTGAAAGACCCAGTTCAGAGCCAACTCTGTGGTCACTAAAATGACCATTTGGTGAAACCATCAGCTTGATGCTGTTCTCCTAGCCATATGACTGGCTCTTGATGTGATCGGATGTTTACTACATCAGTATCTCTCACATGTAGCTTTTACCCTTCTCAGGAAACTTTCTGATTGGCCAGGAACCTGCCCCCTATGAAACTGTCTATGCTGCTCCCCAGGGCCCTCAGGCAACACTGCAGAGTTATTCCAAGCTTGGTTTCAGGAGTTATAAGGTCATGAGAACCCCCCAGAGCAGTTCCACCCTCAGCCCTGTGAGTAGAATTGCTAAGACTGTTCCGCTACTGTTCCCCCAAAGAAGGGCTCATTTTCCCAAGCCTGGGAGCTGAGCACTGGGCAGTAAGAGTGCCAGGGCTTCTATTCATGAATTCACAACACTGACCACATTGTTCACAGTTGGGGTGGACATAAGCATAAAATTATTGTTCAGTGGTGGCCATGTGTTATATTGGCAGAGAAAATCAGTTCCAAATACCTCATTAGCACTGTACCTTCAAGCTCAGGAAAGAGATGGAAGCTTTATGGACAACTTACTGAGCAAGCTCAGCTTTCTGTTACCATCCTAAATCAAGAGGAAAGAACATGAACTGGGACATTTAAAACACAGATGAAGGAAATGTGCTCCTATCTCCTACCCAGTGAAAGGCTAAACATAAGGTCACCCGGAGGTCATCAGAGACTACTCTCATGTTCCCAAGGCTTCACAGCCAAGAGAGTCCTTCCGCGGACCAGCAACCTCAGCCATGCACTTTCAGCTTGCAATGATTAATCTTATGTGCCAACTTGGCTGGGGCACAATACCCGATAGTTTGTCAAACTTTACTCTGGATGTCTCTGTGCAAGTGTGTTTTTAAAATGAGATTAACATTTAAATTGGTGGGACTTCCTTGGTAGTCCACTGATTAAGAATCCACCTGCCAAGGCAGGGGACATGGGTTTGATCCCTGGTCCAGGAAGATGCCACATCCCCCAGGGCAACTACTTAGCCTGTGCTCTAGAGCCTATGCTCTGCAACAAGAGAAGCCACCACAATGAGAAGCCCTCTCACTGCAACTAGAGAAAGCACATGTGCAGCAACGAAGACCCAGGATAGCCCATAAAAAGTAATTAAATAAAAGCATTTAAATTGGTGGAGTTTGAGCCAAGTAGGTGACTCTCCATTATGTGAGTGGGTCTTACCTAATCAGTTGAAGGCCTTGCTTACTAGAACAAGGACTCATCTACTCGAGCAAGAAATTCTGCCAACAGATGGTCTTTGGGCTGCAGCTCTTCCCTGGTTATCTAGCCTGCTGGCCTGCCCTGCAGATTTTGGACTCACCAGACGCCACAATTTCATGAGCCAATTCCTTAAAATAAATCTTTCAATAAAAGTAAATAAGCTTCCTAGGTGGCACTAGTGGTAAAGAAGCCACAAGACATGAGAGACGCAGGTTTGATCCCTGGGTCTGGAAGATCCCCTGGAGGAGCATATGGCAACCCACTCCAGTATCCTTGCCTGGAGAACTCCACGGACGGGGAGCCTGGAAGACTAGAGTCCGTGGGCTCTCAAAGGGTCAGACAAACTGGAGCAACTTAGCATGCATGCACCTAGCATCCATGCACTGTACAACAAAGGAACTATAGTCAATATTCTATAACAGAAAAGAATCTGAAAAATAATATCTATGTGTGTGTGTATGTATATATATATATACACACACATATGTATGTACATGTACACATTATGTATACATAGGGCTTCCCTGGTGGTTCAGATGATTAAGAATTTGCCTGCAGTGCAGGAGACCTGGGTTCGATCCCTGGGTTGGGAAGATCCCCTGGGAAAGGGAATGGCTACACACTCCAGTATTCTTACCTGGAGAATCCCAAGGGCAGAGGAGCTGATGGGCTACAGTCCATGGGGTGGCAAAGAGTCAGCCATGATTGAAGCAACTTAGCATGATAGATAGATAGATATCTAGATAGAAACTGATACAGATACAGACATCCTACTGGTTCTTTTTCTCTGGAGAACCCTGACTAATTTAGTTAACGCCTATTTTCATGGAAGGCTCCTGGATATTTTGTGGTGGTGGTTTCCCTAAAATGTTATTTGAGCTCCTAACCCCCCGAAGTCTCTGGTTCACCATTTAATTCAAAAACACTGCTCTGATCTGGTACAAAGCCTCATTCGCCCTGAATTCTGACATCCAATGTACTTTTTCAGTCAGCCTTCCAGGTTCTGTTGGTTACAGAGGCAGTATCCCTTTTTTTCACACATCTTAGGTCATGTGTAGGCTAATCATGGACAAGAGGAGACACATACTCAACAAATCTCTTCAATCTTCAAGCCCTCAGGCTCCCAGCCACTCCATGTTCCCACCACCCTAGGAGGTAGATGGCGTCCTTCTGATTTCAGATTAGAAAGACATAGCTGATTCACGCCAGGATATGGTGTGAATCTCTTGAGTAGCACAAACATGAGAACATAAGCTCTGGTTTCGATGGACATCAAATGATGCCACCAGCTTGCCTAAGCCTGACTACATTCATCTCATTACCACCCTCTCTCCTGCTTATCCAATTTCTTTACCTCTAGAATGGACACAACCACATTAGCTATGTCTGCTCAGTATAGTCCCAAGTGCTACAGTCTTCAGTCCCAGTGGAAATAATATAACTCATATCTATTGGGTATTTCCTATGTGGCAAACACTGTTTTAAAGACTTTGCATGCATCACTTCATTTAGTCCTCATAAGAATCCTATTATTAGTCCTGCGAGTCACTCAGTTCACAAACAGTAGGGCTGGCCTAGTCCTGGATGTGAACTTGCAGGGGCGGTGCTACGGCAGAAGAGTAGGGAGCAAGACTTGGTGTCCTGTGTCTGACACACAAAAGCCCGAAGTGTTGGCTAATGGACTGACCTTTCCCTGAGGACGTCACGGTCCAAAGTCCCACAGGGCAAAGTCATCTGGGAGCAGAAGGCAGAGGGGTAGGCAAACCAGAGGATAAACAGTCAGGAAGAACCCTTGGCAAAGCTTGGAGGCTCACCCGGTGTGCCTCCCTCACTCTCACGGCAGTACCTTTCCTCCTGCTGGTACCCCGCATTCATCCCAGGCTCCCAAGCCCTCCATCTTTCCACATCTTCTGCATTCAAATCAGCTTTCAGGAAACTCTCCTCAGCAAATGTACATAATTGCCCATTTTTTAAAATGAGATGTGCTCACAGTAAGGACCATGAACAATGGTAAGGACCATTCTGTTGAACTTGTGTTTGCATCCTGGTGTCTGACACAGGGCTGCCCATAGGGATGAGGCCATAGACAAGGTAGTACTCTTCCCCTAGGCTGACTAGCCCAGCTCACTCTGCTCTTTTGGCTACTAGGTCTGCTTTCTTAGACTTGCTACCATTGCCCTACTGTTGGGCTCTGCACCATCTTCTCTCCTTACCACGCAACATACCTGCTCAGCATCACCTAACATCTGGTTTGTTGTAGGCTGGAGACTCTACTAACCAACTTCTAAGAGCCATGAAAACAGGTCCCAAGAAAGGTCAGGCTGGGGTGTGGGGGCATCCCTGTAGCCGTATACACTTAATATTTCACCTCTGGAAGACACATTTGCAATCTGGGTTCAAGCCTTCATTTATTCTCCTGTAAATGGTGATAATAACTACTACCTCATGGGTGGGAAATAAGGGAGATAATACATGTAAAAAACATATCATATGTAATTACATATTTATATTATATATAGCACTTTACACATAAAAAGCATTTAGTAAATGGCAAGTTTACTATTCATATTTTTATTTATTTTAATTAATTAATTTTTTAAATTGAAGGATAATTGCTTTTGATGTCCCAGAATTATTGTGTTTTTTTTTTTTCTTTCATCTCTTCTGTAGTATTTTCAGTTCAGTTCAGTCACTCAGTTGTGTCCAACTCTTTGCAACCCCATGGACTGCAGCACGTCAGACTTCCCAGTCCATCACCAACTCCCAGAGCTTGCTCAAGCTCATATCCATCGAGTCAGCGATGCCAGTATTTAGGTTGTTAAAATAAGTTAACACAATGTGCTATCTGGTCCCTGTGTTATTCTAGCTACACTTTTGGTACCCACCATGAAAATAATTGTCTTTTATACCTAGGGCCTCTTTTGTCCCTGACACCTTTCTGAGGGTGTTTAGTCTGCATGCCGTAATTTCCCAGGGGTGGAGGAGAAGCCTGACAAGCGCCCTGACTCCCTTCCTTCTCTTCTACATGTATTGCCTGGATCCAGAAGACTGGAATCTTTCCCTTGTCTCCACTCTTGATCCAGTCCAACTGAAGGTTCAGATTTCCTTGGTCAAGAGCCAAGCTCTTAATGGGGGACTCTGAGTAGTCGGCCTGATCACGTGACATACAGAGGTCCTGAGTTGAGTTTTGGTGCGGCCACAGAATGCAGTAGGCTCTTCTCCCAGCCCAACAGCAGCAGGGATACTAGCTCTCCACTCCTACACCATTTGTGGGAATGTACGGGTGCAGCCACTATGGAAAACAGTATGGAGGTTCCTCAAAAAACTAAAAATAGAGTTGCCATATGATTCTGCAATCCTAGGCTGGAAATACACCCAGACAAAACTATAATTTGAAAGGATACATGTGCCCCTATGCTCACGGCAGCAATATTTATAATAGCTAAAACATAGAAGCAACCTATATGTCCATCGGCAGATGAATGGATAGAGGATGTGGTATATACATATACAATGGAATGTTACTCAGCTGTTAAAGAGAATGAAATAATGCCGTTTAAAGCAACACAGATGCAACTAAAGATGATCATACTAAGCAAAGTATAAGTCAGAAAGAGAAAGACAAATAGCATATGCTATCTCTTATTTGTGGCATCTAAAATATTACACCAATAAACATATCCACAAAACAAAAACACAGACATAGAGAACAGACAGGAAGGGAAGGATTGGAAGCCTGGGATTAGTGAATGCAAACTATAATATATAGAATGGGTTAGCAGGAAGATCCTACTGTATAGCACAAGGAGCTATGTTCAACATCTTGTGATAAGCTGTAATAGCTTATGATTGAAGGAATATGCATAACTAAGTCACTTTGCTCTACAGCAGAAAGTTAAATACCACATTGTAAATCAACTATATTTCAATAAAATTAAAAATATATGTATTTGCTATCTAGCAGAGTGATCTTGGGCAAGAAGCTGTTGGCATCTCTGGCAAGGACCAGAACACCAGCAGGGAAGGGTCATGAGCAAAGCCAGCTGAGGACTGAAACTACCCAAAAGGCGGGGTCCAGACCCCTTCAACCTGTGTCTCCCCAGCCACACTCCTCCAACCTGCTCCCCTGCCCCAGTGCCGTCTGCTCACAGCTGACAGTGCACGCAGGGGAAGAAGTCATGGAGCAGCTGGCTGTTTACAAAGTGCACTCAGACTTCCCAGAAAAATCCCTTCAAGTAATGAACATGGGAGAGAAGGGAGGGGCTGGAGGAAGAAGGGGGACTGAAGGCAGCAGAGTTATCAGAAAAGCTCTGAGAGAAAGAGCAGGGAATTCCCAGCAACAGAATTCCCAGCGACAGTGGTAGAGTGGTTTTATCGTCAGAGCTAGAAGGCACCCAGGACCAGTGGCTGAAGTTTTGTGGGTGTCGCAAATGGCCTTAGGACCCTAACAATGGAGCTCTCCCCTGAGAAACATGCATCTGAGCTCTCTCATCTGTACATCTCACTTCCCCTAGAGAAGCTAAGTGTCCCACCCAAAGTCGTGTGGCTGATAGGGAGTGAAGCTAGGATTTGAACCCAGATAGTCTGGCTCTAGGGTCTGTCCAGGCTGTTGACCCTTTCAACACTCTGCCTGGATCCTAATAACAACCCATATTCCAACAGGCCAGCAAAAAGCAGCATCTTCCTGGGTAGACAATGCTGGAGGCATGCTAAGTCACTTTAGTCGTGTCCGACTCTTGCGACGTTATAGACTGTAGCCCACCAGGCTTCTCTGTCCATGGGATTCTCCAAGCAAGAATACTGGAGTGGGTTGCCATGCCCTTCTCCAGGTTGGACAGTACAGGTCCTCTAAAATCCTTCTCTCTTTTCTCTATTGTTCAGACCCTGGCTTTGGCTTCTATTAGTTGAGACATCATAGATTTTCTTCTTAGGGTCTATTTTCCCTCTCTCTATGTAGATCTTATATTTCTGTAGTTACTTACAGTCTTCAAAATCTATTATCATCCACTATTTCATCTGATCTTTGAAACAACTCTATAATTCAAGATGAGAAAAATGGAGAAAAAGGTCCCTGGGCAGGCAAGTGGTCAGAACCAGAACCGACAGCCTCAGAGTGCTGTGCATTTCAGCTCTGTCTGCTTCCTCTGACCATCATTTAGCTTTTGCTCAGAACTGGAGTGAGCTAGGAAGCCTATCCTGTGAGCAGAAGGGCCTCTGCAGCTTCTGTGATGACGGAATACTTATGTACAAGCCTATCATATGACATGTTTTATTAACCTTCAACAAAAGGATAAATCTAGGTTCATAATGCCAGACTTTAATCAAAATGTATTTGTTTAACTTTCGCTAATAGGGTGAAGCAATCTAAAATTCCTGAGTATCATCTTAGCTCCTGAATTGCACCATCTGTATCTCTCTGGTCCTCCCTGCATTTGCTTCCTGAAGTCATAATATGTTGTTGTTGCTCTGATTTCTCAAAAACTGAGCTGGGCTGGGCTGCCTGCCAGCTCTATCAAGAAATTGCACCTCCATCAAGAAATTGCACCCCTTTACATACCCTCTATGTCCTCAAATTCCACATTCCAGTCAACTGGTCCAATCTACAGTTTATATTTTGTCTTGGCAGAAATCTCAAGAAATGGTTACCAGTATCTGGATAAAATCCAGTCTTTTAAGCAATGTTCAAAACAAGATCCCAAAACAGAAAAAGAAGTTCCAATTTCCCTTGCTTCTTGCCCACAGCACGCAGACCTTGCCTCTCAAGCTTGTGTAGTGAATAGAATTGCTTCTACTTAAAGTGAATGAACATGTAGCTTTCCTTAATTTAATTATGAATCTATTCATTGATGCACTCAATTATATATATTTAGCATCTATTATATGTTACTCTTTATGCCCCAAGGCTTTCTGGAAAGGAAGTAAGGTTGATGCAGGCTTTATCTGTAAATATCACTAGTTCAGTTTAATTCAATAAGCTTGTCTTTATTGTCAGCTTACTACCCCGTGTCAAGCCCAAGTCTCCTGCCTGTGAAACTTTTCAGATTTCTTTGGACAAGGAAGATATTCACACACAAAGTAGCCTGAAACTCATGAATATTCACCTCCCATCCACAATAGGTTAACTTGTGTTGAAAAGGATTTTTTTTCAGATACAAGACACATAAAGTTTGCTGTAGCAGAAGGAAAGAAGGGGATGTGTTTTTCAGGAGACAGGAAAGTTATCTGTCTCAGGATGAAGGCCAGGTTGTCCAATGATGGGCTGGGAGCCTCCCTCCTCCTGTTGACTCAGCTTTCCAGCATCAACCCCTAGGTCAGTCTTAGTCTTTCCTACTGTGGAAGGCTTTCTCTAAGTGGCAATGGGAGGCAGGACAAGGGCAGGACAAGACTGACAATAGCTCATGTCACCCCTGCTAAGCAACCACCAGCAGAAGGAAAGGGTTTTTCTGCATGCTTCAGTGTGTCAAAATGTCCAGGAAGAACAGTGATTGGCCAGACTTTAAGGGTTATGGATCCCACGGACCAATCACTGTACGAGTGGAGAGGAGCAACTGCTGTGATTGGCCAATCCTGAGTCACATGTCCATCCTTGTGTCCTGGCAGTAGAATAAGGCAATGGCAGCCCCAGGAGTGTCACAAGTTGAGAGTTGAGGAGGTGGACTTCCTCAGAGGAAAAGGAGTGGGTGCGATTGTTATCAGAAGAAGGGGAAAAGGCCATGCAGCAGACCCAAAACAACAGATGTCCACTACAATTATGTTCCAAAAATTCATCTGAAAGTGGTTGTTTGGAACTCAAATTCTATTTCCCCATAAAAACCATATTATAACAAGTTCTCGTATTTACATGTTGTTTTATAAGGCATTTTCTTATCCATGATGTCACTTGACCCCTCAATAGCCCTGTGAGGTACAGAGAGGTCTCACATGACCCTCACTCTCAAGCCAGCCCTGAAACATCCTTTACTGGGACAGGCCTCTGTGCCAGCTCTCATGAACCCTCAGGTTCCAGGAAGAATTTCCATGCTGGGGCAGGGAGTCATACTAAGCTGTCTGCTCCTTCCAGGCCGGAGTATTTCCTCATCCTTCTCCCCCGACTTTGTCCTGGGCCCCTCAGAGGCCACCTAATGCGGATGGAGCTCCAAGGCTGTGGGCAGCATTGTGTGAAACTCTGCTTGGAACAGAAGGTAGAGGGATGAGGGAGAATGTTACCTGCTGGCACCAGACTTCCTCTCAGGAAAATAGCCTGAGATCCTATGGTGGAATGAGGAGGGGATGGGGAGTGCTGAGCTGAGCAACACTGCGAGTGGCTGGAACAATGCGGGTGCAGAGAGGGTGGGGTGGGGGCCATAAAGACATGAATATTCTGTCTTAATTTATACACTGTATGATGCTGCAATAAAACTCCCCTTATATAAATCCCTGAATTGCCGCTTAAATTTTCTAGAGCAAGACAGTAAGCTTCCCTGAGCAGGGGAGAGTAGGTGGGGAGGGGTCAAAGGGAAGGAGAAGAAACAAAGGAAGATTCAGAGAGCTCAGAAGAAGCAGGAAATTGGAGCCAGAGGTGACTCAAGGATGCCTAAGCCCTGGAATTAGCAGAAATCATGAGGAGGGCATCAGCCACTGTGAGTGTTGAGTGAACTTTTTTTTTTGATGTATTGTTACCTTCAATATTATTATATATTAGTTTCAGGTGTACAAGACAGTGACTTAATATTTTTATAGATTATACTCTATAAAGTTATTATAAAATATTATGCTGAAGCAGAAGCTTCAATACTTTGGCCACCTGAACCAAGTTTTTGGCCAACACAACATGACTTACAATAATGCCTCGGCCTGCAGTAGGAAGAACAGGTGGGGAGGAAAGAACAGCAAATGCTGAGGCAGTACACCCTGGGTGGTGGTCAGGCGGCCCCCAAAGGAGGTGGAGGCCTAGATCAGGGTAGAGCTTGAGGAAATGGGGAGAGGTGCATGTTTTGAAATGTATTTACAGATCTTGGCTTCTAATGTCATTTTCCAGTAAAAGGAACCAGGGTTCTTTACAGAACGTAAGGGCTGGAGCAAGAAATATACGAGATGAGCCTGGAGCATCTCGTAGCACCGGAAAATAGGGAAGTGCTCAACAAATGTAAAAAACCCCACAGGTATGGATGGAGAAATGTTGTGAGTAAAGATACTTCTCTTCCCCTGCCCTCTTCTGCTGATCTAGCTTGCTGTGGGCCAGCTGACAGAGGTCCCAGTGGTCAGAGCTGGGACAATTAGAGCAAGAAAATGAAGTAGGATTGCATTCCAATCCAAAGTATAAAATAAATATCCATTAGTCCATGAAGATGTAAAGGAACGATTAAGTTAATAAACAAGGGAGAAGAGACAAATCTGGGCAGAAGAATTTTAAATTAATTATGCAGATACTCTATCCTCAGCAAGGTGGAGCAGAACTCCCCACACCTCTACTGTGAGCCACACAGAGTGACTTAATTCCAACAAGTACATGATAGAAAAGTGGGAAAAACCCAGAAACTGCAGGGACATCCTGGTGGTCCAGTGGCTAAGACACCGTGCTCCCAGTGCAGGGGGCCCCGGGTTAAATCCCTCATCAGGGAACTAGATTCCACATGCCACAACTAAAGATCCCTCAGGCTGCAGCTACAGATTCCTCATGAGGCAACTAAGACCCAACATAATCAAATAAATAAATTAGAATATTTAAAAAAACAAAAAATACAGCCCAGTAACTGCAGATGAGAAAGCTGACAAGCTCCTCTCAACTAGGTGATCAAGATCAGCAGCAGCAGGGCTAAAGCATTTTGAAGAATGTGCCCTTGATATGATGTGATGAAGTGTATTGAAAGAGGCAGGGTTTTCTTTACCTCTCAATGAATTGCTCCAATGAATAATTTAATGCATATAGACTATTCATTAATTTGAAAAATATTGACTACCTTCTATGCACCAAGCACTGGTCTAAAGGCTGAGATTTGTTCTATTGGAGAAAAACAATATACAAAGGAATAGAAAATCTTCAGGTATAATAAGCACAATGAAGGAAAGTAAAGCACGGTAAGAATGTTATGAGGGGAGAGGTGTTCATTGATAAGGGGCAGTCTATGAAGACCTCTCTGCTAAGGAAAATAAGAACCAGGATCTCAAGGAAACATGAAGTTAGCCCTGTGAGAAACACGCTTACCAGCCCACACTCAGAGAATGGACTTGGAGACAGGAGGTGAAGCGAGAAGAGGCTTTAGTGAGGGTCTTGTGAGACCAGGTGTCCGGTGGACAGGCACACCCAGAACCATTATAATGGGGTTTTTATTTTCTGCCCACTCAAGTCCTCTCCCCAGCTCCTCATTGGCTCAGTATTACGGGGTTAACAATCTTCCTGAAGTCTTTTTATCAGTGGATGTGGCCATGAGTAAAGCTTGTAGGCTTCTGAGTGGAGGATTTATATTAACTGTTTTCCCCACCTCTTTAGTTTCCCACGCATGTCCAGGGTAAAGCCTGCGAAATTGCTCTTATGAGGAAGGGGAACCAGGAAGGGAAGAGAGCAAAGGACTGGCAACAAGCTGCCATCTTTAGAAACCTTATTCACAAGCTGGGGACATGGGTGTGTATATATATATATATATATATATATATGTATATGTATATATATGTATGTATATATATATGTATATATACACATCTTTCCATTTAGTTATTTTTTTAATGAATATGGACCATTTCTTGATTTCTTATATCTTTCTCTTTGGTAGAAAAGACCATATTTTTCTTAGAGCCCTGAGGTTACTGAAGGAAGAGCACCCAGGTAGAGGCTTCCTCAGAATGGGCTGCGATCTGGGCCTCTTGTCTTCACACCCTTGTGCAGCTCTGTGGATCCAATTGAACCATTTGAAGGGTTGGTAGGTGAGTTCTGAGCCTAAGGCATGAAAGGCATTGCAACTCCCACCTTATTCTCTTGGTTTTTACTCCTAAGGAATCCAGCCTCCATCTTCTCTAGACATCCTGCTGCATACCCACGGAGAGGTCCACGCGAAGAACTGTGACCTCCTGCCAGCAGCCAGCACTAACTGGCCAACCCTCTTGGATGTAGACTCCCCATCCCTGCCAAGCCCAAGATGACTTGGCCCGTACCAACATCTGACTGACTGTAATATTGAGGAGGGCCATGAACCGGCTTCTTAGGGGGTGCTAGTGGTAAAGACCCACCTGACAATGCAGGAGACTTAAGAGACTCGAGTTCCATCCCTGGGTCAGGAAGATCCCCTGAAGGAGGGCATGGCAACCCACTACAGTATACTTGCCTGGAGAATCCCAGGGACAGGGGAGCTGGGCAGGCTACATTCCATGGGGTTGCAAAGAGCAAGACACTACTGAAGTGACTGAGTACTCACGCAGGAGCCAGAACCACCCTGCTAAGCTGCTCCTGGTTTCCTATCCTGCAGAAGCCGTAAGAGATAATAAGATGATTAGTATTGCTTTAAGCTACTAAGTTTTGGGGTGAGCTGTT
This sequence comes from Bubalus bubalis, assembly GCF_019923935.1. Classification (NCBI taxonomy): domain Eukaryota; kingdom Metazoa; phylum Chordata; class Mammalia; order Artiodactyla; family Bovidae; genus Bubalus; species Bubalus bubalis. The sequence goes on from NC_059178.1 coordinate 12,865,212, forward strand.
TTGCAGCCTTAGAAAATTGAAATCAGTAGCAATTTTGAAGACCCCAAGCTATAATACACTTATTGTATTCAAAGCTCAGCAGGTGGGGTAGGAAAAAGTCTGGCTGGAACGGAATGAATGTGGAGGTGAGCATGGAGTAGCCTGGGGCCACATGAGGGACAACAAATTTCTTCTGTTGACAAATTATAGAGAGTTTTGAGTGAAAGACCCTGATCTCATTTATATTTTAACAGAATCCCTCTGTGCAGCATTTGGGAGTAGACAGCAGCAAGGGAGTGGTGGAAACAACAATTAGTGGGCTACTACAATGGGCAGTAGGGGCGGCGGAGCCTGGTGGGCTGCCGTCTATGGGGTCGCACAGAGTCGGACACGACTGAAGAGACTTAGCAGCAGCAGCAGCACAGTGGGCAGTAGATCCGGCAGCTTCAGGATCTATTTCTGAGGCAGAGCCAAGTTTTGCCCAGGTAAGTATGACAGTGTTAGGAATGACCCCAGAGTTTTGTAAGGATGGACTTGCCATTTACTGAAGGATAAGGTTAATTGGGGAAAAAATCAAAAGTTTGCTTTGTGACTTAGCCAGTTAGATAGGAGGTGGAAATGATGACAGAAAAAGAGACGTCAAGGACAAGATCTAGACTCCTGAAAGGGAAAGGGCTGGGCTGGAGCCTTGGTGGATGTGTCCATTCCTCCTGTACATGTTTTTGATCATTTGAAACATAAAACAACGTTTGGGATCCTCAGGCTCCTTATAACCACATGTCTTCTGTTGCTGGAGGTAGTTTCCTGACTTTCTGGTCTCTTCATTGTGGTGACTCAGGTAACACAGGCTAGGATGGTCTTGGAAATATTAGCGCAGGTGAGCCCATGCCTCAAGTGACAACCAGGGACATCACATCTTCCACTTAGTCAAGAGAAACCAGAAATGCAGGTTTTTATGTGCAATCTCCCCACCTTTAAATGTCGTCATGCAATTCAATTATTTAGAAAGTTATGCAGACCACAAGACACATTGGTGGCCTGGATGTGGCTCAGGATCGCACTCTGCACTCGTGGGTTTAGATCAGTCGCTTGAGAAATCTTTCTGACTCACTCTCTTTGCCTAGAAAATGGGGCAGTACATGTCTCCTCTGCTTATCTCTCATGTCTGCTGGGAGGCAGAGGCGTGAAGTCACGGAGGGAGAAGGTTTGTAAACTACGGGCCCTACTGCCGCAGAGCGCCGATGTCTGCTGGGAGGCAGAGGCGTGACGTCACGGAGGGAGAAGGTTTGTAAACTACGGGCCCTACTGCAGCAGAGCGCCGACGCGGCTGCGGGCACCGCTGCTGCTATCATAGGCATCAGGCTCGGGGTGCAGCATCCCTCGATTCATCTTTGTTGACATCACTAACAGCACAAGCCTCTACCCAGACTGCAATTCACTAATTCTCATGCCTCCGTTATTCATTGACTTAAAACTCACTTATTTACTTCCTACAGCACTTTGCAGTGCCTGCTCACAGGAAGTACTCAATAAGCATTCGCTCTAGGTGATGTTAATCATTCATTCACTCATTAATTCCACTACGGTTTTTCCCTTTGGCGCTAATTATGTGTCCATTGTTGCCGGGACAGCCAGGCGAGCTTGGAAGGCATCCACGTGTGAAGAACACAGCCTGCACTGAGTGCTCAGTGGAGGGGCACCGTGTGCCAAAGGAGCTCCCCAAGGGGGACTGGGTGCGGGGGGTGGGGGGAGGTAGCGGGGGTGTCAGGAAGGCCTTTGGGAAAGAGGCAAGACTGGAAGCAAGCTCTCAACTATGATAGGATTTGGATTGGAGGAGAGAAAGGAGAGCAGCTGGGGTGACCAACCGTCTGGGTTTGCCTGGAATTGAGGAGTCTCTCAGGATGTGGGACTTAAAATACTAACTCTAGGATGGTCTGGAGCCAGCCAGTCACACTGAGAGCAGAGAAACTAATGATTTTGAGTATAGACTGCGAAACCAGACAACCTGCAGTCACACTTCTCCCACTGTCCTAGCTGTGTGCTCCTAGACAAGTTACTTAACCCGTCTGAGCTCTGGTTTTCTAATTAATAAAACAAGGACCCATCTTGTGAAGTGGTTTTAAGGACTAAATGAGCAAACACAGTAGATACTCAATAAATAGTAGCCAGCAGCAGCATAATCCCAGATAAAAAGAATAAATTGTGCTTCTCTTAAATTCCCAGGACTCCAGCCCAAGCAGCTGCTATGATTCTAATAGCCATAGGGCCTACTCCTCTCGGGCTTCTCTGGTGGTCAGACAGTGAAGAACCTGCCAGCAATGCAGGAGACCCAGGTTCAGTCCCTGGGCCAGGAAGATCCCCTGGAGAAGGAAATGGCTACCCACTCCAGTATTCTTGCCTGGAGAATTCCATGGACAGAGGAACCTGGTGGGTTACAGTTCCTGGGGTCGCAAAGAGTCGGACACGATCGAGCAACTAACAAACTACTCCTCTTAGAAAAGACACTTTCGTCTGCTCTTTGAGGCTGGGTCTAACAAGAAGGTCTTAGAACATCATCAACGAAATTAAGAGCTAACCTGAGAAGTCAGACAGAGTGTCAGATAGCTGCAAGGGTTTTAGCAAAATCCACACATATTTGAGATCTTCTCCCTTCATGGGCAGAGAAGGCAATGGCACCCCACTCCAGTACTCTTGCCTGGAAAATCCCATGGACTGAGGAGCCTGGTAGGCTGCAGTCCATGCTAAGGGTCGGACATGACTGAGCAGGCTTTCTGTAAAGGCTGCAGAGTCCTTCCTCCTGCCCTGAAAATTCCAATTAGGCTGTAGGCAGCAACTTCAAGACATCAGGCAAGATTTTTGACTCTCCTTAAATTAAAAGCCAAGGAAGCAACAAGCCAGCAAGAACAGCCAGAATTCTACCACAAACTACAGTAGCTGTGTCTCCATCAACTTTCTTCACCCTCTCCTCCTGAGATATTTTGGTTCTCTTCTCTTCACAGCTTCTCTGGCACCACACCTGGTTTTGATCCTGTCCCCACCATATGCCATCCCACTCTTAACAGCTATAACCTCTTCTAAGTAACTGTTTCTTTTTATAAATATAATACAGCTTTACAGAAAGTAAACTTGGAATATTAAATATGTGAAAATAAGAAAGTAAAAATAAAAATTATCTTTAAAATTCTACCAACTAGGAATGACCACCAAATGAAGCTGATGTTGATTCTTCCAGATGTAGAAAGGTAGATGGCAGATGACAGATGGAAAGATAGATAGACAGATAGACGCCTTCGTACGTGCATGCTAAGTCGCTTCAGTTGTGTCCAACTATTTGTGACCCTGTGGACCAGGCTCCTCTGTCTATGGAATTCTTCAAGTAAGAATACTGGAGTGAGTTGCCATGCCCTCCTCCAGGGGTTTCCTCCACTGGCAGGTGGGTTCTTTCCCACTAGCATCACCTGGGAAGCCCCCAGATAGGTAGATAGATAGATAGATATAAATAGACATTCTGATGTCCATCCCTTCCTCCTTTCTTATTAAGAAAACCTTAGTTTTGAGCCCAAATAAAATTCTGTTTTCCACTTTCCCTTTCAACTAGGGATGGCCACAAAATGTGGTCTGATCCAGGAGTTCTAAACAGCTTGTTGGAGAGTTCTCAGAAAGTTCCTTTCCTGACATAAGTGCTTCCTCTTCCTCCTTAAAAAATATATATATATAGTTATTTATTTGGTTTCTTGGGTCTTAGCTGTGGTGCATGGGCTTAGTTGCTCCTCGGTATGAGGGATCTTAGTTCCCCACCGGGGACTGAACTCATGTGCCCTGCATTGCAAGGCGGATTCTTAACCACTGGACTACCAGGGAAGTCCTTTATTCCTCATTTTTCCTGTTTTTTTCCCCCCTTGCCTGGGGTATTTATACAGTTTATAATTTTAGGAAATGCTATGCTATGACAACCATCCATGGTGATTTCAATAGGACAAATTCCTAGAAATGGACCTACCAGGAAAAGGCTTGCAAAGTGTTTACACTTTTGATAGCTACTTACCGAACTCCTTCAGGAATTGTTGTACCAATTTATACTCCTATCAACTATATATGAGTCCTTCGCTCACTTTTATGTTTGCCCCTGTTAAATCCTTGCCAGTTTAACAGGGAAGAATTTTATCATCAATGTGAAAACGTACATTTCTGGTAGTGCAATGGATTCAAACGGAGAAGGCAATGGCACCCCACTCCAGTACTCTTGCCTGGAAAATCCCATGGGTGGAGGAGCCTGGTGGGCTGCAGTCCCTGGGGTCGCTAAAAGTCGGACATGACTGAGTGACTTCACTTTCACTTTTCACTTTCACGCATTGGAGAAGGAAATGGCAGCCCACTCCAGTGTTCTTGCCTGGAGAATCCCAGGGATGGGGGAGCCTGGTGGGCTGCTGTCTATGGGGTCTCACAGAGTTGGACACGACTGAAGAGACTTAGCAGCAGCAGCAGCAACAGATTTGAAAGCTTAGAAGTCTTCTTGCTATAAAATCATCTAGAAATTCTAGATAAAAGATAACAAGCATCCCTTCAAACATATTAGCTGAGATTTTACTTTAAAAAAAAAAAGGAAAATCTTGCAGCCAAAAAAAGGAGAAGAAAAGAAAAACCAAAGGAGGTGAGAGTGATACTGTGGCCATTCTGGGTGGAGTGGAGGTGGGATAGGGGTGAGGGGGGCATGCTGAGAGCTTGAGACCTGAAGAGCTTCAGATTTAATGTCCATTAACAGAGATAGGAGGTAGGCCTGAGGCCATTATGCATTGGAATTATTACTCCCACACAGAGCCAAGACCTTCTAAAGTGTATCCCCTCAATAAAACAGTGACAGAGAAAATAATCTCCTCACTTACAAAGAGAGATAAAAGGTGGCTTATCTAACTTGTTCAGAGTGCTGATAGAAAATAATATCTCAATTGGAGGTTAATTACTTGACAATATTTTATTGGTTTCACCATACATCAACATGAATCCGCCATGGAAATTTATATTTAAAAAAAATAATAAAGATAAATAATAAAGAAAAATAAAAAAAAAAATAAAGAAAGAAAGAAAAGAAAGAAAAGAAAATAATATCTCCCCTAACAATTTATAATGAGGGCCCTACATTTATCTAGATTTGGAATTCAAATTTATACTACCTGCATGATCCGGTAAGCCCCCACCTCACCCTAGATAAGAGATTACTAACTCAGGCTGAAATCGCTGTGAGATTCAAATGCCATACCCCTCTCCAGAGACTGCAGAGGAATTTCACAGATAAAACCCTGCAAAACACGAACTCACAACGCAAAATTCAAATAAGCGGCCACAAGTGAGAATCCGCAAACTCCCAATCACTTCAGATAACAGAATTGTCACATACATACCACTTTCCAAGAAACATTTTGTTAAGGTAAAATGCCTCATCTGTCCACGACCAATTCCTATTCAATGCTTTTTAACCAAAGTCTTAGTGAAAGATACAATTTGTCAAATGTATAGATGATACATAACGAAGATATCTCAGACTTTTCATATGCTGTATTACATATTCGATAAGATTTTGTAAAGATAAAAAGATAGGCTAAAGCAACGAGATGAAATGTAACAGGGAAAAAATAAAATAAATTTCTGCCATGTTAAAAATTATCAACCACAAAGGACAGAACAGGAATACTTGGCTGAAAGTAACACAGGTGAGAAAAGACTAAGAAACAAGGGGAAAGGTGTGGCAGGGAGGCGGAGAGACGTGTCACATGATAGCTATGCTTTTTTTTTTTTGAGGTGTAATTCACAAACCACAAGACTCACCCTGCTAAAGTGTACAATTCAACCGTTTTTAACACATTCCGCAGGTTGTGCAACCATCACCACTGTCTAATACCAGAGCATTTTCATCAGCCCCGAAAGAAACCCTGGACACGTTGACAGTCACTGCCCCTTCTCGCTTCCTCTCCGCCTCTACAACCATTAACCTACTTTCTGTCTCTGCGAGTTGACCTGTTCTGGACGTTACATATAAATGAAATCACACAATACGAGGCCTTTTGTGTCTGGCTTCTTTTGCTTAGCATAAATGTTTGAGAGGTTCAGCCATGTCATAGCACGTAGCAACATCTCAGTCCTTTTCTTGTGGCTGAATAGCGTTCCACTGTCTGGATGTTCCATATTTATTCATCCATCCATTCTTAGCTGAGGAGCATTTGGTTTCTTTTCACTTTTTGGCTCTTCCAAAATAGAGCCAAATTCTAAAATCTGTTTATAATAGATTATTATGAACAATTCAGTTATGAACATTTGTGAACAAGTTTTCATGTGAAAATACTTCCTCCTATTCAGTGGTTTGTCTTTTCACTTTCTTGATAGTCTTTTTTTGAAGCAAAAAAGTTTTTTTTTACTTTAATGATATTCAATTTATCTATTTTTTTCACTTTTACTTTCGGTGTCATAGCAAAGAAATAATTGTCTCTGCCAAGGCCACAAAAATTTACCCTTAGGTTTTCTTCTGAGAATCAGAGAAGGCAATGGCACCCCAATCCAGTATTCTTGCCTGGAAAATCCCATGGACGGAGGAGCCTGGTGGGCTGCAGTCCACGGGGTCTCGAAGAGTCGGACATGACTGAGCGACTTCACTTTCACTTTTCACTTTCATGCATTGGAGAAGGAAATGGCAACCCACTCCAGTGTTCTTGCCTGGAGGATCCCTGGGACAGGGGAGCCTGGTGGGCTGCCGTCTATGGGGTCTCACAGAGTCGGACACAACTGAAGCGACTTAGCAGCAGCAGCAGCAGCAGTAGCAGCAGTTTCTTCTGAGAATTTTATAGTTTTAGCTCATACTTTTAGATCTTTGATCCATTTTGAGTTAATTTTTGTATATGGCGTGAGGTGGGGTCCAACTTCATTCTGTTACATGGGATGGTCAGTTATCCCAGCACCATTTGTTGAAAAGACTACCCTTTTCCCCATTGAATTGTCTTGGCTCTTGATAGTTACATTCAGTGTACTTGCCAGAAGGATCCCCCTCCCCCCAAAAAGCCAAGAGAAACACAGAATTAAGTAATAGCATGCCCAGGGTACCAACACCTCTTCTCTGGGACTTGTATATCCATTGGTGCCTTATCATTCGGGTCATCTCTGTCGGTTCTCAAGACTTGGTTCTGAGTTGTACCTGGGTGTAAAAGACAGTTAGGACTTTGTATTCTCCAATGTTGTACATAAATTCCAGTTTTTTTCAGCACCAGTGGTAGATATTATTTCTCTGAGTCACCAGCTATTTGTTCCCCATTAACAATTAAAATGCTAGGAAATTCCATCAGTTCAACATACAGCTGGCTTTTCCCCAAAAGCAGCTGTTCAGGCTCCAGGAGTCTGAAGTGACCTCAAGAGAACTTGGACCCAGGCCACATTGGAGGGAACACTTGGGGAGCCAAGTCTCCCACTTCTGAAAGACAGCCCACAGGCTCGGGAAAAGCAGCGTAGGATGCAGGGTAACTGGATTTACTTGGATGCTCTGAGTTTCTGAGTCTTTTCTTTGGTTAAAGCCACAGAGATGCACAGAGACAAGCCTCCCTGAATTGCTTGGATAACATCCTTCACCTGGATTTCCCAGCATTTTGTTTACATCTTTACTATGGTTTGATCAACATAGTCTTGATCTCCGGTGGCCTCGGCCTTCAGCGGCTTAAAGGGCTTCGGTACCGGCCAGAGATTGAGGTTGGAGGCGGGTCACAACAGTGAAGACACTAAATCCTAAACATTAGATCAATCATCAGTGACAAGGCTCTGACTCTTGGGCTTTGCAGAAAAAGAATCCCCACAAATATGAAAAATACTGAAGTAAGTAGAGTGTTTATTGTTGTTTCTGTTGTTCAGTTGCTCAGTCATATCAGACGCTTTGTGATCCCATGGACTGCGTCACACCAGGCTACCTTGTCCTTCACCATCTCCTGGAGTTTGCTCAAACTCATGTCCATTGAGTTGGTGATGCCATCCAACCATCTCATTCTCTGTCACCCCTTCTCCTCCTGCCCTCAATCTTTCCCAGAATCTGGGTCTTTTCCAATGAATCAGCTCTTCACATCAGATTGTCAAAGTATTGGAGCTTCAGCTTTAGCATCAGTTCTTCCTATGGATATTCAGGGTTGATTTCCTTTAGGATTGACTGGTTTGATCTCCTTGCTGTCCAAAGGACTCTCAAGAGTCTTCTCCAGCAATACCATTCAAAAGCATCAGTTCTTCATCACTCAGCCTTCTTTATGGTCCAATTCTCACATCCATACATGACTACAGGAAAAATCACAGCTTTGACTAGATGGATCTTTGTTGGCAAAGCAATGTCTCTGCTTTTTAATACACTGCCTAGGTTTGTCATAGCTTTTCTTTCAAGGAGCAAGCACCTTTTAATTTTGTGGCTGAAGTCACCATCCACAGTGATTTTGGAGTCCAGGAAAATAAAATTCGCCCTTGTTTCCACTTTTGTTCTGTCTATTTGCCATGAAGTAATGGGACTAGATGCCATGATCTCAGTTTTTTCAATGCTGAGTTTTTAACTAGCTTTTTCACTCTCCTCTTTAACCCTCATCAAGAGGCTCTTTAGTTCCTCTTTGCTTTCTGCCCTTAGAGTGGTATCATCTGTATATCTAAGGTTGTTGATATTTCTCCCGGCAATCTTGATTCTAGCTTGTGATTCATCCAGCTTTGCATTTCACATGATGTATTCTGCATAGAAGTTAAATAAGCAGGGTGACAATATACAGCCTTGATGTACTTCTTTCTCGATTTGGAACCAGTCTGTTGTTCCATGTCCAGTTCTAACTGTTGCTTCCTGACCTGCATACAGATTTCTCAAGAGGCAGGTCAGGTGGTCTAGTATTCTCATCTCTTGAAAAAGTTTCCACAGTTTGTTGTTATCCACACAGTCAAAGGCTTTATCATAGTCAATGAAGCAAAAGTAGATGGTTTTCTGGAATTTCTTTGCTTTTTCTATGATCCAGTGGATGTTGGCAATTTAATCTCTAGTTCCTCTGCCTTTCTAAATCAGTTTGCATATCTGAAAGTTCTTTGTTCACGTACTGTTGAAGCCTCGCTTGAAGGATTCTGCTAGCTTCTTTGGCAATGCTTTTTTTTGTGATTGGAATGAAAACTGACCTTTTCCAGTCCTGTGGCCATTGCCGAGTTTTCCAAATTTGCTGGCATACTGAGTGCAGCACTTTAACAGCATCATCTTTTAGTATTTGAAATAGCTCAGCTGGAATTCCATCACCTCCACTAGCTTTGTTCATAGTAATGCTTCCTAAGACCCACTTGACTTCACACTCCAGGTGTCTGGCTTTAGGTGAGTGATCACACCATTGTGGTTATTTGGGTCATTAAGACCTTTTTTATATAGTTAGTTCTTCATTCTTGTCACTCCTTCTTAATTTCTGCTGTTAGGTCTTTGCCATTTTAACATGGGCGTAGCAAAGGACAGAAATGCAAGAACCTAACAGAAGCAGAAGAGTGTGTATTAGGAGAGGGAAAAAGAATAGTATATGTGGATAGACACACAGGCAGACTCAGAGACTCGCACCCTTGTGGCAGTTTAAGTCACTTATATGGGGCATCTCTTCTGGGTTTCCTTTGGCCAGTCATTTTGATTTGCCTGGTTCAGCATCTATATTTGGTATATCTCAGAGTCTTTCCATGCGTGCACACACATTTCTTAGCCAAGATGGATTCCACTCGAGAGGCCTACGGGTAATGAACATCAGTTCGCATCACTCCCCTTTTGACCTCCAAGGAGGCTTTCTGTGCCTGAGAAGTCAGAGGGGGTCTCCTGACTTGGAGAATAAGAAATGCTTGGTCTCTTATCTTCTATCTGGGCAAGGGCCAGCTTCCTCTCTCAGTTGTCCTGCTATTGATATTTTGGAGTTTCAGTCCACAGGATACGAATCACCAGTCATTTTACCCTGGGGGAGCTAATACATACAGAGAATTTGTTATGTGGCAGGCATTGTTCTAGGAACATTTAGGTCCATTTTATAGGTGAAGAAACTAAGTGTGTAAATAATTTTAGAAAGATCACACAACTTGTAAGGATTCAGATTCCTGGAGTCTGGCCCCAAATCCTTAATGGTTTAAGCACCCAGACTCAGAATCCGGACTCATGGAGGACACGGTCTGCCTGTGCTGCTTGCTGCAGACCCGCAGTACACGCACACTGAGGGCTGTGTAAGAACTGCAGACATCGTCCAGAACTAGAGAATGTCATAGCTCAACGTAAACCTAGAGGTGAATGTCATAGCTCAACGTAAACATAGAGGTCATCTAGTCCAGCCCTCTCATGTTACACGTAACAAAAGCAAAACACAGAGAGGGGAAGTGGCAAAGCTGGGACCAGAGTTCCAGGTTCTGGACTCCCGGCAAAGCACTTTCCCCTTCACTCTCAATCCATTTAATGCAAGAGTGTCTACAATGTAAGGAACGTCGAGGTGAGCAGGGCCTGTGTCCTTGGAGGACACAGGACACAGGATGTGCTTCTTGCCCATTTTCATCCCAAGTCACATGGTCTCCCAACTCAGGAGTTCAGCAGGGCCCCGGCCAGGCTCACTGCTGAGCTGTACCTCACAGGGAGGTGTACCAAATGCAACTCACAAGGTCCAAGCCAAGTGCTCCCCTTCCTTCCTCCACCCCAGGGGTGAGAAGCAGGCTGAGAAACATAAATATGGGATTCCTGGGATAGTTCAAAGGAGTGTGGGGACTATGGGACAGAGAAGAGTCAAAACGCCTAATGTAACCAAGCAGGACCCTATGAAGCCTTCCTGGGACGGGCCTTTCCCCATACCCTCCTGCTTTAGCTACCTGTTGTTGTTGCTGACTCACGGAGTGGTATTTGACTCTTTATGACACTATGAACTGAAGCCTGCCAGGCTCCTCTGTTCATGGAATTTTCCAGGCAAGTATACTGGAGTTCAGATCAGTTCAGTCTCTCAGTCATGTCCGTCTCTTTGTGACGCCATGGACTGCAGCACGCCAGGCTTCCCTGTCCATCACCAACTCCTAGAGCCTACTTAAACGCATGTCCATCGTGTTGGTGATGCCATCCAACCATCTCATCCTCCGTCGTCCCCTTCTCCTCCCACCTTCAATCTTTCCCCGCATCAGGGTCTTTCCTGAGTCAATTCTTTGCATCAAGTGGCCAAAGTTTTGGAGTTTCAGCTTCAGCATCAGTCTTTCCAATGAATAGTCAGGACTGATTTCCTTTAGGATGGACTGGTTGGATCTCCTTGCAGTCCAAAGGACTCTCAAGAGTCTTTCCCAACTCCACAGTTCAAAAGCATCAATTCTTCAGTGCTCAGCTTCCTTTATAGTCCAGCTCTCACATCCATATATGACTACTGGAAAAACCATAGCCTTGACCAGACGGACCTTTGTTGGCAAAGTAATGTCTCTGCTTTTTAACACGTTGTCTAGGTTGGTCATAACTTTTCTTCCAAGGAGCAAGCATCTTTTAATTTCATGGCTACAGTCACCATTTGCAGTGGAGCCCCCAAAAATAAAGTCTGTCACTATTTCCACTGTTTCCACCCCTTTACCTGCTCTTTAAAAGTGCTTTGCCAAAACCCTTCTGGGAGCTTGAAGATTTTCAGGGCATGAGCCACTTGGTCTCCTTTTCTGGCCTTGCACTAAATCTTTCTCTGCTCCAAACTCCAACGTTTCAGTTTGTTTGGCCTCACTGTGCTTCAAGCACACAAGTTAACAACTTGGGTTAACAATAACACTGGTCTTACCACCCTGCAAATTTCTCTAGAGAACTCCCAGCCCTGGTTGGCACTCTCTGAACCTTATCTTAGTGGCGCACCTGCGCAGTTAAAAGAAGACTCCTGTATTTCGCTGTACTGGGGATTTGCAAGTCTAAGTCTCCAGAAGCACAGTGAGCCTGCCCCAGGCTGCAGACCAGCTCACTGTAGGACTGGCCTCCTCGTGCCCTGCTCCACACACTGTGTGCTAGTCACTGTTGCTGTCTCCTCATTCTGAATTGATCTTTAATGAAAATCAGGCCACTCGTTTGAAATCTGAGACATTGACACATGGCATTAAATGTTTCAAGGAGATAAGTGTTTCTCAGCTGGGGTAGTTTTGTTTCTCAGGGGATATTTGGCAACACGGACAGACGTTTTTAATTATCACAGCTTGGGAGGCGCTGCTGGCATCCAGTGGCCAGTGGCCAGGGAGGCTCCTCAACACCTTACAAGGCACAGAGAGCGCCCTCAACAAAGAACCACCTGACCCATAACATCGTAGTGTCGGGTCTCTAGATTCTAGAGTATGTTGGGGAAACGAGGGTAAGAGGAGATACAGGGGGCCGTTATTTCAGATTAATCCAAGAAAAAGATAGTCCAAACTGCTGCCTTGGGTCGGGTCCAGAGGGGACAATTAGAAGCCCTAGGTTTGACTTGCCTGTGTGTTTGTGTAAAGGGGAGACTGTCTATCTTCTCAAAGAGTCCTGTGTAATCGACTCCTTGCCTGTCATTCTTAGAGAGGCCTGCCAGCCCAGAGCAAGCATGGGAAGTGAGCCCTGGCTGTGTGCTGCCCAGTCTTGCCCCAGCCTCACCCGGGCTAGTGGGTCGTCCGGATGAAAGTGCCTGCGCACCTGCGCCCAGCCTCACCCGGGCTAATGAGCCATCTGGATGAAAGTGCCTGCGCACCTGCGCCCCAGCCTCACCCGGGCTAATGAGTCATCCGGATGAAAGTGCCTGCGCACCTGGACTCCCAGGAAAGAAACCACGCACCCCGGGACCCTCCCTTCCTCCCCCTCAGGCAGCTCTCCCAGGACCAAGGGGCCACCTCTCAGGCTCCACTGGAGTCTGGCCCACATCTGTGGCCCAGGAGTGGTCTTGGGTAGAAATTCTTGGTAGTGAAGCTCCCCTGTGGGAAACACATCCTCCTCTCAGCCCCTACTTTTCAGCCAACACCTCATACTTTGTGTCGGACCTGATTCCCCTACCTGATACCCCTACTTCCTCAGGCTGAAAGAGACAGGAAAATAGATGCGAGGTGTCACATGGTAGGGAAAAAAGTTTGCGGCACACCCAGTTTTTCGGGCAAGTTGATAGCAAGGAAAATGAATAGCAAATTCATATATCAGGACCAGATTTTGATCTTAGAGTGACTCTGTTCTTTATCTCATGTAAATAAAGGTTTATGCTTTTTTTTTTAAGGCATTGATTCCCATCAATATATGGGAAAATATTTTGGTTGCCTTAGATCTGTTTGTATTTTAGGGCAAGTGCCCAGATCAGATATGAGTTCTTATTGGCTAATCATACTTCATTCCAGAATCTTGGAGGCATTGTTGTTCCTTATTAAGGTTCCTACTAGAGGACCATTTTCTGCAATCAATCCACTCGACAAACTCTGGTGGAGCTCAGGTGAGGGCGAGGCCATGCGGACAAAAGTGAGTAAGCCTCGAGTACTCCCAAACCAGCACGCCGTGGACTTACAAGTAGTGATGGTAACTCATTGCAGCACAGTCTCAGCACACCCCGTCAGCCTGCCCTGTGAGGAAGAATCCCCTAAGTGACATTCTCACCTGATTTTGCCCTCTGTGGAGCCATTATCTGACCTGCCCCTGGAACAGCAAGTGGGGTTACTTCTGCAGGTGCCTAATAGATATATGTTGGATGAGACCAGGACTATGTGAATGCAACTAAAGCCAACAGAAAGAATTAATGAGATATAAAAAGAAAATCACTGTATAAATTCACTTACATGAGGTACCTGGAGTTGTCAAATTCATATAGACTGTCGATGGGTGATTGCCAGGGGCTGGGGGAAGGGGGGAATGTGGAGTTACTGCTTAACAGGTATAGAATTTCTCTTTGGGAAGTTAAAATTGTTCTGGAGAGGGAACACTCTGATATAAATTGTAGCAATTTTTTTTTTTTTTTTGGCTCTGTCTCCGGAAGCCAAGGAAATAAAAGTGAAAATGAACACATGAGACCTAATTAAACTTAGCCTTTGCTCGGCAGAGGAAACCATAAACAAAATGAAAAAATCTACTGAATGAGAGAAAATATTTGCAAACAATATGACTGATTAGGGGCTAATATCTAAAATGTATAAATAGCTCATACAACTCAACATCAAAAAAACCAAACAAACCAATTTAAAAATGGGCAAAACTGAATAGATGTTTTCCTGAAGAGGAAATGCAGATGGCCAACAGGATGCTAATTATTAGGGAAATATAAATCAAAACCACAATGAGATATCACCTCACACTTGCCCGAGTGGCTAGGATCAAAAAGAAAACAAATAACAAATGTCGGTAAAGATGTAGAGAAGAGGGAACCCTCCTACTCTGTTAGTGGGAATTGGTACAGCCACTGTGGAAAACAGTATGGAGTTTCCTCCAAAAACTAAAAATAGAACTACCATATGACCCACCAATTCCACTCTGGGTATATATGAAAACATTTATTTGAAAAGATACATGTAACCCAACATTCATAGCTGCACTATTTATAATAGCCAGGATATGGAAGCAAACCAACTATTTATCAATAGATGAATGAGTGAGTAAAGAAGATATGGTGTATGTACACACACACACACACACATATATATATATATATACACACACACACTACTCAGCCATGAAAAAGAACAAAATTTTGCCATTTGCAGCAACATGGAATGGACTTGGAGGGCACCATGCTAAGTGAAATAAGTCAGAGAAAGACAAATACTGTATGATACCACTTACATGTGGAATCTAAAAAATCCTACTAGTGAATATAACAAAAAAGAAGAAAACTGACAGAGAAAACAAGCTAGTAGTTACCAGAAGGGAGAGGGAAGTGGGGAGCGGCAATATGGGGGTAAGGGATTAAGAGGTATAGATTAGTATGTCTGGAATAAGCTGCAGGATACATTATACAATGAGGGAATATAAGCAATAATGACTATAAAAGAAGTATAACCTTTACAATTGTGAATCACTATATTGTACAGTTGTAACATATAATAGTATACTCAACTGTACCTCAATTTTTTAATTTTAACTAATTTACTTATTTAATTTTGGCTGCCCTGGGTCTCCGTTGCCACATGGGCTTTCTCTAGTTGCGGCGAGCGGGGGTGCCTCTTCTTGCGGTGCTCAGGCTTCTTGTTGCAGTGGCCTCCCTTGTTGCGGAGCACGAGCTCCAGGCACGGGCTTCAGTGCCTGTTGCTTGTGGACTCTAGGCCAAGGGCTCAGAAGTTGTGCTGCATGGGCTTAGTTGCTCCACAGCACATGTAATCTTCCCACAGACCGGGGATCAAACCTGGGTTACTGGCAGGCAGATCCTTATCCACTGCACCACCAAGAAAGTCCTATACCTCAATTTTTAAAAATGTTTTTGATCAATATCTTGTAATAACCTATTATTGAAAAGAAATTGATAAAGGATGTGTGTATATATATCTATCTATCTATCTGAATCACTTTGCTGTACTAACCAGAAACTAGCACAACACTGTAAATCAACCATATTTCACTTTTTAAAAACATTCTGGAGATGGATAGTAGTGAGGGAGATGCAACAATGGAAATATTGTTAAAGCCACAAAACTATAAATTTCGTATTTTAAATCTGAATTTTAAAATTTTTACTGTGATTTTATTTTATCACAGTAAAAATCAGTTAAAATTGAAAAAAAAAAAAAAAAAGAAGAAGCAAAACAGCACTGGGGAAAGAGATAGCTGAGATAAAGGTGCTTTAAAAACACTCTAGCTGTTTCCCAAGAATTGATGCTTTCAAATTGTGGTGTTGGAGAAGACTCTTGAGAGTCCCTTGGACCGCAAGGAGATCAAACCTAAAGGAAATCAACCCTTAATATTCATTGGAAGGACTGATGCTGAAGCTCCAATACTTTGGCCACCTAATGCCAAGAGCCAACTCATTGGAAAAGACTCTGGTTCTGGGAAAGATTGAAGGCAGGAGAAGTGGGTGACAGAGGATGAGATGGTTGGATGGCATCACTGACTCAATGGACATGAGTTTGAGCAAGTTCCAAGAGATAGTGAAGGATAGGGAAGCCTGGCGGGCGTGCTGCAGTTCGTGGGGTCACAAACTCAGACACGACTTAGTGACTGAACAACAACAACTTTATCTGTACAGATAAAATTTATAGTGAAGAATGTGGCCTGGTTCTTAGACTTTAGACTCACTTCAAACCTCTGGGTCCCCTAGCTTCACACACCTGGGGTTTATCACATGGTGATCTGATCCTTCACGAAGGTCTGGGCTGACACTCCTGTGACCCCCAAGGCTCCAAAGAACCTTTGCCTTCAAGAAGCTTGTCTGTTCAGGATGAGATACTAGGATGAAGGTGAAAGTGCTTTAAATATCATGAGTGTCATAGAAGTTATTTTAGAATGTAGATAGGCTCCTGGGCAGAGACTTCCATTCCTCCCTCTCTGTCTAAGGTCTGAGGACATGAGGCTCCTTGCAGGCAAACTGCCCCCACCCCCCCACCCCCCACCACACACCCACCCAGCCCCAACTGCTCTTTCGTTATGTTATCTGTAGAACTGGGCTTGGGCCTCAGTGCCACATTCTGACTTGAGTGCCCCATTCCCAACATATTTCAGTGACACTTGTCCTCTCCCGATGACCTCAGGTGAGTCCAGTGAGGACCCTCCCTGAGAGCCCCCAGACTCTTTCCTCCTTCCTTCCAATTAAAAAATCAGCACACACGTCTATACTCACATACCTGCTTTCTCTGTTTCACAATAGTTGCTGGTGTCGACGCTGTATGGTCACCTGCCCTTGATCAAAGCTCCTACGGGCCATTTTGAACGCAGGCAGAGAGAGGTCAGAGGCTGAGTCTCATTCAGTGTGTGTTTCTGTGCAGCCAGACAGACTCCAGGAACTAATTAAATCACCAGATCAGACTGCCCGCTTTTCTTTCCTCCTCTTCTCCTGCTTTGGGCTCCCCTCCCCATTCAAAGGGCTTCCCAGGTGGTGCTAGGGGTAAAGAACCCATCAGCCAATGCAGGAGACCTAAGAGACATGGGTCCCATCCCTGGGTCTAGAAAGATCCTCTGAAGGAGGAGGCATGGCAACCCACTGCAGTATTCCTGTCCGGAGAATCCCTTGGACAGCGGTGCCTGGCGGGCTACAATCCATAATGTTGCAAAGAGTCAGACACAACTGAAGAGACTTAGCATGCACACTCGCCCCATTCAGAAGGCCCCAGGCCTTCAGGCCTCATCAGCTTAGCTTTGGCCCCAGAGGCCTGTCTGAGGGGCTAAACTGGCCACAGAAGAAGCCCCAGGTACCCAGGCCTCCCCAAGAATGCTGGGCCAGCAGGATGAGGAGGGGGCAGAGAGAGAGGAAGTACGCTGCCTCTCAAGGGATACCTGAATTCAACTCCCCAGGAGAAAGGGGGACTTGAGGCCTGGGGTTGAGGGGTCCTCGAGATATTTCTGGATCCCGTCTTCTTCCCCTTCAGCTCTATTCACCCTCCATCCCTGTGAGCTCTCCCTCAAGCCCAGGGTGGGTGTGTTTCCTCCCTTCTTAGCTCCCACTGTTCACAACTTCCAGCAAGCCTGTCTGCCCCCAGAGAAGAGAGAGAGAGACTGGTAGCATGGAAAGAGCACGAAGCCCTGGGCATGTTCCTTGGCATCCCCCCAGTCCCCCTACTGAGGGCCGTGTGAGGGGAGCTGCAGGGGGCAGAGCTGGGGCACCCCTCCCTCTAGACACCATGGTACCATCAACACAGCCTGGGCACGAGAGAAAAAGAGGTGGGGGACACTGGTGGCATTGCCAGGGTAGAGCCATCTTTTACGTTCTAAATAAAAATCCAAAGGGGTGGGGGTGGGGGGAAACTCATGATATTATTTTTGCAGCTATGACCCAAACCTGGGGAGCCAGGTCAGGGAATGGGGGACACAGGGCGTCCTGAATTCCTGGCCCAGGAAGCCAGGCCCCAGCCTGGACACGGCAGCTTGGCAATGTGACCCACTTCTCACCAGGGCCTGCATGGAAGGGAGACTGAGACCCCAGCGCCAGCCCCACCTCCTGTCCCGGAGACCCCACAGCAGCCTTTCCGCACTCTGAATTTTGGATCCTCCAATGGGCCTCCCATCAGTTTGGCCTCGGATCAGCCTGAGCAGAGACGTACGCGGCTGCTGTCTCCTCACGTCCCAACCCTACCACGCCTCGCTCCTCTCGCCATTCCCGCACTGAGACAATGGGACGACGTGCTCTGCTGCAGAACACAGATGGGCCCGATCGCACTGGCAGTCCTGAGGCCGTCGTGGAAAGAAACCAAGAGGGAACAAGAGGCACAGTGCGTGCCCAGCCCCACCTCAGCCCTGGAACATGAGCCGGAGGGCTGCGCATGCGATCACACAGGAAAGCGCGCCGGAACACGACACAGCCCTGCCCCTCTGCAAACGACCAGAGCCCGCGGCCACACTCGACAGACCCTTCCCCGCTCCCTGGCAGACGGCAGCGTTGGCCAGGCTCGCCAAGCTTGAGCTCTATCAAAAAGTTCTATCAAAAGACCCAGGAGGGAGCTTGTTGAACCTTGGACTGTGCTCTCAGCCCAAGAAGAGAGCCCAAACTGGCAATTGTTCTCACTCTCTCATATCCGGCCAAGCAGCCCTGGAGCAGAGAAAGTAGAGGATCTAAAGGCAGCCATGCTTAGGGCAGCCCCCGGTGTGCCTCTTAGGAGGAGTGGGCTTTGAGGACTTGATAAGTTGTCTGAATCTCCTTTCCCGAATCTGTAAAATGATCCTAATGACACCCCAGGGCTGACTGTATTAAAGGAGAAAATAAGCAAGTACTCCCTGATCTGAGTTACAATTATGGCAATGATTATCCAGTTGCTTGGTTAATCAACATAAATTTATTGATCACCTACTATATGCCAAGGACATTCTCCACATTGCCACATCTTGTCTTCACAACAACCCTAAGAGGAAGATATTATTATTCCCTTTTTACAGACAAGGAAATGGAGGCTGGGCAGCCAGGTTAATCATTTGCTCCAAGTTAAATTGCCAGTAAGTGAAAATTCTTGCAGGTGTGGGGCCTCCAAAGCCCATGCTTTTTGCACAATAGGCCTCTGCCCAGATCTCTAGGGCAGAAAACATGCACAAGAGACTAGACACAAGTGGGTGGAATCAATTAAGATAAGGTTAGTATGAGCAGAAGGTGTGGACTCAGGCTGGAGGAGTTCAAACTCCGGGGAAATTCAGGTGTGCAGATGACAGAAATCAGGTCCACTGTCCAGTGAGCCTGGAGACACCTGGGGCCAAGCTGAGGGCTGGGTGATAGCCTTTTAAAGCACTTATGTTGGGAAGGGGAGTGAAGGGGGCTGGGTCAGTGCGGCAGTTTACAGAGGCCCGGGGGCAAGTATCTGTGAATGTTCTCCTGCTAGAAGCTGTGGCAGCCCCCCTCCCCACCCCCACCCAGGGCACGATTACAACTCGGCCAGGTTCGCCTTCATTTTCTGCAGCTTCCCCACCTTCACCCTCTATCCCCTTGGGGGTTCCCTCCTATCTAAGCACCCAGGGTTTCCAGGTTCACCCCTCCTTCCATTGATTCTCCACCCCTAGAATCATCTAGGGCAGCATCCCCAGCTATTTTGCACCAGGGACCAATTTCATGAAAGACAATTTTTCCATGGACCCAGGGTGGGTGTGGTGGTTTGGGGATGATCCAAGTGCATTTACCACACACTTTATTTCTCATCTAATGCCTCTACTTATCTGACAAGAGGAAGCAGTCTAAGGCCCAGAGGTTGGGGACCCATGTCCTCAGTTCAGTCAGGCAGTTCAGTCGCTCAGTCGTGTCTGACTCTTTGCAACCCCACGAATCGCAGCACGCCAGGCCTCCCTATCCATCGCCAACTCCGGGAGTTCACGCAGACTCACGTCCATCGAGTCAGTGATGCCATCCAGCCATCTCATCCTCTGTCGTCCCCTTCTCCTCCTGCCCCCAATCCCTCCCAGCATCAGAGTCTTTTCCAATGAGTCAACTCTTCGCATGAGGTGGCCAAAGTACTGGGGCACCTTTAAAAACACATATGTGGACCCTAAGCTAGAAATTCCATTTCAGTTGGTTTGGAGGAGGTGAAGAAGGCTGTTAGACAAGGCTGTGGTCCTAGTGTGATTAGATTGACTAGTTTTCTGTGAGTATGGTTTCAGTGTGTTTGCCCTCTGATGCCCTCTTGCAACACCTACCGTCTTACTTGGATTTCTCTTACCTTGGGCGTGGGGTATCTCTTCATGGCTGCTCCAGCAAAGCGCAGCCATTGCTCCTTACCTTGGACGAGGGCTATCTCCTCACCGCTACCGTTCCTGAACTTCAATGTGGGATAGCTCCTCTAGGCCCTCCTGCGCCCGCGCAGCCACGGCTCCTTGGACGTGGGGTTGGTCCTCCCGGCCACTACCCCTGGCCTCGGTTGTGCGGTTGCTCCTCCCCGCCGCCGCCCTTGGCCTCGGGCTTAGGGGTGGGGTAGCTCCTCCCGGCTGCCGCCCTGGCCTCGGGCTTAGGGGCGTGGGGTAGCTCCTCCCGGCCACCGCCCCTGACCTCGGACGCGGGGTAACTCCTCTCGTCGCCACCCCTGACCTCGGATGCTGGGTATCTCCTCTGGGCTGCCCCCCCTGACCTCGGACGCGGGGTAGCAACCCAAGACGGGCGGGTCATGGTGGAGAGATTTGACAGAATGTGGTCCACTGGAGAAGGGAATGGCAAACCACTTCAGTATTCTTGCCTTGAGAACCCCATGAACAGTATGAAAAGGCAAAATGATAGGATACTGAAAGAGAAACTCCCCAGGTCAGTAGGTGCCCAATATGCTACTGGAGATCAGTGGAGAAATAACTCCAGAAAGAATGAAGGGATGGAGCCAAAGCAAAAACAATACCCAGCTGTGGATGTGACTGGTGATAGAAGTAAGGTCCGATGCTGTAAAGAGCAATATTGCATAGAAACCTGGAATGTCAGATCCATGAATCAAGGCAAATTGGAAGTGGTCAAACAAGAGATGGCAAGAGTGAATGTCGACATTCTAGGAATCAGCAAACTGAAATGGACTGGAATGGGTGAATTTAACTCAGATGACCATTATATCTACTACTGAGGGCAGGAATCCCTCAGAAGAAATGGAGTGGCCATCATGGTCAACAAAAGAGTCCGAAATGCAGTACTTGGATGCAATCTCAAAAACGACAGAATGATCTCTGTTCGTTTCCAAGGCAAACCATTCAATATCACAGTAATCCAAGTCTATGCCCCAACCAGTAATGCTGAAGAAGCTGAAGTTGAACGGTTCTATGAAGACCTACAAGACGTTTTAGAACTAACACCCAAAAAAGATGTCCTTTTCATTATAGGGGACTGGAATGCAAATGTAGGAAGTCAAGAAACACCTGGAGTAACAGGCAAATTTGGCCTTAGAATACGGAATGAAGCAGGGCAAAGACTAATAGAGTTTTGCCAGGAAAATGCACTGGTCATAGCAAACACCCTCTTCCAACAACACAAGAGAAGACTCTATACATGGACATCACCAGATGGTCAACACCGAAATCAGATTGATTATATTCTTTGCAACCAAAGATGGAGAAGCTCTATACAGTCAGCAAAAACAAGACCAAGACCTGACTGTGGTTCAGATCATGAACTCCTTATTGCCAAATTCAGACTTAAATTGAAGAAAGTAGGGAAAACCACTAGACCATTCAGGTATGACCTAAATCAAATCCTTTATGATTATACAGTGGAAGTGAGAAATAGATTTAAGGGACTAGATCTGATAGATAGAGTGCCTGATGAACTATGGAATGAGGTTCGTCACATTGTACAGGAGACAGGGATCAAGACCATTCCCATAGAAAAGAAATGCAAAAAAGCAAAATGGCTGTCTGGGGAGGCCTTACAAATAGCTGTGAAAAGAAGAGAAGCGAAAAGCAAAGGAGAAAAGGAAAGATATAAGCATCTGAATGCAGAGTTCCAAAGAATAGCAAGAAGAGATAAGAAAGCCTTCTTCAGCAATCAATGCAAAGAAATAGAGGAAAACAACAGAATGGGAAAGACTAGGGATCTCTTCAAGAAAATCAGAGACACCAAAGGAATATTTCATGCAAAGATGAGCTCGATAAAGGACAGAAATGGTATGGACCTAACAGAAGCAGAAGATATTAAGAAGAGATGGCAAGAATACACAGAAGAACTGTACAAAAAAGATCTTCAAGACCCAGATAATCACAAGGGTGTGATGACTGACCTAGAGCCAGACATCCTGGAATGTGAAGTCAAGTGGGCCTTGGAAAGCATCACTATGAACAAAGCTAGTGGAGGTGATGGAATTCCAGTTGAGCTATTCCAAATCCTGAAAGATGATGCTCTGAAAGTGCTGCACTCAATATGCCAGCAAATTTGGAAAACTCAGCAGTGGCCACAGGACTGGAAAAGGTCAGTTTTCATTCCAATCCCAAAGAAAGGCAATGCCAAAGAATGCTCAAACTACCGCACAATTGCACTCATCTCACACACTAGTAAAGTAATGCTTAAAATTCTCCAAGCCAGGCTTCAGCAATATGTGAACTGTGAACTTCCTGATGTTCAAGTTGGGTTTAGAAAAGGCAGAGGAACCAGAGATCAAATTGCCAACATCCGCTGGATCATAGAAAAAGCAAGAGAGTTCCAGAAAAACATGTATTTCTGCTTTATTGACTATGCCCAAGCCTTTGACTGTGTGGATCACAAGAAACTGTGGAAAATTCTGAAAGAGATGGGAATACCAGACCACCTGATCTGCCTCTTGAGAAATTTGTATGCAGGTCAGGAAGCAACAGTTAGAACTGGACATGGAAGAACAGACTGGTTCCAAATAGGAGAAGGAGTTCGTCAAGGCTGTATATTGTCACCCTGTTTATTTAACTTATATGCAGAGTACATCATGAGAAATGCTGGACTGGAGGAAACACAAGCTGGAATCAAGATTGCCAGGAGAAATATCAATAACCTCAGATATGCAGATGACACCACCCTTATGGCAGAAAGTGAAGAGGAACTCAAAGGCCTCTTGATGAAAGTGAAAGTGGAGAGTGAAAAAGTTGGCTTAAAGCTCAACATTCAGAAAACGAAGATCATGGCATCCGGTCCCATCACTTCATGGGAAATAGATGGGGAAACAGTGGAAACAGTGTCAGACTTTATTTTTCTGGGCTCCAAAGTCACTGCAGATGGTGACTGCAACCATGAAATTAAAAGACGCTTACTCCTTGGAAGGAAGGTTATGACCAACCTAGATAGCATATTCAAAAGCAGAGACATTACTTTGCCAACAAAGGCTTGTCTAGTCAAGGCTATGGTTTTTCCTGTGGTCATGTATGGATGTGAGAGTTGGACTGTGAAGAAGGCTCAGTGCTGAAGAATTGATGCTTTTGAACTGTGGTGTTGGAGAAGACTCTTGAGAGTCCCTTGGACTGCAAGGAGATCCAACCAGTCCATTCTGAAGGAGATCAGCCCTGGGATTTCTTTGGAAGGAATGATGCTAAAGCTGAAACTCCAGTACTTTGGCCACCTCATGCGAAGAGTTGACTCATTGGAAAAGTTTCTGATGCTGGGAGGGATTGGGGGCAAGAGGAGAAGGGGACGACAGAGGATGAGATGGCTGGATGGCATGACTGACTCGATGGATGTGAGTCTGAGTGAACTCCGGGAGTTGGCGATGGACAGGGAGGCCTGGCATGCTGCGATTCATGGGGTCCCAAAGAGTTGGACACGACTGAGCGACTGATCTGATCTGATCTGAAGAAGGCGGATGATCGCCTTAGAGATAAAAGGACTTGCCTAGGTCAGCAGGGAGACCTGGACTCCCCTAAGGCTTCCTAACTTGCAGCTCCATTCCTGCAGGTTGAAATCACAAGCACATGCCGGGGGCCTAGGGGGGTTTGGGGGGGCAGGGGAGGGGTGGGCACCAAGATGAGCACTTGTCCACAAGTATCTTCTAGTGATGGGACTTCCAGGTCAGAGCTCTTCCCTTGGCCTCGCTCTGCCCCTCAGTGATGACCACCATCGCTTTCTACTGGATGTAAAAAGCACGTTCCTTGGCAAAGTCTGACTTTTGGATTTCGAATTCCCAGGTGGCTCGGTGGTAAAGAATCCACCTGCCAATTCAGGAGACACGGGAGATCTGGGTTCAATCCCTGGGTCGAGAAGATCCCCTGAAGGAGGGCGTGGCAACCCACTCCAGTTTTCTTGCCTAAAGAATCCCATGGACAGCGGAGCCTGGAGAAAGTGAAGAACAGGGAAGCCTGGCAGGCTACAGTCAAAAAGCTGGACAAGACTGAACGTGCACACAGTGAAAAATACTTCTTTGAGAATCAGGCTGCTGCTGCTGCTAAGTCGCTTCAGTCGTGTCCAACTCTGTGCGACCCCATAGACGGCAGCCCACCAGGCTCCCCCGTCCATGGGATTTTCCAGGCAAGAGTACTGGAGAGGGGTGCCATCGCCTTCTCTGGAGAGCCAGGCTGAGTAGTGCTCAAAATAAGTTTTCAAATTCCTGTTGACTACAAAGCCTGTAAATAGAACTTGATGCCACTCAGGTCAGCCCTGGGGGCCCTTAGCCTTGGTTTCCAGGTCTTGAATTGAAAAATTGAAAAATAGGGCTTCCCTTGCAGTCCAACGGTCAGGACTCTGCACTTTCACTGAAGGGGATCTGGGTTCTATCCTGGCCAGGGCACTAAGATCCCACATGACATATTGTGAGGCTAAAAGATAGAAGAAAAAAAAAAAGAAAGAAAATAAATACTAATAATATCTAACTCACAAAGCTTTAGCAAGGATAACTGGAAATGATGCTCACAAAGAGAAATGCCTGACAGAGGAATTAGCGCTCAGTCCTCTCATAAACACTCAGGATCTGCTGCAGGCGGATCTGGTGGGGAGAGGACACGGGTCCCGAAGATGCTCCTGTGTTCACAGGGCTCCCTGCCAAGGGGGAACTCAGGCAATTAGAGAGGCAATTAGTACACTGAGCCGTGTGCCCCGGGGACACAGCAGGGACACACTTAACACATCTGAGAAGCTTCCACACATCAAGAAGCTTCCACACATCAAGAAGCTTCCACACATCAAGAAGCTTCCACACATCAAGAAGCTTCCATGAGTTGGGTTGAAGAGGAAGGGAGGCCTTGCAGCCCTGAAGGAAGGGTGAGTACAAGGAAACCCAAGTAACTGCAAGTTACAGCTGAAACAGAAACAGCGCCTTGGTTTCCTAGGGCTGCCGTAACAAATTAGCACAAACACAGTGGATTCAAACCACAGAAATTGATCCGCTCACAGTGCTGCCAGCGAGAACTCCGAATCAAGGCATCTTCAGAGCCAAACTCCCCTCAGGAGATACTAAGGGAGAATCCTTCCTCACTTCTTCCTAGCTTCTGGGGGTCCTGGCCATCCTTGATGCTTGTAGCTACATGATGCTAATCTCTGCCTCTTCTGTCTGTGTCTCTTCTTCCCATAAGGACGGTTGTCATTGGCCTTAGGGCCACCTAATCCAGAGTGAGCTCATCTCCATTACTAATTACACTTGCAAAGACCCTATCTCCAAATAAAGTCATGTGCTGAGGTTCCCAGGGGATATGACTTTGAGGGGATCATGATTCAACCCATCACAGAGAGCAGGGGTGCAAGCGGAGAGAGATGAGATTCTCAGAGGTAGGCTGGGGACACACACAGGCCCTGGACTTCATTCAGGGACATTTGTGACAGGTGAGAGCATTTTAAAATGTAAAGTTTTGAGAGATGTGCTGCCTGCGGGAGGGAGGGCAGACCCTTCCATCTAAGAACAGCATCAGATATTCACAGCAATTTGGTGAGAAGTACTGGTAACTCTCGACAGTCAGTGGGTTTGGTGGTGATCTGGAAGTGGGAAGAAGGAAAGACGCCACATCGCGTTCTCCGGTTTCTGACTTGGGGAGCTGAACGAGGGCACCTGGTAAGAGGAACAAGGGTGGCAAGGAAGGGGATGGGAGACCCCAGTGAGATGCCAAGGTTTCACAAGCTCGGGGGAGCTCTCGGGGCTGTGGAATGAGCCCATGGAAGGACCCGGTGCCATGAAAAGAGAACAATGTGTAGTGTGGGGAGAGAAGGAGGCTCAGACCAGGGAAGCACATTTAGGGCTCAGGCTGATGCAGGGCTCACAACAAAGACTGGGGAAGAGGGAAGAGAGGCCAGGGCAGGGGGCAGTGGGCAGTTACACAGAGACAGTGGCAGTCCTTTCCCTGACCCTCGCGTCCCGTCCAGCTCCCTTTCCACTTCGCTGCAGTGAAGTACTTGACCTCTCCTGAGATGATGGGAGACTAACCTCACAGGGCAGACTGTTCAGTTCCCTGTTATTTACTCAAGCACGTTCTGTGCTCCTGTTACCTAACTGCAGCCTGAAGTGGGCTACCCTGGTTTTACCTCTGTCAGCTTCTTTCAGCCTCAGACCCCTGAGTTATCCAGAGCCTCCCATCAAGTCATCTCTGGCAAAGAGCCCACACCCTCTGTCTGTTCCCTCCAATAGAGCAGAGGTTAGGCCCATGTGGGCTAATATTGATTGCCTGAGATGGGGCTGGTCTGATTGGAGATGTGCCATAAGTGAAAATTACATGCACATTTCAAAGACTCGGCCTGAAAATCAATGTCAAATATCCCACGAATAATTTTGCATTGCTGCTAAGTAGCTTCAGTCGTGTCCGACTCTGCGCGACCCCATAGACGGCAGCCCACCAGGCTCCCCCGTCCCTGGGATTCTCCAGGCAAGAACACTGGAGTGGGTTGCCATTTCCTTCTCCCATGCATGAAAGTGAAAAGTGAAAGTGAAGTCGCTCAGTCGTGTCCGACTCTTAGTGACCCCATGGACTGCAGCCTACTAGGCTCCTCCGTCCATGGGATTTTCCAGGCAAGAGTACTGGAGTGGGGTGCCATTGCCTTCTCCAAATTTTGCATTGATTACATGCTAAATCTACATTTTTAATATATTGAGTTAATTAAAATACATTATTAAGATGAATGTCATGTATTTCTTGGTACTTTTTTAAAAACCTTTTTTTTGGACAGGTATACAGTGCTATATTTATTTATTTTTGGCTGTGCTGGGTTTTCCCTTGCTGCATGCAGCTTTTCTCTAGTTGCAGAGAGTAGGGGCTACTCTAGTTGCCATGCACAGGCTTCTCATTCCAATGGCTTCACTTGTTTGCAGAGCACAGACTTTAGGTGCACAGGCTTCAGCAGTTGTGACTTGCCGGCTCTAGAGCATGCAGGCTTTAGTAGTTATGGTCCCCAGGCTTAATTGCTCCACAGCACGTGGGGTTTTCCCAGACCAGAGTTCAAACCCATGTCCCCTACATCAGCAGATGGACTCCTATCACTGTACCACCAGGGAAGCCCTGTACTTTTTTAAAACCTAACATTATACACGTGAGTGAAAGTGAAAGTCGCTCAGTCGTGTCTGACTCTTTGCAACCCCATGGACTATACAGTCCATGGAATTCTCCAGGCCAGAATACTGGAGTGGGTAGCCTTTCCCTTCTCCAGGGGATCTTCCCAACCCAGAGATCAAACCAGGTCTCCCGCATTGCAGGCGGATTCTTTACCAGCTGAGCCACAAGGGAAGCCCTTACACATGTGACTTGCATTATATTTCTTTTGGGTAGTACTGCCCTGAGACCTTTTTTGATGTCACAATTTACTTGAAACAGAACGTTTTCCAGAGTCCACATGGCACAGGACACGAGAAGGGAGGATGGCATGCTGTATGTTGCATCTGGTTTTTCAAGTTCTCATTTTATTTCTCAGAACTCACACGATTCCCTCTCACTTCCCTAACTTTTTTTCCCCTAACTTTTTAGATGAGAAAACCAGAGGTCAAATTTAACTTACATCTCAGTTCCTGTATTTTTTCTGGTAACAATCTAATGGTGGTAACAGTTTTTAAGGAACCCCCTTCAGTTCAGTTCAGTCACTCAGTCGTGTCCGACTCTTTGCAACCCCATGAACTTCAGCACGCCAGGCCTCCCTGTCCATCACCAGCTCCCGGAGTCCACCCAAACCCATGTCCATTGAGTCGGTGATACCATCCAACCATCTCATCCTCCATCGTCCCCTTCTCCTCCTGCCCTCAATCTTTCCCAGCATCAGGGTCTTTTCTAATGAGTCAACTCTTTGCATCAGGTGGCCAGAGTATTGGAGTTTCAGTTTCAATATCAGTCCTTCCAATGAACACCCAGGACTGATCTCCTCTAGGATGGACTGGTTGGATCTCCTTGCAGTCCAAAGGACTCTCAAGAGTCTTCTCCAACACCACAGTTCAAAGGCATCAATTCTTCGGTGCTCACCTTTCTTCACAGTCCAACTCTCACATCCATACATGACCACAGGAAAAACCATAGCCTTGACTAGACAAGCCTTTGTTGGCAAAGTAATGTCTCTGCTTTTTAATATGCTATCTAGATTGGTCATAACTTTCCTTCCAAGGAGTAAGCGTCTTTTAATTTCATGGTTGCAGTCACCATCTGCAGTGACTTTGGAGCCCAGAAAAATAAAGTCTGACACTGTTTCCACTGTTTCCCCATCTATTTCCCATGAAGTGGTGGGACCGGATGCCATGATCTTCGTTTTCTGAACGTTGAGCTTTAAGCCAACATTTTCACTCTCCTCTTTCACTTTCATCAAGAGGCCTTTGAGTTCCTCTTCACTTTCTGCCATAAGGGTGGTGTCATCTGCATATCTGAGGTGATTGATATTTCTCCTGGCGATCTTGATTCCAGCTTGTGTTTCTTCCAGTCCAGCATTTCTCATGATGTACTTCTGCATATAAGTTAAATAAACAGGGTGACAATATACAGCCTTGACGAACTCCTTCTCCTATTTGGAACCAGTCTGTTGTTCCATGTCCAGTTCTAACTGTTGCTTCCTGACCTGCGTACAGATTTCTCAAGAGGCAGGTCAGGTGGTCTGGTATTCCCATCTCTTTCAGAATTTTCCACAGTTTCTTGTGATCCACACAGTCAAAGGCTTGGGCATAATCAATAAAGCAGAAATACATGTTTTTCTGGAACTCTCTTGCTTTTTCTATGATCCAGCAGATGTTGGCAATTTGACCTCTGGTTCCTCTGCCTTTTCTAAAACCAACTTGAACATCTGGAAGTTCACAGTTCACGTATTGCTGAAGCCTGGCTTGGAGAATTTTAAGCATTACTTTACTAGCGTGTGAGATGAGTGCAATTGTGCGGTAGTTTGAGCATTCTTTGGCATTGCCTTTCTTTGGGACTGGAATGAAAACTGACCTTTTCCAGTCCTGTGGCCACTGCTGAGTTTTCCAAATTTGCTGGCATGCTGAGTGCAGCACTTTCAGAGCATCATCTTTTAGGATTAGAAGTAGCTTCACTGGAATTCCATCCATCACCTCCACTAGCTTTGTTTATAGTGATGCTTCCTAAGGCCCACTTGACTTCACATTCCAGGATGTCTGGCTCTAGGTGAGTGATTATACCATCGTGATTATCTGGGTCTTGAAGATCTTTTTTGTACAGTTCTTCTGTGTATTCTTGCCACCTCTTCTTAATATCTTCTGCTTCTGTTAGGTCCCTACCATTTTTGTCCTTTATTGAGCCCATCTTTGCATGAAATGTTCCCTTGGTATCTCTAATTTTCTTGAAGAGATCTCTAGTCTTTTCCATTCTATTGTTTTCCTCTATTTCTTTGCATTGATTGCTGAGGAAGATTTTCTTCTCTCTCATTGCTATTCTTTGGAACTCTGCATTCAAATGGGTACATCTTTCTTTTTCTCCTTTGCTTTTCACTTCCCTTCTTTTCACAGCCAGTTGTAAGGCCTCCTCAGACAACTGTTTTGCCTTTTTGCATTTCTTTTTCTTGGGGATGGTCTTAATTCCTGTCTCCTGTACAATGTCATGAACCTCCATCCATAGTTCATCAGGCACTCTGTCTATCAGATCTAGTCCCTTAAATCTATTTCTCACTTCCACTAGTCATAAAGGATTTGATTTAGGTCATACCTGAATGGTCTAGTGGTTTTCTCCAGTTTCTTCAATTTCAGTCTGAATTTGACAATAAGGAGTTCATGATCTGAGCCACAGTTAGCTCCCGGTCTTATTTTTGCTGACTGTATAGAGTTTCTCCATCTTTGGCTGCAACGAATATAATCAAGCTGATTTCGGTGTTGACCATCTGGTGATATCCATGTATAGAGTCTTCTCTTGTGTTGTTGGAACTCCCTTAGACAGTAATAATCATAGTCTCATTATGTACATAAAATGTCTAATATAATTTACATCATCCCATTGGCTCCAAAAAGAAAATACCTTAAGACTTCCAGCATAAAATATTTTCATTTTAAAATTTTGTTTATACACAATAGAAAATTAAACAGTACAAAGAAATGGAAAAGTCTGCCTCCCACCCCTGACTTGCTCCCTCTTGCCGCCCTCCGCTTCTCCCTCCTCCCTCCACTCTCCACTTCTCCCTCCTCCCTCCACCCCTGGGAGCAACACGTCCTGTGTATCTTCCTAGTGCTGGTGATGCACAAACACAGTCAAATGTGTGTAGACATATGGGCATTTTTGAATTAGCTCTTCAGAACTTTATTATTATTATTCTACTATTTTAACCATTTTAACTGTATGGCTCACTGGCACTAAGTACATTCACATTGTTATGCAACTCTCACCACATATATAGGCATTAAAGAAAAAAAACTTAAATATCAGCAGACTGTACCCACATTCCACGTGTTACCGTTTGTACTTAGCACCTTATCTTGGAAATATCGGTACACCAAGGCCTGCCTTTAACTGATATGTCGTATTTAAATGCAAAGAATTTTATGAATCATAAAATACATTCAAATCAGGAAACTAAGTTCAAGGAACCCCAGTTTTCCTTGACGGAGACAATGACAGAATAAGGGTGGGACCCAGGCCGACTGATTCCAGTCCGAGCCTGCTTGGACTGGAATCTCCTTGACCTTCCCCATGTCCCCATCTATGAAAGAACAGAAACAATTCCTGACCCACCTACCTGAAGCTGACGTGGAGACTGAAAGAGCTAGTAAAACCCAGAATGTACTATTCAAACAAGAAGCAGCAGCATCGCTGTCATTGTAACTTTTTTTCTTAACGTTTTTCATTGTGGTGAAAGTCACATAATACAAAACATACTGCTTTAACCACGTGCAACTGCAGAGTCCAGTGGCACTAAGTACATCCGCATTGTTGTGCCACTCTCACCATCATCCACCTCCCGAATTTTTCACCTTCCTAACCTGAAACTCCAGAGAAGGCGATGGCACCCCACCCCAGTACTCTTGCCTGGAAAATCCCATGGGTGAAGGAGACTGGTAGGCTGTAGTCCATGGGGTCACTAAGAGTCGGACACGACTGAGCGACTTCACTTTCACTTTTCACTTTCATGCATTGGAGAAGGAACTGGCAACCCACTCCAGTGTTCTTGCCTGGAGAATCCCAGGGATGGGGAAACCTGGTGGGCTTCCGCCTATGGGGTCGCACAGAGTCAGACACAACTGAAGCGACTTAGCAGCAACCTGAAACTCTGTCCACATTGAATCACTAAGTCCCCATTCTCCCTCCCCACCCCCACCCCCCCCACCCCCCAGCCCCTGGCATCTACCAATGTACTACTGACTTTATGAATTTGATTATTCTAGGTACCTCGTAAAAGTGAAATCAAACAGTATTTGTCTGCATCTAATAAATATATTTATTTTTAATGTATTTTTAAGGTTAACTTAATGTATGCCCTACATACAGACTGTACCTTCCTTCTGTTCCCCTTGTGCTTTCTAGGTTCTCATTGGTTATCTATTTTATACATAGGAGTATACCTTTGTTAATCCCAACATCCCAATTTATCCCATCCCCACTTCCCCCCGAGTCACACCTTGGAGAAATTTCAGCAACATAAGGGAGGGCAGGTGTACTGAGGCAGGGGGACTCTTCCTTCCTTTGAATCACACCGTTCCTGGGCCCGTACTATTGGCCCCCACCCAGCACTGCTCTAGATCCTGGCTGCCTCCTTAAGAAGGTTTGGAATGTTCTGAAGGGCTCAGGTGTGATGGCTGAGACTCTTCATCTCCTGGGGAGGAGGTGGCCCCCAAGGACAGGCTTCCTCAGGAAGGAGACTCCTTTCACAGAACCGAGACATAAACACAGACAGACACAGGCCCTGGAAGTCTGGAGCAAGGTGAGTGGAAAAGTGTCCTCAGCCCAGGAGTGGCTGGTGGTTTATGTACAGCTGGCTGCAGGCTGACATTTTCCAGGCCCAGGCCCAGGCCCAGTACAGGAAGCTGACTGCGCCCACCAGCACAGCTCCAGCCCAGACACCGGGAGGAAGGTGAGCAACGGGAATTGCGGGGAATCTGGCTGGCCCAGGGGTCTGGCTTGCACCACCCATTCGAGCAGTCAGCTGCTTAAAGGGGGGCTGCCTCATTTCACGCGGTGGCCCTGCCCACAGCCTGTGTCTGAGGTTTGCTTCTTAATTGTTCCTGGGTCTCCTCTGGCAATCAGGGTCTTGGGAGGGAAAAGGAGGGGGAGACGGAGGAGACAAATTCCAGGGAAGAAAAAGCAAACCCAGACTTAGCCTGGCTAAATCCAGCCACAGGCTAACCAGCCTGAATGTACCCCACATGTCTTCCCAACTTTTCCAAGATGAGCCCATGGCCCGCAGATGTGCAGGAAAGTTATGCTTACGCTGTGTGATCACAAAGACTGAGCTTCCCCAGGAAGGTTCTGGAGTCTGTTAGAAGAGCCCACGAGGCACAAATCTCCAGAAAATACACCTAACCTTGGCTCCTCACCTTGGCAAAGATTCACACTGCCTCCGCCCAGAGAGGTGGAAGGCCAGTCCACTCATCCTGTTTATAGAAAAGCGGCGGGCAGGGCAAGAAGACAAGTCCCAGCCTCTAACAAGGCTTCCCACCAGCCTGCCCTGTTTGAGCAGTTCCTTGCCACACTCAGTCAACCATTCTTTCTTCCTAAAGTCAGCCGGTTGGTGTCAGCCAGTCAGTGATCTATGCAGCTAGTCCTAAGAAAGAAACAAGTATTCAAGACTAAACATTCAGACACAATGCTGAGACTCATCCACTTAACAAAGAAGTTAATGATGAAATTTCTCGGAAGAGACAACCTTCCTAGAGCATATAAAACACAACTTAATTATGTTGTATCAGTGTATTCACAAAATTTTTTTTGGTATAAACCTAGAAAAGTGTGTATGCTTGAATATAAATGTATTGGTTGTGCTGTCTTTTTTAAAATAATTTTATTTATTTATTTAGGCTGTGCTGAGTTTTTGCTGCTTGAGCTTTTCTCTAGGGGTGAGCTGGCGTCTCTGCGGTGTCTTCTCTTGTTGCGGAGCACAGGCTCTAGGGCCCTCAGCCTTCAGTAGTTGCGGCAAGTGGGCTCAGTAATTGCGGTTCCTGGGCCCTAGAGCACAGGCTTAATTGTTGTGGCCCACTGGCTTAGTTGCTCTGAGGCATGTGGGATCTTCCCAGACCAGGGATTGAACCCATGTCTCCTACATTGGCAGGCAGATTCTTTACCACTTAGTCATTCAGGAAGCCCTTGTGTTATTTTTCAGTTCTCAGGATAAAAACTTGACTTAGGCAGGTTTAGGGATGGTATCATTATTTCTACCATTCAGGTCAGGAAAGTGAGACTCGGAGTCTAAGCAAAAGCAGACATCCCTTCGGCTCCACAATGACTGGCTGAGGGTTCTATTTCTCAACCTGCCAAAATCCCACTGTTGTACCTGTACTGTTTACAGAAAGTGGAGTAGAGGGTACCAGGGGCTGGGATGAGGAGGGAAAGGGGGGATATTACTTACTTTGTGAAGAATCTCTATTTGGGATGATGGAAAAATTCTGGAAATGGATAGTGGTGACGACCACAAAACATTATAAATGTACTTAGTATACACTGAGAAGTATACACGGAGAAGGCGATGGCACCCCACTCCAGTACCCTTGCCTGGAAAATCCCACAGACGGAGGAGCCTGGTAGGCTGCAGTCCATGGGGTCGCAAAGAGTCGGACATGACTGAGCGACTTCCTTTTCACTTTTTACTTTCATGCATTGGAGAAGGAAATGGCAACCTAGGAAAAGAACACCTCCAGTGTTCTTGCCTGGAGAATCCCAGGGGTGGGGGAGCCTGGTGGGCTGCCGTCTATGGGGTCACACAGAGTCGGACACAACTGAAGTGACTTAGCAGCAGCAGCAGCAACAATACACTGAATGTACACTTCAGTTCAGTTCAGTTCAGTCGCTCAGTCGTGTCCGACTCTTTGTGACCCCATGAATTGCAGCACGCCAGGCCTCCCTGTCCATCACCAACTCCCAGAGTTCACTTAGAATGATTAAAATGGTAAACTGCATATATTGATATATATATATCGGCTTCCCTTGTGGCTCAGACGGTAAAGAATCCGCCCGCAATGTGGGAGACCTGGGTTCAGTCCCTGGGTTGGGAAGACCCCTTGGAGAAGGGAAAGCTACCCACTCCAGTATTCTGGCCTGAAGAATCCCATGGACTGTATAGTCCATGAGGTCACTGAAAACCTCCACGTACAAGACTCTGGGCTGTGTGCTGTGAGGTGGGGAAAGGAGACAGGGTCAGCACCTTCTGTGAGCTCCTAAGTCGGCTTGATAATGTGTGAGATAACTGCTGCAACGCAGCCTCTCTGGGAAATGCATAGAAACCGCCTCCGGCCAAGGGAAGGCTCCCAGAGCTGGACCTAGATGGGCTGGTAAGATGTGATCGGTGTCTGAGGAGGAAGTAGGTGCGCCACACCTGTGGGGCGACTGATACCTGGGACCGATGGCCTTTGGAACATCCAGGGGAGCAGTGAGAGGTGGGCAGAGAGCAGGTCAGTCTGAGAAGAAGATCTGAGTGAGGGCAGAGAGGCAGATGAGGCTGGACGGACACTGGAAGTGGACAGTAGGGTGTCCACCGGACTCTGGGAACCTGGAGATTCCAAATGTGCCCACCAGCTTCCTGCCACTTCCAAAGTGAGCGGTAGACAGGCTGGGTACGGCTGGGTTTTTTTAATGTGGGGAATGTATCCAGCAAAGATCATCTGTGGCCCACTTAGCTAGTGTGCAGGTCCCTGCCAGCCCCAGACACCCACCAGCACCCAAGGGAGCTCTGAGCTTCCCCAGCCTGACCTGGAGGCCTGGAGGGCCCATGGGCTCTTGAAGAGCTTGCCCTCAGACAGCAGAGACTTCCTGTCCCATCAACCTCTGACCACACACCCTCCCACCATTGCCAGCTAAAGTGGAGGAGAGGGAAGCCCTGAGGCTCACAGCAAAGCCTCAGTGCGCCCCCAGGAGTGCTCAGATGGCGTCTGGGCCAGCCAGACCTGCTTGGCCATCTACTTGGCTGCAGGATACACAGAATGTACCTTTGGGTGCCTCCAGCAGGTGAGTGTGTGTGTGTGTGTGTGCATGCACACATGTGCAGATATGGGCTTTCCAGCACAGGTGTTGGGTAACCTAATGTCCAGCCCGCAGCCAAAGAATCGAGACAGGCTTTGCCTTTGAGGGGGCCGACAAGCAAATCTTCTGAGAAGGTTGTTGTCTCTGAGAACCCCGACGTCACAATCCTATTGCACCGAGTCCTCCCTATTCTCATGGACAGCCTGTCCAGCAGAAAGCAAACGCAGAGCTGCCCATGAATTCAAGCTGTGTGCCTAAGTTTCCACCAACACCTAGGGATGCAATAAGTGCGAGCTGATCTAGTGGTAAAGGGGTCAGAGGAAGACCAAGCCCAGGGGGTTTGAGCCCATGGGAGTGAGGAGGACTTGTTCAGCCCTTGCCCCCTTCCCTTAGGGTGATGGTGATGGAGGCCAAGATCCTGTGACTGATGGGAAAGGAGAGAAGTTATAGATTTGCTGCAGCAGAATCTCTGGGGCATTAGTAATCATGCATTAAAATTTCCTAACACTTCCCAGATGGAGAAAAAGATTGCGAATCAGCTGTCTCAAGGAGAGAGACATGAAGAGGAGCCTTCTTTCAAGTTGAATCATGTGCCCAGAATAAATCAATCCACACTGCTGTCGAATCCATCTACTGGACCCTCACTGTAACTCAGATTCTTTTAAAAAATATTTATTTATTTACTTATTTATTTGACCACACTGGGTCTTAGTTGCAGCATGCAGAATCTTCCATCTTCATTGGAGCATGTGGGATCTAGTTCCCTGACTAGGGATCAAACCCTGGCCCCCTGTATTGGGAGCATGAAAGCTTAGCCCCTGGACCACCAGGGAAGTCCTATAACCCAGATTCTTGCGTCATTCTCTCAGCCACCTTCCACATCTCCCCCGCCCCAGCCTGATTCCAGTTTAGCCCCTTTACTATCCCTGTCATCCACTGCCTGTCATTCCGTTAGGACTTCATTTCAGACCCTGTTAAGAAAACCATATGATCACCAGCTTCCAGACTCCACTGCCTCCACTCTGCACACTCCAGGATCCCCCTTCAGATTGGAAGAAATAAGAAGAATTTGGAGTCTTTTCCCCCCAAGCAAGTGGGCATCCATATGTGGGCGAAATCCGAGCATACTCAGCATGCAACCTTCTGGTGTTGGGATGAACATGCAGGCCAGGCCTCAGCCTTGCCAGGATGCCGGGCACTTGGCCTCTTTAAATGCAAATGTCCCTTGTGGCAGCCTTGGCCCCTTCTGCAGGGGTGGCGGCCACCCTGGAAGGAAAGACAAGATTTAAATTGGTAATCAAGCACTGTACCAGATTGGACTCTGACCTTGTTCAGAATTCCACTGGCCCGTGTTCCCTGACTGGCCACCCCCCTTTCTGCCCAATTGTTCCCTTGGGTAGCGGCCTGCTATCTAGGCAGTAAGGCAGGCTGTCACCAGCCGCTGCCTCCCTGGCTGCCTTCCACCTGGCTGGATTGGAAGCCCTTAGAAATCAAACAGCTCTGCCTTTCCAGTCTCTTTGCTACCTCTGCTGCTGGAGCACGAGAGTGGTCTGCATGAGGCCTGCGTGCAGGGCATGGGAAGAGGTGAGGGCAGGCCCAGGAAGCTTCTTTTATGCATTTTTGGTTACCAAAGCAATTCCCAAACAAGGTCAGGAATGGCCAGTGTGGGCCCACATGCCTGCTACATCCATGGAAGCAGCTGGAGCCAACGTTCATTCTCTCCAGCTCCTTCCCCTGCCCCAGAACACCCTCTGCTTGCTGCAAAACACTACACTTTTGCTCTTTTCTTTTTCCTGGAAAGTCTTCCACATTCTCTTCTGCATATTTAAATTCTGCCCTTCCTCCCAGGGCCTGGAGAACCACTAGCCTCTATAGAGTACTTGGCAACCCTATCATCCCATCACTTAATGGCAAATAAATGGGGAAACAATAGAAATAGTGAGAGACTTTATTTTCTTGGGCTCCAAAATCACTGCAGATGGTGAGTGCAGCCATGAAATTAAAAGAAGCTTGCTCCATGGAAGAGAAGCTATGACCAACCTAGACAGCATATTAAAAAGCAGAGACATTACTTTGCAAACAAAGGTCTGTCTAGTCAAAGTTATGGTTTTTCCAGTGGTCATGTATGCATGTGAGAGTTGAACTATAAAGAAAGCTGAGCGCCCAAGAATTGATGCTTTTGAACTACAGTGTTGGGAGTCTTGAGAGTCTTGAGAAGTCTCTTGGACTCCAAGGAGATCCAACCAGTCAATCCTAAAGGAAATGAGTCCTGAAAATTCACTGGAAGGACTGATGCTGAAGCTGAAACTCCAATACTTTGGCCACTTGATGTGAAGAACTGACTCACTGGAAAAGACCCTGATGCTGGGAAAGACTGAAGGCAGGAGAAGAAGGGGACGACAGAGGATGAGATGGTTGGATGGCATCACCGACACGATGGACATGAGTTTGAGCAAGCTCTGGGAGTTGGTGATGGTCAGGGAAGCCTGGCGTGCTGCAGTCTATGGGGTCGCAAAGAGTCGGACACAACTGAGCGACTGAACTGACTGACTGATCCTTCTCTTACCTCCTCAATTCATGATTCAAACCAAGTAAGTATGTAGGGCATTTAGTTGCATGGTGATTTGCCATGCTGTCTCACTGTTTTATCTCCCTAACAGGATGGTAAGCTCCCATGGCTTGTGTATTGCCTAGAATTGGCACTTAAAAGGTTTACCAGGAATCAGTGGATGAAAGGACAAATGAATGAATATATGGGTTGTGTTGGTCAGAGCAAAGTTTTCTTGAACACCCAGAATTCTTCCCAAGAAGAGAGCTCTTCTTTCTATTGGCTTTTGTCGCATTGATGGAAACTTTGCTTCCAATGCCTCCAAGAGCAGAGGGAAACCAGGAGTGTTTCACCAGGAGGAGTCACTAGCCAGTTGAATTTCCACCAGCATGCAGGGCACCGATGACTGCTGGGACCAGATGTCCTGCCCTTTTTGATCTAATTAGGATCATAGAATGTGCCCACATGAAGCTTTGGTTCCTATAAATGCACACAGTTTCTAAGTGCAGAAGGGACCCAGGCAAGGCTGTCCTAAACAGAGAGCATGTGAAGGATGCAGAAAACAGGGCTGTTGAATGGAGGCAGGGAGGAGGCCGGGTGTCCAAGAGACATGAAAGAGCTCCCTACTCCCTCTTCCCCAGCCAGGCTCCATCTGTCCATGTCTGCTCTCCCACCCAGGTGAGCAAGAGCCAAAGATGGGGCCAGGACAAGGGACAAGACTGGGAGTGGAGTGGAGGATGGATGGTTAATTCAGGTGGTTCATCTGAGAGACAGCACCTTGAGTGCAGCCCCATCGGAATGCAGGGCAGCTACCACGCATGTGTTAGCCATCCAAAGCGGAAGCAGAGAGGGAGGCTCGAAAAGCCAACAGAGGAACTTCCCGGGTGGTCCATTGGTTAAGAATCCACCTTGCAATGCAGGGGAAGCAGATTCAATCCCTGAGCAGGGAACTAAGATCCCACATTCCACGGAGCAACTGAAGCCAGCAGGCTGCAACTACTGACCCTGCGAGCTCTGGAGCCCATGTGCCCCAACTAGAGTCAGATGCCACAGTGCAAGATCACACGTAACGCAGCAAAGGTCTCGTGGGCCCCAGTGAAGACCTGAGGCCAGCAAAGGTCTCGTGGGCCCCAGTGAAGACCTGAGGCAGCCAAATAAATTTTAAAAAATTTAAAAAAGGCAGTGAAATAGCAGACCACACAGGCAAGAAAGAAGATCTGGAAAGAGAGATGAAGGGAGGGCTGTTACATCTTTGTACACAGAGGGCCCAGGGGTTAGGATAGCGGGTCATTGATGCGCTCTGTCCAGGGGCTTCCGCCTGCCATCTCAGAAGGAAGTCAGGAGCTGACAGCCAAGCACAGAGCAGCCTGTGTGGGACCCCATGTGCCATTGGGCTCCTCTGTCCTAGGCTGCCATGAGGGCAGGGATCCTCTGACAAACAGAGGCTGTGTGCTCATCTCCTGGGCAGAGGAGGGGCTCAGAGATGAGAACATGAACGGACGGGGAGGTGGCAGCATCCTACCTACAGGCCAGAGGACCGAGTGTGGTGGGGTGTCAAGGAGTCATTCTGGGGCTCCCCGAGGAGCAGAAATGCCCACGTGAGGTTTCCCAGCAGCACCCCACCCCTGGGCCCTTCCCCTGTCTCGGGGCCACTCACCCGCCTGTGCACGCAACCCCATCACTGATGAGAGTGAGCTGAGTTTGCCAGCTCCACTCCTGTCATTACTCACACCCTTCCCAGGGAAAGGAACAGACGCGGAGGAGAAGGCAGTCGCCCTGAGCTGACCTAACTCTCAGCTAACTCAGCCCCTTTCTCTCAAGAGGGATATTATGACCCATTTTACGGCACCTACTGACATCAAAACTGTTCGTCCCAGAACAGGCGTCCAGGTCAGAGAACACCCCACTCCCCGGGTGTATTTCCTCCTGCTCCAGAACGTCCCCCAGGACCCCGGGAGGAAGGGCAGGCAATGAAGGAGGAGAGTTCAAAGGCCCAGGTTTATGTACAGGGGAGCTTCCTCTCCCACTCTAGCCAGAGACACGGAAGTTAATATTCTCAGAACTGGGGAGGCAGGGGTGTGTGCAGATGCCGTGGGGAGGGTGGGTCAAACAGCTGGCGCGTCTGATGACCACACGCTCCTGAGAGCACACACATGGCACCGCCGAGGCGGGGACAGAAAGCAGGCCAATTCGGAAACCAGTGCTCCATCCCCAATCCCTCGGCACTGGTTAGGACCCTGGTTCCCATACCTGGCCGGGTGGCAGAATCACCCAGCGAGCTCAGTGAACATGCAGATTCTTGGGGCCCTCTGCAGTCCTGCCAAGTCAGAACCACGTGGGGTGGGGAAACTGGGGTATGTGTGTCCAACAAGCTCCCCTGGGGTTCTCAGGCTGCATTCCCCTCCCTGAGTTTAGAGTTGCTGGATTTGAATAGGGTTCCTTGCAAATTGATGATGGTCTTATTCGAGGCCACAGACAGTCCTCCCTAGGCAGACCCTGTGCCCAGAACATGGAATGGATGGGCCAGATCTACTCTGAGAGAAGCACCTTACAGCCTGAGCATCCCGCTGGTGCACTGGGCCTCCCCTTTGATCATCTGGGATGGGGTGACTCCCATTACCCCATAGGACCGCTTTCCTAGCATTTTATTTGTTTCCACAAAATCAGCTATTACACATACTTGATGACGGAAACTTGAATGCTATTCTTCCTCCTGTTTAACATGTGTGCCAACCAACCTCACCTCCCAAAGGTAATGTGAACACCCAGCACCCACTGGCTTGTTCAAGATGAACCCAAGGTCACTAAACCATTATTTTATTTTCTTTGGAGCTTCTGTTTGCCTGAACAACAGGCTGCAAAGCGATTTGGAAAGTCAGGCTTAGACCTAGGGTAAAATGGGCAAATGGGCAAAATGCCTGGCCAGAAGAAACAGTTTCTTATCTTTTTTTTTTTCTGTTTTTTTTTTGTTTTTTTTTTTTTTAACGTAAGGTATTATAAGGTCACAGAAAAAAGAGTACTGCTTCCACGTGGCTGGTGCTGAACCTTTGCAATTTACCAATGACATCTCACCCACTCATGAGTTTTCCTAGATCTGAATCACCCACGGTGAGGCTTACTTAAGTGGAGAAAAATTCCTGAAATGAATGACTTGCATTGTGGCTTGGGAGGCAATGCCACAGAAACACTCACTCTCACCTGCACCATCAGGCCTGATGGCTGATGAAAGTTGGTGGGAAAGGTTGTGAAACTGGGGATTACAGAAACAAAGTCTCAGGCGGGTAGAGGGAATTCTGCTAGCAGACTGCTTTCAGGGTTGAACAGCAGCTGTTCCCTGCCTCTCCGACTTGCTGGCCTCTGCCCTGCAGATTTTGGACTCACTAGTCTTTGCAGTCACATCAGCCAACTCCTTAAAATAAATCTCTATATACACACATCCTATTGACAAATGCATGGCCCAAGAGACAAGACCACGCTCACACACCCGCCACCAGCCCAGCAAAGGAGACCTTTAGTCCCAGACTGTCACAGTAACGAAATCAGCACTGACCTAGACTGCGTTTCTATGTGGCTTCTGGCAGGGACACCAAAGTGGTATCCAGGGCGGAGTCCGTGTCCTCCAGTGACTTTCCAACTCGCCACCAAGTTAAGGAACTTCAGCACAGAAAAGGACCCCAGTGGAGCTTACCTAGTCCACCTCCTCTGTTTTACTGATGGGGAAACTGAGGTTCTGAGAGGGGATGGGACCTGCCCCAGGCAGCACAACCTGACAATGGAAAAGCTGGGGTGAGTTTCTGAGGAGAACATTCCAGACAAGAAGAGCGTGAGTGTGAGTGTGTGTGTGTGTGTGTGTGTGATGCTCACACTGAAGATGGCGGGAAGGTGAGGGTAAAGACTGAGGAGAAAGAGGAGGGGGAAAATGCGGGCTCAAAGGGAATGTTCATGTGCTCACCAGGCATCCCACATTTTCCTCACAAACTCAGGTTTCTGAGGAACAGAGTTACTA
This sequence comes from Bubalus bubalis, assembly GCF_019923935.1. Classification (NCBI taxonomy): domain Eukaryota; kingdom Metazoa; phylum Chordata; class Mammalia; order Artiodactyla; family Bovidae; genus Bubalus; species Bubalus bubalis. The sequence goes on from NC_059178.1 coordinate 12,907,254, forward strand.
ACCGTGCTGTTGGCTGAGGCCCAGCCCAGAGAGGGAGCCAGCTCGCGTGCTCCCCGTGGGAGTCTAGGAACATGGAAGCGGAGCTCAGGCAAGCTGTCTAGGCTGGAATCTGAGGCAGGTGGTGGGTTTTAGTTTGTGTAACTACAGGAAATAGTTGAGGTGAACGTGAGACAGAGAGGGAAGAGAACTCAGGACACAAGAACAGAAGTTGGTGAAAGGAGACGAGCAGGAAAATAAATGGAGGCCCAGGAAAACCAGGAACGTGTGTGGTGTCAGAAGATTTAAGGGAAGAGTAGGGTTTTTTTTCCTTTCAGTAGGAAAAAAACAGGTCAAAAGAATCAAATTCGCTGAGAATGGGCACACTGGCTCTCACAGATGGGCCTTTGGTGCTGCAATGAGAGCTGGTTGCGTGGTTGACGGACAAGCCAGAGAGACATGAGCCCAGGTGAGAACCCAGGGGGGACATGGTGGAGAGGGCAGGTACAGAAACCGCCTTCCAGAAGGTGGGATGAACAGTGGCAGGGGGGAGGCAGGAGGGAGGCTTTTCTTTTTCTTAAATGAATGAGACTTGAATGTGTTAAATGCAGATGGAAAACAAACTAGCCCAGGGGAAAGGGCTAAAGACCTGGGAGAGAGGAGATGTTTAAGGGGAACACACTGTGAAACAGGGGGTGCCAGTGTGGCGGTGGCTAAGAGGAGATCACAGGGACTTCCCTGGAGATCCGGTGGTTGAGGCTCCGAGCTTCCACTGCTTCCAACCGGGGGGGCACGGTTTCAGGGAACGAAGAACTCACGCAGTGAGATGCACGTGGTGTGGCTATGCAATGTGGTAGTCATGCAGTGTGGCTAAAAAGAAAGAAAGAAAGACAGTTTGGAACAACAAAAAAGAGAGAGAGACAAGCATGGACACAACGTCCACTGTGACCCAGAGAAACATCAAAGGGTGCAAACAAAGAGAGAAGGTTTGCTGGCCAGGAAGGGGAAAGGTCGCTTCTGGTTATCTGTATTTTTCTCTTCTTTTTCTAAATAAGAGTGCCTTCATCTTTGGGACACAGGCTCGTTCAAGTTAGAGGAGGCACCGGAGGGTGACAGGCTTAGAGCCCCTGGGTGACTGTCTTCCAGGGCAGGTGGTCATTCCAGGCATGCATCTGATATGGCCTATGAAATGGAGATTGACTTCAAACCCAGACTGATAAAACAATGCTCTCAGGCTACCAGCTCACGGTGGCCACAGTGTGAGGCTCTGTGGAGACACATGACCATAGGTGTGCTTGTGCAGCCCTGGGCCCATGTAGCCACTCATCATCCACCAGACCCCTGGGACTCCCTGGACAATACCTGTCTCAGTCCATTTGGACTGCTATGATGCAGTGCCAGAGACTGGATAGCTTATTAACAGCAGACATTTATTTCTCCCAGTTCTGAAGGCTGAAATTCCGAATCAGGATGCCAGCATGGTCAAGTAAGGGCCCCATTCTGGCTTTCTGGTTGTATCTTCACATGTTGCAAGAGGCTAGGGAGCTCTCTGAAGCCTCTTTTATAAGGGCACTAATCTCCTTCATGAGGGCTCCACCCTAAAGGCATTAGGGGCCACCTCCCAAAGGTCTCATTTATGAATACCATCACACTGAGGATGCCGCTTCAACATAGGAATTCTGGGAACACACATTAAGACTGCAGCAAAGCTCTAAATCCCCCTTCCCCAAGAGTGGTCATCACAGTCCCCCCAGGTCAAAAATACATGTGGCTACATTCAATATCCTTTCCTGTAGCTCCTGGAGAGCCAGAATTCTAAGCTGTTGATCCTTGTTTCCCTGCTCAAAATTGCTCTCAGTGTGAAACTGATGCATTTTTGGCTGAATTCAAGTCCTGATGCAAACAATTTGGCTCAGCCACCACTCAGAGATGGCTCCCAGAAAGACCCTCCTCTGGTGCTGGCCTGCTTCACATGAGAGAGTTTTAACAAGATGTCCAGAGGAGATAATGCCACCCCTGCCCTACTCCCAGCAGCCAGATCAGAAAGGAGAATTCCATATCTTCAACCCTTCCTAGCACTGCTGCCTTCCAACCAAAAGAGAATTGCTGGGAGCTTGTAAAGCCCCAAGCCCTCAGCTTCATGGTCCAGCACGCAGTTCCTTTGCCTTTCCCCTTATTAATTCAACAGCAGTGAGTACTACAAAGACATGGGCCGAATTCCAACCACGTCATCACTGGGGAGACAATAAAATGCCTGACTGACTCTAAAGGCTGTATCTGTCACAGAGATAAAGGCCAGTCTCCGATCCTCTCCAACAACGCGGGGCTCAGAGTTCAGCCCAGCAAAGTTTGGTTTGCTCATGGCAGAAACCGTGAAAACCTTTCCTGCTTGGAAGCCCCCACTGGCCCTTTTATAGGACAAAACCAGCAAGAGAGATGAGTCAGCAGACGATGCTGCCTGTTGGAGGGTCCCGAACTGGGCTGAAAGAGCCCCACACCCACATATACCCATGTGGACCACAACATGCAGGCCCGTGTGGTCTGATTTAGCAGATATCAGGAGGAAGTGTCTGGACAAGATATCTGGAGTCCAGCTGATTTGCAATCAAGAGTACCATTCCTGGACTTCCCTGGTGGTCCAGTGGTTAGGAATCTGCCTGCAGGGGACACAGGTTTGATCCCTAGTCTGGGAAGATCCCATATGCCACAGGGCAACTAAGCGTGAGTACCACAGCTACTGAGTCCACGCTCTAGAGCCCATGCTCCTCAACAGGAGAAGCCACTTCAGTGAGAAGCCCACACACCTCAACTAGAGAGAGCCCCTGCAGCAATGAAGACCCCGCGTGGCCTAAAGTTTAAAAAAAAATAAACTACTATCCCTTACCGCAAAGACTCACATTTTTGTTTCATTTGATCCTCAAAACTAGCCCATGAGCATCTAAAATACGTATTCCTATTCCCATTTTGGGCTTCCCAGGTGGCACTAGCGGTAAATAATCTGCCTACCAAAGCAACAGACATAGAGAAGCAGGTTTGATCCCTGAATCAGGGAGACATCCTGGAGGAGGATATGGCAACCCACTCCAGTATTCTTTCCTGGAGAATCCCATGGACAGAGGAGCCTGGCAGGCTACAGTACATGGGGTTTGCTAAGAGTCGGACACGACTGAAGTGACTTAACATGAATATTCCCATTTTAGAGATTAGAAAACTGACACCCAGGTTGTGAAGCATGCTTGGATCTTAAGTGGCAGAACCACTCAGGTCTTCTGACTCCTTGTTCCTGGCTTTTTCCTGTGAAAGCACACTGCCTCTATTTTTTAGAGTGGTCATTGCATTGAAAGTTAGAAGCAAACTCTGAAGATGCTGTAGTTTCTTCATCTTCTCAAGGCCACTTGGCAGCAAAGCATCAGAAATGGTCTCCTCAGAGTTAAGGTGTAAGAACCACTCTTTGGCGTGAGCTCTGACCAAGTCACAACACACACTCTTGCTGCCTGATCAGAGCCAGAAGGTGAGGAAAACTGTCTCAGGATATCTGCTCTATCCACCAACAGAGATTCCATCCAGGCCTTCGTGGGGTCACATCTTCATGGCATCAAGGGCAGACAGGGTTCCTTCAGTGCTTTGGCTGTAGACCAGGGAGGTGGCCTTTCCTCCCAAGGGGCTGGGTCTGCTCTTGCTTGGATTACCTTGAGAGGTTGCTTACAGCATAGGCCAGAACTAGGGTCTGTCCAGAGCAGATCCAGTGAGCAGACCCCAGAAGAGTGGTCCCAGGAGTTCTAAGACCACTTCATGGGCCTCTGGTTACTTTCAGAACAGGTCTGAATGGGTCTGGTCCTAACTGCCACTTCCCATTGGAGTGCACGTGTATGGCTTCACATGAACTTGCATCACCAAGAACGTGCTTTGACTGTCAGGCTATGGTCGTCGTCTTGACTCCTTAATTGCATGGGAAGTGACATGAGGGCAGGAAGATGGGCAATCGGTTTCCCAGAGCCATCACCTCTCATTTCTCAGTCCTTTACCCTCCACAGAAGCCCTTCTTCCCTCTCAGGTCCTTGACATCCCTACAGGCTCTTCCTATCAAAACCTAATCTCAAGAAGGGATTTACAGCTTCAGCAGAATCCAAGTCAACTGGAGCTGGAATGATGCCTTGACTCTCCAGGCAAGGAGAGTGTGGTCATGGCAGCCCTTAAAGGTATACTTCATGCTCAGAGACCAAGACCTTCCCAAGAACATCATCTGTGAGAGGTCAGAGCCTTTCACTTGCAATTTCTGTTTACAAAATCCTCGCCGATGACTCTGCTTCCTTTGAAGACTTTGCATGACCCTAGTAGGAACAAGGAACTTGGCACCCACCGACACGGTTTCCGGGAACACAAGTGAGCCACTATGGGTCCAGATACCTGATATGAATGTTTGAACTTGCACATCGACATGTATTCCCAAGACACTGGTCCCGGGTTGACAAGCAGAGAAACCACGCCTCTTCTCTAGGTCACACGAGCGTCACCAGCCACGCTGTGGCTCCAACGCCAGGAAAATTAACAGTTCACTCCCCCTGGGGCTCCCCAGGTAGGCAGGGGCTGGAAGCAGCAGCCCTCATCCTGCATCTTATTCACACAAGTCTGAACTGTCAGGGCACATTTTTGGAGCACCTACTTTGTGCCAGGCACCTGGATAGGGGCTGAGAAACCCAAGCTGCGTGGGCCCAGTTCCTATGCTCCTCATGGCCAAGAGGAAGACACGGAAGAAACTGACAATTCCGTTTACCACGTGGGTGCCTTGTCACAGCTCTTAACACGGCTGGGGTGCTAGGAGAGGAGCACCCCTAACCCAGACTGGAAGGCACGGGGATGCTGGGGTGGCCAGAGAGGCAGGCGTCCACCCACAGAGATGATTTCAGTAAAACAGGGAAAGTGAAAGGATAGAGATATTAACCAAATCTGTCTTAAAAAGAAGTGTTCCTAACTCCGGCTCCCCTTTTGTTTCTTTTTATCATCTCCCACCCTTCAAAGCAAAGATTTTTGAAAGTGTCTTTCACTCATTCCCTGCTCCACTGAAATTGCTCTAAAATCACCAGTAACCTCCTGATTGACAAGCCAACATGCCTACCCTTCATCTCCTAATTCCCTGTGGTCTCTGGTCTCCCAGCCATGCCCTCCTCTAGTGTCAGTCTCCCTGACCCCACCCTCCTGCCTTGCTGCCCACCGGACTCCTCGGGAATTCTCTTTTCGACTCTCCTCTTTCTTTCCCATTGCTCATTCTCCCTGGGGCCACCTGACCCCGCTCCAGCTTCCAACCGCCTGATGATATAAAACATTTGCCAAGTGCCTAGCGTGTCCCAGATAGTGTGCATAGCACGACCCATGTATTGTCTTCCTTGTACTCCTACAATTGTGTGAGACAGGACTAAGATTCCTTTCTTACAGAAGTGGAAAGCAACACACTTGTAGACTGTCTTGCTCAAGTTCGCCCAACTAGTAAGAAGCGAAGCCAGGGTTCAAATTCAGCTGGAGTCTTAAACATCTTCCCGAGTCCCCAGGTTACACCACCTCTGACCGTCTTTCATGGATTCCCTCCCCTTCATCCAGACACCTATGCTCAACTTCCCATGAGCAGGCCCACCCCTGGGCACCTCAAACGTACTATGTCCACAAGACGGCTTGGATCCTTGCCCCCTGCTGGCCCTGGCCCTCTCCATCGTCCCTGCCTCCTTCCCGTCACGTACATGGGCTCCCACCCCAGGCCCTGGTCTGCATCATCCCTCACTGCCTGCTTCCTCTCCCACCCTCCTCGCCTGAGTCTCATTCCTTAGCTGTCTCACTTCCACGTCATCTCCCCCGTCTGTCCTCCACACTTCAGATTTCTCTTTCTAAAACATGACTCTGACCACACTATCCTCTTATTCAAGTCCTTCACTGGTGGCACAGTGCCCTCAAGTCAACCTCCAAACCCTTTGGCTTGGAAGGTAAAAACTTTTTAGGACCCAGTCACCTGCCTCCCCATCTTGTCTCTTCCTCTCTCCCAGGCCATCTACGGCCCAGTCACCTCGACCTTGAGGTCCCAGGAAAGTCCAAAAGTATCCCATCCGGTGACTTTGTATGTGCCTTTTCCTCTGTAACACCTATATGGTAAACCCTGCGTGCGTGCCTGTGAAGTTGCTCAGTCATGTCTGACTCTTTGTGACCCCATGGACTGTATCCTGCCAGGTTCCTCTGTCCACGGGATTTTCCAGGCAAGAATATTGCAATTGGTTGCCATGTCTCCTATCCATAAAATACCTGTGTCTCTATGTCTCCTGCATTGGCGGGTGGTTTCTTTACCAGTGGGATTCCCCTGCAGCTCAGCTGGTAAAGAATGTGCCCACAATGCGGGAGACCTGAGTTTGATCCCTGGGTTGGGAAGAACCCCTGGAGAAGGGAAAGGCTACCCACTCCAGTATTTTGGCCTGGAGAATTCCACGGACTGTATAGTCCATGGGGTCACAAAGCGTAGCGCCACCTGGGAGGCCCGTGGTTAACCCTACTCATCCTTCAGTTCAGTTCAGTCACTCAGTCGTGTCTGACTCTTTGCCACCCCATGAATTGCAGCACGCCAGGCCTCCCTGTCCATCACCAACTCCCGGAGTTCACTCAGACTCACGTCCATCGAGTCAGTCATGCCATCCAGCCATCTCATCCTCTGTCGTCCCCTTCTCCTCCTGCCCCCAATCTCTCCCAGAATCAGAGTCTTTCCCAATGAGTCAACTCTTTGCATCAGGTGGCCAAAGTACTGGAGTTTCAGCTTTAGCATCATTCCTTCCAAAGAAATCCCAGGGCTGATCTCCTTCAAAATGGACTGGTTGGATCTCCTTGCAGTCCAAGGGACTCTCAAGAGTCTTCTCCAACACCACAGTTCAAAAGCATCAATTCTTCAGCGCTCAGCTTTCTTCACAGTCCAACTCTCACATCCATACATGACCACTGGAAAAACCATACTCATCCTTAAACATGTTCAAATGTCACCTCCTCCAGGAAGCCCTTCATCGCTCCTCCCTTCACTCCTGCCCAGGCACATTTCTGTACCTACTCCTCAGTCTTCGAAGAGCATCAGATGGCATGTAACTGATCACTCAGTTACATACCCCTGCACCCCTAACTAAGTTGTATGGCCCTCTTTGTAGATGTTTACTTAGTGATCTTTGCACAGTGCTTGACAAAATCTTTAATCAGCATTGATTGATTGCTTAGTTGATTCATCAATTAAGTATAAAACAAGGTCCCCTGTGAAGAAACTGCAGTCCAAATGCAAAAGAAAGTCAGTCTTGGGCGAGGTGATGAAAGATACTCATGCCAAGATGGAAGATACTCATGTGACCAGGAGTCACAGCCCTCTGAAACCAGGAGTCACAGAGGGCTGCAGAAACTTGGGGGAGGAAGATATTGAGAGCGCTTAGAGGGTTGGAGGAGCAGGAGTTTTCCTGGATGGGAAGCAAGTTAATCCACGCACAATCCATGCAGAACCCCAAGCTCTGGCTTCACATACACCTGGTTTCTTTCCAGCAGCAGGAAGAGTTGAGCAGAGATTGGTGCCAATGAGCACCCAGGGTCCCTTGCACATAATTAACATGTCTCTGGGGGAGGCCTGAATCCCACAGTCTGGGATGCAGACAAAGGGGATCTGTTCCAGTTATGCTAATTGCTGCCTCTCTCCCACAGAGGATGGAGCAGTGAGAGATTCCAGGAGGCAGCCATGCGGGAGGGAGAATTCCTTAGCTCAGGCAGCCTGACCCGCACAGGGAGGGGCCCTGCCAGCTTCACCTGAAAAAGCCGGATGCAGAGCCAATGTGTCAGCACCATGGGCTGTCTCTGAGAGGTGTGCTTTGAAGACTAGGCAGCTTCCTATCCAGGCACCCTAAAGCTTAAAACGGCACTTTAGAAAAATTGCTTTCTCCTGAAAGCTACTTTTTAAATGCAAATGACCCTGGAAGAAGTAGCCAGAGACGTTCCTAAGACCTTTGTATAAATGGGCAGGTGTGCCGCTTTATCCAAAGGATCTGCGGGCCTGTCAAGGCAAGTGCCTGAGCTGTGGAGGAAACATTAGAGAAGTCAGGGGGCCCCAGGTCACAAATCCACTCCTGCTGCATGTGTAGCCTGTCCCCCCATCCCCTGACTATTGCCCAGAGGCCCGGTTCGGGACTGGCCTTTCCTTCTGCCACCATCCTGGACCGGAGACCTCGCTAGTACCCAGGGGTACCCACCACACCATTCTAATGCCTCCTTCTCCACAGCTTCCTCCCCTAGGAATATCAGCAGCACCCCTGAGGCCACGGGCCCCTCTGTAAGTTTACAGCTCTCAGATGCTCCATAGGGTGCTGGTCCAGGATTTTGAGGGGTGGGGTGAGAGCGCTCGCAGGGTCTCTCCAGCTCCAGCCTGAAGCAGATTCGCAGCAAGGGCGTGTTGAGACAGATCACCTACAGTTTCTGCAAGTCTGAGGTCGAACCTGAGAACTGGCCTTTCTAACAAGTTCCCCGGTGATCCTGATGCCTGTGCAGGGAACCCCCTCAGAGAACCACAGCTGTGTAACCTTGTCACTCAAACTGTGTTCTGCAGATCAGTATCCCTGACATCATCCGAGAGCCGGTTAGAAATGCTGAACCAGAGCTGCAGTTTAACAAGGTCCCAGGTTACTTCTGTACACAATAAATTTTGAGATGCCTTCACCAAAGCAGTGTTTCTCCAAGTATGGGGCAGACCACCTGCATCAGCATCACCAGGGAGCTTGTTAATAACAAAGACTCTCCTGTGTTCACAGCAGCACTATCCACAACAGCCAAGACGTGTAAACAGCCTAAATGTCCATCGACAGAGGAATGGATAAAGAAGATGTGGTGCATACATATGATGGAATACTACTCAGCCATAAAAAAGAAAAACAACGCAGCAACGTTGATGGCAAACACAGATGATCATACTAAGTGAAGTAAGTGGGAATGACAAAGACAAATATCATATGATATCAATTACATGTATGTGGAATCTAACCTATAACACAGACATTCATTATACGTAGAGTCAAAAGAGAAAGGACACAAATGAACTAACAAAACAGAAAGAGACTCAGAGAACAAACTTATGGTTGCCCAGGGGGAAGGCTGGGGGGAAGGGATAGTTAGTGAGCTTGGGATGGACATGTGCACACTGCTATATTTAAAATGGATAATCAATAAGGACCTACTGTATAGCACATGGGACTCTGCTCAGTGTTACGTGGAAGCCTGGATGGGAGGGGAGTTTGGGGCAGAATGGATACGTGCATGTGTGTGGCTGACTCCTTCACTGTTGACTCCCAACTATCACAGCATGGTTAATCGGCTCTACCCCAACATCAAATAACAAGTTTTTAAAAATTAGTAATGATGTCTTTAGAAAACTTCCAGAAAGGAAAAAGGATATTGTCAGATTCCTTCTAAGGTAACACTTCAATTTTCTATTAACAATATGTGACAACATCTTTTTCCTTCAGTTCAGTTCAGTCGCTCAGTCGTGTCCGACTCTTTGCGACCCCATGAATCGCAGCACGCCAGGCCTCCCTGTCCATCACCAACTCCCGGAGTTCACTCAGACTCACATCCATTGAGTCAGTCATGCCATCCAGCCATCTCATCCTCTGTCGTCCCCTTCTCCTCTTGCCCCCAATCCCTCCCAGCATCAGAGTCTTTTCCAATGAGTCAACTCTTCGCATGAGGTGGCCAAAGTACTGGAGTTTCAGCTTTAGCATCATTCCTTCCAAAGAAATCCCAGGGCTGATCTCCTTCAGAATGGACTGGTTGGATCTCCTTGCAGTCTAAGGGACTCTCAAGAGTCTTCTCCAACACCACAGTTCAAAAGCATCAATTCTTTGGCGCTCAGCCTTCTTCACAGTCCAACTCTCACATTCATACATGACCACAGGAAAAACCATAGCCTTGACTAGACGGACCTTTTTTGGCAAAGTAATATCTCTGCTTTTGAATATGCTATCTAGGTTGGACATAACTTTCCTTCCAAGGAGTAAGCGTCTTTTAATTTCATGGCTGCAGTCTTTTTCCTTACATCACAGCAATTAATAAGCATTATTATTCTTTTTCATGGGCTTCCCTGGCAGCTCAGTTGGTAAAGAATCCTCCTGCATTGTGGGAGTCCTGGTTTCGATCCCTGGGTTGGGAGATCCCCTGGAGAAGGGAAAGGCTACCCACTCAGGTATTCTGGCCTGGAGAATTCCATGGACTGTATAGCCCATGGGGTGGCAAAGCGTGGCACACGACTGAGTAACTTTCACATAACATAACGTTCTTTTTCAGTTTTTGCCAGTCATATTGGTAGAAAGTCATTATCTCATTGTTACTTTAATTTCCAGCTCCATATTAATAAATTGAGCAATTTTTCCTAACAAAAAGAAAAGAAGCATCCTGAAAGCCCAATTCTACTGCATTACGTTGTTCCTTAAGGTAACTGACTTCCTTTCTTAAACTGCAACACATGAATTAACTCTTGGTCACACATATCTTAGCGTGAATTTGTTTATCATAAGGTTTCAGCCTAAGTTATGCTCTTTCTGAAGCTTCTCTCCCGTCAGTTTACTGAGAGATGGGGGAGGCACTAAACTGAGGTGACATGGGCACTTGAGCCTCAAGTCCAGTTTGATGACAAAAGCCGAGGATGGTTTCACCATATCTTTCAAAACCAGTCCTTGCTCACAATTTTATACCGAATTTGCAGAGGTGAGTGTCTTGTGCAGATATAAGACAGTAAGTGAACATAAGAGTTGGTTTAAAACTTGAGTGAAATGGGGAGGAGCCAAGATGGCGGAGGACTAGGACGGGGAGAACACTTTCTCCCCCACAAATTCATCAAAAGAGCATTTAAACGTCGAGTAAATTCCACAAAACAACTTCTGAATGCCGCAGAGGACATCAGGCACCCAGAAAAGCAGCCCAACTCTTCGAAAGGAGGTAGGAAAAAATATAAAAGACAAAAAAAGACACAAAAAAGGGAGGGATGGAGTTCCGTCCCGGGAAGGGAGTCTTAAAAAGAGAGAAGTTTCCAAACACCAGGAAACCTTCTCACTGCCGAATCTGTGCCGAGCTTTGGAAGCACAGAGGGCAACATAAAAGGGAGGAAAAAAAAAAAAACAATTAAAAATCGCAGATTGTGAGCCCTACAGTAACTCCCCCAGCGGAGAAGCAGCGCAGACGCCTGCACACGGCATTAGCAAGCGGGGGCTGGGCAGGGAAGCGCGGCGCGGGCTGTGTCCCTTAGAGTAAGAATCGGCCCAAATGTCCTGAGCACATTTGAGCGAAATAATTTGGGCTAGCAAACCAGACTGTGGGATATCTACCACGCGAAAAGCCAGCCCTAACCTAAGACACCGCCAGGCCCGCGTACAGAACAAAGGAATGAACAGAGATAGCCGGCTGCAGACTTTCCCCCTCCGGTGACAGGCAGCCAGAGCCGTAAGGGGGCAATCGCAGCCCCAGAGAGACGCTGTCTATAAAACTGTAAGCAGGCTTCTTTGCTAACTAAAACTTCTTGGGGGTCTGGACGGTCAACATCTGCCTGAGAAGGTGCTCCGGTTTTACACCCAGATAACCGAGTGGCGGGGAGGCGATAAGTCCCAGCATTGGCGCCCGCCAAACACATCACCTGGGCTGCTCGGACCTGGGAAGAGCACAAAACGCAGGCCCAACCGAGTCTGCGCCTCTGAGGACTACCCGAGTGCCTGAACCTGAGCGGCTTGGACCTGGGAGTTCAGCCCAGGGCCGGCCTCTGATTGTTCCCGACGGAACAACCTAGAGCCCGAGCAGTGTGGGCAGGGAGGCTACACGCGCCGTGAGCGGGGGCAGACCCAGTGTGGCTGAGGCACTGCGAGCGCACGCCAGTGTTATCTGTTTGCAGCATCCCTCCCTCCCTCCCCACAGCGCGGCTGAACAAGTGAGCCTAAATAAAAAAAAAAAAAAAAAAACTGTCCTCAACCGTCCCCTTTGTGTCGGGGCGGGAACCAGACACTGAAGAGACCAGCAAACAGAAGAAGCTATAACAGAGGGAAACGCCATGGAAGCTACAGGCCATAGATTAAAACCCTGTGGTTACTACGGATTACATAGGAAGGGGCCTATAGATCTTGAGAAATATAAGTCGGACTAAGGAACTAGCCAAAAATGAACTGAACCCACAATACTCACAACAAAACCAGAGAAAGACCTAGATATATTTTTACTATTTTTACGATCAATCTTTCTTTCTTTTTTTTTTTAAATTTTAAAAAAAAAAAAAATTTTAAGTCCTCTATTGTCCTTTAATTTTCACTTTTATAACTATTACTTTGCAAAAAAAAAAAAAAAGACCCTATTTTTTTTTTCTTCTTCAGCAAACTTCATATATATATTTTATAATTTTTTGACCGTGTTTTTTTTTTTTTTTTTTCTTTTTCTTCTTTTCTTTAACATTGTATTTTTGAAATTCCAAACTCTACTCTAGATTTTTAATTTTAGCCTTTTGGTATATGTTATCAATTTTGTACCTATAGTTTCTTTCATAATTTCTGTGACTTTTTTTTCCTCTGTTTCTTTCTCTTCTTCTTTTATATAACATCGTATATCTGCAATTCCAAACTCTACTCAAGATTTTTAATTTATGCTTTTTGGTATTTGATATCAATTTTGTATCTGTATTTTCTTTATAATTTTTGCAACATTGTTTTTGTTGGTTTGTTTGTTTTCTATCTTTATTTTTCTTCTTCTTTTTTTAACATTGTATTTTTGAAATTCCAAACTCTACTCTAGATTTTTAATTTTAGCCTTTTGGTATATGTTATCAATTTTGTACCTATAGTTTTTTTTTATAATTTCTGTGACTTTTTTTTCTTTTTTTTCCCTCTGTTTCTTTCTCTTCTTCTTTTATATAACATCGTATATCTGCAATTCCAAACTCTACTCAAGATTTTTAATTTATGCTTTTTGGTATTTGATATCAATTTTGTACCTGTATTTTCTTTATAATTTTTGCAACATTGTTTTTGTTGGTTTGTTTGTTTTCTCTCTTTATTTTTCTTCTTCTTCTTTTTTTTTTTTTTAACATTGTATTTTTGAAATTCCAAACTCTACTCTAGATTTTTAATTTTTGCTTTTTGGTATTAGTTATCAATTTTGTACCTGTAGTTTCTTTATAATTTTTGCAACCTTGTTTGTTTTTCTTTGTTCGTTTTTTCTCTCTTTCTTTTCCTTCTTCTTTTCAATAACATCGCATTTTTGAAATTCCAAACTCTACTCTAGATTTTTAATTTTTGCTTTTATGTATTTGTTACCAATTTTATACCTTTAAGAACCCAATCTTCAGGACCCATTTTTCACTAGGGTACGAGATTACTGGCTTGACTGCTCTCTCTCCCTTTGGACTCTCCATTTTCTCCACCAGGTCACCTGTATCTCCTCCCTAACCCCTCTCTACTCTACCGAACTCTGTGAATTTCTGTGTGTTCCAGACGGTGGAGAACACTTAGGGAACTGATTACTGGCTGGATCTGTCTCCCTCCTTTTCATTTCCCCCTTTTATCCTTCTGGCCACCTCTGTCTCCTGCCTCCTTCTTCTCTTCTCTGTATAACTCCGTGAACATCTCTGAGCGGTCCAGTTGTGGAGTGCACATAAGGAAGTGACTACTGGCTAGCCCACTCTCTCCACTATTGATTCCACCTCATCTCATTTGGGTCACCTCTAACTCCCTCCTCCCTCTTCTCTTCTCCATGTAACGCTGTGAACCTCTCCAAGTGACCCTCACAGTAGAGAAACTTTTCATCTTTAACGTAGATGTTTTATCAATGGTGCTGTATAGAAGGAGAAGTTTTGAAACTACTGTAAAAATAAGACCGATAACTGGAAGTAGGAGGCTTAAGTCCAAACCCTGACTCCAGGGAACTCCTGACTCCAAGGAACATTAATTGACAGGAGCTCATCAAACGCCTCCATACCGACACTGAAACCAAGCACCACACAAGGGCCAACAAGTTCCAGGGAAAGACATACCAAGCAAATTCTCCAGCAACAAAGGAACACAGCCCTGAGCTTCAAGATACAGGCTGCCCAAAGTCACCCCAAACCATAGACATCTCATAACACATTACTGGACATTTCATTACACTCCAGAGAGAAGAAATACAGCTCCATCCACCAGAACATCGACACAAGCTTCCCTAACCAGGAAACCTTGACAAGCCACCTGTACAAGCCCACACACAGCGAGGAAACGCCACAATAAAGAGAACTCCACAAACTGCCAGAATACAGAAAGGACACCCCAAACTCAGCAATTTAAACAAGATGAAGAGACAGAGGAATACCCAGCAGATAAAGGAACAGGACAAATGCCCACCAAATCAAACAAAAGAGGAAGAGATAGGGAATCTACCTGATAAAGAATTCCAAATAATGATAGTGAAATTGATCCAAAATCTTGAAATTAAAATGGAATCACAGATAAATAGCCTGGAGGCAAGGATTGAGAAGATACAAGAAAGGTTTAACAAGGACTTAGAAGAAATAAAAAAGAGTCAATATATAATGAATAATGCAATAAGTGAAATTAAAAACACTCTGGAGGCAACAAATAGTAGAATAACAGAGGCAGAAGATAGGATTAGTGAATTAGAAGATAGAATGGTAGAAATAAATGAATCAGAGAGGACAAAAGAAAAACGAATTAAAAGAAATGAGGACAATCTCAGAGACCTCCAGGACAATATTAAATGCTACAACATTCGAATCATAGGGGTCCCAGAAGAAGAAGACAAAAAGAAAGACCATGAGAAAATACTTGAGGAGATAATAGTTGAAAACTTCCCTAAAATGGGAAGGAAATAATCACCCAAGTCCAAGAAACCCAGAGAGTCCCAAACAGGATAAACCCAAGGCGAAACACCCCAAGACACATATTAATCAAATTAACAAAGATCAAACACAAAGAACAAATATTAAAAGCAGCAAGGGAAAAACAACAAATAACACACAAGGGAATACCCATAAGGATAACAGCTGATCTTTCAATAGAAACCCTTCAAGCCAGGAGGGAATGGCAAGACATACTTAAAATGATGAAAGAAAATAACCTACAGCCCAGATTATTGTACCCAGCAAGGATCTCATTCAAGTATGAAGGAGAAATCAAAAGCTTTTCAGACAAGCAAAAGCTGAGAGAATTCTGCACCACCAAACCAACTCTCCAACAAATACTAAAGGATATTCTCTAGACAGGAAACACAAAAATGGTGTATAAATTCAAACCCAAAACAATAAAGTAAATGGCAACGGGGTCATACTTATCAGTAATTACCTTAAACGTAAATGGGTTGAATGCCCCAACCAAAAGACAAAGACTGGCTGAATGGATACAAAAACAAGACCCCTACATATGTTGTCTACAAGAGACCCACCTCAAAACAGGGGACACATACAGACTGAAAGTGAAGGGCTGGAAAAAGATTTTCCATGCAAATAGGGACCAAAAGAAAGCAGGAGTAGCAATACTCATATCAGATAAAATAGACTTTAAAACAAAGACTGTGAAAAGAGACAAAGATGGTCACTACATAATGATCAAAGGATCAATCCAAGAAGAAGATATAACAATTATAAATATATATGCACCCAACACGGGAGCACCGCAGTATGTAAGACAAATGCTAACAAGTATGAAAGAAGAAATTAACAATAACACAATAATAGTGGGAGACTTTAATACCCCACTCACACCTATGGATAGATCAACTAAACAGAAAATTAACAAGGAAACACAAACTTTAAACGACACAATAGACCAGTTAGACCTAATTGATATCTATAGGACATTTCATCCCAAAACAATGAATTTCACCTTCTTCTCAAGCGCACATGGAACCTTCTCCAGGATAGATCACATCCTGGGCCATAAAGCTAGCCTTGGTAAATTCAAAAAAATAGAAATCATTCCAAGCATCTTTTCTGACCACAATGCAGTAAGATTAGATCTCAATTACAGGAGAAAAACTATTAAAAAATCCAACATATGGAGGCTGAACAACACGCTGCTGAATAACCAACAAATCACAGAAGAAATCAAAAAAGAAATCAAAATTTGCATAGAAACGAATGAAAATGAAAACACAACAACCCAAAACCTGTGGGACACGGTAAAAGCAGTCCTAAGGGGAAAGTTCATAGCAATACAGGCACACCTCAAGAAACAAGAAAAAAGTCAAATAAATAACCTAACCCTACACCTAAAGCAACTAGAAAAGGAAGAAATGAAGAACCCCAGGGTTAGCAGAAGGAAAGAAATCTTAAAAATTAGAGCAGAAATAAATGCAAAAGAAACAAAAGAGACCATAGCAAAAATCAACAAAACCAAAAGTTGGTTCTTTGAAAGAATAAATAAAATTGACAAACCATTAGCCAGACTCATCAAGAAACAAAGGGAGAAAAATCAAATCAATAAAATTAGAAATGAAAATGGAGAGATCACAACAGACAACACAGAAATACAAAGGATCATAAGAGAGTACTATCAACAATTATATGCCAATAAAATGGACAACGAGGAAGAAATGGACAAATTCTTAGAAAAGTACAACTTTCCAAAACTGGGCCAGGAAGAAATAGAAAATCTTAACAGACCCATCACAAGCACGGAAATTGAAACTGTAATCAAAAATCTTCCAGCAAACAAAAGCCCAGGTCCAGACGGCTTCACAGCTGAATTCTACCAAAAATTTAGAGAAGAGCTAACACCTATCCTGCTCAAACTCTTCCAGAAAATTGCAGAGGATGGTAAACTTCCAAACTCATTCTATGAGGCCACCATCACCCTAATACCAAAACCTGACAAAGATCCCACAAAAAAAGAAAACTACAGGCCAATATCACTGATGAACATAGATGCAAAAATCCTTAACAAAATTCTAGCAATCAGAATCCAACAACACATTAAAAAGATCATACACCATGACCAAGTGGGCTTTATCCCAGGGATGCAAGGATTCTTCAATATCCACAAATCAATCAATGTAATACACCACATTAACAAATTGAAAAATAAAAACCATATGATTATCTCAATAGATGCAGAGAAAGCCTTTGACAAAATTCAACATGCATTTATGATCAAAACTCTCCAGAAAGCAGGAATAGAAGGAACATACCTCAACATAATAAAAGCTATATATGACAAACCCACAGCAAACATTATCCTCAATGGTGAAAAATTGAAAGCAATTCCTCTAAAGTCAGGAACAAGACAAGGGTGCCCACTTTCACCATTACTATTCAACATAGTTTTGGAAGTTTTGGCCACAGCAATCAGAGCAGAAAAAGAAATAAAAGGAATCCAAATTGGAAAAGAAGAAGTAAAGCTCTCACTGTTTGCAGATGACATGATCCTCTACATAGAAAACCCTAAAGACTCCACCAGAAAATTACTAGAACTAATCAATGACTATAGTCAAGTTGCAGGATATAAAATCAACACACAGAAATCCCTTGCATTCCTATACACTAATAATGAGAAAACAGAAAGAGAAATTAAGGAAACAATTCCATTCACCATTGCAACGGAAAGAATAAAATACTTAGGAATATATCTACCTAAAGAAACTAAAGACCTATATATAGAAAACTATAAAACACTGGTGAAAGAAATCAAAGAGGACACTAACAGATGGAGAAATATACCATGTTCATGGATTGGAAGAATCAATATAGTGAAAATGAGTATACTACCCAAAGCAATCTATAGATTCAATGCAATCCCTATCAAGCTACCAACAGCATTCTTCACAGAGCTCGAACAAATAATTTCACAATTTGTATGAAAATACAAAAAACCTCGAATAGCCAAAGCGATCTTGAGAAAGAAGAATGGAACTGGAGGAATCAACCTACCTGACTTCAGGCTCTACTACAAAGCCACAGTTATCAAGACAGTATAGTACTGGCACAAAGACAGAAATATAGATCAATGGAACAAAATAGAAAGCCCAGAGATAAATCCATGCACATATGGACACCTTATCTTTGACAAAGGAGGCAAGAATATACAATGGATTAAAGACAATCTCTTTAACAAGTGGTGCTGGGAAATCTGGTCAACCACTTGTAAAAGAATGAAACTAGAACACTTTCTAACACCATACACAAAAATAAACTCAAAATGGATTAAAGATCTAAACGTAAGACCAGAAACTATAAAACTCCTAGAGGAGAACATAGGCAAAACACTCTCTGACATACATCACAGTAGGATCCTCTATGACCCACCTCCCAGAATATTGGAAATAAAAGCAAAAATAAACAAATGGGACCTAATTAACCTTAAAAGCTTCTGCACATCAAAGGAAACTATTAGCAAGGTGAAAAGACAGCCTTCAGAATGGGAGAAGATAATAGCAAATGAAGCAACTGACAAACAACTAATCTCGAGAATATACAAGCAACTCCTACAGCTCAACTCCAGAAAAATAAATGACCCAATCAAAAAATGGGCCAAAGAACTAAATAGACATTTCTCCAAAGAAGACATACAGATGGCTAACAAACACATGAAAAGATGCTCAACATCACTCATCATCAGAGAAATGCAAATCAAAACCACAGTGAGGTACCATTTCACACCAGTCAGAATGGCTGCGATCCAAAAGTCTACAAGCAATAAATGCTGGAGAGGGTGTGGAGAAAAGGGAACCCTCTTACACTGTTGGTGGGAATGCAAACTAGTACAGCCACTATGGAGAACAGTGTGGAGATTCCTTAAAAAACTGGAAATAGACCTGCCTTATGATCCAGCAATCCCACTGCTGGGCATACACACTGAGGAAACCAGAATTGAAAGAGACACGTGTACCCCAATGTTCAGTGCAGCACTGTTTATAATAGCCAGGACATGGAAGCAACCTAGATGTCCATCAGCAGATGAATGGATAAGAAAGCTGTGGTACATATACACAATGGAGTATTATTCAGCCATTAAAAAGAATACATTTGAATCAGTTCTAATGAGGTGGATGAAACTGGAGCCTATTATACAGAGTGAAGTAAGCCAGAAAGAAAAACACCAATACAGTATACTAACGCATATATATATGGAATTTAGAAAGATGGTAACAATAACCCTGTGTACGAGACAGCAAAAGAGACACTGATGTATAGAACAGTCTTATGGACTCTGTGAGAGAGGGAGAGGGTGGGAAGATTTGGGAGAATGGCATTGAAACATGTAAAATATCATGTATGAAACGAGTTGCCAGTCCAGGTTCGATGCACTATACTGGATGCTTGGGGCTGGTGCACTGGGACAACCCAGAGGGATGGAATGGGGAGGGAGGAGGGAGGAGGGTTCAGGATGGGGAACACATGTATACCTGTGGTGGATTCATTTTGATATTTGGCAAAACTAATACAGTTATGTAAAGTTTAAAAATAAAATAAAATTAAAAAAATAATAAAAAATAAAAAAATAAAACTTGAGTGAAATGACCCATTTGACTGTGTTCATCCCACTAGATCACACTTGAACTTAATCCCTCAACAGGTTAAATTACAGCCTCCATTGACTGTGGGCTTTCCAGAGGCCAAAAAATGTACATCCCAGTCTCATAATGGGTCACATCTAATTTCCACATGTCCTCACACATAAAGTTTTCCATGTCTTCCCAAAGATGGTTCATTTCAGTGTTTTGTGAGCTTTGCTGCTTGAGAAATCTTCACCTTTAACTTATAATGCCCACAGTACAGTGGGAGATGACATTTCTCAGGGCAACTGGTTTCCTGTTCCAAGTTTCTATGTTGGGTACCAAATGAGAGCCTCCCCCTCCAACTCCTCAGCACCAAGACCTCAGACAAGTCCCCAGATTCAATAAGAGGAATAAGAGATGTGTGAATACACAATAGTGTTGGTTCTATTAAAGCCTCATGGCAAATTGCTTTGGGCCACCCTCAAAAGCCCTTCCCAGCTCCAAGTCCTAAGACTGAAGCCAAACATTTTTCTCTTCCTTCTCACGACCGGGCTTTAACAGAGAGTCAGGCATTTCAGTATTTGTTCCTTCAGCTATTGAATGCCTACTGGCTTCAGCCCCTGATGTGTCCAGTCCAGGCTCCTTCATCACCCCTTGCCTGGCACTCAGCTCTGGTCCCAGGACTATGCCAAGAGAGATGGACAAAACTGAGGCTTCCCATCAACACCTCTGATCTTACTAGTGGTCTCTCCTTATCTGTTTATAACCATTTTATTGAGAGATAGTTAACATATCATGCAAGTCACCCACTGAAAGTATACAATTTGATGGGTTTTTAGTATATTCACAGAGCTGTAAAACCATCAGCAGAGTCATTTTTAGAACATTTTCATCACCTCAAAAAGAAACCCTGTACCATCCCCTCACCCCCAAATTCCTCAGCCAAAGATAACCAACAGTCAACTTTCTGTTTCTATAGATTTGCCAATTCTAGACATTTTCATATAGATTCCATTCTATTCCACTTAGATGGAATCATACAAATGTGGCCTTTAGGACTGACTGATTTATCTTGGCATAATGTTTTCAGAATTCATTTTAACTATAGGAGGTATCGGACCTTAATTCCTATTTATGGCTGAATGATATTCCATTGTATGGGTATTCCCTTTTTTGCTCAACCATCCTTCAGTTGACTGACATCTGGATTGTTTCCACTTGGGGCTATAATGAATAATGCTACTATGAGCACTTATGTACCAAAAAACCATTGCCCTTTACTTTTTGAAAGAACTAGAATGAAAAACAATCCTGGTGGTCACCCCAACATTTTGGGTGGAAAGCAGCTGATACAAGGAGAGAAGGCAGAATGGTACATTCCTTTGGACCATTTGCTAGAGTCAAAAACCTCAGGTGCCACTGAGCTGTGAGGTCTTGGCTAATCCACTTGCTTTCTCTTTCCTTCATTTTCCCACTTTAATTAATTAATTTAACTTCCTTTTTTTATTAATTTTTATTGGAGTCTGCTGCTGCTGCTAAGTCGCTTCAGTTGTGTCCGACTCTGTGCGATCCCATAGATGGCAGCCCACCAGGCTGCCCCGTCCCTGGGATTCTCCAGGCCAGAATTCTGGAGTGGGTTGCCATTTCCTCCTCCAGTGCATGAAAGTGAAAAGCGAAAGTGAAGTCGCTCAGTCGTAAAAGTTGTGTTAGTTTCTGCTGTACAGCAAAGTGAATCAGCTTTACATATATCCCCTTTGGGGGATTTTCTCTTTTGTAAGGGAATCGGAAGACCATAAATTAGGTCATTATTAGAGTATCGACTTGTTATGCATGACTTAGATCATTATTAGAGTATCAACTTGTTATGCACGACTTAGTCCAGAAAAAAATAAGGGAAAATTGACATCATGATGGAATTCAGATGTTCCACTCACAGCCAGATGTTCCAAACCTTCCTTCCTGCCTCCATGGTGACCAGACCCTTTGCCCCAGAGTCTTCCGCAGGCCTTCGTGACACCCCTTGATAGTGTTGGCTCTTTATGACTTCATGGAATTTGTTTAAATCCACCAGTAGGCATTGGGAAGTTATATATACATCTATAGACAAGGACAGTCCAGATCCCACTGGGAACTTTAAACTCTTGCCAGCACCAGTTAAGCATTCTTCCAGAGTCTCTTGTTCATGGAATCATCTGCACATCTTTAGAGCTCAGGTGAATCTTGTGAATACCAGGTGATTGCCCTTCCTATTTTGCATGGATTAGGACGTGCTCCTCAGCCCCTCTAGTCTGGCTTAAGTCCTAGACTTAAAATAGTCATCTTTTGCATTTCCTTTCTTATGATGATCACCAGCCTCTGATGAGCACATCACAGCAGGTACAGGCTTTCCCTGAGTCTCCCTTCCTCTCCATTCACCACTGGTTATCTTTCCCCATTCTCTCTTTGAGTCCTACATGCCCAGACTCACTTGTGCACAATCTTTGAGCTTGCATGCTGTGTGCTAAGTGTCTTCAGTCGGGTCTGACTCTTGGCAGCTTCTTAGTGACTGAACAACAACAACAGAAAGATTTGTACCATTGTGGACTAAATTCTTGGTAGAGTAATAATAACTTCATGAAAAAGTATCTGAATGACTGTATAAAATTACAGTTTTAAAAAGTATTCAGGGACTTCCCTGATGTCCCAGTAGCTAAGACTCTGCATTCCCAATGCAGGGTGCAGGGGGCCCAGGTTCCGTCCCTGATCAAGGAACTAGATCCCACATGCTACAACCTAAGTTGAAGATCCCACATGCTGCAACTAAGACCCAACCAAGAACTGGTACAGCCACATAAATAAATAAATACATTTTTAAAAAAAGTATTCAGTTCAGGAAATTTCCTGGAGGTCCAGTGGTTAAGACTCAGCGTTTTCACTACTGAGGGCCTGGGTTCAGTCCCTGGTCAGGGAACTAAGATCCAGCAAGCTGCACAGTGAGGCCACAAATAAATAAATAATAATAATAATAAGTTAGGAACATTCAATTCAAGTCCTATTTAACCAAATTCTCTGGACTTCAGGGCTTCCCTGATGGCTCAGATGGTAAAGCGTCTGCCTGCAATGCGGGAGGTGCTGACACAGGACTTGGTCACACTGGATGCTGCCCCTTATCAACCTGTCCCTCTCAGCCCGAACGTTCCCACTGAGTCAATGTTGGCGAAATGTTTTAAATATGCAATGCTATTTGTTATCCTTCCTACCTCCATTTTCAGTAGAGTCAAGTGATTAAAACAGCAGATTTGGAAAGAGACCTGGGTTCAAATCCCAGCCAACCACTTACTGTTCTGACCTGTGACAATTCACCCTCTTTAAGCCTCGAGTTTCATATTTGAAATCACTTTAGTTCAGTCGCTCAGTCATGTCCAGCTCTTTGCGACCCCCATGGACTGCAGCACCCCAGGCCTCCCTGTCCATCACCAACTCCTGGAGTTCACCCAAAGCCATGTCCACGGAGTCTGTGATGCCATCCAACCATCTCATCCTCTGTCGTCCCCTTCTCCTCCTGCCTTCAATCTTTCCCAGCATCAGGGTCTTTTCAAATGAGTCAGTTCTTCACATCAGGTGGCCAAAGTATTGGAGTTTCAGCTTTAAAATCAGTCCTTCCAATGAACATTCAGGACTGATTTCCTTTAGGATGGACTGGTTGGATCCCCTTGCAGTCCAAGGGACTCTCAAGAGTCTTCACCAACACCACAGTTCAAAAGCATCATGCTGCTGCTGCTGCTGCTGCTGCTAAGTCGCTTCAGTCGTGTCCGACTCTGTGTGACCCCATAGACGGAAGCCCACTAGCCTCCCCCGTCCCTGGGATTCTCTAGGCAAGAACACTGGAGTGGGTTGCCATTTCCTTCTCCAATGCATGAAAGTCAAAAGAGAAAGCGAAGTCGCTCAGTCGTGTCTGACTCTTAGTGACCCCCATGGACTGCAGCCCACCAGGCTCCACTGTTCATGGGATTTTCCAGGCAAGAGTACTGGAGTGGGGTGCCATTGCCTTCTCCCAAAAGCATCATGAAGGAAAGCAAAACTCTGGGACTTCCCTGGCAATCCAATGGTTAAGACTCCACACTTCCACTGCGGGGGGGCCCCAGTTCAATCCCTGGTCAGGGAACCAAGATCCCACATGCTGCATGGTGCAGCCAAAAAAGAAAAAATCTCATCACATAGCAGCAGAGTGAGGATTAAATGAAATAGGCCTGGGAAGGGTTTGGTTTCACACTGGGTTGTCTATTCTTCCAAAACCTTCTGGACCTGTCTTGCTGAGTGAGAGCTGGAGTGTCCAGGGCTCCCTTGTAGCCTGTCCTTTATAGCAGCTCCTGTCCACTGCCCCTCCTCTCCTCAGGGAGCATCCTGTCCCACCTCACGAGGTGGTTCTGCTGGTAAAACATCTCCAGGACATTCTTTAGGTATGTGCATATTTCCGGTATCCCACAGCAAGTCAGCTGGGCAAGTTTGGAAATTTTGGTGACTGCCAATCTCCTCCTCACCTGCACACCATAGAGCTTGTCTCTTCATTGTTTGTTCTTTTATGAGAAAGTCTTGAAATGATGTTCCTTCAAAGAAAGCAGGTGGTCCCCACCTCGTAATAGGTTAACATCCAGATTTACACAGAGAACAGACTCATAGGCGTCTTCTGGAAGGTAAGTTCTTCTAGCACTGTTTTAAGGAAAGGAAAAAGCACAGTGTCTGTAGCCCTAAGTTTAAGTTCAAGTTCATCCACTTGCTGAGAGGCCCAGGACCAGCCACTGACTTTGAACTTCAGAGTCTGCTTGCCATCTCTCTCACATGTGTTAACCATGTACCTGCCACAGTGAGGAGGCAGAAGCCTGCCAGGTGCTTTCTCCTCCTCCCAAAGCCAGGGTGACCTGTGAAGAAGAAACCCCTCTGATTGAGGGACATGACTTTGACCCGAAGCCAAGCGTCATGCGGGACCAGTGATGACTGGCTTCCTGTTTTCGCCACATCTCGCCTCTGGGCCCCATGAGCTGACCCTGCGTCTGTGTCTCCACTCCTTTAAGCTCTTGCATTAGTTGCATGCTGATTAGGAAATTCTCATTTGTTTTCACTTGGATTCCCTGGGAGACAGACTGTCTGAGACGGAGGTTTGAGGGCAAGACTTCTACTGGGCAGGGGAGGAGTTGAACTATGACGTCACAACAGCCCAGCTGACCCCACCAGGGGCTGTGTAGCTCCTCCATCCCTCCAGAGTGGTCCTGTCCTTAGGCAAGGAGGCCAGTTTGTGGACTGCCTCTAGGGAGGGGCTGCGACTGTAAGTATCTTGCTCGACTGAGGGTAATTCCTGGAGAGAGGCACCAGCGAGAGCCCTCAACTGCCAAGGCTCCCAGCAACCAGTAGGATGAGTGCCTCAGTTCCAGAGAGGGCTTCTGGGTGGCCTCCACACTCCACCAGACCATCTGGGTGGTATTTTTTAATGTTCACATTTTTAAGTTTAAAAATAAAAATGCCATTGTAAGTAAGTAATTGTGTTTGCTTAAAATGGTTCTATCCAAAAATAAGTTTTATATATTTGGAAAGAGCAAGCCATAGCTCCCTGAAGAAGTAATTTTGTCAGCAGAAAACTAAGCTGTAAAATACCTAACTTAACATAAAAATGTTACAATTTAAATGAAGAACTAATGAAGATGGGTTGAAAAATCCAATGTTAAGAAATCAGTTATCCTCAAACAGATCTATTAATATAAATACAATGCAATTCCTATCTCAGCAGATTTTTGTAGAAATTGACATTCAGATGAAAATGCAAATAACCTAGGATGACTAAAACAGTTTCAGAAAGAATCAAAATTGGAACGCTATCAATGCCCAGTTTCAAGACTTGTCATAAAGCTACAGTAATCAAGGAATAGTGTTACTGAAATCAAAATAGACCAATAGATCGGTGAAACACAGTCTAGAAAAAAAAGCCTCACATTTGTTACAAAAAATGGATTTTTGACAAAGGAGCTAAGGAAATTCTGTGGAGAAAGGATAGTCTTTTCAATGAATGTTAAAGGAAAACTTAAATATCTGTGGGGGGGAATAAGAACTTTGATCAATAAATCACACTATGTACAAAAAAAGATTTTTTTAATATCTCTAAACCTAAATATAAAGCCTAAAATTATAAAGCTTCCAGAGATGACGTAAGAGAAAATCTTTGTAACCTTGGGTTAGTTAATATTTCTTACAGAGGATACTAAAACTAACATCCATTTTAAAAAATGATAAATTATATTTCATCAAAGTTTTAAGCATCTGCTCTTCAAAAGACACTGTTAGGAGAATGAAAAGACAAACCATAGCCTGGGAGAAAAGATTTGTAGATCATATTCTTGTATTTTATATCCAAAGTACATAAAGAATACCCAACTCAGTAATAAGAAAACAAATAACTTCTCCCAAAATGGAGAAAAGATTTTAACACATAATTTGAATAGCAAATGACCATATGAAAAAATGCTCAACATTATTAGTCATTAAGCCAATGCAAATTAAAACACAAGATTCCACCACACACTTGTTAGTGACTGAAAATCAAAATACTGATCATAATAAGTATTGATGACACAGAATTCTCATACATTACTGCTGGGAATGCAAAATGCTACAACTCCTTTGGAAAACAGTTTGGCAGTTGCTTAAAAGGCTGAACATGCATCTGTCATATTATCAGCCATTTCACTTCTAGATACAAACCCAAGAAAAGTGGAAGCAGATATCCTTCCAAAGATCAGTACACAAATGTTCATGGCAGCTTTATCTGTGAAACAGCTCCAAGTCCATGAAAAGGTGCATGGATACACAGATGGTAGTACATCCACACAGTGAGGTACTACTCAGCAATAAAAAGGAAGGGACTATTCCATGGTTGGTCAAGTCCATGGGTTCAGAGGAACTGAGGACAGGGATGGCTGACTATGAGTTATACTTGGATTAACCTCCACCTTGTTCAAGGGTCAACTGTAACCATACAGAAACTTCTTTGTGAATGTTCACAGCACCATTATTTGTAATAGCCCCAAATGTTAAAATAACCTATTGTCTGTCAACTGATGAATGGGTAAAAAGTGATGGAATTTATTTAGCCATTAGAAGGAAGTAGTGATACATGCTACAACCTGTCAACCTCAAGACATTATGTGAAAGAGCCAAGCACAAAGACCACATACTACATCCACATTATGACATTCACATTGGCAGCCTACAGAGACAGAAAGTAGACTACTGGTTGCCCAGGGTTGTATAGAGAGGGTGGAAAAAAGGGAGTGACTAGTAATGGGTACAAGGTTTCTTTGAGGGTTGAAGAAAACGTTCTAAAATTAGGTTATGGTGATGGTAGCAGGCCTCCCTTGTTGTTGCTGTTGTTCAGTTACTCAGTCACGTCTGACTCTTTACAACCCCAAGGACTGCGCGCACCAGACTTCCCTGTCTTTCGCCATCTCCCAGAGCTTGCTCAAACTCATTTCAGTTGAATCAGAGATGCCATCCAACCATCGCGTCCTCTGTTATCCGCTTCTTCTCCTGCCTCCTTCGATCTTTCCCAGCGTCAGGGTCTTTTCCAATGAGTAGGCTCTTCACCGGAGAAGGCAATGGCACCCCACTCCAGTACTCTTCTGCCTGGAAAATCCCATGGATGGAGGAGCCTGGTGGGCTGCAGTCCATGGGGTCTCTAAGAGTCAGACTCTACTGAGTAACTTCACTTTCACTTTTCACTTACATGCATTGGAGAAGGAAATGGCAACCCACTCCAGTGTTCTTGCCTGGAGAATCCCAGGGACGGGGGAGCCTGGTGGGCTGCTGTCTGTGGGGTCACGCAGAGTCGGACACGACTGAAGTGACTTAGCAGTAGCAGCAGCAGGCTCTTCGCATCAGGTGGCCAAAGTATTGGAGCTTCAGCTTCAGCATCAGTCCTTCCAATGAATATTTGGATTGACTTCCCTTTAGGATTGACTGATTTGATCTCCGTGCTGTCCAAGGGACTCTCAAGAGTATTCTCAAACACCACAGTTCAAAAGCATCAATTCTTTGGCATTCAGCCTTCCCTATGGTCCAACCCTCACATCCATACATGACTACTGGAAAAATCATAGCTTTGACTAGATGGACCTTTGTCAGCAAAGTAATGTCTACTTTTTAATATGCTGTCTAGGTTTGTCATAACTTTTCTTCCAAGGAGCAAGCATCTTTTAATTTCATGGCTGCAGTTACCGTCTGCAGTGATTTTGGATCCCAAGAAAATAAAGTCTGTCACTATTTCCATTGTTTCCCCATCTATTTGCTATGAAGTGATGGGACCAGATGCCATGATCTTAATTTTTTGAATGTTGAGTTATAAACCAGCTTTTTAACTCCCTTAGTACAATTAATAGCCATCTAATTGTATATCTTCAAAGGGTACACTTTATTATATGTAAATTGTAGCTCTATTAAAGCTATTTTTAAAAATAAAGCTGTTTTTAAAAAATAAGGAAGAGACTTCTAATGCATACAGAAACATGGATATATCTCAAAATAATTATGCTGCATGAGAGAAGGTGAACAGGAGAACTTACTCTACCAACATTCCACTTACAAGATAGTCTAAAGAAAGCAGGTCAGTGATTGACTGAAGAGAGGGCATGGGAAAGGATTGCCAAGGGGCATGAGGAAGATTCTGGAAGGGATTGCCATGTTCATTACCTTGATTGTGGTGATGAGGTCACAGTTTCATGATGGCTTCACATAGAAAAGCATCAAATTACGTGATTTACACAAGTTCCATGTCTGGTGTGTCCCTTAAAACTTAATGTGTAAAAGTGTTTAATGAAGAAGTGGTGAAGGACGAGGGGTGGGAGGAGGAGGCTGGGAAGGAGATGTACTAATAGTTGACTTTAAAAAATGCACAACCTAAAAGTTGAGAATTATGTTTTATTTGGCAGACAAAACTGAGGACTTCGGCCAGTAGACAGCTTCTTAGATTTTTCAGAGGGACTGCTCCAAAGAGCCGAGAGGAGCCAGGATATACAAGAGTTCTGCAACAAGCATCAAAAGATTACTGTTAATTTAAAGAAAGCTAGGGCTTCCCTGGTGGTCCAGTGGTTGAGAATCTCCCTGCCAATGCAGGGGACACAAGCTCGATCCCTGGTCCAGAAAGACTCCGTATGTCACCGGGCAACTAAGTCAGCGCACCACGACGACTGAGGCCTGAATGCTCTGGGGCCCGTGCTGTCTAACAACAGAAGTCACCACAATGAGAAGCCTGAGCACCGCAACTAGAGAAAGCCCACGCACAGCACCAAAGACCCAGCACAACCGAAAGCTAAAAAAATAAATTACTTTTTAAAATTAAAACAAAAGTCAAACCAGACATCTCAAGTTAATGAGTTTAGCTCTTTTCTGGGTATGAGAAGATCCAAGAGCCTGGGCTCATTGAAATCATTCCTTCAATATGAACCTTACTTATCTAGGGCCAGTATCCTGTATTTCCCACTGTGAGACCCCTCAGGGCGCACCACTGGCTGGATGGCTGAAGCATCCTTGGTGGATCTGGCAGGCAACTTTTTTCCCTTGTATTCTTCTAACTAATCTTTAATTCTTCGGTTTAAAAATCAATGTGATTTTTTAAAATTGTATTGACATTTAGTTGATTTACAATGTTGGGTTTAATTTCTGTTGAACAGCAAAGGGACTCAGTTATACATACTCATTTTCCATTATAGTATATAACTCAGATACTGAATATTGTTCTCTGCTCTATATGGTAGGAACTTGTCGTTTATCCAGCCTATGTATGCTAGTTCAGGCACTATTTTTCCTGCACATAATAAAGAAGCTTGCCTTGAGGGAGGGAAAGATAGGAGTAGTGCTGTTGGGTCACCAAGAAAATGAACTGCAGGGCTTGTGAAGCCACATCGCCGAGGGTTTCTTTTTCTTAACTAATTTTTATTAGAGTATAGTTGATTTACAATGTTATGTTATTTTCCACTATACAGCAAAGTGAATCAGTTGTGCGTGTATATATATATATCCACCTTTTAAATTCTTTTCCTATAGAGGCCATTACAAAGCATTGAGTAGAGTTCCCTGTGCTATACTGCTGCTGCTGCTGCTAAGTCACTTCAGTCGTGTCCGACTCTGTGCGACCCCAGAGACGGCAGCCCACCAGACTTCCCCGTCCCTGGGATTCTCCAGGCAAGAACACTGGAGTGGGTTGCCATTTCCTTCTCCAATGCATGAAAGTGAAAAGTGAAAGTGAAGTCGCTCAGTCATGTCCAACTCTAGCGACCCCATGGACTGCAGCCCACCAGGCTCCTCCGTCCATGGGATTTTCCAGGCAAAAGTACTGGAGTGGAATGCCATTGCCTTCTCCCCTGTGCTATACAGTAGGTCCTTATTAGTTATCTATTTTATTTATAGTAGTGTGTAAATGGGGTTGTCTTTTGATCAGCCAAAAAGAATCCGATGTAAAAAGTTTGGGGCAACCTAGTCAGAAAGAACAGATGTGCTTGTCTAGAAAGGACACAGGACCCCCAGGAGGGCTGAGAGCTCTGACCGAACAAAGAAAATGGGTTGAGGTCGCGATGGAATGCGCGCCTTCGCAGTGACTGGTTGAGGCGCGGGCCTCGCAACTAATCCCACTGAAGTTGTCCCGGGAGAATGACCAGGGCAGAAGCAAAGACATGCTTGCTTTTAAGTGCACTCTTAGCTTCTCCATTCCAGGGAGATTATCCCACCCTCTGCTCCTGGCCTCAACGCTTTTAAGTTCCTATGTGGCATCTGACTAGGATCACACATCTCCCGGGAAAGTATAAACAAAGTTAAATGTGAATTCCTTTGGGCTGAGATAATTAATGCTGGTCCAGATAACTCTGCTCCTTGCTGGACCGAAGCCTTGCCTGCTTAGACCTGTCCTCGATTCCAGACTCTTCCAGCGGCCCTTTCCCACCACAGCACAAAGATGCACTGATATGATGTAGGGAAAGTCAAGTTTGCACGGTATCACTAACCACAGATATTAGGAAAACAAATGACTTGAACCCTCATTTATATTTGTTTTACTATCATTCCTTTTATTTTCTTAATAAGCTTCTTTTTAAGGAGAGACTATTCCCAATTGCTAGATAAACCCACAGTTAGAAAAGACAACTTTGGCACCTTTCTTCTCTCCAGGCACCTACTGCCACCGTGGAAACCACTGGGAAGGACGGGGACAGAAAAGAAATACTGGTGCTCAGAGCATCTACAGCATCAGGAGTGGAGGAATGAAATCAGCTGTGGAAACCCGGCAGTATTTTAGGGGGGTGGTTAGAGAAAGATTCCCAAAGACTAGCCTATCTGTTAGGTGAGCACCTTGACTCAATGTTCTCCTATGCTAACAGGAAACTTTCCTTTTGATGTGCTCAGCTGCTTCAGTGCAAAGATTAATTTGAACTAACAAGCATCTTTTTTTTTTTAACAATGGCAATAGTTCTGTACTGGTTAGAGGTCTATTAGCCATTGATATACATGAGCAGGACTGAGTTCAGTTCAAAGCTTCCCATGAAGCCCTTGAGGATGTCAGCTATTCTGAATAAACCAGATCCTGGAGAAAGAAAGTCAAGGCAGTTTGGAAAAGGGAATGTCTGAGGGATATGGGAGGGGAAGTGCTTGGAGCAACCAGAGAACTTGTAACAGGAGACAGAGGAGGGGGAAAGAGAGCAGAAAAGGAATGTGAATCTCAGCCGCAATAAAATGCTAAGTAAAAGAGGATGGTCCACCCATTACATGGAAATTTCAGTCATTTAAAATGTGATCATTATCCAGTGTTCTGTGACAACCTAGAGGAGAAGGTTGGAGTAGGAGGGTGGTGAAGATACGGGGTAGGTTCCAAGGGAGGAACATATGTATACCTACAGCTGATTTACATTGATGCGTGGCAGAAATCAGCACAATATTTTAAAGCAGTTATCCTCCAATTAAAATAAAGTTTTAAAAAATAAATAAAATGAAAGAAAAAATAAAAAGTGATCATTAAACTTTATTGCAACAAGAAAAATACTGTCACAATTTACAGTGAAGAAAGCAAGAGACATAAAAAAGAAACGTCAGAGTCTGACAAACTTCGGTGGTGATTGGTTTAGTCGCTAAGTCACGTCCGACTCTTGCGATCCCATGGACTGTAGCCTGCCAGGCTCCTCTTTCCATGGGATTCTCCAGGCAAGAATACTGGAGTGGGTTGCCATTTCCTCCTCTAGGGGATCTTCCTGACCCAGGAATCAAAGCCGGGTCTCCTGCATTGCAGGGAGATTATTTACCAACTGAGTTGCAGTCAGCTCCTATTCGAACTTCCTAACAAACTTTATCTAGTTCAATACTTGAACTAGGGTTGACCTTGAAAGAGCTGGTCTTCTTTTCCCCCTCCTTCCGGCATCCTGACTCAGAACCCAAGTGCGTTCCATTACTATCTTGTTTCAGCTCGATGGGGCCTGTGGTCTAGCAACACTAGGAATACAGCTATAGTTTCTAGCACTGTTTCTATGGAGGAAAGCTTGAACATTCTCAACATTCAATTTAAAAATGAATGTTTATTCATAAATTACAGACTGCCTAGAAGTATAAACTTTATGCTCATACTCATGCTCATTCACATTTGACTCTTTGCAACCCCATGGACTGTATAGCCAACCAGACTGCTCTGTCCATGGGATTTTCCAGACAAGAAAACTGGAGTGGGTTGCCATGTCCTCCACCAGGGGATCTTCCCGACCCAAGAATCAAACCCAAGTGGCCTGCATCTCCTGCATTGGCAGGTGGAGTCTTTACCACTGAGTCACCAAGGAAGCGCTTATAACCCTGGTTGTTGTTGTTTAGTCCCTAAGTTCTGTCCGACTCTTGCAACCCCGTGGACTGTAGCTTGCCAGGCTCCTCTGCCCATGGGATTCTCCAAGCAAGAATATTGAAGTGGATTGCCATTTCCTTCTGCATTATAACCCTTATAGCATTGTGCAATATAGCACAATTTACATTGTTCTTTTAACAACGACTCTCTTCTCTTAGACAAGGCAGATCTGACCAGACTGTGTGCTCTGTCTCACCCCCGCACCTACTGTTGGAGGTGGGGAGGGGGCCTCAGTCCCGACCCCTCCAGGACCCCCTCATTTCTCTCCAGCAGCTACGGCACTTGCATTCAGCCTCTGCATGACCTGACCTGCCCTGCAAACCTGACAACATTTCTAAGAAACTTGCCTTGAGGGGGAAAAAAAAAACATTGAAACAGTTTGCACAGCAAGTTGGAAATTGCTCTGCTCATGCCTAAAATCATTCTAAGCCATTGACATTGACATTGAGATTCTAGGTCGTTGCTTAAACAATTTATTTTCTCACAATTCTGGAGCCTGAAAGTCTAAGATCAAGGTGTTGGCAGGTTTGGTGATGCCTCTCCTTGGCTTGTGGATGACTACTCTCTGTCTCTGTCCTTACATGGTCTTTTCTCTGTATGCAAGCATCCCTGACTAAGGACACTAGTCATATTGAATTAGGGTCCACCCAAATGACCTCAGAGTGTCCCAGGAAAACCTCTATGACTTGGAAGATTTTTGAGTATGTGAGGCAAAGGAGAATCTTTTATTAGCTTTTCAATTTCTTTAATATTTGTTGATCTACTCAAAATATTTATTTCTTATAGTCCCAATTATGACATTTAAAAAAATTTTCTCAGGTTTTACCC
Organism: Bubalus bubalis; assembly: GCF_019923935.1. NCBI lineage: Eukaryota > Metazoa > Chordata > Mammalia > Artiodactyla > Bovidae > Bubalus > Bubalus bubalis. The sequence goes on from NC_059178.1 coordinate 12,940,444, forward strand.
AAATTTCAAATTGATTTTTCTTAGCATCTATTAGCATACCTTTCTTTTGTGTTTTTTTTTTAAATATTTATTTATGTATTTGGCTGTGCTGGGCCTTAGGTGCGCATGGTGGCTCTTCAGCTGTGCTGAAGTTCACTGACCAGGGATCGAACCTGGGCCGCCTGCACTGGGAGTGCTGAGTCTTAGCCACTGGACCACCAGTCCCTTCTTCTATTTATAGATTTCATCCAAATGGAATTAATCTTTGCAAATGATGTGAGATAGGGATCTAATCTTATGTTTCTCCTTTAGTTGAGTCTACTTTCCCAGGCATCATGTATCCTGGGAACCATCCATTCCCTGACCAATGATTAATGGAGCGCCTTTATTATATATAAATTTCCACATTTACATAAAAAAGAATTTTCTTTCTGTCTTTGTCCTTTCCCAATTCAAATGTTTACAAAACACAGAAAACTTTTTACTGTATATATTTAATAATCACAACAACCCTAAAGGTATTATCTGTTTGTCTCTGAAGAGTAAATAGAGGTTCAGAAAGATTGTGTTTAGCCTAGAGCTCACATAATCCTGAGTGGCATGCCCGTATTGCTGACTCCAGATTGATTGGTCTTTCCCCAATTCCCCTACTGCCTGTTTAAACAGCTGATTTCTCGTACCTAATTTTATTCATTATATAGATACCTACTGAACGCCTTAAATGTTCTAGACACTATTCTAGGATCTAGGATGGCAACAGTAAACTAGCCAGATAAAAATCTCAGCCCTCCTAGAACTAACATGGCCAAGGGCCCAGGGTAACTCTGAAAACAGAGGCGGAAACTAAGAAAACCACATTTGGTAACAAGGGCTATTCTAGTACCTGCTTGACATCCATCTTTCCCAGGAGTTCGGGGCTTCCATTTGTAGAGTCAAAGAAAGCCCCGTGAAAGTTCCCTGACTCCAATTTGTAGAGGGGCGGCACTGAGCCCCTTAGTCAGACAAGGCACAAGGGAGACACCCAGGCTACACCTCTACCTTTGGGCAATTTCAAAAAGTTCCTTTTGTTAGTCAGAAGGAAGGTTTCAGCCCTTTCTTCTGTTCCCTGAACGAGGCTAAGAACATATTTCTTACTCTCTGAGCTAACCCTTCCCCTGCATCCACGATTAAGGACTAGCATTTCAGAATGTCTTGGGGGGAAATGAAGAGCAGACACCTCCCACCATCACGAAGACCCCTTGCAGGGAGGAGGCTTCTCATTTTAAATGTTTTAACATTTAAGACTAGAAATAAAGTCAAATGTATGTACTCCATCAACTTCATAGTGATAAATTAGGTCTAGTTGACTAAAAATTGACTACAAGATGGAATAATTTAAAGGATGACTTAAAGGGAATAAAAATGAATTCCCAACGAACAGTTGGCAATATCCATTTCCATTTTTTAAATAGTAATTGCATTTTCAGCTAGGCACCCTGAATCAAAACATTATTCTCCTGGGACTTCTCTGGTGGTCCAGTGACTAAGATTCCGTGCTCCTAACGCAGGGGAGTCAGGTTCGACCCTTGGTCAGGGAACTAGATCCGACATGCTGCAACATAGAGTTCTCCTACCACAACTGAAAAAGCTTCACAGCACAATGAAGCCTGAAAATCCCACGTGCAGCAACTAGTGCCTGGCACAGCCAGGTATATAAATCTTTAGAAAAGAAGAGGACAGTATTTCCTAGCTTCTGGTGTGATCATCTGACTGTTTTCTGGCCAAAGAATGTGGGCAACTCCTCAATGATGCTACTAAAAGGGAATATGTCTTCCCTTTCTGACTTCCCAGGGATTAGAAGTGGACCTAACGGGGGGCACTTTGGACTGTGTGGTGGGGAGAACATCCTATGAATGTCACAGCAAAAACTAAGAGCCTGGCTTTAGGGAACACAACCTCAGTACCACCTGGGGACTTTAACATAATATAGGATTCATCTTCTATCTGGTTTAAGTCACTGTTCGCTAGATCTCCTGAGACCAAACCTGTGTCCTCACCAACATTCCCCAAGGTCTGCCCCATTCTTCCAAACATCCACCTTCAGGACTTTCTGTCTGTGCATCTGTGCGTGCGTGCTCAGTCATTTCTGACTCTTTGTGACCCCACGGACTGTAGCCCTCCAGGCTCCTCTGTCCATGGAATTTTCCAGGCAAGAACACTTGAGTGGGTTGCCATTTTTTCCTCCAGGGGACCTTCCCAGCCCAGGGAACAAACCTGCCTCTCTTGTGTCTTCTGCATTGCTAGGTGGATTCTTTACCACTGAACCACCTGGACTTTCTACTGCGATTCATGTAACTTCTCTTCTTGTTCCTTAGTGAAAGGAGTTGCTGTCCACTTCTTACCAACAATTATATTCAAACAGAGAACATATCTTACATTAAAGTAACTTTTTTGTTAAACTCTAGGCTTAAGCAGCCATAATTCTTTCAAATTTTAAGACCTGAGATGCTAGACCACGAAGAATTTTGTAGATTTTTATTATTTTACTATTAAAATTTTTAATCTTGAAAATGGTTAATCATAAAGTAAAAACTAACCATACATTTGTTTTTATACATTATATACACTTGAGAAATAAATAGCATTCTAAGCATTTAAAAAAGCATCATTATATACAAATAAGGCTTCTAGCCAAATGTATAAATACAGGACCCACTGAGGATTCCATTCTCAAGGCTTCCATTACAAATGCAGGAGCAGAAAGTGATCAGGATGCACAGTCATAACACAAACTTTACTTTGTCTAGAAAGCAGTCACAGAAGCGACAGGAAAGCACACAACTGGATTGAGAAAATACTTTGAACTGAGGTCTTTGACTGGTTATGTCTTCAGAAGTTCAGCATTGAACAATGATACAACCTTGGCACAAGACAAATGAAAACAATGTCCTTTAAAACCTAGTGTTCATCCCTCAGTCATGTCCAGCTCTTTGTGATTCCATGGACTGTAGCCCTACAGACTCTTCTGTCCATGGAATTCTCCAGGCAAGAATACTGGAATGGGTAGCTATTCCCTTCTCCAGAGATCTTCCTGACCCTGGTGGCTAAGACAGCAACGAATCCACCTGCAATGCAGAAGATCCAGGTTCAGTCCCTGGGTTGGGAAGATCCCCTGGAGAAGGGCATGGCAACTCACTCCAGTATTCTTGCCTGGAGAATCCCGTGGACAGAGGAGCCTGGTGGGCTACAGTCCGTGGGGTCACAAAGAGTTGGACACGACTGAACAGCTAACACTAACACTTATAAACCTAAGTACAGAGAAAATAGCTCTTCCCCCAACCCCACCTGCCATCACAACTCCTTCCAAACAATATTCATCCATAAGAATCCTAACCCCTTAGCACAATTGTCCTCCCAGTTCTATATTAATAAAAGGGTTTAGGGTTTCATGGATGGCTCTGAAAAACCTTCCTTGTTTGTCACGTCTAGGGCATGTTGGTGGGGAATGGCTGTAGGAGAACTGGTGAAGTTGTAGAGATGTACATACCATGGGCTTTGGCTCCAGGAAGTCTGGGTCCTCACCTGGCTCCACTACCAACCTGATATATAATTCTAGGCCTGTGGCTGAACCTCACTAAGCCTTGGTTTTGTAACAAAGAGATAATAGTGGCTGCCCTGCTCACCTTCTGTTATGAGTCTCTAAATAAGGGATGCATGTTCAAATCTTTTGAAAATTACAAAAGGGTTCCTCAGATATCATGTATATTCATTCAAATCAAGATCTAGAAGTGGGGGCTTTTCGAAGTTCAGCACAGAAAGGGCACTGGTATTTGAACAAGATAATTCAAGAAGGAACAAGGATGGCATTAATTACATCTTGGCATCTGCTGTGTGCTGGAATCCCCTCCCATCTTCCTACACAGAAGAGATTTTGCCAATCATATCCAGCAATTGGTCACCATTCTGTCCCCAAGACGTATGACACTGCTGATGATCAAAGATGTCACTCTGAAGGAGGATGCATGTCAACTACGAAGAAATAGGTAGAAACCACTTGAAGCCTCAGGGTCTTACATCCAACTCTTACATCCTATAGCCCCTCAGTGTCCCTTGTGCATAGCCATGGATCATCTAAACTGGAAGGGAGTCTAGACATCCCAAACCCATTAGGCTTCAAATGAGGAGAGGGTCTGCAGAAATTTACTAAGGTGTCTACTCCTACTAAGTTCCTTCAGTCGTGTCTGACTCTGTGTGACCCCATAGATGGCAGCCCACCAGGCTTCCCTGTCCCTGAGATTCTCAAGGCAAGAACACTGAAGTGGGTTGCCATTTCCTTCTCCACCTCACCTGTCTACTGCCACCTGCCAACTGTCAGTGCTTAGCAAGTATTTGTCCAATCAAAAAATGAGCAATGAAAAAAATAAGAAAGCCAATGATATGTGCTTTAGAGAGGAAGTTGGGGAGCAGGACGGAGTAAAATATAACTGGGACATATTACCAGTTACCCACTGAACCACAAGAGTTAGAGTTTCTGCACCTCCCAGACCTACTCTCCCCTCCCTGGGTGAACAAGGTCCCAGGTCCTGACACCAGCCTGCTCCCAGCAGAAAGACCTCTCACTCAAGTCAGGTGAGGCCAGGCAGTGGACAGCCTTCCACATAGAGGCGCTCAGAGCCCATGACCCTTGTCAGGTGAAGCACAGGCTCATGCTGTCACTGAGAAACCAGCCTGGTGGGCGCAGAGGTCGGGCGGCGGCCCTTTGCTCAAGGACCTGGAGGGAGGGCAGTCCTAGAGCAGCAGTGGGGTCAGCAGGCATGGCGGTGGCGCTCCCCTCTGGCGAGAAGTCCCAGCCTTCGCGGGAGGCACAGAGCCGCCCCGCGAGCGGGCTCTTCCCAGTGCTCCAGGGACAGGGTCAAGCCGGGTCCTCCCATCAGGTGGCTCCTCCGCTGTAACGTCCCTCCACGGGCTTGGAAGTCGGGTGGGTGGGGGGCCCTGCAGGCACCCTCAGAGATGCTCCATGGTTGGACTGAAAGGAACCACGTGGGGGCGGAGTTGTTAGTTGGCTTTGCGGCTATGCACCTCTGCTTACCACAAGACCAAGCTTTATTCCACTCCTCTCTGCCTGTTTTACCTTCTTCCCTTTCAGAACAAATGGAGAGAATCCTGAGTGCTCTTTCCTCCCCCTCCCCCAAAAAGCCACAGAATCAATTTGAGAAACACCACATCAGGGCCTACTCTGCGTTCCTCGCTCCCTACACCTCAGTGCTGACACCTGCATATTTAGCAAAATAATCACCTTCAGCATGCACGTATATGCACGCGCGCACACACGCACACACACGCAACCGCAGGGAAAACCACCAAGTCCTCTTTGCTTTGCTCTAAAAACACAGGAGAGCCTGCAGCATGACAGGAAGTGGACAGAGTCAAGAGATCTAGGTTCTAAATCTCAGCTACACTAACGCACGATGGAGCCTCTCGGAGCCTCAGTCTCCTTTTTTGTGAACAGATGAACAGCATTCGTAGCTGGAGAGAGACTACTGAAGGTGTAACACAAGTCCAGAGATGTCACCACTTCCTGGTGCTAATTTATTACTGGGGATCCTGTTGTTTTCTATTCCTTTGAGGGCAAAGGAAAGGACAACTTGTTTTCTCAAAGAGATATTTTAAGAGAATTATGGCATTCTCAACTGTTAGGAAGTTCTGGAGTGGGAAAAAAAGTATGTCAGAATAGCAATCCTTCCTGGGTGTGCAATTTACATGGCTGTTCCAAGAATCAGTGAAATTAAAATGTGTGGAAGCACTTGGAAAGGTATAAATTTAAATATAGACATGAAGAATTAAAATTATTATCATAGCAGAAAATCTTGTAAGCCTACTCTAGACTGAGTCTCTTAATTAAATGAGCAGTTTTCAGGATGCCACAAGTGCTGTGATCTCCAAGTGTCGGGTCACGTTGATGCTTCTGAACAGAAGACAGAGCAGCCAGGATGTAGCTCAACCCTCAGGGCTGGCAGACAGCTAATCACAGGGGCAACCCAGCATGGGTGCAGCTGCTTGATAATTGATACCAAGATCAAGGCGAGGTGACTCATCTGAGCAAGTGGAACCTCCACGCTCAAGAAAGAACACAGGCTTTCGAGTAAACCAACTGCTTCAAATTCTCACTCTGTTGTCACCAACTGAGGGACTTGAAAAGAGTGACCTAACCTCCCTGAGTCTCAGGTCCCCCAGCTGTCCACAAGGTTAACAGCACCAGCATCATGGACTTGATCAAAGTAAATGAGATGCTGTATGGAAGCACAAACGCAGGGTGGGCGCATGTACATGCTGGGTAGCATTGTTATTTAGTACCTCTGACTGGACCAGGGGTTGGGACCTGGGGGCAGGGGTGGGGGTCTCCCTCCTGCTCAGCAGGCATTTAGGCTCAGAGGGTGTGTGACTGAGGCCCCTTCTGAATGGACCCGCTGCTTCATACTACAGGATCAGCCTTCCTCAATTCTGAAATGATGAGACTCCAGCACGGGGCAAGAGGGACACCGAAGCAAGATGACCCCTTTGTCTGATTCAGCGATGTGCACATTGAACATTCTTGCTTCTCAGAAAAGGAAAAAGTTGGACTTCCCTGGTGGTCCAGTGATTAGAACTCCATGCTTCCAATGCAGGGGTCACAGGCTTGATCCCTGGTTGGGAAACTAAGATCCCATATGCCTCACGGCCAGAAAAGAGAAAGGGGGAGGGTTGCCTACTTAAATCCACTCACACCAACCTGGGTCCCAGAAAATCTTAAAAGGGGAGCAAGCCTTGTGCTTCTCCCTTACTCCACCTAACTCCCCACTCCACCCTGCTGCCCAGAAGGCAACCAGGAGCCCTGGAACTTCCCACAGCCCCGGTCACTACACAGAAATTCAATCTAAGATGGGAACATTGGGTACCAAGCTTGGGGACTTAGTCACTGAAAGACCTCATTCCAGCAGGACCATGGCTGTTGACACCCACAGGGTGAAGCAGAACAAGAGGCAAAGGGACATTCACAGTATCCAACATCCTGTCACACTGATTCATATATGCCCTTCGAGCAGAAGGTCGGCCTCATAAAGGAAGGGACATCATCTGCTTTTGTTGGCTTCTATGTCCCAAGTGCCCAGATGCATGTCCAGCCTGGGGGCCCGTCAACAGGCACTGCATGAACCACTGAGCACATCCTGCTTACCTGGTTTCATTTTTCATTCTCCAGCCATCCAGACACTTGTGAAACCAGAGCTCTTGGCCAGGCGATATAAGGGTGTTCTCAAGATCTTCTGCACAAAAAGTCAATCTAGAAGGAAAAAGAAACCACTGATGTAGCCAAAACTCCAGGGGTAGGGACACAGCTGTGCATCAGCTATACGGTGCTTTCTGGATCCAAGGCAGATGGAGTAAGAAGAAAAGAGTAGCTTTCATCTCGCGCATCCTGACTCAAGACCCTTCAAAACTCCCCACCGCTGCTACAAGCACACCAAAAGGGTCTCACTTTGATGTCTCCCATGATTCGGCTCATGCAGCCTTTAATCACACCCCTTCCACCTTCTTCCCTCTGTCTGTCCAAATGGCCACCTGCCTTCCAAGACATAGCCTCTCTGAAGCCTCCCTGACTGCTCGAGACCTTACTAAGCTAACCCTCTGATGACTTCCCAGTTTAATGAATTGGCACATCCTTGTATAAATGTCATTTTTGTTACTGTCATTACTTCCTATGGCACAGAGTTAATAGCAAAGGTGTTATCTCATTTAACACATTATATCGTGCCTTGAATAGCTGTGGATTCCCGTATCAGTAGGGGACTATAAACTCCTTGAGTGAAGGAACTCAAGGTCCCTCCAGCATGGTGTCCAGAAATACCCACTGACAAGCATAACTGGAACTCAGCTGTGAGTCAATAGAAAAGATTCAGGAAGTAGACAACAAAGATCACAGGAAGAATCAGTAGTCTTAAAACTATTTCAGCTATAACGTACAGCCCAACTTCCAGCCCACCAGCCTTGGTGATGTGTGGTCAGCGTGACCCCATGGCCTGTAAATCTGACCATGATACTTACCAGTAGGACAAAAGTCACATTCTGAACAGTCTTCCAAACTTTTACCAGGAAACCCAAACAGCCCATAAACACCCATTACACTCAATCAGAAAATACAAATAAAAACAGCAGCAAGTGACCAAGTCACACCCAAAGGAATGGCAAGAATATCCACCAAAGGAGGGGGAAAAAGAGAACTTTTACTCATTGACTGAGATGAAAAATTAGTCCAAGGACTTTGGAAAGGGATTAATATCCAGTCCAGTTGGTAAATACATATACTATAACCCAGTGATTTAACATGCCCCCAAGAAGCCCATGGGCTTCCCAGGTAGCTCAGCTTGTAAAGAATCCGCCTACAATGCAGGATACCCAGGTTTGATTCCTGAGCCAGGAAGATCCCCTGGAGGAGGGATAGGCTACCCTCTCCAGTATTCTTGGGCTTCCCTGGTGGCTTAGACAGTTAAGAATCTCCCTGCTATGCAGGAGACCTGGGTTTGATCCCTGGGTTGGGACGATCCACTGGAGAAGGGAAAGGCTACCCACGCCAAGGCAGGAGCTGCAGGAGACACGGGTTTGATCCCTGGGTTGGGAAAATCCCCTGGAGAAGGAAAGGGTAACCCATTCCGGTATTCTTGCCTGAAGAATCCCCATGGACAGAGGAGTCTGGAGGGCTATAGTCCCTGGAGTCGCAGAGTTAGACATGACTAACTAAGCACAGGAAGCCCTGACACATGTGCACAAGGAAAACATCCCAGGATGGTCACCTCAGCACTACTTATGACTGCAAGAAAGTAACAACAACGTAAATATTCAGCAGAACAATGGTGAAACCATTGTTTGTTCAATGATGGCTTGCATACAGGAGTTAAACATGAATGATGCTCAGTCCCTCAGTCATGTTTGACTCTTGGCGACCCCATGGACTGTAGGCTGCCAGGCTCCTCTGTCCATGAGATTTTTTAGACAAGAATACCGGAATAGGTTACCCTTTCCTTCTCCAGGGGATCTTCCCAACCCAGGGATCAAACCCGTGTCTCCTGCAGCTCCTGCCTTGGCAGGCAGATTCTTTACCACTGAGCTACCTGGGAAGCCTAAACATGAATAGATGGGATCGATATGTGTTGTATAAATTTCATAAACTATGTTGAATGGAGAAAAGCAACTTTGAAAGGAATATCCACTCATGTAAACTCATGCAAAACAATTCTACAGGTTGTGCATGGATATAAGCAGAAGTAGGGAAAGTATAAACATCATGAAGAGGGAAACACTAACACGTGTTAATGTTGGAAGATTAGTACAGTTGGTTTGAAAGGGCAGGAGTCAGGCAGCAGAGGGGCTTCTGATTCATCTGTAATGTTTTACTTTTTAAAATCTCATATCTGAAACCAATATGGAAAATGGTTCACATTTGTTAAGGCTCGGTGGTTTATTAGATTTGCTTCCATCTTTCAGGACTTCCCTGATGGTCCAGGGGTTAAGACTCCACGTTTCTACTACATGGGGCACAGGTTCAATCCTTGGTGGAGGAACTAACATCCCGCATGCTGTGCAATGTGGCCAAAAAAGAAAGTACCAAAAATAAAAAATGATCACCTTTCAGCTGCCACACATCGGCACAGGCTGCAGTTTCAAGCATCAAGAGACGGAGAAAGACAAACGATTATCTAGACCACAGCCTTTGTGTGAATAGTTCCTCTCAGCGGGCACCCACCCCTACCACACCCCAGTGCCCAGGTCTCTAGACCAGAATCACTCAGATGAGTGACTCCCTCCACCCCTGCATGACCAAGATGCAATGTAGGTGACGGATGGAAACGAGACACTTGAAGAACTGTACTGGAGAAAACACCAGAAGAGGTACAGAATGTAGAGCCTGCTTCCCATTGACCCAAGGCTGGCAGTGACCTCCCAGAAGCTGGCTGAAGGGTCTGGCCAAGGAAACCCTCCTCTCTTGACAAATGTCCTCCAGGTTTCCTGGCTCCCACTTAGCCAGAAGCTGCTCAGAGAGTCAAGGCATGTTTCAGGGGCTGATTTAGGCGTGGATTTCTCATGTTAGGCTTGGTTAACAGACATGGGGAAACTACCAGCTGCCATAGCACAGAGGAATCTCTGTTCCTTGATGTTAGGGCCCCACCCACGTCCCGGAGTCAGAGCTTCCCAAGGAGGGGTAGAATGCTCTGAAGATAGATGTCAGGGAAGCTAGGACCCCCACAGACCTCATGCAACTTCTGTTTGTACAGACCCCGGAGCAAACAGATTAACAAACAGCACTCCTGGTCCAGTGATTAAGAATCTGTGCTTCCACTGCAAGGGCAGGGGTTTGATCCCTGGTTGGGAAACTAAGATCCCACATGCTACCTCGTGCAGCCAGAAAAAAAGTAATTGAACTCGTACCAGGGCATATTAACCAATATTAAAACAAAACAAGGCAGCTCTCCTAAAGCGCCCTGTCCAGGAGAAGCCCCCTTCCTCCAGGCCAGCACAGGAATTGGCAAATGGAACAAGGGCTGGGTTCCAGCCTCCACTTGCCCACCCCTCTCAGCCCAGGGCCTGTGACCAGGGCACAAGCTGCACAAATTGATCTGGGATTCAGTCTTCCTTGCAAAGCATTTGTGGTTTTGCCCACGTGCTTTGGATAGGAAAAGATGGAAGGTGCATGCTTGCAGGAGGAGATGACAACCCCCTCCAGTATTCTTGCCCGGAGAATGCCATGGACAGAGGAGCCTGGTAGGCTACGGCCCATAGGGTCACAAAGAGTCAGACACAACTGAAGCGGCTTAGCACACCCTTGGCACACGCACTGAGCCAAGGAAAGGATTTGAAGAGGCACACGCCCTCTGCTGACCATGGACACGGGACAGGAAAAGGGTCATGAGGAACTTACCTCTGCTGGGTTTCCCCAGACTTGACCCGGATGCGTCTGATATGCAGCTCCTGCTTGGAGCCATGGGACTGAGTCAGGTAGCTGCGAAGCTCCTTCCACAGGTTGTACCAGGACTGAGACTTGCCCTCCCATGTGAGTTTGATCTTCAGGAGGTCTCCCAAGTCCTCCTCGGTGTAGACCAGGAAGGTGTTGGTGGCATTCAGCCCGATCTGCTCCACCCTGTAAAGGGAGAGGAAAGCTGGTCTCCATCCCCTACCACCTGGAGACTGCAGCAGCGTGTGAGGTGACGCAGTGACAGCCCTTGCCCCTCACGGATGGGAGAGAAATGCGCAAGAGCCCCTCTTGCTACACGCTCCACGTCCCAGCAGCAGGACCGGCATGGAAGCTCAGCTGTGCTCCACACGAGCAGAGAGCTAACACCACGCACAGCACCCCAGCTTCCTATCCAGTGGTCAGGAACCTGAGCATCTCACCATGTAGGCGACTTCCTTGTGAGGGGACAGGACCAGGAAAGAACAGAAACGAGAAAAGTGCAAAGAAGTCACATCCCCATTCAGTGACATCTCATCCCCTCAGCCCATGGGCATCCATCTCCCCGCCTCCGGAACTCCCAGCCCCTCCTGTCTGCCCCTCTCACTCAGCACCTAGGGGAGCCTGCCTCTCCCCATCTGTGTGCATGAGTGTGTGCACACAAGTCTGGACCCCCTGCTCAGCCCCCAGCCTTGAGAGCAAGTACTCTGATTGCATTCCTTGGCAATCCCAGCATTACTCAGCAGGGCACTTTGCACCTTACAAGTGCTCAACAGGTCCACACTGATTACCATGTGCCCCTCCCACAGATAATGGGAAACGGGCCACGGATGACATGTTTCAGGTTCCAAATTTCCTAAAGCCTCGGGAATCAGGTGTTGTCTGAATGAAACAGCAGTTTCTGCCCAGCTGATCCAGCAGATTCTCACACTGCTGATTCATCCCAGGAGCTTCCCTCCCAGAAATGTTGTGAGCCCAGGGCTCCCAGGAGAGTGTGAAGCAGGAGGGAGGAACCACCCAGCACCTCCCCGGCATGCAGACTCGCTCCCCTGCAAGTGCTCACATGCCCCTGTGCACTCTCTCCGACTTGTTCTCTGTCCTGCACCCAGCAAAGAAAACCCATGACTTACATTTCCAAAGGCAGAACCTGGGAGTCTGCGTTGGTGCCATAAAGGGTGATATAAAAGGTGGGCTCTGTTTCTCCCATGTTTTTGTAGCTGAAGACATGGATTTTCATCTGATAATGGTAAACTTCAGAGATAGCAGAACAAAGACATTTGTGAGCCTCGCTCGTCATCTTAGGACACCCTGACCCAAAGTGAGTCAACCACCACAGTGAGTTTTTAGGGACTGACATCCTTTTGGTCCAGCCCAACCTCTAACCTCCCTCTGACTTCATTCTCTCCAGTGGCCTAAGAGGTCACTGCAGTATAGAAGAAGGAGCCCTCTGTGATGACCTGGAGGGGTGGGATGGAGGGGGCTGGAGGGAGGCTCAAGAGGGAGATATATAAGTATATCCTGCCTTGAATAGAATATTCAAGTATATAAGTATATACATATATATATACTTATAGCTGATTCACTGACACATATGGTAAAACAATTATCTCTCCAATTAAAAATTTTAATAAAAGGAAGAAGGAGACCTGAACTTGGAGTTTGGGAGAACTTTGGGGGACTCTGACCTCAATACTTTTGAGCTATGTGACCTTGAATAAAGGAACAAGGTATTAACCTCTTGAACCTCAATTTCCTTATATGTAATATAATACCCACAAAACTTTTGGTTTTATAACATGTTATAAAAATGTAAGATATCATTTCAATTCCCTGTTGGGCGTATCTCTGATCATTTTGATAATCAAATGAGAAAACAAATATGAAAAGCTAAATGCAAGATAGAATTTTTAAGTTATTGATATTGCGATCATAGAGTGATAATTCACAACACCAAAGAAGCCCCCATCATTTACTTTCAAATATTTAACTTTCCTAGGGCGTGCACAATATAATCTGGTTTGCAATGATGTGATCAAACTGCAGGAATGTGCCTGTTATACAGCATGGTATTTGGAAGTAGGAAAAGGTCCTTTTTCAGGGCAAGGTGGGCAGGGATGAAGGTTACCTCTGAAAGGCATGCCCGCCCGGGTTTTTAGGTACATTTTGCTGTTCCTCTTGTTCCTTGTTTTCTTGGCATTGTAGCCGATGCTATTACAACGGTTCTTCCTGCAACTGAGACAGATTCCCTTTTTGAAGCGGTTGGAGTCTGTGCACTGGAACGCAAAGCTCGGCTTGTCCTGATTCACCAGGGAGTCGACAAAAAGATGTACTGCCCGCTCATGCTCACATTTCAGCACCTCTGCAATGGCTGGGAGAGAAGGAGACGGAGACCGTCAGGACAGAGCTGCTCCTCGGTGATTTGCCTGCTCCATCAGTAAGGACTCACACATCAGTTATCACTATTTTTCATGTCACTATTCGTATGCTTGTTTGTGTCATTCTTAACACATGCTGTGCTCTCTTTAGAACTGAAAGCTAGTCCTGCCACTGAACTGCTTGCCCTCCAGGTAGGAAGACCGCACCAATACACACAAAGCAATAAAGAGCAAGGGAGTACGCAGGACAAGCACTAAACAGGGTGATGGAGATCAGTTGTGCAGGAGGAGTCACTAAGTCCTGACAGAACTGTGTGGTCACAAAATACTGGAAATGGATCTGATGCTAAACATCATCTAGTCCAGGGATCAGCAAACTACACCTTGCAGGCTGGTCCATTTGTAGTAAAGTCTTATTGGAACACAGCCACACTCGTTCATTTGCCTGTTGTCTCTGGCTACTTGTACCATGCTATGGCAGCGGAGCAGAGTTTTGAAACAAAGAGACTGATGGCTTGCAAAGCTGAAGATACTTACTAACTGACTCTCTAAGAAAATGTTTGCCAACCTCATTCTAGTTCTTTCAATTAGAGATGATGACCCACAGGCCCTTAAAGCTGAAGTCATTTGCTCAGGGTCACAGAGCCAATTGGTTACAAAGTTAGGAGCATAATTTGAATTTTTCTGACCCAGAGTAATTATTATTTCTTGAAACCAGAGGCTAAAGCCAATAGTTCTAGTAAATCCTGGGACCTTCAGAAACATTTGGTAACACTTCCCCTTTCCTTCCTTATTAACATCACTAGACTTAAAAAATGCCATCATCTGATCACTTGAGGCAGGGCTGCACTCTCCTTGCATAAACTCCCAAGCCCCGCAGGACCCCTTGGATGTTACACAACACCCTGGGAGAGGGCAACCTAAGACTGAGTGACAGAGTGGGGCATACAAAGAGCAGAGCATCAGAGTAGAGAGAGCCAACTGGGGTCAAGACTTAGAAATCCTAAAAGACTGAGGATGCAAGGCAGTGAGCAAATGAGAAACCCAGCCCATCAGTTTCAGCAGCAAATTCAGTTTTGCCCAAGACTGCTGGGAATAGGCTTAGGCATTCAGGAAGGCAGACTTGTTAGTGAGTGAGGAAGTGTCTTGATTTTACTTCTTTAAAATGTTACAAAAAATTAAATTACGGTGCATCCATGCTAAAGAATATTATACAACCTTTAAAAAGGAAAAAGGTAAATAGATCTATGTACTCTGATGTCTAAGAACGTCCACAATGTATATTAGGACTGAAAAAACAAAGCTGCAGGACAATGTTATTTTGAAAAGTACCACACGTGTGCACGTGCGCGCACACACACACACACAAATAAATCTTCAAAGCAAAAGGCCTGGAAGGATACACACAAAATATCTATATTGGCTACCTCTGGAGAATAAAAATAAGAGTGGGTGTGGGAAATGAGGGGGTATTTTTACTTCTTGCTTTAGGCAATTCTATAATGCTTGATTTTTTTCCCAACAAAAATGTATTCCTTCTGCTATAAAAAGAATAACAATAATAACTATGACCTCAAAGCATAAGACAGCAGACCAGAGACCACAGGAAGACTGCTGCAGGATGATGAACTGTAGGATAAACAGTGTTGAGGGGCCACTGTGGGGAGAAGTGGGAATAACGAAATGAATATTGTTGGGAACAATAATAGCTCAGGCTGATTCAGGAGGAGATGCAATAATTGAGTCAAAAGAAAAAATAAGGAACTTACTTCCATATGCAATCGACCCCAAAACATCATTGAGTCCACAGCCTGGCTGGAAGTCACCCCCGTTGGGGTAGATGTCGATGTGACCCACTGGCATCTGAATGCCGATGCTCAAGCCAAAGGAGCGCGTGTAGGTGTGCAGGACATCCACAAAGTCTGCGTCGTCAGGGGACAGCCTCTTGTGGATGTCCACCCCTTCAAACAAGGGCCCAGCAGGATCCAAACCTACAGCAGAAGGGGGAGCCAAGATGGGCCGTGTCAGGGGCGCTGAGACCCAGTGGACAGCTGAGTCTGCAAGCGCAGAATGAAGACGTCCACACTGTGGGAATCCTGCACGGTGTGGTGGCTGCTGTATAGGAATGCTGGCTTTCTTCTCAAGACTCCACCTGACTCAATAAACTGGTCATGAGGTTCAACCGACATGTGGATCCAAGGAGCCACAGACTGTCGGAACTGAAGCAGTTCTAGAAAGAACTTGGGCTGGCTGAAACTAAGCCATTCCTCCCATTTACTCTGCCACTGGGAGCCTTCCACAGCCTTGATCTTAGCCAAAGTTTGACAGAATAACCGAACTACCTATATCTTCGAGAGGGAAGACTCAGTCTCCCCAAACTGAGCTATCTGCATCTGGACTTCTTCTTCCTCTTCTGTTAGTTATGAGTCAGGCCCAGGAGTGGAATGGCAAGAGTCGGCGCACCAGAAATACTGAGCATCTGCAGGCTTCCAGAATTCCTCTCTTCTGCAGGCACAAGCAGAAAACCCTTTGCCTGCAACCCTTCTGTATCAAACAAACAAGCAACACTGCAGAGAGCCCTGGTTCTCACATTTAAAACAGCACAAATATCCATGGGGAGCTTCTTACAAATTCAGGTTCCACTGTGTAACTATGAAAAACTCTGGAAGGACACACAAGTCCCAGATTTCCTGTGTGTATGTGTGTTGGGAGAGAGAGTAGGGCAGGTAACCATGAAGACAGTGGCAACAACAGAGACAATTTCACCGTCTTTTATAATATCTGGGAACCACATGACTATAAAGGGTTTCCCAGGTGGTGCTATGCCAATGCAGGAGATGTAAGAGACGTGGGTTCGATCCCTGGGTTCGGAAGATCTCCTGGAGGAGGGCACAGCAACCCACTCCAGTATTCTTGCCTGGAGAGTGCCAATGACAGAGGAGCCTGGCGGCCACAGTCTGTAGGGTTGCAAAGAGTCAGACATGATTGAGGTGACTTAGCACATACGCACATGAGTATAAAACCTATTCCAAAATAGAATTTGCAAAGCATAAAATGCAGATTCCCTGACCTCCAAGAGATTCTGATTGGTAGGTCTGGTGTGGAACCAGAAAGAAAGGCTTATTCCCCAGGTGATCCTGGTGTAGAACCAGAAAGAAAGGCTTATTCCCCAGGTGATCCTAAAACTAAGTGGTCTGTGGACCAGATTTTGGAAAAAAACTTCTCCCGTGCTTCAGTACTATCTAGAAAATGAAATCTGAATGTCTTAATTCATATAGTTCATGTGCGATATTAAGAGATTAAGTGCTTGTCAGTGTAAACACTAGCTACTATTACCAAGTAATTATGGGAGCGGAATTCATCCCAGCTAGAAGGTTCTTTGTTTGCCCTATACACAGAGAGAGAGAGAGAGAGAGAGGACCTAGAGAAAGCGAAGAAAAGATTGTGTGCCATTGGGAAAGGTTTGTTTAGTCTAGAACAATGGTTCTCAACTGGGAGGGGTTTTGCTCCCAAGGGGACCCCTGGCAACATTTGGCCATGTCTGGAGGCATCTTTGGTTGTCACAATTGAGAAAAGGGCGAGAAGAAGCTGCTGGCATCTAGTGAGTACAGGCCAAGGATGCCGATAAACACCCTATAATACACAGGTCAGCTCCCACACAAGCACTGTCTGGCCCCAAACGTGAACAGTGCTGAGGCTCAGAAGCCTGGATCTAGAAACAGCAAGGTAGGGAGGAAAACGAGCAAGAATAGAGCTGTGAAAGCAGGAGATGGGTAAGAGAACCCTGTTCCCCAGACCCCAGCGCACTGGAACCGGGACGCATGTAGTGAGGCTTGTGGAGGGTGATTTTAGGAGAAAAGAAAGGCAGAGCTGTTGTTCAGAGTGGAGAGCAAACCTGTGGAACTCACTACTCATTAGAACTGGTAATAACTGAAACTCTACATAGTTTCCAAGAGCAGTTTAGAAAAATGTATGAATGACAGAGGCAGAAAGAGAGCCCAGGCTGCCTGGGGGCTCCCCTCTAGCACAGGACCTAAAAGAAAGACGGCACAAAAGCAGTGGCCTCCCTGAGAGGCCCTCGATGACTCTTTTTAGCAACTGAGCAGACCCAGTACTGACACAGGTGGCCTCTCCCTGCCTCTCACCATGTGCCCTGAAGAAAAAAAAGGAAGAGAAGCATTTTGCTTTGCAGCCAATAAGAGGGGGGCTCTTGCATCAGTGAACAAAAGTCTCCACCAGACAGTCAGCGCCATGGAAACCAAGCTGGGCCAGAGGAATGTCGCTGGCTGACAGGGCTTCTCGAAAGGCCGGCTGGCTGGCAGGCTGAGCCTTCACCTCCCCAGGCTGACCCTGCCTGATACGTAGCCAAGGCCCACAAACCCCACAGGAAATTTGCACAATTTATTTAACTAGGAAGGAGAGGGTGAATGCATCCAGTCCAGAAAGAGAGCATGGAGAAGCACCCCTCCTTCCATTCAGTCAGACTCCCCCAAAGGTGTCCTGTCCAGCAAACGGAATACACACCTGCATGCATATGCACACACACTCTTGTGCACACACATAACAGCCAGGAAAGCCTCTGCCTCCTGGCCTGGCAGGAAACCGTCACAGCTCCTGTTTCCCTCCCAGCAGGAGACCAGCAGCATGGCCCAGTGGTGAGGTGCAGGTCCAACGGCCTGGGTCTGGACCCAGCTCTGCTATCAGGGTGTTAAATACCGGGCCCGTGATTTAAGCCCTGAGTCCTAGTCTCCATCTGTAAAATGAAGCCCAAAGAATTCTTTGGCCTGGATGCTGTATGCTTACAGATGGCACAAAGTACCGGTCGCACACTGAGTACTTGACATTAGGTCTATCTAGCCCGCAGCCTGCAGGGTGGACACTTAGTTCTTGAATGAACAAATCTGCTTGCTTCTTTCTTTATAAGTAATGAAATGCAAGTACAATTAGAAACATATGACCCCTTCCCTAGTGGATCAGGGAATTCCCTCAGAAGCCTAAGAGGGTAAAACTCCAGCAGACCCCAAGTACACAGATCTCTGATCTAAGCAAGACTGGGGTTCAGGTACCCTCTGCAGGCCCAGGCTAAGGACCCCTACTGGCCTCTGCGCAGCGGCCTCCCTGGCCTCTGGACTCCACACAAGCTGCCATCTCTGGTCCTCTTGCCAGTCAGGACCGCCCGGTTCCCAGGCCCATGGGAAGTCTGAGGGGTGAGGAGAAGGCACAGGCCTCCCCCATCAGACACGCACGGCAACATGCGTCAGGTCAGCCAAACGCCCCTGAGGTGCTGCCTGGCAACTGGACAGAGGCCACTCCTTCTTGTCATGTTTGCCCCGGGGCCCCGCTCCGCAGAGAGTCTGCAGAGAAGGGGCCGCGTTCTGGACAAGCTGGCCCCCACACTCCCCGCAGATGGCCCAGAGCACTGATCAGCATTCTGCCCGAGAAGCCCGCATCTCAGCAGCTCCCACCCAGACAGGCAGGGGGAAGGAACCGGAAGGCTCCAACAAGCCCCATCCCACTTCAGATTCAGATACAGGGAGAGGGAGGATCTGCCGTCTGTCTCCGTTGCCAAGGACACTGGCCCTGGCGCCCTGGCAGGGGCTGTGTATGCTGCCTTTGCGCACAGCCGGCCCGGCTCTGCAATACCCGGCCTCTCCTGGGGGCGAGGAGGAGGAGCGCAGACAATAGAACCCAGAGACACTCGAGGCCCATGGGCTTTGCTCCAGCCAGGGGTTACTGAGTAGTCACGTGTGTCCACACTGCCCGTTGGACAGTGCAGGCCCAGCTGACTTGATAATCAAAAGTGAAGCTCCCAAGTTATGCTGGATCAAACAGTTGGATCGAAAGGAGTATGTGTGTGTGTGTGTGTGTGTGTGTGTGCACGCGCGCGCACTCATTAGACTTAAGCCCGGGGACAATGATTTGAGGAGGGCAACTAAACCTCACAAATGTGACTGCACCAGGTCTTCATTGCAGCATGCAAGATCTGGTTCCCTGACCAGGGATCGAACCCATGCCCCCTGCATGGGGTTCAGTCTTAGCCACTGGACCACCAGGGAAGTCCCTCTATATAGTTTCAAATCTACCCCGCTGGCTTGTTGAAACTCTACCTTTACTCAACTTTCTTTAGCTAAGGACTCCCTTCTACCTGAGTCCTGTTTCAAAATGAATATACATTACCAGGAAGGAAATGATTAACTCTTTCCTTCTGGGTGACCAGTTGGGCCCTTAACGTGTTGGAGGTGTGCGCAAAGCAGGGAGGGAAAATTAGCAAAAGAATGCTGGCAGGATGACAAAAATTCAGGGCAACAAATTTGCCTCTGACTTTCTAGAGGAAAGCTTCCTAGAGGAAGCTCTGTGTTTGTTTCAGGGGCTCCTGAATGGGAAAGAGTCCTTCCCACTTTTCCCAATCACTAGATGATGTAAATATTTAAATCAAACTCTCACATCAGAAGATCACCAATTCTACCTATAGAGTGTGTATCTCTCTAAATAAACTCACTTTCACTTTAAAAAAAAAAATCAATAAGATGGAAAATTCAACTTTCTATTGCCAACCTGGATACCACTATCAGAAAGGTGTCTTTAAGGACAAAGTTTAACCACATATTTTAAACAGGTCATTATCACTAATAAACTGGAGAAGGCAATGGCACCCCACTCCAGTACTTTTGCTTGGAAAATCCCATGGACGGAGGAGCCTGTTAGGCTGCAGTCCATGGGGTCGCTAAGAGTCGGACACGACTGAGCGACTTCACTTTCACTTTTCACTTTGATGCATTGGAGAAGGAAATGGCAGCCCACTCCAGTGTTCTTGCCTGGAGAATCCCAGGGATGGGGGAGCCTGGTGGGCTGCTGTCTATGGGGTCGCACAGAGTCGGACACGACTGAAGTGACTTAGCATAGCATCACTAATAAGTAACACCAACCAAATACTAGAAAGAGGCTGTTGGTGAACGAAATAGAAGTCGGAGGCAGAATTCAAACCACAACCCGCACTACTCATTCCTTCCCTTGAGCTCCTGGAGCATGACAGCAGACTGAAAGTGAGCGCCAGAAGCTTGCAGGCCAGGCTTTAACCACAGGGCTGCCCTTGAGTCTCTTTAGTTGTCTGGGTGCTTCCTCACCTTTTGCACTAAACCAGTGGTTTTCCAAGTATGCTCCCTGGTGCTCGGGGACCCAGAGATTCCTCCCGAGAAGGGGGAGGCTCAAATAACAAACTTAACACTAACCACAGATACCCAGCTTTAACCAGAACATCCTTCCATCTGCTTCATATATTGAAGTCCTGCACAAGTTGTTTTCCAAGAGCTCTGGGAGGGAGCCCCGGGAGCAGCCCTGAGAGAAGGAGCCACGCTTACCCGTGATTCTGCCCACCGTGCCTTTCACGAAGTTGCCCGCGTACCCGGCCACGTGAGCTCCGAGGCTGTAGCCAATCAAGTGAACATTCCTAAGAGAAAAGTCCTCCTTACCCTGCAGAAAGTCACAGAAGGGAAGAAGTGAGGAGCGTGGTCCTGAGCCCACAGGTGGCCAGGAATTCAACCACTCAGTCATGTCAGGGAGGGGACAGGGAGCCCCGAGGTGGCTGGTAGTGCTGGCAGGGCAACATGGATGGGACACAGCCAGGAAAAGGGAAGTGGAAAGGGCTTGGTGGCACTTCAGTCACCCCGCACCGGGGACAGGGTGTAGGCTGCGACCAGAAGCTGCATACCTGAACGTGAAAGTGAAAGTCGTTCAGTCGTGTCAGACTCTTTGTGACCCCATGGCCTATACAGTCCATGGAATGCTCCAGGCCAGAATACTGGAGTCGGTAGCCTTTCCCTTCTCCAGGGGATCTTAACAACCCAGGGATCGAACCCAGGTCTCCCACATTGCAGGCAGATTAACAGCTGAGCCACAAGGGAAGCCCAAGAATACGGGATTGAGTAGCCTATCACTTCTCCATCAGATCTTCCCAACCCAGGAATCAAACTGGGGTCTCCTGCACTGCAGGCAGATTCTTTACCAACTGAGCTATGAGGGCCCTTCCCCTACACGTTTCTAGCAGTGTCTGAGCTGGGGAGGGGTAGCAGTGCAGAGGTCAAAGCCACCGGACGCACTGGAGACCAAGTGCCAGACACGGTCTGCAGCAGGGTGCTCCCTGCCCATTCACTTAGGCCCAGGAGCTGCCCACCTCCTCGTCGCCAGCCTGTCTGGGATCCCAGAGTCGAAGCATCAGACCTTGACAGGGAAGGCACTCAGTGATGAGGGTGAGGGCGGATTTGACCCCATGGCTCAGGAACCAAGCTCAACTAAGCAACCTAGGCAGAGGACTGAGGACTGTGTGAGAATCCTGACCAGAATTTTACCATAATTCATCAGATTTATGGGCTTCTAAAGGAAGGTCAGGTTAGAATTGCCCAGATAATTGAGTCACTCTGCCAGTGTACCCCTGCCTCCCATTAAGTCCACTGAGCCTGGGCAAATCATTAACCTATAAAAGTAAGTGTAAGACCTCAAGATCTGTTTTCCCCATATGTTTTATGCAAGGCATTAGGCTGCATTTGTTTGAACCAACCCTCCCCACCCTCAGCCCAGCCACCCTTCAGAATAAGAGCAGACATCAGTAGGTATTTAAGATTACACGCTTTGGGGCTTCCCTGGTGGCTCAATGGTAAAGAATCCACCTGCCAGTGCAGGAGACACAGGTTCCATCCCTGATCTGGGAAGATCCCGCATGCCTTGGAGCCACTAAGCCCATGTGCCACAGCTACTGAGCCTGTGCTCTAGAGTCTGGGAACTGCAGCTACTGAGCCCATGTGCTGCAACTGCTGAAACCTGACACTCTGTCCATGGGATTTCCCAGGTGATAAAACTGGAGTGGGTAGTCATTTCTTCCTCAGAGGGATCTTCCCCACCCAGGGATTGAACCCACGTCTGCTGCCTTGCAGGCAGATTCTTTACCACTGAGCCATCAGGGAAGCCCTCACAGGAGAAGCCACCACAATAAGAAGCCTGTGCACCGCAACTGGAGACTGGCCCCTGCTCGCTGCAACTAGAGAAAGCATGTGCAGCGATGAAGACCCAGCACAGCCGAAATTAATTAATTTTAAAAAATGTTTTAAAGATTACAAGCTTCTGAAGGCATCAGCAAGTAATGACCCAGATGGCAAATTTTCTTCCTGCAAGTAAAGTAACAGGAAAAATCCAGAAATGAATCAATAATTAGAAAGCTTTCTAAAAGTTCCAGCTTCCAAAATATTTCAAGTGATACTTAATTCAGTAAAAATTTGAATCTCAAAGATATTCTCGGTTCACTGTAATAATCTGATCTTTGTTTCCTAAAAGGGTTCGGATTCAAGATCCTTCTCAGAAAAGGAGATGATTCCCTTCAGTCCCATTGTTACCTGAAGCCAGTCGAGCATCTGTGCGATGCTGTGTCCCACACCCCTTGTGTTATTGACCGCATCTACGTAAAGCTGGTGAGCCAGTGGGAGCCAGTCCACCACCACGACATTGGCTCCTTTCTCTCTTGTCTGCAGGGCTGACACCAGTTTGTACAGCCAGTTTTCAAACATGCCACTCATCTGCAGAGAAAACAGGACTTTAAAAAAAAAAATTTCTGGGTTTGAAAAATACCAGTGAATACGGAATTCAGTTCCGTGACCCTCTCCCACAGCCATGGAACATTCACATTGGTCCCCCAGGCCAACACTTGCCCATGAGCGGGGCCAGCCACAGTCAGGACTGCTATGTGGGCGAGTGTCTTCCATTGCCCTTGATGATGTCTCCAGTTTTTCCCATCGAAAATGTCCGAGCTGGTGTCCTGTGTTGCTGCCCCACTGACCAATAGGGCTGCTAGGAGATACATGCTGGTGGCCATGCCGACCTGAGGTTAGCCCTGTCACGGTCAGGCAAGTAAGTGACCTGGTCCAGCATTCAAAAGCAGCTGAGAAGGGTTGCCCTGGAGAATTGGTTTCTTTCTCAGAGATGCAAGGAGATTCTGTCTCTTAGGCAAATGCCGAGTTAACAAATGACCCCTTCCCACAACCCATCTCTGCCATCCCTCTTGACCCTAGAGGAGGGAAGATCTGTTGCTGGAATCCCAAATTAGAACTCAGAGCACATTTTCCCACAGAAACAAAGTGTAAATGGTGACTAGGTCCAGTTGTAAACCTATCCATGAGTGCATTATTAGATAAATAGATTTCCTGTGCCTGGCCTGGGAACCCAAAGGCCATTTACAATCTTGCTTCTAAGGGAAACTGCTGTTCCAAGTTCCAAACAGATTACAAAAGAACTTTCTGGAATGCATTCGTCAGTTGCAAGCAGTTTGTATTTGCATTTTGACAGGGGGGCCTTTAAAAGATCCAAACGCATGATTCTAATCATAGGCTGTGAGGTGAGGATGGGCAGACAGGCCCTTAATGATCCCTTCCATTGCATTCGGTACATAGGTGCCTACATAACACCCCCTAGCCAGGCCTGACCCCAACAGTTGGTAATAGACCTAAAGACCCAGCAAGCATGTAACGGGTATGAATTTCTCATCATTAAGGGGAGGAACGTCCCCTCCCAATTAGCCCAGGCAGAAACCTGCTCACTTAACAGTGCCATTTTCCTACAGACTGCCGTTAGATGAATGGATAAATCCCTCGCTGGTCCAAAGCTTCTGAGGCCGAGCATTAAAGCCCTTTTTTTGTTGAAGTTTGTTATGGGCTTTTCGATGTGAATGGCTCAGCGAGGGCATAGAAAGACTCCAGTGCCTTTAAATGGAACCATCTCTATGCAAACAGGAGGGCACCGTGCCAACCAGGGCCGGCCAGCCAGGCCAGCTGGCTCCTCACAGACTCTCTGAGCCAGTCGACTTGCTTCAGTTCAGCTGAGCTCTCGCAAAGGGATGGCCCCCATGAGGCAGCGGTTGACCAATGTAATTAAGTGTAATTAGAGGGTCCCTTAAGAGCCAGTGGAGCTGGGCTACTGCCCTCAGGAGAGCCACTTTCTGAAAGCCCGCTGCGTGCCAGCATTAAATGCCACCCTGCTGGAGTCCAGATTGCCCCCTCAGCGAAGTGCCCGTTACATTCTTCACAGCTGTCTGAAATACAAGCAGCCCACAAGAAAAGAGGGGGAGAAAGAGCAGAATCTGGAAGCACCAGTATGCTTTTTAATTGACCAAAACAAAGGAGACCAAATCCCATGTAGAGCTGGAAAGCTACCTCCCCCCGGGCTCACCGTCCATCCGTGAATGATGAAAAAGGTTTTGGCTGTCATGTTGAAGCCACAGTCCTCTAAGGGCTGGCTGTGGCCAAGGGAGAGATCGCATCCTTCATCCTCTGGGTCCTCTGAGGTGCGGAGGTTAAATCTCACAGGGGGTTTGGCAGCAGTCGGTACCACCCTGGATTTGTCGAACTCATCTGGGGAGAAAGGACAGAGCGTGCAGGTAACTAGCAGGCCTGGGTGGTGAGAGATCTGGGGTCCAGTTCTAGTTCACTCTTGAGCAAATTACTTAACCCCTCTGGGTTTCAGCTTTTACATCTGCTGAATGTTTCCATCTCATCTCACAGAAGAGTTGCAAAGGCACACCTCACCAATATTTAAGTGTTAATTAGTCACTTGTATCAACTACTGTAGGGCTTCCTACTGTGGCCCAGAGGGTCTCCACAATGCAGGAGACCAGGGTTCCATCCCTGGGTTGAGAAAAGCCTCTGGAGGAGGGCATGGCAACCCACTCTAATATTCTTGCCTGGAGAATCCAATGGACAGAGGAGCCTGGCCAGCTCTAGTCCATGGGGTCGCAAAGAGTCAGACAGGACTGAGTGACTAACACACACAAACACACACATCAATGACTGTGAATCTGAAGTAAATAAGTCTCCCTTACCTTTCTTCCTTCTTTCTAATCCAAATGAGCTCTCTTTCCTTCCCTCAAGTTACTAATTTCAGAGAACGGGTCCTCAAGTCTTCTCTTGAAATGCTTGGGACCACTTGCATTACTGGAGAAGGAAATGGCAACCCTTTCCAGTATTCTTGCTTGGAAAATCCCATGGACAGAGGAGCCTGGTGGGCTACAGTCCATGGGGTCTCAAAGAGTCAGACATGACTGGGCAACTACACTTTCACACAGACTTGCATTTCAGAATTCAGAAATTTTCAGATTTTAAACAGGTATTATGATGTGTGTATATATATATATATAGACACACACACGCACACACACACACTATATATATATATATATTATATATATATATATATATTATATATATATAATACACATGGTATGGGGCATTCCTCATTCATCAAACACACCAATAACATTTCTGTAAGGAAATACATGACTACTCATACTCAAGGGTGAAAAAAAAGAAAAAGAAAAAGATTTTAAAGACCATCTTGTTGGTTCAGGTCAGTTTTGGATGCCAATTGTGTAAGAATTCAGGTTAGATAAGGCCAGGTCTTGCTGCCAAACAAGTTACCAGACAAATTTTTCAGTTTTGAAAGATTTTGGAATTGGAGGTAAAGAACTTTGACCTTTTAAACACTGGGCTTCCCTACCGCTCCCATGTCAATTCTGGCACTTACCCCAAACACCTCATGCACCCTCAGTGCTTCTTGCAGTACCAGACAGGTGCCAGACACTTTTTTTACCTTATTAAATAAATTATCGAAGCCAGAGAGATGCTCGTAAGAGCAGCAAATCCTCTCCTTTCAGCTCCACCGTGTACACACACACACACAGCACTATCTAGGAGATGGCCCTACTTCAAAATACAGCCCATGTTACTGATGGTCCCAAGACCTTTTAACACTAGGTACTGCAAATTTGGAAAACTCAGCAGTGGCCACAGGACTGGAAAAGGCCAGTTTTCATTCCAATCCCAAAGAAAGGCAATTCCAAAGAATGCTCAAGCTACCGCACAACTGCACTCATCTCACACGCTAGTGAAGTAATGTTCAAAATTCTCCAAGCCAGGCTTCAGCAATATGTGAACCGTGAACTTCCTGATGTTCAAGTTGGTTTTAGAAAAGGCAGAGGAACCAGAGATCAAATTGCCAACATCCGCTGGATCATAGAAAAAGCAAGAGAGTTCCAGAAAAACATCTATTTCTGCTTTATTGACTATGCCAAAGCCTTTGACTGTGTGGATCACAAGAAACTGTGGAAAATTCTGAAAGAGATGGGAATACCAGACCACCTGACCTGCCTCTTGAGAAATTTGTATGCAGGTCAGGAAGCAACAGTTAGAACTGGACATGGAACAACAGACTGGTTCCAAATAGGAAAAGGAGTTCGTCAAGGCTGTATATTGTCACCCTGTTTATTTCACTTATATGCAGAGTACATCATGAGAAAAGCTGGACTGGAAGAAACACAAACTGGAATCAAGATTGCTGGGAGAAATATCAATAACCTCAGATATGCAGATGACACCACCCTTATGGCAGAAAGTGAAGAGGAACTCAAAAGCCTCTTGATGAAAATGAAAGAGGAGAGTGAAAAAGTTGGCTTAAAGCTCAACATTCAGAAAACGAAGATCATGGTATCCGGTCCCACCACTTCATGGGAAATAGATGGGGAAACAGTGTCAGACTTTATTTTTCTGGGCTCCAAAATCACTACAGATGGTGACTGCAGCCATGAAATTAAAAGACGCTTACTCCTTGGAAGGAAGGTTATGACCAACCTAGATAGCATATTCAAAAGCAGAGACATTACTTTGCCAACAAAGGTTCGTCTAGTCAAGGCTATGGTTTTTCCTGTGGTAATGTATGGATGTGAGAGTTGGACTGTGAAGAAGGCTGAGCGCTGAAGAATTGATGCTTTTGAACTGTGGTGTTGGAGAAGACTCTTGAGAGTCCCTTGGACTGCAAGGAGATCCAACCAGTCCATTCTGAAGGAGATCAGCCCTGGGATTTCCTTGGAAGGAATGATGCTAAAGCTGAAAGTCCGGTACTTTGGCCACCTCATGCAAAGAGTTGACTCATTGGAAAAGTCTCTGATGCTGGGAGGGATTGGGGGCAGGAGGAGAAGGGAGGACAGAGGATGAGATGGCTGGATAGCATCACTGACTCGATGGACGTGAGTCTGAGTGAACTCCGGGAGTTGGTGATGGACAGGGAGGCCTGGCGTGCTGCAATTCATGGGGTAGCAAAGAGTCGGACATGACTGAGCGACTGATCTGATCTGATCTGATCTGATTGTCATCATTAGGGCTTCCCAGGTGGCACTAATTGTAAAGAGCTCACCAGTCAATGTAGAAGATAAGGGTTCGATCCCAGGGTCAAGAAGATCCCTTGGAGGAGAAACCCACTCCAATGTTCTTGCCTGGAGAATCCCAGGGACAGAGGAGCCTGGTGGGCTGCCATCTATGGGGTCGCACAGAGTCGGATACGACTGAAGCGATTTAGCAGCAGCAGCAGCAGCAGCAGCCCTGTTCTAATCATCTAGGATACCACCCCTGATAACAGGCTAGGAAATTAGACAAACTGTCCAGTCACCCAGAAATCAAGAGAAAATGGACCAAATGACCATACCAGGAGCTTAATTATCCCAGAGTTAAAAAGGAAGAAAAAAAACACAAACAAATGGAGTCATGGAAAGAGAGACTAGAGTGGTAGAGGGGTTGGTGGTGAAGAGGCCAAGGGGGAGGACAATGTACCAGATGTAAAAAGGATAAAGTTCCAGAAAATGCAACTAAATACGCATGAGCAGAACTCTGTCATTAATGAACAAAAGCCCCAACTGGCAGAAATTTGAACCATGGACATAATTCGTTCAAAATCTCCCAGTTTCCACCCAGATAGCCACTCATAAAGACCAGATGGGAAGTCTAGGGAAAAGGCAAAGAGGGTCTGCTGGCTTCCCAGCACTGACTTGTGGATAAACCCACATAAGGTGAACATAAAAGGTTCACTTTAGCACCTGGCTCTCTCTAACCCCACAGTTCTCTAGCTCATTTCTACTACTTCCAGCCCACGTCACTTCTGCCTCTGGGACTTCATAATTGTTCTTCATCCGATGTCCCCAAGCTCATCCTCTCCTCTCCTCCAGTTCCTTGCTCAGAAGTCAGCTCCTCAGTGAGGGAAGTCTGGTCACAGACTAATGCTACACCACCTTCTCCCTCCAGCCTTCTGTACCTTCCTCCTCTCCTTTATTTGCTCCATGACACTGAGCACTATTTCTATGTTTTAAGTAGTTGACTGGCTGTCTTCTCATCACTGAAATGCAAGATCCCTGGGGGTACGGGTTTACACCTGTTTTGTTCACTGCTGTATCCTCCTAAAAGCCTGTGTGCTCAGTTATGTCTGACTCTTTGGGATCCCATGGACTGTAGCCCACCAGGTTCCTCTGTCCGTGGGGTTTTCCAGGCAAGAATATTGGAGTGGATTATCATTTCCTCCTCCAGGGGATCTTCCTGATCTGGGATGGTACCCATGTCGCCTGTGGCTCCTGCATTGGCAGGGAGATTCTTTACCACTGTGCCACCTGGGAAGCCCCACTCCTAGAAGGGTTCCTGGCAAATAAAGACTTCTTTGAATGGAGGAAATAACCCCCAAATACTTAGAATCACAGAACATAGAAGTTGAAAGGAATGTTAGCATTTCACAGGAGAGGAACTAGAGATGAAACCTACTCTGGTTCAACTATACTAGAGTTGGGAACGTGTTAAGTCATTTTTCCATTCATTCAGATTAACCCTCCAGCTCATACATAAGCAACTTGGACCAACATTATTTGACCCAATCTTCAGTTCATTGAGTTGCAAAGAGTCGGACACAACTGAGCGACTGAACTGAACTGAACTGAACAACAGGATAGTAGAAGATGAGCTAATAGGATATGGTTCAGGGGTTCCCCACTCTCCTCTGCTTAACCGATTGACCTGGTACTCCTGTGGGGTGACCCTACCCTTGCTCCTCCAGGGCATGCTTCCTCCAATAGAAGAGACTGAAAAAGAAAAGCTGGCAGCTGGAAGGAAGACAGGTAGCCAGAGGAAGAGCAAAGGCTGGAAAGACTGTTGGGGAGGAAGAAGAGGAGGCTGGCAGCCTGGGGTTCTCTGCACAAATTACCCACCAAATCCTCCCCGAAAGCGCTCCTCAAACCAGAGCCAGCTACCCTGGCACCTTAAATTTCAAAGCATTTAGCCGAGATTAAAAAGAAGAGCGCCAGATGACAGAGCTCTTTCTAACAACCTTCTTGCCTCGAAAACCCGCAGGTTCAAAGAGGAGGGCAAGGTTAAAGAGCTGCTGGCAGCCAACTCTGCTGACTGGACAGCATCGATAAGAGTGCATATTAACGGCAAAGGGGTGGAGCCGGACCGAGCGCGGGCGAGCGCACCCGGCAGCCGGCCGGCTCTGGGATGCCCTGGTCAGAAGCGCCGAGGAACAAGTGAACTGCAAGACTAATTAGGAGGAGCGAGTGGACAGCGCAGGCGGAAAGCAAGGAGGATGCTGCAGGAAGAAGGGTGGGCAAGAGAGAGGGCACCTGGCCCAGAAAAGAAGTTGCGGGGGTGGTAATAAAATAAGTCCACGTTACCTTGCAGCCGTCCCTCTGGACCAAGGGGTGTGGGGTCTCTCATGGCAAAGCAACAATAGGCGCTCCACAGGCAGAGCTGAAGAATGGTGTTTCTCATCCTTACCACCTCCCCGCACCCCCTTCTCCAAAATGGGACTTTTAAAAAGACAAAAAACACCTCTCGAAGTTTCCAGCGGTCCAAGCCTGTAAGACCCCCAGTGGGAAGCCCTCTCTCCACCAGAGAGAGCGGTGGCCTTAGCTGAAGGTGGAGAAGGTGGAAAATGAAAACTCGGCTAAACTCAGCCGCGGGGTGGTGGGGGGAATGTGAAGGGTCTTGAACCAGAACCAGATCTGCCCTCTCTCGTGCCGCCTGCCCAGGAAGCCAGGGCTCGCCACTGTCATCCAGTGAGCTCCCGGCGAGGTACTTTTTAAAAGTATTGGGAGTCATCTGACCCATCGCCAGATGGTGATTTGCATAATTTATTCCCGTTCCCGGACTCTGATTGGTCACACCTTCGCTGACGCCAGAACCAAAGACTCCCCAAAGTTTGAATGCCCCAAAGTTTGAATGAAAGCGCCGCACACCCACCGCGTGGACACTTCGCAAGCGCAGGCTTGTTTCCTCCCCAGGCGGCTCCGGGGGCAGCCGCGCTGTCACCACCCTACTTTTTCCCAGTGTCCATTCCCGGACCCTAGATTCTCTACCACCCCCTGCAGCTCCAGGGGAGTCGTTGCCCGATAGCCCTGCTCCTCCGCGATCGCGATCCCTGGAGAAGGAAGGTTCTCCTCTCCAAGGCGCAAAGCCATCCGCGCGCACGCGCGCGCGCAATGCTCTCTCCTCGCCCCGGACCAACGGTCCGAATGGAGAAAAGACACCTGGTCACCCTGTGGTCCTTCTTTACTCCCTTTCCTGCTGCGAGCGAGGCCCGTGACAGGTGTAGACGGCGTGATCCAACAATAACCCTGCCGAGTTAAAAGGCTGCGGGCTCTAGCCTGGGTGTCAGAATCGCTCTGACCCTTCTTGAGTGCTCGCTTCGCCACTAGCTACAGAACTCAGAGCAAGCCACGCAACTTCCCCAAAGCCGTTCCTTCCTCCCCCGTACACCGGTGGTAACAGTTCCTGTCGGTTAGGGACGTTGCAGAAATTAAAAGATCCAGGATAATACCATTTGAGCTTCCCTGGTGGCTCAGCTGGTAAAGAATCTGCCCTCAATGTGGGAGTCCAGGTTTCGATCCCTGGGTCTGGAAAGATCCCCTGGAAAAGGGCATGGCAACCCTCTCCAGTATTCTTGCCTGAAGAATCCCATGGACGGAGGAGCCTGGTGGGCTACAGTCCACGGGGTCGCAAGGAGTTGGACACGACTGAGCGACTAACACACACACACAGGATAACACAAACAGCGCTGGGTGCGGTGCCGCGTGGTAGGCGCTCTCATACCTGGGGCTGGAGGGCTAGAGGGACGCCAGGCGACACTCCCTTAAGGAAACAATGAGCCAGGCTTGGGGATCTCAGACTCGCAACCAGTGCCAAGTGTCGGGCGGAGGCGCGCCACCCGCTATCGAGGGGAATGAAGCAGCTTCTTCCCCTCCGTCATCATTTTGCCCTCCTCTTCTTCCCTTCATTGCGCGCGTCCCTGCTCCTCCCGCGGGTGCCGGCTCCAGCTCCGCTCCCGGAATCCCGGGACCGAGGGCGGCGACCGCGCCCCTGAGCCTGCATCTGGGGCAGGGGTCGGGGGCTGAGCCCGGGGCCTTCGGCCGCCGGCGGCCAGGACGACTCCGGAGCGGCTGCGCCTCCACAGCCCTCGGGAACGCGGAGGAGGCAGGAGAGAGAAAGCGCTGCGGCCGGCTGCGCACCGCCATCCGCCTGCTTCCAGCCAGACTGCACCTTTGACCGCAAGTAACCCCGCGGAGCGGAGAAGGCAATGGCACCCCACTCCAGTACTCTTGACTGGAGAATCCCAGGGACCGCGGAGCCTCGTGGGCTGCCGTCTATGGGGTCGCACAGAGTCGGACACGACTGAAGCGACTTAGCAGCAGCAGCAACCCCGCGGAGGCCTGGAACCAGTCCAGCTCCCGCCCGCAGAGAGGAAAACCGCCCGAGCAGCCCGGCGCCCCTTCCTCGCCGGTGTCTGCGCCCCCGCCTGGGAGATCTGTGTGGGGAAACCAGTCTGGAGCAGCCGGTCCTGTTCCGACTTATCCTCGTTCCGTCAGTCACTCCAGTTGCCAGCTCCGAAGCGCACTTCGTCAGTCCTGTGCTAGAATTCATTAACAAGAAGCAGGCCGGCTCTATTTTTCAGTGTAAACCTCACTGGTCATGAGTAAATGGAGCTCCCAGATATCTTTTCCCCCTCTTCTTAACACTCCCCTTCTTCACTGACAAACTATACAGACATAAGTCAGGTATCATCTCCATTCTACAGATGGGAAAATTGAGTCAGAGGAACAGGCTGTAGCTCTGAAGCAAGTCTCTGATAACCAGTTCTCTCTCTTCTGCTCTTAGTTTGATTTAGCCAGTTGGCCTCTAAATAGGAACGTTTGGGAGCCAAATCTCCATCTCTTGCCTGGTTGAGTCAGTAGGCAGCCTGTGAGTCAAAAATCCCCGTCTCTATTCTGAGTTACTCAAATCATAGCCCCTAGAACTTTAAGTGGACAGTGTGGAGGGTGTGTCTTGGGGACCTCTGTCACAAATGAGATTCCCTAGAAGAGCTAGGTACTCCTGCAAAGCTGGTTATCCTACCTGGAAAAAAAAAGATTCAACAAGATCAATTCTCATCTTTTTAACTGCCAAGGCTATGAAACCATTTAGATTTTATTAGAGTGCCCTCCTGTGTCTCTATATCAAAATATCATGTGAGAACTTTCAAAGCACATAATGAAGCTATAATCACAGCATTAGAGTGAAGTATAACATCAACTCTCTTATGCAAAGAATAACATATGTATAAAATATGCAAAATATTTTCTAGAAGAACCTCAAGGAGGGCTTGGGAGCCTCCTGTATGAAGAAAGACCCTGCCTGAGGAGTTTCAGCAGAAACTTTGTATCAAGGTCTCAGGTTACTCTAGCAAAGGTTCTGAGCATTTTTCTAGGCAGTCTATCATCTGAAGACACCTTCCTAGGTTAGAGGAATGAACCTCCCTTTCATAAGAGGAGCCCACTTTCCACTTCAGAAGCTGAAAAGCAAACACACACCTTGCCAGCCTCCCTTGCAGCTAGAGTTCCTGGTTTAAACTCAGCCAATCAAACTCTAAGGTGAAAGCCAGTGAGTCTAGAAGCAAACAGCCACTCCATTCTGCCAACAGGGCAGCAGGAGCCAGCTCTGCTTTGGGTGGGGGAGGAAGAGGGTGGGATGGTGGCACCCCCAGGCATCCCCAGACCAGCCTGCAGAGGGACTTGGGCAATGCAGTCTGCCTGAGTATACTTTCCAAGCCTGGTTCTTTTGCCCTGCAGATATTCTGATATTTTGATTACAGTAATTCTGATTACTATTAAAAAGTATGTTTTTTAATAGTTCCACTATATATTACAATTATTTTTAATAGATTAAGATTTTTAGTTGGAGTTTCGATATCAAACTCTCAGAAATTAACAGAATGAACAGACAGAAAAGTAGAGGGATATAGTAGACCTGAAAAGCATTATAAACCAATTCAACTGTAAGATTTATACAGTTTTCACACAACAGCAGGATACAAATTTTATTCAAGTTCCCATAGACTATAAATCAAAAGACACTGGAACATATTCAGGAATAGAAACAAAATAAGGTGGAAAAATTTCATGGTCTAAAAGTATTGAAATCATACAGAGTCTGTTCTCTTATCACTGTGGAATTGTGTTAGTAACCAGTATCAAAAGATATTTGAAAATAACCCACATATTTTCAAGTGCAATGTGACATTTACCAAGAAAAATCTTTGACTTAGCCATTTAAGGTCTCAGTAAAGTTAGACTGAATAAAACACAGAGGGTGATTGCAGAGAAGAAAGCATTTAAGTGAGAAATCAATATCAAAGATATTTTTAAAACTCCATGTATTTGGAAATTAAATGTCCACTTTTAAAGGATGGTTGTATCTAAGAAGCCATATGAAGGAAAATTAGAAAGTATTTGTAACAGAATAAAAATGAGAGACCAGCACCTGTAGGCCACCAGGCTCCTCTGTCCATGGGCTTTTCCAGGCAAGAATATTGGAGTGCATGCCATTTCCTCCTCCAGGGGATCTTCCTGACCCAGGGGTCAAACCCATGTCTCCTGCATCTCCTCCACTGACAGGCAGATTCTTTACCACTAAGCCACCTGAGAATCCTATGTGTGTGTATATATCACTTTGCTATACATCTGAAACTAACAAAAGAAATGGA
Organism: Bubalus bubalis; assembly: GCF_019923935.1. Lineage (NCBI taxonomy): Eukaryota > Metazoa > Chordata > Mammalia > Artiodactyla > Bovidae > Bubalus > Bubalus bubalis. The sequence continues at coordinate 12,974,611 of NC_059178.1, forward strand.
AAATATAGTTAAATGCACAGCTTACTCAAACTCTACTTTCCAAGGTCAGAGAATAAAATAAAAAATAGAAAAGACTATTAGGCTGAGATGGGACTTAGTTCAGTTCAGTTCAATTCAGTCGCTCAGTCATGTCCTACTCTGAGATCCCGTGAACCGCAGCACGCCAGACCTCCCTGTCCATCACCAACTCCCAGAGTTCACCCAAACCCAGTCCATCAGTGATGCCATCCAACCATCTCATCCTCCTCCTGCCCTCAATCTTTCCCAGCATCAGGGTCTTTTCCAATGAGTCAACTCTTCACATGAGGTGGCCAAAGTATTGGAGTTTCAGCATCAGTCCTTCCAGTGAACACCCAGGACTGATCTCCTTTAGGATGGACTGGTTGGATCTCCTTGCAGTCCAAGGGACTCTCAAGAGTCTTCTCCAACACCACAGTTGAAAACATCAATTCTTTGGACTTATGACAACTCTAAAGAATAAAAAGGCTTTAAGCCCCAACTCTTGACTGGTACTTGGATCCCCTGAGTGATGTTGACCACAAAGTTTGGAAAGAGAGTGCCAAATCTCCATCAAGGAGGTAACACCCTCTGCTTGCTTGGCTCTTAGCTCTGGGCAACAAGCAGGAGTTAAAGTAGCCTGACTCTTGGTAAATTCAAAGACCTGAGGTCTCCAACTCCTGAAGCTTGTATTTCTCAGAAGCAACACTTCCTCCAAAAGGAATAAGCTAGAGGAGCATTTCCCTATGTGGGCCTGTGATGTTAACAGGTGTCCCATGGAATAAATAGGGCAACACCGAGTTAAACAGGTTAAAACAGGCTTCTTCACTGCAGGACTTCTTAGGACTTTTGCTACACTTTAACCCTTCAGTAGCTTCAGGTTTGAGACTAAGACCCTTCAATTGGCCTGCGACACCCTCCATGAACTGGCCCAGGGAGGCGCACTACCCTGTCTTTTACCACCCTCCTCTCCTCTCCCTGCCTCCTGGCGATCCTGGCCTTGTCTTAGCTCCTCTGCCTGGTCTGTCCAATCCAATACCCACAGGCTCTTGAGCACTCAAAATGTGGCAAGGCTAAATTGAGATGTAAGTGTCAAATGCATACCAGATTGTGAAGACTTGAACAACAAAAAAAAATTTTTAATTTTGTTCTTTTTTTATTTTTGACCTCACTGCAACTCATGTAGGATCTTAGTTCTAGGGATTAGAATTTAGATCTAGTTGGCCAGGGATTGAACAAGAGCCCCCTGCAGTGAAAACTCGAAGTCTTAACTACTGGACCACCAAGGAAGTCCCTGTAATTTTCTTTTTAAAGCTTTCTTTTGTTTGAAAATTTGCTTTATTTGGCTGCCTCAGGTCTTAGTTGCAGCATGTAGGGACCTCGTTGCAGCACAAGGACCCTCTAGTCTTGGCTCTCTGGCTCAGTAGTTTCTCCACGGCCTGTGGGATCTTCCCAGACCAGGGACCGAACCCACGTCCCCTGCATTGACAAAGCAGATTCTTAAACACTGGACCATCAGGAAAGTCCCCCCATAATTTTTTATGTTGAGTAAATACTGAAATGACAATATTATAGATACATTGATTTGGGTAAAATATAATAATAAAATTAATTTCATCCTTTTCTTTTTACTTTTTCAATGAGTGCTGGAGAATTTTTCATTCCATATGTGGCTCACATTTTATTTCTAGTGACCATTCTAAAGGAGAAGGCGATGGCATCCCACTCCAGCACTCTTGCCTGGAAAATCCTATGGGCAGAGGAGCCTGGTAGGTTGCAGCCTATGGGGTCGCTAAGAGTCAGACACGACTGAGCGACTTCACTTTCACTTTTCATTTTCATGCATTGGAGAAGGAAATGGCAACCCTCTCCAGTGTTCTTGCCTTGAGAATCCCAGGGATGGGGGAGCCTGGTGGGCTGCCGTCTACGGGGTCGCACAGAGTCGGACACGACTGAAGCAATTTAGCAGCAGCAGCAGCAGAACATTCTAAAGCATCAACATTTGACCTTTGGCCTATTTAATGCTAACTCTTATCAGACTTCAGATATCTGATTGGGTCCCTTCTTCAGATCCCTGGTGTATATTTCCTGTAATAATGCTCTTTTCTTTTATAAAACTTACCCAGGTCTTTAATTAGACATTATTTGTTTGGCTCTTTGATTCATGTCCCTCTCCCTGTAGTGTATTAAGTCCCATGAAAGCAGCAGCTGGATTTGTTTCTGTTGTTATTCTTTCTCCCAGAGCCTAGCATTAAGCTTGGTGCATAGAAGACTCATTAAATATTTGTTGAATGACAACATAAATGAAGTGTGAGGTGAATCTCCAAGAAAAGGATAAAGTATTCAACTTTTGCTAAATTAACCACAGAACCCTCACCCCATAAACAGTTTAGTGAAGGGTCAGAATTCACCAGGAATACAGTTGAGGAGCACTGGATTGGGGGCTGTCACTACAGAGAGAGAGTTAATTGAGCCCCACTTTAAATCTCATCTGCGATAGGGCCGCAGCTCTCCTATGTTCTGAAGGTAGCTCTGGTTTGTTTTATGTTTCCTTTCTCTACAAATCTCGAGCTTCAAGCCCTTGAATTCTTCCACTTAGAAGACAACTAAAGCAGGGGTCCTCAGCTTCCTGGATCTAGTACCTAATGGTCTGAAGTGGACCTGATTCAATAATAGCAGAAATAAAGTGCTTAATAAGTGTAGTGTGCTTGAATCATCCTGAAACCTCTCCCACCCCCATCCTCGGTCTGTGGAAAAAACGTTCTTCCGTGAAACCAGTCCATGGTGCCAAAAAAAGTTAGGGATCACTGATCGAAAGGAAGCAGAGTAATTCTCCTTAATAAAGAAATTTTCATGCAAATTCATACGCAGCTTATGCATGATCGTATGTTTCTCTCCTGCATCTATACAAGCATAGAGCGGGTGAAATATTGAGTTTAATTAGGAATTTGGGTAGTTTAAAGGAATTTACCTAAGAACCATGTCAGGCCTGAAGCATTTCTTTTGGAAAAGAGAGCATGATAAGGGGCTATGTGACCAATTGACCCAAAGGTTGAGGCCCAAGGAAAGATGGTCAAGTCGGATACTCATACCTCCTAAAAACAACAACCCAGGTGGTTCAGTTCACACGTTATTTTAACTCCCAGCATTAAAACGTGCCTTCTGGGATACAATTGTTTTACAATGTTGTGTTGGTTTCTGTTGTACAACAATGTGAATCAGCCATGCTGCTGCTGCTGCTGCTAAGTCGCTTCAGTCGTGTCCGACTCTGTGCGACCCCACAGACGCGGCAGCCACCAGGATCCCCTGTCCCTGGGATTTTCCAGGCAAGAACACTGGAGTGGGGTGCCATTTCCTTCTCCAATGCATGAAGGTGAAAAGAGAAAGTGAAGTCACTCAGTCATGTCCGACTCTTAGCAACCCTATGGACTGCAGCCTACCAGGCTCCTGCGTCCATTGGATTTTCCAGGCAAGAGTACTGGAATGGGGTGCCATTGTGCTTATATCCCCTGCCTGTTGAGCCTTCCTCCCACCCCACCCCATCCCACCCATCTAGGTCTTCCCAGAGCACAGAATTGAGCCTCCTGTGCTCAATTCAGCTTCCCACTAACTATCTATTTTACACTTGCTAGTGTATATATGTCAATTTAAAAACATAAATCCACACATTAAATGCAAACCTTTGCAAAATATTTTTTTAATAATTAAAAAAAAAATGTCTTCTGCAACTAGCCCTGCATACAAAAGCTAAATGGTCACTAAGGTATCGGCCAAGAGCTTGGGGATTCTGAGCAGCCTGGAGACCAGCACCGTCCAGGGAAAGGACCTGAGGACCACAGGCGGCAGTGGGCAGAGTAAGCCAGCTGAGCTGACCCCGCTGTCCCACCTGCCCTACCTTTTCCCTCGCCCATCACTTCCACACAGCAGACCAGAGAGAGGAAGAATCGAGGCAAAGGGGCTCATTGCCAAACTGAGAAGCTTTTTAAGTGTTTCCAGACTGGAGAACTGGATCACCAAACTAAGTTCCTTTTTAAATGCTCTGGACCTGTCCAAAGCTCTGGGGGGAGGAGGGTGGGGGTGGGGGGGACAAGAACAAAAACTTTTAAACCTGACTCCAAAAGGTCCATTTTCTAGCAAAATATGTTTACAAAGAACTGACCTTGGGATATCTAAATAGACCAATAACCGCAAGAAAAGATTGGAAGAGACCAACAAGCTTATCTGCACAGACTCCCAAGATGCCAGATGGACGTGATTCCCCAGGCAAATTTCCTTAAACTATCAAACCCTTGGTTACATCTCATTTTTCACCTATTTCTGTGCCTACACCTATTAACACATACTCACAAGCTTGCTAAATTAAATTAGTAATGACTAAGCTCAAGTGGCCTTTAAATCCTGCCTACCAATTGGCCATATGTGCTAGACTCTCCCTACTCCTCCTCCTAAATGGTGCTCTCACATCTTCTGCTTTCCGCTCAAACCCCCAACATCTTTCCTGTTCTTACTCTTAGCTGATGACCTGGCTTCCCACTTTACTAGAAAAATAAAATCAATCTCAAAAGTATATCCACAAGCCCCGACTGCTGAAACCCACCTATTTGCACCTGTACCCATGTCCTCAACCTCACTTCCAGTTACCAAAGATGAGCTGTCTGTGCTTCTAAGTAACCCCCTCCCTGCACACACACACGCTCCCACACACACACATTCACACACTAGATTCCATCCCTTCTCACTTATACATGGCCATCACTTCAACAATTCCTCCCTCTCTGATGGATCATTTCCATCAGCATACAAACACAAGTTACAATTTCTCCATCTTAAAACGTTCCAGGGACTCCACTTCCCTCTCCAGAGTCATCCTATTTCTCTACTGCCCTTTACGTAACATTTCTTTGGACTCCCTGGTTCCAAGCCCTCTCCTCCCATTCCCTCTTGAGTTCCACCTCTTCCCCAAAACACCTCTCACCAAGGTCACCCTGCATAGCCAGGTGGATCTCGGTTCTCCTCTGACTCCATCACAGTCATTCCCTCCTCCTTGAGCTCATCTGGTTTTCCTCCTCACTCACTGGTCCCTCTTCCTCAGTCTCCTTTGTTGACTGACTTGGAGAAACCCCAGGTTCATCTATGGACCTCTTCTGTTTCATACCTAAAAATCACTCCCTTGATAATCACATCTGCTTTCACACCTTCAAAGTCATCCATACATGATTCTCCAGTATATTCTTCTAGACTGAACCTCCTCTCCATACTTCAAACTTGTTTATCAACTTATAGGCCTAAAAGGCACCTCAAACCTACCATGTTGAGAACTGAATCTCTGATCTTCCCCCCACATATACCCTTGCCTCTGTCTTCCAAATCTCAATAAATGGCAAACTAATCCTTCCAGTCACTCAGGTCAAAAACTAGAGTCCGCTTTGCTCCCTTTTTCCTTATTCCACAATCAATATCCAACAAATTCCCGTGACTTCACCTTCCAGATTCATCTGTGGCTGGTGAGAATGAGAAGTTGCTGTGTAACACAGGGAGCAGTCTGGCGTTCTGAGATGACCAGGAAGGATGGGATGGGGGGAAGGGAGGGAAGCTAGCGAGGGAGGAGATGTATGTGTAATTATGGCTGATTTGCATTGTTATGTGGCAGAAACCAACACAATATTGCAAATTTTTAAAAATATATATTTATTTAAATGAAAAATAGAGGAAAAATAAAAAAGATTCATCCTGAATCTGACCACCTACCATCACCATTGCTCCCACCATGGTCCAAACCACCATCATCTGTCACCAGAAATAAACCACCTGTAATACACTCCTGCTGCTGCTGCTGCTAAGTTGCTTCAGTCGTATCCGACTCTGTGCGACCCCATAGACGGCAGCCCACCAGGCTCCCCTGTCCCTGGGAGTCTTTAAGCAAGAATACTGGAGTGGGTTGCCATTTCCTTCTCCAATGCACGAAAGTGAAAAGTGAAAGTGAAGTTGCTCAGTTGTGTCTGACTCTTAGTGACCCCATGGACTGCAGCCTACCAGGCTCCTCTGTCCATGGGATTTTCCAGGCAGAGGAGTACTGGAGTGGGGTGCCATTGCCTTCTCCGAATATACTCCTATGAAGCCTCAAATCATTTACTGTAAAGATTAGTTCTTACAGGGACTTTCCTGGCGGCCCAGTGATTGGAACTCCATACTTCCACTGCAGAGAGGGCAGGTTCAATTCCTGGTAGGAGAACTAAGATCCTGTATGCCTTGTGGCATGGCTTTAAAAAAAAAAAAATAAGATTAGTTCATATAGTAATGTGTGAGGTTCTGCAAGTTCTCTTGACCTCTTGGACAGTAATGCAGACTACTCCCCCAGCTCACCCCCTCCTCATCCTGGCATTCTGACTGTTCTTTCAACATACCCGGCATATTCCCACCTCATAGCTTCTGTTTTTGCTCTTACCCCTTCTGATCCCCAGATATTGTCAGAGCTCACCCTCCCACCTCCTTCAGACTTTTGTTCACATGTCACTGGGGCTTCCCTGACACCCACTTAAAAATTCAAAGCTCCTCCCAGCACGTCTCCTTCCCCTGGTTTTTTTCCCCCTGCTGTTTTTCTCCATAACACTTCCCACCATCTGACATGTTATATATCTTGGCTACTTACTTGTTTACATCCCACCAGGATGAAAGGGATTTTTGTGTATTTTAACCATTTCTATATTCCCAGTTCCAGGACTTAACAAATACTTGTTGAATAAATGCATTATCAAATTCTGAAGGCTTTTAAACTTTTTCAGAGCCAGAGAGAAAAATTAAGGCTTCAAAATGTTTTCTACAAAGTCAGAGTAACATTGATACCAAATCTGACAAAAACTGAAATGCGAAAGAGAGAAAGAAAACTAGAAACCAATCTCAGTTCAAATATTTTCAGTAAATATTGCCAAATAAAACTCAACAGTGCATTAAAAGGAAAATATATCATGACCAACTGAAGTACATTCAATGTAAATATGGCTCAATTCAAGGAAATCCATGAACATAAATGCAAGGAAATCTATAATTCACCACATTTATACATCAAAGGTGGAAAAAAAAAGTTACTTCAACAGATGTTTGAAGAAATTAAAAATAAGATAATCCAATAACAAGGGTGATTACATAATTACTGTGCAAAAAATCTCTACTCTTCCAATGCCATGGGAAGGGTTCTTTAAGTAGCATATAAGCATGATAGATAAAAGAAAAACAAAATAATCTTGACTACACAAAATTAAAAAAAAAAAGACTTCAAACAAACTCAAACTCAAAACAAACTTATCTACATAACAGAAACAGACTCAGACGTAAAGAACCAGACTTGTGGTTACCAAGAGGGACGGGGAGAGCGAAAGGGATGAATGGGAGCTTGGGGTTAGTAGATGCAGACCATTACATTTAGAATGGATAAACAACAAAGCCCTACTGTATAGCACAGGGAACTATATCCAATCTCCTGGGACAAACCATAATGAAAGAGAATATTTTAAAAATGTATATATGTGTATAAACTGAGTCACTTTGCTGTACAGCAGAAATTAGCACAAATCAACTATTCTTCAATTTTTTTTAATGTCAAAAATAAATAAATAAAATAAAATAAAAACCTGTCTGCAGCTTGAGGAAAAAAAAAGACTTCAGACAAACTCAAAAGACAATTTAAGGATTTCCTTGGTGGTACAGTAGATATGACAGAGAAGGCAATGGCACCCCACTCCGGTACTCTTGCCTGGAAAATCCCTTGGAGCCTGGTAGGCTGCAGCCCATGGGGTCCCTAGGAGTTGGACACGACTGAGCGACTTCACTTTCACTTTTCACTTTCATGCATTGGAGAAGGAAATGCAACCCACTCTAGTGTTCTTGCCTGGAGAATCCCAGGGACAGGGGAGCCAGGTGGGCTGCCGTCTATGGGGTCACACAGAGTCAGACACGACTGAAGTGACTTAGCAGCAGCAACAGTGGATACGAACCTGTCTGCCAATGCAGGGGACACAAGTTCGATCTCTGGTCTGGAAAGATTCTGCATGCCAAGAGCAACTAAAGCCTGTGCACAATTACTGAGCCCTGCTGTAGGACCTGCAAGCCACAACTACTGAAGCCCGCGTACCTAGAACCCTTGCTCTGCAACAAGAGAAGCCACCACAGTGAGAAACCTGTGCACCACCACGAATAGTAGTCCCTGATCTTCACAACTAGAGAAAGCTCGAGTGCAGTAATGAAGACCTAGTACCACCACAAATTAATTAATTAATTAATTTTTAAAGAGATAATTTAATCTGTGTTAGAAAGCATCATATACAAGAACTCACTTTCTAGATTTTTAATAAAATTTTATCCAAAAAAAATTTAATATGTCACCTTCGTGCAAATTAGAAAAAGGATTTCCTTCCTCAAGATACTTTACTTTTGTGAAGAACTATAACTATGCTAATTTTGTTAGGACAAGACAGTTCATCGCTGTCTTCCAGAAAAATGGCATAATAAATATTAAAATCGGGAACTTCCTTGGTGGTCCAGTAATTAAGACTTCGACTTCCAATGCATGGGATGCCAGTTCAATCTCTGATCCTCTGATCCGGAGTTAAGATCCCACATGGCTGGAGGCCAAAAAACCAAAATATATAACAAGAATAATATTGTAACAAATTCAATAAAAACCTTAAAAATGGTCCACATCAAAAAAAGCTTTTAATAAATATTAAAATCTATGATTTCTATGATGTGAATAGTATCTGTTAGGTTAAACAATATACAACCCACACAACTATTAAGAATATCTGTAGTCTAGACTTAGATCATTGTAAATAGTATTATTTACTTATATGAACATCCACCAGGATTAAGTTAGTGTTGGATATAACCTTTTTTTTTTGTAGGAATACAAGCATTCTTGGTCCCCTCCCCCACCAAGTTCCAGTAATACCTTCTAATCATCTGAACAATCCTAAACACTGCCAGAGTTTTCCAAAATCCCCCAGGAGATGGCCCTCCTCTTGGAGAACTGTCATGTAGATTGACTGGAAGGCATAAAGGAAGACTTTAACTCTTTATTTTACGCTTTTCCATACAGTTTGAATTTTTCACCATGAGCATGCATATAATACGAATAATTAAAATATGATAATATAAATAAACTACATTACTACTCTAGAAAGGAACTAAATATTAGAGATGGAAGAATGATTCCAATAAAAGACACAGTATTCATCCCAATACCTAATAGTAACGGAGGTCTAAGTCCACCAGAGTTCCAGCAGTAACTAGCTGAAAGAGCACGGTTTGGAAAGCCAAGAGTTTGGATTTCTCTCCCCCTAAATCAACAAGCACCTCTACTTTGTCTTGCATCTCGAAACAGATGGAAGGCATAGAGTGCGACAGTGTTCAGACTTGCTCAGGTGAGAAAGCACCTCAAAGTCATGATGCTTTTTGCTGAAGAGCATTAAATTTTAAAATATTTCATTCTATCACATAAGCTATGATCTCACATAAAACTGCTTGTTTAATAAGTGTGTTGCTTTAAAATGTTGGTTTAATTAGGTTTATGCACTATAAAACAAAGTGAAAAAACAATTACAGATAAAGGTGAAAACCCAGCTTTAGAAGCAATACTGGCCAGTTCCGAGTTTTTCCATTACTACTCCTTTGTTGCTTATTTGTGGTCTTTCATCTGTTGGAAGCACTCAAGTAGTAGGAAGCACAAAAACTTTTTTAAGAAAATTATGCCTTTTCTGTAAGCCTAAAATAAGCTCAAAATAAAACTTTTTAAAATGGTAAAATTGAAATTAAAGGCTGTAGTTTGGTTAAGAGTATTGTACCAGTGTCAAGCCCTTAGTTTTGATAGCTGTACTGTGTTCACGTAGGATGTCAACATTAGGAGAAGCTGGGCAAGGGATAGGAAAGGCTCTGGACTATTGTTACAGCTTTTCTGTAAGGTAAAAATTAACCCAAAATAAAGTTTTTTAAATTATGGGAAAGCACTTGAATTTGATAATACTGTGTACATCAATTTTTTTCCTGCAAATTGAGAGAAAGTTATTCCCTTTCAGTTAAGAATGTTTTATTTATTCTGGGGACTTGCCTGGTGGTCTAGGATCTACCAAAACAGGGATCCCAGGTTCAAGCCCTGGTCAGGGAACTAGATCCTGCATGCAGCAACTAAGCCCTAAGCAGCCAAATAAATAAATGAATAAATAAATAAGAATGTTTTATCCCTTCTTGAAATGCACCAGGGTGAGCACAATTTGGAAAACACAGTTTGGGGCTGGGAAAAGCAACCTGAGATCCCAGCTTGCAAAAAGTCCTTAAGTGATTTTAACCCACACCCTCAGCAAGAACCACTGAGGAAATGTTGTCTGAGGTCTCTTTCCAAACCCTTTGTCTTGTCCACTCGGTAAATTCTTATTTATCCTTAAAAGTCTAAGTCAGAAATCACCTCCTCCATGAAGCTCTCCTTGCCAGGAAAACACCAACTAGAATTCTAGAGACATTTTTTCCTGATGAGGTGAATTTACATTGTAAACCAAAAGGAGCCAACTCCCTCAAGGGTAGACCATAGTGGATGTCATGGTTCATCACTCAAATGCCCCCTTCAGGTCCAAGGCAGGCATCCCCCTAGAGACGATGCGAATGTCAACTAGTGAGGATTGGCAACTGAGTCTCTCCCTGGGAGTTACTCTTGGCTTAAGGGAATTGCCTGCCCAAAGTCACTCTCCCTTCCTTCAGGGCAGCCTGTATATATAATGTCCGGTCAACTGTGGAGTACAAAGGCCAGGTTCCCTTTGCCCTGGTTCAACACAGCTCTGCGGCACAGATTGTGGCACCTCTATGGCATCACAGTTCACCTCCCGCCTCTGCCCACTCCTGCTGCCCTGGACGCTCACGGGTAAGATCCCAGGAGCATTTCCCTAATAAGCCACCTGCTCACAAAATCCTGCTTCAGAGTCCATTTTCTGGGGAATCCATCCTATGACAATCACAACTGCCAATATTTGGAATTATCCTACCCACTTCAAGAAACGGATCCTTCGTTTTGCTGTACAAAGTCATTACCCACAGCATAATTGACTGCAACATGTTTCTAACAGCAACATATTGTAAAATCCGTCAACAGAGAACCATAAATCACAGCTATGGTCGAATGATATGCAGCTGTATAAAAGAATAAGGAAGCACTTAATGTCATTATATGATGCAATCTTCAATTTATAAATTTAAGTGAAAAAGCAAGATATAGAAGAGTATGCATTCATATTGAGGTTTGACAGAAAATAGCAAAATTCTGTAAAGCAAGTATCCTTCAATAAAAATAAATAAAACAAAGAAGACTGTGCAAAGTATGCTATCATTTTGTTTAAAAAGCAAAAAAATACATGTACATGTTTATATATTTTTAAGTTTATTTTATTTGCACTTTTTGTCTGCTCCGCGTCTTTGTTGTTGTGTGAGTGTTTTTTCTAGTTGTGACAAGCAAGCACTAACTACTCTCGTTGTGGTGTGCGGGCTTCTCTTGCTGCAGCGCACAGGCTCTAGGGTGCTGAGGCTTCAGTGGCTGCATCACTCGGTAGCTCCGGCTGTCAGGCTTAGCTGCTTCTCGGCATATAGAATCTTCCCAGACCAGGGATCGAATCCATGTCCCCTGCATTGGCAGGCAGATTTTTAACCAGTGGACCACCAGGGAAGTCCCATGCTTATATATTTGTAGAATATTTCTGGAAGGATTTAGGAAAAAAACTAGAAACATTAGTTGCCTCTAGGAAGGACATTTGAATGGCTATGGGACAGAGTGGAGATCACTTCTTCAGGGGGGTTTTGTTTGTTTGTTTTTCACCCCATAGCTTTTTTGAACCTTTTGAATTTCAAAGTGTATAAATACTTTATTCAAAGCTAAATAAATGAAAATAAAACAAAAGAAAGTAAATGTTAAGGACTGAAAAGAGGCCTTGGGCTTGGAGAGCAGTAGCCACGGAAAGTCCTCAGGAAAGAGGTTTCAGTAGAGCCATGGAAACAGAACTCTTCAGGGGACACAGTGAGTGCAGAACAGAAAAAGAGGAAGAGAGAAGAAACAGAGGCTCCTCTTTTGAGATGTCTGGGAGAGCAGGCAGGAGAGGTTCCTCGGGGCTTCCCTGGGGAATCTGGGCCAAACAAAGCCCCTTGCTGGGCTGGCAACCTAGAACCCCAAACTACGCCCATCCAGGAACAAGCCTCACCAATTAAGTAAGCCCCTCTCCTTTAAGCATCTGACCTGGGAACTGCCAAAGAATTGAGTAGGAGCCTAATAGGGAAGCCAAAGAGATTCACTGAATCGGAATGGCAGAGGGGCCGAAGCCAGCCATGAGATAAAGAAAAGATGCACGGAGCATCAGGAGATTGTGGGGAACAATCCTTGAAAGATGAAGCTAAGGTCCACGAACGCTGCTCCTGAGGTTGCCAGACCTGCCTTAGACAGGAGGTGAGGAAGTGTGGTCCTCAGACCAGCAACATCAGCACCCTCTGACAGCTCGTTAGAAATGCACGTTCTTGGCCCAGCCCCAGTCCAACAGAACCAAAAACTCGAGGTGGGGCCCAGTGATCTGCGTTTTCACCAGCCCTTCAGATGACTCTGGTGCACATTACAACCACTGTTATAGATCTTAGACCCAGAGGCCCAGCTGTCCCAGGATTCTTCTGTGTGTACGATTCCTGCCTGTGTATGTCTTTACAACAAATCCCACTCTAAAGATAGCATAAGCTCTCTAGCAGAAGATCTAGTTTCCTGCTCCAAACGTGCCTAGTACAACCTTACCTCAATGGGAAAGTCAATTCCTGCTCTTGTTTGGAGATTCAGCTCAAAGGCCACCTCCTCCGAGAAGCCTTCCTTACAGATCTCTCTCAGGCTAAGTTAAGTGTTGCTCTGCTATGTTCCTGTAGTCACCCCCTTTGTTGTTGTTCGGTCACTCAGTCATGTCCAACTCTTTGCGACCCCATGGACTGCAGCATGCCAGGCCTCCCTGTCCATCACTAACTCCTGGAGCTTGCTCAAGCGCATGTCCATATGATGCCATCCAACCACCTCATCCTGTATCATTCCCTTCTCCTCCTGCCTTCAATCTTTCCCAGCATCAGGGTCGTTTCCAATGAGTCAGTTCTTCGCATCAGGTGGCCAAAGTATTGGAGCTTCAGCTTCAGCATCAGTCCCTCCAATGAATATTCAGGACTGATTTCCTTTAGGATTGACTGGTTGGATCTCCTTGCAGTCCAAGGGACTCTCAAGAGTCTTCTCCAACACCACAGTTCAAAAACATCAATTCTTCAGCACTCAGCTTTCTTTATGGTCCAACTCTCACATCCATACATGACTACTGGGAAAACCAGTGAATAATGAGTGAATAAATAAGGGAAAAAATATATAACCATTACCGTCCTCGTTTCTACAACTAGTCACAAGGCTATAATAAGTATTTATGACTTTCTTCGGCCTGTTCCCCATTTCACGTTCCATCGGTCCTCAGCCACTATCTTAACTGCTTGCATTCTTTACTTGGTACCAAGACCCAAACCTTCATTCCTGAGAAGTCTGAATCCTTAGTGGGCCTGCTTTTCTTCAGTTCAGTTCAGTCGCTCAGTCATGTCTGACTCTTCGAGACCCCGTGAACCACAGCACCCAAGACGGATGGGTCTTGGTGGAGAGTTCTGACAAAATGTGGTCCACTGGTGAAGGGAATGGCAAACCACTTCAGTATTCTTGCCTTGAGAACCCCATGAATAGTATGAAAAGGCAAAAAGATAGGACACTTAAAGATGAACTCCCCAGGTCGGTAGGTGCCCAATATGCTACTGGAGATCAGTGGAGAAATCACTCCAGAAAGAATGAAAAGACAGAGCCAAAGCAAAAACAACATCCAGTTGTGGATGAGACTAGTAATAGAAGCAAGTTCTGATGCTGTAAAGAGCAATATTGCATAGGAACCTGGAATATTAGGTCCATGAATCAAGGCAAATTGGAAGTGGTCAAACAGGAAATGGCAAGAGTGAACGTTGACATTTTAGGAATCAGCAAACTAAAATGGACTGGAATGGGTGAATTTAACTCAGATGACCCTTATATCTACTGTCTTTCTTAGTGGCTGTATTTTTACATTAACTTCTATCATTGGACATGGAAGTCCTAAGAGACACCACCAAAGAACACCCATGGTTCTAGACATAGTCCTCTTTGTCCCAGTGAAATGACAGTAACCAAATTTCCTCAGGAATTGGGGTCAGTCACGCCTGCAGTATGCATAAGCAAGTGGCACTCTTGTCTTCCAGTTCAGTGGAATCATTACAGAGTCTCCCAGTGGAAGAACCATTCCTCTCTTGGGAACTAAGACCTCCATAGCCACAGATCCCAAAGATGCAAGAACTGCAGGCAATAATTCTGTGAATGGGTTAAGTGTCAACATTAGTGGAGCCACTCCCAGTCTATCCCTTGATTTCTAGACCCTATGTTCCACCTGTGGGATAAAGCAGCACCCTGTCTTGGTTACCAATTCAAAGCATAGTCTACATCCTGTAGGCTGAAACCTCAGCATTTCAGGTTGTTAATCCCAATTAGCACTGTATCTAAGTCTTCTATTCCATCATTCAGGCCAAAGGGGGCCACGTGGTAAGAACAGTGATGTCCATGGGCTTGAGTCCATTGTTAGTTCTTGAAATCAGTTCCTTGGTCAGAAGTAAGGTTATATCAGTTCAGTTCAGTTCAGTTCAGTTCAGTCACTCAGTCATGTCTGACTCTTTGCGACCCCATGAATTGCAGCACGCCAGGCCTCCCTGTCCATCACCAATTCCCGGAGTTCACCCAAACTCTTGTCCATCGAGTTGGTGATGCCATCCAGCCATCTCATCCTCTGTCATCCCCTTCTCCTTCTGCCCCCAATCCCTCCCAGCATCAGAGTCCTTTCCAATGAGTCAACTCTTCACATGAGGTGGCCAAAGTATTGGAGTTTCAGCTTTAGCATCAGTCCTTCCAAAAAACACCCAGGACTGATCTCCTTTAGGGATACATCAAGTGTATGAAGCATCCTATAAATTCATAGATGGTGATGGTGCCACGTGTCGAGAATGGAGAAGGCAAATCCACATTCAGAATACTATTTATTCCATTGGGAACAAGACATTCTCCCCTTCTTTATGAAAGGGGCCCAGTGTAATCAATTGGCCACCACATGGCTGGCTGATCTGCCAGGGAAAACTGCTCCTTTGGGGGCTTATGATAGTCCCTGCTGTTAGCAGGTTAGACTTTCAGGAAGAACAGTATCCATATTAGTTTTGGACTTCCCATGTGGTGCTAGTGGTAGAGAGCTTATCTGGCAATGCAGGAGACACAAGAGCATTAAATTCCTCCTGCTTCACAGGACCAGCAGTTTGTCTTAAGCCGGTTAGCCCTACCAATACAGATATATTTCATTGGCTTGGGCTTTGAAGGTACTTTCATAAATTCATTACACCGCCACTATTGTTTGCCTGGGAAAATCTTATTTTACACCTCCAGGTTCAGCTTGAAAATTCTTTCCTTTCTAAAGACTTTCTTGTCTCCTGCTTCCCCCCATGTCATCTCACACTTGCCCTTGATTTCATTGCTCTGCGCCTGGACTCTCTCAGCACTTGGATTCTATCACTTGTTCCAAATTATCGTTCCCATGTCCGTCTTTGACTAGGTTGAAGATTTCTTGTGACAGAAACTAAATTTTATGCACCTATTTATATGTGTTAAACATGAAAGGTATGTAATAAACTTTCACAGAACAAACAAGAGAGTGATAATGGTGACTTCCTATCCTTAGAACAAGCACAAGGGGCTGGCAGAGGGATGAGAGGGGAATTATTGTTTGATGGGGTCAGAGTTTCCTTTTGGGAAGATGCGAAAGTTCTGGAGATGGATGGAGGTGAGGGTTGCACAGCAGTGTATATAATGCCACTGAACTACACTGAAAAATGGTTAAAATTGTAAATTTTATGCATGTCTACTTTGCATAACTTTTTAACAAAACCAACAACTAAAATACCCTTTATTCTCACCTACAAGATGAAGTTCCACACCCTATTTCTGAGATTGACCTCCAGGATCAGGACCTTCCCACAAGGAAGGAAGCAAGTCCATGGAGTTTCACTGCAGCCTTACTTACAAGAGCGAAAGCAAGGCAGGAAAAAGGACAACTCCAATGTCCAGTAGGAAAATGGATAAACAAGTTGTACCAAATCATACTATTAAATACTCTATAAAATTGAAAATGAATCAGTGAGAATTTCATTGATTAAGCTTATGTGAATTAATTCACAGATTAAGCTTATGTAAAAAACAAAGGCTGCAAATTTTATCTACAGTATGACTTAGTAAATCTTAAAATGAAACACTATAACATTGTTTATAGCCACATTCATATATATACTGTTAATAAAAGTATAAAAACATGCAATTTCAGGTGAGTGATTAACCTGAAGGAAGGAAGCAAGAAGGGCTGAGTCTCAGCTTCAATATTTTATTTCTTACAAAAGGAGAGAATTCTGGGCTTTCCTGCTTGCTCAGTGGTAAAGAACCCGCCTGCCAACACACAGATGCTGGTTTGATCCCTGAATCAGGAAGATCCCACATTCTAAGCAGCTCGAGGACCGAGAGCCGCAACTACTGAGCCCACGTGCTGCAGCTACCGAAGCCCGCGTGCCCAGGAGCCCGTGCTCTGCAACAAGAGAAGGCCCCGCAGTGAGAAGCCTGGGCACCGCAGCTAGCAAGTAGCCCCCACTCTCTGCAACTAGAGAAAAGCCCATGCAACAGCAAAGACCTAGCACAAAGATAAAAGAATAAAGGAGAGAATTCTGAATAAATAAGGCAAACTATCACATTTGTTCAATCAAGTGAACAGGCTATATGGAGGTCAATTCTATCTTTCTGCGCATCGCTGTCTTCTTAAATGATTTCATTAAAAAATTGATAATGTAAAGGTCCAGTTCCTTTGTGACACATGTTTTGACTAACCAAATCCTCAGGACACAACAATTTACAACTCAAGCATGTACTTATTTACCGACACGTGAGGCAGCGCCAGAAGATTTGAGTTTGATGAAATAATTGCAATAGGATGATTTGGGCGACAAAAACCTCACATCAAACCACCTGATGTACATAAGCACAAGTAGGTACACACACACACACACACACACACACACACAGAAAACAACCAGCTGCAGAGTGCTGAATGAAAAATCCAGAGTGCCCACAGGAGTTCAGCAACAGAGTAGAAATGGAATGTCCTCTCTCTTGTATTAAGAACCAATTAGGTCACTGAAAAAAGCAAAATGAAAGTGTTAGTCTCTCAGCCGTGTCTGACTCTTTGCGACCTCATGGACTGTAGCCCACCAGGCTCCTCTGTCCATGGAATTCTCCAGGCAAGAGTACTGGAGTGCGTTGCCATTCCCTTCCTCAGGGGATCTTCCCAACCCAGGAGTCCAACCCAGGTCTCCTGCACTGCAGGCAGATTCTTACCATCTGAGCCACCATAGTTGACAGTAAAAGGTTCCACTGAGGACAGCCAGTGCAAGTAAGCCTATCACCCAGAGGCGGGCAACACTGCAAGCAGAGGAGCCGCTAGGAGGGCTGATTTCTCATCTTCTGGCCTAAGAGGGCCTCCCGGGAAAGCCAGGCTCTCTCAATGAGGGTAAGCAGGAAGGGAGGGAGCCAGTGGCCACCTGCCCAAGATGCCAGCCACTCATAGAGGGAACTTTGCCAAGGCCCTTAGTGCATGGAATCCTTAAGAAGCTTCTGGAACAACTGCTCACCTACTGCAGAAATCTCTTTTATAGCACCTGTCAAACCTCTGGGGCTTCCCTTGTGGCTCAGCTGGTAAAGAATCCACCTGCAATGCAGGAGACCTGGGTTCAATCCCTGAGTTGGGAAGAACCCCTGGAGAAAGGAAAGGCTATCCACTCCAGTATTCTGGCCTGGAGAATTTCATGGACTGCAAAGAATTGGGCATGACTGAGTGACTAACCTCTGCTTAAACACATCCAGAGTTGGGGCCCCACCCTTTTTGAGGAAGCCAATTCCATTATAGGCCATTTTGGCTATTGGAAGAGTCAGATTTTTTAAGGAAATAATCAGAACTAAAACAAGAGGTGTAATAGTACAAGGGCTTCCCAGGTGGCGCTAGTGGTAAAGAATCCGCCTGCCAATGCAGGAGGCTCAGGAGACATGGGTTTGACCCCTGGGTTGGAAAGATCCCCTGGAGGAGGAAAGGTAACTCACTCCAGTTTTCTTGCCTGGAGAAGCCCCACAGACGGAGGAGCCTGGCAGTCTACAATCTATAGGGTCGCAAATAGAAACCACTGATGCAACGTAGTGGGCTTCGCTGTGGCTGCTGGTAAAGAATCCACTTGCAATGCAGGAGACCTGGGTTCGATCCCTGGGTTGGGAAGATCCCCTGGAGAAGTGAATATAGCTACCCTCTCCAGTATTCTGGCCTGGAGAATTCCATGGACTGTATAGTCCATGGGGTCCCAAAGAGTTGGACATGACTGAAATTTAGCATGTACAATCGCTGTGTAAAATGTGTATGGGCTCTCTGTCTGTCTCTGCATGTGTACTTGGGAAATCATACACCAAAATATAAAATACCGACGCTTTTGGGGAATTCCCTGGCTGTTCACGGTTAGGACTCCGTGCTTTCACTTCTGTGGCCTGGGCTTGGCCTCTGGTTAGAGAACTAAGATCCTGAAAGTTGAGTTGAGCAGTCAAAAAAATAAGATAAAATACTAACAATCTGATTAAACTCTGAGTGCTGGAGTTATTTGGTGATTTTTATTTTATCTATTTATTTGTCTGTATTTTTAAAATGAGGGCTGCTCAAGTGGCTCAGTGGTAAAGAACCCAATGCAGGAGACACAGGAGACATGAATTCAATCCCTGGGTCAGGAAGATCCCAAGGAGAAGGAAACGGCAACCCACTCCAGTATTCTTGTCTAGAAAATCCCATGGACAGAGGAGCCTGGAGGGTTACAGTCCATGGGGTGGCAAAGAGTCAGACACAATTTATAGACTGAGCAACAACAACAACAACCAACTTTCATTACGTCATTTCATCCCTGACCCAGCAGGGGAGGCCTTCCCACTGTCCAGGTGGGTTCATTTTGAATCAATAAATATTTCCTGCCACACAGCAGGAATGGATATTCAAAAAGACTGAGAGCTTTGAGTAATGTTATCCCCCAATGCTTCCTCGATGGCTCATCAGTAAAGAATCTGCCTGCAATGTGGGAGATGCAGGAGATGCGGATTAGATCCTTGGGTGGGGAAGATCCCTTGGAGGGGAAAATGGCAACCCACTCCAGTATTCCTGCCTGGGAAATCCCATGAATAGAGGAACCTGGTGGGCTACAGTCCATGGGGTCGCAAGAGTTGGACATGATTGAGCAACTGAGCACACACGCATGAGTTTTCTAAAACGAGCAAGTTTCACTTGGTGAAGTGGGAAGAGATAGTATTATATATATTTAAGTTTGGTGGGGAGATCCCGCCATGGTTCTTCCTCACCAATGTAAAACAAGCCCTCTTCTGTTTTGCATCCATTGGTCCCCAGTTCTGTTGTATTCTCAGGGAGGCAAACGGACCCAAGCCGGGCCATCTGAAGAGAGGTGAGGTCAAAGCCTGCAGTGTGGCTGGGTCACACTGGGCCCACTCCACCCAGTCTAAAGAGAATGAAGCTTTCCAGTAGCCGTGATAGATTTAAGCGTGTCCACACTTCAGATCAGTGAGTCAGGGAAAACCAGTTTCCTCTCCAGAAAGGAGGCTATACTCAGCCCTTCCCTTCCAGAAATGCAGTGATGTGTTTAAAATATTTATTTATCCATTTGGCTTCATTGGGTCTTAGTTGTGGCACTGGGGATCTCTGTTGTGTCATTTGGGATCGTTTATTGCAATGCATCAACCCTCAAGTTGTGGCTCACAGGCTTTTAGTTGTGACCTGTGGATCTTAGGTCCCTGACCAGGGATCAAACTCACATCCCCTGCATTGCAAGGCAGATTCTTAACCACTGGGCCACCAAAGGAAGTCCCAGAAATGCAACAATTTTAGAGCTAGTCCAGCTGAAGACAAGTTAGTGGAGGGATGTTTTGGTCTGAGCACTCCTGAAGAAGATCTTATAACAATACCCAGCCTCTGCACAGCACGTTGAGAGAGTTTCTCAGAGATCATCTTCACTGATTCAACCCAGAATCCTCTCTCCTTCAACCATCCCAACTAAAACATACATTGTATCTGAAATATGGTCTGTCTATGCATATGTCCACTTTCCTGGGAAGAAGGGTCCAAGCTTTAATCAGTTTCATCAGATTCTCCAAGGAGTTTGTTGACCCCAGAAGATTTAGGACCACTGGGGTGACAGGTGTAGCCCAGAGATGGTTTTTCAGAGGGCCAGCTGATTCCTCCTCTGTTATGAGAAGGACTGGGCTACATGGTTTCTACAAGCTTTTCCAGCTCTGACTTCACACTGTCCAGCCCCCTGGGAGCCAAAACTTATTCCCAGAGTCCGGAGGTAGCCTGACCTTTACTGTCTATCAGGGCCTCCCACGAGACCACTTTTAGAGCAATAAGGATGTCTGCCTGCCTGGTGACAGGATTTGTAGCCAACAAAACCCTCTATGCAGGCTGTCTGGCTGCAATTTATTCCGCTCTGTCACTTTGACTGCAGCCAAGTGCCAGGAGAAATTTGAATCTGAATGCTGCTGCTTCTGAAATAAGCTTAGAAAAATATACAGGCTCTCTTCAACAAAGAGCAAGCCTAGCTGAATCTGAAGAACCCCGTTTGGGGCGGGTTAAAGACACACAGGCAGACACTGTCCAACAGAGGCGAGTCTCGGGAAACCAGACGGAGATTAGCTTCTTACCAGAAGGAGAATTTGAGCCTGCAGGAGATGCAGTGGCTTTACCTAGAAAGGTGGATGAAGGCAGGGTGTGACCTGGAAGGATGGGGATAGGTTAGAAAACCTTTACTGAGCTCGCCTGAAGCTTCCATTGACGAAATCACAGGGCTTAGTAGGGGAAGGGCTACTTCCAGGGGAAGGATGTTTGTTGCAGCATGGTTTGCCACAGAAGCAGAGGGCGACACGTGTGCCCACTTGTGCCTCGCTAGGAGACCAGGTAAATGCACGGTGGAATACTATCTGGCCATTAAAGAGGATGCAGTAGGTCAGAGCAGGCGGGTATAGAAAACACTTTTCTTCTGAAGTGAAGAAGAAACAAGTCTCAGCAGCTGCAGTGCGTACAGTAGGTGACACTTCATGGGAATACGCTTCTGTGTTCACACATTGTCTCCGCAAGAATTCTCAAGAAACACATTAGGAGTGGAAAGCAGACTGGTGGCGCTAGTGGTAAAGAACCCACCTGCCAATGCAGGAGACATAAGGGACGTTGGTTTGATCCCTGGGTCGGGAAAATCCCCTGGAGGAGGAAACGGCAACCCACTCTGGTATCTTTGCCTGGAAAATCCCATGGACAGAGGAGCCTGGTGGGCTACTGTCCACGGGTCACAAAGAGTCGGACATGACTGAAGTGACGTAGCACTTTTTACTGGATACCTTTATCTAGACCTTTCAGATTGCTTACCATGTGCCTGTATTCCTGCTTGAAAATATAAATAAATAAAGAAGTTTTGAAAGAAAAAAAAAAAAAAAGCAGCAGCCACTTTCCTCCAAAATTAGCTCTGCCATGGAACCATCTTCCCTTCCCAGAGGTAGTGGTTTATTTTATGTGTGAACTGGCTGGGTATATCTATCTGCAAGTTTCATATCCGTGGATTCAACTAGTCACAGATCACAGAAATTTGTGGGGGGAGAAATTCCAGAGTTCCCAAAAGCAAAAACTAGAATTTGCCATATGTCAGCAACAACTTATATAACATTTATATTGAATTTACCACTATCGCATTTACCTTGTATTGGGTATTATAAGTAATCTAGAGACAAAAAAGTATACTGGAGGATGTATGTAGGTTATATATAAATACCACATCCTTTTGTATAGGAGACTTGAGCATCCTCCAATTTCCGGTTCCCATGGGGGTCGTGGAAAACCACCCCGTGTGGATACTGAGGGGCCACTGTACGGTAGGTTCCCTTCCTCTGGAGGGCCTGATATGTGGGCTTGAGGGGATCTCTGAGACCAGACCCCTGGAAAGGCAGAGGTGAGGGGACCTTTATTGCCTGCTGGGGAAAGGGCCGGGTGTGAGACTCCCTCGGGCAGGGAGTGGCCACGGACCTCGCTCTCAGGTGGCAGAGCTGGGAAGAAGGCAGCCTAACTTGCCTTCCGTCAGCCAGCACATGGGGCGAGCCCTGCCCTGGTCTTCCCACGGACACTTTGGTTACTCTCTTAGCATTAACTGGTTGGTTCCTTTGTCTCCTCCTGGCCCTTCCTCACGATGTGACTTTCTTTTTCTTCTCCCACTCTCCAAGTCTTTTCTCGTCCATGTCTGCTTTGTGAGCAAGGTTCCACCAACACGGCAACAATAAAGATGTTGCCAGGTTTCTGGTTCCTCCCTGCTGTGATCCTATTTGGCTCAGTTCAGTTTTTGGTCATGGCCTCTGAAGCCAGCCATTTCTGCTGAGTGGGAAAGACAGTCAATCAGCCAGTTACTTTGTCTCAGAGAACCAAGAAATAAGTTTAACCGTTTCCCCCCAGCTTTTATTGTTGGACCAAATCAGACCAGGCAATTCAAGATGATTGGAAATGACATGTATAGATATCCTCTTTTTTTCTCTCTTCCCAACTCATGACACACTGCATTATTCATTCCGACTGTGTCATTCAGTCTTCATTTCACCATGAAAGGGGGCATAAAATGATCTGACACTAACGTTTTTGCATTGGGTGGTCCCTTTGAAATAAGTCTCAGTCCACGGATCCCAGCTTTAATTAAGCAGTCCATCCACAAAGACTAAACCAGTTATGATTAAGGCATCGCTTTAGGCACTGAAAGGAAACAAAGGAGCAGAAAAAGAGCTTATGTGCAAGAGGTTATGTGCTACACGAAGCACACACACAAATAGATCATAAATTAGCTAAGCAGTACAGAGCTAAATAAATGACAAATGAGGTCGCTGTGGGCTAGAGGGCTCTGAAGGCTCTGGCCTGGGCATCGATGATAGACAGAAGTCAAGAAATAATCCTTCTGTAACTTCCTTTTTAGGGGCTTCCCTGGTGGCTCAATGGTAAAGAATCCCCCTGCCAAAGCAGGAGACACAGGCATCCCTGGTCTAGGAAGATCCCCTGGAGAAGGAAATGACAACCCACTCCAGTATTCTTGTTTGGGAAATGCCATGGACAGAGGAGCCTAGAGGGCTGCAGCCCATGGGGTGGCAAAGAGTCAGTCACGACTTAGCAACTGAGCAACAACAGCAAACTTCCGTTATATCATTTCATCCCTAACCCAGGGGGGAGGCGGTTCCAGCAGGACTCCCCACTGTCCAGGTGGGTTCAGCTTGAGCTAATAAATATTTCCTGCCACACAATAGGAATGAATGCCCAAAGAGATGAGAGGTTTGAGCAACGATACCCCCTCACAGCAGGCTTCCCCAGTGGCTCAGTGGTAAAGAATCTGCCTGCAATGCGGGAGACATAGGAGATGCAGGTTCCATCCCTGGTCCAGGAAGATCCCCTGGAGGAGGAAATGGCAACCCACTCCAGTACTCTTGCCTGGAGAATCCCATGGACAGAGGAGCCTGGAGGGCTACAGTCCATGGAGTCGCAAAAGAGTTGGACATACTGAGCACCTGAGCATGCCCCCACGCATTAATGCTACCATCAGGGCTGGAGCCTCCCTGGTGCTCTGTTGACTAAATAAGAGAAGATTGTCCAAGCAAATGAGAGTATCAACAGATACAAAGGCCCAGAGACCCAAGAGGAATTTGAACAAACCAGGCTGGCTGGCTTATGGGGAGGAAAGCTGAGAAAGTGCGGGTCCACTACCAATCCCCCTGGGACACACACACACACACACACACACACACACACACAAACATGTGAACACATACACTCTCCTTTTTCCTCAAATTACACTTCTGCCTGAGAGAATATGAACAAGAAAAGGATTAATCATGCATCAGCTGAATCAGGATTCGAAAGGATAGCTTTGACGGATGGGCCCTTGTGCCCCTAGGAATCCACCGCCAAACCCTTTCAGCAGGATTAATGTGATGGTCTGAAAGCTTCCACCTGGGTCTTTCTGACTTCCTGTCAGAAACTCTTAGAGGAAGTGATAGCAATTCTTTTCAACAAAATAAATACATAAAAGAAAGGAGCTTTATTATCTAAGCAAAGTTACACACGTTGTCCCAGAACTGATAACCTTTGGAACAATTTCAGTTACACACAAAAGAATTATCAGTGAGATGAGGAATTTGCACACGGGGCAATAAACAGTGGGGTGAGGTGTTTACTTCAGCTCATTGGTTCTGCAGCTTCAAATGGACAAGACTGTCATCAGGTGACCAGCTTGGATCACTCTAACTGGGAACTGTTGCAACCTCAGCCAGTGTGGGCAGGAAAGAATGGAGTGTGACCTTCCAAGAGATATGGCCTCCACTTTTCCCTGGTCAGTGGGTCTCCGTAATGGTGACGGCATCATCTCCAGAAATCATGGCTCCCGCTCTGTGCTCAGCCTACTTAGACTGCTGGCGGTACTGCTGCATCTATCCCAGTGTTTCACTTCATTAGGTCTGAGCTGAAAAGCCTTATTTTTTAATAATGTTTATATACTTATTTTTATTTCCGACTGTGCTGGGTCTTCACTGCTGCCTGGGACACTCACTAGTCGCAGTGCTCAGACTTCTCATTGCAGTGGCTTTTCTTGTTGCAGAACATGGGCTCGAGGGCGTGCAGGCTTCAGTAGTTGCAGCATATGGGCTCAGGACTCTAGAGCACAGGCTTCATAGTTGTGCATGCGTTTAGTTGCTTTGCGGCATGTGGGATCCTCCTAGACCCCACCTTTGAACCGTGGTGTTGGAGAAGACTCTTGAGAGTCCCTTGGACTGCAAGGACCAGTCAATCCGAAAAGAAATCGGTCCTGAATATTCATTGGAAGGGCTGATGCTGAAGCTGAAGCTGCAATACTTTGGCCACCTGATGCAAAGAACTGGCTTATTGGAAAAGACCTTGATGTTGGGAAAGATTGAAGGCAGGAGGGGAAAGGGACGACAGAGGATGAGATGGTTAGATGGACAACCATCCAACTCAAACTCGATGGACATGAGTTTGAGTAAGCTCCTGGAGTTGATGATGAACAGGGAGGCCTGGCGTGCTCCAGTCCATGGGGTCACAGCATCAGACATGACTGAATGACTGAACTGAACTGACGTGGGATCTTCCCAGACCAGGGAGAGAGCCCGTGTCACCTGCATTGGCAGGTGGATTCTTATCCACCAAGCCGCCAGAAAAGCCCCAGAAGAGCCTTGGAGGTGGGACCACACCCTTTTGACCTTTGAGTCTCCTCATCGAGTCTGTTTCTCTCGCACTGTAGGTGCTCGTTCAGTTTCAATGACCTGAAGTCAGTCGGGAAGAAAGCTCAGTAATTAGTCTTTGCAGAACTTTGCTGGGAAAAGAGGGGAAGAAAGGCACAGAAGAAAGGAGTTGAGGGAAGAGAAAGAGGAGTTGGAGGAAGGGGGGAGAGGCAGAGTGGGAGCCCCAGGCATGCTGAGAGTGAAGCATCCGGGAAGGAGTGAAGGAGAAGGAGGGGAGGGCATTTGGGATTAGCAGACACAAACTATCATATACAGGATGGGCAGACAGCAGGGTCCTGCTGCATAATGCAGGGGACTGCACTCCATACCCTGTAATAAACCATAATGGAAAAGGAAAATACAAAGGAGAAATGAATGATGGGGAAAAAATGGAATTCTTCCTCCGGGAATAAGAGACCTTCTGGACCCAGGAGGGCTGGACTTGCTGCAGGGACACCAGCTTCCACGGTTCCCAGAACAGGAGCACCATCTAGGCACAGTCACTGGTACTTGCCAAAACTATGTCTCAAATTTTTTTATCCCCCTTAAAAGTATGGCCACTGTAGAAATCACCGCTGAAGGTAAGGTGGAATGACGGGCAATCGGCAGCCAGGGGCCAACAGCAGAGAATCCTTTCACCCAAAGAAAGGAATAAAAACCTTTCCATAGTTGCACTTGATTGTATTTGCATTAAGAAATTCAAGCAGAATACCCAAGAAGTAATAAAAATGATGGTTATTCATGGATTGAGGGGTAGGAGGGTGACAGACACGGGGAAAAGGATAAAAGTGAGACTATTTTTATTGCTTTTTAATATTTAAAAAATATTTAATATTTTAATATTACTTTTAATATTTTAATATTTAGTATTTAAATTTTTTAACTTTTGAACCACCTGAATGTATTCCCTGTTGTTGCTATTGTTGTTGTTTAAAGAAGTCAAGACTTTAAAAAATTGTCTAGTGAACTTCAAATGCATCAAAGAAAAGAAGTCCCTTCAGAAACAAAGAGAGGGGAGCAAAAGTTGCATCCTTTATCTAGTTGCCTTTCAAAGCTGGGAGTGTCACAAAGCAAAAGACGCTAAGCCAGTATTTTTTATTAGAGCAGTTGGGTAAGGTGGGGCTCACTTGCACAGAAAGCAACAGAGTCTCTTCACCTGTGCAGTGAGGTTAGGCTCGAAGCCCTCATCAGCTCCTTCCCGCTCTCGCGCTCTCCCAGCCTTTGACTGGCAGTCTCAGCAGGTTCGGTGTTAAAGGCGGGGCACTGCTTGTCCCCGCTACAAGCCACCTTTTGCAGGGCTGAGGCTGCGCCATCCTGTCTCTTTCCCCTCCTGCCCCATTCACAATCTCACCTTTGAAAAGCTTGAAAGTCAGCCCAATTTGGAGGAAATACGTAGTTCATGACATCAAAGTCACATTTACACATCAAGGTAAACAGAACTTTCCAGGCACACCCTTTGCCCACAGAAATGTTAAAAAGCTTTAACTGAATGCTAAACTGGTGCCATCTAGTGGCCCAGGGTGTCATCAGCACCTTGTTCTTCAAGGGAAGCTTTTGTCAACATTGGGGTTTCTTTCCAGGCTAGCCCTTGGAAAAATTGTGAAATCCAAGGCAAATTTCCCCATAGTTACATCTTCCCCTCTTGAATTCTCCCCCATGACAGGCAGGTGTACTGGAAAAAGAGCAAATATAGGTGTCCGGATGCCGATTAGCTGTAAGAGCCAGGGCAAGTGACTGGCTCTCCTGAGCCTCAGGTTCATCCTCTGTGAAATGTGGGTATCTCGATCATCCTTTCAAAGTCGATGTGGGGAATAAGCATGATGAAGCGTACACAGCACTCAACATACAGTAGATGTACCCTAAATGTTCCATTCTCAAGTACATCATTATTTCTTTTTTATTTTTTGCAGCACCACTCCGCACGCAGGATCTTAATTCCCTGACCAGGGACAGAACCCATGCCCCCAGCAGTGGAAGCTTGGAGTCTTAATCACTGGGCCACCAGCAAAGTCCCTAGTACATCATTATTTTTAAAACAGGAGTGAAAAGGGAATTCCCTGGTGGTCCAGTGGTTAAGACTCGGTGCTTTTACTGCCAGATCAGGTTTGATGCCTGGTTGGGGAACTAAGATGCTGCACAGCCAAAAAACAAAACCAAAAAAACAGGAGTGAAAAGATAAATATTGAGCTCTGGTTCCTGGAAGTATTCAAATAGAGGTTGGATAATTTCCTGTTTGGATGCCAGCAGAAATAATTCCAGCAGAGAAGTCACCAGAAGAGGCATTAAGGAACTCAAGTGATGGGGGCAAAGTTAAGGGAACTAACAAGAGACATCTAGACATCCCGAGACTAGCAACCACTGAAAGACATTTCCATATCTACGACAGATTGGACAAGAAGGTATCAAAATGGAGTCAAGAGATATCCGAGCTTGGAGGATGGACCACCTGGCTGAGGCTGGAGTCATAAAGGGATGTAGCCACCCCAGAACCTGGTGCCAAGGCAGGAAGGAGGCTAGGAAAAAATAGCCCAACCTGTTTGCCTGACCTTCCAACTCCTACCTAGCTCACCATGGGCCACACTCAACCAGAAGTCAGCTGGCAGGGAGGCTCAGGTTGTAATCGCTGGACTCAGCTTCATGGGGCACAGACGTCAGAGAATGGATCTGGGGGAGACACCCAGAGACTATCCAGTGCAGGGTGTCATAGAGGAAATCCTTGCTTCGGGGCAAAGAAGCAGATTAGGTGATGTCCGTGAATAAATTCTAAGGAGAAGTGTCAGGGGAACCACTGAGTGGTTTCAGACCACTCATCCTGGCCAGGCAAGATAGTAACCACTTACATGAGTTAAGTGGATTCTTTACTAGCTGAGCCACCAGGGAAGCTCAAGAATACTGGAATGGGTAGCCTATCCCTTCTCCAGCGGATTTTCCTGACCCACGAATGAACCGGGGTCTCCTGCATTGGAGGCAGATTCTTTACCAGCTGAGCTAAGACCTGGGTTTGGTCCCTATCTTACAACAGGAGGAACTAATAAGAACTAAAGGAATGCAAAACTAACAAGCTATTAGTACCACCAACTGTCAGAAGCTGGGAGAGATAAAAAGGAGAGAGGAGACTCCAGTCCATATGGCCTACCAACTTCCCAGAATCCTTCTCGATGAAATCCATTGTGACTGAGCAATGCATGCACCACCAGGAAGGACCCTGGGTCAGAATGATTGGCCAGAGACAACCCAGAAATTAATCCCATCCCCATAAAACCTAAGACTTCAAGCCATGTGGCAGAGCAGTTCTCCTGGTAGCCCTTATCCCACTACTCTCTACCTGGGCCCTCTTTCCTAACAAAGCTTTGTCAGCAAGTGTGTCTCCTCAGACAATTCATTTCTGAGTGTCAGACAAGAGCCCACTCTCAGACCCTGGAAGGGATTCCCCTTCCTGTAACAGAAAAAAAGTAGGAATGAATATCTGCTGCTGCTGCTGCTGCTAAGTCGCTTCAGTTGTGGCTGACTCTGTGCCACCCCAGAGACGGCAGCCCACCAGGCTCCCCTGTCCCTGGAGTTCTCCAGGCAAGAACAATGGAGTGGGTTGCCATTTCCTTCTCCAATGCATGAAAGTGAAAAGTGAAAGTGAAGTCGTTCAGTCATGTCCGACTCTTAGCGACCCCATGGACTACAGCCTACCAGGCTCCTCCATCCATGGGATTCTCCAGGCAAGAGTACTGGAGTGGGGTGCCATTGCCTTCTCCGAATGAATATCTAACTTTGTGCTATTTACTATGTCTTTTAACTTTCTCTTTTTCCTAGCAAGCCAGTACGATGGGTTTATTATCTTTTCTTTTTTTTTTTTTTCTCCCACCCACAAATAAAGGAGAAAAGCTCAGCAAAACCAAGTAACTTGCACTGAGACACCTGACTGGGGAGTAGTGGAATTCTATCCTAGTTACTGGATGTCAGTGCCCCCTCTAGAGCTTCCGGGGTGGCTCAGCTGGTAAAGAACTTGCCTACCAATGCAGGAGATGCAAGAGACACGGGTTGAAACCCTGGGTGGGGAAGATCCTCTGGAGAAGGAAATGGTAACCTGCTCCAGTATTCTTGCCTGGAAAATCCTATGGACAAAAGAGCCTGGCAGGCTATAGTCCACGGGGTTGCAAAGAGTTAGACACAACAGAGGTTGCTCACACACACACACACACACACACCCACACACACACACACAATGCCCCTCTATCCCTCAAATGACCCCCCTCCCCCCTAGTTCTAGCTTTGGGAGGTTGGGGAAAGACTGATTGGAGGCAGGGAGGAGCTGACAGAAGCACCCCCTACTAAGAAGCAAAATAAAAAGGACTCCACCCTTGGTGTAAAGGATTACATTTTCCTTATTGTCATGTAAAGAATTCCCCTTTCCTGGCAGTGGAGGCCAGTTTCTAAGGGAAGATCAAATAGCATTGTATGGAAGGCTCAGGCTGGGGAGAGCCAAGCAAATCCTGCTAAGGGATTAAGACTTTCTTCCCCGGCTCTCCCGGATCCCCGGAACCAACTGTCTGAATATTATTCTACGGGGCAGGGGAGGTGGATGGTAATTCTACAAGACAGAATATTGAATAGTTACTCATCTGAAAATCCCCAAAGGCATTCTTTTCTGAGAAGATGGTCGGACTAATTTATATTGGCCAGCTGATTGAACAGCCAGGCAGATGAATCTTCTCCTAAGACATTGATAGCCTCAACTGAAAACAGTTGTTTGGACAAACTGTCAGACTCCTGCAGGGCCCACTTGACATCTGTGTTTGTCAGGTCAGCGAGGAGAACGGCTCTGACTTTGAGAGGCTGAGGGTTTGTTGTTGCCTGCTGCTCCCTGGAGATCTACACAGCAATTGAAGCCCCAGTGGTCACCACCAAAGAGAATTCACTGGAAGAAGGTCTCAGGGGAGCCGTGTTTCAATCGTGTTTGAGGAGTCCAGGGGCATTTGCTGTTCCATTCCTGTTACCCAAGTGTGGCCTTTCTGTACACCAGAGCCAAGTCAAATCAGGGTGGCTCCGTGGTATGGTAAAAAAATCTGCCTGCCAATGCAGGAGATGAGGGTTCGATCCCTGGGTCAGGAAGATCCCCTGGAGGAGGAAATGGCAACCCACTCCAGTGCTCTTGCCTGGGAAATCCCATAGACAGAAGAGCCTGGCAGGCTTCAGTCCACAAGGTCGCAAAAGAACAGGACAACACCAGAAAATTATTTCTTTGCCAGGCAAACAGGAACACACTGAGCTCCTGCCTAGAAAAACTAGGTGTCTCAGTTCCAGAGGATTTGATGAAGTGTTTTATAACAGTGGCTCAAAGATGGGGTCTCCAACAAGATTCGGGTGTGAGCCAGGCTTGCAGTCCCTTAATCTCTTAATCTTGATGAACTTCTCTGGTCTCTTTAATCTTGCCTCAGGTGGTCTCCTGGCTGCTGCTTCTTGAATAGCAACAGTTGGGATCCACCCTTTGGAACTCAGGGAAGGTCATGGAGGCTGGAGTCTTGCCCATGAGAGATAGGGACAGAAAGGCCTCCAAGCCTGGGAGTCCCACAGGCCCCCACTCAGTTTCACTCCCACCTTCTTCACCCTTACCAAACTCATATTACCTCATCTGCTATAGCTTTTCTGGTATTTTGCAGAATTTTCCAGACTCTAATCTGAGGTTTCTGGCCTTACCAATCCACCTAGTGTCAGAGCAAGAAGAGTCGTCCTCGACCTTACTTTCACTAGGTTCACCTTGATGAATGCAGCACCAGTGGGCTGAGAAAGGGAGACTGTGACCTGGGCACAGAGAACACTAACAGCTGGAGGGAAGCTTGGCAGCCAATCAAGAGATGGACGGTCCTCGGAACTTCCCTGGCAGTCCAGTAGCTAAGACTCCACGCTCCCAATACAGGAGGCCTGGGTTTGATCCCTAGTCAGGGAACTAGACCCCCAGATGCTGCAATGAAACCTCCTTCATGCCACAAATAAGACCTGGCACGGCCCCCCTCCAAAAAAAGGAGAGATGGATGGTCCAGAGGCAGGATGGAGAAGCCAGGCTAGCCATAGTGAGCTGAGGTGTTGTTATTATTCAGTAGCTTTCAGTTCAGTCAGTTCAGTTCAGTCATTCAGTCATGTCCGACTCTTTGCGACCCCATGAATTGCAGCATGCCAGGCCTCCCTGTCCATCACCAACTCCTGGAGTTCACCCAGACTCACATCCATCGAGCCAGTGATGCCATCCAGCCATCTCATCCTCTGCTGTCCCCTTCTCCTCCTGCCCCCAATCCCTCCCAGCATCAGAGTCTTTTCCAATGAGTCAACTCTTCGCATGAGGTGGCCAAAGTACTGGAGTTTCAGCTTTAGCATCATTCCCTCCAAAGAAATCCCAGGACTGATCTCCTTCAGAATGGACTGGTTGGATCTCCTTGCAGTCCAAGGGACTCTCAAGAGTCTTCTCCAACACCACAGTTCAAAAGCATCAATTCTTCAGCGCTCAGCCTTCTTCACAGTCCAACTCTCACATCCATACATGACCACAGGAAAAACCATAGCCTTGACTAGACGGACCTTTGTTGGCAAAGTAATGTCTCTGCTTTTTAATATGCTATCTAGGTTAGTCATAACTTTTCTTCCAAGGAGCAAGCGTCTTTTAATTTCATGGCTGCAGTCACCATCTGCAGTGATTTTGGAGCCCAAAACAATAAAGTCTGACACTGTTTCCACTGTTTCCTCATCTATTTCCCATGAAGTGATGAGACCGGATGTCATGATCTTCGTTTTCTGAATGTTGAGCTTTAAGCCAACTTTTTCACTCTCCACTTTGAGTAAGCGTCTTTTAATTTCATGGCTGCAGTCACCATCTGTAGTGATTTTGGAGCCCAGAAAAATAAAGTCTGACACTGTTTCCACTGTTTCCCCATATATTTCCCATGAAGTGGTGGGACCGGATGCCATGATCTTCGTTTTCTGAATGTTGAGCTTTAAGCCAACTTTTTCACTCTCCTCTTTCACTTTCATCAAGCGGCTTTGAGTTCCTCTTCACTTTCTGCCATAAGGGTGGTGTCATCTGCATATCTGAGGTTATTGATATTTCTCCCGGCAATCTTGATTCCAGCTTGTGTTTCTTCTAGTCCAGCGTTTCTCATGATGTACTCTGCATATAAGTTAAATAAACAGGGTGACAATATACAGCCTTGATGTACTCCTTTTCCTGTTTGGAACCAGTCTGTTGTTCCATGTCCAGTTCTAACTGTTGCTTCCTGACCTGCATACAAATTTCTCAAGAGGCAGGTCAGGTGGTCTGGTATTCCCATCTCTTTCAGAATTTTCCACAGTTTCTTGTGATCCACACAGTCAAAGGCTTTGGCATAGTCAATAAAGCAGAAATAGATGTTTTTCTGGAACTCTCTTGCTTTTTCCATGATCCAGCGGATGTTGGCAATTTGATCTCTGGTTCCTCTGCCTTTTCTAAAACCAACTTGAACATCTGGAAGTTCACGGCTCACATATTGCTGAAGCCTGGCTTGGAGAATTTTGAGCATTACTTTACTAGCGTGTGAGATGAGGGCAATTGTGCTGTAGTGTGAGCATTCTTTGGCATTGCCTTTCTTTGGGATTGGAATGAAAACCGACCTTTTCCAGTCCTGTGGCCACTGCTGAGTTTTCCAAATTTGCTGGCATATTGAGTGCAGCACCTTCACAGCATCATCTTTCAGGATTTGAAATAGCTCAACTGGAATTCTATCACCTCCACTAGCTTTGTTCGTAGTGATGCTTTCTAAGGCCCACTTGACTTCACATTCCAGGATGTCTGGCTCTAGGTCAGTGATCACACCATCGTGATTATCTGAGTCATGAAGATGTTTTTTGTACCGTTCTTCTGTGTATTCTTGCCATCTCTTCTTAATATCTTCTGCTTCTGTTAGGTCCATACCATTTCTGTCCTTTATCGAGCAAATGTTCCCTTGGTATCTCTAATTTTCTTGAAGGGATCTCTAGTCTTTCCCATTCTGTTGTTTTCCTCTATTTCTTTGCATTGATCGCTGAAGAAGGCTTTCTTATCTCTTCTTGCTATTCTTTGGAACTCTGCATTCAGATGCTTATATCTTTCCTTTTCTCCTTTGCTTTTTGCTTCTCTTCTTTTCACAGCTATTTGTAAGGCCTCCCCAGATAGCCATTTTGCTTTTTTGCATTTCTTTTCCATGGGGATCGTCTTGATCCCTGTCTCCTGTACAATGTCACGAACCTCATTCCATAGTTCATCAGGCACGTGGTCCACTGGAGAAGGGAATGGCAAACCACTTCAGTATTCTTGCCTTGAGAACCCCATGAACAGTATGAAAAGGCAAAATGATAGGATACTGAAAGAGGAACTCCCCAGGTCAGTAGGTGCCCAATATGCTACTGGAGATCAGTGGAGAAATAACTCCAGAAAGAATGAAGGGATGAAGTCAAAGCAAAAAGAATACCCAGCTGTGGATGTGACTGGTGATAGAAGCAAGGTCCAGTGCTATAAGGAGCAATATTGCATAGGGACCTGGAATGTCAGGTCCATGAATCAAGGCAAACTGGAAGTGGTCAAACAAGAGATGGCAAGAGTGAACGTCGACATTCTAGGAATCAGCAAACTATAATGGACTGGAATGGGTGAATTTAACTCAGATGACCATTATATCTACTACTGAGGGCAGGAATCCCTCAGAAGAAATGCAGTAGCCATCATGGTCAACAAGAGAGTCCGAAATGCAGTACTTGGATGCAATCTCAAAAACGACAGAATGATCTCTGTTCGTTTCCAAGGCAAACCATTCAATATCACAGTAATCCAAGTCTATGCCCCAACCAGTAATGCTGAAGAAGCTGAAGCTGAACGGTTCTATGAAGACCTACAAGACCTTTTAGAACTAACACCCGAAAAAGATGTCCTTTTCATTATAGGGGACTGGAATGCAAAAGTAGGAAGTCAAGAAACACCTGGAGTAACAGGCAAATTTGGCCTTGGAATACGGATTGAAGCAGGACAAAGACTAATAGAGTTTTGCCAAGAAAATGCACTGGTCATAACAAACACCCTCTTCCAACAACACAAGAGAAAACTCTATACATGGACATCACCAGATGGTCAACACTGAAATCAGATTGATTATATTCTTTGCAGCCAAAGATGGAGAAGCTCTATATAGCCAAGAAAAACAAGGCCAGGAGCTGACTGTGGCTCAGATCATGAACTCCTTATTGTCAAATTCAGACTGAAATTGAAGAAAGTAGGGAAAACCACTAGACCATTCAGGTATGACCTAAATCAAATCCCTTATGATTATACAGTGGAAGTGAGAAATAGATTTAAGGGCCTAGATCTGATAGATAGAGTTCAGCAGCTTAGTTGCGTCCAACTTGTTGCAACCCCATGGACTGCAGCATGCCAGGCTTTCCTGTCCTTCACCATCTCCCAGAGCTTGCTCAAACTCATGCTCATTGAGTTGACAATGCCATCCAAGCATCTAATCTTCTGTCGTCCCCTTCTCCTCCTGCCCTCAATCTTTCCCAGCATCAGGTTCTTTTCTAATGAGTCAGCTCTTTGCATCAGGTGGCCAAAGTTTTGGAGCTTCAGCTTCAGAATCAGTCTTTCCAATGAATATTCAGGATTGATTTCCTTTAGAATTGACTGGTTTGATCTCCTTGCAGTCCAAGGAACTCTCAAGAGTCTTCTTCAGCACCACAGTTCAAAAGCATCAATTCTTCACCATTCAGCCTTCTTTATGGTTCACTCTCACATTGGCACATGGCTACTGGAAAAAATGGACCTTTGTTGACAAAGTGATGTCTCTGCTTTTTCGTATACTGTCTAGGTTTTTCATAGCTTTCTTTAAAGTGAAAGTGTTAGTCGCTAAGCCTTGTCCGACTCTTGGCTGACCTCTATCTCCGGAGTCTTTGCAATGTTATTTATTGCATTTAATAGACTACAATATCATGTAGAAATAACTTTTTGTTTTTCTTTTTTGGCTAAGCCACTCAGCTTGTAGGATAATAGTTCTCTCACCAGGGATGGAACCCAGGCCCCCAGCAGTGGAAGATAGGAGTCCTAACCACTGGGTCGCCAGGGAATTCTCAATGACGTAACATTTTTTATTTCTTCTTTTTTTTTTTGACACGTACACACTGCTTTATTTCTTTTTGGCCATGCTAGGTCTTCATTGCTGCACACAGCCTTCCTCTATTTGCAGTACCCAGGCTTATTGCAGTGGCTTCTCTTGTGGTGGAGCACCAACTCTAGGCTCGTGTGCTTCAGTAGTTGGAATACAGGGGCTCATTAATTGTGGCTTGCAGGCCATAGAGTGTACAGGTTTCAGTAGCTGTGGCACCTGGGCTCAGCTGTTCTGTGCCCTGTGGAATCTTCCCAGACCAGGGATTGAACCTGTGTCCCCTGCATTGGCAGGCAGATTTTTGTCCATTGTACCACCGGGGAAGATGCAACTTTTAAATGCACTGGGAAACCAAAAAAATCCATGTGACTTGCTTTATCACAGTGCTCTGAAACTGAACTCAAAATATCTCAGAGGTATGCCTGTACTGAGAGAAGGGGAAGACTGTGTGTTACAGGCTCAGCTATGGGCTGGCAGCACAGTTAGGCAGGCTAATGAAGGTACCGACTTTTACAGCTTACAACCACAAAATCATGTGACTTTTACCAAAATTTCTTGAATTCATCTACCACTCTCCGTTCTCTTTGCCAAAAAAAAATTAAACTGAACCTCATTAGCTCAAGCCACTCCCATCTTTTGCCAGCCTCTGGCCTTGCCCCTGAGGCATCCCAAATTTCTTTCTATAGAGTGATCTTTTCAAAAGTGAATCTGATCAGGTCACCTTGCCCATGCCCATCCCCAAAGGTTTAAACACTTTCAGAAGTCCCTCGTTGACCTTGAAGATGAAAGTTGCTCAGTCATGTCTGACTCTGCGACCCCATGGACTAGACAGTCCATGGAATTCTCCAGGCCAGAATACTGGAGTGGGTAGCCTTTCCCTTCTCCAGGGGATCTTCCCAACTCAAGGATCAAACCCAGGTCTCCTACACTGCAGGTGGATTCTTTACCAGCTGAGCTACAAGGGAAGCCCGTTGACCTTAAGTTAAATTCAAAACTCCTTGACAGATATATAGGCTCCCTCCAGATCAGGTTTGCCACTCGCCCTTACCTCTCCCCACCCACAACCAAAAGGAATCCAAACCCTTGCAGTTACCATAGCAGAATTTTCTTGCTGGCAATAGTAATTGTTGCTCTCTTACTGTATTGCCATGACCGGCTAGCTCCTTCTGGTCATTCATGGTGCAGTTGCCATGTCGTCCACTCAGGAGAGGCTTTCCTACTGTACATGTTAACCCTACTTTAGCGATTTCACACTGTATTCTAACTGGCTGTTAACCTCCTAGTTACCTATCTCTCTGTCCCTACCCTCATTCTATGACTATGGGTTCCTTGGCAGCCGAGGCTCTCATAGTATTTGTTAGAGCATAACATCCAGCACTGGAGAAGGCAATGGCACCCCACTCCAGTACTCTTGCCTGGAAAATCCCATGGACAGAGGAGCCTGGTAGGCTACAGTCCATGGGGTCGCTAAGAGTCGGACTCGACTGAGCTAATTCACTTTCACTTTTCACCTTCATGCATTGGAAAAGAAAATGGCAACCCACTCCAGTGTTCTTGCCTGGAGAATCCCAGGGACAGGGGAACCTGGTGAGCTGCCGTCTATGGGGTCACACAGAGTTGGACACCACTGAAGCAATTTAGCAGCAGCAGCAGCAGCAGCAGCAACATCCAGCACAATGGCAGGCATATAAGTGTTCAATGAATATTCATTGAATGGCTAAATGAACAAGTCAACTGATTGCTAAGGATGACCCCTATTTGCAGTACACAATTGCTTTAATAATTAAGATTTCTTAGAAATAAATATAGTAAAATTAAAATATACTTTTCCCAGTATATGCAAAAGAAAGCCTTTTTTTCCCTTGAGTATTTTCCCAAGGGTTTGTAATTTGTGCCATGGACCTTTTTTATACTATGGTTTGTGAACCCCTTCACAGGATATTTTGTGTGTGTGTGCTTAGTCTCTCAGTTGTGTCCGACTCTTTGCGACCCCATGGACTGTAGCCTACCAGGCTCCTCTGTCCGTGGGGATTCTCCAGGCAAGAACACTGGAGTAGGTTGCCATGTCCTCTTCCAGGGTATCTTCCCAACCCAGGGATTAAACCCAGGTCTCCCACATTGCAGGCGGATTCTTCACCTTCTGAGCCACCAGGGAACTCCTGTATTTTTTAAATACAAATAATAGAATACTGTTACAAAGGAACCAATATGATTGCTGTGTGGTTTGTTGCCTACATTCATAGTGGAGAAACATGTTAAATTTCAGATAGAAGTTTGAACCTCAATGTTTAACTAAACAGATTGGAGGAAAATATGTATATCAAATACAATTTAAAGAGTTCACTTAAATTTTACAGAAAAGTCACTGAGGCTATAAAACGAAGACCCAAAGCTAACTGTTAACAGCACCAGTGACTCTAAGTGAATAACCAGTAAGATGACCTGGGTGAGAAAATGCACCTTGGCATTTTTATTTTCAAGGAACAGTTATCTTTTGCCATATGAAAATCTACAAGTTGCAGTGGGGAAACCAGATGGCAATCTTGAACCAGATGCTTCAGTTAATACATACTTTACATGCGCTGCTTTACAATTATGTGATATTCTCAAACTGAGAATTTATGACTAACATAATTACATCCCATCCTTTGGATCTCCCTAATTTTTCTTTTTGGGCTTCCCTGGTGGTCAGTGGGAGTCCCTTGGACTGCAAGGAGATCCAACCAGTGCATTCTGAAGGAGATCAGCCCTGGGATTTCTTTGGAAGGAATGATGCTAAAGCTGAAACTCCAGTACTTTGGCCACCTCATGCGAAGAGTTGACTCATTGGAAAAGACTCTGATTCTGGGAAGGATTGGGGGCAGGAGGAGAAGGGGACGAAAGAGGATGAGATGGCTGGATGGCATCACTGACTCGATGGACATGAGTCTGAGTGAACTCTGGGAGTTGGTGATGGACAGGGAGGCCTGGTGTGCTGCGATTCATGGGGTCGCCAAGAGTAGGACACGACTGAGCGACTGAACTGAACTGGTGGTCAGAGAACTTTCTGCCAATGCAGGTGATGAGGGTTTAATCACTGGGTCACAAAGATCTGCTGGAGAAGGGGATGGCAACCCACTCCAGTATTCTTGCCTGGGAAATCCCATGAACAGAGGAGCCTGGTGGGCTACATTCCATGGTGTTGCAAAACAACAACAACAACAGCAAATTGTCCCTTTACAAATCATTTTCGTATAATCACATAACCAAACCTAATGAATCTCGATGAATAAATGTCTCGTCTATACCTGAATAATATGTAGTATTGTCCTAGAACTACAAACTTGTTTCGCTTTGTTT
Source organism: Bubalus bubalis (assembly GCF_019923935.1). Taxonomy (NCBI): domain Eukaryota; kingdom Metazoa; phylum Chordata; class Mammalia; order Artiodactyla; family Bovidae; genus Bubalus; species Bubalus bubalis. The sequence continues at coordinate 13,013,605 of NC_059178.1, forward strand.
TTATATTGGAATATCCTTGATTACCTCATTTCACTTCCCTGGTGGCTCAGATGGTAAAGAGTCTGCCTACAATGCGGGAGACCAGGGTTCAATCCCTGGGTTGGGAAGATCTCCTGGTGAAGGAAATGTCAACCCATTCCAGTATAATTGCCTGGAAAATCCCATGGACGGAGGAGCCTGGTAGGCTACAGTCCATGGGGTCACAAAGAGTTGGACACGACTGAGAGACTTCACTTATCCTTGATTAAGTATGTTATGTTAATTTCAGATGTACAGCGAAATGATTCAGTTATACTTCTACATATGTATTTTTTTTTTCAAAGTTCTTTCCCATTTAGGTTGTTACATTATACTGAGCAGAGTTCCCTGTGCTATACAGTAGGTGCTTGCTGGTTATACATTTTAAATAGAGCAGTGTGTACATGTCAATCCCAAACTCCCTAACTATCCCTCCCCACCTACACTTCCCCCTTGGTAACTATAATTTCGTTCTCTAAGTGTGACTCTGTTTCTGTACAAACCTCTTTTTAATTGACAGATATTAAAAATACATAATTTATTTCTGTATACAAAAAAGGAGAATTTTGACACGGCCCCTAAGCCTCTAATTCGTTTTCAGATCTTCTCAAACAATTTCCACATTCCCTTTCTCCTCCACCTTCCCCCACCTCTACAAATCTCGTTTCTTTAGGCTAGGACTCTCGCGAGATATCGAGATCTCATGAATTCTCCCATGAGCCACTGCTCTTCCTTTTCCGGTAAGCGGCCTGAGGTGAGTGTGTCTTCGGCATCTTTCTCTAGTGATGAATCCTCCGGTAATCCCTGCCATCCTGGCACTCTCGGCGCCAATTTCGAGACCCTCAGAAGGAGGACTCTCGCGGCTATTGATTCCTCCCTGGTGGATCAGTCCTGTGCGGGGGGACGTGTCGGAGCCTCCGGCTCGGCGCCCCTCTTCTGTCGGGCCTCTACAGGCCGCAGTGGGCGAGAATGGGGGTGACGAGGTTAGAGGCCGGCTCTGGTCGGTGCCGACTCCTGAGGGCCAGTGTCTCGCGGTGAGTGGGGGCCGTGAACGCAGCGCATTCGGGGCCGAATGGAGAGAAAGTTTTGGGGGGGAATAAGGTCAAGTCGGGTCGAGGTTTACTCAGTGGCTGAACGTGAGTTGAGCTACGCTTAACGCGGATAATACCCTAAAAGTGTGTGGAAAGCTTGGCTTTCTTGAAATCTGTGTGAGTAAAGGAGGTTACTGTAGAGGGAGCTTGTAGAGGGGTGTCGTTGGTCGAGTTAACTTTGATCTGAAGGATCTGATGCTGAGCAGGGCGCTGGGCTCCTCCGCACGGATACTTGGATCCAGATTTGGATGGAAACAGGCTGTGCTTCTTCCAGAGGGTTAGGGGAAGGGCATCCGTGCCACTAGTGTTAGTAGTCTGAACGCTGCTGTAGGCAACTGGCGGTTGTAGCTGAGATGAAATTGGATTGAGAGGAGGAGGGCTGCAATGATGGCATTTCTTAGGACACCTTTGGATTAATCATGAAAACAACTACTCTCTGAGCAGCTGTGGACAGAGTTTATAGTGCATAAATATTAAACTGTGAGTTGTTGTAAATATATGTTGACAGTTATTCTTGCTCCCAGGTGACCCCTAAAAATGGTGCGCTATTCACTTGACCCAGAAAACCCCACAAAATGTAAGTGAGCAAGCAACATTTCTTATTTGGGAGTATGAGGCACCCAGATACCAAGATTAACCAAAAAAATTTTTTTCCGGTATTTTTTAGCATGCAAATCAAGAGGTTCAAATCTTCGTGTTCACTTTAAGGTATGTGAATCGTAGTTATACTCTGAAAGAGTTGTTCCTTGAGTATTTTTTAACCATTCTAAAAAGGTAGCTGCAATGATGTGTTTCTTAGGACACCTTTGGATTCACCATGAAAATAAATCATTTCTGAGCAGCCACCTTTTAATCAATGCTTTGACTTAGGATTTGTGGAATTGGGTAAAATTACCAGAGAACTGCTTGAGAACCTAGTGCACAGATCAAGATATGGGAAATGTAATTGTAGCTTACAAGATAATGGAGAATATATTAACAGTGAATAAACGGGTTTAGGATTCACATTTCTCCACCTTCAAACCAAGCCTCCCTGCCTCATAACAGATTGTGTATTATGTTTCAAGAATGGGAAGGATTTGGCTCTTGATAAAGGTTGACACTTTGAAAATACTGGAATTTGTTTGAATCTGATTTTTTTAAAGGATGGTTAACTCACAGCTTACATTATTTATGTTTAGAACACTCGTGAAACTGCCCAGGCCATAAAGGGTATGCATATCCGAAAAGCCACCAAGTATCTGAAGGATGTCACTTTAAAGAAACAATGTGTACCATTCCGTCGTTACAACGGTGGAGTTGGTAGGTGTGCACAGGTAAGAATTCATAGTTGTCACTTAAAAAGACAATTTGTTAGGGGAGGGAGTAGATGAAGTAAAAATGGCCAATGTCTTCCTTTACTGAGGCTCCTTATGGTTGCTGTGATGACAGCCTTTGGGACAACTTGGGATTAACCATGAAAAAAATGTTCTGAACAACCTTGATGTTGGTTGAAGTAAATTCATCTTATAACATTGATTTAAATTGAGGGAAATTAGTAATAAACTCTCTGGTTTTGTTTTTTAGGCCAAACAGTGGGGCTGGACGCAGGGTCGGTGGCCCAAAAAGAGTGCTGAATTTTTACTACACATGCTCAAAAATGCAGAGAGTAATGCTGAACTTAAGGTATCCACACTATAAGCATCTTCACACATGCAACTTGGATTATTGACTAGGTGAAAGTTGTCTGGATCTGTTTCCTTGGTTGACTTGTTTTTTCTTTGATTGACTTGATGAAAGTAACAAAAGTTCCCATTAAAGTGGCTATTTTAAATCTTTCAATTTCCAACAGGAAACAGGGTTTTTTTATAAAGCATTTCAGGAGCATGGTCTGCAGTAATTTCAAGCCTAAGACTGTAGAATTACCCACACACACAGACATAATCCCAGTACATGCAAGAGAAATGCTTTTTTTTTTTTCCCTTGAGTATTTTACCAAGGGTTTGTAGTCTTGTGCTGTAAATGTTAGTGCTCAGTAGTGTCCAACTCTGTGACCCCGTGGACTGTAGCCGGTTAGGATCATCTGCCCATGGAATTCTCCATGCAAGAGTACTGGAGTGGGATTGAACCAGGTTTCCTGCATTGCAGGCAGATTCTTGACCATCTGAACCACCAGGGAAGCCTTTTTTATACTGAGGTTTGTGAACCCCTTCACAGGGTATGTTTAAATACAAATAAATACAGTTACAAAGGAACCATATGATTGACATGTGGTTTGTTGCCTACATTCATAATGGAGAGATGTTAAATTTTAGAAGTCAAAACAGCAGTGTGTAACTGAAAAATCCTGTGCCAACTAAACAGATTGATGCATTTGAGTAGTTATCTGTTACCTTTTTGCATTTGGAAAGCTGGGTTAGAACTGGAATTAATATAGGTCTGTTTAGCTGTAGCCCTTCTAGCTGCTAAGCCTTGCTGTTAAAATCAAGCTTAGACATAGATCCTTTGGGATTCCTGTAACTCCACTCCCTAATGAATACCATTTATAAAATAGGTGCAATTACCAGCACTGAGTTTTGGTAATTACTTAGATTTAAGGGAGAGGACTTAGAATGACATTTTCTTAAAAAATAAATATGCTATTTAAAGTCATAAGGACTTGAATGATACAGTTTGTGGTGTTAAGATAAAGGTATTACCTGATTTAAAAATTTTTTTAAATGTTACATGATTTTGCTCCCTTTTCCCAGGGCTTAGATGTAGATTCTCTGGTCATTGAGCACATCCAAGTGAACAAAGCCCCCAAGATGCGGCGCAGGACTTACAGAGCTCACGGTCGGATCAACCCCTACATGAGCTCTCCCTGCCACATTGAGATGATCCTTACTGAAAAAGAACAGATTGTTCCTAAACCAGAAGAGGAGGTTGCACAGAAGAAAAAGGTAAATTACTTAGTCTCTGCTCTCTTTCACTTGGCGTATTAGATTGTGGTTGCTGTGATGACTAACTTAGGACACCTTTGGAATAACCATGAAAGGAAGCTATTCTGAGCAACCGCCAACCTTTTATAATCATTTTATTTTGGCTTTCATAAGTCTCAAATTAGTTTTGTTTTTTTTTTAATCTTGGAAGATTATTTTTTATTTATTTTAATTGGAGGCTAATTACAATATTGTGGTCATTTTTGCCATACATTCACAGGAATCAGCCATGGGTGTACATGTGTTCCCCATCCTGAACCTCCCTCCCCATCCCATCCCTCAGGGTCATCCCAGTGCACCAGCCCTGAGCACCCTGTCTCATGCATGGAACCGGCACTGGCGATCTATTTCACATACAATAATATACGTGTTTCAACGCTATTCTCTCAAATCATCCCACCCTTGCCTTCTCCCAGAGTCCAAAAGTCTGTTCTTTACATCTGTGTCTCTTTTGCTGTCTTGATTATAGGGTCATCGTTAGCATCTTTCTAAATTCCATATATATGCGTTAATATACTATATCAGTGTTTTTCTTTCTGACTGACTTCACTCTGTATAATAGGCTCCAGTTTCATTCACCTCATTAGAACTGATTTAAATGCATTCTTTTTAATAGCTGAGTAATATTCCATTGTGTATATGTACCACAGCTTTCTTATCCTCATTAGTTTCTTAATAGCGAGTGGGAATTGCGTATTGTTCAGTGTGTTAAAACTGTGTGATTATATGCTGATGTCCACGCCTAGATGGCCATGTCCACTTCAGATGTAATTTATCTGGAACGGGGAACCTCCTCCCTGCAGTCCCTTTCTCCAAGAAACTTATTTTCAGTAAATGATTATATTTAGTTCTTTAGCCTGGAACCCGGGAGTGACTCAAATCCTAATGGATCTGTCTTCTGCTGATTTTCTCATATATTATTCTCCATCCTTTTTTGCCACTTGGTTATTTCCAGCTGGGCTCCAGCCTGTAGTCTTCGTTCTCTTACTGCTGTAATTGCCTCCTGGCTGCCTTTCTCTCCATGCCACCTCTACACCAAAGGACTCATTCCCTTTATGATGAAATTTCCGATTACCTTCATTGAAATACAACTTCCTCTTTAAGATGTGTTTATCCTGGAATCATTCTTCTAATAGTGCTTTTATTTTTTCTTTTCCCCAGATATCCCAGAAGAAACTGAAGAAACAAAAACTTATGGCCCGGGAATAAATGCCGCAAAAAATAAATGCAAATAAAAGTAAAAAGTGTTGGTTGTCTTAATTAGTAAATGTATTTCAAGTGTTAGCACAAAATGGATCAAATGAGTTTTCATTAACAGGTTGTTTTGCATCTTTTGGTACTTGGTATAAAATGGAATTGAGAACATGGGAAAATTTCTGACTCTCTATTCCACCTACTTTATTGAACTTAAGGCACCCTAAGTCTGCTACTAAAGTAGCATTTACTGTATTGAGTTATGCATCCATAACTGACTGGGGTTTTAGAGGCTTTTCAGTATCCCAAAGAGGAACCTTAGCAGTGGTTGACTTGTCACCTCCTAACCCAATCCAGCCCTGAGCTTATGTTGATTTGCCTGTTCTGGACTTTTTATCTAAATCACAATGCTTTGACTTAGCATGTTTTTTTTTTTTCAGGGTTTTTGTTGTGGCATGAGGTGTTAGCTTCATTCCTTTCCTTCTCCTTACAACCTCAGGGACCAGCCTGCCAGGCTCCTCTGTCCATTGGATTATCCCAGCAAGAACACTGGAATGGGTTTCCTCCAGGGGATCCTCCTGACCCAGGGACTGAATTTAGTGAACATTGGAGGACCTGCAGGACTCCTAAAGCAGTAGCATTTACTGTGCCACCTGCAATATGTGTGTGTGAGCTGCTCAGTTATGTCCGACTCTGGGACCCCACGGACTGTAGCTTGCCAGGCTGCTTTGTCCATGGAATTCTTCAGGCAAGAATACTGGAGCATATTGCCATTCTCTTCTCCAGTGGAACTTTACAACCCAGGGATTGCACCCTGGTCTGCATCGCACGCAGGTTCTTTACTGTTTGAGCTACTGCAATGTAGGATCAGTGAAAGTTTCTCAGTCGTGTCCAACTGCAACCCCACAGACCACAGTCCATGGGATTCTCCAGGCCAGAATACTGCAGTGGGTAGCTGTTCCCTTCTCCAGGTGATTTTCCCAATCCAGGGATCAAACCCAGGTCTCCTGCATTGCAGGCAGATTCTTTACCAGCTGAGCTATCGGGGAGCAATCAAAGACTAGCTGATTGTAGCTGTCCCACTGGGAGTGAAGGGGTACAGCCATTTTTTGTAAGATAAATCCCTCTCAAAATTGACAATGTTAATTTCCCCTGCTCTGGAATTTAAGACCCTTGTAGTGGGGAAGGAAGTGGCAACCCACTCTGGAATTCTTGGCCGGGAAATCCCACGGACAGGATCCTGGCCGGCTACAGTCCATTGGGTCGCAAAAAGTCGGAGACTTAGCGACTGAACAGGATGAGGAGCTCAGCCAGAGCTGCATTCGAAAACAGCCTAGCCTTCGCTGTGAAGCAGGCTTTCAAACAGGTGGTGAGCCGCTCGCAAACGCGCCAGCCTCCGGGCGCAGCGTCCTGAGTCTCCCTCGGCGACGGGGTACCTAGTAAAGCGAGCGCTTCCGCCTCGCCTGCAGGCTCGAGTGACGGCTGCGGCCGCGCCGGAAGTCGTCCACGCCCCCGGCGGGCGTCCCCGTTACGTCCGGCCGGTCGTCAGGCTGACGCACACGCGCCTTTGTCGGCCCCTCCTGCGGTGCCATTGGCTCGGCTGCGGTGCGTCCCTGCGACCCTCTTTCCGGAAGCGTGGATAGTGCCCGTGGGACTTGTCGCGGGTGAGCCGAACCGGGTAGTGGTCTGCGGGGGTCGGGTCGGCGTGGGCGGCGGCCTCGGTGCGCAGCGCGGCTCTCCTGCCCTCACGGTACACCACCCCCCAGCCTCGCGCGCCTGCCTCCCGTCCACCTCGCCCTTTGCCTGCCCTGCGCCGCGTCCACCCGCTCCTGCCTCTTTTTACCTCCGGATCCGCTCTCTGGCCTGAACTGTCGGTATCACTTTTTATTATCGTCACCCCCGTTCTCTCTTCTCTCCTGTCTCAGTCCTTACCTTTGACTCGGCCTGACCCGCTCTCTTGTCTCCAGACTGATTTTTGGAGGACTGATTCCTTTCTGGAGCTGACGTTTCCCCTCCACAGCTGCTCCCTGTTCTCATAGAGCTTCAGCTTTTTCCTGTTCCATTGTATTGGACTAAGTCGAATGAAAGAAATTCCTGTCCTCCAACAGTTTCGATCCATTTATCTCACTGTGTTGTAATATTCGAGAATTGGCTTGGAGACAGTAAATAAAATTTTTTGTCAATTTATCATAGCCACCTTTAGACCTTTCTAAGCCACAGTTTCTAGGCCTTTATAAGCCATAATTATGACAGAAGTAACTAGTAGTAATTGTTCTTGAGAGTTTATTTTAAACAATTTCAAGTAGGTTAGAAACGTGAATCTTGATGATGGAGCGGTTTCAAGTCATCGTATTATCCTTATGCTCGGTAGCATTGCCAGTTATTTTGAAGGGTTTCATTGCTTTTTAAACTTTGTTAGAAAGGGGAATAACATGATGATTGTGTGTTTTGAGAAGGGAAAATGGAAGAGCATTTAGCTAGGAAACCAGAATTAGGAGTTCTGGTTTTAGGCAGCTCTAGTTACCTAAAGTGTGGGCTTTGGACAGGTTACAACTTTTGAATTTGTTTTGGGTTTTTTTTTTCTTATAGTAACAGCACTTAAATAGTACTTACCATATTCGGACACTGTTCTGAGCTTTGTATTCCTATTATCTAGTCCACACTACATCCCTTTCATATAGGTACTAATATATATCTTCTTTTTACACATGGAAGAATTAAGGCACTGTCTGGTCAAATAACGTGCTCAGGAATACTGTCTAGAAAATAGTGAAAGCAGGTCTCAAATCCAGGCAGCTGCCCTGGTTCCTGCTTGATTATTATGCTGTGGTACTTGTAAGACCTAAACCAATCTGAAGCGCTTCAGATGAGATTCTAAAAGTCTAGTAGCCCAAAATAATGATTCCTTGTAAAATGCTGAAAAAGACTCATGCGTCTTTGGTTTATTTTGACCAGAGGATATGTTCTTTAAAATTTTGGAACAAAATGTTTTTGGCAAATTCCTAAATTATTTTAATTTAGCTCTCACGTGTGTGCGCTAACTTGGCCTCAGTCGTATCCGACTCTGTGACCCTGTGGACCATAGCCTGCCAGGCTCCACTGTCCATGGGATTCTCCAGGCAGAAATACTGAAGTGGGTTGCCATGCCCTCCTCCAGGGGATCGGCCTACTCAAGAGACCCAACCTGCATCTCTTCCGTCTCCCGCCTTTGCAGGCGGGTTCTTTACCACCACTCGTGCCACCCGAGACTAGAAGGACTGTTTTAAAGAATCCAGTTCTGAATCCTTTGTAAAATAGTGGTCCTTCCCTGATGTACATTTACGTTTTTATTTCAGATTGGATTATCTATATCATTCCTGGCTTGTATTGTGAATCATTTTAAATTGCCTAGTGTAACAATGCTTACTCATTCACCAGTAATTACTCCGAATTCCTTAATGTTTTGGTGACTCCTTTTCTTTATATGTAAATGGAAATGCTAGAGTACCCAACCTCACTAGGTGTTTTGAAGATTAAATGAGTTGATGTGTGTAAAGGGCTGGGAAGCCCTGTCTTTATCACCAAATTTATGGTTGTGAAACAGTAAGTGGAGAGTTTTGGAGGCAGGCTTATCTTCACTCTTATTTTCAAGTCTGCCACCTCTTAACTCCTTTCTCTTGTAGATGGCATCATTTTTATGAATAGACTCTTGCTTTATGATAGTACCTGTAGTGTGATTTAAGTTTTTCCTTCAGTGTAGAAATAGTCTTTTCATGTATTTTAATCTAGGTAAATTCCTTGAGTCATTAATCTATGATGAACTAATTTGTTTTTTCTGCTGTTTGTCACTAGTTCAGGAACTCACATCCGGGACAATGGTGTGCATTCCCTGCATCGTCATTCCAGTTCTGCTCTGGGTCTACAAAAAGTTCCTGGAGCCATATATATACCCTCTGATCTCCCCCTTTGTTAGCCGTATGTGGCCTCGGAAAGCTATACGAGAAACCAATGATAAAAACAAAGGCAAAGTAGACTATAAGGTAAGAACATTAAAATGCCTTGAATGGGTGGGGGTGGTACACTCAGGGTAAAATAGTGACTTTTGGAAAGTCAGGTTCTTAGAACCAGAAGCTTCATTAATATGTTTAAATTTCCAGAGGAGGAGAAATACCGTATGATATCCCTTATATGTGGAATCTAAAAATAAATGATACAAATGAACTTACAAAACAGAGACAGACTTACAAAACAAACTTATGGTTGCTAGAGAGAAGAGTTAGTTAGAGAGTTTGGGATGGACATATACACACTGCTATTTTTTAAATGGGTAACCAACAAGGACCTACTGTATAGCACATGGAACTCTGCTTAGTGTTATGTGGCAGCCTGGATTCGAGGGGGTTTTGGGGAAGAATGGATGCATGTATATGTCTGGCTGAGTCCCTTCACTGTCCACCTGAAACTATCACAACATTGTTAATCAGCTGTACTCCAATATAAAATAAAAAGTTCAAAAGAAAAAAAATACCAAATTCTAAATTTCTCTCTTTTTTAAAATAGGGATTTGGAATTTTCTATTTATGATTAACACTTGCTTTAAATTAAGGTTTTAAATAAATCCTCTGATTTATTCATTGGCTACTTGCAAGATAGTAACAGTATTTCCTATCTGGTAAGAGTAATGGTAAATAGCTAATAGAGGACAAAAGATGATTCTGATAAGCCCGTTTCTCTGATTGATAACTTTGATAAGAGATGTAATGAGTAGATTCATAGAGATTTTCTTCTTGTAATGCAGTTTTTTTTTTATTGAATATTTAGACAGCTGTGTTTTCTTTTGTGTTGGTGATTATTCAATTCAATCACCTGCACGAATGTAGCCATCCTGCATGTTTCCAGTAGGTTTTTCATTCTGAAGTTTGTGTTTTTAAAGAGGATATCTCTTATAATGTCTTTTTGTTGTAATGATATCTAAAATGTTTTTTCATTTTAGGGTGCAGACATGAATGGATTACCAACAAGAGGAACAACAGAAATGTGTGATAAAAAGAAAGACTAAACTGATTGTCCCGAAGGATCTCATTGTTTTAAAAATGGACCTAATACTATGAAGCACCTTCTTTGTAATTGTCTGTGATCTTTTTCCAAAACCAGAATTTGGGTTAGATATTAATAGTTTAGACATTTACCTACACTAATCAGGGAATACCTGGTATTTGTATTTAAAATGTAGCTAGTTATATTTAACAACCTCATTTCTGATTTCCTTTTTCATTAGTTTTCGTTTCTTTTATTTCAGTTTTAAAAATATGAATAAATATATAAGGTTTGTGCCAGTAGACATTGTTACTAAGTCAGTACCTAGAAATTCTTGGGGGCTCTAGCTTTTTTTATTCAGGCTCTTCAAATTTGAGGAGTGTAATTTTACTGTGAAACATTGCAGTGAGACTGTGCAGTCAAATGAAAGGTAGTTTTTGGAGATGATAATGACTTGAAATAAAGATGTAATTACTGTCCAACTCAAAGGAGTAGCTTATCTGTGAGAATAGTAATTGCTATTTATTGCTCTGAGGAAGATAGAAAAGAGAGGAATAGGGGAAACCTCTCTGAAAAATGGAGCATCTTTTACATAAATGTCTAATGTGTAATATAAAATTCTAATCCTTGTTTTGTTCCTTCTGTTCCTACAAATGTATTAAATACTGAGTTTAGCTTGTTGTTCTTTTTTCTTTTAAATATTTAAAAGCAAGAATTTTTAACCACATCGGAAAGCAGGATCGGAATAGTGTGATGGCATCAGGATAGTTACGGGGCAGTGATACTTTCTTCTTTTTTAAAAAAAAATTTAGATTGTGTCAGTTATTTTGTTCCAGAGTAATACACCCTAAAGTTAGTGGTTTTTAGCAACAATGATGTGATGAGTAAGTTACTTGCTGGTCTGGGCCTGTCCGCATGGTCTTTCATCCCTGGGCTTCTTCCCTCTACTGTTGAGATATACAAATATTCAAAGATGACAAGACATATCTTTATATAATGTTTGTTCTCTCTGAAGCAAGGAGAAGTTAGAAGGAACTCCCCACCTTGGGTCCCCAGTGAAGTCCTGGATCTTAACTGAGGCTCTGTTAAACTGTGTCTGGTTAAGTCATTGATCCACCTTGAACTTCCTTTGATAGAAATGAGTCTGTTTCAGCTTTTCTACCCCAGCGCACCTGAAGGATTAGATAAATTCCTGTTAGCAGCTAAATCCAGTGGATTAATTTGGATTGCTTTTTAAGGTATTAAAAACTATATTGTGAAAGTAGCAGATGTTCATAGTAGAGCAATGCAAGGACAGGTTAATGAAGAATGAATGTTCTTTCTCAACTCTTATTCCTTTATTCTGGCTCCAAAGATGGTAACCACTATTCGCTTTTCCTACAGGCGTCTAGCAACTTTGTTAAAAATAGTTTTTATTAAACATACCATTTATTAAAAACCAAATAATATTGCAAGGTTTATAATATCCTTATTCTCATAGTCCCCAAAGGATTTACTCATTTAGCTGTTGCTTTTATCTCATGACTTATCTTCATATTTCTAAGTGATACATGTATACAGTTTTGGGAGCTCTCAGCTGTAAACATTACTGACTTCTTCCATGACTGAGATATAGCTATTTTACACTATTTCCCTCTTCTCCCACCCATCCTCCAAATACTATTTTTGTAAATTTTGAGTCAAAATTTGCAAAATTTTACCTGTTGATCAGTATGTATATCATTATGTGTGCTCTAGATGTCTTCTATTTGTCCCTCCAAATCTTTGCTTCCCTCACCCTACCCTCACCCTACCCTCCTGCTTCCCTCACCCTACCCTCACCCTACCCTCCTGCTTCCCTCACCCTACCCTCACCCTACCCTCCTGCTTCCCTCACCCTACCCTCCTGCTTCCCTCACCCTACCCTCCTGCTTCCCTCACCCTACCCTCCTGCTTCCCTCACCCTACCCTCCTGCTTCCCTCACCCTACCCTCCTGCTTCCCTCACCCTACCCTCCTGCTCAAGAAAGCTGTACGGACTACATCAGCAGGCTTCCTGTGACCTCTGGGATCTGTTGGTTTGGCCAGTGGTATCTGCAGCAGGAGATGGGAGAGAGTAAAGGAAGGTGTGAGGTCAGGGTATTTTTTCCCTTGGGTCCTTCCCTTCAAGGTGTCTTCAGGTCAGATGTGTTCCTCAGCCAGAAGTCACTGAACCTCATGGTGACCAGCTCCACACGACTCCTTCCAGTTTCCACTGACCTCTCCCTCTCCTTGCTTCTTTGGCCCCAGGGGTGATGGCATCTGTTAGTACTGGCTCTGGGTCACTGCCTTATCTTGCAGGTACCATCAGCTCCTTGCTGGGACACTGATAGGATGAGCAGGTGACTAGGGCTCAGTGGGTTGTGAGTGCAGTGCGCTCAGTTTCCCTTCGTGGAGCATTGCTTTCCTGCTTTTCCTCTCCCTTTTCTCCCCCTATGCTTCCTCCGTTGACTAGTTGCTGCCTGGGTGCAGGGCGCAGGGGCAGTCCTTAGGACTTTTCTTCACCACTCCTGTGTTGCATCTCTTGTTCCCTGGATCCCACATCTTCCTCTGTTGGTTTACTCCTTCATTGCTCCTGAAGCATACCAATTTTTCTAATTCAGTACTGAATTTCATAAAGTGAATATAGATAATTTTGAAAAGTGATCGCCTATATCATCCGAATTCATTTAAACCTACCTTCCTTAGAAGTGCTGATCTTCTAAGGCCATTTCTACTTCTAGCAGTCTCACATTAGAGAGAGAGACTAGTGGTTCCCAATCTTGTATTTTTTTATACTACTAAAATATATATATATATTTTAAGAAGTTGAGCAGATTTCCCTGGTGGTCCAGTGGTTTAGAATCCGCCTTGCAATGCAGGGGATGCAGGTTTGATCCCTGGTCAGGGAACTAAGATTCCACTTGCCACAGAGCAACTAAACCCAAGTGCTGGAGCCTGAGTGCTGAAATAAAGAGCCAGTGCTGCCAGAAATTTCTTAAAAAGTTGAAGAGGATGATCCATAGTTAGGGGAAGCACACTGACTGAAACCGCCCACCCTGGCCAGGCACCATAGGAACCCGTTGGCATGAGTTGTTTTACGACAGGAAGTGCTGGTAAGGAACACAGAACTAATAAGCCTCCAACCGGAAGAGTTCGGGAAAGGTCAAAATGAGACACCACATGTCCGACCACCTCCCAGAATCCTCTCTGGCATTTGTCTTGGCTGAACAAGGCATGTACCACCAGAAAGGACTCTGGAGTTAGAATGATTGGCTAAAGACAACCCAGAAACTAATCCCATCACCATAAAACTCAAGACTGCAAGCCATGGGACAGCTGTTCTCCTGGGTTCCCTTACCCTACTGCTCTCCACCTGGGTGTCCTTTCCCAACAAAATCTCTTGTTTTGTCAGCACATGTGTCTCCTCGGACAATTCATTTTCGAGTGTTAGACAAGAGCCGAGTTTCGGGTCCTGGAAGGGGTCCTCCTTCCTGCAACATAGTTGCCAACATTTTATTTTGCCAAGTGGGACTATATTAAAAGGATGTGATTTATTATCACCATTCTTTCATAAAAGACATTTTGACAGCAAAAGAGTGAAAAGGAACATGGGAATAAATAACAATAGCCCATTAACATGAATACATTTATAAAGGATATCTTGTGTTTTCATGAGAAATTCTCCATTTTGGCCATGTTTTTCTTTTTATGGTTGCTGAAAAATCATCTATCCTTGGACTGGATTTGGTAGTAACATGTCAGTCTATATTATATATATGCTAAGTGTAAAGTCTAGGATTCCAAAGCCGTACCCTTAAATTGTCTTGAAATACTGACCCCCTGCAGAGCAGTCACAGTGGCTGATACCTTGTCAGACAGACCTTAGTGGGAATAATGGGGCAGAAGTGGAGAAGAGTGTAGACTAATTAACATTGACTTGTTATCAAGGTTTGATTCTGCTCACCTTCAGCATGACTTTTTATCTTAACCGAGTTTGCAGTAACTGATTTTGTGCTAGTTAACTGCATTTCCTATGTCTTGGACGGACATGTTTTCTCAGTCCTTTGAGGTTCTCCTGAAAGACTTGGGTTTTGTCATGTCTCTTTCATTATTGAGCTTCATTCCAAGGAAACAAGTGAGTCAGCATTTACTCAAAATGACCCCCTCTGATGTGTTGATCTGTTCAACAGATAGATGGGATTGAAAAGAACTACCCACTGATTCTAAACCTCTTGAGCTATCTGAAGCTAAATGTCCGGTTCACTTATAGTCAAAAGGAAAAGGGGAAAGGGAAGTTCTCTTGTGGTTTCCTCCCAACATAACCACCAGCGAGTTCTGTCCTCATGGAGAAGGCAATGGCACCCTACTCCAGTACTCTTGCCTGGAAAATCCCATGGACGGAGGAGCCTGGAAGGCTGCAGTCCATGGGGTCGCTGAGGGTCAGACACGACTGAGCGACTTCACTTTCACTTTTCACTTTCATGCATTGGAGAAGGAAATGGCAACCCACTCCAGTGTTCTTGCCTGGAGAATCCCAGGGATGGGGGAGCCTGGTGGGCTGCGGTCTCTGGGGTCGCACAGAGTCGGACACGACTGAAGTGACTTAGCAGCAGCGGTTCTGTCCTCAAAGTCATATATTTGCTAATAAAGCAACAGTTCCTTAAGAAAGAAAGACTACTGGTAGATGTATTTAAGTGAAGGGAGAGGTTAGATTGAGAAGGTATGACTGAGAAGGGCAGTGTATGGTGGAGTAGTTGCAAAGTATACTTAAATAGTCCAAATATTGAGCTGATATGGACCTTCAAATGCACCTAACCCCATCCTCTCATTTCTACTAAAACGGTTAAATTACCTAAAAAAAAATAACCCAGATGTGGGAACAGGGCGGGTTTTCTGCAGGACTGCTATGTACACTTGTGCTGTGTGCACTGCCCATTTTCAAAGGGTTCTGTTCACAGAAAACAATTGTAAATGATGCCCCGAGATCTATGCATAGCTCATCCACAGTCCTAGAGGTCCTGCTCCTGACTTGTAATTCAGCGGGTGAAGTTTCACACTTCCTAGGTGTCTTCATTTTCTATTGTTGCATAACAGAGTATCACAAACTTAGTGGCTCAAAACAACACGAGTTTATTATTTCACATTTTCTGTAGGTCAGCCATATGGGTATGACATGGCTGGATTGTCCACTTAGGGTGTCACCAGGCAGAAACCAGGATGTTGCAGTTCTCATCTGGGCTTCCAAGTTCACTGGTTGTCAACAGAATTCATTTTCTGATGTGTGTAGCACTGCGTTGTTCCCACTTTTCTCTAGTCAGCCTGGAACTACTCTTAGCGCCTAGAGCCTCCTTGTAGTTCCTGTGCATGTGGCCCCTCTAGTCAGCTCACAGTAGGTATGTTCGCTTTCTTCCAAGGAAGGCAGAGCACATCTTTGACTCTAAACTGGGACCACCAGAGAAAATGCTTTTAAAGGGCTCATGTGACTATGTCAATTCAGTTCAGTTCAGTCGCTCAGTCGTGTCCGACTTTTTGCGACCCCATGAATCGCAGCACGCCAGGCCTCCCTGTCCATCACCATCTCCCGGAGTTCACTCAAACTCATGTCCATCAAGTCAGTGATGCCATCCAGCCATCTCATCCTCTTTTCCTCCTGCCCCCAATCCCTCCCAGCATCAGAGTCTTTTCCAATGAGTCAACTCTTCGCATGAGGTGGCCAAAGTACTGGAGTTTCAGCTTTAGCATCATTCCTTCCAAAGAACACCCAGGGCTGATCTCCTGTAGAATGGACTGGTTGGATCTCCTTGCAGTCCAAAGGACTCTCAAGAGTCTTCTCCAACATCACAGTTCAAAAGCATCAATTCTTCGGCGCTCAGCTTTCTTCACAGTCCAACTCTCACATCCATACATGACCACTGGAAAAACCATAGCCTTGACTAGACAGACCTTTGTTGGCAAAGTAATGTCTCTGCTTTTGAATATGCTATCTAGGTTGGTCATAACTTTTCAGGTCCAAGTAATTTCCCTAATTTAAAGTCAACTAATTTTGGATATTAATTACATCTGCAAAATTCTTTTGCAGCAGCATTTAGTTTAGTATTTGATTGTTATTTGAGAGAAGATGTGTTTATATCAGGAGCCAGGAACTTAGGGCAACTGCCTGAGAAGCTAGTGGAGGTGATGGAATTCCAGCTGAGCTATTTCAAATCCTAAAAGATGATGCTGTTAGAGTGCTGCACTCAATATGCCTGCAAATTTGGAAAACTCAGCAGTAGCCACAGGATTGGAAAAGGTCAGTTTTCATTCTAATCCCAAAGAAGGGCAATGCCAAAGAATTCAAACTACTGCACAATTGTGCTCATTTCATGTGCTAGCAAGATAATGCTCAAAATCCTTCAAGCTAGGCTTCAACAGTATGTGAACCGAGAACTTCCAGATGTACGAACTGGATTTAGAAAAGGCAGAGGAACCAGAGATTAAATTTCCAATACCCATTGGATGGATCACAACAAACTGGAAAATTTTTCAAGAGATGGGAATACTAGACCACCTTACCTGTCTCCTGAGAAAACTGTATGCAGGTCAAGAATGCAACTGGATGTGGAACAACAGACTGGTTCCAAATTGGGAAAGGAGTACGTCAAAGCTGAATACTGTCACCCTGCTTATTTAACTTGTATGCAGAGTACATCATGTGAAATGCTGGGCTGGATGAAGCACAAGATGAAATCAGGATTGCCAGGAGAAATATCAATAACCTCAGATATGCAGATGATACCACCCTAGTTGCAGAAAGTGAAGAGGAACAAAGAGCCTCTTGATGAATGTGAAAGAGGAGAGTGAAATAGCTGGCTTAAAACTCAACATTCAAAAATCTAAGATCATGGCATCTGGTCCCATCACTTCATAGCAAATAGATGGGAGAAATAGAAACAGTGACAGACTTTTATTTTCTTGGGCTCCAAAATCACAGCAGATGGTGACTGCAGCCATGGAATTAAAAGATGCCTGCTCCTTGGAAGAAAAACCTAGACAATGTACTAAGAAACAGAGACATGACTTTGCTTACAAAGGTCTGTATAGTCAAGGCTATGGTTTTTCCAGTAGTCATGTACGGATGTGAGATTGGACTATAAAGAAAGCTGAGCACTGAAGAATTGATACTTTCGAACTGTGGTGTTGGAGAAGACTCTTGAGGGTTCCTTGGACTGCAAGGAGATCCAACCAATCTTAAAGGAAATCAATCCTGAGTTTTCATTGGAAGGACTGATGCTGAAGCTCCAATACTTTGGCCACCTGATGTGAAGAGCCATCTCATTAGAAAAGACCCTGATGTTGGGAAAGATTGAAAGCAGGAGAAGAGAACCACAGAAGACACGATGGTTGGATGTCATCACCAACTCAGTGGACATGGGTTTGAGAAACCTCCGGGAGATGGTGAAGGACAGGGAATCCTGGCGTACTGCAGTCCATGGGGTTGCAAAAAGTCAGACACGACTAAGTGACTGAACAACAACAGCAAATCCTAATTTGGCCCCAGCAGGAAGCAGACACAAATACTCAATGACCCCGCTCCTAAGTTCTTCCAGCATGAAGCAGAGTATAGCTCCACTATCCACTATTAGAAACTGCAGTGGTCTGGCTGTCCAAGTAACTTTTTTGTGAGGCATGGCCTCAGGGCTCCAAATAAGGAAAAGATGAACAGGGACTCTGTGGACTTAGCTGTGTAGCTGGGCCTTCCTACAGGCAGGAGGGACTTGAGAACTGAGTAACCTCTCACTCAGCCAGGCAGTCAGCACCCCGGACCTGAGGAGTCACATCCTCTGAGCATTCTGGCAGCTGGGTCTTATCTGACTGCTAAAGGCTGGCACTGCAGGGAATTCATCATCATTGCATGCAGGAGGCCTAAGGGACTGCCCATTCCAGTCTTCTGCACGGCTTACTAGCTGGCCAGTCAGTGTCTGTGTCCTCGCAGGTCCCTCAGTCTCAATTTCTCATCTCGAATAGAGAGACTTGGTTAATTGCCAGTGTCCCTTCCCAGTGGCAGTTTTATTTGATTATCTGTTCATCCAGCCTCTGGATGAATGCAGCCTCTGCTTGAATACATGAAGTTGTCAGAATCTCATTTTCCTTCCAGGTAGACCATTTCACTACTAGGAAGCTTAATTTTACTTCACAACCTATTGTGAAGTGTTTTTCAGGCCATTAAATTAGCTTTCTACATCAACTCTTTCTCATAGGATTGTCTGGAGATTTTAACAAAATACAATACATAGGTCATAACAACTTGTAAATGTGAGTGTTTAATTATTAGTATTGATCTTATTGTCAAAAAGTTCTTACATGGAACTGAAATCTGCAAGCTATAACTTCAGACCTGTGGTCCTAATTTGGTTCCTGGGCACACCAAAAATAAATGGGTCATGACCTCTGAAAACAGTAATCATATTTTTCTCAAGTCTTTTCTCGATCTCTTTTTTTAAAAAATGTTTATTTGGCTGCATCCAGTCTTAGTTGTGGCATGTGGGGTCCTCACTGAGTCATCAGGGATTTTCACTAGGGTGCTCGGATGCTCTAGGTATGGAGTTCAGGCTCAGGTGTTGTGGCCTGTGGGCTTAGCTGCTCCACTGCATGTAGATCTTAGTTCCCTGACTAGGGATTGAACCCACATACCCCACATTGCAAGGCAGGTTCTTAATCACTGGACCACCACGGAAGTTCCTCTCAAGTCTTTCCTTAATCTCGTTGTGCATCCTCGGTACTGTCACAGAGAAGGAGATGGCACCCCACTCCAGCACTCTTGCCTGGAGAATCCCATGGACAGGGGAGCCTGATGGGCTGGGGTCCATGGGGTCGCAAAGAGTCGGACACGGCTGAGCGACTTCACTTTCACTTTTCACTTTCATGCATTGGAGAAGGAAATGGCAACCCACTCCAGTGTTCTTGCCTGGAGAATCCCAGGGACGGGGGAGCCTGGTGGGCTGCGGTCCATGGGGTCGCACAGAGTCGGACACGACTGAAAGCGACTTAGCAGCAGCAGCAGCAGCAGCAGTGCTGTCTGCCATTTCACACTGGGCATGAGACCTCTCCCCCTCCTGATTGCCCTTCGCAGGATAATCTGGTTCTGGTTAATGTACAGTATATGTCCCTTAGGAGGGGCACCCGGAAACTGGCAGCTGTCATACATGTGAGTTGATTACCACCTGGATTATGTAGGTGAATTAAAATTTATAGAAAAAGGCATGCTACATGCATTACTTAATTTATCTCACAGCAACTATGACATATGAATGGGATGTTACTGTCTCCAGTAGACAACTAGTCTCAAACAGGTTAAGTGACTATTATGGGCTGCATGTTTGTCTCTGCCCCCCTCCAACCCCAATTTATATATTGAAGCCCTAACCCCAATGGGACAATATCAGGAGGTGGGGTCTTTTGGAGGTGATTAGGTTTGGGTAGGGTCGTGAGGGTGGAGCCCCCATGACAGGATTAGTGTCTATATTAGGAAAGAAAGAAACTAGCCCATCTTTCTCCACCACATGGGGCTATGATGACAAGAGCCATCGGCAAACCAGGAAGAGTGTTCTCACCAGATACCAGAGAGCCAGTGCCTTGATCACCAGAGGCTGGACTCCCCAGCCTCCAGAACTGTGAGAAATAAGCATCTGTTGTTTGAGCCGCCCAGTCTATGGTATTCAGTTACAGGAGATAACGAAGAACTGACCAGGGGAGTGACTTTCTCAAATCGTTCAGCTCATAATTATGGAACCAGAATTCAAAGTCAAGTCTGATTCCAAAGTCTGCTCTTCTTTTTTTCAGAAAAGTTGGAAATGGGAGCACTGTTCACCGACAGGCTTGAAACAATAAACTAGAGATAGTTTTGATACTGCTTGTGGAGTGGCCTTCTAATAGGCAGAGGTCTTTTTAGGCCCTTTAGTTTCTAAGAAGAGAAACAGCACCCTCCAGGTGAAGATTTGTTCACAGGTGGAATCTGTTCCAACTTGCTCCACAGGAAAGCTGCACTTTCGGACTTTGTAAACTGGTAGTTATACAAGATTCAATTTAGGAGGTTTTGAGAGACCTCTGGTCTACCCATTTGGCTCCACTTTATGACCCAGCCCTTCTTTCCCTCCTGTTTTTTGTTTTGTTTTGTTTTTAATAATTATTTATTTCGCTACGTTATGTCTTGCTTGCAGCTTTTTTACATGGGATCTTGTGTTGCAGCACGTGGGCTTCTGTCTAGTTGGCATGTGGAATCTTAGTTCCTGGACCAGGGATTGAACCTGTGTCCCCTGCATTGCAAGGCAGATTCTTAAGCACTGGTCCAGCAGTGAAGTCCCTCCTCCTGCTTTTAATGTTCTGAATTTCGTATTCCATGTGTTTGCAAGTCACTTTAAATACTTTGGAAAAGAATCTAAACAAACTAACAACTGAAAAATTAGTCCCAGCTCTTTCCCCTTTTTTCCATCATATCTAATATGAGTTTTCCAGAGTACAGGCAAGCTCTTTTAGTAGCCTGCTCTACTTAATGAATTTATAGTTATCTAATACCTTCTAGGATCCTTTTAATTTGAGCCATAACCTACCCATTTTTTAATAGTTTTCAGTCTATAGAATTTAAAAATCTTTAATCATACTTTTCTTTTTGGAATAGGTGATATGTTCATGAGGTACAAAATTCACAAGTTATAAGAGTGCACACAGAGATTTCTTCTTCCTGTCCTGGTTCCCAGGAACCCAGCTCACCTCCTAAGAGGCAGTCAGGTTTACCAGTTTCTTCCAGAGGTATTTTTTTAAGGTGTAAGCAAATACACACATAGGTATGTATTTACTTTCTCTAAGTCAAAAGTAACATACAAAATACACTGCTTAGTTTTCTTCTTTTGATTAAAAGTATATCTTAAAAGTATATCGTGGCATCCAGTCCCATCACTTCATGGCAGATAGATGGGGAAACAATGGAAACAGTGACAGATTTTATTTTCTTGGGTTCCAAAATCACTGCAGCCTCATGATGATGACTGTAGCCATGAAATTAAAAGATGTTTGCTCCTTGGAAGAAAAACTATGACAAACCTAGACAGCATATTAAAAAGCAGAGACACTATTTTGCCAACAAAGTTTGTCTAGTCAAAGCTAGCTATTTTTTTTCCAGTAGTCATGTATGGATATGAGAGTTGGACTATAAGGAAGGCTGAGTGCTGAAGAATTGATGCCTTCGAACTGTGGTGTTAGAGAAGACTCTTGAGGGTCCCTTGGACTGCAAGGAGATCAAGGCAGTCAATCCTAAAAGAAATCGATCCTTAATATTCATTGGAAGGACTGATGCTGAAGCTGAAGTTCCAATACTTTGGCCACCTGATGCAAAGAACTGACTCATTGGAAAATACCTTAATGCTGAGAAAGATTGAAGGCAGGAGAAGGGGACAACAGGGGATGAGATGGTTGGATGGCATCACCAACTCAATGGACATGAGTTTGAGCAAGCTCCAGGAGATGGTCAAGGACAGGGAAGACTGGTGTGTTGCAGTCCATGGGGTTGCAGAGTCGGACACGACTGAGCAACCGAACTGAACTAACTTAAAAAGAGTAAGTGTATCTTGAAGATCAGTGGCTATTAGATTGCCTTTTCTCTTTTAACATTACCAAAAAAAAATATAATCACACTTTATAACAGATTATCAAAATATAGGAAGCAAAAATGGAAATGGGCAAAGTTGAAAGGAGAAAAGAGATAGTTTATAATAATAGTTGGAGACTTCAATACAGCTCTCTCACTGATGGATAGAACCACCGGAGAGAAGGTAAGTAAGGAAATAGAGGACTTAACCAACGCAGTGAGCCAATCAGTTGACCAACCAACTGGTTCTAACAGACACATGCACAAAACTTTACTCACAAACAACAGGGTACACATTCTTTGCACGTGCACATGGGTCATTCTTGTATAACAAGAAGCATATGTTAAGCCATAAATTGTCTCAATAGATTTAAATGGTAATATCATGTAGAGTATCCTCTCTGACCACAATGAAAGGAAGTTAGAAATCAATAACAGAAGGACAACTGGAAAACTCACAAATCTTTGGAAATTAAAAACCACACTTTGTAAAAATTTTTGCCCATGCCAAGTGGCATGTGGGGTCTTAGTTCACCAACCAGGGATTGAACCCATGGCCCTTGTGTTGGAAGGGCAGAGTCTTAACTACTGGACTGCCAAGGAAGTCCCTAAAAGACACACTCATAAACAACTAGTGGATAAAAGAATTCACCAGGGAAATCAGAAAATATCTTGAGGGAATTCCCTGGTGGTCCAATGGTTAGAATTCCAAGCTTTCACTGCCAAGGGTGTGAGTTCAACTCCTGGTGGAGCAATCAAGATTCCCAAGCAGCATGGTGTGCCCTCCCCTCCAAAACACTCTTGAGACAAATGAAAATAAAAACACCATGTAATGGGGTCGCTGAGGGTCAGACACGACTGAGCGACTTCACTTTCACTTTTCACTTTCATGCATTGGAGAAGGAAATGGCAACCCACTCTAGTGTTACTGCCTGGAGAATCCCAGGGATGGGGGAGCCTGGTGGGCTGCCATCTATGGGGTCGCACAGAGTCGGACACGACTGAAGTGACTTAGCAACAAAACTTAAGTGACACAGTGAAAGCAGTGCTAAGTGAGAAATTTATAGTTATACATGTTTACATTTAAGAAGAAGAAAGATCTCAAATCAACATTACAATTTAAGGAACTAGGGAAAAAAGAGCAAACTAAACCCAAAGCTAGCAGAGGGAAGGAAATAGTAAAGATTAAAGGCAGCGATTAAATGAAATAGGGAATTGAAAAGTGATAGAGAAAATCAACGAAACCTAACCATGGTTCTTCAAAAAGATCAACTAAACTGACACATTTTTATCTAGATTGCCTAAGAAAAAGAGAGAGAAGAGTCAAATTACTAAAATCATAAGTGAAACATTACAATCTATGCAACAGAAAATAAGAAAGATTATAAGAGTATTATGAGCAACTGTACACAAACAAAATGGATAATCTCGATGAAATAGACAAATTCCTAGAAACACAAAACCTACCAAAACTGAATCATGAAGAAATAGATATCCTGATTGATCTACGACTAGTAAAGAGATTGACTCAGTAATCAAAAATCTCCTAACAAAGAAAATCCCTAGACCTAATGGCTGCTTCACAAGTGAGTTCTATCATAACATCTAAAGAAGAATTAATACCAATCATTCTCAAACTTTCCCAAAAAATTGAAGAGGAGGTAATACTTCCTAACTCATTCTATGAGTTTTGCCTTGCCCTAATGTCAGAGCCATTACAAAAAAAAAAAAAGAGAGAGAGAGAAAGAAACAAACAGATCAATATCTCTGGTTTATATAGATTCAAAAATTCTCAACAAATTACTAGAAAATTAAATTCAACAGCATATTGAAAGGATTATATACCACAAGCAAGTGGGCTTTATTCCTGGGATGCAAGAATGCTTCATCATGTTGTTGTAGGGCAGAAACCAACACAAGACTGTCAAGCAATTATCCTCCAATTAAAAATAAATTTTTAAAAAAGAATGGTTCAACACACAAAAATTGCTCAGTGTAATATACCACATTAACAGAATAAAGGGGGAGAAACTCGACATCATCATTTCATATGATGAAGAGAAAGCATTTGATAAAATTCAACATCTTTTTATGATAAAACACTCAACAATCTAGAAATAGAAGGAAACCAATATGATAATACTGCTCAGCCTTATAAAGAAGGGAGATCCTGACTCGCGCTGCAACATGGATGAACCTTTCGGACATTATGCTAAATGAAATAAGCCAGTCCCCAAAAGACAAATGCTGTATGATTGCATATGAGGTACCTAAAATAGTCAAAGTCACAGCGACAGAAAGTGGCAAATGGTTGCCATTGGTGGGTTAGGAGCAGTGGGGAAAGGGAGGTAGTGTTTAATGGGTGCTGAGTTTCAGCTGGGGAAGATGAAAAAGTTTTGGAGACAGGTGTTGGGGACAGTTAAACAACAATGTAAATATATTTAATACTACAGGAATGTACGTTTTTTAAATGGTTAAGATAGTAAATTCTGTTTGTTAACTGCAATAAAAAATGTTTTTTAAATTATCAAAAAAACCCACTACAGTAAATATTTTGCATATAAATTATTTTATTTATGTACACTTTTTTTTTTTGGTCCCACCATAGGGTATACGGGATCATAGTTCCCAGACCAGGGATCAAACCCATGCCTCCTGCAGCAGAAGTACAGACACCTAACCACTGGACAGCCAGGAAACTCCCTTGAGTGTACACTCATATTTGTAAAATAGATTTCTAGAAATGTATGTTGCAATGTCAAAGGGTATGTGCTTCATAATTTTGAAAATATTGTCACACTGTTGGCTGAGCTGACATACACAGGCTCCAGCAATGTATGGGGCCTAGTCCCCACGTCTTTGCCAACAGTGTGCTATCAAATTTTTTGTGGAGATGTCTTTTTTTTTTTTTTAAACTTTACAATATTGTATTAGTTTTGCCAAATATTGAAATGAATCTGCCACAGGTATACCTGTGTTCCCCATCCTGAACCCTCCTCCCTCCTCCCTCCCCATACCCTCCCTCTGGGTCGTCCCAGTGCACCAGCCCCAAGCATCCAGTATTGTGCATCAAACCTGGACTGGCGACTCGTTTCATACATGATATTACACATGTTTCAATGCCATTCTCCCAAATCTCCCCACCCTCTCCCTCTCCCACAGAGTCCATAAGTCTGATCTATGCATAAGTGTCTCTTTTGCTGTCTCGTACACTATCAAATTTTTTGAATGTTCACCAATCTGATTTGAGAAAAAGATTTCAAGGTAGCTTTCATTTGACTTTCTCCTTTTATAAGGGAGTTTTGGTGTTTAAGAGCTGTTAGTGTTTCCTTTTCTATTAACTGTTCCTGTGTTGGGCAGCGGTGTTTTGAAACCAAACGCAGACATATAGAGTTCTTTTAGATTTTATCCAGCTCTTTTTCTGTTCATTGTTGTAGTTAATAGAAAAAATTTTGAATTACAGTTTTCCGACCAAGTCTATTGGCTCTCGTTATATTTTTGCCAGCCAGTGGATTTCCCTGGTCAGTTTCTGACCACAATGTCTAGTTCTCCAACTGGGATTTCCTGAATTCCAGGGACATCCAGAGACTCTTTGGTCCCAGAGTCATCAAGTTCAATTCTGAGCTAAGATCTCTCCTTCCACCATTACCTCTCTTTCACCATAAAAATTCAAGTTCATAATTAGATTACCATAAAACAACCATAAAAATCCATTCTCCTTGAATTTTGCTGTTATATGTTGTTTATATCAAAAGGTGAATTCTCGGAATTCTGAGTGATCTAGTTGTGTAACATTCAGTAACTTAAAAAAACCCCACACTCTTTTTTTTATTACATTTTCTCAGGGGTAAAATGGAGGCAATAATACTTCACTTACAAGATTATGAAAATTAGGTCCAATTACGTATATATTATGATATATTACATGTGTATACATGTGTATATGTTTGGATATATGTACATATATTATTTTTGTATATATTGAATATAGGCATATATGCAAACTGTGTGTGTGTATGCTAAGTCACTTCAGTCATGTCTGTTTGTGACCCCAAGGATCGTAGCCTGCCAGGCTCCTTTGTCCATAGGATTCTCCAGGCAAGAATACTGGAGTGGATTGCCATGCCCTCCTCCAGGGGATCTTCCCAGTCCAGGGACTGAACCCGTGTCTCTCACATCTCCTAGCATTGGCACCGCTAGCGCCACCTGGGAAGCTGTACAAATGCATACAAATTGAAAAATACGTTTGCAGTCCAATTCTACTCTTCAGACTTTAAATAAATTGAAATTGTTTTACTTATTGTGTGTCAAGCTTAATTTCATTTAACAACCTGCTGTAAAAGTCTTTCCTCGTCGTTAGATAAGTTTCTATGTCCTTCTTTTTAAAGGCACAGTGTTCTGTTGTCTGGATGTGTCCTAATGCATTCAGTCAGGCCCCTGTCATTGAACTTTTAGTATTTCGGTGACATTTTTTAGTCAAGTACACAGTTTTGCACACACAAACAATAGGGAAGGGATGGATGTCCCAGGACATTAGTTTGCTGCTGCTGCTGCTGCTAAGTCGCTTCAGTCATGTCTGACTCTGTGCGACCCCATAGAAGGCAGCCCACTAGGCTCCCCTGTCCCTGGGATTCTCCAGGCAAGAACACTGGAGTGGGTTGCCATTTCCTTCTCCAATGCATGAAAGTGAAAAGTGAAAGTGAAGTTGCTCAGTCATGTTCGACTCCTAGCGACCCCATGGACTGCAGCCTACCAGCCTCCTCCGTC
This sequence comes from Bubalus bubalis, assembly GCF_019923935.1. Lineage (NCBI taxonomy): Eukaryota > Metazoa > Chordata > Mammalia > Artiodactyla > Bovidae > Bubalus > Bubalus bubalis. The sequence goes on from NC_059178.1 coordinate 13,040,270, forward strand.
CATGGGATTTTCCAGGCAAGAGTACTGGAGTGGGGTGCCATTGCCTTCTCCGATTAGTTTGCTAAAACTGCGATAATAAAGTAGCACAAACTGGGTGTCTTTAAACAATAGAAATTTATTGTCTCACAGTTCAGGAGGCTGAAAGTCAGAGATCAGGGTGTCTGCAACATTGATTTCTTCTGAGGGCTGTGAGAGAGGATCTGTTACATACCTCTCCTCAAGCTTCTGGGCTTTACTGGCAATCTTTCATGTTCCTTGTCTTGTAGACACGCAACCCTGATATCTGCCTTTATCTTCACATGGCATCCTCCTTGTGTTTCTGTTTCCAAAATTTCTCCTTTTATAAGATACCTGTCATACTGAGTTAGGATTCCTTCATTTTTCTAAAAAAATATTTATTCATTTAGCTGCACTGGATCTTTGTTGAGGCGCGCAGGATCTTTTTGTTTGAGTCATGTGTACGCTTAGTGGCAGTGTCTGGGATCTATTTCCTTGACCAGCGATCAAACCCAGGCCCCCTGCATTGAGAGTGTGTAGTCTTAGCCACTGGACCACCAGGGGAGTCCCTCCAGTGGGTTCATTTTAATTTGATTGCCTCTATAAAGATTGTATCTTCAAATAAGGTCACATTTTAAGGTACTAGGAGTTAGAACTTTACCATTTGAATTTTTTTTTGACAGGGGGAGTATAATTCAATCCATAGCACCTGGTGAAATGGTTTATTAATTAATTTTAAAAAAGTGTGGTGGTGGTGTCGGCTTAATTGCTAAGTACTGTCTGACTCTTCGTGACCCCATGGACTGTAGCCCACCAGGCTCCTCTGCCTATGGGATTTTCCAGGTAAGAATAATGGAGTGGGTTGCCATTTCCTTCTCTGAGGGGGAGCGGGGGATGGATCTTCCCCACCCAGGGATTGAACCTGGATCTCCTGCATTGCAGGCAGATTATCAACTGAACCACCAGGAAAGCCCCCCAAAATGTTTACTAAATGCCTATGGGAGCCTTGGACTATGCCAATAAACAGAAAGTCCCTTCTTTAGGAAATTTACATTCCAGTAGCAAGGAGGCAAATAAACAGATAACTCTACAATGTGTCAAGGGGTGAATAAAAGCGGTGCAGAAAAATGAAGGGGGGAAAGGATGGATAGTGCTGGAGTAGGGGATGGGAGGTGAGGGTTGGGAGGCGTCCCTATTTTATGCAGGGTGGACAATATCCCATTTGACCAGTCTTGGAGGAGATAAGGGAGAAAGTCTTCACAATGGTCTAAATTAATTATAATTTGTTTTACTTATTTAATAGTCTTCTACCTGAGTGCCGAAGAGTTGATGCTTTTGAACTGTGGTGTTGGAGAAGACTTTTGAGAGTCCCTTGAACTGCAAGGAGATCCAACCAATCCATCCTAAAGGAAATCAGTCCTGAATGATCATTGGAAGGACTGATGTTGAAGCTGAAACTCTAATACTTTGGCCACCTAGTTTGAAGAGCTGACTCATTTGAAAAGACCCTGATGCTGGGAAAGACTGAAGGCAGGAGGAGAAGGGGATGACAAAGGATGAGATGGTTGGATGGCATCACTGACTCAATGGACATGAGTTTGAGTAAACTCTGGGAGTTGGTGATGGACAGGGAGGCCTGGCGTGCTGCAGTCCATGGGGTCACAAAGAGTCGGACATGACTGAGAGACTGAACTAAACTGAACCAGAAACAAGGGCTTCCCTGGTGGCTCAGCTGGTGAAGAATCCGCCTGCAATGTGGGAGACCTGGTTTGATCCCTGGGTTGGGAAGATCCCCTGGAGAAGGGAAAGGCTACCCTTTCCAGTATTCTGGCCTAGAGAATTCCATGGACTATATAGTCTATGGGGTCACAAAGAGTCGGACATGACTGAGCAACTTTCACTTCACTTCACCAGGATGTAAGTTTCTTGAAGGCAAGAAACTATACAGTTGGTAACATCCCAGTGCCTAGAGCCATGTCTGGAATTTATCTGGCAAGCAATAAAATATTCTTTACTAAAAAAAGAGGAAAGAGTGGTCCAAGCAGAGGGAACAGTAGGTACCTTAGGTCCTGACCTGAGAGTGTGCTAGGAGTACCTGCAAGGAGGCCCTTCCAATTAGGTCTGACAGAGGCAAGTGGAGGTGAGATTAGAGGGGTGGGATGGGGTTTGGATTGAGGCATCTTGTAGGCCATTTAAATACTATTGTATTAAAAAAAAAGCATTTATTTATTTTTTGGCTGCACTGGGTCTTTGTCACTGCGAGGGCTTTTCTCTGTTTTCGGAGAGCCGGGGCTACTCTCTAGCTGCAGTGTGCAGGCTCCTCTCTGCGGGGGCTTCTCATGTTGCTCTGTGGCTCCTGTGGCTCAAGGGCGCAAAGGCTTCAGTATTTGCAGTTTCCGGGCTCTAGAGCACAGGCTCCACAGCTGTGGGGCACGGGCTTAGTTGCCCCATAGCATGTGGGAATCAGAGCTGGAACCATGTCTCCTCCTGCATTGGCAGGTAGGTGCTTTACCACTGAGCCTTCAGGGAAGCCCCAGTGGTTTTGATTCTGAATGAGGTGAGAAGCCACTGGAAGTCTTTTAGCAGGCGAGGGACATGGTCTGATTAATGGAGATGGAAGGAGGGAATCATGTTTAGCGCTTCAGAGAAAATCAAGCTTACAGATATAATCTCATTTTGAGATTTGCAGTATATTTCATTCTTTGGGTAAACCTAGGAAAAGTTCCATCATTCCATAGCCATTTATTTGATCATATTAGAAACCATTTACTACTGAAGGACCATGGTGGAATAATTTGTTGTTGTTGATTTGGTTCAGTTCTATTTGTTTTAACGCTAAAGGAAGTTTCAGTTTTGCAGATATGAATTTTATTCGTACGATGTTGATGAGGACTTCCCTGGCGATCCAGTGGTTAGGGCTCTGTGTTTTCACTGCTGGGTCCTTGGTTCAGTCCCTTATCAGGGAACTAAGGGCTACTCTCTAATTGCGGTGCTTGGGCTTCTCATTGTGGTGGCTTCTCTCGTTGCCGAGCCTGGGTTCTAGGGCTCGAGGGCTTCAGTAGTTGCAGAAAGTGGCTCCGTAGCTGTGGCTCCCGAGTTCTAGAGTACAGGCTCAATAGCTGTGACACATGGGCTTAGTTGCTCCCCAGCATGTGGAATCTTCCCGGATCAGGGATTAAACCTGTCTCCTGCATTGGCAGGCAGATTTTTACCCCTGAGCCACCAGGGAAGCCCTGTGCGTTTTCTGTTTTATAGTTACTTTCTAAGTAGCATGGGTATTTGTACAGTCCCAGACTGGGAATGAGTTGGCAAGATAGGTAGCCATTAGAGAGTTTTCTTTTAAATTTATTTTTATTTATTTATTGGCTTTTTTTTTTTTTTTGATTCACTGCACAGCTTGTGGGAATCTTAGTTCCCTGACCAGGGATTAAACCCAGGTTCATGGCAGTGAAAGCCCAGGTCTTAAACCACTGGACCACCAGGGAATTCCTGTAAGTTTTCTTTTACTTATACTTTAAAACTTTTGAGCGTGTTTGTTTTCTACTACTGCTACAAAAAAATTATAACACATCTAGTGCCTTAAAACAACAAAAAAAATGTAGTATCTTACAGTTCTGTGGGTGAAAAGTCTGACTCAGTCTCATTGAGATAAAATCAAGGTATCGGCAAGACTGTGTTCTCCTCTGAAGGCTCAGGGGATAATCTGTTTCCTTGCCTTTTCCAGATTCTGGAGGTCACTCCCACATCCTGTCTCTCATCATTTTTGAAGCCAGCAATGCCTGATCCTTACGTTGAATCACTTGATCTTCTGCCAGAACCATATTTATGACTCACTTTTTCTGTCTCCCTCTCACTTTCTACTTTTGTGATCACAATGGGCCCACTCTGATAAATAAGGGATAATCTCTCTATTTTAAGGTCATCTGATTAGCAACCTTAATGTTATCTGTAACCTTAATTCCCCTTTGCCATGTAACCTAGCATCTTCATAAATTTTGGGGATTAGGATGTGAACATCTTCTAGGTGGCCATTATTTGAGCTGCCACATGGGATAATTTTAATTTAGAGAAGAATTGCAAGGTACAAATAGTTTCAGAATATCCTCTGCCCAGTTCCCTTAAATGTTAGTATCTTACTTAACCATCACACATTTGTCAAAACTAAGAAATTAACATTGGTTATCCTCAACAAAAGTCCAGACTTCATCTGGATTTCATCAGTTTTCCCACTATTGTTGTTTTTGATTCCAGGATCCAATCCAAGATACCCCTTGCATTTAGTGTGAGGTTTTTTATGGCTTTCTTGTTAGTGCTTCTGCACTAACTAGACACTGAAATAAAGTCAGTCAAAGTTTTTGTGCTATTTGTGCAGGCAGTATTGAAAGTCAGTGACCAAGGATGATACTTTGCACATTACAAACACAATAAGTAGTTTTCAAAAGACTGCTACTCCAACTCATGCATTATATATTGTGAAAACCACTCTATTATTATTCTTTGAACTATCATGTTTGCTTAGCAACATTATGACAAGTGCCTAGGAATACTGGTTTCTAGTGAAACTTTTATTTTAAGCTATCCAAAAAATACAAAAAGTAGAGGATATTAAATCTCACAAACAGGATTGCTTCGAATAGAATAAGTTTCTTCTTAGTCTATAAGTCAGTTCTGAAGAGATGCTCACAATCGTTGCTAGGTCATTCTGGGGTAGAACAGACTGTATACTTTTTGTAGAGGTAAAATTCTAAAGTACTTTGAGGTTTATTTTGGTGCTTGACTCTCTTTTTGCTTCATAAATTTAATTATCATGTAATTCATATACATATTACAGAAAAATTAGAAAACACATATGAAAAAAACTATTTTTAATCATGCATGATCTTATTCCCCAAAGAGAATAACTGTTAAAATTCTTTTAGCCTCTCCCCCCTTGGGAGTACATACATAAGTATTATAAACATAATTATCCAATTTTCAAAAATAAATTATATTTATATGAAATAACACCATACATACTGTTTCTACTCCATGTATCATGAACACGGTAGCCATAGCATTATTTTTTTTAATTTAATTTTATTTTTAAACTTTACATAGCTGTATTAGTTTTGCCAAATATCAAAATGAATCCGCCACAGGTATACATGTGTTCCCCATCCCGAACCCCCCTCCTTCCCCATTCCATCCCTCTGGGTTGTCCCAGTGCACCAGCCCCAAGCATCCAGTATCGTGCATCGAACCTGGACTGGCAACTCGTTTCATAGCATTATTTACAACGGTTGCATAGCCACGTCCACATCTTTTTAGCTAGGCTCCCAGGTATCTTGTATTTTAGTTTATTTTTTGTAGTAATTCTGCAAATTCAGAGAACCTGCTAGCAATAAAAGCTGGAAAAGTATATGTAAGACCTCTATAATACTTCAATATACTTCAGTATATTGGCATATACTATTTATATTAAGGAAATAACACTGTTACCTATCTCACAGCGTTATTTGAAGAAATTAAATATTCGACAGCACATAGAAAACAATCCATTATCTGAGTTAATTACTATCATGACATTGACAAGCGTTCTGTATGGGAAGTATAATCATGGTCTTGCATACATATTTTATATGAGAAAACTGGCTGGAGAGGTGAACTAAAGGCTCAGTGACATCAGCCTGGTAACCTCAGCTTATCTGACTACAAATTCCATGCTTTTGGCGCTGCACCATATCGACAGTCTGTTATGTCGGACCTGTTCTTTCTGACAGGATGGTAGGCTGTCCCTGCTACCCGAGCTCCATCGAACACTATTTCCCTATTTCCCAAATTCTTCAGAGTCCTCCAAGGAACTGCTTGATTCTGAGGTGACTATTGGATTGGAATGAACAGGGGCCTTTAATAAACGTAAGATCCCAGTACAAACGCTGCGGGGTAAGCCAGGACGTCAGCACTAGGGTGAGAAAGTCAAGCAGTGTTTCGGTTTTGCCACGTGGCTTTGCCATTACCCTGGAAGCGCAGGCGGGCGGAGAAACGCCTAACGCCCCCAGCTCAGGACTACACTTCCCAGAAGCCCGCGCGCCGCACGCCACGTGACCGCCAGCGGGCGCGCGCTGGGCCGTTCGGCCCCCAGCAGCGTTCCCCGCTTGCTTCTCTCTTCAGTCCCCGCCTCCGGGCCTCCGCCTTGACGCTGCCCGGGCCGGAGCCGAGGCGAGGAGCCGAGCCGAGGAGCCGGAGCCGGAGCCGTGGAGACGTGGGAAACATGGAGGCTTGAGGCGGCGTGCGCCACCCCGGCTGCGGCGGTGACCGAGGCTCGTCGTGTCCCCGCTGTTACCCAACCGTCTGTCCGTGCGCTGAAAGCGGATCTCCCCGCCGGCTGAGGCAGGTGGGCTGTGGCGCCGCCCCCCGGCCGCGCGACCCTGGAAGCCGGGCGGGGCCGCCAGCCCCTCGTCAGAGCGGCTTTGGGAGCAGCCTCCCCTTCCCCGGCCGGGGCTGGCCAAAAGAGTCCCCCAGCCGTGCAGGGGCTGTTCCTGGGCCGCGAGAGCCTCCCCCTGCATCCAGGGTTCAGTGGCACTCGGCGCCGAGGAGTGAGGGGGTGTGTTAACCAAGCGAGTGGGTGGGGGCGGGCCTCAGGCCGTGTGGGCCACCGAAGAGCAAGTCGGTGATGAGGGTGTGGGATTGAGGTGACCGGTGGGCGTGTGATGGGCAGCCGAGCAATAATATTGCTTTTGGGGGGGGGGGGGGGCAAATTTTTGAGATGTAATTTACATACCATAAAATTCACCCTTTAAGAGTATTATCTAAGTATAACTCAGTGTTTTTTGTTTGTTTGTTTGTTTTTAACTCATTGTATTTTAAAAAGCATAGTCACGGGGTTGTGCAGCTATCTTAATTTCAGAACATTTTTGTCACCCAAAAACGAAACCTGTACCCATTAGAAGTCACTCCTTATTTTCCACTCCCGCACTCCCTGGCAACTAGTGATTGTGTTTTAACTGAAAGGTGCGAGGGTGGGAAGTTAGCTCGTCGAGTGTTGGTGAACAGTACTGGGTTAACAGAGTTGATAGGATGATGGTACTGAAATACAGAGAAGTACTGGGATGATTGTAATAGTGCCAGCAGAGGAATGCTCAGGGTAGACTTGCTAAGGGGGAGGTTGGGTAGAATCCTTAGAAGAGGGGAAGGTTGGAGGGAGAGATGTGTAGAGAGAAAGTGTGCTGAAAGAGATGAAAACGTGTGTGTAGACGGTGGAAGAGGGACCCCGGAAGAAAGTGCGTGCGTGTGTTTAGAGCACCCTTTCAGAGGGACCCTGGCTTTGGGCAGGTCAATTGAAGGCTCAAGAGAGGAACTGGAGGTGGGAGGGAAGAGGATCTATGGGAATAGGTGAATGGTTGCTGCTGAGCTTGAAATTTACTAGTAATGTAGATTTCTGAATATCCTGCTTTGTGTTGTTTATCTTGGATAATTCTGTAACTAAGACTGAGCAAATATAACTCTTCCCATTCTGCAAATGAAGAATCAGTCTTTTAGCTGATAGGTGACTTCCTGAAACTCATTAGATTAGTAAATAAGGCAAAATGAGTGGGAATAAAATAGTAATTGATGCACGTGGTGAAAATTGAGGTGGGGCAGATGTTATAGGAGGGCTTCCCAGATGGCTCTGTGGTAAAGAATCCACCTGCCAAGCAGGAAATGCAGGTGAAACTCGGGTTCGATTCCCTGGAGAAGAAAATGGTGACCATTGGGTCACCATTCTTGCCTGGAGAATCCCATTGACAGAGGAGTCTGGTGGGCTACAGTCCATGGGGTTGTAAAAGAGTCGGACAGGACTTAGTGACTGAACAACAAATGTTACAGGAAGGAGTTTTAAACTATTCACCTATTAAATGTCTTAAATCCATATTATGATGATAAATAGCTCAGGGACTTTGTACTTTTTAATTTGGAAAAGTTCAACCTGGACTAATATAATATACCCCCATGTACTCATTACCCAGCTCTAACAGTAACTCAGGCTAATTTAATTTCATTTATGGCTCTGTCAATTGCTAGTCCCACTCCAAATATTTGTAAATATAGTCCCACTTCAAATATTTGTAAATATTTGAGTATATATATCTCTAGAAGATTGAGTCATTCTTCTTAATATACCCACAATATGATTAGCATACACCCCAAATAATCTTTTATATTTAGAAGGACTTATTTTTTAAAATGTGGCATCCATCTGATACTGAATAAGCAGTGCAAACATTTTGATGCTTGACTTTCTGAAAAATATAGTATTATTTCCAGTCAATCCTGGATTTTTCCAGTCAATCCTGCTCTCCTGACGCTTCTATTTTCTTGGTTGATATGGTTCATTCTTCTATAGAAAGTTTTAAGAATTGTCACTTTGGCTGACTTTTTAGCGGGTGGAGTTTTGTGAGAGCATGAGAAAAATAGAAGTGAACTATATCACAAAATGCACAAGTAACTGTTATCTCTGATAATGCTTCAAGTATTTGGGCAGTTTGATTATGCTTCTCTCCTCTAGACGATGTCACATATTGTTAGAAGTTGTTTAATGTGTATGTTAGTTTTTTATGATTACTGTAACAAATCACAAATTTAGTGGCTTAAAACAATACAAACGTATTCTTTTTTTAAATTATTTATTTGGCTGTGCCAGGTCTCAGTAGTGGCATGCAGGACCTTCCATCCTCATTGCACCATGTGTGATCTAGTTGTGGCCTACGAACTCTTAGTTGTGGCACATGGGATCTAGTTCCCTATCCAGGGATGGGACCCCAACACCCTGCATTGGGAGTACAAGAGTCCCAGCCACTGGACTACCCGGGAAGTCCCCAAACTTATTCTTTTGAAGTTCTGTGTTTTAGAAGTGCAAAATGGGTCTCACCGGGCTAAAGTTAGTTGGTCAAGCCTGTATTCCTTTTGGGAAGTTTCTAGGGGAGAATCTGTTTCCTTGCCTCTCCCAACCACATTCCTTCGTTTGTGACCCTCTTCATCTTCAAAACCAGCCGCGTTGCATCATTCTGTTACGCAGTTGATCTGACCACTGCTGGGAAAGAGTCTCCATTTTTAAGGATCTATGTGATTAGATCAGGTACACCTGGGTAATTCAAAGTAATTTCCCCCAACTTAAAGTCCTTAACTTAAGGATTCCTGCAAAGTCCCTTTTGCTATGTAAAACACCAGAAACACAGGTTCCAAAGATTAGGATGTAGACATCTTGGGGAATTGTTACTCTGCCTATCACAGTATGTTCGGGGATACTTGGTTAAGTGATTTTGTTTGCTGTTACAAATGCAGTGTGTCATCTTTCGCTTCGTAAGATAATGGGGTTAGTGCTAGAGAGGACTGTTTCATTTTCCCTTTAGTGATGGTAAACGGATAATGTGGGAAATGTCTGTGACATTTGTAGAGTGAGACCTTTTTTAAAAAAGTGCAATAATGTGTAAAGTCTTTCTGTATTTCATTTCGGTCTTTTCCACATTCATGTTTTTTCAGTATTGCATACTTGTAATCAGAGTATATATATAATGCTCAAGTCACAGGACACTCTGGGGGAGTGATGGTTCCCTGCCCGGAGTGAGAGACCAGGTGCTGTCTGTCCTGGTGGGGGATGGAGGCACCTCTAGTTCAATAGGAAGACAGAGGGAGAGAAAATTTTCAGGAAGAACGAACTGCTGTGAGAGTTGGGCTCGAATTCCCTCCCAGGATTGTCCTTAATGTGACTCAGCTGCATGGTTGTGGGCCTGAAAAGCAGAGGATCATGATGGCCTTTGCTGCTCTTCCTTTCCCAGGCTGTGGAGAAGATGCTGAAACTTCTCAGTAGAGATTTCAGGAAGTCCTGTACTTTGGCATCCTGTTTCTTGAGAGGGTTCCACTTTCCAGCTTAGCTCTCAGGGTCTTAACTGCCTCTGAGCATGAAGGTCTTGTCTCTCTGATGGTGGTGTGTTTTAGCTTACCGCTAAGCCAAATATAATGAAAATATAATAATAATAATATTAATAGGTAATAATTACTTATTATTATTAAAAAGTATGATGGGAATCGTTAAATATCTGTGCCTATCTTTAAGCTTATTTTCCCTCGTAAGATTCTTAGTTGAGCTTAACTCTATGAACTTCTTAAAAGCTGCTTGCAGTTTTAAGTGATCCTTGTGTTGGTCTGTTCGTAGACGAAATAATTTAGGAAGGCTGAGAACAAGTTTACATAGCTCTTATATGCTACAGACTTTTTGTTTTCATTCTTTTAGGAAAGTTTGGTCAATAGTTTTTGATGTCTTCTCTAGTTTTTAGCATTGTTTTAAAAATTCAGACACCAGGTAAGGGGTGGGGATGGGTGAAATGGATGAAAGTGATCAAAAGATGCAGATGTCCAGTTATGAAATAAATCATCTAGGAATGTAATGTGCAGTGTGGTGACTGTAGTCAGTAATACTGTATTATATGTTAGAACTGGACATGGAACAACAGACTGGTTCCAAATAGGAAAAGGAGTTCGTCAAGGCTGTATATTGTCACCCTGTTTGTTTAACTTATATGCAGAGTACATCATGAGAAACGCTGGACTAGAAGAAACACAAGCTGGAATCAAGATTGCCGGGAGAAATATCAGTAACCTCAGATATGCAGATGACACCACCCTTATGGCAGAAAGTGAAGAGGAACTCAAAAGCCGCTTGATGAAAGTGAAAGTGGAGAGTGAAAAAGTTGGCTTAAAGCTCAACATTCAGAAAACGAAGGTCATGGCATCTGGTCCCATCACTTCATGGGAAATAGATGGGGAAACAGTGGAAGCAGTGTCAGACTTTATTTTTCTGGGCTCCAAAATCACTGCAGATGGTGACTGCAGCCATGAAATTAAAAGACGCTTACTCCTTGGAAGGAAAGTTATGACCAACCTAGACAGCATATTCAAAAGCAGAGACATTACTTTGCCAACAAAGGTTCGTCTAGTCAAGGCTATGGTTTTTCCTTTGGTCAGGTATGGATGTGAAAGTTGGACTGTGAAGAAGGCTGAGTGCCGAAGAATTGATGCTTTTGAACTGTGGTGTTGGAGAAGACTCTTGAGAGTCCCTTGGACTGCAAAGAGATCCAACCAGTCCATTCTGAAGGAGATCAGCCCTGGGATTTCTTTGGAAGGAATGATGCTGAAGCTGAAACTCCAGTACTTTGGCCACCTCATGCGAAGAGTTGACTCATTGGAAAAGACTCTGATGCTGGGAGGGATTGGGGGCAAGAGGAGAAGGGGACGACAGAGGATGAGATGGCTGGATGGCATCACTGACTCAATGGACGTGAGTCTGAGTGAACTCCGGGAGTTGGTGATGGACAGGGAGGCCTGGCATGCTGCGATTCATGGGGTCGCACAGAGTCGGACACGACTGAGTGACTGATCTGATCTGATCTGATATGTTTGAAAGTTGCTAAGAGTAGATCTTGAATTTCTCATTACAAGAAAAAAAATTAACTGTTTATGGTGGTAGATGTTAACTAGACTGATTGTGGTGATGATTTTGCAATACAGTATTTGTTGTGTTGTACACCTGAAACTAATATAATGTTATATGTAAATTATATCTCAGTTGAAAAATGCAGGCCCCCAAAGTGACTGTAACTCTCTGATAAGGTCATTGGGGGAAAAAAAAAAACCCAAACTTTTTTGGTATGTAATATGACTGATAATGGAGAAGGCAGTGGCACCCAACTCTAGTACTCTTGCCTAGAAAATCCCATGGACAGAGGAGCCTGGTAGGCTGGAGTCCATGGGGTCTTGAAGAGTCAGACACGGCTGAGCGACTTCACTTTCACTTTCACTTTCATGCATTGGAGAAGGAAATGGCAACCCACTCCAGTGTTCTTGCCTGGAGAATCCCAGGGACAGCAGAGCCTGTTGGGCTGCCGTCTATGGGGTCGCACAGAGCTGGACACGACTGAAGTGACTTAGCAGCAGCAGCATGACTGATAATAAATTTCTTTTTTAGATTGAGTCAATCACTGAATCTTGACAATTATTCCTTCAAAATATCTCTTGCAACCCTCCACCTTAGAATATTTTCAGAGCCTCCTGTGTCAGTCAAGGTTTGATTTGGCTGTACATGCAAATACTAGCTTAAACATATCATTACTTTGTTTCTTATGTAAAAGCAGTCCAGAGGTAGACAGTTCAGGGCTGATGCAGTGGCTCTACTGTCATTAGGGTGCTATGCTCAGTCGTGTCTGACTTCGTGACCCTAGGGACTGTAGCCCACCAGGCTCCTCTGTCCATGGGATTTTCCCAGCAAGAATACTGGAATGGGTTGCCATTTTCTCTTCCCAACCTAGGGGTTGAACCCATATCTCCTATGTTGACAAGGCAGATTCTTTACCACTGAGCTGCCTGGGAAGCCCACTGTCATTAGTGACCCATCCCCTTTTCCAGCTTCTCACCCTGTCATCTCTAGGGTACAGCCCTTGATTTCTGTGTCCAGATGGTAATTTATGGCTTGTCAGATAAATGATCTGACACCCACAGGATGGTTATGGACTAGATGTTCAGTTCAGTCACTCAGTCGTGTCTGACTCTTAGCGACACCATGAACCGCAGCATGCCAGGCCTCCTTGTCCATCACCAACTCCTGGAGCCCACCCAAACCCATGTCCATTGAGTCAGTGATGCCGTCCAACCATCTCATCCTCTGTTGTCCCCTTCTCCTTCTGCCCTCAATCTTTCCCAGCGTCAGGGTCTTTTCAAATGAGTCAGCTCTTGCCATCAGGTGGCCAAAGTATTGGAGTTACAGTTTCAACATCAGTTGCACCAGTGAACACTCAGGACTGATTTCCTTTAGGATGGACTGGTTGGATCTCCTTGCAGTCCAAGGGACTCTCAAGAGTCTTCTCCAACACCACAGTTCAAAAGCATCAATTCTTCAGTGCTCAGCTTTCTTTATAGTCCAACTCTCACATCTATACATGACCACTGGAAAAACTATAGCCTTGACTAGACGAACCTTTGTTGGCAAAGTAATGTCTCTGCTTTTGAATATGCTGTCTAGGTTGGTCTTAACTTTCCTTCCAGGGAGTAAGTGTCTTAATTTCATGGCTGTGATCACCATCTGCAGTGATTTTGGATCCCAAAAAATAAAGTCTGACACTGTTTCCACTGTTTCCCCGTCTATTTGCAATGAATTGACGGGATCGGATGTCATGATCTTAGTTGTCTGAATGTTGAGCTTTAAGTCAGCTTTTTCACTCTCCTCTTTCCCTTTCATCAAGAGGCTCTTTAGTGCTTCTTCACTTTCTGCTATAAGGGTGGTGTCATCTGCATATCTGAGGTTATTGATATTTCTCCCGGCAGTCTTTATTCTAGCTTGTGCTTCCTCCAGCCCAGTGTTTCTCATGATGTACTCTGCATAGAAGTTAAATAAACAGGGTGACAATATACAGCCTTGACGTACTCCTTTTCCTATTTGGAACCAATCTGTTGTTCCATGTCCAGTTCTAACTGTTGCTTCCTGACCTGCATAGATATAGATATTTTGAAATCATCACTGTACTGGGAGGAGTTCACTGGTTTAGAAGACCGAGAGATAGATGCAATATTGTGATTACAGTGGGCATAGTAGAAGAGATGCCCTTTAGTAAATTATCCCCTTCAGGCATCAGCTTGCTTTCTGGCCTTCTTTGCTTCCCTCCCTATTCCAGCCATGTTGAACTTCTTTCAGTTCCTGGAATGGACCCTGCCTGTTTTGCCTAATCCTAGGCAAAACCTACTCACTTTGGAGAAGGAAATGGCAACCCACTCCAGTGTTCTTGCCTGGAGAATCCCAAGGACGGGGGAGCCTGATGGGCTGCCGTCTATGGGGTCGCATAGAGTCAGACACGACTGAAACGACTTAGCAGCAGCAGCAGCAGCAGGCCTACTCACAGGCTTTTCTCTTTACTTTGAACCCCTGCACCCAACCAGGCCAGTCCTTTAGGTCTTAGCTTTTTATGGCATGACCTCTGGGAAGCTTTCACTGAGTCTTGGATAGTTGCCATGTTATAATTTTTTGTTGATTTGTCTGTATCTCATTCTCAGCTGTAAACAAAATCCATCTTTCCCAGTTTTAACCTTAGCTCTTAGTATTAGGCTGGCCACATGATAGGTGCTCACAAAATACTGACAGAGTCGTGCTTCCATAACCAGTATGATGGAGCTTAGGTATTGCTAGTTTGTTTTATCAGCCCTGCACCTCTTCTTTGATATTGGCACATTGAGTTGTTAATATAAATCAATGATTGTGAAATAGTAAAGCACATTCTTTCCAATTTAGGAGAGTTAATTGACTCCAATTAAGAGTTAATACTTAAAGCAACACTTGCGGGTTGTTAGGTAATTTATAATAATATAATATTATTTGTATTTTATTATATAAAATACTTTAATAATTTATAATATTATAAAAGATCAGCAGTCCCATGTCTTACCTACTATCCTTTTTAGTGTGGTTCCTGGAGACAGCTACTTTTAACTATGTTTGTAAGTAATATGTCTAAATGACTATATTGTGATTTATCAATTTTAGGTAATATCTCTTGACTCCTGTTATGGTGGAAGAGGTCCTTTTTCTCCTCCTATCCCTCTTCCAGCCCTTTTGGTGTGGACACTTAAGAATTGGCGCTTAGCGTTTACACTATTGTGACTGCATAAATGTCACTGCTAAGCTGAGTTTACCTTGTTTTCCCACCCCCAGCTCTATTTACTTTTATGTTTCTATGAGCACATTACTGATTTTTACCAAGTATGTGGAAGGACCTGTGGGGATTGGAACCCAGGAAACTTACGCAAGACGTTACTCTGGCTACTGCTGTTGCCACGAGCAGTGAGTTGTTTTTCATCCCTGTCCCAGAGGCTTCGTTGTCTTTGTTGGCACGCAGGTAAAGTACAACCCCAGACCTTTGCAGTTCGCCACTTGACTTGAATGTCTTGAATGTAGGCTCCTCTCTTTTATTCATACTTTCGGTTTGAAACTCCTGTTACTAATCTATTAAGACCTTCTAAATGGCTCTTATTATTTTTTGTGTCCTGTTTTCTATTTGTTGTCTTGTTCTTTTTTAAATAAAATATTTATTTTTGTTAATGTTTGGCTGTGTCCAGTCCTGGTTGTGGCACGATAGGATCTTTGTTGGTGGGACCTTCTGTTGCAGCCTGCAGGCTCTGTGTTGCCGTGTGCAGGCTTCTCTCTAGTTGCAGTGCGTGGCTCAGTAGTTGCAGCACGCGGGCTTAGTTTCCTTGTGGTCTGTGGGATTTTAGTTTCCCGATCAGGGATTGAACCTGTGTCCCTGCGTTGAAAGGCAGATTCTTAACCACTCGACCACCAGAAAAGTCCCTTGTCTTTTTGTTCTTGATTATGGGTGTTTCCTTGACCTTATCTTCTGTCCATTGAGTTTTTAAATCAAGTTTTAATGTCAAGTTTCTTTTCTTGGTGTTTATTACCTTGACATCTTGTTCTTGGTTTATGGGAACAGTGTGGCATGGTGGTAAAGAGCATGGTTTCTGCACCTAGACTGCCATGGCCTGAAACCTGATCTGTCACTTTCTAACTCTGTCGTCTTGATCTTGGGCATGTCACTTAACTTTTCTTTGCCTCAGTTTATTCTTCTAGGCCCAGAATTGGCAGACATTTTGTCTAAAGGGCCAGATCGTAAAAATTAGGCTTTGTGGACCCAGAGGCAAAATGAAGAACATTATGTAGATACTCACATAACAAGGGAGAGAAAATTTCTACAAGTGTTTATTGATGACGTTAAAAATACAGTGCTAAAAATGGTTGAGAACTTTTTTTGCTAAGAGAGGTTTCCTAATGAGAAGAATGAAATTTCTTCTGGGGAAGAAGGGATACCATATTACTTAGTTGGAGTTCTGAGTTATTGTTTCCTATCATCAGAATTTATCACACATGTTTATATCTAATGCTGATGTATAATGAGATTTTCTGTATTTCATCTTTGAATATACCTTTTTGTTATTGTTGTTTAGTAACTAAGTTGTGGGAGAAGGCAATGGCACCCCATTCCAGTACTGTTGCCTGGAAAATCCCATGGATGGAGGAGCCTGGTAGGCTGCAGTCCATGGGGTCGCTAAGAGTCAGACATGACTGAGTGACTTCACTTTCACTTTCCACTTTCATGCATTGGAGAAGGAAATGGCAACCCACTCCAGTGTTCTTGCCTAGAGAATCCCATGGACGGAGAAGCCTGGTAGGCTGCAGTCCATGGGGTTGCACAGAGTCGGACACGACTGAAGCGACTTAGCAGCAGCAGCAGCAGCAACTAAGTTGTGTTCAACTCATTTGTGACCCCATAGATTGTAGCCTGCCAGTCTCCTCTGTCCATGGGATTTCCCAGGCAACAGTAAGTATTGCCAATGGCTTCCCTGCTGTCTCAGGGGTAAAGAAGCCACCTGCCAGTACAGGAGACGCGGAGCCATGGGTTCAATCCCTGGATCAGGAAGATCCCCTGGAAAAGAAAGTGGCAACCCACTCCAGTATTCTTGCTTGGGAAATTCCATGGACAGAGGACCCTGGCAGGCTATAGTCCATGGGGTTGCAAAGAATCAGACATGACTTAAGAGACTAAACAACAAATATTGCCAAATACTGACATCAATTTATGAGCATATATATAACTTTTTGGCCACACTACATGGCTGGTGGGATCTTAGTTCCCCAGCCAGGGATTGAACCTGGGTCCATGGCAGTGAAAGTCCAAGTTTTAACCACTGGACTGCCAGGAAATCCCCTGTGTGGTTTTACTAGAGTGTGTTAATCACTTAGAAGGCATCTATAGAGTTATGTTAGATTCATTTCTGATATTTACCCTTTAGTAAATCATTCTACTGTGGACTGATCACTTCAGTTGAGATTATGTGGAAACTCTTTGTTGCACAGTAAAATAGTTTTTGAAATGTGGAAAGTACTTTTGTACCTGCATTGAGGTCTGAAAAATGCTATTGGAAGTATAGTTTGACTTTGAAAAATTTATTTATTGCATACTTGTGTGGGATTGGAGATCTCAAGTCTTATTTTGATTTCTGACAGCATCAGAAGTGTGTAAAACAGCTTGCTGTTACTTGTGATTCACACAGTATCAGTTAATTTTACAGATCAGTGCTGTTGGCCTTCTAATTTTAGATTGAATTCATTGAGAAATGTTATTAAATCTGCAGCAAAAACTAATTTCCAAAGCCATTCAGTGTTTAATAACAGTGATTGAAGGGGGTTCTTCTTGTTCAGAACAATTTCAGTCTCAACCCTGAGCTTGAAAAATTTAAATAAAACTGTACTGTTGCTAAGCCATTGTATTGTTGCATGGTAGAATGTATCAGGATATTCAACTTTTATTTCTAGAAAAACTCTATGGAATTGATAGTTAAGTTCGTGAGAGTGGATGAGGTTAACTACTGGCATTCCTGGTTCAGTAGCAAGATAGATTCAAATATTTTATACAGAGTATTCTGCTCATTTAATGAATAGGCTTTAAACACTTTGCATTTTAAAAAAATTTAATTAAAAATAGAAATACTAAATCTACATGTTAGCAGAAATAACATGTTTTTGTAAAAAGGTGTTTATTTTCCAAAGTGAAACAAAAGTTTGTAAACACCTTGCGTTTTCACAAGGTTTGTAGACTTGTCGGGTGAGCTTTTTCACTGCTACACACGTTTGCCACCATCTGTGGTTCATCTCAGCAGATTTCAGCAGGTTGTACTGCATTACTGTCTTTTCAGTTATTTTGGAAACCATTCATGGCCGTAGTTCTTCCATACAGACTGTTCTTTGAGCAGTTATTCTCACTAAAAGACAAGTCTTAAGGTTGTTTTATTTTCTCTGAACACATTTCTTTGTCTGCTGTAATCAAACATGGTTTGACTCATGATTGGTGAATGACTTGCCTTGCTTGGTTAACAGATGAACCATTTGGAATCTTACTCAGTTGTAGCCTCATTTTCATTTTTTTATTTTTGAGAAGACATTTTGCTTGTGGTGAAATGATTTTACATTTTCAAATTTTCCTGATTGTTTTTCTGATGAGTTGGGAGTGAGTGCTGTGTAGTGGGGCAGGTCATGTTGGTAATGTCTTCCCATCTTGTGTTCTGACACAGCTATGATGCTTTTACATGATAAATGCAGTACTTCAGCATCTAATTAAATATTCATTTTATTTACCTACCTATTTGGCTGCACTGAGTCTTAGTTGCTACATGCAGTATCTTTAGTTGCGGTGTGTGGGATCCTAGTTCTCTGCCCAGGGATTGAACCCAGGCCCCCCGCATTGGGAGCAAGGAGTCTTAGCCATTGGACCACCAGGGAAGACCCTTCAGCATCTCCTTAGATTTAAAAAAAAAATCTACACTCCTCTGTGACTTAAAAGTGTGACATCATGGGATTACCCTGGTGGTCCAGTGGTTAAGAATCTGTGCTTCCACTGCAGAGGGCATGGGTTCAATCCCTGGGCAGGGAACCAAAACCCCACCTGCTGTGCCAAAAAAAAGGGGGAAATATGAATGCATATCAAAAAGAAACACTAGAAGATAAAACAGAAATTGCAATAAAAGAAAAAACATGACCTCAGAGTCTGCTTCGTTCTTGTTTTGATATGAGAGCTACCCGCCGGTAGTTTACAGTGTTGACACATGGGGTATGCCTGACTCCTGATTCGCTGTCATTGTCACGGGTGTCATGGAGATTTGTTGTGCAGTGAGTAGCAGTATAAAGTACCAAACACAGTCCTTGTCCTCACAACTCAACTCTGTCGTCATACCGCGAAAGCAGATTTAGACAATTGCAAACAAATGACTGCGGCTGTGTTCTCATCAAACTTTATTTGTCGACACAGAAGTTTTAATTTCATATGCTTTCCATGTGTCACAAAATACTGCTTAAAAATGTAGAAATCATGCTTCGTGCAGCAGGCTGGATTTAGAACTTGGGTCATCATTTGCTGACCCATGATGTAGGTAATGAGAACAACAGTACCGGCCTCAAAGGATGTGGTGTGGGGTCAACAACTCAGTGTGTGTCTAGCACTTTGAATAGGACCTGGGGATATAGTAAATGCTATGTAAATCTTTACACTTATCATTATTTTTATTATCTTCCTGAAGATATTATTTTTAATTTTTTCCCTTAGAATCACCTGTTTTCTGATTAAATTTCTTTGGTTTGTTACTGTTATTATTTATTTATTTATTTTCAGATTGGAGGCTTTACTCTCACAAGTCGAATCATTTTTGGTGGCCCATTCTTAAGGTCAAGACTCCCAGTGTTGATTGGAAGCTCTGTGTGTGAGCGGATTGTGGTGAGTGGT
The DNA here is from genome assembly GCF_019923935.1 of Bubalus bubalis. NCBI lineage: Eukaryota > Metazoa > Chordata > Mammalia > Artiodactyla > Bovidae > Bubalus > Bubalus bubalis. The sequence continues at coordinate 13,059,592 of NC_059178.1, forward strand.
GGGTTGTAGGCGGCAAGCCAGCTTTTTAAATGGGGGAAATCCCATATGTCTCTATCTTTTCCTCTGGTTCCCCCTCCATTTCTCTTAGGAAGAACCCTCCAGTTTCCTGCCTGGGAGACTGGGAAACCTGCTGTGTAGCTGTGCAGCAAGCCCACCTGAACGTCACTCCCATTTTCATCCTCTGCCTCGTTACTGTCTCCAGCCTTGGCTTCAGAGTCAAGTCTCTCCAGTCAGATTGCTGCAGAGCACGCACACATGATTTCCTACTGGAGTGGGGGGGCCGGGGGGAGACTCGCAGACTTGAGCCCCGTGCCTCACCCAGCCTTTCATGGCGCCCTTCTCAGTTCTTTTGCCTTCCCAGTGTTCCGTGGGGTGGATTGGCTTGCTTCTTGGTCGCATCTCCTTTGGCAGGCAGGTATGCTGGGGACATCCTCAGCTCTGCCAGTTCAGTCACTGCCTCTCTGTCACCTTTCCATCTTTGACACTTCCTCTGATGATCTTATATCTTTTTATTTTCGTGACTCTCATTTCACTGAAGTGGAATACCCAACTATACTTACTCAGTATAGCACCTGGAACCTAGTAACCTTGAAGAGAATGTTCCATCACTTGGACTAGTGGCCCTTGTGGTGTCTCACATGTCCTTTGGCCAGTGATTACTGCCCACTGTTTCTCTGGACTCTTGTTTCAGGGATGAGGTTTTGTCTTAAAGTCTGTTGTGTGCAAATGTGTGTGTATGTATACACGTACATATATACATTCTGGAATATAGTTTATGATTTATGGAGTCTCAGCCTAAGTTGTGACAAAGTGCACCTAGCATGTTATTTGCATATTTTGAGGGTGTTAGGACGGAATTTGGTGACTCAGTCTGTATAGAAGAGAAGATTTACTTTTTATGTGAAGAACTCGCCTGCCAGTGCAGAAGACATAAGAGACGTGAGTTTGATCTCTGGGTCTGGAAGATCCCCTGGAGGAGGGTGTGGCAACTCACTCCAGTATTCTTTGCCTGGAGAATCCCATGGGCAGAAGAGCCTGGTGGGCCGCACCCCATAGGGTTGCAAAGAGTTGGACATGACTGAAGCAACTTAGCATGCATGCACACACAAATATCAGATATTTCACAAATTAAATGCAAAATATTGAGCATAACATTTCTTGTTCAGAGTATTTTCACTCATGATAGTAAAGCTGACTAGAGGAAATAACTGATCAGAAAATACTGAAAAGCAGTATTATATAAGAGTCAGACAGCAGACCAAGGTGTAGTTAAATTAACTATAAAAAGGGAGAGTGTAGTTGCTCAGTCATGTCCAGCTCTTTGTGACCCCATGGACTGTAGCATGCCAGGCTCCTCTTTCCATGGAATTCTGTAGGCAAGAATACTGGAGTGGATTGTTATTTCCTTCTCCAAAATTAACTATGGTAGTTAGTTTAACTTGGTAGTTAAGTTCCAAATGAGTGGTGAAGCTAATGAGCACCCTTGGACTAGAGAAAAGAGTGAGCTTGTGTTATGTTTAGTGACTAGGGTTTCAGGTGCTGTGGGACAGGTGTGCGGGGGAAACGCAGGTGTTGAAGGCAGGAGCAGAGGAGTGGATGAGCACCCTCGGTATTGAGAACAGGCCCTCCTTACTTTGTTTTGGTTCCTGTTTGCAAATTGAGGTTCATACACTGCTTGTATCAGAATCACTGTGGATACTTGTAAGAAAATGTAGATGCCTGGGCACTACCCTGACATTCTGAATCTTTGAGGCATAAGCATTTGCATTTTTAGCCTCATGCTCCACTGGTGTTTTTTTACGTACCTTTAAGTTTGAGAAGTACTGGTTTGGAGGATGGTTGGAAATAAAGTTAGAACGTGAGCTTTCAGACTATGTGGAAGGTCTTGAATGTCAGTACTGGGCTTTTCAGGTAATGAAGAATCATTGAATAATTTTTGAGCTGGTGAGTGAAGTGGTGGAAGTGGTAACTTCACTAATATTAAAAATAGATTTAATATTTTTCCTTGGCTGACCCTACCCTGAGCTAGGTCCTTTACTGAGTGCTTTTTTGCATATGTCATATTGCTTCATCCTCAAAAAATCTTATGGGTTGTAAGTATTGTTTTCTTGTGATGCAGTGGGGTTTGATAAATGGTAAAATGTTGATTCAGACTGATTATTCAGGCTTAGCAGGGTCTATCAGACACTAGACCCTTTGGTCTTAATTTCATTGCTGGACTGAATTTCCTGTTTTTTAAGGATTTACGTAGTAGTGAAGTGTGCAGAGTGAATCAAAATGGAGAGATTGGAAGCAAAGAAATCAAAGTACTCCTGCACTAAATTGTGTGAGATTAAAGAAGCCTGGTCCTGAATGGAGGCAGCAGGAAGATCAAGAGATTTGTTTAAAAGATGACATGGAGAATTGTGGGTATTGTAGCAGAACCCACAGAACTTGGTGACGTTATTGGAGAGTCACCCTAGTAAAGTGTTAAACACCAGGGACCCTGGACTTTAGCCTAGGTTCCAATCCTGCCGTTGCTACTTACTGTATCTGGGACCTCATGTGTTTGGTAAATTACTTAACCTGTCTGTGCCTTAGTTTCCTCACCTGTAAAATGAGAAAACTGTGCCTGCCTTTCAGATTTGTTCCTGGGGACGAGATGAATCAGTGAGTGTAAAGCACGTCGTGTCAGTCAGCCTGCTCCTAGTGCTGCTGCTTGTGTGGTTCCTTGGCCTTTGGTGCTCCTGTGTATTTATGTAGCTTCTTGTAATAACTCCATTGTAATACTTATCGAATGTGCTATAATAATTTATTGAAAGATTCATCTCTCCCACCAGGATTTGAGACCATTAGTGGCAGGGACCTGGTTTTTTTTACTTTTTTTCATTTTCAGTAAACATCACATCACCTACATTTATAGTAAGTGTGTAATAAGCATGTGTGGAATATACGCTTGGGTATGTGAGTGAGATAACTTGAGCCAAGAATCCTGATAACATTGACAAGGAATAGTGACTTTTGGAGGTGTTACTTGTTTTAGGGGACAAATATTAAATTCTACTTTAAGATTTTTGATGATAGCAAGACATCAAATTGAAATGTTCAATAAGTAGAGATTTATGCTTGGGTTTTGACTGAGAAGTCAAGACAAAATATTAGTTCTGGTGTCACTCAGTAGAGTTTAAAGCACAAACCAGAAGCACATAAAGATCCTTCCTGAAGGACAGCAGAGAAGGAGAACAATGCATTTTTTTTTTAACTTTACATGTTTCTGGTTTTAAAAAAAGGTCAAAGCGGTGTAGGAAGACATAATGTGGAAACTCCCTTTCCTCTAAATTTCCATTCCCATTCTTCAGAGGTAATCAGTCTTGGACCATTGCTTATGTTTTCTTCCAGAAATTATCTAGTCTGTATAAGAATTTACATGCTTATTTAAAATAATGGGGTTTTACTATATGAGCTGTGTCTTTTGTGTTTGCTTTTACTGATACTTGCCATATTTGGGATCTCTTTACACATTAACACATAAGGTCTACCTCTTTTCCGTGGCTACATTGTATTCCGTTATACGTTTATTCCATATTGCAATTAATCTCCACATGATGGTCATTCTGGTTTTTATCGACAGCTTGCTATTCCAAATGATTAACTTCTGGATGTATAGAACTTGTCAACTTGTATGACTTTACCAAAACCAACATTTTGGCATACTTAAAAATTTGACAGATGTTGTCAAATACTTACATTAATGGTGGGGGTGCCTGTTTCCTTACTACTCTCACACTGCGATTAAGGTTTTGTTTTTCAACCTTTACTAATCTAATGGGTAAAATGATACTTTGCTGTTTTAATTAGCATATTTTATTCCTCATTTATACTGAAGATCTTCTAATATATTTATTAGCTGTGAGACCTTGGCTATTTCAGGAAGTTTTTTTTTTTTTTTTTGAGTACTGTCTCTTTAGCAGGTGCTTTAGGTTACCTAGGGATATCAAGATGTAAAGCCTGATTCATGCTTCTCAGGAATAATCTACCTTGGGAGATACAGCATATATACTCCAGAACAATGACATTTAAAGGTAGTTTTTTCCATAATGGGCACTTTAGGCTAAAGTAGTGGGAAGGGGAGACTGGTTTTGAGCAAGAGTGGCATCAGTTTTACACATGTTAAGATTGAGTTACTGATTACATTAGCTTCCCTGGTAGCTCAGCTGGTAAAGAACCTGCCTGCAATGCAGGAGACCTGGGTTGGGAAGATTCCCCTGGAAGAGGGCATGGCAACCAACTCCAGTATTCTTGCCTGGAGAATCCCCATAGACACGGGAGCCTAGTGGGCTATAGTCCATGGGGTCGAAAAGAGTCGGACACGACTGAGCAACTAAGCACAGAATTGACTGCGTTACATTAAAGATAGGTCTACTAAAAGCATCAGCATGCTGCTGATTTCTAGTATAGAGTTCTGTAAGAAACGGTGTTATCCACAAAATTACTGGAGATATATATATGTGTATATATATAAATATGCATGCCTGCTCAGTTGCTTCAGTCACGTCTGACTCTGCGACCCTATGGATTGTAGCCCACCAGCCTTCTCTGTCCATGGGATTCTCCAGGCAAGAATACCCAAGTGGGTTGCCATGCCCTCCTCCAGGGGATGTTACCAGTGCAGGGATCGAACCTGTGTCTCCTGTATTGCCGGCGGATTCTTTATTGCTGAGCCACCGGGGAAGCCCTTATATAAATATAAATGTAAATATAAATATATGTTATATTAACCTTAAGTTTGGGCTTCCTTGGTGGCTCAGTGGTAAAGAATCTGCCTGCCGGTGCAGAAGATGCAGGTTCGAGCCCTGGATCTGGAAGAGCCCCTGGAAAAAGAAATGACAACCCACTCTAGTATTCTTGCCTGGGCAGTCCCATGGACAGGGAAGCCTGGCAGATAACATATAGTCCACGGGATCGCAGCAGAGTTGGGCATGACTTAGAAACTAAATAACAACAACAACAAATGCTTAAGTTTAAAAAATAACTCAAGTGTTCTAGGCATTCCAATCAGAGGTTGGGATAGGAGAGATCTGAAAGTAGAATCGTGGACACCATTGGTAAGCCTAGGAGACAGGCTCAGTTACTGACATATTGAGAAAAAGAAGAGCTGAAACCAGAGAAGTCTTCCGATGCACAGTGAGAGTGAAGAGCAATAGGAGTTGTGGTGATTGGCTAGTGGGTTTTTGAAGTTCCAATTTATTCTGGTTTTCATTAGTAAGGATCTTGGGGGTTCCACACACATTGAGTACAGGTGATTGTGTGTGTGTGTGTATGTTTGGAATCCTTGGCATGAATCAGATGCAGAAGAGATGCCATTGGGCCTCAGTTTTCCACTTTGCTTTCTGTGAGGGTGGGAAGCAGGTGGAACTTTCTGGCAGGAGTACCTCGTGGCTGGTTGTCTGCTTGGCTGAGCTTGTTCCTTGGGGTTGCAGCTGCCTCGGGTGCTGCCTTCACTCTCTGTTCTCAGCAGATAGTACTTTGTTGTTGCCCAGGGGAGTGAGAGTAGGGGTAACTGGCCAGGATGTCCTAGGTAGGCCTGTTGCCCCTGGGCTCTGGCCCTTTTCTGGCTGTCTGCCTCTGGGCTTGGCTTGCTATTCATACTCTTGGTGCCCTTGATTGAAGGCTCTTTTGCCTGTCCTGGATGTCACTTTTCTTTTCAGTCCATCTCTAGCTGTTTTATATTTTATAAGGACTCCTCACAGCTTCTGGTTTTCTGTGTCTTTTTGAGCATGGCTGTGTAGTAATTGACAGAGTGTGTGCGTGTGCGCGTGTTATTTCTAGGGTTGGGTGAAGAAAAGAGGAGAAGGAGACATTGCATTTTGTATTCAGTTGGTCGTCCTGGTTTTCCTTGTTAACATTCTGTTCAGTCTCCTCTTACAGCTTACAGGCTTCATTCATGTTGTCTCAGAGAGGTTTCGTATTGGTCCTGGGTGGAACAGTTGTTTTCATACTTTGACCTGTCCTAGCAGCTTTGAAAATAAAATTTATTTCGTATAAACCAGTAGAAAATAGGCAAAGGATATGAGCAGGTAATGGCTTCATTCACAGCACGAGAAATGAAATGCAAATTAATGCCATATTGAAAACTATTTTCACTTATCAGTTGGTGAAGACTGAAAAGTGTGATTAAAGATCGGTGACTGTGGTGTGGAGAAATAGGCATTGCTGAAGAGGGTGGAGGTCGGCAACCTCCAAGGAAGGCAGCAAGGCAGTGTAGGAGAGGGGAAGATGAAGTCCCCTCTCCCCTTCTGAGTTCTTAACTGAGGCCCTGTGGTAAAAGGTCAACAGGGGAGAAAAGCAGTTTGTTAATACGCACACCTCATGGGAGATACCTAGGGAAAAATGAGTGGCTCCTGAGGTGGCTCAGTTCAGGTTTAAATACCATCTTAAAAGGGGAAGGGAAAGGGGAACGTAGGCCTCTTAAGGCAGAGTAAATGATTTTTAGGAAGGATAGATGGGCCTCAGAAGCACAGATGAGAGATGTGATAGTTTGTGACAGAGTTTATCTCCGTGTTGTGTCAGCTTCTTGGCTCCCCTGTGATAAGAATCAATCTTCCTTGGTTGATGAAACTGATCAACTTATGATAATGGAGTTCCTTTTGGAGAGTCTGGCTTCAGGCAGATAAGGAGGGTTCAGAAAAGGCCTCACCAGGCGTTTACTGTTTTCAAGTGCGTGTAGCTCAAAATAAAGTGTCACAGTGGCGTATTTTGAGGTGGCATATTCTGCTGCCTTTCAGCAGTATCTACCAAAATTAGAAATACATGGGATCTTTGACCCAGCAATTCTGTTTCTGTGGATTTATTGTACCTATATACTGATACGTATGTGAAATATCTTGTATACCGGATGCTTACTGGTGAGTTATTTGTAGTTTACAAAAGACCATAAATTATGTAAATGTCCACCATAATGGGACTTACGGAATTAAAAACCAAAGTTGTTACAGAGTTGTGAAAAATAAATGAAGTGCTTTATATATAGATACGTAATGATTTCTAATATATGTTAACTGGGAAGAGCAAAGAGGCATATGTAGTGTGTTACAGTTTATGTAAAAAGGAAAAAATATGTGTTTATATATACACAGAAAATCTGTGGAATGACACCCAAGAAACTAGTAATATTTTCTCTGAGTTGAGAAACTAGGTGGTTAGAAGGGATGGGAGAGACTTTTTACTGTATATCGATTGAACCCTGTATATTTTGTACCATGTACGTTACTATAGTATTCAAAAAATAAAATACAAATAAGAAATCAAGTCTGACTTAAATTTTCATTAATAGACTCTATGATATTCTTATTGTTGCCTTATGAGGTGGATGGATGGAGTTTTGCTCTTTTGAAAAATTTATCATTTATGGACCTAATTAAACTCCCAAAGTAAATTTTTAATTGATTGTTGTTAAGGTACCAAAAGAAAAATGAAGTACTTGCCTATTTGATTGAGAGCAAAATGTTTTGATCTTCATTTTTTTCCTCAAGTAGTTTTATGTGCAGCTTTTTATTTTTTGTTGTTGTTGGCTGTGCTAGGTCTTTGTCATGGGGTGCAGGCTTTCCCTAGTCGTGGCACAGGGGCTTCTCCAGTTGCAGAGCGTGAGCTCTCATCTAAAGCCCGAGGGCTCAGTAGTTGTGGTGCATGAGCTTAGTTGCTCCCTGGCTTGTGGGATCTCTTAGTTCCCCAACCAGGGATGGAACCCATGTCCTCTGCATTGGAAGGCAGATTCTTTATGTGTCTTATCTTTCCATCCCCTTAATAGGGTTTTCATAGACCAAAAGTTTTTAATTTTGATGGAGCTCAATTTATTGATGTTTTCTTTTATGGGTTGTGTTTTTGTGTAATGTCTAAGTATTTCCTGACCCCAAGTCACGGTTTTCTCCTGTGTTTTTATCTAGAAGTTTTATACTTTTTAGGTTTACATTTAGATCTGTAATTCACTTTGAATTAATTTTGGTATAATGTGAAAGGTTTAGGTCAGAGTGTGACCTTTTGATATCCAGTTGTTCTAGCATTATTATTTGAAAAAATTGTCCTTTTATTGAATTGATTTTGCATTGTTGAAAAACTCCAAGTGGCTGCAGTTTGGTGGGTCCATTTCTAAGTTTTTTGTTTTGATTTATGTGTTTGTCACTGTGTCTTTGGATTTAATTCTCTTTTTTGACCAAATGTGTGACCTGTCAGTAAACATACATTGTGATGGAAATTTTAAATTTAGATTTTAGGAGCTGTCAGCTTTAATAATTTGTATTATAACATTAAACTATATCCTACAAGTAGATTTCCTTAAGGCTGTTAGTTGTAGGCATCATAAAAGAATACTTCATGTTTTTATCACTATTAATTTAGTTATGATGTTTCTTGTGTTTTCTGTATATGTTAAAAATTTAAATTTGAGTCAGAAATGGAATAGTCAAGGAGGTGAAAAAATATTTAATTAAAAAATATCAAAGTAATATATAGACATAGGTTAAAAATCAAATAATATGATGGACTTATGAAAAAACTGTACTACCACCCTCCCCACTTGAATTCTTTTCCCCAGAGGTGGCTACTCTCAAATCTCTGAGCTGTTGCTTCTTGTTACTTACCTCCTTATTTATAACTAATGTGCTTTTACTATTATTTTCTGATTTAGTAATTTAAAATATTTTCTAAGATTGACCTCCTACCTACTTAATGGAAGTCAGAGATTTCACATTCTTAAAATAATTTTTTTAATGTTTATTTTTATTTCTTTGTCTGTGCCGGGTCTCAGTTGTGGCATGTGGGAGTAGTTCCCTGACCAGGGATGGAACCCATACTCCTTGAATTGGAAGTTCAGAGTCTTAACCACTGGACCACCAGGAAAGTCTCGACTTCACATTCTTAAGGCACCACTGTCATTTCTTTCTCTTGCATTTCCCTAGTATAGTTATTACCTCACAATTTTTGATTTAGTCTTTATATTATAGTGATTATATAAATATTCATAACCTGAAATGAGTTATACCCTGTGACTACACAAACTTTTCTTGAACAATGTTTTTTTCCCCCAGAATACATAATTAAATCATTTACTTTGTGTTCTGAGTAACAGTCATTCCTTCCCCTCTTCCTTCCATATTCTCTGGTATTTTAAAACTCTACTGAATAAGGTTGGACACATCAGGTGACCTATAGCAGTTCTGTGTTTTCTTCCCCAGGAGGTCAGTGGGCCATGCTGACCTTTGTTCCAGCTGTTGCACAGCTCTTGACCTGTAATTTCTCTTCACCTATCTTGTGTTGAATCCTGTTTCCTCAGTTCCGTGTCTTCATTTTTCTTGGTTTATGCCCTCATACCGAAATTTTCCAGTAGCTTCAAATGGGTGCATGGGCGGTTTTTGAGTGTTGGCAAATCTAAAAATGCTCTTCTACCTTCATACTATCTGGGAGCTTTTGGCTAGGTATAGAATTCCAGTTAAAATTTTTTTTCTTAATTTAAAGACATTGCTTCCTTATCATCTATCTATCTTCCAGTATTGCTGCTGCAAGATTAAGAAACCAGTTTTTTTCTTTTTAAGAGTTAATGTATAAGACAGACAGGAATAGAGGGTAATGAAACAAAACCTTTATATCTCTTCTCCATTTTCAGCAAATCTAAACAAGAATCTATTTCTTTTCCTTTCCCTTTTCTTTTCTAGAAAGTGTTTATGTGACTGAAGGCTCCCCTTTCCTCACACAATAACATTAAATGAAAGCATTCTTCTGATTTTGCTTTGTATTTTTCCCATATATGTTTTAATATTTGTAGTAGCTATGAATATATGCATAATATTGTTTGTACATTTTAAAGTCATATAAATGAAATTACATCATGTCATTATCTCATAGCTTTCTTTAAATAAATATTTTTGAGATGTGTGCATGTTGGTAATTGTAGATCTAGTTAATTCATTTTCACTAGTGTATTGTATCCCATTGTTGAGATTAAAAAAATAGAAGGAGGTATGATTTTTTTTAAAGTAGGTTTATAGTTTCTTATATTTAGGTCATGGGTAGGAAAAGTATGACAATTATTTTGAGCACTTTTGAAATTTTTCTTTTTATTCTTTGTAGGTTGTTTTGTGGAAATGAAGGTTTGAGAACAAGTTATCTACCAGATTAAAAGATGGGATCAAACAGTAGCAGAATTGGTGATCTTCCTAAAAATGAGTACTTGAAAAAGTTATCAGGCACAGAATCTGTCTCTGAGAATGATCCGTTCTGGAATCAGCTTCTATCATTTTCTTTCCCTGCACCAACAAGCAGGTAAGAGGTAACTTGGAAATTGAAAATTTGTATTGAGGGCCACATAAACTTGTATACTGATTTTTGAAAAAATTTTTATTTTAATGTTCTCTCTCTCCATTTGTTGTACATGTACTGGTAGAAAACCCAGAAGTTATGAAAAGGAAGAAATAAATTTTTCTCTCTCCTTTCTCCCACTCAGCCACCTCCTTTCTCCAGAGATGATTCCTGGTAGCAGTTTCTTTTGAATCCTTCCAGAAATAGTAAAACCATATATTTCATGTAGTTTTACAAGACTGTTTAAAGACAAATGCTAGCATACCACACATACCTTGCTTTTTTCTTCTTGCTTGCTGTCCTTGCTTTTTCCACCACAGTTAATATGTACCTGTCTTATTCTTTTAAGTGACTGCAGAGTATCAATGTGTGCTCAGTAGCTGAGTTGTGTCTGACTCTTTGTGACCTCATGGGGTGTAGCCCGCCAGGCTCCTCTGTCCATGGGATTCTCCAGGCAAGAATACTGGAGTTGGTTGCCAGTCCCTTCTCTAAGGGATCTTCCCGAACCAGAGATCAAACCAGTGTCTCCTTCATTGCAGGCAGATTCTTTACCTCTGAGTCCCTGGAGAAACACCAAGAGTATCTGCAGATTATATGAAATCAGTTTTTTATTGGTAAACATTTAGATTGTTTCCAGTATTTTCTTATAACAGATAATGCTGCATATAAAATTTCTCATGCATACAAGTAAATTTCTAGTATAAATTCCTCAAAGTAGAATTGCTGGATCAGAGTGTATGTGCATTTGTAATTTTGGTAGATATTACCAAACTACTTCATGGAAGTTGTACTAATGTATACTTCTACCATCAGTATATGAGGAGGTCTGCTTTCCCACCCCTTTATCAGTTTAATGCATTTTTAGACTCTTTGGTCTTTGCCATTTTGGCAGGTGAAAACCAGTATTTCCTTTTTAACTATTATAAAAACTGACCAACATATAACTATGTAGAGTGACTAGAATGTTGAATTCCCATTATTCAGTATGTAGATTTTAAGGATTTTTATTTATTTGTAATAGTTTTATTATGAAAGACTGAATGATGGCCCCCTAAAGATATCTGTGGCCTAGTCCCTGAAATCTTTGACTATGATGATATGTTGTAGCATGTATCAATATTTCATTCATTTTTATTCCTGAGTAAGATTCATGTATATGAATATACAATCATTTGTTTATCTATTCATCAGTTAACAGCCATTTGGATTATTTCCATATTTACTTCATCTATATTTTAAAGTACTCTAAAGTAAAGTAAAATACAGACATTTTCTTTATAATCATAATACCATTATCACATCTTAACAATCACAAAATTAACAGTAATATCACACAAAATAACAATAGTTTCACTTACCCAGTCCTTCTTAAAATTTCCCTAGTTGTTTTGTAGTTTGTTTTTTATAATTAGGAAATAAATAAGGTGTATACATTGCATTTGGTAGTTATATTTCTTGAATGTCTTTAATCTCGAACAGAGCTATATATTTCCCAACTCCTGCCACTATTTTCTTTTCCCATATGCCTATGCCGTTCACTTTTTTTTTCTTTTAAGAAACTGGATCAGTTTTTCTGTAGACTGTTCCACCTTCTAGATCTACCTGACTACTTCTTATATTTTGTTTTTTTATTTGAATTTTCTATAAGTTGAACATCAGATTTAAAGATGATAAAATTTGGCTTAAACATTTTTGGTAAAAGTAATTCATAAGTGATGCTAGGTGCCTTATATTGTATTCAATTAGGATACAGAAAATATGCAGTCTTAATCAGTTATCATGTTAAGACTGAGAGGTTTGGTTGTGGTTTAGAATCCATTGATGATTTTGGTTCCAATCACCTATTTTATAAGAGATTACAAAATGGTATTATTTTTAATTTGGTCATTTCTTAACTGGAATTCTCCTGTAAAGGATTGCTTTCATGAATTAAGTTATAGTAAAACATAGTTTTTATTATATTAATAATAAGGGGAAACAATTCTTTTCTTCTACTGATTTTCAGTAATGAAAATGGTATAATCATGACAACGAAGTCTGTATTTCTTCTCTCCTTGACCCTAGAGTTGGAAGGGCTATCTCTCAGTCTTTTGACTATGAATTAAATATATATATATGTAAAATGTATGTATATGTATTATCCTTTAACAATCAAGATTATGTTTATTTTCAAATGTTTGAGGGTTAAGGATTATTGGTATTTGCTTTTTGTGAATTGTTTATATATTTTGGCAATACATTTTGATTTCTGACTTTTAGATATAGTTGGATTGGACTCTACAAGGTTGACTTAGTTTACGTTTTGTGATAATGTGAGTTAGTTGTATGTTATGGGAAGTGGCTACATATTAGTGCTTCTGAGATCCTTGGAAAATTAAAGGTGGTTGTGGATTGATGAGAGAGGTCAAACTGAAGATGAGCTATAGTATCAGTACATTTTGAAATCATTTCCTTAATCCTGAAGAAATTATCATTGAGTATCTCTGCTCATGTTGTAATAAGACTTAGAGGAAAAAAGAGCATATAAAGAGAATATTATTTATTATTCAAAATAAATTTTCTTTTCACTTATGTAAACTGTACTACAATCCATTTGTGCTCTGCCAAAAGACATTAAAGAAGACTTAGCTGAGTTCACATGTCCAGAGCGTCCGACAAGGTCTTTCCTTGTGGTGGTAGTGTGAGAGCAGAGTACGAACTGCAACAGCTGGAGTCATGGTAGGACAGGCATTTAGGAAGTTTTGTCCCCTATTAGCTGAAAGAAGTGCAGCTGAAACCGTAACCATAGGAGACATTATGCTTCCAGAAAAAACCACAAGGAAAAGTATTGCAGGCAATGATAGTAGCTGTTGGATTGGGCTCTAAAGGAAAGGGTAGAGAGATTCAGCCAGTTAGCGTGCAAGTTGGAGATAAAGTTCTTCTCCCAGAATATGGAGGCACCAAAGTAGTTCTAGATGACAAGGATTATTTCTTATTTAAAGATAGATAAAATTTGAATGGGAAAGAAAAAAATTAATAATAGCTAAAGTACTCTTTAGAAGGAAAGGAGGAAGAAGATTGTGTGTGTGTGTGTGTGTGTGTGTGTGTGTGTGTGTGTACTTGATTTATGCAAAGCTGGCACTTCAGAGCTTTGGGAAAAGGATGAACTTCTAAGCAATAGTGGTGGGAATAAATTGTTAGCCATTATTGTCTATTTCTTGACTTCTGCTGGTGCCTCGCAGTTTGAATTATTATGGCTTTATAGTTTGTTTTGCTAATTATTGCTTTTTCTCAAAGATCCTTTGCTGTTTTCATTTATTCGTCATGTCATTTTTTTCTTAATTCATCCTTGTTTATAAAGGAATCTTAGAGTAAAAAGCTGTAAAGTGAGTAAACTGTACATTACTGTGGAGGAGGGATAGCTAGTCAAAATATCCAGAAAAGCTTTGTTAGTGATGGTGTGTATACTTTTGTCACTTTGTTTGAAGTTCCTCTTTCCTCTCCCCCTGCCCTCAGCTCCTCAGTGCTAGTATTTGGTATGTGACCTGTAGAATGTTAACATTGAGCAGGCCTTGAGGTGGAAGGTGCCACCTCATTGATAGTCAGGGATGGTATTACTTACTTTATGAATTTTTCAACTCTAAGAGGAATATCTGTAGGGAAAACTCTGAATCCAAACATTTCTGAGATTGCTCACTCCTGGAATTCCTTGGATCCCATATGTGCTTTCCTCAAGTGCAGCCAAAAATTGATGTCTGCCAGTTTTTTTTAGAAACACTAAGTCCTTTAGGACTAATCTAATCTTTCCTTACTGTAAACTGTTTTTGGCACCAGGGTAGCAAGATTTTGTTACAGTTTCCAGGCATGGTTGAAAAATGTTCAGATTCTTCAATAGTTTTCAACTTTTCACCTTATTAAAATTCCTTGTGAAGCAAAGGTGTGAAATAAAATCAAGATTAAATCTAGAGTAAATTTTAAGTAATATACTGCTTATTTTTCTTAATAAAGTGTTTTAAAATTATTTATATGATTGATTTCATACTAAAGTGAAAAGGGAAAGTGTTCATTGCTTAATCATGTCTGACTCTTTGTGACCCCATGAACTGTAGTCTGCCAGACTCCTTAGTTCATGCAATTCTTCAAGCAAGAATACTGGAGTGGGGAGCCATTCCCTTCTCCAGGGAGTCTTCCTGACCCAGTAATCGAACCCAGGTCTCCTACATTGCAGGCAGCTCCTTTACCATCTGAACCACTAGGGAAAATATAGCAATGAAATAAAAAACAATGCAGAGCTAAAGACAGAGGTAGTAAAATCATCTTTGTCTGCAGTAAATAGTTAAGAGATACATGAAACAGTTGTAAAATATGGTGTCCAAACACTAAGCTATATATGTGTATATAGTTACATATAAACCTCATGGTAGCCACAGACCAAAAATCTGTAATAGATACATACGCACAAAGAGAAAGGAATCCAAACATAACACCACAGTTAGAAGAGAGGACAAAAACTACCAGAAAATGATGAACAAAATGGCAATAAGTACATACCTATCAACAGTTACTTGATAAATAGACCACATGCTCCAATCAAAAGACATAAAGTGGAGGAGGAATGGATACAAAAGTGAGACCCATCTATATGCTGCCTGCAAGAGACTCATTTCAGATCTAAAGACACAGACTGAAAATGAGAGGATGGAAAAGTTTTCCCATGCAAATGGAGACAGAAAGCAGGGATAACAATACTTATATCAGACAAAATAGACTTTAAGACAAAGACTAATGAGAGACATTACATTAATGATCAAAGGATCAATACAACAAGAAGATACAACAGTTGTAAGTGTATGTGTGTGTGTATATATATGTACCCAATATAAGAACACCTAAATACATAAAACAGTTAACAAACATAAAAGGAAAAATTAACAGTAACACAGTAATAGTGGGAGACTTTTAACACCCCATTTACATCAGTGGACAGATCATCCAGACAGAAAATTTGTAAGGAAACCCTGGTCCAGATGACAAATTAGACCAGATGATTGATACATATATATATATACATACACACATACATCCATACATATAAACATTCTATCTAAAAGCATGAGAATACACACTCAAGTGCACATGGAACGTTCTCCAGGATAGATCACATGCTAGGCCACAGAATAAGTCTTAGTAAATTTAAGAAGATTGAAATCGTATCAAGCAATATGAGACTACAGATCAGTTATAAGAAGAAAGAAAACTACAGAAGACTCCAAATGTATGGAGGGTAAACAATATTCACTAAACTCTCCAGCCCATTATATATCCATTTTATTGGCATATAATTGTTCATGCTATGCTAAGTCACTTCAGTCGTATCCGACTCTGTGTGACCCCATAGATGGCAGCCCACCAGGCTCCCCCGTCCCTGGGATTCTCCAGGCAAGAACACTGGAGTGGGTTGCCATTTCCTTCTCCAATGCATGACAGTGAAAAGTGAAAGTGAAGTCGCTCAGTCGTGTCCGACTCTTAGCAACCCCATGGATTGCAGCTTACCAGGCTCCTCCATCCATGGGATTTTCCAAGCAAGAGTACTGGAGTGGGGTGCCATTGTTCATAGTAATCTCTTAATAATCCTTTGTATTTCTGTACTATTGGTTGTAATTACCTTTTCATTTCTAGTTTATATGAGTCCTCTTTTTCTTGGTGAGTCTGGCTAAAAGTTTATCCATTTTGTTTATTTTTTCAAAGAATCAGCTCTTAGTTTCATTGATCTTTTCTGCTGTTTTAGTCTCTGTTTCATTTATTTCTGCCCTGATCTTTATTACTTCTTTCCTTTTTACTAACTTTGGGTTTTGCTTCTTTTTATAATTCATTTAGGCATAAGGTTAGATTGTTTGAGATTTTTGTTGTTTCTTGGGATAGGCTTTTATCTCTATAAACTTCTCTCTTAGAACTGCTTTTGTTGCATCCCATAGATTTTGGATCATTGTGTTTCTTTTTCATTTATCTCCAGGTTTTTTTTTTTTTTTCTCTTTGAATTCTTCAGTTACCTAGTAGTTACTTAGTAGCATATTGTTTACTATCTATACCTTTGAGGTTTTCTGTTGGTTTTTTTTTCTTATAACTGATCTCTAGTCTCATATTGCTTGATAGAATTTCAAGAAAAAATGGATTAATTCCTAGGATATACAATCTTCCAAGACCAAATTAGCAATACATAAAGAATATGAGCAGACTGGTTACCAGTAATGAAATTGAATCAGTAATCAAAAAGCTCCCAAAAAACAAAAGTCCAGGACGAGATGGCTTCACAGGTGAATTCTCCCAAACATTTAAGGAAGAAATAACACCTACTCTTCTCAAGCTATTCCAAAAAACCGCAGAGGAAGGAACACTTTTGAACTCATTCTGTGAGACCAGTGTCACCCAGATACCAAAAGCAGATAAAGACCACACACAAAAAAGAAAATTACAGGCTAATACCACTGATGCAAAAATTATCAACAAAATATTAGCAAACTAAATTCAGTAATACATTAAAAGGATCATACACCATGATCCTTGATGAAAGTGGAAGAGGAGAGTGAAAAAGTTGGCTTAAAGCTCAACATTCAGAAAACTAAGATCATGGCATCTGGTCCCATCACTTCATGGGAAATATATGGGGAAACGGTGGAAACAGTGTCAGACTTTATTTTTTGGGGCTCCAAAATCACTGCAGATGGTGATTGCAGCCATGAAATTAAAAGACACTTACTCCTTGGAAGGAAAGTTATGACCAACCTAGATAGCATATTGAAAAGCAGAGACATTACTTTGCCAACAAAGGTCTGTCTAGTCACGGCTATGGTTTTTCCTGTGGTCATGTATGGATGTGAGAGTTGGACTGTGAAGAAGGCTGAGCGCCGAAGAATTGATGCTTTTGAACTGTGGTGTTGGAGAAGACTCTTGAGAGTCCCTTGGACTGCAAGGAGATCCATCCAGTCCATTCTGAAGGAGATCAGTCCTGGGTGTTCATTGGAAGGACTGATGCTAAAGCTGAAACTCCAGTACTTTGGTCACTTCATGCAAAGAGTTGACTCATTGGAAAAGACTCTGATGCTGGGAGGGATTGGGGGCAGGAGCAGAAGGGGACGACAGAAGAAGAGATGGCTGGATGGCATCACCGACTTGATGGATGTGAGTCTGAGTGAACTCTGGGCATTGGTGATGGACAGGGAGGCCAGGCGTGCTGCAATTCATGGGGTCGCAAAGAGTTGGACACGACTGAGCGACTGAACTGACTGACTGACACCATGATCAGTTGGGATTCATCCCAGGGATGCAAGGATGATTCAGTATCCACAAATCAGTATGATATACCATATTAACATATTGAAGACCAAAGCATATGATCATTTCAGTAGATGCAGAAAAACTGGCAAAAATTCAACATCCATTTATGATTAAAAAAAAAAAAAGAAACCCTCAACAAAGTGTAGATATAAAGGAAACATACCTCAATATATGACAGGCCCACATCTAATATCATACTCTGTGGTGAAAAATTCAAAGCATGCTCTAAGATCAGGAACAAGACAAAGCTGTCCACTATTGTCCACTATTTTATTCAACAGAGTATTGGAGGTCCTAGCCAGAGCAGTCATAACAAGAAAAAGAAATTAAAGGAGTCCAATTTGGAAAGGAAAAAGTAAAACTGTCATTCTGCAGATGACATGATACTATGTATAGAAGATTCTAAAGATACCACCAAAAAACTATTAGAACTAATAAATGAGTTCAGTTAAGTTGCAGGTTACAAAATTAGTATACAGCAATCTGTTGTGTTTTTGTACACTAACAATGAACTATCAAATAGAAATTAAGAGAATAATCCTCTATAAAATTGCATCAAAAATATTTGGGAATGAGTCTAAACAAGGAGGTAAAAGATGTATAGTCAGAAAACTATAAGACACTGATGGAAGAAATTGAAGACAACACAAACAAATGGAAAGGTATATCCTGCTCATAGATTGGAGGAATTAATATTGTTAAAAAGACCACACTCCCAAACGCATTCTATAGATGTAGTGCAATCCTTATCAAAATACCAATGGCATTTTCTATGGAAACGCACAAGACACTAAAGAGCCAAAAATATCTTGAGAAAGAACAACAAAACTGGAGATATCACATGCTCTGATTTCAAACTATACTACAAAACTACACTGATCAAAATAGCATGTTACTGGCACAAAAACAGACACAGATCAGTGGAACAGAATTGAGAACCTAGAAATAAACCCATGCACTTATGTTCAGTTAGTCTATAACAGAGGAGGCAAGAATATACAGTAGGGAAAAGAAAGTCTCTTCAGCAAGTGATGCTGGTAAGATTGGACAGCTACATGTGAAAGAAAATTAGAGCATTCTTTAACACCGTATACAAAAATAAAATGGATTGATTACTTGACATAAGACCTGAAACCATAAAACTCCTAGAAGAAAACATGGGTAGCGTATGCTCTTTGACACTGCTGTTAGCAGTATTTTTTGTGTATGTCTCCTCAGGCAAGGGAAGCAAAAACACAAATAGATGAGTGGGACTCAATCAAACCAAAAAGCTTTTGTAGAGCAATGGAAACAATTGAGAAAATGAAAAGGCAGTCTACTGAATGGGTGAAGATGTTTGCAAATGATCTATCAGATGAGGGGTTAATATCCAAAATGAATAATATGATGGATTAATATCCAAAAAGAACTCATACATCTTAACATAAAAAAAAAAGCAACCAGATTAAAAAAAAATGAGTAGATAATGCGGATACACCTTTTTCTGATGAAGGCATACAAATAGCCATTGGACACATGAAAAGATATTCAGTAGCACTGATCATCAGGCAAATGCAAATGAAAACCACAGTGAGATACTACCTCACATCTGTCAGAATGGCAATCATCAGTTTAATTCAGTCACAAAGTTGTGTCCGACTCTTTGCGACTCCATGGACCGCAGCATGCCAGGCCTCCCTGTCCATCACCAACTCCCGGAGTTTACTCAAACTCATGTCCATTGAGTCAGTCAAAAAGACAACAAATATGTGTTAGTGAAGATCTGGAGAAAAGGAAACCCTTGTGCACTGTTGGCAGGAATGTAAATTGGTAAAGTCGAACTGTGGTGCTGGAGAAGACTGTTGAAAGTTCCTTGCACTGCAAGATCAAACTTGTCAGTCCTAAAGGAAATCACCCCTGAATATTCATTGGAAGGACTGATGCTGAAGCTGAAACTCCAATACTTTGGCCACCTGAGACAAAGAGTTGACTCATTGGAAAAGACCCTGATGCTGGGAAAGATTGAAGGCAGGAGGAGAAGGGGACCACAGAGGATGAGATGGTAGGATAGCATCACTGACTCAGTGGACATGGGTTTGAGCAAACTCTGGGAGATGGTGAAGGACAGGGAGGCCTGGCGTGCTGCAGTTCGTGGGGTTGCAAGAGTCGGACACGACTTAGCAACTGAACAACAACAACAAAGTCACTATGGAAAAAAGTATGGAGTTTCCTCAAAACATTAAAAATAGAACTACCATACAGTCCAGCTGTTGCCCTTCTGGGTATTTTTTGAAAGAAAAAGAAAATGAGATACATGAATCCCTATGTCCATTGCAGCATATTTACAATAGCCAAGAAATGGAAGAAACTGAAGTGTGTTGATTGCTGAACGTATCAGAATTCATATAGCCATTTACTTTTACCAGTTGGATTGCTTCCAGTGTTTTCCTATTACACATAATACAGCAATAGCCTTATATGTATGGTAGAAGTGATTTCTATCCTGTGAGTAAAGGATGGTAAAATGACTTCCATTAATTCAGTTCATGTTGGCAGGGCATGAGAAACAAGTGTTAACAGGTCAGGAAGAGACTTTATGGGGCACTGATAGTGCTTCCACACGTATTTCTTGTTTTTTTGAAAACTGATAAGGCTGGTCACCTGTGGTGGCCTGGCAGCTCGGAGGGTCCTTTGACCGCAGAGGACTTACTGGAAAGATCAAAATCTGTCCACGTGTCACCCATTTTTGGTACACTTGTTGGAAAGCTGAGGATTAGAATTGTGATTCCTTGTGGGTTCTTGTTAAGTGGATTTGATGAAGGCATTATTTTAAGGAGTTTTCTTTGGGGTAAGTGAGTGGTAGACTGAAAAGTCAACAAACTTTTACTAACACACGAGGCATCATTTTGTGGTTCATGCACTCTAGTGATAGAGACAAACAAGTTAACTAAGTAAAATGCAGTATTTAGAATATTAGAACATGAAAATAAGTAAGAAAAGTTGAAAGATGTGAAAGGGAGACTAAAATATGAGGCAACTTTGATACTTCACAGTTTAAACTTCACACATTGTAATAAAGAAAAAAAGTTGATGTTGATTAAAAATAGACATGCACAATTGGACTATGTCTAAATGCTGTTTCTTGACTTTGTAATCCACAGATTTGCAGTAAATACCTAAATTATTTCATGTAATGTATAAATAACAAAGATATGAAACATATTAAAAACCGATATCTATGTCTCAGCTAAAAAAAGGATGCTTTCTAAAACTGTTTTTGTTTACTTGCTAAGTCGTGTCCAACTCTTTCATGACCCCATGAACTGTATAGCTTTCTAGGCTTCTCTTTCCATGGGATTTCCCAGGCAAGAATACTGGAGTGGATTGCCAAAAGCTTTTATTTTAAATTGATATTTGATTAGGGCATTAGCACTGAATGAGCTTAGCTTTCTAGATTTGAGAGCAGTGCTGAGCAGTGTAGTGATACCTTGTATGCTTACCAAGAATGAGAATCATTTTGCCAAAAAGTGGGCAAAGCATAGAGAATAGAAACAGCAGAACATGATCGGGGGAGCATAGATTTTGGAGTCAGAGTGACTTTGTCTTGCACCTCAGCTCTGCTGCTTATTAGCTTTGTGAATTTAGAGTGTGTGCATGTGTGTTCAGTCCTGTCCGACTCTTTGTGACCACATGGACTGTAGTCCATCAGACTCCTCTGTCCATTGGATCCTCCAGGCAAGAATACTAGAGCAGGTTGCTGTTTTCTCCTTCAAGGTATTTTCCCAACCGAGGGATCAAACCCAAATCCCTTGTGCCTCCTGTTGTTGGCAGGCGATTCTTTACCATTGAGCCACCTGGGAAGCATAGGGAAGCCCCTTAATCTCACCAAACTTGTTGACGGTTCTGTAAAATGGCAATGATATTACCTACCATGTAGATTTGTAGGAAGGAGAGAAACCATAATGCACATAAAGTATCTGACTTTCCTCTTCTCTCCCATTAATTTAAAAGATCAAGGTCTCTGTCCTGAGAGTTACTCTAAAATACTTGAGGGGTGAAAATAAGCAACACAGATTTAACCAATTTTCTTATCACTGTTTTATTGTCTTATTGAAAATCTTATGACTCTTTTGAATTAATTGTTCAACTATTTTAAAAATTAGGCCAAACACAAGAGTATGGTAATATTTGTCAGTGTCCTTTTTATAAAGGCTACTTTTTAGAAACCTTTATTGCATAATGAAAATTGTTATTATGTATATTGAGCACTAGATGGTGCTCAAATAAGGAAGAAGGCAGCTTTTGGCACAGTCACACAATCACTAAGCTTATTTTTTCTCAGTACCAAAGTAATGCATGTTCATTTTTAGTACCTTTATATACAGGAAAGCTCAAGGAAGGCAAAAAAAGATTAAAATAATACTAATCCGAAGTAACCGTTGTTGACTTTTGGTGAATATCTTGTCAGTTCTCTCATTTAAAAATGCTTGTACCATATTGCACACATTGTTTCTTTAACTCACATGTTCTCATGTCATTCTTTTCACATCACATAATTTTAAGTGATTATAGAATGTTTTGTCTTATAGATATCCATAATTTATATCATTGAACGTTTTGGTGGTTTCATATTTTTTTTTTTTTATTAAATGTAAAACTATGATGAACTTCATTACAGTCAAATCTTTGTGCTATCCCTAACTGTATATCAAGGCTTCCCTGATAGCTCAGATGGTAAAGAATCAGTCTGCAGTGCAGGAGACCCCGGTTCGATTCCTGGGTCGGGATGAACCCCTGGAGAAGGGATAGGCTACCCATTCTGGTATTCTTGGGCTTCCCTTGTGGCTCAGCTGGTAAAGAATCCGCCTGCAATGTGGGAGACCTGGGTTGGATCCCTGGGTTGGGAATATCCCCTGGAGAAGGGAAAGGCTACCCACTCCAGTATTCCAGCCTGGAGAATTCCATGGATTGTATAGTCCGTGGGGTTGCAAAAAGTCGGACATGACTGAGTGACTTTCACTTTCACTAACTGTGTAACTAGAGTGAATTCTTAGTAGTTGATTTGCTGGTAAAGCAGTCTTTTTTTTTTAAATCACATAAATCTTTCATTGTATAAAAGTTAGAAAATACAGAAACAAAAGGGAAAATAATAGTGTATCCTCATCTCATAGAGATTACCACTTGTGATATTTTGGTATGTTTTTCCATACTTAAAAAAAAATGTTGATTTGGTTGCATTGGGTCTCATTGCATCGTGCGGATCTTTCGTGTGGTGCGCCGACTCTCGAGTCGTGGTGTGTCAGCTCAGTAGTTGCGGCATGTGGGCTCTCTCATTGTATGCCTCCCATTTGTTAGGCAGTGTTTTTAAGGGCTGGAAACTTTGTAGTGAACATGAGGGACAAGGTTCCTGTCCTCATGCAGCTTATATTTTAGTGGAAGAGATGGGCACTAAACAAGTAAAGAAATGAATGAATGAGTCATTTCTCAAAAATGAAGCAGAGCAAGCTCATGGAGAGTGGTCGAATGGGAGCAAATGCCAGTGGGAGATTTCTTTAGCCAGAGGGTCTTGGGGAAGCAGCATTTAAGCAGATGTGAGTGAAATCAGGGAGCTCTCCATGTTCTGGGGAAAGAGTATTCCACCAGATAGAAGGAACAGCAAGTGTAACAGACTTGAGGCAGGACTGCGTTCTGCATGTTAGAGGAATAGCAAAAAGGCCAGTGTGGCAGAGCAGTGAGCAAGGAAACAAATTACATAAGGACTTTTGGCCATGGTGAAGATTTTTTGTGCTGTGTGGTGTTCCAGAGTCGAGCATGCTTTCATGTTGGTATTTGGGAATTTAGTCTAGTCTGCTGTAATTTATTTTCTTGCCTGGAGAATCCCAGGGACGGAGGAGCCTGGTGGGCTTCTGTCTATGGGGTCACGCAGAGTTGGACACGACTGAGGTGACTTAGCAGCAGCTGTAATTTATTAACTCTCCTATAATGTAGAAAGGTTTTACTCACATAGTTTGTTTATTGTGGTATCATTTACATAATATAAAACTTACCATTTTAGCCATTTTTCTTACCAGTTTAGCCATTTTTAAGTGTATGATACGGTGGCATTAAGTACATTCCCAGTGTTTTACAGTGATCACTGCTCTCCATTTCCAGAACTTTCCATGATCTCAAACAGAAACTGTGCACATTAAACTCCCTATTACCCCACTTCCCAGACCATGGTAATCTGTACTCTGCTTTTTGTCTGTGAATTTGCCTATGCTCGGTACCATGTATAAATGGAATTGTTTAATATTTATCTTTTTGTGTCTGACCTTTTTCACTTAGCATAATATTTTCAAGGTTAATTCATGTTGTAGTTAGCACACATCAGAATTTCCTTTCTTTTTAGAATGAATAATACCCATTGTATTTCCCACATTGCATAGTGTTTTTTTAAGTATCAGTTTGTTGTATTTGTTATATTTCTTTTAAATAAATGCTTTGCATTTCTCTTCCACATTGTTAGGTTTTGGTTCTCTCTCTTGATTTCCTTTTTTTCAGGGATCCTCTTTGCATTATAAAGAATATGTCCATTCTCCTAAGAGACTGGACTGATGTAAACACGAGTGTTAATTTAGCAGTTACTTATCGAGTATGTGCTATGTGCCAGGTGCTGGGCTCACTGCCTTAGGTGGGTTTTCTCATCTAGTTCTCACATCAAGTCTGTGAAGTTGGTACTATTAATATCCCTGCCTGTCAGAAAACAGGCTTGGGAAGGTTTTCCCAAGTGACATGGCTAGTAGCTAGCATGGACCAGATTCAAACCAGCTTTATGTATCTCCAGAGATGAATTCTGTTGGGTATCATGCTACATGGTCTCCATTTGGAAATATAGACTGATCACTGTCTGAGCTTCAAATCATGGCTAAAAAGATGCAACATGAACTTACAGATGCTCATCTTCAAGAAAACAATCCCCAGATTTATATACTCAGGTTTTCAAGCACTTTGAAAATGAGGTTTGTAACAACACATACTTTGTTTGAGTGCGATTATTTACAATATGAATGCAATATATTATTTACAATTAATATTGATGGATAACCTTGCCTCAAGTGGAGTGTGTCTTCTCTGTTTAAGGGGAGCTGCCAGAATGAGCCTTTCTCAGAATTTCTTGATCTGTTTCCTCAATTGAGAAACAGGAAAAGAGACTTTTACTAAATTAGGTCATAAGTTTTTAACTGACAGAAAGTATTAAGTGACTGTACTTTTTTTTCTTTGAATTTTTGATGCCTGTCTCTGCTTTCATATTTTTATTCTCTTTGGCCCACTTTATATATGATTTTATTAGAGCTTCTCAAGTTGAAACAATCTCCTCTGTCATTAAGGTGGGCCTGGGATAACTCCTAAACCATTTCCTAAACTCTGTTTTTTTCATCATATGTTCAATTGAATGGTGACCAAGATAGTGCACTTGGCCATTTTGTAAGGGAATAAATAATTTGAGACTATTTTTTGCATCTTATTTTCCCAAGTTGAGAAACCAAAAGTTCAGTTTTTACATCTTGAGTCAAAACCTTTGTTCCCCCCTTTGTTTTATTTATATACTTTTCTATGCAGAATCATTTGAAAAGACGCTTGAGTTTGTCCAGGGTTGATTGCTCCCTTAAACTAAAAACTTAAGTGGGGGAAGACACCTAATTCTGTTTAAAGCATTAAAATAAGGGAGAAAATGAGTTTTGCTCCAAGTGTACCCTTCTTTCCTTTTCTCACTACGTTGGTTGGAATCTGAATTTTTAAGTCATTTTTTCGGTTGCTTTCTTGAGAAAAAAAAATGCTCTGTGATCTTGCTGGTAGTTGCTGAAATTTTGACATTTTAATAGTTATGGTTTCTTTCATTTTGGCAGTTGAATGACAGCATATAGGATTGTCTGTGAATCACATGAATATAAATACTTTTTGGTTCTACTTGGTGCATTAAAAAGTGTTATAATAAACTTATATGCAGTTTTTATCCTTTGACTTTTTCCTATGAATAGACTCTTTTAAAACCTTAACATTCCCACAGTTTAACCACTGAATGGGCTGATTCTTGTTAGTTTTGTGAATGATTTCCGTAATTCTTTCTTTGCTAAAGTAAGGGGGAAAATGTCTTTAGAAGTGCTTCTATGCTTTACTGAATGGTTACTTGTTGATTTTACTTAGGTTGTGTCTTAAACTGACAAACATACAATCTGTTGGAGAATGTATGCTGTGGGCTGAAAATGACACTGTTAATATAAAGTGTCAATTTTGACATCATTTTATAGTGGGATTTTCAGTGAAAAAGACTTACAAATTTTCATGTTTATTTTATGAACCTCATAGCTACTTAAATTGTTTAGCAAATCAGTGTCAGAAATCTATGAATAAATCTCCCCTCCACAATTTTCTGCCCATCTGCTTTTAATTAAAAGATTTGAACTATGAGTTTATCATCTTTCGTTATTGAGATTCATATATGAGATTGGTGTGCTTAAAAGCAAAATAAAACCAGTCTAAATTACTGAAAGTTATGAGTTAGGAAATATGTAATTTAAAATTTTAGCTTTCTTACCAAACTATAGTTTATGATTTCCTAGCTATTATAAAAATGATCTATCATCCATCTTACCACTTTCCTTATTAGACTTAATTTTTCTGTTTTCTTCTACTTCTTTGTCATTCACATACTTTTTAAATGATTTAAGTCATAACAGATATAATTTTTATAATGGATAATACATCTCTGACAACTTCATTTAGGTATATATGGAAACTCTGATTAGTTACTTGTAATATTCTAGGTTGATGTTATGTGGGTTTGCCTTAATAAAAATGTAGCTAAATATTCATATTGAAAGTGTATTACGTGGACTTCCCTGGTGACTCAGATGGTAAAGAATCTTCCTGCAATGCGGGAGACTTGGGTTTGATCCCTGGGCTTGAAAGATCCCCTGGAGGAGGGCATGGCAACCCACTCCAGTATTCTTGCCTGGAGACTCCCCGTGGACAGAGGAGCCCGGTGAGCTGCAGTTTATGGGGTCACAAAGAGTCAACACAACTGAGCGACTAAGCACACATTCTTATTTTGTGACCTGAGTTACTTAGCTTCTCTGTTTCTGTCACTTGTAGGATGATGATAGTCCTATTTCCTTAGTCAACTTTTCAGAGTTTTTAAAAGAAGTCACATGAAATAATCAAGGTGAGAGAACTTAGAATAGTATATAGGCTTATACATACTGCTTCCCTGATGGTTCAGATGCTAAAGAATCTGCCTGCAATGCAGGAGACCCAGATTTGATCCCTGGGCTGGGAAGATGCCCTGGAGAAGGAAATGACAATTCACTCCAGTCTTCTTGTCTGGAGAATTCTGTGGACAGAGGAGCCTGGTGGGCTACAGACCATGGGGTCACGAAGAGTCGGACACGACTGGGCAACTAACACTTTCACTTTATACATATTGCAAGTTGTAGCTAATCAGCAGATATATTTGCATATCAACAATTAATATGCTGAAGTCTTTTTTTTAAACAAACAAATTTATTAACATGTATATGTCACATATACCTGGAGGATACCCAAGGAAACTTAGTACCTCCCCAAGATGGCCAAAGCCACCTGCTTAAATATCATCTTTCAGTTCAGTTCAGTTCAGTCGCTCAGTCGTGTCCAACTCTTTGGGATCCCATGAATCGCAGCACACCAGGCCTCCCTGTCCATCACCAACTCCCAGAGTTCACTCACATACACGTCCATCGAGTCAGTGATGTCATCCAGCCATCTCATCCTCTGTCGTCCCCTTCTCCTCCTGCCCCCAATTCCTCCCAGCATCAGAGTCTTTTCCAATGAGTCAACTCTTCGCATGAGGTGGCCAAAGTACTGGAGTTTCAGCCTTAGCATCATTCCTTCCAAAGAAATCCCAGGGCTGATCTCCTTCAGAATGGACTGGTTGGATCTCCTTGCAGTCCAAGGGACTCTCAAGAGTCTTCTCCAACACCACAGTTCAAAAGCATCAATTCTTCGGTGCTCAGCTTTCTTCACGGTTGGTCATAACTTTTCTCCATAACTTAGGAATAAGCGTCTTTTATTTTTTTTTAATTTTATTTTATTTTTAAACTTTACATAATTGTATTAGTTTTGCCAAACATTAATTTCATGGCTGCAGTCACCATCTGCAGTGATTTTGGAGCCCCCCCCCCCCCCCAAAAAAATAAAGTCTGACACTGTTTCCCCATCTATTTCCCATGAAGTGATGGGGCCAGATGCCATGATCTTTGTTTTCTGAATTTTGAGCTTTAAGCCAACTTTTTCACTCTCCACTTTCACTTTCATCAAGAGGCTTTTTAGTTCCTCTTCATTTTCTGCCATAAGGGTGGTGTCATCTGCATATCTGAGGTTATTGATATTTCTCCTGTCAATCTTGATTCCAGCTTGTGCTTCTTCCAGCCCAGTGTTTCTCATGATGTACTCTGCATATAAGTTAAATAAGCAGGGTGACAATATACAGCCTTGACGTACTCCTTTTCCTATTTGGAACCAGTCTGTTCCATGTCCAGTTCTAACTGTTGCTTCATCTTTAGCTAAAGACAAAAGAAAGGTTTCTTTTGGTTGAGGGAGTCAGGGAGGAAGGCCACTTATGGGAAGTTACCAGGAAAAGCTCAGGCTTCTCTGTCCATGGAATTCTCTAGGCTAGAATACTGGAATGGGTAGCTGTTCCCTTCTCCACAGGATCTTCCCAAGCCGGGGATCTTCCCAATCCAGGCATTGAACCCAAGTCTCCATATCGTAGGTGGATTCTTTACCATTGGAGCCACCAGGGAACCCCAAAAGCACAATTACCAAAAGGTAAATCTAAATTTAAATGCCTTCTCCATTGGTAAGCGTTTCTGGAAATTTAGTCATTTTTATCTTCCTGGTAATAGGAGACACCTTTACATAAATGAAGATTGTCTTTATAAGTGTAATTTCACCTTACAAAAAGGTAACTCTTACCTCGTTTTCAGACTTCCCTGGTGGCTCAGACGGTAAAGCGTCTGCATACAATGCGGGAGACCTGGGTTCAATCCCTGGGTCGGGAAGATCTCCTTGAGAAGGAAATGGTAACCCACTCTAGTATTCTTGCCTGGAAAATCCCATGGATGGAGGAGCCTGGTAGGCTACAGTTCATGGGGTCCCAAAGAGTTGGACACGACTGAGCGACTTTACTCACTCACTCACCTCGTTTTCAGAGCTTCTCCTATTTCTGCAGTTTCTCAATATAACCAACTCAAAATGATCTTTATATCAAAGAGATGTATTTTGGGGTGGCACATTCTGCTCCCCTAATTCCCAACTTTGAGACTGCCTGATTAAGTTCTATTTTTTTTTTAAAATAATTTTTATTTTATTTTTGGCTGCACTGGATCTTCGTTGCTGTGTGCGGGCTTTCTCTGGTTGTGGGGAGCAGAGGCTACTCTCTAGTTGGCGGTGCGAAGGCTTCTCACTGAGGTGGATTCTCTTGTTGCGGAGCGTGGGCTCTAGGGCACGCGGGCTTCAGTAGTTGCGGCACATGGGCTAAGTAGCTGCCATTCCCGGGCTCGAGGGCATAGGCTCAGTAGTTGTGGTGCACGGGCTTGGATGCTCTGTGGCTTTTGGGATGATCATGGATCTGGGATCCAGCCTGCGTCTTCTGTATTGGCAGGTGGATTCTGTTATCACTGAGCCACCAGGGGAGCCCCCCATTGAGTTTTACAATATAGAAGCTGAGTGAACCATTCCAAGTGAACCATATCTCAGTGAACCATTCCAAGTCCTGAGAATAGGATCATTGTTCAGTTAAAGGGTCATGTCTCATTTCAGGATGCAATTTTTCAAGTGAGCTTCCAAAGTTAGGCCTATATGGTACAAACAATCAGATTTATTTAAAAGTCATTTCTGTAGAAACATAAATGAAGATTAATGATTGAAGCAGAATGTAAGCCCAGTTTCTGAGTCTTGAGAGTAGC
This sequence comes from Bubalus bubalis, assembly GCF_019923935.1. NCBI lineage: Eukaryota > Metazoa > Chordata > Mammalia > Artiodactyla > Bovidae > Bubalus > Bubalus bubalis. The sequence goes on from NC_059178.1 coordinate 13,089,201, forward strand.
TGGTTAAGATTTCTAGATGTTGGGCTCAAAGAATCTTTTTTCTTGTTGTTGTAAAATATAACTAACAAAATTTACCATTTTAACCATTTTTAGGTGTACATTTCACTGGCATTAAATGCATTTACACTGTGTGCAAATGATCACCATGTAGATCACCGTCTAGAACTTTTCAACTTTCCAAGTATATGCTGAAGTCTTTGAATATACTTTTTTTTTGACCACACTGAGAGGCACATGAGATCTTTGTTCCCTGACCAGGGATCGAACTCAAGCTCCCTGGCTTGGAAGCACAAGTCTTAACCGCTGGAACCACCAGGGAAGCCCTGAACATATCTTTTTTTGTAGAAAGTTAAACAGTTCTTTTCCTGTCTTCTCTTCCCATGTTGAAATACTCCCAAATTCTAAATTATTTGAGTTCAAATTACTGAGAATCTGCTAAATATAAACAGTACTTAGTTGCAATTTTGAGTTTTTAAAAATAAATTATTTTCCTCTGTAGTGTGAATAATTTTTTTTAAATTTCTGATTTTATGTGGGAATCCAAATTGGTTCTGCATTTGAGAACATGATAAGATTCTTTCTTAGGTTGCATTGTTGTTCTACAACTAATTGGTAAGTTTCTTTCCTAAGATTATATACTATTCCGCCTGTTTTTCCTTTCTTTAATCTCTGAAATCCAAAACCATGGCCTGACAGTTTCCATTGGCACTCTTGTGTTTCTTAAAAATTCAAAGTGTGGACAGATGAAGAGTGAGACACATGGGTTGATAGAAAAGACTCAAAATAGAAAAAAATATGTTGGATAGTAGAAACTGCCTGAAGGACCACAAACAATTCCTTCTGAGGCTGTATGCTGGCCCTGTGATGTAGGTCATAGGTCATTAGTTACCAGCCTAAGTGTGCAGTTTCTGTTAACTCCAGTGGTGAGTATTTTACCGGCCAGGTGTAGCCTGTCTGACCTGTTATACCAGCTGACTGAGATATTGTAAATAACTCATATATATTTTTGAGTAAAGTATTAGTTGCTCAGTTGTGTCCGACTCTTTGCGACCCCACGGACTGTAGCCTGCCAGGCTTGTCTGTCCATGGAATTCTCCAAGCAAGAATACATGTGACAATTATCTGGAATAGATACTAAGTTTATTAGATGACCCATTTTATATATTTATTTTGGTTGTGGACACTTGAATTTTTGAACTACAGGTTTCATATGAAATTAGCTTTTTTCCCCTACCAACGAATGTTCCTTCTTGTTTCATTTGTCACTTTTGGAAAACTGCTTGTCATCTGACAATGGTACTCTGTTGATGAATGAAGGAATGTATGCTGTAACGCTGAGCTCTGGTCTTTTTATTTTCATATACAAACTATTGGCAGTGTCTCCCTGAGGTCGTGGTGGAGAGCAGATCTAACCATAAGGCCAGGGTTGTTTTTATTTTCTTCTGTCGCCGTGTGAACTGTGGCTGGTGACATCTGGGCACATTTTCTGCATAAGGGGTAATGCAGTTGATCATCTCTTTTTATAATGAAAACATATCCACAGCTTTAAAACATTTTTAATTGGAGGAGGATAATTGCTTTACAGTGTTGTATTTCTGCCATAGAACAGCGTGAATCAGCCATAAGTATACATGTCCCTTCTCTCTTGAGCCTCCCTCCCACCCCACCCCCCATCCCACCCCTCTAGGTTGGTTGTCTCAGAGCTGAGTTTGCTGTATCCACTACTTTTTACTTTGTATTTGCTAAGTTTCTTCATTTTCTATCACAATCGAGCATTTCGGTATCCTCTTCACTATACCATTCTTCATATTAAGGCCAGAGTTGTTTGCCATGTCAGAGGATTGTAATTCAGAGTTTAAATCCAGAGAAGTTGTAAACTCTGTACAGTGGTTCTTGATGTGCCCCACCTCCACGTAAGCTAATACAAAAGTTGATTGCCTGGTACAGTGAATGATTTTACGTGGTGTTGAATAGAACTTTTAAAAAAATTATAGTGGCATGATAATTTGCCAGTTAGATGTTGCATCCTTTATGAGTTCCTCTCCATAGGCCATTTTAAAGGGGGTGGGAGGAATCTGAATTTGTCATGAAGGTTCTTATGCTTGCTTACTGTCAACATATGCTTATCTGAATATAAAAATCATTGGATTTGGTGGAAAAGATCTGGGTTTGTAATTTTGCAGATTTAGGAATATTTGTGGGTTAAGTGACAGTTATGCATTTTGGTGGGAATGGTAATTGGTTAGATCTTTCTGGAATGCAATTTGCAGTATTCAACAGAACAGAAATGTCATTGATCTAGCAATTCCATTTCTAGAATTTATATTAAGGAGATGATTGGACAAGTTTAAGAAATGTATGTAGAGAGATATATGTGTAAAGACAGTTGGTAGCAATGTTTATGATAATTGAAAATTGCTAACAATCTAAGTGCCAGTAAGGAGATGTGATGAATGAACAAGCAAATGAAAATGGTGCACCTGCACACTGGAACAGTATACAGGCTGTGATGATGAGGGTCTATAGACACAGAAAAATCCACAGCATGTTAAGTGGTTAAAGTCAGTTACAAAATCATTCATACAGCGTAGTCTTGTTTAAGCAAGACTGTGTTTTATATATATGTATTTTAAAATGTATATATTTATATAATTCTTCTGTTTAAGTTTTTATATCTTTATTTTTATGATTTTTAACTTGTTATTTTGAAATAATTATAGATTCATAAGAAGTTGCAAAAAAAAAAAAATAGTGCAGAGAGATTTCTTGCATCCTTCCCTGTTTGCCCCAGTGGTATATCATCTTTTGTAACTCTAGTTCAGTACCCAAACCAGGAAATTGACATTGGTATAAGCCTCAAAGATTATTGAGAGTTCGGCAATTAGTGGACTCATTCGCGTCTGCATGTAGTAGTTGTTTAATCACTAAGTGGTGTCCCACTCTTTTGTAACTCCATGGACTGTAGCCTGCCAGGCTCCTCTGTTCATGAAATTTCCCAGACAGGAATACTGGAGTGGGTTGCCATTTCCTTCTCCAGGGGATCTTCCCAACCCAGGGATGGAACCTGTGTCTCCTGCTTGGCAGGCAGATTCTTTACTACCGAGCCACCCGGGAAGCCATGCAGAGCTCTGGACATTGTTTCCCGTTAAACACCACCACAGTCTAGATGCATCACTATTTCATCCTGGCAGGGCTCCCTTGTGTTTTCTCTTCATAGCCACACCCATTTTTGTTTTATTGGAATATAATGTTTGCAGTGTTGTGCTGTACAATGAAGTGAATCATTGTATTCACTTATGTATGTATACATATATCCCCTCCCTCTTGGACCTCCCTCTAAACACCCCCATCCCACCCCTCTTGATGGGACCCCCATTCCACCCCTGTAGGTCTCTGCAGAATGCCGAGCTGAGCTCCTTTGCCTTACAGCAGGTTCCCACTAGCTGTTTTACACGTGGTAGTATATGTATGTCGGCCCCAACTCCCAATTTATCCCACTTTCCCTTTCCCCAGCCCTTTGTCTGCATGGCCATTCTCTACCTCTGCATCTCTATTCCTGCCCTAGAAAATAGGTTCATCCGTTGTTTCTACCTTCCCCATCTCTAAACCCTGGCAGCCACTAATCAGTTTTCTGTCTCTATGATTTTTTTTTATTTCAGGAAGGTTATTTAGAATCATACACTATGTAACGTTTTGAGATTGGCTCTTCACTCAGCATGGTATCCTTGAGTTCTCTTCAAGTTGTTGTGTATATCATAGTTTACTCCTTTTTTTTTTTTTTTGCCGAGTAGTATTCTGTTGTGTATATACTATATTTTGTTTAAACAGTGACCTATTGAAGGACATCTGGATTGTTTCCAGTTTTTGGTTTTTATGAATAAATCTTCATGAACATTTGTGTCCAGGTTTTTGTACAGGTTTTTGTGTGAACGTAAGTTTTTATTTCTTTGAGATAAATACTTAAGAGTACAATTACTGGGTTATGTGGTAAACGTTTAGTTTTATACAAGACTGCCAAAACTGTTGTCCAGAGTGGCTGTATCGTTTTACATTCTCTGAGTAATGTATGTAATATCCAGTTTCTCTAAATCCTTGCCTGTATTTGATGCTATCACTCTTGTTTATTATTTTAACAGCTCTGATAGGTGTTTAGCGTTACCTCATGGTGGTTTTAGCATAGTTCGTTTTTGCAGTAACAAATAAAAATCAATTTCCTTTTTAAAAAAGAAAAATTGCCTTGACTTAAGTTTCTTTTCTGCCACTTATTAAATATCACTTAATACTGCCAAGTTTTGCTAGGTGAATAAGGAATATTGATTTCCTTTATAATCCACTGGGGTTGTGATTCTACTGTAGTAACATATTAATGGAAATAAAATCAAAGCAAATCATCTGCCATTGTTTGACATAGCTGTTTTGATGCTATTTCAAAATGTAGAACTACTTCAAAAATTACTACATTATGCCGTCTACTTTCCCTCTGCCCTGCAGAGAGGAGAAAGGTGAAGATTGTAGATTACTTATAAGATGCATTAAGGAATAAATAAATGCAAAGTTGACAGTTTAACATTTATGGATTTGTTTCCATTTGTTGTTGAGTATGTGGAGCTGAGTGCTGAGTACTTTCTGTGTAGTGTGAATTGCACTCTTAAGCATTTATCTCAAAAAAATAAAAACTTACGTTCACACAAAAACCTGTACTTTCTGAGTACATTATAGTGTAGCCCTCAGAGCTATCCTATCAGATAGTCACATTCTTACCTTCATTTACACGTGAGGAAACAGTATCTTGGCCAGTCCTACCAATTGGAATGAGGAAGCTGGAATTGAAATATGTGGCTTTGGAATTTTTCATTATATGGGGGCATACGCTGTCTTCAGTAATGGGAATGGTTGGAAATCTTATGCCAGAATGAGTTTGTTAATTGATAGTAATGGTTAAATTGAGAGGTAGCACACTTGGGGTATAAGAATTGAAAGTGACCAGCCTGTGAATCTAGTGGCTGTAGAGTCATCCATATTATTTCCGTTGCTATTTCTTCCTAATGTTCCAATTTGGTGTATTATTTTAGTGGAATTAAACTAGAATTTTTAAAGATAATGTACTTGACTGAGTTCTGCTCTAGTAACAGTTAGTGGTTTATCCAAGTTTACTGGCCCAACAGTGGGCAACACTGGTCAGTTATAGTGGTTGTTGGGTGAGCACACGGTTAGGCTTTATTGTATGTACCTCGGGGGGACTATTATTGTTGTTGCTGGTCACATTATCTTTTGTCTTTTGCTAAAAATCTGAGGATGATTGAAGACATTTAACCATCGTATACCTGAAGCACCTTGCTGGTGCTATTAAGAGTTCTGTTAGTGTATATTTTTGAGTGTCTGTTTATTGGTTTCCTAGTTATGTAGGATAAAATCCAAACTCCTTAAGGTGGCATTAAAGTTCTGTCTTTTGCTTTATTTTTTTTTACCTTGCAGGTCTTCTCTGCTACCTACTCTCCCCACTTACTTTCTCATGGCGAATGTTGGTACACTCAGCAGAGGTGGCAGAGATGACATTGATTATTTGAGACATAACTTAGAAGTCGTCCAGCCGTGTTACTGATACTCAGTGGGGCCTTTTGTTGTGGAAACTCTCACTGGAGTGGGTAGAGAATGAGAGGTTGGTGTTGATGACAGTTCTCTCCCGAGGGATAGTCTCTTCATGAAATCAGAGCAGAGAACGGGATAGACTTAGGATATAGCCCAGAAATGGCTGTGGTACTGTTTAAAGAACTTCCCTGAAGTTGTGAAAATCTTGATAACCATTCCCTTGCTGAATTATCTTCAGGAAAGCCAGTGGAGATTCTTAAAACTGGACAAAGCCCTAGACCAGTTTCAGATACTCCCATGTGCATGACAGATTCTCGAGCGTGGCTCTTCGGCTCCATCGGTCCTGTTGTCCACTGGGATGTCACCTGTAAAACTGAGATTCCTGTTCTGTGAATCCATCTGGTTTTGTTGCTCTTGGAGTGATAGCGCTCTGAGGAGGAGGAGTCTGGTCTGCTCTCACATACAGGGATTGCTTCGGATAGAGCCACACCTGATCCTTGGATCAATAGGATTTATCTAGAGTTTAGTTCCCTTACAAATGTTTGCTTGAGGTGACTAGTTTTCAGTATTTATTCCTAATCTCCCATTAATGATGTTTCAGATGGACCTGGTTGTGGAGTTAATGTATACAGGAAGTTTGAAGACCTCTGTGATGTTAATTTATTTAATCTGTATTGGTGTGAATATTTGACTGCTGCTTCTTTGCCCCCCTATTGTATGCTTCTGGTGCCCCAGAAGCATTGTTGCTTTCAGAAACAGTATTCAGTTTCTAATTGTAATTGTCTTGGAAACAGGCATATTTTGCAGTTGAGTTTTACTTTTATTTACTGCAAATGATGATTTGTTAGTTGCCTGCTGCCAGAACATCTGAGCTCATTTGTTTAATTCAACGGTACTGTGCATAGATGCCTGTAACACGCGGCAGCAGTTAGCAACCACCCCAGTTGCTTACCACCCCTTTTTAGCTCTAAATCAAGCAAATGGGAAAGAAGATTATTCTTAAAATGTTCCAAGAAGTTTAGAAAATTGGAGGATAGGAGGAAAGGAATTCTATTATAACAGTCAGTGTGTTGCTTTTGGCAAGGGTGTCCCTGGCTGATTTCCTTTGTAGAAAAAACACTTCAGAGTGCAGAAAATGCAACAAACAGAGCTCTGTAAATCCTTAATTTCATAAGTAACTGTCATGTGCTTTTCTTCCAGCTGAGCCACTGTATCAGGCGTGGTGGGGGAAGGCACGGGTGAAGGAGACACTTTCCCTCTTCTCACGGAGCTTATAGTCTGGACATTCAAGACGCTCTGACCTGTGGTGGTGCTTTTTGAGGAGATATGGTGGCTGGGTATAAGCTGTGTTGGATCGTGGTCATCTGTAGGGGACCCAGGCCCTAGGAGCCTAATCGCAGAATGGCAGTGCTGGCTGGCTCACCACCAGACAGAGCTTTCCAACAAAGGTGGGATAGTTCCTTGAGTCACCAGCCTGCTTCAAAAAGATATATTATTTTACATTTGGAAACAAATCTGGTTTTGAATTGTGTTGGAGAAGACTCTTGAGGGTCTCTACCACTGCAAGGAGACCAAACCAGTCAATCCTAAAGGAAATCAACCCTGAATAGTCATTGGAAGGACTGATGCTGAAGCTGAAGCTCCAATAGTTTGGCCACCTGGTGGGAACAGCCAGCTCATCAGAAAAGACTGTGATGGTGGGAAAGACTGAAGGCAGGAGGAGAAAAGACAACGGGATGAAATGATAGAATGGCGTCACCAACTCAGTGTACATGAGTTTGAGCAAATCTAGGAGATAGTGAAGGACAGGGCAGCCTGGCATGCTGCAATCCGTGGAGTCGCAAAGATTGGACCTGATTAGTGTCTGAACAACAACAACAAAGGTGTCTTTAAAAATATTTTAATAAAAAATTAAACTTGGGGATGGACATTGCCTTGAAATCTAGAGAATGTGAAGTGTTTCCTGAGGGACGGGGAAGGAATTAATTTTGTCCTCTTAAGTGCCTGACAAAAGGCTTTCATTGATTTGGTGCATTTTTATTAAGTGCCTGATTTGTACTAGGCTGGGACTGTGTTGATGAGCCAGGAGCCCCCTGTCTAGTGGGGGACATAGATAACTGGTTTGTCTTGCTACAGGGTGCTCAGTTTCATGATTGAGTACTTTTGGGATAGAAACCAGGCTTCTTGCCAGGGCTTAGGTAATCAGAGGTGGTTCCCTGGAGGAAATGGTGTCCAAACCATCCTCACTGATACATGTTGGAATTAATTCTTTTTTCAGGCTAATACTGTATTCAAAAGAAACCAGAACCTTGTTTTGGTTTTTGTTTCGTGAACACTCATTACCTTTCTGTTGAGTGTAAGTTGAGAAACTGAACTCTGTACTCCAGCCATCTGGTGTATTTCTCCAGACTTGTAGTTAGTTTACTGTTCTCCAGTGTTGACTAACCTCTGCTTCCCTAAATCTGCCAGGCTGTCTGCACACATTCCTTGTGTCTTGAAAGTCTTCCCTTTTTGTCTGCCCAGCTGCCTTCTCTTCCTCCTTCGGGACGGTTACTTCTTCCGGGATGCCTTTCTTGACTGCTCATAGGGTGGGTTGGGTGCACCTCCCGGAAGCTCATGCATAGGGCTGGGTTTGATCTCTGTACTTCCCCTGCACCAGAGTCTGGTTCTTCACTCCAGTGTGTAGCCTGGAGGCAGAGACAGCATATTTCACAGAGCCCGGCATGTCCTGGGCACCCAGGCAGTGTTTGTTGAACAAGTAAATTCTGAAGCTTTTGAAGGTTATAGCCTCATGTGTATAATTGAAGCTCTTGGTTCCAGCTGGTTTTAAGAGAGTGTTATTGACTGAAGAAAGTAGACATACTAGTGAAACAGATTTTATACATGTGGTCTAGTTATTAACCTCGTAAAACTCTTTACAATCTTATGCATTTTATACCTCTTTATTTTTATTTTTTGCCCAAGTAACCCATAAACTGAGTAATTCATAGTTCCTACTTCTTGCCAACTACTAATGTGTATTATTAAATCTGACCACAGTGATTTATTAATTAGAAGTCTTTTGCTTATTAGCAGAAATCAATTTGATTTAGCATATGTCAGTAAAAGGAAGGGGCTTATGTGATGAAGAGATAGGACTGTCTTATAGAATCCCAGAAACACAGCTAGGCTTTAGGAAGAGCTGGTCCCAAGAATTAGAATCCTGAGTGTCCTTTTTGTTTATCTCTGCCACTCCGTGGATAGAGGATGGCTTCCTGTAACCCTCAGCTTGGCAGCCCATTTCCAGCCATGTGGATAACCCGTCTTTCCATCTCAGTTCCAAATTCCCTAAGGCTCTGGCATAGCTTAGACTCTGATCCAGTCAGCTGTGGCTGGGAAGTGGGGTCAGGCTGAACAAGCCTATCTGCCTCTGCTCACCCCTGAGGAGTAAGTTGGTGGAACTGTAGAAGAAAGGGAAGGGACAACAGCAGACAGATAATGTGTGGTGGGCAGATACTCCAGAAATACCTAATGCAGGGATAAAGACCAGGGACATATGAACAGTTGGACTGTACAATCATTTCTAGGTAATTTTGGCTAAAAGTTTTTCAATCTTAGAAGAAACTTTAAAGATTTACTTTGAAAAAATATTTATCTTTGAATATGAATGTAATTTGGGGCTTCCCTGGTGGCTCAGAGGGTAAAGTGTCTACCTGCAATGCAGGAGACCCAGGTTCGATCCCTGGGTCGGGAAGATCCCCTGGAGAAGGAAATGGCAACCCACTCCAGTATTCCTGCCTGGAGAACCCCACGGACGGAGGAGCCTGGTGGGCTACAGTCCACGGGGTCGCAAAGAGTCAGACACGACTGAGTGACTTCATTTTCTTTTCTTGAGATTCTTAAGGTAATAGTGTATTCACTGAAGTAGTTAGTTCTAGCTTTGTGTGTATGATGGGGAAACAGTGGAAACAGTGTCAGACTTTATTTTTTTGGGCTCCAAAATCACTACAGATGGTGACTGCAGCCATGAAATTAAAAGACTCTTACTCTTTGGAAGGAAAGTTATGACCAACCTAGATAGCATATTCAAAAGCAGAGACATTACTTTGCCAACAAAGGTCCGTCTAGTCAAGGCCATGGTTTTTCCTGTGGTCATGTATGGATGTGAGAGTTGGACTGTAAAGAAGGCTGAGTGCCGAAGAATTGATGCTTTTGAACTGTGGTGTTGGAGAAGACTCTTGAGAGTCCCTTGGACTGCAAGGAGATCCAACCGGTCCATTGTGAAGGAGATCAGCCCTGGGATTTCTTTGGAAGGAATGATGCTAAAGCTGAAACTCCAGTACTTTGGCCACCTCATGTGAAGAGTTGCCTCATTGGAAAAGACTCTGATGCTGGGAGAGATTGGGGGCAGGAGGAGAAGGGGACGACAGAGGATGAGATGGCTGGATGGCATCACTGACTCGATGGACGTGAGTCTCAGTGAACTCCGGGAGTTGGTGATGAACAGGGAGGCCTGGCATGCTGCGATTCATGGGGTCACAAAGAGTCGGACACGACTGAGTGACTGAACTGAACTGAACAACACTTCTTATGCATGATGCTGACTTCAGTTGCTGGGAGACAAGTTCTGGAGTAGCTTTAATAGATATAAAAGGTTAGACTGGCATGTATGTGAAGTTTTCTAGTAGCCACATTAAAAATGTAAAATGAAACAGGTGGAATTAATTTTGAAAGTATATTTTATTTGGCTCAACATATCCCCAAAGTTACAATTTCATGAACATAAGGACTAATAATGAAGTATTTTCTGTTTTTTTAACAGTCTTTGAAATCTGGTATGTATTTTGTATTCCAGTGCATCTTGGTTTGGACTGGTCACATTTCAAGTGGTCAGTCACTACGTGTAACTAATGGTTACCATATTGGACAGCGTAGTTACAGAAACCGTTAAAGTAATCCATTTTCTTTCATAGTTTCTCTAAAATTTTCTTGTCAAAGGCGTCGGTACTTATGGATTGTTCTTTTCAAAATATGCTTCAGCAGCAACAGCAGAGCACCCTGGGAGGTAGGGAATTTTCAGCTCGCCCTGAAAGAGTTGCCCATGTGGAGGATTTGCCGTGTGCCATGTGTATTGGCAGAAAAGAACAACATTTTCAAACCAGTCACCAGGCTGTTAAAGGCTGGTTCTTGTTCTTCCTAGACTACTGATTCCTGGAATGTTACTTAAACTCCTTGGAAGCCTCTGTTTGCTTATCTATTAAAATAGGGTTTTTAACTGTCCTGCTCATTAGAAGAGGTTTTCATATGCTAATAAATTTGAAAGGGCTTTGAAAAACTTCAAAGTTTTTATGTTACACAAGCGGAAAGCATTATTTTTATTTATTAACAGGGAAAAAAGTACTGCATTTTGGCATCAGTAGTAGCTATCATTGAGGTTTTACTTTATGCCAGACACTGTTCTAAGTGCTATATTACATAATTTAATAATAACAACACCTTTTTAAGCAGGTACTTTTTTTTTTTTAATACTTTCTGTTTTATGTATGAGAAAGCTAAAAGTTAAATGATCCCAAGTTTACACAGCCAGTAAGTAGTTGATTTGGAATGCACTTTAATTGTGGCAGAATACATACAACGTAAAATGTATCATTTTAACCATTTCTAAGTGTTCACTTCTGTGATACATGTACATTCACATTGTTGTTTAATTATCTCCACTATCCATCTTGGGAACTTTTTCATCTTCCCCAGCTGAAACTCCATACTCACCGCATACTAGCTTGCCATCTCCCTGCTCCCCACCTCACAGTTCCCAAACACGCCAGCAGCAACCACCTTTCTACTTCGTCTCTATGGGCTGCCTACTCTAGGAACCTTATATATGAGGAGTCATACAATGTTTGTCTTTTTGTGACTGGCTTATTTCACTTACTGTAATGTCTTCAGTGTACATCCATGTTGTAGCATGTGTCAGGATTTTCCTTTTTAAGGCCGAAGTTTGTGCCAGCATTCATCCTTTGGTGGACATTTTGTTGCTTCTACCTTTTGGCTGTCGTGAGTAGTGCTGCTGTGTATCAGTGTACAATATCTCTCCGACTCTGTGCCTTTAATCCTTTTGGGTGTATGTATACCCAGAAGTGGAACTACTGGATCATATGGTAGTTCTCTTTTTGATTTTTTGAAAAATTGACATACTGTTTTTCACAGTACTTGCTCCATTTTGCATAACCATCAGCAGTACACAAGGCTCCCAGCTTCCTTACATACCCTCCAACACTTTTTTTCATTTTCTTTTCTTTTCCTTCTCTTTTAAAAAAATAACTCCGCCTTAATGGATGTGAAGTAGTATTCATTGTGGTTTTGATCCGCATTTCTCTAAATGACTAGTGTCTTTGGAAACATAAAGTCGCAAAATCTGAATCCTTTGCAGATATTTAAATTGCTTTTTTGTTGTTGTTGTTGAGTCAGTTTTTTAAAAATATATTTTGGATATTAATGCCTTATCAGCTATATGATTTGCAAATATTTTCTCTCATTTGGTTGGGTTGACTTTTCACTCTGTTCATAGTATCCCTTGATATGCAAAAGTTTTTAATTTTGGTGTAGTCCATTTGTTTTCTTTTGATGCCTGTGTTTTTGGTGTCATATGTAAGAAACCACTGCTGAATCCACTGTCATGAAGCTTCCCTACTTTTTAAATCTAAGAGGTTTATGTCTGTCTCTGTCTGTGCCTCCTGTCTCTGTGTCAGTTTGCATCTGCCTCAGTTTTTTCTATATATTTATAAATTATTGGAGTTTATATATGTGTTTTGTCTCTTGCTTTGTTTCTTTTTCATTGTTTTGAACTGTTTGAAAGTATTATAAAAAATAATGGCATTTATCTAAAGAAGTTTAATCCTATGATAAGTACTTCCCTTGAAGCTGGGCACATGAGTTTCCCGCCTTGTGCTCTGCGTTTGGAAATACCTTTCTTGAATTTTTCTGTAAGTCCCTCCAGTCCCACCTCTCCTCTCTGCTTACGTACCTAAAAGGCAGCGTGCCCCAATTGCTTTTTTTTAGGCATTTCATGTTGAGAATTATAGTAAATTTTCTAATTACATTGAGAATAGAAGCTTTATTTTGCTGATGTTATTGTTTACCAATGTACACTGTATTTTCCTTCTGAGTTTTTCTTATGTTTATTTTTATATATTCCTTTAACTGGTTAGTATGAACATGATTGAAAGTAAAAGTCACTCAGTCGTGTCCAACACTTTGTGACCCCATGGACTATACAATCCATGAAATTCTCCAGGCCAGAGTACTGGAGTGGGTAGCCTTTCCCTTCTCCAGGGGATCTTCCCGATCCAGGAATTGAACTGGGGTCTCCTGCATTGCAGGTGGATTATGATTAGTGTTATAGTTAGGAACATGATTAGTGTTATAGTTATTAATTACCTTTCTTCTCTTTCTCCAGTACTGAGTTGAAGCTCCTAGAGGAGGCAACCCTTTCAGTCTGCAGATCTTTAGGTAAGGAGGAAAAACGAGTGTGTGTGTGTGTGTGTGTGTGTGTGTGTAATGTGAGGCAGTTATTTTAAAATTTCTGTTAACAAATTTTGTTACTGCAATATGAATTGGATTAATGAAGTGATATATTTTTGATGATGATAATTATAATAGTACTAGTTATTCTTGGTGCTCACTGATGCCACTAGAGGGTACCATTCAGTTACCAGCAGTGAGACACATGGTTGCGTAATTTGCAGTCATGGTAATGGACTCTGCTAAGACATAGAGCTTGTTCTTTTTGCAAATTTTGAAATACTGAGAAAAGCCCCAAATATTGTTTGTTTTGTAGTTGCACGTATAGTTCCTAGAGAATATAGGATCACTCATCCTTTGCCAGTTGCAAAAGATGCTATTGTTGGTTATGTTAACTAGAAGAATTATTACTCATTAATAGGAAAATATATTTGGAAGCTCCTCAAATTAGTAATAACAACCTTGTGTTAATGGTAAAGTGCCTGAGCTCTGAAATTATTTTATGGTCTTAATTATAACTCTGCTACTTAAGTATTAGCTGAGCTTTAATTTCTTAATCTAAATTGCAGAATTTTCATGAGGAAAAGTCAGATAACATGAAATATCCAGTACAGTGCCTAGCATTTGTCATTATTCATTATTTCTGTCAATAAATGTTACCTTCTTTGGACCTCATTTCTCAAATACTTTACTTTCGAATTGGTAACAATTGGAAAGAAATGTATGCCTTAAAAAATGTGGATAATTATAGTTACATTTCATTGTTGCTTTGAAAATTAGAGATAATATATCTGTGAAACAAGTGGTGTACAAGAGCTTAGTGAGTGATGACAAGCTTGTTTTTAAATCAAGCTTATGGATATGCTCCATGTAAGCTAACTCCCATTTAACTTACTCTGCCACAAACAGTCTTTGATGAAATATTTTTGCTTTTAAAAACAAATTATGTTGGTAATGATAGAGGTGTTATTATAATAGTTGCCTTGAATTTTTTCTTCAGTAATAACCATAGATTTTGAGAATTTTGTACTAAATAGAGCTGACTTTCAAAAACCTGTGTGACAGTTTGCTGAAAATTAATTTTGTGTAACAATGATATCAATGCAGTTATTATGATATAGTTTTTAAGTGACCTTGGGGTTTTTACAAAAATAGCATTTTTAAATTGGGAATAATACTTATTAATACAATGTGGAAAGCATACTAAAATGTAAAAAAGGCAGTATTTGTTCATATTCCACAACCTTTGCAAAGCTGTTGTTAATATTTTGCCTTCTGTTATTTCTTCTTTGGATAAACATTTACATACATATTAAATACACTATTTCAATCTGTGTTTTTCACTTGGTATTATATATTTAAGTATGTCATTCTGTATTTAAAACCACTTTGGAGAAGAGCAAAAAAAAAAAAAAATCACTGCTAATCTTTTGTGATAAGATCAAAATCTTAGCAGAGTATTCTGTGTCTTGATTTATAGGCACAGTTTTATGTAAGTGATTATTTATATGTTATTTTCACTTAGCAGTACTCAGGAGCTTCTTTTTATGTCAATAGATATAAATGCGTATAGATTTATTTAAGGGTTTTGTGGGTATATGACAATTCTCTTTTATTTTTTGGTCTGAAAATGTTTTCATTTTTCCTTTACTTTTGGAAGATAGGTGTGCTGGGTGTAGAATTCTAGGTTGGCGGAAATTCTTTCCATACTTTAAGGACACCATTCTGTTATTTTTCTGGTTGGTCGCATTTTGTTGAGATTAAAGCTGTCAGTGTTAGTGCTGTTCTTTTGGGGGAAAAAAAAAGGTTTTTTCCTTCTGGATACTTTTGTGTTTTTCTTTTTTAATCCTTTGGTTTTCAGCATCTTAGAACGTGCTCAGGAGTATCTTTCCTTCCTTCCTTCTTCCCTTTGTACCTTTTTCCTTCCTCTTTCCTCCCTCTTCCCTGCTTGTTAGATCTGTGGTTTCATGTCTTTCATCAATTTTGGAAAATTCAGAGCCATTGTTGGTTTATATTAATACATTATTTCTGTCCTGTTCTGTCTTTTCTTTCCTTCAAGGGTCTCTGTTATACTTCTGTTAACATTTTCACTATGTCCCATATATTTGTTAGGCTCTTTTTTTTTTTTTTTTTTTGTATTTTACTTTTTTCTCTCTCTGACCTTCCATAGGATATTTTCTATTAATCTGTCCTTAGTTTATTAATCTTTTTTTCTGTTAAACCCATCTATTGAGATTTCTAAAATGAAAGTTAAATTTTAGAATGGCTTTAGATTTATAGAAAAGTTGCAAAACCATGTAGAGAGTTCCCATATAACCCTCATCAGTTTCCTCTGTTGTCAACAACTTACATTTATATGATATATTTGTCCCAACTAAAGAGTTAACATTGGTACATTACTATTATCTAATCTTGACCCTTTATTCAGATTTCACTAGTTTTCCCACATGTCCTTTTTCTTTTTCAAGATGTTGCATTGCATTTAGTCATCAAATCTCCTTAACCTCCTCTGGTCTCAAACTTTCCTCATTTTTAATGACTTTTAAGAGTTTTGAGAAATGCTGGTAGAGTATTTCCAGAATGTCCTTCTATTTGTTTGATGTTATTCTCGTGGCTAGATGGGACTTACAGGTTTGTAGGCATCACAGAGGTGATGTGCTGATCTCAACACATCATATCAGGGGTATATGCATGAGTTTCACTGATGATGTTGACCTTGATTATGTGGCCAGTGTTGTGTTTGTCCATTTTCTCCACTGTAAAGTTGTGTCCCTTGTTCTCTGTTGCTTTCGTTTTGAAGGACAGTTTTTCTAGATACAGAGTTCTTGGTTGGCATTTATTTTCTCTCATCCCTATGACTAGGTTATTCCATTGCCTTTTGGCCTCTTTTCAGATGGAAAGTCTGCTGTTTAATTGTATTGTAGTTCTCTTGTAAATAAGTCATTTTTTTTGTTGTTGTTGTTGTTAATTGCTGTCAAGATTTTGCCTTAACTTTGACAAAATTTTGAAATTTAT
The DNA here is from genome assembly GCF_019923935.1 of Bubalus bubalis. NCBI lineage: Eukaryota > Metazoa > Chordata > Mammalia > Artiodactyla > Bovidae > Bubalus > Bubalus bubalis. The sequence goes on from NC_059178.1 coordinate 13,105,305, forward strand.
TCTTTATTCTATTTGGGGTTTTACTTAGATACATAGATTAATGTTTTTTTTTTTTTATCAATTTGGGGCTGTTTGGGGCCATTATTTTTGTTGGGCTTTTTGTATTCATCTTTATTATTTATCCCCTGGATCTACACATGAGGCGCTCTGGGTCCAAGACAAATTTCTTTACCTCATAGTGAATTTTAAGTGGATTCCTGTTTGTTTCCCCCTAGTTCTTACCTGTTAGGATAGTACTGTGAGAGCCAAGGCAGTTGTTTTATGTAAGGAGCTGAAGATTGCTCTGTGTTCACTTTGTTTACTTCTTACCAGTTGTTTTTTGTGACTTGTTACCTTTGAATCTGTATAGCAAGGTATCAGGTGAGACGATTAGCGTTGAGTGTTCTGGTTGGAGTAGACAAAAGTACTTTTAGCTGTTAGGCCTGCTAATGATCCAACAAATAAAACTTTTGTTCAGTTCTATAGAATTTGTATTTTGTTAAAGGGTTTCCTGTTTTTTGGGGTGGAAAAGGACTGTCCTCATTCAGCATTTTTCCTGAGCATTGATTTTTGTGTATTTCTTCATGGGTGTTTTAATTCCTTATTTTGAAAAAAATTCACACCCATACAAAGGCAGACAGAGAATAATAAAATGACCTCCCATATGTTCATCTCCCAGTTCCAGTCATTTTCAACTCATGGCCAGTCTTGTTTCATCTGTTGTTCAGTTGCCTAGTCATGTCCGACTCTTTGCAACCTGTGGACTGCAGCATGCCAGGCCTCCCTGTCCCTCACCATCTCCTGGAGTTTGCCCAAGTTTGTGTTCATTGCATCAGTGATGCCATCCAACCATCTCATCCTCTGACGCCCTCTTCCCCTTATGCCCTTGATCTTTCCCATCATCAGGGACTTTTCCAGTGAGTCATCTGTTCATATCAGATAACTGAAATACTGGAGCTTCAGCATCAGTCCTTCCAGTGAATATTCAGGGTTGATCTCCCTTAAGATTGACTGGTTTGATCTTGCTGTCCAGAGAACTTTCATGAGTCTTCTCCAGCACCACACTTTGAAGGCATCATCTATATCTCTCACTTATTTATTGACATATAAACATGTGTAGAAAAGTGCACAAATTTAAAAAGTGTATATGAATCCAAAAACATATCCTCACATAATTAATTTGGCACAAACCTTAAGCATTATATTTTTCATCCATAGGTATTGTGGTATGTATATCATAGTAATGAGTTTTTAAAGGAAAAAATACCATTATCTACTACAAACAAATTTTTAGTATCATAAAACATCCAGTGACTGTTCAGATTTTTATTTGTCTCAGTTTGTTTGAATCAGGAGCCAAATAAAGTACACACATTATTATTAGTTAATATGTCTGTACAATTCTTTTTCATAGCTAATTCCTCCTGAATTTGTCTTTCCCTCCCCCCCTCAATTTTTTCTTATTGAAGAAAGTGGATAGTAAGAGTTTTCCACAGTGAGATTTTGTTGATTGCATCTTCATAGATGTTAACATGTCTCTGTCCTCTGTGTTTTCGGTATATTGGTTATTGGACCTTGGGCATCCATTGGGTATTCCCAATGGGAATAGGTATTTTAGTGAGATTATTATCATTATCTGAGTATTACCTAGACTTTGCTTGAACTCCTGTGGACACAGAGAATTCCTTTTTCACACAGTCATTTTAGTTAACGGATTCAAGCTCTAGAGTCAAATTAGTTTTCTATTAAGTATTATCATTATCTGAATTTTATAGGTGAAGAAACTGAGGTACAGAGAGGTTAAAGAAGTTGACAGGTGTCACACAGCTAGTCAAGTGGTGGAGTTGAGCTTTGAACACTTTCTGTAGTCTAGTTCCACATGCTTTTCTGCCTTCCTGTCAGATATGCCCTGTTCTTACTCTGGCTCCTGAAGCTCCAGAGCTCAGGCTTTAGGGGCATGGGCTTCAGTAGTTGCCGCACGCCGTCTCAGGAGCTGCAGTGTGCAGGCTGAATTGCTCTGAGGCATGTGGAATCTTCCGGGACTTTTAAGCTAAACCCAGAGCTTAAAGTAGGAAATTTTTGATTCAGAGTGAAACTCTAATGATATCTAATCACATGCCTATTCTGGATTATGAAAGCTGGATAAAACCTTCCCTAACTTAGTTGCCCCTTGGTACTCAATAGTGGAGTTCTCCACCCAGCAGCAGTGGGCATCACCTGGGAGACTGTCACAGATGCAGAGTCACTCCACACATGTGGAATCAGAATATAAACTTTAATGAGGATGCTGTGTGATTTAAATGCATGTTGAACTTTGAGAAGCACTGTCAACTTCAGTAGTGTAGGGTGGCCATGGGATTCTGCACTTCCAACAAGCTCCCAGGTAAATGCTGTTGCAGCTAGTCCATGAACCACACTTGAATTAGCAAGGTGCTACACATTTATCATAATGAGAACATTATGCAGTTATTTGGGTCTGCTCTCAAGCTGTGTGCGATAAGAACACATACCCAGTAGATAGACCTGGGCTAATTGGACAGTTATTGAGCACTAAACAGGTGTGCTCTAATGGTGTACTTATTCCCATGTACATCTTTTCTTTACAGTTTTGAGTTCTGAGATAACTTTTCTCCTATAGTTTCTGTCATTTTCACTTGTAAATGATTTTTTGCTGTTTAGAATTAAGACCAAGCAGCAATGTCTCTCATTGCTAATTCCCCCAGTTAGATTTGAAATTGACAATAAGCTTGGTCCCTGAGCAACTTCAATTTGACATTTGGTTTTAGAAATGTTATGATGTGTCCACTTTGATTTCAGTTCTTAACTTTAACTTTTTAAAACCTTTTCTTCTCTTGCAGTTGAAAATAATCCTCGAACAGGAAACCTTGGTGCACTAATTAAGGTCTTCCTTTCTAGAACCAAAGAACTAAAACTTTCAGCAGAATGTCAGAAGTAAGCTGGCTGCTCTCTCTAAATTTAATTTATATTTAACAGTATGACAATTATTCACTTATTGGTAGAAATAGGTTATGGTCTTTTGAAAGCTATAAAGGAATTATTCTCAGTATTCAGGGAAAAAGTAAAAGAGGTTTTAATTAACTGTCCAAGTCATTAAGGTGAGATAATAAATTCTTGAATCTGATTTTAGTTAGCATTTTAGACAGTCTTTAGAAATATATTCTTTAAGAAGATTAATTGTGTAATTATTATTAAAAAGTTAATTTTTTCATATTTTCACTGCTGGATTAGTTTAATGACTTAGTGTATTATTTCATTCTACATTTGTGTCCTTTATTTCTTACATATTAGATGAATGAAGGTTCAGATTAGACATTATGGTTTTATATTTATATAGTGGAAGGTTCACCTTTTATGCACTCAAGAATTTTTTGAAACTATTTTTGGATGATAGTATCTTAAAAGATTGCTCATTTCCCTGTTTCCAAACAATTTATGTTGAATTCAATTAAAATTGTTCTGAGTCCATGATTATTAATACAAATAGCAGGTATACAAATACTGTACAACTGGTGATGCCCCATTTAAAATTCGGTTGTGTATTTGCATGCATTTTCTTTGTTATTGTATTTTTTATTTTTTCTGTTTTTAGTTTAGTTTTGTTTGAATTGCTTGTATATGGGACAACTATAATGTTAAGAACAAAGAGCAGTCATGCCTAAAGGAAAAAGTTTTTCTAAATTGACTCATTGTGTAAAATACAGAATAAAGTATGAGGTAAACTGTAGTAGATGTCATTGGCCCAGTGTCATAAATCATGGGCCATAAAGAAAGATATGGACATTATTCTAATATTACAAGCAAAATGAGAAATCATGGACTAGAAATAAATGGATTGTGCTCATGATTAAACACTGATTTTTGTGTGATTTGTTCTTTCCTTTCTAGCCACATCTTCATCTGGCAGACACACAATGCTTTGTTTATTATTTGCTGTTTGCTGAAAGTGTTCATTTGTGAGATGTCAGAGGAAGAGTTACAACTTCATTTTACTTATGAAGAAAAATCTCCTGGCAGTTACAGTAAGTCTTGCCTTAGATGACGTTCTGGGGGTAGCATGTGTAACATAAGGATAGAATTTGAAAAATAAAAACACAATTTTGAAAATTCTACTTTTCCTCATAATTTTCATTTTTAAATGACCTGACACCATTCCTATTTCTTTGCCTATATTAATTTAAGCTAGCTGAGACTCATAGATTTTTTTTCTTTTTTTTTTTGTTTTAAATCAGGAAGCTGGTAGGATTGAGACTTTTATTTATTTTGACTTCTGTATATATCACAGATATTTCTTTTTTTAGGAAGCAAATGTTAATTTAAATGCCATTACTGGGCTTCCCAGGTGGCATAGTGGTAAAGAATCCTCTTGCCAAGGCAGGAGACACAGGTTTTGTTCCCTGGGTCAGGAAGATCCCCAGGAGGAGGAAATGGCAACCGCTTCAGTATTCTTGCCTGGAGACTCCCATGGACAGAGGAACCTAGCGGGCTGCAGTCCTTGGAGGAGGGTGGCAAGGAGTCAGACCTGACTGAGTGACTGAGCATGTGTGCATGTACAGTAGGCTAGTACGTTATTAAGGGAGACAACCAATCAGAATTACAGACTTCATAAATGTTAAAAGTTACTTTCGTGGGACATAACAGTCTCTGAGTCTGGATATATTTGGGACTCCTTGATCAGAAATAACAATTTTATTTTATTTTGCTTTTATTCATCATTTATTCTTTCACATCAACCTACATACAAATATTCAATGGCAAGAATGTGACAGGACCTCATTAAGAGCACAGTAAAATATAAACAAAAAATGTGGAAGCTCAAGCTTTATTTTTTTTTAAAGAAGTAACAAATAATTCTAAGTTATAATAAATGCTACAAAGAAACCCACATTTGATATGAAGACAGAAAATAATAGATCGGAAATAAGATTTTTCATTCTTCTTGACTACAGTAATCTTTTGTTCTTTAAGAAATAACATTTTAAAGGATAGTTTTATGATGCCAAAGTATATTGTCTTTTTCTGAAGTTATAGGAAGAGTTTATAATTTTCTCCTGATATTGGTGAGAATTTTTTTTTCCTCAGTAGTTAGGAGGGCCTATAATTTTCAGGATCAACTGCTGGTGTTTCATTTCTTAGCATTAAAACTTATAATCTGGAAAATAATGAGATTATTAACAAATGAAATACAAGGAATGCAGTTTTTAAAACTTTATATTTAATTGAAGGATAATAGCTCCACAGTATTGTGTTGGTTTCTACCAAACATCAGCAGGAATCAGCCATAGGCAGACCTGTGTCCCCTCCCTCTGGAACCTGCCTCCCACCTTCCTCGCTGTCCCACCCTTCTGGGCTATTACAGAGCCCTGGTTTGAGTTCCCTGAGTCACACAGCAAATTCCCATCGGCTGTCTGTTTTACATACGGTAATGTGTATGTTTCCATGTTAACTCTCTGTTACATCCTTCCCTCTCCTTCTCCTCCACACCTGTGTCTATAATTCTGTTCTCTATGTCTGTCTCCTTTGCTGCCCTGCAAATAGAAGGAATGTAGTTTTGCATCTACCTTTCATGTTTGCTTCTCTCTTTCTCAAGGCAAAGGCACTTTTGCTTCTGAGTTTCCTGGGTTCATTTTTTCAAAACATGTCTGCCTTCATTGGGCTTTCTTGCCCACATAGGGCTTTATACATTAATATATTTAATTTACTACTTTGATTATCAGCCTTCTATATTTGTTAAATATATACTGGTGTTTAAATGATTAGAGCTTTTAATGGGGATTGTGCCTTGCATGTGTTAGTTTTGTTAATGTTAGGCTTTGTCTTTGTGGTCCCAACTGTGCCAAATGTAGTTCTGTTAGTGAATTGCGTTCCTTTCCAGGAAGTTCTGTCAACATTAATGGAGTGAATGTTTATCCCCACTGAGCCTGAGAGCATAGTCCAGCCATTACCTGCAAACCCAAAACTTTGTTTTGCGTTATGTGAGAAGAATTAGGGAAATGTTGTGCTTTGTTTAATATAATATCATTTTTATTTTAATATAAAAGCATTTATTCATGATTTACCATTGAGAAGATTGATGTGCTTGAGAGATACAGTGTACACTTTTGGTCACCCTTGCTGTACTCCCTACTCACATCCATGCTTGAGAACCATAGTTTTGTTGTACATCCCACATGGCTTCATGTCAAGTCAGGGCAGGTGACACTCCTTAATCACGGCCACTTTATCACGATGGTTGTCTCACTGAAGGAGCCGTCCGTGAGGGCGGGTAGTTGATGGTTCTGTGTGTTGACAGACTGTCCTTTTCCTTTATTTGCTTAGCAGTTCAGGAGATTATAATGCTCTTTTGTTCTTTTCATTTGCAGCTGAGCTGCTGTTTGTCCACCAGCTTAAGTCCAGTGGACATCTTCTTAAGGTTAAAGACTTTCTGTTTTTGGCATATGTAAAATTATTTTCATCTTAGCTTTAGGTTGTTCGTTTGAGACTCCTTATCACTACTGTAAGTCTTAGTGACATTGATATTTTCTGTCAGTGTCTTTTTACAGTTTATAAAGGTATGATACAATTAAATGATTGCACAGACACTATTGAATGGAAAAAAATGGAACCTCACTGTACGGTAGCTGAAAATATTCATTGATTAGCCAGTGTATGAATATTTGACTTAGTTGTGTGAAAGACTGTTCAAGAATAGATAAATATACAATGGTAAGGATTCTTTGAAGGTTAAATTGACAAATGTAGAGGACTGTCTGCAAACAACTGAACAAATCATCTGAGGCCTTTTAGGGTTGTTGGGTTATTGTAGCATACTGCATTTTTTTGTTTATCCCAATTCACTGCAATATTGCCATCATCAGATGGGTATTACTGCCATATTCAGTGAGGCTGTCTTTATGAGGGTTAAGTGACTCTCAGTATGCTTTCAGTCTATAATTGAAATATGTGAAGATTTAATATTTGAACATTTTCCTGTGGGCTCTGTATGAAGTGGTAGTAGATTGTTTGCTGGAGGGAATTTGTATCATTATGCAAAGATAGCTCTTTCCATGATTCCATGCTTTCAGGAATAAAGGGACAAAACCAGCCCTAGGCAAAACTGTGAAGTACTACAAAATTGTCTGCATTCTCCCTTTGCTTTCAGTGCAAGTTTTTCTTTCCTCAGTGTCGGTATTATGTCCTGTTCTTGCTGACACAATAACTGATATTTTATATTTTGTATGCATAAAGTCAATATTTTAAGTCCTTGGGGACCTAAATCTGTTGCTGGTTTCTTTAAGCATTTACAGTGGCTTGTTTCCTTAAGTCTTTGATAATGCTGACTGTGAACTTCTATTTGTTTGATCTTAATCTAAGGCCCCAAGTAAGAGAGGGATTTGCATTTGCTTCTAAAGGGACCCAGAGACCGCAGCACCGACCACTTTAGTCTCCCTTAGCAGTTCTTGGCTTAATGGGGCTGTCAAGTTCAGTGTCCCAGTGGCCAGGCTGAAGGCTTAGGTCTCCCAGTAGCTGGCTTCATCCTCAGGGACACCCTGTCCTTAAGAGTTTGCTTCTTGCTCAGTGTTTTACTTCAGATTCAAGCCACAGAGTGTTCACTTGTGGTTATTCTTTTTGGTTATGGTGCTGGGGTCCTTGGGAGATTTCCTTTACTTTCTGGAAGCCCATTAGTGCACTGAAGAGTTTATTTTAGCCAAGAACTCATTATTTTTGTACAGGAGGGCTCTTTGGAGTAACCACTCCACAGTACTGCTGCCAGTGGAAGGCAATTATAGTTTCTTACAAAGTTTAAAACGAATTTTTCAAATGAAGGAAGATATTGGATATTGAGAGACTGAAGATAGAAGCAAAAAAGAGGCAGCCTTGGCAGGGAGAGCTGGGTAGAGCAGGGGCTGTGGGCTTGAGGGGCCTGAGAACCAGTTAGCACAGCTCTGTGCAGATTAGAAAAGAGACTTGTCAAGTCCAGGTAAAAGGCTTGCTTGAGTACGTTTTATTGGCACAGAGTAGTTCAATATATATATGTTAAAATTTTTTTTTCATTTATTATTTTTTATTGGCATCTAATTGCTCTACAATATTGTGTCAGTTTCTGCTGTACAACAAAGTGAATCAGCTATATGTGTACATATGTCCCCTCCCTCTTGAGCCTTCCTCCCTTCCCCCATATTTATTTTTTAAAATTATTTATTTTGTAGGACTTGCTCTCAAGCATAGTGGATTAAATATACATGATCATCTTTGCTCTCTCCTGAAACCCCCAGAAAAGATAAGTAAAGGAATTTTGAACAAGTTATAAATTTATTAGGTTAAAGACAAAGAGGGGGAGACAGTGTTAATCACAGTTTGCAAGTTGGAAAACTGAGTGATGCTGAGCTAAACTGACCACTGAAAGCTGGGAGCTAAATGCCTTCAGGGTTGGAGAATTCTGGAAATAAGCCAGTTCTTGCCACAGAACTCTGGAGAGGTTTAGGAATTGGAAGTGCCAGGTGTCTCCAAAGGCAGACAAGCAAGGGGATTGACTGGAAGGTCTCTACTCTTGTGACGTGCTTCGTGGGACCACCCCTTTCCCAGTTTAATACTGAAATCTGTTCTCTATAGAGGCTGGACCAGCGGGGCCTCCCTGTATAAGTTCTCGGACACGGTGGAGGCAGTGGTGTAGGGAGAACAGGGTTGGGAGAAGAGGCTACATGTAAGAGTAAGGCGTCTTGACTTGGCTTCTAGAATGCTGACACTGGGGTTTTACCCACCCCACTTCCTTTCCTGCCATAAGTGGATACTCTTCTGAATAAATGAACCAAAAAACAGGGAAAGACTCAGAGAAACTGACATTTGGGTGCCCTTCTGTGAAGCATCTCAGAGCCCTCTGCTGGCAGCCCCCGCGTGGCAGGCTGTGCCTCTGCACCTGGAGCTTTTGGCAGTGGGAGCCAAGGATCCCATACAGGTGAGAAAACTTACGATTTGTGAGAGACCAAAACGAACAAGAAAAAATTATATGAGATGGAAATTTACGGAAAAAAAGTCTGTAATCACACCTCTGGAACACAACCACTTTCCTTCACATTCACGTCTGGCTTAAAACTGTTTTGAAGCTCTTTGGAATTACCTTCCAAATCTGAGGTGTGTTTGGAGGTGCTTAGGCTCCCACGATGGCGGCCTTTACTGCTCTTTTTCCGTTTGCTCTGGTCCCTTACACCTGGGGCCGATAAACCAGAAATTGTGTTGGGGGCACACAGTTGTGTTGAGTGATATGTATTTTATTTTTGTTTTAACATAAAACTTCATAGTTTAATCTCATTAGTTATGGATAAATAATACAAAAAAACCCCCACAATAGTTGAAAAATGTGGCTCAGAGAAAAAAGAAAGTGTAGATTTAGCATAGATTTATTCTTTTAAAATATTCAGCTTATAAGATTTATAATCTGACTTTTCAGAAAAATAAAGTGTTTCTAGGAATTCTTGACTTGTTTTTGGTCATATAATAGGTGAGAGTGTGATTCATGGTATTTCTTTCTCTCCCCTTCTTTTATGTAATCGGTGGAATAGAATGAATTAAATTTTACTAACAGCACATTTTATGATGAAATCTCATAGACTGTATTATCCTTGAGGGTAAACAGAAGCATTTCTGTTTGACCACAGTAATAGCACTCAACCAGAATTATTGCAGATTTTATTGGAATGGGTAGGACACAGGTTTATAAATATTGTAATGCATGGAAATGTAGACCAGTTTTATTTTTAGAGAACAGTGAATCCATTTGCTTTTCCTTAACTGATTTATGGAGGCATGTTTGATTTTGCTAATTAGAAGCTTAAGTATGATTTTTAACACTTTAGGATAATGCCAGTATTAGCTTTACAACTAAAATAGACAGTAACCTAGACCCGCAGAAAAACCATGATTTTTCTGAGTATGAGTTTGTAATAAGTGTAATCTAGCTATGTGTCTTCATTTTAAGAGTCTTTTGCTCTGAACTTTCAAGTCCTCTTTGGAGTGCGGCTCTGTTAATTCTCAAGTTTTAAGTACCTGTATTAGCACAGTGTTGGGCAGCATTGAGAAACTGACAGTTTGACTTTTAAATTAATTAATTAATTTATTTTCGGCTGTGCTGAGTCTTCGTTGCTGCATGGACTTTTCTCTAGTTGCAGAGAGTGGGGGCTACTCTTTAGTCTCGGTGCAGAGGCTTCTCACTGCAGTGGCTTCCCTTGTTGCGGACTCCAGGGCACATGGCTTCAGTTGTTGTGGCACGTGGGCTCAGCAGTTGTGGCTCATGGACTCCAGAGCACAGGCTTAATAGCTGTGGTGTATCTTCCCGGATCAGGGATTGAACCGGTGTCTCCTGCATTGGCAGCAGATTCTTTACCACTGAGTCACCAGGGAAGCCCTAGTTTGACTTTCTGAATGTAAAGAAAACAGCAGCCATTTGCTCTCTGTCTTTTAATATTCCTTTCAGTAACAACGTGTAACCTGATTTAAGTGACCCGTATGTTTCTTTTTTCTGGTTGCTGCTTAGTTTTCTATCAGTGATATTTTTTCCCCTTCCTTGAGTAAGTGCTGTAAAAATTTTTCTTTTCTCCCTTTCTTCCACACCTGCCATCCTTCTGACTCTGATGGGAGGCATTTTATCATGACAATGTTTTATCATCTCTGGTTCTCTCCCTAAGGTCAAAATGAGACAGTTGAGTCTTCTGTATGATACCGAATGGGTGCCAAACAGAAAGCACTAACAGGGACCAACCACAGCTTAGTTTCAGGTATAGATTATTAGAGCTGTGAAGTGACGTGAAAGTCTCTCAGTCGTGTCCAACTCTTTGCTACCCCATGGAATTTTCCTGACCAGAATACTGGAGTGGGTAGCCGTTCCCTTCTCAAGGGATCTTCCCAACCCGGGGATCGAACCCAGGTCTCCCACACTGCAGGAGGGTTCTTTATCAGCTGAGCCACAAAGGAAGCCCATTAGAGCTGTGAGTGACCAGAAATCTTGTCTTTCTCTATCTTTGCTTTCTCGTGTTTGTGCCTCCCTCTGCTGATACTCCTAGGGACTACTGAAGTGGCGTTTGGGCTTTAAAGTGGGAGAACCTCAAGGATGGGGTGAGGTTTCAGTGGCCTTGTTCTGCAAAATATTCTTAATAAAAGATTGTATTTATTCATTGTTTGAGATATTTAAGTCAAGGACTTGAGTATGTATTGATGGCTGTGTAGGATATCACCTTGATGTGTAAAATGATCTGTGGTATTTGCAGTCTCTTCCTTAATGTGGCTCAGAATACTCACCAGGGATTTGTAGGGTCTTCAGTGACACTTGGATTGGTTGACTGGATTTTTTTTTCTAGCTTTGTATAGAAATGGGTCTTTAAAAGTAATTTGTAAATTCCACCCCCACCCTCCCTTTGGAAGTCTGAATTTAGGTTAAATCTGAACTCTGCCACTTATTGTAGGTAAATAGCCTCTTTGAGCCTTGATCTGTGAAATGATGATGATACCTACTCCTTAAGAGTTATTGTTAGGATTAATGTGGGCTAGAGAGAATGGAATGTTTATGATTTAAAGTATTAAAATATTTGGCTGGAGCTATAGAGGCAATTTAAAACTCTTTAAGAGATTTAAAAAAGCACACACACAACTCTGGTTTGTAAAACTTCACAATACAGTAAACACATTCAAATCTCTGCAAAGTCCTTTACTTAGAGGACATCAATTTACTTTGTCATGGACCTGCAAACTGTAAGAAATGCATGAATGTGTTACTGTAATTTTTGGCAGGTGAGTTTTATATTTACTTGCTTTTAATTGAAACTAAGGAAGATGTTTGGCCTCATATGGAAGCTGAGTGATAAATGATGCGTGGAAAATAAGGCAGTATGAGTGACTTGCTTAATGTAAAGCCTGATAAGCAGTCAAATCTTATCATTCTTCACTTGCCTTGCAATTATTTGCTTCTAGAGTAACCCCAGAAATAAGAATATAGTATTATACAAGAATGTTTTTGTTTTAGTAAATGGAAATTGTCAGAAATTTCACTTGGAATTTGCTTATTCTTATCTTTAGTTTTGTTAGAACTTTGGCCTTGAAATGCTATGTTTTACTTGTATGAGATGGATTTATCAACATTATTTTCATTAGGATTACATTGATAACGAAGCTGTGAATGTACTCCTTAGTTAACTGGCTGTTAACTTGACTGAAGTCATGATTTGGATAGCACATGGATCCAAAGAGAGGTCTTTGTCACCATTTTAAAATTTGAAATTTAGATGTGTTTACATTCCTGGAGGGAAAAAAAAAATCCAATTAGGTGCCATCTGTGGGTCCTGAGCACTTGTTCCCTCACCTCTGTAATTAAAAAACTTGTGCAGGCTGCTTGGCTAAACCAGGGGTATGTTAGTAAACTGGTCAACTTATTTGGTCTAAAATGTTCTTTAGGAAATCAGTGAGTGATTCTGAAGGTTACTGGGTCTGGGTCACCACGTTCTCTAGGGTAAGGCATGGAATGACAGTTCAGCAAATACATACTGAGTATATATTATTAATACTTGCCACAAACCACTTGTTGGAATAGGTTATTAACTCGCATGGGTCATGTTGGACAGCTCTGGAGGAGAAAGATTGAGTTGGCTCTGACTTTCTTCCACTTGTTGAGCTAAGTGGTAGTGACCTACTGCTTCTAGAGTGAGACTTAACGTGGTTATTGAACTTGAGTCTTGCTGTGTATTCTTTTTAGCATTGATTGATGTCTTCAGTATGATTTAATATTCTCTTCAAGCTTTGCACTGACCTCTCAGAGGGCTGCTGTGCCAGTTACTTCTATTTATGGCAAGGCAGGAAGGAATTTCTTCAAACTGAATACCAGGTGATATTGTGGTCTAGAAAAAAGAATTGCTAAACTTCTCTTTGAGATGCCAAGTGCTTTGATGTTTTAGAAGCAACTGCTAAATTTGGACTTGGACACCTGTATTCAGTTCAGTGAACATGTATTGAGTGTACATTATGTGCCAAACTCTTCGTCTGTTTCTCTTTTTCCCGTAAGAGGGTCAAACTCCAGTGCATGTATATGTGCTTGCAAAGTTGCTTCACTTGTGTCCGACTCTTTGCGACCCTTCGGACTGTAGCCCACCAACCAAGTTTCTTTGTCCATGGGATTCTCCAGGAATACTGGAGTGGGTTGCTATGCCCTCCTCCAGGGGATCTTCCTGACCCAGGGATTGAACCCTTGTCTCTGGCATCTGCCTGCACTGACAGGCAGGTTCTTTACCACTAGTGCCACCTGGGAAGCCCCAAAGTCCAATAGGGGCCTGCAGGGGCCTGCTTTACTTGTAGTCAAAAGCTCTGGGATAATGCAGCCAGCATTTACAATAACAGACTGATGCACAAGGCATAGATGCTGTGCAGATGATTGTTTTAATTTAGGGTGAGCAAGAGAGTTGGGTGTGTGCCAGTGTTGAAGGGTATTCTGAGGAAGTGGATACTGGGAGTGAAATGAAAAAGTAGTGGGTTAGAAAGAAGTCATAGAAACTGAGGGAAGAAAGAATTTCGTAGATATAGGTGTCAGTACTGGAAAATCTCATGGATGGAGGAGCCTGATAGGCTGCAGTCCATGGGGTCGCTAAGAGTTGGACACGACTAAGCGACTTCACTTTCACTTTTCACTTTCATGCATTGGAGAAGGAAATGGCAACCCACTCCAGTGTTCTTGCCTGGAGAATCCCAGGGACAGGGGAGCCTGGTGGGCTGCCGTCTATGGGGTCACACAGAGTCGGACACAACTGAAGTGACTTAGCAGCAGCAGCAGCAGCGTCCAAAGCTGGGAGCCACATGTGATCCTGATGGACTTCATAAGTTAGAAAGTCACTTAGGTTTGAGAAGTTTGGGACATAGGAGCATTTCTGTTGCAAGAGTAGTTTGCAACCAACCTTTGCTGCTTACTTTGTGACTTGGGAAAGCCATTTTGACTTTGGCTCTTTGTAAAGAGGTGTTTAGACTCTCAGTGGGTTCCAATCTATAATCAGTGGGGCTCCATGAGTTCAGAGAAGGCACTTCTGGGTCTGCAAGGAGATCAAGGTTAAGGTCAGATTTTCATTGGGCAAAGAAGTGCAGGTAGTCTATTTCTGATTTAAAACAGCTGGAGCAGCTTGAGTTTTTATTTTATATACTTTGACTTCAGTATAACTTTTATTTGAAAAGACATAGTACAGTATAAGAAATTTGAAAACCGCTGGTCTATTGAAGTCATAGTTGCCTTCAGACATTAAAACCAATATAATTAATAGCTGGCATTCAAAATTCCTCTACTAGATGAAGATTATAATAGATGTTAACTTGCTCAGCGTATAGATTTTATTCAGAGGGCAACTTAGTATCTGAGTTTCTGTAATAATGATTATTCTCATTAGAAATGAAAACTGAACTTCCAAACAACTGAATTCTACTTTATACTTTGTTAAAAAAATTTTTTTATATGTCTCACCAGGTTCTGACTCAGAAGATCTTTTGGAAGAATTGCTCTGCTGTTTGATGCAGTTAATCACTGATATTCCACTCTTGTAAGTTCTGGCTAAGCCAGGATTACTTTTTTCTTCTTAGTGTATTGAAGATGCTAATTGATCGTGTTGAAGAGTTTGTGGGTTGTAGTACTTTCATGTATCACTTTTATGTATGCCTCCGTGTACATCCATGGGCTTCTTGCTGTCTTGCGTGATAATAGTTAGACTTTGGTGACCCGTCATCAACACACGAATTTTATGTTGTTGAGGGGAAAATAAACTCTTTAGCAACGTGAAGCATATTATAAGCACAGAATTAATCTATTAATTCTAGGGTTAATTAAATTTAATTAATCTAGAGTTTGAGAGAAAAGCAGTATGAATCTGATACATACATGGTAGATATAGCTCTTTGTCCATCCATTATTTATTCTTCCCTTCTTCCTTGCTTCTGGATTTTATATCTGGCCTCTTTTGGAGAGGTTGGATTTCTATTTCTAGCTTCTCTTGAAGCTGGATGTGGTCAGTGAGATGTAGGGGGAAGTCCTCCAGTGAAACTTACAGGCACAGCTCTTTACGGGGACCTGACTCACCTAAGAGACATATTTATATTTTCATCTGTGAGAGCCCACTGTCCTATTCACCAGAGTGTGGGCAAGATCTCCTTAGAGTTGTGTTGGACATCTTGGCACCATGAACTAAGAGACTTACAGCAAAGTCTGCTTTGAGGGCATTGAGCTGCTGAACCAAAGTTCAACCACTACCTCTACTACTACAAAGATCTACCACTACCCCCTTCCTGCCCCCACCCCTGGAGTTCTCATGTAAGAAAAATAGACCTTGTTTACACTGTTATAACTAGATTTCTGTTACTACAGCTGAATGCAGTTCCTGTATAATTCAAAATGTTTGTTACTTTTAAAACAGTTATTCTCAACCTTATTTGTCTCTCAGAGGAGCCTTTTTAGAATTTTTTTTTTTCTGAATTGCCTCCCCAGAGTCCTAATGAAATTTGAATACTACAGATACACTGAATATGTTTATATGCTATGACTTTCTGGAAGGCCATATATCATTATAATATCTGTGAAGTTTTTCACCCCTGGACAAACCAATTTTCACCCACTGGAGGGTGATCTCTCACACCTACTATTGAGAATGCATATTTTACTATTTAAAAAAATTTGTTTATTTTTGGCCACATCACATGGCAGGTGGGATCTTAGTTTCCTGACCAGGGATCTAACCCATGCTCCTTGCAGTGGAAGTACAACATCCTAGCCACGGGACAAATGGGGAATTCTCGAGAATGCACATTTTAGAGGAGTTATTTTTTGAAATGAAAAAGTAGGTTTTAAGATTTATCATCACAAAATCTCAGTCTGTTTGGAGATATTGTTGGAAATAAGCCCCTTGCCTGTGGCCCAAAAGGAAAGATGGGTATTTGTGAGAAAACAGGCCTCTGTTGTGCATGAGCGCAGCATTCAGAATTGTATTGTGACAGTTGCTCAGTTGTGTCCAACTCTTTGCGACCCCATGGACTATA
The DNA here is from genome assembly GCF_019923935.1 of Bubalus bubalis. Classification (NCBI taxonomy): domain Eukaryota; kingdom Metazoa; phylum Chordata; class Mammalia; order Artiodactyla; family Bovidae; genus Bubalus; species Bubalus bubalis. The sequence goes on from NC_059178.1 coordinate 13,121,325, forward strand.
CAGTCCATGGAATTCTCCAAGCCAGAATACTGGAGTGGGTAGCCTTTTCCTTCTCCAGCGGATCTACCCACCCAAGGGATTGAACCCAGGTCTCCCACATTGCAGGTGGATTCTTTACTAGCTGAGCCACAAGAGAAACCCTTGTATTATAGGTTTATTGTATTATAGACTTAGACCTGAGAACCACCAAACCCTGTTGTGACCTGGTCTGGTCACGTGCAGTCTGGAAGGTAGGGCTGAGAGAACTGAGTTATCACCGACAGGGAAAGGGCATGGAGAAGGTGTCCCAGGTAGTGGAACTCTTATGACAGACACAGTTCTTTACATGCCTGGTATCCTTTCTCACCTTCTTCTCCAATATTGTTGGGGTAAGTGTGTGCCCAGCTTAGTTTACAGGCTCTTTGGGAACTAAATGTGGCTCCATGACAGTTTGGGCCAGTTACACGTAAGCAGAAGTCAGGAGCTTGCAGAGCATGTATCTTCAGCTCATTGCCCTTGGCCCTTCTCTTCCTACCTGGATGTGGAGGCAGTGCTCTGGCCTTCTTGAATCTGGGCTGATGGGTGCCACACAGAAAGAACAGTGTCCCAGGAGCGTGGGGTGTTGGTAATGTTGTGGAAGGACTACACAAGCCCTTGATGGCTTATCTTTGATTTTCTTCTTATGTTAAAAGAGCAAACAGTTACTTTGGTTAAGCCACTGTGGTTAGCTTTCTGTTACATATGGTCAGGTGTGGGAGGGGACATATTGCTTGTTGTCAGTTGTTTAGTTGCTAAGTCGGATCTGATTGTTTAGCGACTCCATGGACTGTAACCTGCCAGGCTCCCCTGTCCATGGGGTTTCCTAGGCAAGAATACTGGAGTGGGTTGTCATTTCCTTCTCCAGGGCTCTTCCCGACCCAGGGATGGAACCCACATCTCCTGTGTTGGCAGGCAGATTCTTTACATTTAGCCACCAGGGAAGCCCTGTGTATTGCCTGCCATTTGTTTATTATAGTACGTGTGAGGCTTCTTGTGTTCCTGATGTTAATTTTAAAAACAGCACCACCTCTATTACATTTGTTATTACCAAATACCAGCAATTTCATATATATCCTAAATAAGTTCCTTGTTTTTGTTACTGTTGTTGATAAAATGTTGTGGTAAAGTTAAGGGGGATGGAAATGATAAATCCCCTTAGATAGTAAATAAGCCGTGAATACAGTGTAGAGACCAGCCACTTAAACACTTGGAGAGCAAGTAGACAGTGTTGTAATATATCAAACATTTCAGTGTTTTAATGTGTTTATACTTTTTAAATGAACTGAAAATGCACAGACAACCAGATGTCTTGTATTATGTACACTCAGCTTTAACCAGCTGCTGAAACAATTTCTTATGATTTAATGTTCTTGGAACTCCATCCTACAAGAAGGTTTGTCTTGGTAACAGTTTCCATGTGAAACCAAACTCCTCTTCAGATGTTTCATCTATAACCATATGGATCAGCTTATAATTTAAGGAGTCATATTAACCTATGAAAACTGGCGATGCTTTGACACACCTGACTATCATCTGTCTTGCTATAAACATTGAAGTTTAATGTGCTGCCTTAGTGGCTGAATAGCAAGAGGTATCTAATTTTAATGGCCTTCGTGGGTAATTCAAAACTTTTCTAGCTTAAACATTTGAGACTCTGAAATCATTCTGTTAATATTGAATGCAAGTGATTACCAAGAACTAGAGTGATTACAAGAATTTAGAAATCTGTAAATTTAATTTAACTGATTCTTCATCATTAGGAGAACAGGATCAACTGTGGTAAACTCCTAGAATTTCTAAGAATTCATCTGTAATGAAAAAATTTTTTAAGTTGTAAGTGGATTCTGCTTCTCAGTTTGGATTTGTTGATAAAATATTAGTTCAATGAGGTGTTAATCTTCAGTGTCAGATTAAAATTGCACACCTTCTGGGAATCCTTCCTTATTAACCCCATACCTCTCAGCTTTTATAAATATATTTAAAAGAAAGATTAAGTCACACATGGTCTTGTGACTTGACATTTTTCAGTGTGTATTGGGTTGATCCACTAGAATTAAAGTGTCTTTCAAAAGTAAAACTTTGTCTTTTTACTGTTGTATCTTCTTGATCTCAAGGAGTTGAATGGGAGAGGAATAAGATATGATAAAAGTATGTCTCTTAAGATACTAATGGAGAGTGAAATGGAACATGGTTGGCAGGCTAGAGTTGAAAGCACTACACTTAGAATTTGGGACACTGGTAGAGGTCTTCCAGTTTTACCATGGAGGCTGGATGGAGACCCCACGACAGTACCCAGTGATGTTTAGGTGGGGCCCTAGCAGCATAAGCAGCAATGTTGGATGGGCCCAGTACTTGATGCTTCGAGGACTGCTTAGGATGCTTTTCTTATTATGAAAGAGAGTTTATTTTGAGAGCTTGAGCAGGGTTTCTTTCCTTTTCTGTTTGCTGCTGTTTCTGTCAAAGCTTGCTCTCTCAGCTGTTTACAGTGAGGCTGTTGTTGAGAACAGACTCTGCTCCTTTTCTCTGGGCCCCAATCTGGACGGTCCTAGGAGGTCTGCTCAAAGCGGGCCTTGCTGTGAGCTCCGGCCCCTTCCTCTGAGATCCATTTATGTGTCTTCTCCTTTGTTAACCTGTGAACTCAATAAGGAGGAAGGACCAGGGCTCCTTAATTCTCAGCCTGGCCCTGATGGGCAGATATTTTAATTCTGTAATCTAAGAAACTTTATCTAGTTTTGTCGTAAGTTATATATTGATAAAGATGTGATATTCATAACCAGTTGCCTTCACTGCCTTTTCTGGGGGAGTGTGTGTGTGTGTGTGAGATGGGACTTAGTCTGCTGCTCAAGTGCAGGAGGTACCTGGTATCATCTACTGGCCTTGTCCGTGTTACTCGTTCTGCTTCAGTCACGCTGGTGTTCTTGCTAATTTGGAACTTATTTGCCAACCCACTCCTGTCTTTAAGGCCTGTGACCTTCCTTCTCCTGCCTTGAATATCTTCCCTCAGACATCTGCATGGCTCATGTCCTGTCCTCCTTCAAGCTTCCTTCCTTGTGCTCAAAGTTCGACTTCTTGGAAACAGTTGCTCTGCCTGCCCTAAAATAGCACCCCTTCATAGTCTGTCCTTTCATCATGCTTTATTTTTTTGTCCATATGCTTATCACTACTTTTCATATTATTATTTCATGTTTTTTTGTTTCTCAAATAGAATGAAAGCAATGTGAAAACAAGGGCTCTTCCTGTGCCAGCACTTTGTTTTGCTCACTTCTGTCCCCTTAGTATTGAGGTTAGCCTGGCATGTGGAGGACTCAAAAAATAATTGTTGAATGAGTAAGTCCCGGGGGCACAACCTATTCAGTGTGCTTAAATGTTTTGTTTGTTGCTCATCATGTGGTCTATATGGAAACAGGGTACTGTGCTAAGGGATAGTCTATTGCAGATAGAGTGGCTCAAAGCCCCTTGCAGTTGGTGAAAAAAGTGAAAGTGTTTGTCACTCAGTCATGTCTGACTCTGGTACATTGTATTACAAACACTAGGTGTCTTATAGACGTTAGCAGTGTGGAGGGGCAGCCAGAAACTGAAACACTGAGAAATCATACCTCACAACATTTAAGGAAATGGTAGATTGTTGTTGTTCAGTTGCTAGTGTTGTGTCCGAATCTTTGTGACCCCATAGAATGCAGCACGCCTGGCCTCCCTGTCCTTCACTGTCTCCCAGAGTTTGCTCAAACCCATGTCCATTGAGTCAGTGATGCCATCCAACCATCTTGTCCTCTGTCGCCCCTTTCTCCTCTTGCGCTCAATCTTTCCCAGCATCAAGGTCTTTTCTAATGAGTCAGCTCTTTGCATTGGGTGGCCAAAGTATTGGAGCTCAGATAATTAGCTATAAATGCTGACTAGTCTGGGGCCATTTAGTTTAGGGAAAATCAGTATTATATCTCAGTAATACTCTTGCCTGGCAAATCCCATGGACGGAGGAGCCTGGTAGGCTGCAGTCCATGGGGTTGCTAGGAGTTGGACACGGCTGAGCGACTTCACTTTCACTTTTCACTTTCATGCATTGGAGAAGGAAATGGCAACCCACTCCAGTGTTCTTGCCTGGAGAACCCAGGGACAGCGGAGCCTGGTGGGCTGCCGTCTATGGGGTCGCACAGAGTCGGACACGACTGAAGCAACTTAGCAGCAGCAGTCCTTAGATTATCCCTTCACAGTGTAATAATTTCTTTTTCATTAAGTTAATCTGCAAAAATATAGATATTATGAATATACTTTGCTATGTCTGTTTACTGTGTTAGACCCTGAGCAAAGAAAGACATGACTTTGGAAGAGCTTAGAGATGGATGGATGCATAGAAAGCCCACTGAGAGGAACAGTTGATACATGCTGCAGTCATTTGGGGCTGTAGTGATGAGCTGTGGCCAGACCTTCAAGGAGGCAGAGTGGAACTGCATAGGGACCTTTGGGGTATATATCATGTGTTTGGGGAATACAAGTAGATTCATTTGATTAGAGCAGAGGGTTTGTGGGAGGCTAGGGCTAGAGAAGCTATGTTGTTTGATGAAGTAAAGACTTGCATGTTAGAAGGACTAAATGTTGATTATGTTTAAGGTTCTCTTTATTAAAATGTATAAGAACATAAAACATATATTTTAGAGCTAATTTCTCTGATATCCATTTTGGATGTATTTGGGGAGGAATGGAACTGTTAAGAATCTTATTTATAAAATTAACATTGCTGGATTTATGAAGTGTAATAAAATGATATAAAATACATATTTATTTGACTCACAGGTGTTGATATTGGCTTAGATGTCATACTTTATAAAATTTGAATGTTGAAAACTTTTGGTGCTAATGATAAATAGGTGGTTCAAGAACCTGAAAAGCTGTTAACAGTTCCTTTATGAAGTCTGCAAGTCTTTGAGAGTGAAAGAACTAGAGACCCCGTGTTGGCAGTGAAGGGCCTAACTGTTGGGAAAATGTCTTTCTGTAGCTCTGCATGTTGATACCCAAACTCGTGTCAAATCCAGCCTCAACAGAGTGGGTGGCTAAAAGAAGTCAGCATTTAAATTTTAGGTGCTGTAAATATCTAGTATAAATTTCTGGCTGGATTAGGTATTCAAGACATTATAAGCACTGAATTAAAGGTGATAGCATTTTCAAATACCAAGACATAATTAAGTTCACAGTAGCTTACTAGTTTGAAACTTGATTTCTGGTGCTTCCAGAGGTGGGGTAATCCTAGTTAAAAAAATTTAACATGTAATCTTTACTGGGCTTACTGAAGAAATCTGACTGAGATATATCCAGTACCACAAATGTTAGTATTACATTTGTTCATATTGTTCATAGTCACATAATTGACTATTGTCAAGACATGTAAGAGACATTTTATAGTAGGAAAAAAACCCATTAACTCTGAATCCAGAAGCCAGTGTTTGAATCTTAGCTTTATCACTCATCAGCAGTGTCACTTCTGGCCTCAATTTTCTCATTTTAAAATTGAGGTGCATAGATCATAGACTGTCACTTGGAAGAGACATTTGAAGGCATCTAGTTCGGTTTAATATTTTAGATGTGGAGATTGAAGTGCATCAGTTTGGAGATCACCTCATGTAGCCATTGAGGGATGAATAGTGTAATACACCACGACCTTGGCTGCCTAGAGGGACCAGCAGCTGGGAGGGGGCCTCTCATCCTGGGATGAGGTCTGTCGAGGATTCTCACTGCCAAGGATCTGTTGCTTAAGATTGTGTTGAAGACCAGAGTAAAGCACTCGAAAATGCTTTTGTAAATTTTAAAATGCTTTATGATTATATAAAAGTGTATATAACCACTGGGGGTCCAGTGGTTAAGAATCCACCTTGCAATCCAGGGGATGCGGGTTCAATCCCTGGTCAGGGAACTAAGATTTTACACTGCTGTGGAGTACCTAGGCCCGCATGACACAACTTCTGAAGCCTATGTGCTCTGGAGCCTACACATCACAGCTGCTGAGCCCGAACACCACAAGTAGAGTCTGTGTGCAGTAACGAAGGCTCCAGCATGACGCAACGAAGATCCCAGGTTCCGCAACTAAAACTGACATAGGCCTCCCCCACCGCCAAAGTGTATTGCTTTACACATAGTGGGGCTTCTCTGGTGGCTCAGATGGTAAAGAATCCGCCTGTAATGCAGGAGCTGCTGCTGCTTCTGCTAAGTCATTTCAGTCGTGTCTGACTCTGTGCGACCCCATAGACGGCAGCCCACCAGGCTCCCCCATCCCTGGGATTCTCCAGGCAAGAACACTGGAGTGGGGTGCCATTGCCTTCTCCAGTAATGCAGGAGACCCGGGTTCAATTCCAGGGTCAGGAAGATCCTCTGGCTCTGGGATAGGCAACTCACTCCAGTATTCTTGCCTGGAGAAGTCCCATGGACAGAGGAGCCTGGTGGGCTACAGTCTATAGTGTTGCATAGAGTTGGATACGATTGAGTGACTAACACACACATTACACATAGTAAGTGTTTAAGAAAAGCATTGACTATGTTTTGTTCTGAGTTAGTTTTCCTGTTTTAAACTTCTCAGTAGAAACTAATAGCCCTTGGTCATTAACAAGTATAGTGGTCATAGGAAACAGGATGTGTAAGATTCAAAAGAACAAGGCTGAATCCTTTGTGTGAGAACTGAAGTACGTTACTGTTGTGTCAGGCTGTTTCAAGGAGCTTCTCTGACTGCTTTGGAGGACTGGCTGTAGCCTGGCATTAGGTGTGAGAGACTAGCAGCAGCTGGAGCAGAGTCCTGAATCCTGACATTTTGCCTGTGTTTGCATATTTCCTTGCAAGTTATAGATTCTATAGAGGTATATAATCATTGAATTTTTAGAACAGGAATTAAGCTTACGCATGTACTCAGTCATGTCCGACTCTTTGTGGCCCCACCAGGCTCTTTTGTCCATGGAATTTTCCAGGCAGGAATACTGGAGGGGGTTGCCATCGCCTACTCCAGGGGATCTTTCCGACCCAAGGGTCGAACCTGTGTCTCCTGCATAGACAAGCGGATTCTTTACCACTAGTGCCACCTGGAAAGCCCTTATCTTATACATTTTCATTTTGTGTATGATGGCACTGAAGTAGAGAGAAAGGAAGTGACTTTCCTAAAGTCAGTTTGTAGGATTCTTGTGTATAACTCAGCCCTGAAAATGTTGAATTTCTGCCTTCAAAGAATTTTTACTCTTATACAAGCAAGACTGGTGACTTCCTTGGTGGTCTAGTGGTTAAGAATCTGCTTTCCAATTCAGGGGACATAGGTTTGATCCATGTTCGGGGAACTAAGATCCCACATGGCTTGGAGGAACTAAGCCCGTGTGCCACAGCTGGAGAAGCCCACTCACTGCAGCTGCTGAGCTTGAGTGCTCTGGAGCCTGTGCTCTGCCACGGGAGCTGCCTGTGCACCACGGCTCCAGAAGCCCCTGCCCGCTGCAGGGAATGCCTGTGGGCTGCAGCAGAGACCCGGTGCAGCCACGGTAAATTAATAAAAGTAAAAATATAAAAGCAAGACTGGTACAGGATGCTTTCGTTAATTTCTTTTCCTGTTATTAGTACAAGTATTGCAAAATATGAATGAGCTGGTTTAACATTAATAACTGAATTTTAATTCTACCAATGAACAGTTGATTTTTTTTCCTTTTAAATTTTTTGTCCTACTTATGTGTCAATAAGTTAATTCTTTATAGAGTTGTTTCTTTTGGGGGCATAATCCAGATTACATTACCTTTGGATATTTAAAGCTGGTCTTTGATGCTGATGTACTTGTCTTAGATTATAATGTGTATGTGCATAGGGTTTGGGAAGACAATTGAGAAGCACAAAGGGGTTATGCTGAGAACCGATTTTGTCTTATATCTCTTTATTCTCCAGAGACAATGTTTTTCATTATTAGCTATTTTGATGGTTTATACATACACCTCTACCCTTATCTTACCTTTATATATTTATCTAAATAATATAACAGTATTTCATTTTTTTAAATTAAAGGCTTTACTTTTCAGAACAATATTAAATTCACAGCAAAACTGAGCAGGAAGTACAGAATATTCCCGTATCCCTCTTCCCACACATAGCCTCCTCTGCTGTCAACATTGCTCACCATAGTGGCACATTTATTATAGTCGATGAACCTACATTGATGTATCACTATCACCCAACTCATAGTGTGCATTAGGGTTCATTCTTGCTGCATTGTACATTCAGTGGGTTTTGACAGGTGTATAATGACATGTGCCTGGTGTACTCTTGTCCGTGGAATCTCAGTCAGACATGACTTAGCGACTGAAGAACAACAGCTACAACATCCATCATTATAGTTTCATAAGCATACTTTCACTGCCTTAAAATTGCTCGGTGTTCTGCCTGTTCATCCCTCACACCCCCTGAAACCTTGGTCACCCCACTGATCCTTTTACTGTTTCCGTATTTTCACCTTCTCTAGAGTGTCTTGTGGGCTTTCCAGGTGGCTCAGTGGCAAATAATCCACCTGCCAATGCAGGAGACATTGCTTCAACCTCTGGGTTGGGAAGATCCCCTGGAGAAGAAAATGGCAACCCACTCCAGTATTCTTGGCTGGGAAATCCCATGGACAGAGGAGCCTGGCAGGCTACAGTCCGTAGGGTCACAAAAGAATTAGACATAACTTAGTGATTAAACAACTATAATAATAGAGTGGATAATAATATAGTTGGAATCTACAGTACAAGCTTTTTTAGATTGGCCTTGTTCATTTAGTAATGTGCATTTAAGTTTCCTCTGTGTTCATGGCTTAGTAGCTCATGTCTTTTTAGATCGGAATAATACTTCAGTGGATGCAGTATGTGTATATAAATTCACTTGATACATCTATGCACATATATAAGTCTTAGAATTGGAATTAAGTGTGACCATTTTAAAATTTGATAAAAATATAGTCAATTTGGTAAAAACTTGTTCCCTAAAGGGAGTATATCATTTATAAGTTCCACCAAAAACATTTAACAGAGCCTTGCCAATATAGTATATTATAGATTTTTTGTAAGTTAAAAGTAGAAATCAAGACAGCAGAGTAGAAGGACGTGTGCTTATCTTCTCCTGCCAAAGCACCAAAATCACAACTGGCTGTTGATTTTTCAACAGGAGAATGCTGGAACCCACCAAAAAGAGATACGCCATGTCCAGAGACAAAAATGGAAATCATATTAATGATCTTTACATGTATTCTCTCATTGCAAGTGGGGTTGGATATCTTTTCATGTATTTAAAAGCCATTTCTAAGTTTTGATGAAAGTTCAGCAGTCATTTCTAATTTTTGAGAGCTCTTTTTCTCTAATTGTTCCTTGTTTGTGATGGAACTTTTAAGCAGGCGTAATTGCACTTTGGATACCCATCTTACAATTTCAGTATATTTGCTTTATTATTGTGTATCCACCTCTCAGTGCATCTTAATTTTTGATTTTTTAGAATTTTCTAAAAACTCTTCTTGGTTGAGCTTTATTTCAAGAAGATAATATGGCTGTTTCATCCATTTGATGCATCATTACATATATAGCATTAGTTCTTTGAGAAACCGTAAACACTTGGAATGTGTTTAATATATTTGATCCACTCCATTAATATTTTACATATGATGAAGTTGACAGATAAGGTGACTGATAAAGGTAATTGAATGACATTTCTGATACTAGAATCAGATTTCTTGACTCCTAATGTCCAGGTACTTTCTGCTCCATTGTTAGTACTTTTATAATTGAGTATTACCATGTTTTTGAATTTTTTTAACTTCAAAACTTCTCTGTTATTGACAGTATCTGAAATATACCACTTTTTAGTCTTTCCTCATATTTTACTTCTGAAATCTTCATGTTGGCATGACATTGATATTTCTAATGTTTGGTATTGGTTCTTTGAACTTGTCAGTTGTTTTTACTAAACTTATGTTCCATTTACAGTACTGTCAATTTCTTATCCAGTAGTAAGTCAGAGGAGGATGTTTTTTTCCTGCACATTCGTTGACTTTGCCCTCAGCCAACACTAACACCCATTTCATGAAGGCTTTTGTCTTTATCCAAGTGTTCCACTCTGCCCAAGCAGAGCAGTGCAAGGTCATGGCGCCTGTCTTTTTTTTTTTTCTTCACATGAAATTAATAACTTGCTCCAGCAGTAGTTTGTTCTAGGACATTTCCAGCCCAGATGGTGGAAAGTTCTTGGGATAACATGGCAGCCGAAGTAACATTTTGGCTTTTTAAAGTTGACTTTGTTTTGGCGATTGTGTAATGAAAATCTTCTGAAGATTATACAAGGACATAAAACAAGAAAGATCTGTTGGCTTAAAACATTTTTCAACTTTTAAAAACCACCACACTCAGCATGGTGGAACTTTGGTTTCTTTCAAGTATTGGCCTGTCTTGGCTCTTTTCCCTGATTATTTGGCACCTAAGATAGCCCAATTAATAGATTTAAAATTTTGTTTTTTTTGAGTATAATGTTGCCTTGAATTCCTTTTTTGAACATTATAGAAAGTTACAGCAAGAATTGACATTAAAGATCATCTTGCCTAATGTACTTACTTACAAATAAGAAAACTGAGACCCAGGGGACTTATTTTTTGAAGTGAACAGAGTAACTTCAATAGAGAACTTAGAAGCAGAGCCTCCGTTTTCTAACTTGGGGACAGTGACTCATTCAGCATACAGCAGTATGTTTTAGGTTTTTGTTTATTCTTATTTCAGTGTCATCAGATTTTAATCAGTAAAAGATTGATTTTATCATTTATGATAATCCTCTATTGTTAGTTCTTGATTAATTTCATTTTCAAGCAGGTGATACCTTTATGTTGTTCAAATACTGATCCCATAAAAGTGCACATGAACCGTCTCCTGCCTGTCCTTGTTGCCCATCTCCAGCCCTCCTGTTTGTCTCCATAGTAACCACTGTTCGTGCTTGGTTTCTTATGTATCCTTCCTGAATTTTTTTATGCGTGTATATTCAGTTATGAATTTAGATTCTTACTTCCCCCTGTATTCATGTAAAAGGTAGGAAATTATGCAATGTTTTGAAGTTTCTTTTTTCAGTTAGCAGTCTATCTTGGCAGTTTCTGTATACAAGCATTTAGAGAGCTTTCTCATTTTTGTTTTAAGTTAAAAGTGTATTGAGATATACTTTAGGTACTCCAGAATTTACCCTTTCAAAGTATCTATTTACATGGTTTTTAGTAAACTCACAGAAGTTGTAAACCTGTCACTGCTATGTAATTCCAGAACTTTATTACCCCAAAAGAACCCCTCTACTTACTAGCAGTCATTCCCCATTTCCCTTGCCCTCCTGCCCGTAGTAACCACTAATCTGCTTCTTGTCTGTATAGATTTTCCCTTTGTAGACATTTCATATAAATGGAATCATACAATGTGTGGCTTTTTGTATCTGTCCTCATTCATAGTGCAGCATGGTTCATCCATGTTGTAGCATGCCCTAGTACTTCATTTCTTTTTATTGCTGAAAACTATACCATTGTATGAATATATACCACATTTTGTTTATCCATTTGTCAGTTGATAAATATTCTGGTTGTTTCTACTTTTTGGCCATTATGAATAATACTTCTGTGAGTATTCATGTACAAGAGTTTGTGTGGATGTGGTTTTCAGTTCTTTGGGGTATGTATCTAGGAGTAAAGTTACTAGGTCATGTGGTAACTCTGTGTTTGACTTTTTGAGTAAATGCCAAACCTTTCTGTAGTGGCCTCATCATTTTACATTCCCACTAGCCTTGTATGTGCGTTCTGATTTGTCTACATCCTTTTTCATTCGTTTTTAAAAGTTACGTTGCATTCTGTTGTATGTCAGTATCAGTTTATATCTAATCATTCCCCTATTGATGGGCATTAGGATTGCTAACATCTTTGTGCTAATGTCTTTTGCTCATTCTTATATTCTTTTTTTTTTTTTTCATTCTTATATTCTTATATTGGCACCTTTATTGTATCTATTTCTAGGACCAGTTTTACATTAGAAAGGTTAGTCCTTTGTGACATTGTGTTTTTCTATATGTGCCTTTTGACTCTTTTTGCTATTAGTGTATGTGTTTTTGCCATGATAAATTTTTATAAACTATTTTTAAGAAATGGAATTTATCGGTCTGCTACAGCTCTTAGGCCTTCCAAGCTTCTTCTTACCTTTTTGGCCTCATCTCTTACCACTCTGCTTGCAAACTCCCTTCAAGACGCATTGGCCTCTGCCATTCTTTGAATATTCTAGGCATGTTCCTACCTTGGGGCCTTTGCATGCGCTGGTCTTTCTTTCTAGAAGACTTTTCCCTTGTTTATTTCTTTCAAATCTTTGTGCAAATGTCAACTTCTTGTTGAGTGTTCCCACTTAAAATTATAACACACCTGTGGTAGATGTCAAATTTTGAGATTAATGAAATATGTATTTACTTTTTAAATAACAAATTAGGTGTTAGAATGCTGTTAGTTTCGTATGAAGGAACAAAAATTTCTAGGTGTAATACCTTTCAAATAGTGCTTAAATGCTTTTAATGACTAAATGCCTTTAATGAGACTGAATCTGTGGCTTTGCTAGTAAGTTTAACTTAGGTCTTTGGCAAGTGTAATGGTTAATTTTTGTGTGACAGTTTGAGCTGTGGGATGCCCAGAGATCAAACGCTAGTTCGTTATTTCTGGGTGTGTCTGTGAGTGTGTTTCTGGAAGTGATTAGCATTTGAATTGGTAGATTTTGTGAAAAAGAGCATATGCACTAGTGCTGCTGAATGTCTTGCAGTCCATTGAGGACATGAATAGAACAGTGAGGCGGAGGAGGGCCGGGCTTGCTCCCTGTCTTTAGTTGAGACACCCGTCTCTTTCTGTCTTTGGATGTTGGCACGCCTGTTTCTTGGGCCTTCCCACTCAGGTCGAGGCTTTCCTGCTTCTCAGGCCTTTAGGTTTGGACTGGAACTACACCTCTGGCTTTCCTGGGCCTGCAGATGGCAGATAATGGGACCTTTTAGCCCCCATGATTGTGTGAGCCAATCTTTTATAAATAAATTACTTTCCATATTATATATCCTTATATCCTGTTGGTATATTTAGGAGAGCCCTAAATAATGCAACAAGTGTGACTAGTTCATTGCTATTGTCTGAATGTTCCTGTCCTCCACAAAATCATATTTTAAAACCTAACCTCTGCAGTTAGAAAAGACCCTGATGCTGGGAAAGATTGAAGGCGGGAGGAGAAGGGGACGACAGAGGATGAGATGGTTGGATGGCATCCCCGACTCAATGGACGTGAGTTTGAGTAAACTCTGGGAGTTGATGATGGACTGGGAGGCCTGGCGTGCTGCAGTCCATGGAGTCACAGAGTTGGACACGACTGAGCAACTGAACTGAACTGAACCTCTGCAGTGATAGTGTTAGAAGGTTTGGGGCCTCTGGGAGATGATTAGGTCACGAGGGCCATGCCCTCATGAATGGGAGTGGTGCCCTTCTAAAAGATACCCACAAAAATGTCCTTGCTGCCTTCCATAATATGATAACACAGCAAAAACACACTTAATCTTTGTGAACCAGAAAGCCAGCTCTCATCAGGTACTGGATCTGCAGGTATCTTGATGTGGACTCTCTGCTTCCAGAGTTGTGAGGAGTACATTTCCGTTGTTTATTATATGAGTTTGTTACTGCACTTCAAAAGGACCGAGATACTGGGTTGTTTTTCCTAGTTGCAAATCTCCGGTACTTTGATTGTTTACAGTGAAGTGAGAGACAGAAATAATTCAGAAAACCTTTGGTCAAAATGAGATTAAAGATGATCCTCAGACCTTCTCTCCTGCTACTTTTTTTTTTTTTTTTTTCAGGAAATTTCCCAGTGGAGACAGCCAGTTTGAAGCAATCTTTCTCCCACTCATTTTCCTTTATGTCCTTCCCATTTTTAAAATTTAAATAGAGTAAAAAATAGTCACCTGTAATCTCATCTTCCAGAATTGCTCTTTTTGTTCTTCTCATATTAACATCTTAGGTGTATTCATTCATAACGGTGCACAGTACTGATCTGCTATCTTTGCTCAGCATCACATCATGAAACAAATATTTAAATGTATTGTTTCAAAAGCAGATGGAATAAGTTGTTTTATGAAGCCAGCATACCCTGATACTGAAACCTAATGATGACATTCCACAAAAAAGATAGTCACAGACTTATATTTCTCATGAATATAGGAGAAAAAGCTTTAAAAAAAAATTAGCAAATTGTATCCAGCAACATAAGAATAGGATTATACAGTATAAACAAGTGGGCCTTATCTCAGGGATACAATATTGTTAACACTTGAGAATCAATATGCCACATTAATAAAATAGAAAAGCTATTTGATTGTCTCAGTAAATGTGGAAAAAGCATATGACCAAATTCAACATCTATTCATGGAAAAAAAGACTCTCAGCAAACTAGGAAGAAACATCTTCAACTAGGTTAAGGGCATCCATGAAAACCCTGCAGCTAACATCACACCCAGTTATGAGAAACTAAAGCTTTACCTCCTCTGTGATTAGAAACAAGTCAAGGGTGTTTGCTCTAAGCATTTCTGTTTGCTATTATATGAGGCTCTAGCCAGTTCAAGAAAACAAAACAAAGAATAAAAGGCATAGAGATTGGAAAAGAAAAAGTAAAACTGTCTTTATTTGCTGGCAACATGATTGTTTATATAGAGGGCCCTGAGGAACATAGAAAAGCTATTTGAGCTGAAAAGTGAGTTTAGCAAGTTTACAGTTTACAAGATAATTATACAGAAATCACATACTAGTAGCAAACAACTGGAAACTAAAACTTTAAAACTTCTGTTTTAAAACAATGTGAAAACATGAAATAGTAAATTCAACAAATATGTGTACAACTTATATACTGATAACTAAAAAACATTGCTCAGTGAAGTCAAAGAAGACCTAAATGTAGACATATCTTGTGTTCACGAATTGGAAGACTCAGTGTTGTTAAGATGTCATTATCACCCAGATTGAGCTACAGAGTCCATTTATCACATTTGTACCAGGCTTTTTGTTTGTTTTTTTCCTAGACACTGACAAGCTGATTCGAAAATGTACTGGGAAGTGCAAAGAACCTAGAATATCTGAGGAGATAATTGAAAAAGAGGAACAAATGGAATACTTACACTATGTCTCTTCCCACTGTGCTGTAAAGCCACAGTTGTGTTTTTGCTTTTGAGACTGATTTCTTGTTTTGGCTGTGGTGGGTCTTTGTTGCTGTGCGTGGGCTTTCTCTAGTTGTGGAAAGTGGGGACTAGTCTTTGTTTTGGTGTCCATGCTTATCACTGTGGTGGCTTCTGTTGCTGCAGAGCACGGGCTCCAGGGTGCACAGGCGTCAGGAGTTGTGGTGCATGGGCTTAGTTGTTCCATGGCAGGTGGAATCTTCCCAGGCTAGGGATCAAACTGGTGTTTCCTTGCATTGCTAGACTGATTCTTAACCATATGGACCTCCAGGGAAGCCCAAAGCTACTGTTTTGAAGGTAATATGGTATTGACCAAATAATAGACAAATCAATCAGTGGATGAGTTTAATGAAAAAGTGTTAGTCACTCAGTTGTGTTCAAATCTTTTGTGACGCCATGGACTGTAGGCTGCTAGGCTTCTCTCTCCATGGGATTTCCAAGGCAGGAATACTGGATTGTGTAGCTATTATCTTCTCCAGGGGATCTTCCTGATTCAGGGGTGGAACCTGAGTTTCCTGCCTTGCAGGCAGATCCTTTACTCTCTGAGCCACTAGGGAAGCGCTGAAGGGAGCCAGGAAATAGATTTGCACTTCTGTGGTCATTTTTTTTTTTTTTTTTTTTTTGAGAAAAACAGCAAAACTATTCAGTTGGGGAGGGGAATGATTTTAAACTAGTGGTGCTGGAAAAGGTAATTATATGAGAAAACGAAACAAAGAAAACTTTAACTCCTACCTTCACATGTAACACAGAATAATATACACAGTCTTGGTTTAGGAAAAGAAAACTTAGAAAGGATACAGAAAGCAATAGCCAACAAAGGAAAGTCTTGATAAGTTAAACTTCTTCAAAAATAAAAATCTTGCCTCCTCAAAAGAGACTGTTCAAAAAAGAACAGTCAAGCCACAGATGGGAGAAAATGTCTCTGAAACATAACTAATGAAAGAATTTATTCTTGAATATATAAAGATTTCTTAAAAGTTAAAAATAATTAGGCAAATAACCCAATTAAAAATGAACAGAAGATTTAAATGGATACTTCACAAAAAGGATCTGTAAATGGCCAGTAAACACATTGAGTTTTGATGTTATTAACCATTAGAAAATGCAAATTAAAGCTATAGTAAGATATCACTACACACCACTAAAATAAGTGTTGTCCAAGGTTTTGGGGGGAGGGAAGAATATAGAACATGGAGTACTTTTAGAGCAATGAAACTGTTCTGTATGGTACTGTAATCGTGGGTACATGTTATTACATTTGTCAAAATTACTGTGATTGTAGAAGTCACATGGCAATAGTGAACTGTAATATAAATTATGGACTCTGGGTGATGATAATTTGTCAGTGTTGGTTAATCATTTTTAACATACATGCTACTCTGGAGTGGTGGAGGAGGCTACACATCTGTGGGGCAAGGGATATAGGAATTCTCTGTATCTTCAATGTTGCTGAGAACCTCAAGCTGTTTTGAAAAATAAAATCTGTATAAAAAATTGCTGTGATATATAAAATGGTACAACCAGTTTGACAAAAGGTTTGACAGTTTCTCGTGAAGTCAAACATCCACCTCTCCTCTCATCTAGCAATTTTATTTTCAGGCATCCACCTACAAGAATTGAAAATAAATGTTTGCAGATGACTTACATGCAGATGTTTATAAGTCTTTTAAAAATACTTTTTCATAATAGCTCTGATATAGAAACAAATGCCTCTTAACATCATCTTGTTGTCTCTCTGTACTTTATCCTGGGTTATTTCTTATGACTTAATGTCCAAGTCACTGAATCTCTCTTCAGCTGAGTCTAAATAATCTTCTGCTGTTAAACCCATTTATAGAGGTTATTTCTTTCCCTCCTTCCTTCCTTTCTCCCTCCCTCCCTTCCCCCTTCTCTTCCTGCATCCCTCTTCTCTCCTTTTTTCCTTTCTTCTTATTTACTTATTTTTTAAAATCAAGTTTTAAAATTTGGCTGTTGTTTTTTTCAGCTCAGGACATTTTTTTCTAGAACTTAAAAAAGCCTGCTATATTTATATAGTTTATAGATCCTTGGGAAAATTTTGATTTGATAAATTTGGTTTTTATTCCATAAGTAGAACAAGTGTATTTGTGTTTGGTAATTAATTACTATTGAAAGAGGTTTTTTTGTTTGTTTTGTAGGTGTATTTAGTGATTCTTGTTCATGTAGTCTTATCTTTTTATGTGCCCATTTTTGATTGTTTGCTAGTTTTTGTGTTTGTAGAGTTGTAAAAATAATTTGATAGGATGATTTTATCTTTCTTCAGAGAGGATGGTCTGTTTCTCTGGGTGCCTTGGATTCTTCTTAATTCTGTTTCAGAATTTTCCTGGCCACCCAGGGAACTTAAAAAGCTCAGTTCTAGTCCATGAGACTGTTGATTTCAGGATCCCCTTGAGAATCTCTGCCCTGTATGGGGAGTGGATTTCTGCAGCTTGCTCCCTGGACAGCCTTGGACTCCAGCTTTTGTCCCCTAGACTGTCAACCCTGTCACAAGCACTGCTCAGATTCCCAACCACTGCTTATGAATCAGGAAACATCCCAAGGCCAGAGCAGTTCCAGAAGTCAAGCTGACCTCTCTAGGTTTTCCTAGTGCCTCAGTCTTGGTCTTGTATTAATAATTCTTCATATTTTACTAGCTGTTTGGTCTTTTTAGACCATGCCCTTCCAGACCCTCCGTCAATGATTTTTGTTGACTTCATCAGGAATAGTCTTCTGAATTTTCTGTCCATCACTGCTGGAAATGGAAGTAGTCTTAAATCCTGTGCACTCTTTAAATATTATATAGTTCTGTAAGTTAGTGTGTAAGTGGTGTCTTATTACATTTTCATTATTTTCTAATATTAGTTGATTTTTTTTTGGTTCAGCAAATATTTTCTTGTATGATATAGAGTATGAGAAACATTATAGTTGTGGATTTTCTGGAGAAGGTGAAGCTAGTACAGAGTCTTGAATGACAATATGAGTCAGCCAAGCAGTTTGGGGATGAGCATAGAGGGAGCTTGAGCCCTCACACAGACTTGGGAGATGTGAGGGAACATGCTAACTAGACAGATAATTGATGGATAGTTACATTTTATCCATGTGTGCCTTTAAAATGTGCTTAAGTGACTATTTCAGAGGTTTTTCTATCTAGATCATTTTCCCCCCATTGTTGTTCAGTTGCTCATTTGTGTCCCACTCTTTGCGACCCCATGGACTGAAGCATGCCAGGCTTCCCTGTCCCTCAGCATCTCCCGGAGCTTGCTCAAACACATGTCTGTAGAGTCGGTGATGCCATCCAACCATCTCATCCTCTGTCATCCCCTTCTCCTCCTGCCTTCAATCTTTCCCAGCATCAGGGTCTTTTCTAATGAGTCACTTCTTTGCATCAGATGGCCACAGTATTGGAACTTCAGCTTCAGCATCAGTCCTTCCTGATGCATTCAGATCCTTCTGAATGAATATTCAGAGTTGATTTCCTTTAGGATTAACTGGTTGGATCTCCTTGCAGTCCAAGGGACTCTCACGAGTCTTCTCCAACACCACAGTTCAAAAGCATCAATTCTTTGGTACTCAACCTTCTTTATGGTCCAACTCTCACATCCATACATGACTACTGGAAAAACCATAGCTCTGAGTATACAGACCTTTGTTGACAAAGTAATATCTCTGTTTTTTAATATGTTGTCTAGGTTTAGCATAGCTTTTCTTCCAAGAAGCCCAAGCATCTTTTCATTTCATGGCTGCAGTCATCTTCTGCAGCAATTTTGGAGCCCAAGAAAATAAAGGCTCTCACTGTTTCCATTGTTTCCCCATGTATTTGCCATGAACTGATGGGACTGGGTGTTAGTTCTAAAAGGTCTTGTAGGTCTTCATAGAACCATTCAACTTCAGCTTCTTCAGCATTACTGGTTGGGGCATAGACTTGGATTACTGTAATATTAAATGGTTTGCCTTGGAAACAAACAGAGATCATTCTGTTGTTTTTGAGATTGCATCCAAGTACTGCATTTCGGACTCTTTTATTGACCATGATGGCTACTCCATTTCTTCTGAGGGATTCCTGCCCGCAGTAGTAGAGTTTTGCCAAGAAAATGCACTGGTCATAGCAAACACCCTCTTCCAACAACACAAGAGAAGACTCTACACATGGACATCACCAGATGGTCAACACCGAAATCAGATTGATTATATTCTTTGCAGCCAAAGATGGAGAAGCTCTATACAGTCAACAAAAACAAGACCAGGAGCTGACTGTGGCTCAGATCATGAACTCCATATTACCAAATTCAGACTTAAATTGAAGAAAGTAGGGAAAACCATTAGACCATTCAGGTATGACCTAAATCAAATCCCTTATGATTATACAGTGGAAGTGAGAAATAGATTGAAGGGCCTAGATCTGATAGATAGAGTGCCTGATGAACTATGGATGGAGGTTCGTGACATTGTACAGGAGACAGGGATCAAGACCATCCCCATGGAAAAGAAATGCAAAAAAGCAAAATGGCTGTCTGGGGAGGCCTTACAAATAGCTGTGAAAAGAAGAGAAGTGAAAAGCAAAGGAGAAAAGGAAAGATACAAGCATCTGAATGCAGAGTTCCAAAGAATAGCAAGAAGAGATAAGAAAGCCTTCTTCAGCGATCAGTGCAAAGAAATAGAGGAAAACAACAGAATGGGAAAGACTAGAGATCTCTTCAAGAAAATTAGAGATACCAAGAGGGCATTTCATGCAAAGATGGGCTCGATAAAGGACAGAAATGGTATGGACCTAACAGAAGCAGAAGATATTAAGAAGAGGTGGTAAGAATACACAGAAGAACTGTACAAAAAAGATCTTCACAACCCAGACAATCACGATGGTGTGATCACTCATCTAGAGCCAGACATCCTGGAATGTGAAGTCAAGTGGTCTTTAGAAAGCATCACTACGAACAAAGCTAGTGGAGGTGATGGAATTCCAGTTGAGCTCTTTCAAATCCTGAAAGATGATGCTGTGAAAGTGCTGCACTCAATACGCCAGCAAATTTGGAAAACTCAGCAGTGGCCACAGGACTGGTAAAGGTCAGTTTTCATTCCAATCCCAAAGAAAGGCAATGCCAAAGAATGCTCAAACTACCGCACAATTGCATTCATCTCACATGCTAGTAAAGTAATGCTCAAAATTCTCCAAGCCAGGCTTCAGCAATATGTGAACTGTGAACTTCCTGGTGTTCAAGCTGGTTTTAGAAAAGGCAGAGGAACCAGAGATCAAATTGCCAACATCCGCTGGATCATCGAAAAAGCAAGAGAGTTCCAGAAAAACATCTATTTCTGCTTTATTGACTATGCCAAAGCCTTTGATTGTGTGGATCACAATAAACTGTGGAAAATTCTGAAAGAGATGGGAATACCAGACCACCTGACCTGCCTCTTGAGAAATCTGTATGCAGGTCAGGAAGCAACAGTTAGAACTGGACATGGAACAACAGACTGGTTCCAAATAGGAAAAGGAGTACGTCAAGGCTGTATATTGCCACCCTGTTTATTTAACTTATATGCAGAGTACATCATGAGAAACGCTGGACTGGAAGAAGCACAAGCTGGAATCAGGATTGCCGGGAGAAATATCAATCACCTCAGATATGCAGATGACATCACCCTTATGGCAGAAAGTGAAGAGGAACTCAAAAGCCTCTTGATGAAAGTGAAAGTGGAGAGTGAAAAAGTTGGCTTAAAGCTCAACATTCAGAAAACGAAGATCATGGCATCTGGCCCCATCACTTCATGGGAAATAGATGGGGAAACAGTGTCAGACTTTATTTTTGGGGGCTCCAAAATCACTGCAGATGGTGGTTGCAGCCATGAAATTAAAAGACGCTTACTCCTTGGAAGGAAAGTTATGTCCAACCTAGATAGCATATTCAAAAGCAGAGACATCACTTTGCCAACAAAGGTCCAGGTAGTCAAGGCTATGGTTTTTCCTGTGGTCATGTATGGATGTGAGAGTTGGACTGTGAAGAAGGCTGAGCGCCGAAGAATTGATGCTTTTGAACTGTGGTGTTGGAGAAGACTCGTGAGAGTCCCTTGGACTGCAAGGAGATCCAACTAGTCCATTCTGAAGGAGATCAGTCCTGGGATTTCTTTGGAAGGAATGATGCTGAAGCTGAAACTCCAGTACTTTGGCCACCTCATGCGAAGAGTTGACTCATTGGAAAAGACTCTGATGCTGGGAGGGATTGGGGGCAGGAGGAGAAGGGGACGGCAGAGGATGAGATGGCTTGATGGCATCACTGACTCGATGGACATGAGTCTGAGTGAACTCCAGGAGTTTGTGATGGACAGGGAGACCTGGCGTGCTGTGATTCATGGGGTCGCAAAGAGTCGGACACAACTGAGTGACTGAACTGAACTGATGGGACTGGATGCTATGATTTTCATTTTTTTGAATGTTGAGTTTTAAGCCAGCTTTTTCACTCTCCTCCTTCACCTTCACCTAGACACTCTTTAGTGCCTCTTCGCTTTCTGCCATAAAGGTGGTGTCATCTGCACATCTGAGGTTATTGATAGAACCCAAATCTGTGTTCCTTATTTTGAAGCTGACTTTTAAAATACTGGTTATTTTTAGTACCACTTATGATAGAAAAGGAAGTAAATGAAAATATGTTCAGTAATATTTTTGCTGTTGCTACTAGTTCTGTAACTGTGGCCCTAGGAGTCTAGTGAATTATTTGGGAGTGGGGCCATGCCGTGTGGCACTTGGGATCTTAGTTCCCCAACTAAGAATCACACCTGCACCAGCTGCACAGTGGAAGTATGGAGCCCTGTGCACTGCCAGGGGATTCCTCTGTGTGTGTGTGTGTGTGTGTGTGTGTGTGTGTGGATTTTTGTGCAGAGCACTAAATCATAAAATAGTGTTTGGAAGCTGTGAGTGTCAGATATTTTTTTTGTCACGTAAAGTTTGTGCATGAAGGAATGTACTTTTCTTGCTTTTGGTAAACCCCAAATTAATTTCTCACTATGCCCACAAGCACAAAGAGACTATTTAACAAGTATGTGTGTACTTGGGGCCAGTCAGTGGTATCAGAGATACAGTTGTGAATAAGACATAGATTCTAGTTGTGGGTTGGGTAGGACAGACAATAAACAAATTTATATATAATGTTAGAATGTGACAAGTACAATGGAAAAAAGTAATATGGTATCTTAGCCAAGATTGTACAGGAAGGCTCCTTATGAAGTGAACCTTTTAATAGAAACCCAAAGTCAGGGAATCCTGTCACTCTGTGATGGGAGAGCTTCTAAAGCAGAGGCAACAGCAGAGGAAAGGCCTTAAGGTGGGTACATGAATAAGACATAGATTGTAGTTGTGGGAAGGGTAGGTAAACAAACTAATATATAATGTTAGAATGTGACAAGTACAATAAGAAATGAGACTATTCTATAAGTGTACTTGTGGCCAGCCACAAGATGCCAGAGATACAATAGTGAATAAGTGAACAGGAACTAAAGAGTCTGTTGTTGAGGATGAAAGATGAGAGTTAAAAAGCTGGCTTAAAACTCAACATTAAAAAAACAAAGATCATGGCATCCAGTCCCATCACTCCATGGCAAACAGAAGGGGAAAAAGTAGCAACAGTGAGAGGCTTTATTTTCTTGAGCTCCAAAATCACTGTGAACAGTGACTGCAGTGGAAAGGAGCTATGACAAACATAGTAGAAAGCAGAGAGATCACTTTGCTGACAAAGGTGTGTATAGTCAAAGCTGTGGTTTTTTCTGTAGTCATGTATGGATGAGAGAGTTGGACCATAAAAAAGGTTGAGCACCGAAGAATTGATGCTTTCGAATTGTGGTGCTGGAGAAGACTCTTGAGAGTCCCTTGGACACAAGGAGATACCACTGACTGGCCAGTCAATCTTAAAGGAAGTCAACCCTAAATATTCATTGACAGGACTGATGCTGAAGCTTCAGTACTGTGACCATCTGATGCGAAGAAGTGACTCATTGGAAAAGACCCTGATGCTGGGAAAGATTGAAGGCAGGAGGAGAAGGGGATGACAGAGAATGAGATGGTTGGATGGCATCACTGACTCAATGGACATAAATTTGAACAAACTCCAGCAGGGATGGTTGGCGTGCTGCAGTCCATGGGGTTGCAAAAAGTCGGGCATGACTTAGCGACTGAACAACAACAGTCATCTGTACAATCTGTTCTCCATTGATTTGTGGATCCATTTTATTATACATTTCCCTAGAAACACAGGTTTGTCCTGTACACTCAGTTCTCAGTTGAATTCCGTTGGTTTGTCTTCTTTTTTGCCTGTGTACTGGCAAATACCATACTGTTTTTATTGCTACAGCTGTGTAACATGGCTTGATATCTCGTAGGGGAAGTTCCTCTCTTCTCTTTTCAGTTTCAAGGTTGACTTAGCTATGTGTTTATTCTTTCAAAAATGTTAAGAGTTTCTGAAAGAAGCTCAATGAGAATTTTAGTTGTAATTAATTTGTGTAGAATTATGTTTGTGATATTTTGTCATTCCATTCCATTCAGTCATCCTGTTTGCCCTTTATTAGTGTTTTAATACTAATAAATGAGCGCTGGCCAACAGGATGAATAAGATATTCTCTAATAAGTCAGTTAGCAGTATTCTGGATCCTTTTTTTCATGAAAGTCCCTTTGCATTTTTGTTGGAATGAGTATTCCTTTTGTATTATGATTGTGTATTATATGACCTCAATATATTTCTTTCTTGATATATTTTTTTTTCTATTCTAAGTTTTGTATGCCTGGCATGCTGTTCTGTTGATTATTCAGGAAGTTCCAGTTAGTTCCAGTCAAAATCAGAGCAATAGAGATCCCTCTTGTCTCTCTATCCTTTATCCATTGAATGCCTGTTATGAACTCGAGTTGGGAATACAAACAACTAAAAAACAAAAGAATCTCTAGCTAAAATCTCATATATTCTGGTAAGAAAGATAGACTTGACTGTAAATCATTGCCTCTCATACTTTAGGTCTTAATGTTGCTTTTTCAGAGGAGCTTTTCTTTGATCCTACAGTTAAGACTGGAGTACCGTATAATCTTTTCTTCTTGTTACTTGCTCTTTTTTCTTTATGATCCTTTTTGGAGTAATTACTACTTGAGTTCTTTTTTTCCACTTAAGTATAACATCCACAGAGGTTATCTCTTGTTAATGGATGTATCTCCAACGTGTAATATAATGCCTGTTTAGACATAGTAAGAATAAATTCTTTATAAATATTTGTTGAATGATGTATCAACTGGAATACAATATGATAAACACATTGAATTTTTATCTGTGGATCTGTGAGACACACCAGTGGCTCAGATGATAAAGAATCCACCTGCAGTGTGGGAGACTGCACTGTGTGGTTTGATCCCTGGGTTGGGAAGATCCCCTGAGAGGTCCATGGCAACCCACCCCAGTATTCTTGCCTGGAGAATCCCCGTGGACAGAGAAGGTTGGCGGGCTGCAGTCCATAGGGTCTCAAAGAGTCGGACACGACTGAGCGACTAAGCACAGCACAGCACAGCACATGAAGCACACAGGAAGGATTACTTAGTTTGATTCATTTAAGAATTTTGAGAAATGGATTTTCAGCTTGATATGAAAATGTCAATTTGAGTCAGTATTCTTTTATGCTACAAGCTTTCCCTACCTTCCACAATCAAAACCTCTTTGCAAAATTCTGTGGCAAGAGAGGATGGTTCAAGGGTTGAAACTTTTCCTGTTGTCCCATTTGTGAAGTTGTTAGGCCCAATTAATTTCGAAGGAGAACAGCCTTTTGTTCTAAATCTAGTCTTTCCTTAAGGTTGTTACATCTAGTATTTATTAATAACCATAGTTTTTAGTTTAAACAAAGGATAACAATTTCTTCCTGGTTCTGGGACCTAGAGTAAGATGTTGAATTGTAAACTACTAGTCTTTTTTTTTTTAATAATTGATGCAATGACTGAATACATTAACAAATATATTGGAGGTAGTCACCTATCCAGATTACTGTCCCCTGTGGCAGGATATTTGTTCTTCAGGATTTGTCTTCAAGCCCTGACCCAACTGAAGAGTCTAGCCAATTGACTATAGAGTATGGATTCCTGATGGGCATGGGCTGTATGAATAAATGATTGTTGTGATTCAAAATCCTTTGGGCTTTGTACCCAAATCATCATTAGCAAAGAATTAATGAACCATAATACAACACATCAGGACTGTTTTTGATTCATTTTGAGAAATAAGAGCAAATAAAAGAATTGCCTTTTATGTGCTTAATATTTACAATAATATTTATGGAAATTTCAGGAAAAAGAAGTGTTATACTGTATTACATTTCTGAGCAGAAATGAGATTTACTTATTGCATAATAAGATCATTTGCACAGGTCTTTTGGGTTTTATTTTGTGTACTTTACTTCCAAAAGATATTTCTATCCATATGAACTCCATATATATCTGATAGAATTAGAACTTAAAAATCTGGTGAAAGTGAAAAGTGAAAGTGTTAGTCACTCAATTGTGTCTGACTCTTTGCGACCCCATGGACTGTAACCTGCCAGGATCCTCCGTCCGTGGAATTCTCCAGGCAATAATACTGGAGTGGGTATGCATTCCCTTCTCCAGGGGATCTTCCCGACCCAGAGATCAAACCTGGGTCTCCTGCAGGAAAGTCCAAAAATCTGGTTAGCTTGCCCATTTCTAGAATAAAATCATCTTTAATTTGTTTAATGAGCTTCCTATAAGTAGGTGTTAAGTGTTTTTCTTTGAACTTTGCATGAATATTTCAGTTCTGTAAAAATATTTTGATTTTTTTTGGAGCTGTTACTCTTTTTGTTGTGTTGTTGAGATTTTCACTTTCCTGGTCTAACACGTTACTGTTTTGCCTGATAATTGTGTTTAAAGTTTTGCAATAATTGAAAAAATTTTGATGCATTTGTTCCTGTTTGTGCTCCCTACTCAGCTGAAATTGTTTCCTTTTTATTTGATCTAAGATTTGTTTCTAAAAGGGGTCAATGATTTTTGGAGGACAGTAGTAGTCTTTAATAAAAGAAATGTGCTTAAGAAAACAGGGATAATTTGTTTACTGTTCATATTTTGCTGAACAGGCAGAGTTGGCCTTGAGAACGTACACTCTTAGAGATAGAAGATCTAGAGTTTACCATTGTTCTTATTATAAAGCGAATATCGACTCGGGAAGTCGTTGTCTTCCCTACCCTGTGACTTCTCTTCAGTTTTACAATATGAATGTTTGTTTCTGTGTTATAACTAAACAGGGATAAACATAAGGGCTTTAGAGTGGATCTTTGCTGGCAGTTATTTCCATTATGCGCTAATATGCTTGTCATTCATCAGTAGATGGAACTGGAAAATAAGAAAGTAATGGGATATTTCACCCATTACAAGAACTAATGATCAGGAAAGGTTGCATATTTTTGCTTGACTTAGTTTTTATATTAAGCATATTAGTATTTTTAAAATAATCCAGAAACATTGAATGTTTTATTTTTAAATGTATAGTTTATTTAGAAAAGAGCAATATCTTCCTAAACGGTCATTATTCTGCTTTGTTTCTTGTTTTTTCAGAGATATTACATATGAAATATCAGTAGAAGCTGTGTCAACAATGGTGGTTTTCCTTTCTTGCCAACTCTTCCACAAGGAAGTTTTGCGACAGAGCATCAGTCACAAGTATTTGATGCGAGGTCGATGGTATGTTTCTCTTTTAAATTTGTCAAGTTCTTTATTGTATTCATCTATAGTTCTTGTCTTGTCCTCTTTTCTTAGTGTTGTTCCGTATCTCCAAACAAACAGACATTTCCTCTGGTTGTTCCATCAGAACTTCAGACCGATCCCATAAGGCTGTGCTTTCCTGGCTAAACTAGCCATCCTCCCCACCCCCTTCATCCTCCGGCTTCTTTACCTTCTCTAGTGGTTTCTTTATAGAGTTGAAACTCTGAAGTCCTCTTTTTCTTCCTGCTGCGTCATTCTGTGTGTCTTAAGGAGTCATCCAGTCATATTTGTTCACTGAAATTATTTCTAGCTCCCCTTCCCATTAGCTCCATTGAAACTACTGTACAGTGTATGCCTCATCACCATGTGTTTGGACTTCCCTGGCAGCTGCTTCACTGACCATCCCTCCTTTAATTTAGGCCACAAATATTTATTGTATGCTAGGCATGTGTTAGGATATGGCACTGTGTTCCTGAGCACAAGCTTAGAGTCTCCTGGTGAGTGGGGATAGGAGTAGATAAATATTACACACACACACACACACACATACATGCACACGGGCACCTTTGTCTTTCTCACATCCCTCTCGCCACCTTGATTATACCTATGGCACATTCACAGAATCCTTCAGGACTCTTTTGGA
This sequence comes from Bubalus bubalis, assembly GCF_019923935.1. Taxonomy (NCBI): domain Eukaryota; kingdom Metazoa; phylum Chordata; class Mammalia; order Artiodactyla; family Bovidae; genus Bubalus; species Bubalus bubalis. The sequence goes on from NC_059178.1 coordinate 13,148,921, forward strand.
ACACATTTGAAAATCACTGATAATAGAGATGAAAAGGCCTTAAGCATTGGCTCAAGAGCCTGTTTAAAAGCTTTCTCCAGATTGCAGGAATTGATTCATCACTAATTTATGAACCCATTTTCCTTTTAACCTATTTTCTCTCCCTTCTCCTCTCCATCCATTACTGAAAGACAGAGTATTAATATTGAAAAAAAAAAGTCTGTATATGTATGGACATGTTTTTGTATGCATGCATAGATTGAATGATTTCATATTTTTATTTATTTTTAAAAATGTAAGGTTCAATAATTATATTGGTTATATGTTGAATATTTCGGATATGTTGAGTTAAGTCAAATATTACTGTTCACGTCAGTTTCCGTATTTTTTTTAACTCTTGCTTTTTCCTACTGATTCTGTTACTACCTCCCTTCAAGTGTCAAGTACTGTATTACATACTGAGTTTGTAATATCTCGCCTGTTGTACTGACTACAAATAAAGTAACTGAAGCTTAGGAGTTGAAATGATTTGATGAATAACATACAGCATAGTAAGAGGAAAGCCAGAATTCATTCAACCTGAAGTCTGATCTCAAAGCCCATAATCGTCTCTGTTTTGTGACAATGCTAGATTTTCTTTGAATTGTGCTAATCCCTTTTATGTCAATAGATTATCACAATACAGAGTCAGTTGACTCCCCAAAATATGAGTTTATTTTCTTCTTTTTTTTTTTCTTTTTGTGTAGTCTTCCATACACCAGCAAACTTGTGAAAACCTTACTGTATAACTTCATCAGACAGGAAAAGCCGCCTCCTCCAGGAACGCATGTGTTGCCTCAGCAGTCGGATGGGGGAGGACTGCTCTATGGACTGGCATCAGGAGTAGCAAGTAAGTCTTACCAGAATTTGTCAGTTCTGTGGTGTATGTAGTAGGTTTTGTCCAATTAGTCATAAGAAATTCTGTTCACTTGGCTGCCAGTACTGTTATATTGCATCTGTGTAGCTGGTTGAATGTGAAATACCGGAAATAGTTTATAGAGTATTTTTTTCATTTGGTGCACTGATTTATACAAGGAAATATATGCAAATCATGTATAGATTATTTACCTATAAGACAGCATTTTTCAAGAAGAATATAAACATGCATATTGTATGCATTCTAGCTGTGCACTATAAATACAGTTATGCTCTTGGAAACTTTTTATCACTTACATTTTATGAGGAAATTGTTCTATTTTAGGGGCTTTCTTGAGTAGGATTTTATATGACTAGGTGTAGTTTTTTTTATTATACACAACGTTTCCTTTGTTTGGTGACAAATTAGCACATTTTGAAGAGGCTTGTAATAAATTCTGAAGTGGCACAAGCATGAATTTTGTCAGATTGGAAGCAAATTTCATTAACTGAAGAATCCTTTCCCATCATCCAGTAAAACCTCATTTCTGCTTCACAGTGTTTTGACTTAAAAGAGACTAGAAATACCAGAGGACCTGGGTCATGTGAGGTTACGTCAGCTGAACTTGTGCTTTGTTCTGAAGGAGAAACAAAAACTAGGCTGGCACTTTGGCAGTTGTAAGGTCTGCGTGGGTGCTCTTACTTAAGAAACTGTATATGGTCCACTTAATTACACAGTGCAGAGTTCAGCTGTCTGAAGGAATTATAAATGGAGCTGAGTTCCACAGCTGAATTAGGCAGTGACATGCTCTCCACACTCTAGCCAGGGTGTCAGTTTGATAGGAAAATGGAGTACTGTGTGATAATTTATGAGATGATTAGTCTCAGGAACCTCTTTGGATTAAAAGACCTCTGTTCTAGGTCATCTTCTTTTGACTTCTTTTAGTATTATAAGTTGAATTACATTTGTAATCACTCTTGGCTTTGTCTCTGGTGCTGAGCATGCTGCCTTGACCATCAGATCTGCGGAGGTTCATTCTCCGAGTCACCCCTCTTGTGGCCCTCATTGTTTCAGATAAGGAGGCTTTCGAGGCTTGCTCTTGTGTGGTCTCTAAAGGCAGCACAGGAAGGGCTTTGTGTGTTCTATAGAAAGGCTTGATTAATCTGTTAGTAGTTTTTTTTTTTTTGGCCACATGGCATGTGTGATTTTTAGTTCTTCGACCAGGAACTGAACCCGGTTGCTTGGCAATGAGAGTCCAGAATCCTAACCACTGGACCACTGGGGAATTACCAGTATTTTCTCTTTTCAGTCATTAAACTAGTGTTAGTGTTCAAAAGCTGAGTATTTTCTAGTACTATGGTTGGAGGAGATAGTATAAATTCATTAACTGCTTTCTTTGAAACAATGACAATACTTTGCAGTTTTTCAAAGATGTGTGTAGTTCTTGATTTTTCTTGCAGTTATATGTCATCATAAAGAAAGAAGTCCAGTATGGTATATGATGTCATCTGTACTGGGTGCCAAAAGACTTTTTAATTTCAGATATACTCTGCGTATCAGAAGAAAGTTGCCAGTTTGTCTTGCAAATGTCTATCAAAGTTGGAGTAGATAATCTCTTAAGACTATTTTCACATAATTTTAAATGGTTCTCTGATCTTTTCCCCTACCATTAAGAAGTTTAGTGTTCAGCTAAGGGCATTAAAATAGACTTAGGATTTTTGTGTGCCTATAGTGATAAAGCATTTTGCATAGCTTCTTAAGTCTTCTTAAAACTATTCATGTAAAAGTTTAAGTGATGGAGTAACTTATTATTTTACAGTATGTGGCCCAAAAGATTAAAAAAAAAAACAACCAAAGGATATTTTTCTTCTAAAAAGCACACTTATGTATTTTGTGCAAAAAAGAAACTGTTAATGAGAGGGAGGTTCAAAAGGGAGGGGATATATGTATACCTTTGACTGATTCATGCTGAGGTTTAACAGAAAACAACAACGTTCTGTAAAGCAATTATCCTTCAATAAAAAAAATAAATTAAAAAAAGAACAGTCATAGCCATGTAATTTTGAATTAAGCTACATTCCATGAAAGTCAATCAAGTTGACAAAGGAAATATTTTAAAAATTTATTTGTTTTTAATTGAAGGATAATTGCTTTACAGTATTGCATTGGTTTCTACCAAACATCAACATGAATCAGCCATTGATTTACCCTTGTCCCCTCCCACCTGAACATCCCTCCCACCTCCCTCCCCAACCCATTGCTCTAGGTTGTTACCAAACCCTAGTTTGAGTTCCCTCAGTCATACAGCAAATTCCCATTGGCTTTCTTTCTCCCCCCCACCAATATTTTTTTTTCTTTTCTTTTTAAAAAAATTTATTATTATTATTATTATTTTTTACTTTACAATATTGTATTGGTTTTGCCATACATCAACATGCATCCGCCACGGGTATACACGTGTTCCCCATCCTGAACCCCCCTCCCACCTCCCTCCCCATACCATCCCTCTGGGTCATCCCAGTGCACCAGCCCCAAGCTTCCTGTATCCTGCATCGAACCTGTACTGGCGATTCGTTTCTTATATGATATTATACATGTTTTAATGCCATTCTCCCAAATCATCCCCCACTCCCTCTCCCACAGAGTCCAAAAGACTGTTCTATACATCTGTGTCTCTTTTGCTGTCTCACATACAGGGTTGTCATTACCATCTTTCTAAATTCCATATATATGCATTAGTATACTGTACTGGTGTTTGTCTTTCTGGCTTACTTCACTCTGTATAATAGGCTCCAGTTTCATCCACCTCATTAGAACTGATTCAAATGTATTCTTTTTAATGGCTGAGTAATACTCCATTGTGTATATGTACCACAGCTTTCTTATCCATTCATCTGCTGATGGACGTCTAGGTTGCTTCCATGTCCTGGCTATTATAAACAGTGCTGCGATGAACACTGGGGTACATGTGTCTCTTTCCCTTCTGGTTTCCTCAGTGTGTGTGCCCAGCAGTGGGATTGCTGGGTCGTATGGCAGTTCTATTTCCAGCTTTTTAAGGAATCTCCACACTGTCCTCCATAGTGGCTGTACTAGTTTGCATTCCCACCAACAGTGTAAGAGGGTTCCCTTTTCTCCACATCCTCTCCAGCATTTATTGCTTGTAGACTTTTGGATCGCAGCCATTCTGACTGGCATGAAATGGTACCTCATAGTGGTTTTGATTTGCATTTCTCTGATGATGAGTGATGTTGAGCATCTTTTCATGTGTTTGTTAGCCATCTGTATGTCTTCTTTGGAGAAATGTCTATTTAGTTCTTTGGCCCATTTTTTGATTGGGTTGTTTATTTTTTCTGGAATTGAGCTGCAGGAGTTGCTTGTATATTTTTGAGAGTAGTTGTTTGTCAGTTGCTTCATTTGCTGTTATTTTCTCCTATTCTGAAGGCTGTCTTTTCACCTTGCTCATCGTTTCTTTTGTTGTGCAGAAGCTTTTAATTTTAATTAGATCCCATTTGTTTATTTTTGCTTTTATTTCCAATATTCTGGGAGGTGGGTCATAGAGGATCCTGCTGTGATGTATGTCGGAGAGTGTTTTGCCTATGTTCTCCTCTAAGAGTTTTATAGTTTCTGGTCTTATGTTTAGATCTTTAATCCATTTTGAGTTTATTTTTGTGTATGGTGTTAGAAAGTGTTCTAGTTTCATTCTTTTACAAGTGGTTGACCAGATTTCCCAGCACCACTTGTTAAAGAGATTGTCTTTTCTCCATTGTATATTCTTGCCTCCTTTGTCAAAGATAAGATGTCCATAGGTGCGTGGGTTTATCTCTGGGCTTTCTATTTTGTTCAATTGATCTATATTTCTGTCTTTGTGCCAGTACCATACTGTCTTGATGACTGTGGCTTTGTAGTAGAGCCTGAAGTCAGGCAGGTTGATTCGTCCAGTTCCATTCTCTTTTCTCAAGATTGCTTTTGCTATTCGAGGTTTTTTGTATTTCCATACAAATTGTGAAATTATTTGTTCTAGCTTTGTGAAAAATACCATTGGTAGCTTGATAGGGATTGCATTGAATGTATAGATTGCTTTGGGTAGTATACTCATTTTCACTATATTGATTCTTCCGATCCATGAACATGGTATATTTCTCTATCTATTAGTGTCCTCTTTGATTTCTTTCATCAGTGTTTTATAGTTTTCTATATATAGGTCTTTAGTTTCTTTATGTAGGTATATTCCTAAGTATTTTATTCTTTTCGTTGCAGTGGTGAATGGAATTGTTTCCTTAATTTCTCTTTCTATTTTCTCATTATTAGTGTATAGGAATGCAAGAGATTTCTGTGTGTTGATTTTATATCCTGCAACTTTACTATATTTTAGCTCTAGTAATTTTCTGGTGGAGTCTTTAGGGTTTTCTATGTAGAGGATCATGTCATCTGCAAACAGTGAGTTTTACTTCTTCTTTTCCAATTTCGATTCCTTTTATTTCTTTTTCTGCTCTGATTGCTGTGGCCAAAACTTCCAAAACTATGTTGAATAGTAGTGGTGAGAGTGGGCACCCTTGTCTTGTTCCTGACTTTAGGGGAAATGCTTTCAGTTTTTCACCATTGAGGATAATGTTTGCTGTGGGTTTGTCATTTATAGCTTTTATTATGTTGAGGTATGTTCCTTCTATTCCTGCTTTCTGGAGAGTTTTGATCATAAATGGATGTTGAATTTTGTCAAAGGCTTTCTCTGCATCTCTTGAGATAATCATATGGTTTTTATTTTTCAATTTGTTAATGTGGTGTATTACATTGATTGATTTGCGGATATTGAAGAGTCCTTGCATTCCTGGGATAAAGCCCACTTGGTCATCGTGTATGATCTTTTTAATGTGTTGTTGGATTCTGATTGCTAGAATTTTGTTAAGGATTTTTGCATCTATGTTCATCAGTGATATTGGCCTGTAGTTTTCTTTTTTTGTGGGATCTTTGTCAGGTTTTGGTATTAGGGTGATGGTGGCCTCATAGAATGAGTTTGGAAGTTTACCATCCTCTGCAATTTTCTGGAAGAGTTTGAGTAGGATAGGTGTCAGCTCTTCTCTAAATTTTTGGTAGAATTCAGCTGTGAAGCCGTCTGGACCTGGGCTTTTATTTGTTGGAAGATATCTGATTACAGTTTCAATTTCCGTGCTTGTGATGGGTCTGTTAAGATTTTCTATTTCTTCCTGGCCCAGTTTTGGAAAGTTGTACTTTTCTAAGAATTTGTCCATTTCTTCCACGTTGTCCATTTTATTAGCATATAATTGCTGATAGTAGTCTCTTATGATCCTTTGTTTTTGTGTGTCGTCTGTTGTGATCTCTCCGTTTTCATTTCTAATTTTATTGATTTGATTTTTCTCCCTTTGTTTCTTGATGAGTCTGGCTAATGGTTTGTCAATTTTATTTATCCTTTCAAAGAACCAGCTTTTGGCTTTGTTGATTTTTGCTATGGTCTCTTTTGTTTCTTTTGCATTTATTTCTGCCCTAATTTTTAAGATTTCTTTCCTTCTACTAACCCTGGGGTTCTTCATTTCTTCCTTTTCTAGTTGCTTTAGGTGCAGGGCTAGGTTATTTATTTGACTTTTTTCTTGTTTCTTGAGGTATGCCTGTATTGCTATGAACTTTCCCCTTAGCACTGCTTTTACAGTGTCCCATAGGTTTTGGGTTGTTGTGTTTTCATTTTCATTCGTTTCTATGCATATTTTGATTTCTTCTGTGATTTGTTGGTTATTCAGCAATGTGTTGTTCAGCCCCCATATGTTGGAATTTTTAATATTTTTTCTCCTGTAATTGAGATCTAATCTTACTGTATTGTGGTCAGAAAAGCTGCTTGGAATGATTTCATTTTTTTTGAATTTACCAAGGCTAGATTTATGGCCCAGGATGTGATCTATCTTGGAGAAGGTTCCATATGTGCTTGAGAAAAGGTGAAATTCATTGTTTTGGGGTGAAATGTCCTATAGATATCAGTTAGGTCTAGCTGGTCTATTGTGTCATTTAAAGTTTGTGTTTCCTTGTTAATTTTCTGTTTAGTTGATCTATCCATAGGTGTGAGTAGGGTATTAAAGTCTGCCACTATTATTGTGTTATTGTTAATTTCCCCTTTCATACTTGTTAGCATTTGTCTTACATATTGCAGTGCTCCTATGTTGGGTGCATATATATTTATAATTGTTATATCTTCTTCTTGGATTGATCCTTTGATCATTACGTAGTGTCCTTCTTTGTCTCTTTTTACAGCCTTTGTTTTAAAGTCTATTTTATCTGATATGAGTATTGCTACTCCTGCTTTCTTTTGATCTCTATTTGCATGGAATATCTTTTTCCAGCCCTTCACTTTCAGTCTGTGTGTGTCCCCTGTTTTGAGGTGGGTCTCTTGTAGACAGCATATATAGGGGTCTTGTTTTTGTATCCATTCAGCCAGTCTTTGTCTTTTAGTTGGGGCATTCAACCCATTTACGTTTAAGGTAATTATTGATAAGTATGCTCCCGTTGCCATTTACTTTATTGTTTGGGTTCGAGTTTATACACCGTTTTTATGTCTCCTGTCTAGAAAATATCCTTTAGCATTTGTTGGAGAGCTGGTTTGGTGGTGCTGAATTCTCTCAGCTTTTGCTTGTCTGTAAAGCTTTTGATTTCTCCTTCATATTTGAATGAGATCCTTGCTGGGTACAGTAATCTGGGCTGCAGGTTATTTTCTTTCATCACTTTAAGTATGTCCTGCCATTCCCTCCTGGCCTGAAGAGTTTCTATTGAAAGATCAGCTGTTATCCTTATGGGAATCCCCTTGTGTGTTATTTGTTGTTTTTCCCTTGCTGCTTTTAATATTTGTACTTTGTGTTTGAGCTTTGTTAATTTGATTAATATGTGTCTTGGGGTGTTTCGCCTTGGGTTTATCCTGTTTGGGACTCTCTGGGTTTCTTGGACTTGGGTGATTATTTCCTTCCCCATTTTAGGGAAGTTTTCAACTATTATCTCCTCAAGTATTTTCTCATGGTCTTTCTTTTTGTCTTCTTCTTCTGGGACTCCTATGATTCTAATGTTGTGGCGTTTAGTATTGTCCTGGAAGTCTCTGAGATTGTCCTCATTTAATTCATTTTTCTTTTTTCTTCTCTGATTCATTTATTTCTGCCATTCTATCTTCTATTTCACTAGTCCTATCTTCTGCCTACTATTTGTTGCCTCCAGAGTGTTTTTGATCTCATTTATTGCATTATTCATTATATATTGACTCTTTTTTATTTCTTCTAGGTCTTGTTAAACCTTTCTTGCATTTTCTCAATCCTTGTCTCCAGGCTATGTATCTTTGATTCCATTTTTATTTCAAGATTTTGGATCATTTTCACAATCATTATTCGGAATTCTTTATCAGGTAGATTCCCTATCTCTTCCTCTTTGGTTTGGTTTGGTGGGCATTTATCCTGTTCCTTTACCTGCTGGGTATTCCTCTGTCTCTTCATCTTGTTTGTATTGCTGAGTTTCGGGTGGCCTTTCTGTATTCTGGCAGTTTGTGGAGTTCTCTTTATTATGGAGTTTCCTCACTGTGGGTGGGGTTGTATCAGTGGCTTGTCAAGGTTTCTTGGTTAGGGAAGCTTGTGTCGGTGTTCTGGTGGGTGGAGCTGGATTTCTTCTCTCTGGAGTGCAATGAAGTGTCTAGTAACGAGTTATGAGATGTCAATGGATTTGGAGTAACTTTGGGCAGCCTGTATATTGAAGCTCAGGACTGTGTTCCTGTGTTGCTGGAGAATTTGCGTGGTATGTCTTGCTCTGGAACTTGTTGGCCCTTGGGTGGTGCTTGGTTTCAGTGTAGGTATGGAGGCGTTTGATGAGCTCCTGTCGATTAATGTTCCCTGGAGTCAGGTGTTCTATGATGTTCTCAGGATGTGGACTTAAGCCTCTTGCTTCTGGTTTTGAGTCTTATTTTTACAGTAGTCTCAAGACTTCTCCTTCTATACAGCACCGTTGATAAAACATCTAGGTTAAAGATGAAAAGTTTCTCCACAGTGAGGGACACCCAGAGAGGTTCACAGAGTTACATGGAGAAGAGAAGAGGGAGGAGGGAGTTAGAGGTGACCCAAATGAGATGAGGTGGAATCAAAAGAGGAGAGAGCAAGCTAGCCAGTAATCACTTCCTTATGTGTGCTCCACAGTCTGGACCGCTCAGAGATGTTCATGGAGTTATACAGAGAAGAGAAGAGGGAGGAAAGAGACAGAGGTGGCCAGGAGGATAAAAGGGAGGAGTGAAAAGGAGAGAGACAGATCCAGTCAGTAATCAGTTCCCTAAGTGTCCTCCACCATCTGGAATACACAGAGATTCAGAGAGTTGGGTAGAGAAGAGAAGGGGGAGGGAGGAGACAGAGGTGACCTAGTGGAGAGAAAGGAGAGTCCAAAGGGGGAGAGAGCAGTCAAGCCAGTAATCTCGCTCCCAAGTAAAAATAGGTACTCAAGATTGGGTTCTTAAAGGAACAAAATTGATAACAAATACCAAAAAGCAAAGATTAAAATTCTAGAGTAGAGGTTGGATTTTCAAAAATACAATATTAAAAGAAGAAGTCACAAAAGTTATTAAAAATATATATATATAAAGTTTGCTTTGAAAAAGTCTTTTTTTTGAAAAGTAATAGGTTATAAAAATGAAAAAGGAGTAATAGAGGACTTAAAAATTTTTTTTAAGTTAAAAAAAAAGAAAAGAATGATCATAAAAATAGTAAAAATATATCTTGGACTTTCTCTGGTGGTGTGGGCAGTGTGGGGTCAGTTCATTTTCGGATAGTTTCTTGGTCCGGCTTATATTTCTCAAGATCTGTAGGCCCCTTCCTGTGTAGTCGGTACTAACTACAGGGCTTTAATCTATTGCACCTGTCACTTCCAAGGCGGTTCCCTCGGTTTTAGCTTCTGTTTGCTGGTCTCTTCAGTGTCTGATTTCCGCCCTGACACAAGGGGGCGGTGGTGGACACTTTTTTAGGCTCACAGTCGCGCTGTGGGGAGGGAGGGACGCTGCAAACAAATAACACTGGCATGTGCTGGCAGTGCCTGGGCCACACTGGGCCTGCCCTTGCTCACGGCCAGTGCACCCTTCCTGCCCACACAGCTCAGGCTCTAGGTTGCTCCCCCGGAACCGTCCGAGGCCGGCCCTGGGCTGCATGCACCTCCCAGGTCTAAGCCGCCCAGGTTCAGGCACTCAGGTAGTCCTCAGAGGCGCAGACTCCGTTGGGCCTGTGTTTTGTGCCCTTCCCAGCTCCGAGCAGCTCGGGTGATGAGGTGTTTGGCGAGCGCCCTCACTGTGACTTATCGCCTCTCCCGTCCCTGCCGCTCGGTTTTCTGGGTGTACAACCCGTGCACCTTCTCAGGTGGATGACTGTCCAGAACCCCAAGAAGTCTTAGTAAGCAAAGAAGCCTGCTTGCAGTTTGGTAGATAATGTCTCTCTGGGGCTGCGATTGCCCCCTTCCGGTTCTGGCTGCCTGTCACTGGAGGGGGATGGTCTGCAGCCGGCTAGTTCTGTTACGCCCTTGGTTCTGTGCGTGGGCCTGGCGGTGTCTTAGGGCTTTTCGCGTGGTAGCTATCCCACAGTCTGGTTTGCTAGCCCAAATTAGTTCGCTCTGATTACCCTCGGGGGCATTCAGGCCCGATCCTTACTCTAAGCAATGCAGCCCCCGCCTCCCTGCCCAGCCCCCGCTTGCTAGTGGCGGGCACAGGTGTCTGCGCTGCTTCTCCGCTGGGGGAGTTACCGTTGGGCTCGTAATCTGTGGGTTTTAATTATTTACTTATTTTTCCTCCCTATTATGTTGCCCTCTGTGCTTCCAAGGCTCAGCACAGACTCTGTAGTGAGAGTGTTTTCTGTTGTTTGGAAACTTCTCTTTTTAAGACTCCCTTCCCGGGATGGAGCTCCTTCCCTACCTCTTTTGTCTCTTTTTTTGTCTTTTATATTTTTTCTACCTCCTTTCGAAGACAATGGGCTGCTTTTCTGGGTGCCTAATGTCCTCTGCCGGCAATCAGAAGTTGTTTTGTGGATTTTACTCAGCGTTTAAATGTTCTTTTGATGAATTTGTGGGGGAGAAAGTGGTCTCCCGGTCCTATTCCTCCATCATCTTAGGACCACCTCCCCCCATTGGCTTTCTGTCTTACATTTGATAATGTATGTTTCCATGTTACTCTCTCCGTACCTCCCACCCTCTCCTTCCTCCCCTTCAGGCTGTGTTGGTAAGTCTGTTCTTAATGCCTGTGTCTTCGTACTACTACTACTACTAAATCACTTCAGTCGTGTCCGATTCTGTGTGACCCCATAGACGGCAGCCCACCAGGCTCCCCTGTCCCTGGGATTCTCTAGGCAAGAACACTGGAGTGGGCTGCCATCTCCTTCTCCAATGTATGAAAGTGAAAAGTGAAAGTGAAGTCACTCAGTCCAATCCGACTCTTAGCAACCCCATGGACTGCAGCCCTCCAGGCTCCTCCATCCATGGGATTTTCCAGGCAAGAGTACTGGAGTGGGGTGCCATTGCCTTCTTCCGTGTCTTCATAGCTGTTCTGCAAATAGGCTCATCAGTATCTATCATCTTTCTAAATTCTTTCTAAATTCTAAATCTAAACAGTATATGATATTTGTGTTTCTGATTTATTTTACTCTGTATAATAGCTCTAGGTTCAGCCACCTCATTAGGACTGACTCAGATGCATTCCTTTTTATGGCTGAGTAATATTCCAGTACTTTGGTTACCTCATGTGAAGAGTTGACTCATTGGAAAAGACTCTCATGCTGGGAGGGATTGGGGGCAGGAGGAGAAGGGGACAACAGGATGAGATGGCTGGATGGCATCACCGACTCGATGGATATGAGTTTGAGTGAACTCCGGGAGATGGTGGACAGGGAGGCCTGGCGTGCTGCGATACGTGGGGTTGCAAAGAGTCAGACACAACTGAGTAACTGAACTGAACTGAATATTCCATTGTATATATATACCACAGCTTCTTTATCCACTCCTCTGTCAATGGACATCTGGGTTGCTTCTGTGTCTTAGCTATTATAAATAGAGCTGCATTAGGGAACATGTGTCTTTTTCACTTTTGGTTTCCTCAGGATACATGCCTAGTAGTGGGATCGCTGGGTCTTATGGTGGTTTTATTCCTAGTTTTTAAAGAAATCTCCGTACTGTTCTCCATAGTGGCTGTATCAGTTTACATTCCCACAAACAGTACAAGAGAGTTCTCTTTTCTCCACATCCTCTCCAGCATTTATTGTTTGTAGACTTTTTGTGATGGTTGTTCTGACTGGTATGAGATGATACCTATTGTGGTTTTGATTTTCATTTCTCTAATAATGAGTTGAAGTTGAGCATCTTTTCATGTGTTTGTTAGCCATCTGTATGTCTTTGGAGAAATGTCTGTTTAGGTCTTTTGTCTACTTTTTGATTGGGTTGTTTGTTTTTCTGGGATTGATTTATATGAGATGCTTTTGAAATTAACCTTTTGTCAGTTGTTTCATTTGCTATTATTTTTTTCCCATGCTGAGGGTTATTTTTTTGTTTATAGTTTCCTGTGCTGTGCAGAATCTTTTAAGTTTAATTAGGCCCCATTTGTTTAGTTTTGTTTTTATTTCCATTGCTCTAGGAGGTGGGTCATGGAGGACCTTGCTGTGGTTTGTGTCACAGAGTGTTTTGTCTATGTTTTCCTCTAAGAGTTGACAAAGGAAGTTTGACTTTAGCTGTGTCATCTTTTGGTTTGATGATCTTTTGGTTGGTAGTTAAGGAATTTTCTTTAATATTAGCTTGAGAAAGATAACAATTTGGAAGGTCCTCACCAAAAAAAAAAAAAAGAGAGAGATTCTAAAGCCAAATGTAAATTGTAAACCCTTTTGGATTATATTCATTTTCATTGGGATTAAATATTTCCTGGATTTAGAAAGCATTTCCTTTCATAGCAGGATATGTATGGTTTTTTTTTAATTATTTCCTTTGAATTAGGGTGCCTTATTTCAAAGAACAGAACAGTTTTCGACAGTGAGGTTTTTGTTGTAATTGGAAAGGAAGAAGAGACTCTTTTTGTTAGAACTGGGGTCCAGAGGAGTAGTGAGCCATACATCTGGACCTTCAAAGAGTTAGGGAGGGCCCTCTCCAGTTTATTCTCAATTTTTCCAGATTTATATTTGATTGTTTCCCAGACTTTAACAGAAACTCTGCTGCTTTTTACATGCCTGACTTTCTTCCTTTTTTATACTTTTGCTTGGGTTATCTTTCTAATCTAGAGTCCTACTTCTTCCTCTCTCTGCTGTTAAGTTTTCTGACCCTCCATCCTTTAAGATCCATCTCAAGTACCACCTTCTCCACAAAAGACTTCCTTTTCTACCTCGCAGCTAGATGTGGATTTTCCTGAGGCACTTAACACTCTGCTTTGTCTTATGATCACCAGGTTCAAGCCTCATTCTCCCTCCATTGGTTCTACATACAATAAAACTTCACAGTTTACAGAGCGACTTTTATGTATCTCACTTTATTCTCATAGCAACCTTGTGAAATAAATGGTTTTACTTTTTTAATACAGTTGGTAAAGAGCAGTTCCTAGTTATTAAATTATTTGTCTAAGATCACATAGCAAAGAGGTCATGTTGGTTTGCACTTTAGCTCTGTTCCTTTGACTCTTGACCTTTGCTGTCTGGGCTTTTTTTGTTTTTTCATTTTTCCCCATTTAAAAAAAAATTTTAATTGAAGTATAGTTGATTTGGGGCTTCCCTGGTAGCTCAGCTAGTAAAGAATCTGCCTGTAATGCAAGAGACCCTGGTTTGATTTCTGGGTTGGAAAGATACCCTGGAGAAGAGATAGGCTACCCACTGCAGTATTCTTGGGCTTCCTTGTTGGCCCAGATGGTACAGAATCTGCCTGCAGTGTGGGAGACCTGGGTTCAATTCCTGGGTTGGGAATATCCCCTGGAGGAGGGCATGGCAACCCACTCCAGTTTCTTGCCTGGAGAATCCCTTGGACAGAGGAGCCTGGCGGGCTACAGTCCATGGGATGGCAAAGAGTAGGACACAACTGAGCAACTAAGCAGATCCCCACTCTTTTTTAGATACTTTTCCTATATAGGTCCTTACTGTTTTCGTCTTTCATTGTCACCACTTGAGTTTTGAGTGTATAAGCTGCTTCCTGACTTACGTGAGGGTGTTCATTGCAGCAGAGCACCTTATATTTGTAGACTGTCAGTAAATACTTGTATGTAATTAAATACCAAAAGCTAATACTTATCTACCTCAGGACCAGGAGCTGACTGTGGCTCCGATCATGAACTCCTTATTGCAAAATTCAGACTTAAATTGAAGAAAGTAGGGAAAACCTTGCCTGGAAAATCCCATGGATGGAGGAGCCTGGTGGGCTGCTGTCCATGGGTTCGCTAAGAGTCGGACACGACTGAGAGACTTCACTTTCACTTTTCACTTCCATGCATTGGAGAAGGAAATTGCAGCCCACTCCAGTGTTCTTGCCTGGAGAATCCCAGGGACGGGGGAGCCTGGTGGGCTGCCTTCTATAGGGTCGCATAGAGTCGGACATGACTGAAGTGACTTAGCAGCAGCAGCAGGGAAAACCACTAGACCATTCAGGTGTGACCTAAATCAAATCTGTTACGATTATACAGTGGAAGTGAGAAATAGATTTAAGGGCCTAGATCTGATAGATAGAGTGCCTGATGAACTATGGATGTAGGTTTGTGACATTGTACAGGAGACAGGGATCAAGACCATCCCGAAGAAAAAGAAATGCAAAAAAGCCAAATGGCTGTCTGGGGAGGCCTTACAAATAACTGTGAAAAGAAGAGAAGCGAAAAGCAAAGGAGAAAAGGAAAGATACAAGCATCTGAATGCAGAGTTCCAAAGAATAGCAAGGAGAGATAAGAAAGCCTTCCTCAGTGATCAGTGCAAAGAAATAGAGGAAAACAATAGAATGGGAAAAACTAGAAATCTCTTCAAGAAAATTAGAGATACCAAGGGAACATTTCATACAAAGATGGGCTCAATAAAGGACAGAAATGGTATGGACCTAACAAGCAGAAGATATTAAGAAGAGGTAGCAAGAATACACACAAGAACTATACAAAAAAAAGCTTCATGACTCAGATAATCACAATGATGTGGTCACTCACCTAGAGCCAGACATCCTGGAATGTGAAGTCAGGTGGGCCTTAGGAAACATCACTATGAACAAAGCTAGTGGAGATGATGGAATTCTAGTTGAGCTATTTCAAATCCTAAAAGATGATGCTGTGAAAGTGCTGCACTGAATATGCCAGCAAATTTGGAAAACTCAGCAGTGGCCCCAGGACTGGAAAAGGTCAATTTTCATTGCAGTCCCAAAAGAAGGCAATGCCAAAGACTGCTCAAACTACCGCACAATTGCACTCATCTCACATGCTAGCAAAGTAATGCTCAAAATTCTCCAAGCCAGGCTTCAGCAGTATGTGAACCGTGAACTTCCAGATGTTCAAGCTAGTTTTAGAAAAGGCAGAGGAGCACAGAGATCAAATTGCCAACATCCTCTGGATCATGGAAAAAGTAAGAGAGTTCCAGAAAAACATCTATTTCTGCTTTATTGACTATGCCAAAGCCTTTGTGTGGACCACCACAAACTGTAGAAAATTCTGAAAGAGATGGGAATACCAGACCACCTGACCTGCCTCTTGAGAAATCTGTATGCAGGTCAGGAAGCAACAGTTAGAACTGGACATGGAACAACAGACTGGTTCTAAATAGGAAAAGGAGTATGTCCAGGCTGTATATTGTCCCTGTGTTTATTTAACTTATATGCAGAGTACATCATGAGAAACGGCTGGGCTGGATGAAGCACAAGCTGGAATCAAGATGGCCAGGAGAAATATCAATAACCTCACATATGCAGATGACACCACCCTTATGGCAGAAAGTGAAGAAGAACTAAAGAGCCTCTTGATGAAAGTGAAAGTGAAAAAGTTGGCTTAAAGCTCAACATTCAGAAAACAATCATGGCATCCAGTCCCATCACTTCATGGGAAATAGATGGGGAAACAGTGGAAACAGTGGCAGACTTAATTTTTGGGGGCTCCAAAATCACTGCAGATAATGACGGCAGCCATGAAATAAAAAGATGCTTACTCCTTGGAAGAAAAGTTATGATCAACCTAGACAGCAAAAAGCAGAGACATTACCTTGCCAACAAAGGTCCCTCTAGTCAAAGTTTTGGTTTTTCCAGTGGCCATGTATGGATGTGAGAGTTGAACTATAAAGAGAGCTGAGTGCCGAAGAATTGATGCTTTTGAACTGTGGCGTTGTAGAAGACTCTTGAGAGTCCCTTGGACTGCAAGGAGATCCAGCCAGTCCATCCTAAAGGAAATCAGTCCTGAATGTTCATTGGAAGGACTGATGTTGACGCTGAAACTCCAATACTTTGGCCACCTGATGGGAAGAGCCGACTCGTTTGAAAAGTCCCTGATGCTGGGAAAGATTGAAGGCAAGAGGAGAAGGGGACAATTTAGCATGAGATGGTTGGATGGCATCCCCGACTCAATGGGCATGAATTTGAGTAAACTCCAGGAGTTGGTGACGGACGGGAGGCCGGGCGTGCTGCATGCCATGGGGTCGCAAAGAGTTGGACACAACTGAGCGACTCAGCTGAACTGAACACTCAAGGTAAATGTAAACTCAGTTATATAACATGTCTATTGAAGACTTATGTTTGCCCATCATTATAGTAGTTAATTTGGTTGTTCAGTTGCTAAGTAGTGTCCAGCTCTTTGTGACAGTGTAGACTGCAGCACACCAGGCCTTACTGTCCTTCACTGTCTCCCGGAGTTTACTCAAACTCATGTCCATTGAGTTGGTGATGCAATCCAACCATTGTATCCTCTTTTGTCCCCTTCTCCTCCTGCCTTCTGTCTTTCCGAGCATCAGGGTCTTTTTCAATGAGTAAGTTCTTTGTATCAGGTGGCCCAAGTATTGGAGCTTCAGCTTCAGCATCACTCCTTCCAATGAATATTTGAGATTGATTTTCCTTTAGGATTGGCTGGTTTGATACCCTGCAGTCAAAGGCACTCTCAAGAGTCTTCTCTAGCCACAGTTTGAAAGCATCAAATTTACATACATGATTTTACCTACTTGTTGTTTAGTATTTTCTTTTTTTAACACTTTATTGTGGAAAATTTAAACTGACTATTTATGCATAACCCATCTTCAAGACTTATCAACATTTTGCTTTTTTTTCCCCACTTTTGAAAAGCTTTCTTTGAAAATAAGCTCACACACACATATATATAACAATTCCAAAAATAAGCTCCCCAAATTATCAGTATATACCTTTAACCAGACTGATTTATTGTTGACATTTTAATCTGATTTATTTTGTATTTGTATTCCTCTCCACCCTCTATTCTACACTCACATACACACACAAGTTTTTTTATTTTAACCATTTGAAGATAAATTATATGCATCATGGCCCTTTACTCCTAAATACTTGAATGTGTATTTTTTAAAAGGGGATGTCTCTATTTTTTAAAAAAATTGAAGTATAGTTATTTTATAGTGTTGTTAGTTTCAAATGTACAGCAAAGTGATTGTTATTCATATATATACACATATATATATATTTCACAATATATTAAAAGATAATTGAGTAAAGTTTCCTGTGCTACATAACAGTAGGTTCTTGTTTTTTACCTATTTACATATAGTTTGTATATGTTAATCCTAAACTCCTAATTTATCTCCCCATCGCCTTTGGTAACCATAAGTTTGTTTTCTGTATCTGTGAGTCTCTTTTTGTTTCATAAATAAGTTCATTTGTATCTTTTTTTGTTTGTTTAGATTTCACAAATAAGCTATATAATACAATATTTGTCTTTTTCTGTCTTACTTCACTTAGTATGGTAATCTCTTAGGTCCATCCATGTTGCTAGAAGTGCCATCATTTCATTCATTTTTTATGGCTGAGTAATATTCTGTTTTGTATTTGTTTGTGTATGTATATATATATGAAAGTGAAAGTGTTAGTCATTCAGTCATGTCCAACTCTTTGTGACCCCATGGACTGTAGCCTGCTAGGCTCCTCTGTCCGTGGAATTCTCCAGGTAAGAATACTGGAGTGGGTAGGCAATCCCTTCTCCAGGGGATCTTTTCAACCCAGGGATTGAACCCAGGTCTCCTGCATTGCAGGCAGATTATTTATTGTTTGAGCCACCAGGGTAGCCCTACGTGTGTGTGTGTGTGTGTGTGTGTGTATAGACCAAATCTTCTTTATCCACTTACCTGTGGATACTTAGGTTGCTTCCATGTCTTGACTTCCATAAACAGTGCCGCTTTGAACATTGAAGTGCATGTATTGCATGTATCTTATGATACTATGAATTAGAACTTTTGCTTTGACAGATACAAAGCCCAGGACTGGGATGCAGAATCTTATAGTAGCTCTATTTTTAGTTTTCTATGGAACCTCCATACTATTCACTGTAGTGGCCATACCAGTTTATATTCCCACCAGGAGTGTAGGAGGTTCTTTTTTCTCCACACCCTCTCCAGAATCTGTTTGTAGACTTTTTGGTGAAGGCTATTCTGACTGGTTTGAGTTGATGATTTATTTTAGTTTTGCTTTACATTTCTGTAATAATTAGTGATGTTGAGCATCTTTTCTGCCTGTTGGTCATCTGAATATCTTCTTTGGAGAAATGTCTGTTAGTTCTTCTGCTTGTTTTTTGATTGGGTTTTTATTGTTTTGTTTTGTTTTTTTTGAGTTGTATGAGCTGTTTGTATATTGTGGAAGTTAAACCCTTGTCAGTCACATTGTTTGCAAATATTTTCTCCCAGTCTTTTGTTTTGTTTATGCTTTCCTTTCCTATGCAAAAGCTTTTAAGTTTGATCAGATCCCATTTGTTTATTTTTACTTTTATTTCTTTTGCCTTGGGAGACTGACCAAAGAAAACATTGGTAAGATTTATGTCAGAGAACGTTTTGCCTGTGTTTTCTTCTAGAAGTTTTATGGTATGTTGGATTATATTTAAGTCTTTAAGCCATTTTGGGTTTATTTTTGTATATGATCTGAGGGAGTGTTCAACTTCCCTGGTGGCTCAGATGGTAAAGCATCTGCCTACAGTGTGAGAGACCCCGGTTCAATCCCTGGGTCTGGAAGATCTCCTGGAGAAGGGAATGGTAACCCACTCCAGTATTCTTGCCTAGAAAATCCCATTGACAGAGGAACCTGGTAGGCTACAGTCCATGGGGTCGCAAAGAGTCAGACATGACTGAGCAACTTCACTTTCACTTTCTGACTTCATTGATTTACATGTGACTGTCCAGATTTCCAGCATCACTTGCTGAAGAGACTGTCTTTTCTCCATTTTATATTCTTGCCTCCTTCATTGAAGATTAATTGACTATAGGTGTGTGGGTTTATTTCTGGGCTGTCATTCATATTTTTGTTTCTGTGCCAATACCATGCTGTATTGATTACTGTAGCTTTGTAGTATTATCTGAAGTCTGAATGTGTTATGCCTCCAGCTTTATGTGTTCTTTTCCTCAGGATTGCTTTGGCAATTCTGGGTCTTTTGTGGTTCCACATAAATTTTAAGATTATTTGCTCCAGTTCGGTGAAAGATGTCATGGGTAATTTGATAGGGATAATATTAAGTCTGTAGATTGCTTTGGTTAATATGTATGCCCTTCTTTCTGTTTAACTATTGGTCCTGAGGTATTGGTTTTGGTAGTGAGTGCTTGGATGATGTTTGATTACCACTAGTAAGTTTATTCGGAGAAGGCAATGGTACCCCACTCCAGTACTCTTGCCTGGAAAATCCCATGGACGGAGGAGCCTGGTGGGCAGCAGTCCATGGGGTCGCTACGAGTCGTACATGACTGAGCGACTTCACTTTTTTCTTTTCACTTTCGTGCATTGGAGAAGGAAATGGCAACCCACTCCAGTGTTCTTGCCTGGAGAATCCCAGGGACAGAGGAGCCTGGTGGACTGCCGTCTATGGGGTCGCACAGAGTCGGACATGACTGAAGCGACTTAGCAGCAGCAACAGCAGCAGTAAGTTTATTGCAGTGAATGAGAGTAATGAAAATTAGCTTCTATGAATTCTGTTCTTTTTTTCTCTCTTTATTTTTTAAATTATGAAGGTTTGATAACATATTTATAGGAGACCTGGAAAATACAAAACAAAGTTACATATAGTTCCATTCTATATTATAATTATTTTCAGTAGATAAGTTAAGATTTTTAATTGGAGTTTTAATATCAAACTCCTAAAAGTTAATAGAATGAATATCCAGGAAAGTATAAGAATATAGTAGATCTGAAAAGCACCTAGCTCAGATGGTAAAGAATCTGCTTGCAATGCAGAAGACCTGGGTTTGATCCCTGGGTCAGGACAATCCCCTGGAGAAGGGAATGACTACCCACTCCAGTATTCTTTCCTGGAGAATTTTGTGGACCGAGGAGCCTTGTAGACTGCAGTCCATGGGGTCGCAAAGAGTCGGACATGACAGAGCGACTAATACACACAAATACAATTTTCACACAGCAGTAGGGTACAAATTCTATTTAAGTTCCCATAGATTATGAACTAGGAGACACTGGATCATATGGGACTTATAAACAAGATGAAAAAATCTCATGGTCTAAAGGTATCAAAATCATACAGAGTCTGTTCTCTTATCACTGTGGAATTAAGTTGGAAATCAATATCAAAAGATATTTGAAAGTAACCCACATATTTTTAAGTGCAGTGACATTTACCAGGAGAGATCTTTGACTTAGCCATTGAAAACCTCAATAAGGTTAGAAAACTGAAAAAACAAATGTTGTTCTTTGTTTAAAAAGAATAATTTTTTTTTAATAATGTGATTTATGTATTTTTCTGGAAGTGGTCAGAGTGAATTATATATTAATATGTTACTTTATCTGGTAATATCTATAATACATGCTGACAAACTTTTATTCATAGTTTTGGAGTACAAAATTACACTCTGGTCCCTTTCTAGTGCCTGAATTTGTTCTGCTGGGACCCCATCATGGCAGATAATTGAGTCAATACTATTAACTACTGGGGAATGTGTTGTTTTGAGGCATCTCTAATGGGTTTGACTGACCCTTTCCTTTTGTATTACCTTGCTTTCTCTTCTTGCTCTCTGTAGCTGATGAGGTCTAGTTTATTAGGATTGGTTGAGTCTGACGGTACGGTACTACAGCATGAAATAAGTTGAAACTCCAAATTCCCTGATTCTGGACACTGTATTTTCTTATTCATCTAGAGTAACTGCCCATTAACTGTTTTGGCAGATAGCATTCAATTGTTAATGGCTTTATTATTAATTTTATTATCTAAGTATTTTGCATATGTAACTTTTATGTCCTATTCCCCTTCAGGTTTTATATATACAGGTACAGACCTTTCAGTGTATCTATCTCAGATATAATTTTGTTAGTGTAATGTCATCCATAGCTCCAGCCAGTGCATAAGATTTACTCTAACTTGAGCCCTGGATTGTCATTAGACAAATATTAATATTTTGGGGCTTCCTGCTTTATTCAGAGTTAGGTGCTAGACATCATATTGAGAGGATTGACACATTCTAATTCCAGTGTGGAAAGCAGAGTGTTTATGTAGGTGGCATGTG
Source organism: Bubalus bubalis (assembly GCF_019923935.1). Classification (NCBI taxonomy): domain Eukaryota; kingdom Metazoa; phylum Chordata; class Mammalia; order Artiodactyla; family Bovidae; genus Bubalus; species Bubalus bubalis. The sequence goes on from NC_059178.1 coordinate 13,170,431, forward strand.
TAAAATAACAGAGAATATTAATATAACTAGGGATTTTGTGGCTGTTCTATGTAGACGAGATCTCATTTCCTGGGTTCCCAGTGAAGATTTGCTGTGAGGGCAGTAAGTAGTATGGTTTTCCCACATAGCAGACTTTTAAAGTGGATTCCTACAGTTTCCCCTGACTTTTAGGACTGACGAACAAGGATCTTCATGAAGCTGGACCTTGTAGTCCCCCAGTGGCAGAAGTGCTGAGCGAGCCTTTTGTGAGTTCAGATGAGGCCCCCTTTCCTCCTATATCTCCTCTGTTTGGATTGTACCACAGGGACCTCTCCGTTGCTCTTTCTCTTCTCTCATTCCTGAAAGTCCTTGTAGAAAAGGGTGGATTTCCAGAATTTGATATGGAGAATTGGGTTATTTGGGATGGAGCCCCAGCTTAGCATGCTCCTTAGACAAGTTCTTTAACTCTTTGTATCTCATTATTCTAGTTATAAAGCTGAAAAATAAGGGTTTTTGTATTAGGTTATTGTTATTGTGAAGAGTAAGTGAGATACTGTATATAAAACCAATTTTAAAACTATACAACATCCCTCCTCAGGTAAATGACTCTTGTTATGTGTACTGAAACTCTGCAGTTGTTTGCTAATCAAAATAAAAATAATTTAAAAGAAAATATATTAAACAGGTGACATAAGTAACTGGAAAGTCTCTTAGCAAATTTATATAAGACAATTAAAAAATCTGAGAGACTATTTTATCTTGTCTGCTCAAGCCTTAAAATTTGGGTAAAAAATGTTTTGAAATACTGACCAAACTGAATATACCAGTCATATTTTTGCTCATTCTCCAACTCACTTTTCATTTTATGTGGTGCAAAATTTGGCTAATGACAGTCAGAAAGGAAAATCTGATTGTTAAATAGATATTGCCCACAAGAGATTTCTCCTTGCTTCCTAAATGAACTTGCCTTGACAACAGTCACTATGGTACTATTTCTTACTCACTAGTTTTTCATAAGATTATATTTTCTTTTTAATATTTTGTTTATAAACTTAGCCAAAAATTTTAGTAAAGAAAAAATGCTGACCCACCCTGAATTGTAATAAATATTTTAAATGTTCAATTAGTCCAAGATATCTTAGTTAGTTGGTAAGACAACTAATTCTTGATGGTTACTTTAATCTATAAGCAAACCACCTTACACTGTTAGAGATGTTTTACAAAACGTATGAATGAAGACTTCTACCTGTGTGACTTGTTATGTGATGGAGCAGGGTATATGGTGGTAACATTTTGTCAGATCACCGACTCAATGGACATAAGTTTGAGCAAGCTCTGGGAGTTGGTGATGGACAGGGAAGCCTGGGGTGCTGCAGCCCATGGGATCGCAAAGAGTCGGGCATGACTGAGTGACTGAACTGACTGACTGCTGTAACAAAATACCATAGACTGTGTGGCTTGAACAGCAGATATTTATTTCTCAACAGTTTTAGAGGCTAGAAAGTCTAAGATCAAGGTCCTGTCTGATTTGGTTCTTGGTGAAGGCTCTCTTCTTGACTGGTTGCACAGTATCTTCACATGGTGTTTCTTCACTGATGTCTCTTCTTCCTCATACAAGGTCACAAATACAGTCCTGGGGGTTCCACCCTCATGACCTCAGCTAAACCTAATCACTTTCCAAAAGCCCCACCTCCTATTACCACCATATTGGGGTTAGGGCTCAGTATATGAATTTGGTGGGGAGAACTCAAAACATTCAGTCAGTAGTAGGTATTAAGTAGGTCATAAAGAAATTCTCACTGAAATTCTCGGTTTTGGAGGCTGCTAGTCCCTTATGTTTTTTGATAGCTAAGGTACCTTTTAGCTCCAGTCATTCTTTATTTTAAACCACAAACTGTTTAGTGGTGGTGCTGAGGGTTGTGGCCAAAGTAGATCACCCATAGCCCATTCAAACCTCACTAATATGTTTAAAAAACAAACAAAACAGAAGAAGTGGCATTCCAGATTGAAAAAAATTTTCTTTTCTGATTTTGGAGGCCACCCCATATTATTGTCCTTTGGAGGGATTTTGGCTCTAGATTTTGATAATTTGGCATCATGGAAGAAGCACAAGTCTATCAGTCTGGCTGTTGGTAGTAGACCTAGAACTGAATGCCAGTCTTGCCATTTACTAACTAGATATTCTTGGGCTATTTAACGTCTCAGCGACTCAAATTCTTCAAGGTAAAATGAGGATAACTCTTTCCTTTGTAGGGACTCTGAGGTCATCAGATGAGCCAATGTATAGGCAAGAGCCTGTTACCCAGTAGGTACACAGTGAATGGTCACTATTAGTAGCAAGTATTACGTAGTTATATTTGAAAGATAAATTCAGTGACATTTTAATGATTTACTAAGATTTTTAATGTAAATTATGAAAATATCTGTTATTTGGTATATACATTTATAATAGAGACTTTGGATAGTCACTGAAAGTTAGGTTAAAAGTTTATATTGTGAGAAGGAAAAATAAGTTATAACATTTATTGTTTTTCTTTTGATTCTATCCTTTGATCTTGTCTTTTAATGTATTTTCAGGCTTCTAAGTAGCCTCTAATACCTAAAAAAAGGATGAAGTAAAGGAAGAGTTGACTTTGAAATTTGTGTATTTTTTCATTATAAGACAAAGCTGTGATGTGATTATAACTGAGTATTTAATGTTTTAAAGAGCCAAGCCTAATTAAATGTGTTCTGCCAAACTGTGCTTTCCATCATAAGTACTGAGGTTTTACACAATAACTTCTGATATATGGCTTTTCCATTTGAATGAGCCATCAAAAATGTTTTTTTTTCCTTTGCTTGCTGTGCTGGCTGTCCCAGCCAAACTATAATGCCAAAGTAGTGATTATTTGTTTAGGCAAATGCTATACTAGAAATTAATAAAGATTTGAAGATTAAAATTCATTTCCCTCAATTGTTATTGAAAAAAAGTTACTGAATTCATTATGATAGGTATGGTGTGTAGCAGTTGTAATTTATTTTATGTGACGATTGTTTTTCTCTTCAGTTTTGGCTTCTTCTGGGCTGACTCATTGAGAGAAAGAAAAACTACAGTAAGAGAAAAAGTATGTGACGCTCAGAAACAGGCATAGTTGTGAAAACATTTCTAATTAAAGCACTTTGAACTTTCAAAAAAGAAAGTGGTTTATAAATAATAATTACATTCTTGATTCATTTTTATTTGGAATGATCTGATAGGTCTTTATATACCAGGTGAAAGAGTGAGTTTTTCTTTCTACTTGTTTATTTTCAGGACTGAACTCATTTTGTGGCTTATAAAACATAGTTAATTTCAGATTCTGTTTCCTTCTAATGGTTCCTTGCAGGGCTGCAATGAGCATTTAGATTAGTATCTGCGACACAAACATCATATTTTGTTGTAGAGTCATAATATAAGTTACTTTACTTTTAATTGCTCTCTGAAAAAAGTATTATTTTAGGGACTTCTTTGGTGGTCCAGTGGTTAAGAATCTGCCTGTCAGTTCAGGGGACACGGGTTCAATCTTTGGTCTGAAAAGATTCCACATGATGTGGGGCAGCTAAGCCCCTGTACCACAACTACTGAGCCTGCACCCTGAAACAAAAAGTAGCCCCCATTTGCCACAACTAAAAAAAGCTGTTTTGCAGCAATGAAGACCCAGCACAGCCAATAAATTAATAAGTAAAAAATTTAAAGTGTTATTTCAGATAAGTATTATTTCAGATTTTAGAGTTTTAAAAAATGTTTATTAAATGATATTCATTGAAAATGTCAAAATAATAGTATTGACTTGTTATCTTTTATCCTTGTAATTTGCTGGAAATCACTCCTAAACCAGTTTCCAGAAATGGCATTGAAAAGTCAGTATCCCCGCCCTCTGTTCTCATTTTCTTCTTAACTGGTTTGAAGGAAAGACTGAAGCTTCTTTTATGCTACAGATAGTTTGGGAATCAGTTCATTCATATTCACCAGGAAGAAATCAGAATAATGCAGTCAATTTCAAATGAAATCTTAGGAATAAATTTCTAAGACTTGCTGTAAGTGTTACATATTTGACATCAGTGATTTAATCTGTTTTTGAGAATCTGCTAACATAATTTATTTTATTGTGGAATTTAACATATTAAAGATACTTTAAACATAAGAATACTAAAGTCACAGAATTCTAATTTTGGGGAATGTAAATCTTATTTGAAAAATGAAGCAATTAGAGCAGATTTGCTTTAAAACTGTTAAATTCTATCACAGTCAATGAGTGCAACTTTCATTAAGCAGCTGCTTTAAAATTTACATTGATTTCAGCATGGACGTTTGGAGTAAATAAAAAGATTAGATTTATTCAAGATTGCTTGCTGAGAGAATTTGTGAATGGTAGTAAAAACCCTTATAAATTATAGTTGGTATAGTTTTGAGACCATTTTTATGTGAATAAATAATAATATAAAGTCTAGAGTTAGGATTCAAAGACTTCCCTCTTAAAATGTTTCTGCACCTTCCTTTGAAATGCATAAGTAAAATAAGTAAATAAATAAATAAGTAAAATAAGCTACATTGATGGGGAAAATGGGGATGCATAGATGGATAGGGGTGTTATCTTAAATAAAGCAAAATGTTGATGTAAAATCTAGATGGTTAATATATGGGTTTTTAGTATATATTTAATTTTAGTATATATATAATTCTTTCAACTTTTCTGGATGTTTAACCATCTTTATAATAAAATGTTTGGGAAAAAATAGAATCACTGCGATGATGGATTGGTGTTGTAAATTTCAGTTTGTCCATTAAAAAGTTATCTCCTAACTTCTAATCCTTCCAGAATTTCTAGCTAAGTTTTTAAAGAATATGGAGGTCTGGCTAGACCTGGACTCACACCCTTACTGCCAGCTAATTAGCTCTATAACCTTGTGACAGTTTTCTATCTTCTCCAAGTCTTTTCCCATTTGTAAAGATGGAATCATGATTCCTTTGAGGATTATGATAAATGCCTCTTCATTTTTCTCTTGTACTTTGCCAGACTGTGATCCTTGAAGACCCATTAAATCCAATTGGATGCAGTGATGGAGAGAGAGAGGGAGGTACCATTCATTGTGTTGGCCAGCAGTTTCCAGAATCAATTCTGCAAGGCCATGGGGGTCCCATACTTGACAGAGGCCAAACAGAAGAAAGGAGGGAGAGAGCAGTGGTTAGCCATCCTCACCAGATCGCGGATAGCTTTTGGCATCAGATAGGTCTGATCTGGAAATCAGGCTCTGGTTTTGTTACTTTATTTAACTTCTCTGAATCCTAATTTTCTGGTTTTAAAAGTGGAACTTAGGACTTCGCTGGTGGCTCAGTGGTAAAGAATCTCCCTGCCAGTGCAGGAGACACAGGTTCTATCCCTCATCAGGGAAGATCCCACATGCTGTGGACCAGCTAAACCCACGTGCTGCAGCTGCTGAACCTGTGCTCTGGAGCCCAGGAGCCACAACTACTGAAGCCCCTGCACCCTAGAGCCCGTCCTCCACAACAAGAGAAGCCACCGTGGTGAGAAGCCCATGCACCGCAATGAAGAGTTGGCCCCCGCTTGCCACAACTAGAGAAAAGTCTGTGCAGCAAGGAAGACCCACCACAGCCAGAAATAAATAAATAAATAAAAATCTTTTTAAAAGTAGGACTTAGAATTCTATCTTTACCTGTGGGCTTTTGTTACATATAAATAACATATGACAAGTAGCAAATATATGTCTAGAACATGGTAAATACTGATAATAAATACTAGCTATAGTTTGCCTGCCTCATCTTCCCCAGCCCCACCTGTGTCAATTTCTCTAGTTTTCCAAACACGTTACATATTTTTATCTTATATGTTTCATGTCTTTCCGCTTAGAAAATTAAGAAAATTCTCCCCCTCTTTTTTAGGTTATAAAAAGGGAAGAGAATCAGAGATCCAGGATCTTAGCATCCTTAACCATAACTTCAGGTTGAAAACCTTGCTAGTTAGCAGTACCCTTTTTCAGGCCATTTGAGTGGTGCAAAGTGAAAGTGAAAGTCACCCAGTCATGTCTGACTCTTTGCGACCCCATGGACTGTACAGTCCATGGAATTCTCTGGGCCAGAATACTGGAGTGGGTATCCTTTCCCTTCTCCAGGGAATTTTCCCAACCCAGGGATCTAACCCAGGTCTCCGCATCACAGGCAGATTCTTCACCAGCTGAGCTACAAGGGAAGCCCTAGTTGTGCAAAAGCAAGCCAAATTGAAGCTAATTTTGCAATTAAACATGTCACAAGTTGATAAACCATGTATTTTCATAGTCTGACATGTATTATATTCTCTGTGGCTCCTGATGCTACAGATTAAGGGGTAAATGTTGAAAAATTTTAAACTTGTCTTTTCAAAACTCGTTCTAATAATACTTCCTATGTCTCTTTGAAGTTAAGTTTCTAACCCTCAGTTTATTCTACAAAGTTTATACAGATGAACAGATATTAGCTTTAAGAAAGGTTTTATTTCAGTAGTAATTATTCCAAAGTATAAAGTGTTCCACAGATATTTCTAAAAGTAAAAGTAGTTTTGCCAAGAATTGTCTGTCGGTCCAGTGGTTAATACTCCGTGCTTTCACTGCTTTGGACTTCTCATCCCTCCTCCCCCCAACCCAGTGTCTTCTATTGTTTTGTCTTCTATTGTCTTCTAACTGAAGCCAGCAGGCAGAGAAGTTTGGGAAATAGAGTTTACAGGTTTCTAGCCCCCTGCATTACAGATCGTAGATGGGAAGAGTGTGTGGAAATGAGAGCAAAAGATATTAGATGTCCAGATCTGTGATACTTATTTTACAGAGGTTATATAATTTTCATCAAGTCACACAGCTCGTAGATATCATGTGTGGCTGTCTTTCTCCACACTGTATGCTCTGTGAATGTGAGAAACGTGTGTGTTCATAGTCTTAAACATTATGGCACAGGGGCACTCAAAGTTATGAAAGTTTTAAAAAATAAGATTAGCTATAATTCTACCACTCTAATCAGTTATTTCCATTTTTTAAATTCTTTTCCTTTTCCTTGTATATAGGTATATATTTATACATATAACAAACTAGATATTAAAGTAGGTATTTAAAATATGCAAATAATTTTAAGTTTATCTTGTCATTAGGGTTATGAAAATAAAATAGCACATTACTATATACTTGAAAAGTTTGAGTCCTAATAAAGAAAGGTGCAGTTTAAATTCAAGCTGTTACTTGTATTAATTTCATTTCCTGACTTGGTCAAATCAGGAGAGCAGGCAAATTTTTGCTGTAAAGCAGCTAAAATTACTTCCTTCTTTTGGCTGTATGATTAATAGCACATGTTTTGAGGTATCCAGTTGCTGGTATTCAAAGGGAAGATGTCATGGTACCAGTACTTCTGCCAGTTGTCATGTTGCTAATGGAGCTCACTGGTTTATCTGGGCACAATTTCCCTGAGTGAGGGTAAAGAAAGGACTCAAAAGACAGGGTACCTAAAGCCAATTAGCTGTTGCATCATCTTAAGTAGGAGGATATATTTTTGGGGACATTGCAAAGGATATATTCAAATATGGCATGATAATGACTGCTGATTGGTCTCCTCCCATTTTATCTGACCACATGGATGCCAAGAATAGATCGTATTTCTCAGTCCTCTTTGAAACTGTGTATATATGTGGTCTGAAGTTCAGCCAAGGCAATGTAAGGAGCAGTGGTATAGGCAAACTTGCAGATAAGAGTTCTTAAAGGAAGTGGGTGTCACCATCTCTTATCTGTTGACTTGAATGAAAATATAATGGCTGGAGCTAGATTAGTCACATTGTATCATGAGTAAATTTAGAAGTGGAGATAGTACACAGTGGAACAACAGGGGAAAAGGAACCGGCTCTGGAATATCACGGAGTAGTGTGCAAGCTCTGCTACACCTACTTTTGGACTTCTGTTGAGGCCATAATTAATACAGGTCTGTTACCTGTAACTTACCCTAATCCTGACTTACACTTGGTTGACAATGTATGGTGTATGAGACAAGGTAATGTAATAAACTAGCTTTCTAGGACAGATTATTTGTAGGAGTTATCAGAATAGTCTTGCAGAGACCAGACAAGTGTGATGAGATAGAACCTAGTACTTCTCCCTCTCTGCGTACCAGTTTTATCCTCAGTTCCCCAGCATTTTTGTTACACTCTTCACAAAACACAGCATTTAAGTTCAGAGTAAAAGAAACAACAAAACAGTGAATTATGTAAGTAATCTTTTTTTGTTGTTGAATTCTGTCAACCATAGTAATTCATGCATTATTGAGAAAACTGTTCGAGCCATTAGCAGTGCTTTCTCAGGCAGCCCATAACAGCTGAGGCAAATGAGGAATAACCTTAAAGATCCAGGAGTTTGTCAGAAACCACTTGACAGTGTTCAGGTTTCATGTTTTATAAATTAATGTACATTTACGTTCTACTTAAGTAATCATATCCACATTTGTTTTATTACTATTAAGATGGGATTACATGACAGTCCAATGACTTTAATTAACTTTTTAAAAATCTTAGTGTAAAGTAAATGGTCCAGGAAAAAATATGTTTGTTTTCTGACCTTGCTTATTTCTGGCACATCATGGATGATCTCCAGAAGGTTTAGCCTACCTGTTGGAGGAATAACATGTGTATAGTTTGGGTCTAGTGGAATTTCTTAGCTGACTGGATTTTTCTTTTTCTCTTCTGTCAGTTATGTGATACATTGTAAAAAAGCCTGAAACTTGGATTTAAACCTGCTAGTTTTGTGACCTTAGGGAGTGATGGAGAACATTGAATTTCTACTTTCTGGTAGCTTTTGTGATCTGCTGTTGTTATTTTTCTGTCTCTGCTCTTCTTTTTTGGGGGGCTGCACTGCATGCTTTGTGGGATCTTAGTGCTCTGACCAGGGATTGAACTTGGGCCCTGGTAGTGCAAGTCCAGAGTACTAACCATGGGACCACTAGGGGATTCCTCTGTTGTTCTTTTTACTTCTGATATTTCTGTCATGTCTTTGAAGTCTTCATATCCTTAATCTCTCTTAGAATATGATTTGTCTTTCTGAATTCTGAGTAATTTCTTCAGATTTATCTTCCAGTTCACTCATTCTGTTTCCAATTGTCTAATCTGTGAGATCCTTTCACTGAAGTTTTCTAATGTTTGAAATATAACATAGGTGCAATAAACTTTATGCATAGTTAAGTGAGAGGTTGATTAAGGAGAAGCCTTAGAATTGACTGTTGAAATGTAGTAAGATGGAACTTATTGGTGCTTTGTCAAGAACCACTTAGGTGGAAAACTAATCAGGGTGGGTTGAGGGGAGAATGGGAGTCAGAGAATATGAAGAAAAACAAGGCAGCCAACTGGAAGGGGACATGGATTTTAGGGAAGTTTTTTTGTTTGTTTATTTTTGGTTGGGAAAATGGCACAACATGTTTATATATTGTGCTAGGAATGATCCATTTCCTATAAATATTACTAAATATTTGCACTTGTAGAACTTACATTTTAGTAGAGATGGAAAAATTCATATTCCTGAAGATAGGATAAAGGGGTATTTCACTCCTTTACAACAGGAGTGAAGGCAGAGTATCACGCTGATGCAGATGTGTTTGTGGATTTTAAAATGGACATACAGGGTAGTTCTCTGATAGACTCTATTGAGAGTCAGTTGAGCATGAAGTTTGGGGGTTGGTGTTGGAAGTTTACAAAATGAGAGCTGTAGGAGAGTTAAAGAAATGGACACCAAAGAAACGTAATAGGATTGCTGGACAGAGCTGGCGGCCCACTTGAGATCCACGGGGAGAAACTTAAACGCAGTTGGAATGGTTATATCATTATTCTTCAGTTGTGTATAGCTGTTTTGGAATGTGGAGTTGGTGGAGAATTGGGTTGAGTCAAGGCTGGGGTTCTGCCCTGCAGATAAAATGGAGGGAAGCAGGAGCGTGAGGGAGTTGGGAAGGAGTCTGCCAGGGAGTGATCCTAGTTCTGGTCCCCCAAGTCCGAGCTGGGTTAGGAAGGAGTAAGGACATGGGGCTGGTGGTGGACAAAGACAGAGGGGTAGAGAGGGTCAGACATTGTTGAAATTGGATATCAGAAGAGATGGTCTGGAAATCTGGGAGGCGGCATTCAGAGTGAAGTATATGAATTCAGAACTGTGGTGGTAGTACAGTCATTAGCAAAGAGAACGTGTAACTCAGGCATGACCATGGGACTGGGTAGTTGGGGTAGGTTAGAGAAAGTGAACAAGCAGATCAAGGCCTTGACAACCATATTGGCTTGACAGTGTGTTGGTATTTTTATTAAAGATTTTTTTGTTATGGACCATTTTTAAAGTCTTTTGAATTTGTTACAATATTGCTTCTGTTTTATGTTTTTGTTTTTTTTTTTTTGGCTGCTGGACATGTGGGATCCTAGCTCCCTGACCAGGAATCAAACCCGCACCCCCAGTATTGGAAGGTGAAGTCTTAGCCACTGGACCACGAGGGAATTTTAAAATGAGGACTGGACAGTGTGGAGGGGCAGACAGTGAACCAGGTGCTTAGCTAAGGGAGAAAGCAGGAATGACAACACTGTCTATAGATGACTGTAGGAAGAATTGTTGACGGGTTGTGTAGTCTGGTGGGATGTTTCAGGGCACCTAGGATGTCAGGAGAAATGATTTGGAAGCTGTAATGCTTCTCTGTGGTACATGGGTTATGGGGAGAGAAAAAAGCACATCCCCACTTACAAAGGCTCCAGAGAAAGAGCTGTCGTTGGGGGACACCCAGGTTTCTGTTAGATCAGGGGCAAAGAGGTTGAGCTTGAAAATATTCAGGATTTTTTCTGATGAAATATGTGAGTTCTGGAGGTGATGGGGAGAGAGCTATGGGAAAGTCTAGAACAGTTTTAGAATTGCATTAAAAAAAATTTTTTTTTTTTGGCCATGCTGCAAGGTTTGTGGAATCTTAGTTCCCTGGGTAGTGAAAGTGCTGAGTCCTAACCACTGGACCACCAGAGAACTCCCTGGTTCCATTATTTTTAAAATAGATTTTTACACGAGTCAGTTTAGTTAAACTAGACATATAATCAAGCACACTGGATCTCAGTAAGTCTCCTTATGCTGCAAAAACCCCACTCAGGGTATGTGTACTAAGGCTTAGTGTCTTCATATTTCTTAGATGAAACACGAAGTTCTGATATTTTCTCCCCTTACCCACTCTGGAGACTACTCATGTTAGTGTGTGTTTATGGACTGCTAACTGGATTGTATTGAGTGTTCTAGGGATATTTCTTCAGTCTCATGAGTACTTTCAGACCATATGATCTATAGTGTTCACTCTTATTTGTATTTGCTACCTCCAGCTTTCATTTGGGGATCATTTAGGTCTTGGGAACTTTTGGGGTTTATTCGTTTGTTTTTCTGTTTTTCAGCTATTTATGAAAGTCCTCTCATTTCATAGATTCTAGTTTCCTAGTCCCTTCTAAGCTTTAAATTAAGGGATTTAAAAATTCATTTTAAAATGGTCAAAATTTTGGAAGAAATACTTCTCATCTTTCCTTGAATGTCACTTTCAACCAAAGAGTAATAGTTACTCACAGACTCTCAGTTTTAATGCCAAGAGGAGTAAACAGCTGGAGATCTATATGGAAAAAATGATTGTTACTGAGGTGGGAATAAATCTATTCTACATACTTTATTATAGTCTTTTGATTTATATTTACTCCTTCACAAGTGGAAGTTGGATGCTAATGTAGGCACTCATTCTAAGATTTTACTATTCAGTTCAGTTCAGTCCAGTCACTCAGTTATGTCCAACTCTTTGCGACCCCATAGACTGCAGCACGCCAGGCTTCCCTGTCCATCACCAACTCCCGGAGGATTTTACTGTTAGAAATTTATTTGTGGATTCCAAATTGATTATTTTTGGTTATTGATAGTTTAAGTTAGTAAACTTATTAATATAGTTTTTGACAAAATCTCTTGCATAATTCACACTTCAATCTTGATTTTTATTTGGAGAAAATAATTTCATACAAATGTTTTTACATTAAAGGTAAATTCAGTCTACGAAAATGAAAAACTAACAATTACTCATTTTCCTATTTGATGTAATATAACAAACTACATTGTCAGGATGCAGAGAAATCAAACCACAGTGTAGAAGGGAGACATTCATCTCAAGCATCCCACAGTTGGCAGGGAAGACAGTCATGCCAGCCAAGGGTATGCAGTAGTACAGCCGTGTGTAAGAGACAGAAGACGTTTGTAGTTAACAATGAAATTTATAGCCCTGATAAGGACCTATAATTTTCACATGGGCGACAAACAGTACTGTTGGATGTAGTACATTCAGCTGAAGGAGGAGTGAATGGTTGTATTTGGTTGAAAGGTACTTAGCGTTTCTCTTCCATCACTAACACACGTACCTATATTTTATGTTTTGTTGGGGATGCCTCATTGCCAGTAGATGGAAGGGTGGCTAGGGTGTTGAGGGGTTAAAAACCATGTATCATTGAAAAATATTTTGGGACCAGGGGTTTTTTGGTTGAAAGAGGGGAACTCTTGTGAAACTATACACTGCCAGATGCTTAGAGCTATGATACGAGGGCTTGTCCTGTTTTCCTATCGGAATATTTCCCCCACATCCATGCAGCCACCATGACTTTGTCTTATTTGAGTACAGATTGAATTCCAATTTACTTACTTAACTTTTTCAAAAATTTAACCACATTATTTACTCTATCCTTATATTAAATGGTAAAGTCCTTGAAAATTGTGTGATTGATATCCTAGTTTATATATTTCTAATGTACATAACTCTGAAGATTTTTTTAAAAAGTTAAAAATCTTAACCATCTCTCACTTTATCAGTATGGGGAAACTCTGCTTTAGAGGCCAACCCTGGGACAGATGGAATGAAGTTACTGGGGAACCAGATACAGGCCTGTTCAAGGAAGGGCTATCTGTTCTCTGAGCACACAGGCACAATGCCCCTTTCTTATTTCCTGGATCATAGTTATTTGCATGGGAATATGAGATAGGATTTATCTCAGAGGACACTAGGTTTCTTATTCATTGTGTTTCCTTTCATACTCTACACTTTAGGATTCCACCTGGCTCATCTTAGATTCTCATATTTATTTATTTAGAGGTGTGATTCTCGAGTTTTACTTAGACAAATGAATTCTGTTACTTTTTATTGTTTTTCCTTTTTGAAAACAGGTGTTATCTTCATAAATACTGAATTATTCCAGCAGTTTTTTTTCTTTAATAGTTTTCTTTAATATAATAAACTTTTATATAAACTTTATATATATAAATATATATATAAAGTTTATATATATATATAAATATATATATAAATATATAAATATAAACTTTAATATAAATAAACTTTTCTTTAATAGTTCTATTTTCTACTCTTAAAAGAGTAAGACTTTTAAAGTTTCATATGGCTTATATTATGCTGGATTACAAATCAGAGATTCTGACAGATTTCAAACTACAAAGGTGGATAAAATGTTTTAGTGTGCTGTGAGTTTCTAAAACATTTTCCTCTGTTCTTTTATGGTGTTTTTTTTCTCTTTTCTGAGATGGTCAAAGCATTCCTTTTGGGAGACAGGCTGGGGGTAGTAATATCATGTTGTTTTGTGTTAGGAAAATTGAATTTGACTCAGAACTGTTTTAGGAACTAACAGTCACCAGATATTTTAAGAGTGCTTTAAATGTGAACATATGTAAAAAAGTGAAAATATTAGTGACCTTCTCACCACCCTTTCCCCTTTCCTAGCACTATAGTATGATTGGCTGTAGTTCAAGATTGTGTATGTTGCTGTTTTATATTCATTTTAAAATGAAAAAAAAATTGCTAATGAAAGTTTCCTTAATATAGGCTGATTACGTAGAAAGAGAGATACTTGAGGACTGGGTGGGCCCTTTAATAAATAGGGTATGTTTTCATCAATAAACTAATATTTTAGTATATTTCTTTTAAGAAATACTGTTCTAAAGATATCATGTAAACTTTTTCAAATTTTAGGGGTTTTTTTACTACATTATTTTAGAAATCAAAACATTTTAATCAGAAAAGCAAGTTGCATTTAGTACCAGTAATCAGAGGTAACCACTCTAAGCATTATGATATATACTTATCATCACCTTACAAAAGGAAATGCCTACTGTGTTTTTTTAGTGGTATGCATTTTAATTTAAGTTTAACATATAGAAAAATGTACAATTAGTGTATAGTTCAGTTCATTATCAAAAATGAATGAACATACATGTAATTACCAGTCAGGACCAGTATTCCCAGCACCCCGGAAACTCCTCTCATGCACTCTCCTAATAGCTCTCCTCTCCCAGCTGCAGGGGAAACCACTGCTGTGACTTGTAGAACCATAGATTAATTTTGAACTTTATATTGATGGAATCATATGCTATGACTATCATATGTATTATTTTCTGTCTTCTTTGATTTGTAAAATTCATTTATGTTTTTTCATGAGGCATAGTTTGATCATTTTTGTATTAGTCCATCTTAAGACTATCTCATATTGTATTTCTCCTTCATACTGTAATAAGTATTTGATTATTTCCAACTTTTGCCTGTTAAAATAATGCTGTGTACATCTTTGTACATGTCTTTGCACATATGTAAGCATTTTATTGAGTATAATAATTAGGCAAATTGCTGGGTCCTAGCTGTGTATCATTCACATATAGTGGGTACAATTAAACAGTTTTCCAAATTGTTTTCACCTATTACACTCTCACTGGAGTATATGAGAGTTGGCCTTGTTCCATATCCATGCCCAACATGTTTTTGGAGAAGGAAAGGATGGAGTTGTGTTTATTGAGATATAATTTATATACAGTAAAATTTACCTTCTGTTAGTTTAATGAATACATACAGTCATATACTAACCACCGTAACCATAAGATATTGAGCATTTCCATCATCTTAAAAAGTCTCCTTGTGTTCCTTTGTAGTCAAACCATAACAACTGGCTCTCCAAAATAGTTAAGCATTGCAGATATCTACCACTTAATATCCGTAATCGATTCATGAAAATCAGATATTCTGCAAAAAATACTAATCTGGAATGTATCTACCATTATTTTAAATTTTAAAAATTGTTTATATAATAACTCAAAATATTCACCCCATTTTTAAAAGCACACTAAATGCCAGTGTTTAACAAACTAGTGTGTTTTATATATAAAATGCTCAAAACATGGCTTCCTGATCAAAGTAATGATTTAAATAATCATTTTTTCTCTTCTGTTTAGTCATTTTTTCCTCCTCCTTGTTTACAACCTTTTCAACTTTTGCCTCTTACTGTATAACACTTAGCAAAATCAAGGGCTCATTGTGAAAGGTCTTAGAAAACACATTTAGTATGTGTGCCCAGTGGTGGAGAATGTCTCTCACAGGGCATGACACTGAGATGCCCTCTTAGTTATCAATAACATCTGAGGCATTCGTCTTATTTTTTTTTTTAACACTCAGTTCAGTTTCAAAATGTCAGTGATTCTGTCATACCAATTACCTTTGTAATGAAATTTGATTCCCCCCCCCCCCCAGTACATTATTTTTTTTTAATGTTTTGAGTTTTGGAGGTATAAATATAAAAGATTATTTTATAAACACTAGTTGAAAAGGATTAAACTGAGTGACATGTTCTAGGAAGTTTAGATATTAAAAACTAGGTGACAGTCTACTGGGAAAATGTTAATTTTGTTGACATTCTGGGTGATATGCCTGGCTTTCTAACCACAGGCTTGGTTTTCTCTTGTGTTGATGAATATGTCACAATTAATTCAGCCAGTTCCTTCTTATTTAATATTTAAGTATATATGTTTTCACTGAGCTTTAAGATGGCTAGCTCTCTATTTGATCTTTGTATCGTTCTTTTGTTTTTTTTTTTTTTTTGGCTGTGTTCAGTCTTCATTGTGGCACACAGGCTTTCTCTAGTTGTGGCGTGGGCTTAGCTTGCTGCAGTGCATGCGCTCTAGAGCACTCAGGCTCTTTAATTGTGTGCGGGCTTAGGGGCTCCGCAGCATGTGGGTTCTTAGTTCCACAGCCAGGGATAGAAGCCTTGTCCCGCTGATTGGAAGGCGGATTCTTAACCAGTGGACCTCCAGGGAAGTCCCTGTATTCATTCTTTAGAATAAACTGTAGAGTTGGACTTGTTAGGCCAAATAATCTGCACACTGCTAATGCCTGTGGTACACATTACTCGATTTCCCTTCCTAAAAACGGGGCCCATTTACAGTCCTGCCTCTGGTGTCTGAAAAGACCTGTTTCCTAGTATCCTCCCCACAGTTAAAGTATTATAATTTGAAATGTAGGACTAAAGCCAATTTTTGAGACCTATATTTAGACGTTTAAAAATAGCATGCTTTCTCTTTAAATACCAAATATAAAATCCCTGTTGTTTATATACTTTTAAAATATAAGTTCTGTCTTATACACTGTAAAAATAACCTTTGGTAAGTAACTGAAATACTAAAGAAAGTAAAGTTGAAGTAAAGGAGCAAATTAAGTTTATAAGTTGAATATAAAACATTAAAAAGATGTAGCTCTTTTCCATCAAGGAGACCACAGGAAGACTTGTGCGTAAGTTACATAAATTGTTAAGTGATGTTCAGTTGCTAAGTCATGTGAGCATGCCAGGCTCCTGTGTCCTTCACTATCTCCTGGAGTTTGCTCGAATTCATGACTGCTGAGTCAGTGATGCTATCTAACCATCTCATCCTATGCTGTCCCCTTCTCCTTTGCCTTCAATCTTTCCCAGCATCAGGACCTTTTCCAATGAGTTGTTTCTTTGCATCAGGTGGCCAAGGTATTGGAGTTTCAGCTTCAGTCCTTCCTATGAATAGTCAGGGTTGATTTCCTTTAGGATTGACTGGTTTGATCTCCCTACCGTCCAAGGGACTCGGAAAAGTTTTCTCCAGCATCACAGTTCAAAAGCATTGGTTCTTCTGCACTCAGCCTTTATGGTCCAACTCTCACATCCATACATGACTAGTGGAAAAACCATAGCTTTGACTATATAGACCTATGTGAGCAAAGTGGTATCTTTGCTTTTTATATGCTATCTAGGTTTCTCATAGCTTTCCTTCCAGGGAGCAAGCTTCTTTTAATTTCCTGGCTGTAGTCACAGTCTGCAATGATTTTGGAGCCCAAGAAAATGAAATCTGTCTCTGTTTCCACTTTTCCCCCTTCTGTTTGCCATGAAGTGATGGGACCAGATGCCATGACCTTAGTTTTTTGAATGTTGAGTATCTAGTCAGCTATTTCACTCTCCTCTTTCACCCTCATCAAGAAGCTCTTTAGTTCCTCTTTACTTTCTGCCATTATAGTGAAACTGATGTGAAGAGCTGGCTCATTGGAAAAGACTCTGATGCTGGGAAAGATTGAAGGCAAAAGGAGAAGAGAGCAGCAGAAGATGAGATGGTTAGATTGCATCACTAACTCAGTAGACATGAATTTGAGCAAACTCTGGGAGATAATGAAGGACAGGGAAAACTCTTAGAGAGATGTACTCTGCAAAGAAGTTAAATATAGCAGGGTGACAATATACAGCCTTGACATACATAAACTTGTATGCAGGACAAGAAGCAACAGTTAGAACCAGACATGAAACAATGTTATGACTGGTTCAAAATTGGGAAGGAATATGTCAAGGCTGTATATTGTCATCCAGCTTATTTAACTTATATGCAGAGTACATCATGCAAAATGCTGGGTTGGATGAATCACAAGCTGGAATAAGATTGCTGGGAGAAATATCAACAATCTTAGTTGTGCAGATGATACCACTTCAATGGCAGAAAGTGAAGAGGAACTAAAGAGCCTTTTGATAAAAGTGAAAGAGGAGAGTGAAAAAGCTGGCCTAAAACTCAACATTCAGAAAGCTAAGATCATGGCATCTGGTCCTATCAGATCAGATCAGTCACTCAGTCGTGTCCGACTCTTTGCAACCCCATGAATCGCAGCACGCCAGGCCTCCCTGTCCATCACCAACTCCCGGAGTTCACTAAGACTCACGTCCATCGAGTCAGTGATGCCATCCAGCTATCTCATCCTTGGTCCTTTCACTTCATGGCAAATAGATGGGGCAAGTGTGGATACAATGTCAGATTTCATTTACTTGGATTCCAAAATTGATGCGGACGGTGACTGCAGCCATGAAATTAAGACACTTGCTCCTTGGAAGAATAGCTATGACAAACCTAAACAGTGTATTAAAAAGCAGAGCGATCACTTTGCCAACAGAGGTCCATTTAGTCAAAGCTATGGTTTTTCCACTAGTCATGTGTGGATGTGAGAGTTGGACCATAAAGAAGGCTGATCACCAAAGAACTGATGCTTTTGAACTATGGTGCTGGAGGAGACTCTTGGGAGTCCCTTGGACAGCAAGGAGATCAATCAGTCCTAAAGGAAATCAACCCTGAATGTCCATTGGAAGGACTGATGCTGAAGCTGAAGCTCCAATACTTTGGCCACCTAATGCAAAGAGCTGACTCATTGGAAGAGACCTTGATACTGGGAAAGATTGAAGGCGGGAGGAGAAGGGGCAACAGAGGATGAGATGGTTGGATGGTATCACTGGCTCAATGGATTTGACTTTTGAGTAAACTCAGGGAGACGGTGAAAGACAGAGAAGTCTGAAGTGTTGCAGTTCATGGGGTTGCAAAGAGTCCAAGGCAACTTAGTGACTGAAGAACAACAACATGGTAGTTGGAACATTCTTTGGCATTGATGGTCTTTGGGATTAGTAAGAAAACTGACCTTTTCCAGTTCTGTGTCCTGCTGAGTTTTCTGAATTTGCTACAATTTGCTACATAAAGTAGCACTTTAACAGCATCATCTTTCAGGATTTTAAATAGCTCAGTTGAAATTCCATCATGTCCACTAGCTTTGTTTGTAGTAATACTCCCTAAGGCCCGCTTGACTTCACATTCCAAGATGTCTGGCTCTAGGTGAACAACCACACCATCGTGGTTATCCACGTCATTATGACTTTTTTGTTTAGTTTTGTGCATTGTTGCCACCTCTTATTAATCTCTTCTGCTTCTTTTAGGTTCTTACCATTTCTGTCCTTATCATGACCATTCTTCATGAAATGTTCCTTTGATACCTCCAGTTTTCTTGAAGAGATCTGTAATCTTTTCCATTGTATTGTTTTCCTCTTTGTCTTTGCCTTGTTCATATAAAAAGACCTTCTTGTGTCTCCTTGCTATTCTCTGGAACTCTGTATCCAGTTGGGTGTATCTTTCCCCTTCTCCCTTGCCTTCTGCTTCTCTCCTTTTCATAGCTGTTTATAAAGCCTCCTCAGACAATCGTTTTGCCTTCTTGCATTTCTTTTTCTTTGGAGTGGCTTTGGTCACTGCTTCCTGTACAATGTTACAAACACCTATCCATGGTTCTTCAGGCACTCTATCTACCAGACCTAATCCCTGAATCTATTAGTCACCTCTACTGTATAATCATAAGGGATTTGATTTAGGTCATACCTGAATGGCCTAGTGGTTTTCCCTACTTTTTGCAGTATAAGCCTGAATGTTATAATAAGGAGCTTATGACCTGAGCCCCAGTCACCTCCATGTCTTGTTTTTGCTAACTGTATAGACTTTTCCATCTTTGGCTGCAAAGAACATAATTAGTCTGATTTTGTTATTGACCGTCTGGTGATGTCCATGTGTAGAGTCATCTCTTGGGTTGTTGGAAAAGGATGTTTTCTATGACCAGCGTTTTCTAGTGACAAGACTCTGTTAGCCTTTGCCCTGCTTCATTTTGTACACCAAGGCCAAACTTGCCTGTTAATTCCAGCTATCTCTTGGCTTCCAATTTTTGCATTCCAGTCCCCTGTGATGAAAACGACATCTTTTTTTGATATTAGTTCTAGAAGATATTGTAGGTCTTCATAGAACTGGTCAACTTCAGCTTCTTCAACAAAAGTTGTTGGAGCATAGATTTGGATTACTCTGATGTTGAATGATTTGTCTTACATACATAAGTATGATCAAAACCAGACTTTTGTAAGTGCAGTACTGAAGAGAGTTGTAATCAGAGTACTATAAAAGCAGTTATTTTTTGCTTTATTAGAACAGATGAGTCTGATTTGGACCTTAAGGAATTTTTTAAAGCAAAAAAGTATGAGGAAGAAATGAAAGAAAAAATTTTAAAAATGGAAGAAAGTAGAATGCCTTCTTTGGTTATTTGTAAACTTGAAAAAAGTCTATAAACCAGTGTCAGTTCTCTTCATTGATTTCTGAATTATTTTTTCTTCCAGGGTCATCCTTTGTCTCCCCATAAACTCATGACAGTTTATTTCCTTTTCTTTTCTATATTTGTTTCTCCTTTTGACTATAAATTTCATGGATAGGGCCTCATTGTCTTGGATTCGTTCGTGTCTGATCTAGTTTCTTGCACTTTGACTGATCCATACCAGTACCTTACTAAATGATGAGACGAGTGTATGTAAGTGCCCAGGTGATAAGTGCATACTTGGTGACAGTATGTTTCCTCTGTGTCTGGTATGTGACCCTTAAAAGAAATTAACTTCAACGAAGTTAAGTCATCATCAGATATTTTTTCCCATGCAAATGTTTCTTACTGGTGATGCAGTTATTCTGTATTTTGATGGTATCAGTGTCAGATCCTGATTGTGATATTCTATAAATTTATAAGATGTTACCATTAGAAGAAATTGGTTGAAAGTTTCTTTTTTTTTTTTTTTTAAATGAGAACATATGCATCTATAATAATCTCAAAAACTTTAAGGAGATTGATGGCCAAAGAATTTTAAAAAACTGTTGTTTGTTTTTTAAAAAGATCACTAACCAAGCAGTAATGTTTTGAAACTTTGTAGCACATAATGAGCTCCTTATTGCAAAATTCAGGCTTAAATAGAAGAAAAACCCCTAGTCTACTCAGGTATGACCTAAAGCAAATCCCTTATGATTATACAGTGGAGGTGATAAATAGATTCCAGGGATTAGATCTGATAGACAGAGTGCCTGAAGAACTATGGACAGAGGTTCGTAACATTGTATAGGAGGTGGTGACCAGAACGATCCCCAAGAAAAAGAAATGCAAAAAGGAAAGGCAAAATGATTGTTTGAGGAGGCCCTACAGATAGCTGAGAAAAGAAGAGAAGCAAAAAGGCAAAGGAGAAAGAAAAAAATAGACCCAACTTAATGCAGAGTTCCAGAGAATAGCAAGGAGAGATAAGAAAGCCTTCTTAAGTGAACAACACAAAGAAATAGAGGAAAAGAATAGAATGGGAAAGACTAGAGATCTCTTCAAGAAAATTAGAGATACAAGGGAATGTTTCATGCAAAGATGGGCTCAATAAAGGACAGAAATGGCAAGGACCTAACAGAAGCAGAAGAGATAAAGAAGAGGTGGCTAGAATATACAAAAGAACTATACAAAAAAGGTTTTAATGACCCAGATAACCACGGTGGTGTGGTCACTCACCTAGAGCCAGACATCCTGGAGTGTGTAGTCAAGTAGTCCTTAGGAAGTATTACTACCGGCAAAGCTAGTGGAGGTGATAAAATTCCAGCTGAGCTATTTAAAATCCTAAAAGTTGATGCTGTTAAAATGCTGCACTCAATATGTCAGCAAATTCTGAGAACTCAGCAGTGACAACAGGACTGGAAAAGGTCAGTTTTCATTCCAGTCCCAAAGAAGGGCAATGCCAAAGAATGCTCAAACTACCACACAGTTGCACTCATTGCACATGGCTAGCAAGATAATGCTCAAAATCCTTCAGGCTAGGCTTCATCAGTACATGAACTGAGAATTTCCAGAGATACAAGCTGGATTTAGAAAAGGAAAGGAACCAGAGATCAAGTTGCCAACATCTGTTAGATAATAGAGAAAGCAAGGAAATTCCAGAAAAAATCTACTTCTGCTTCATTCACTACCCTAAGGCCTTTGACTGTGTGGGTCACAACGAACTGTGGAAAATTCTTAAAAAGATGGGGTTACCAGACTGCCTTACCTGTCTCCTGAGAAACTTGTACACAGGACAAGAAGCAACAGTTAGAACCGGACGTGGAACAACAGAATGCTTCAAAATTGGGAAAGGAGTATGTCAAGCCTGTGTATTGTCACCCAGCTTATTTAACTTCTATGCAGATTACATCATTCAAAATGCTGGACTAGATGAATCACAAGCTGGGATCATGATTGCCAGGAGAAATTATGAACAACTTCAGATATGTAGACGACACCACTCTAAAGGCAGAAAACTAAGAGGACCTTAGCCTTTTGATGAGGATGAAAGAGGAAAGTGAGAAATCTCGCTTAAAATTCAACATTCAAAAAACTAAGATCATGGCATCTGGTCCCATCACTTTATGGCTAAACTTGATGGGGAAACGTGGAAACAGTGACAGATTTTATTTTCTTGGACTCCAAAATCACTGTGTATGGTGACTGCAGCCCCAAAATTAAAGGAAGCTTGCTCCTTGGAAGGAAAGGTATGATAAACCTAGACAGTAGATTAAAAAGCAGAGACATCATTTTGCCGACAATTGTCTGTGTAGTCCAAGCTATGGTTTTTCAGGTAGTCATGTATGGATGTGCGAGATGTATGGATGTGAGAGTTGGACTGTGAAGAAAGCTGAGTACTGAAGAATTGATGCTTTTGAACTGTGGTGTTGGAGAAGACTCTTCAGAGTCCCTTGGACTGCAAGGAGATCAAACCACTCAATCCTAAAGGAGGTCTACCCTGAATTGGAGCTGTAGCTCCAATACTTTGGCCACTTGATGCGAAGAGCTGACTCACTGGAAAAGACCTTGATGCGGGGAATGATTGAGGGCGAGAGGAGAAGGGGGCAACAAAGGATGAGATTGTTGGATGGCATCACCGACTCACTGGACATGAATTTGAGCAAACTTTGGGATATGGTGATGGACAGGGAAGCCTGGGGGTGCTGCAGTTCATAGAATTGCAATGAATTGGACTTGACAGCACTAAACAACAACAACAACACTTAATTGTGTTAGGATACTGGTTTGGCTTTTAATAGAAATCAGGTACCAGTGGCTTAAAAAAATAGAAGATTTACATTTTTCTCACATGAAAGTCTAAGCTAGTCTAGGGGTATAGGCAGGTTTGCTTCCTGAGGCCATTCAGAGAATAGAGTTCCTTCTCTCTTGTTTTTTCCATTCCCTTGGTCATATCCTCATGCACAAAGCCGAATCTGCCTGCCCACCGCTCTACCTGAGTTCTTGCACATGTGAAGCATGAGGATTGGAAGAGAAAATAAGTTCTTTTTAAGGATATAATCTAAAACTTGCATGTGCTGTTCCTACTCACATCCTGTTGGCTGAAATTTAGTTATGTGGCCATAGTTTTCTGTAAGAAAGATTGGGAAGTGTAGTTCTGCCCAGCTAAACGTCAGGGCGTTTTATTAATAAAAGGAAAGAGAGCATGATATTGGGATCAGGTAGTTACTCTGCCCTAATGTCTGCCCTGGAATGCATGTTCAGTGACTTCCTTGGCAAAACTGTCTTCCCTTGTTTCACTACACTTATAGAGGAAAAGTATAGATGCCTTAAGAGTTAGGTATATTTGTTTTATCATTATGGCAATAAAATTGATATGAATATTTGCTTCCCCTTTCTCTAAGCTCCTCAGAGACAAAGTATGATTTTTTTCTTGTTTGTATTTTTTATACCTGGCATAGGGCCTAACCATAATTAGGTACTCGCTGCCTATTTATTGACCGGTTACCCTTTTTTCTGTATTGATTGAAATGTCTTTAGCAGAATTGTCATAAGTATTTATCTGACCTGCTTTCTCCTTAACTTATTCATGGTATCTTTTGTTACAGGATTACAGCTCAAATATATGAATGTGACCCTTTTATCAGATTTTTATAGCTATGGAAGACAGTATAGTATCATGTGTTTTTGGTATAGTTTTGCTTGAATAATTAGTGTTTTATAATATAGATGTTAGATGTAAGAAGTCAGTTGTAGTGTGGCAAGTGGCATGTTTAGTAATGTGAAGAAAGTATTAATTTACCTTAATTCCATTGTCTTAATAATTTGAGTTCAAAATTTCTTAAAATGAGTTGTTTTTTCTTTGATTATTATTTTACTGATGTTTCAGTTTGTCACACTTTATATTTTTCTCACATTTTTATTCTTAAGGATAAATAATCTTGAGTCACTACTTTTAAAAGGATGAATCACCAACACTCAGTTTTTTCTTTTAGTTAATTTCAGTACTCTTAGTTAGATGAATTTTATTTTAAGCATTTATTTGGAGGCCTGAGGGATACAATTAAAGAACTTTGGAGATCATTCTTAATTTGGTTTTTAGAACAGAAGGAAATATACTGTAACTTTCCCTTATTTTTCTGGTGGAGAGAAACTTTTTTTTGCCAGCAGGAAAATGCAATTCCACTAAGATTCTTGGGTCAGAGATCAGAGGCTTGGATCAGCAAAAAGAAACGAACTTTTGGAAGAATTTTAGTCCAATATTATGGGCCAGTTTAAACTACAATGTAGGCAGTGGCAGGGTGCCCGGCTTTTCCCTATAAGGAAGGGAAAGCCACATGGCAGTGATATTTACCAGAGTAAGGAAGGAGGGCTGTGTGTCTGGAGGGGTTGGGGTGGGAGAGCTTCTCAATAAAATGTTCATTTGTCTGACATTATAAGCAGCTTTACAGCCCTCTTGGAAAAACTTGAAGGGGGTAAAAAAAAAAAAAAAGGAGACTTGAAGTTCTGTTAAAAGAGAATCAGAATTTTGTTTGTTAAATTTGTCCAGGGCTAGTCGACTCTTATTTCTCCTAGTAATGAAGATGTGCAGCTGTGAAGAGAATCCAAAAAAAAAAAAAACACTTATATTTTACCTTGGAGAGCATTTTGTGATTATTTTTATTGCCGATTGAACTTTCTAGTTGTGTTTTTCTTTGCTTGCAATCCTGGAACACACAGTGATGGATATAGGGGTAGGCAGCTATGGAGCAGACTCTGAGTGGAAGGAAGTGACTGGAAATTTTTTAAAATGTCAAGATAAACAGCAAATCAGTCCCAAAGCAAATAATACTTGGCTACTGGTTGTACTTTCTTATATAATTTTGCTTTTCTTATTAAATGCCTCAAATTTCCCAACTATATTGTGAACATTGTTTTGAATAAATTTAAGTTTGTGTGTAGTGATCACTTATTTTTTTAGTTTGTTTTTAATTGTGTATGTGTGTGTGTATTTATATACATACTCACATTATTTTTTAAAAATATTTTTTTCCATATGGTTTATCATGGGATGTTAAATATGGTTCTCTGTGCTATACAGTGGGACCTTGTTTATCCTTTCTATATGTAAAAGCTTGTATCTACTAACCCCAGCCTCCCACTCCATTCTTCCCTCATACATCCGCCCCTCCCCCCCCCCCCCCCCCCCCCCCCCCCCCCCCCCCCCCCCCCGCCCCACAACCACCAGTTTCTTCTGTATGTCTGTAACTCTGTTTCTGTTTCATAGATAGACTCATTTGTGTCATATTTTAGACTCCACTTATAAGTGACAGTCTTCTTCTTTCTGACTTATTTCACTTCGTTTGGTAATATCTAGTTGTATCCATGTTGTCTCAGATAGCATTAGTTCATTCTTGTTTATGACTGAATAGTATTCGGTTTTATGTATGTACCACACCTTCTTCAGCTGTTTGTTTGTGGATGGACATTCAAGTTATTTCCATGTCTTGCTATCATGAATAGTGCCGATGTGAACACAGCAGTATGTGTATCTGTCCCTGGAGGCTCACAGGCAAAGAATCTGCCTGCCAGTGCAGGAGATGCAGGTTTGCTCCCTGGGTTGGGAAGATTCCCAGGAGAAAGAAATGGTAACTCACTCCAGTATTCTTGTCTGCAAAATCCCATGGATAGAGGAACCTGGTGTGCTACAATCCATGGGGTCGCAAAAAGTTCAGTTCAGTTCAGTTCAGTCGTTTAGTCATGTCCGACTCTTCGCAACCCCATGAATCGCAGCACGCCAGGCCTCCCTGTCCATCACCAACTCCTGGAGTTCACCCAGACTCATGTCCGTCGAGTCAGTAATGCCATCCAGCCATCTCATCCTCTGTTGTCCCCTTCTCCTCCTGCCCCCAATCCCTCCCAGCATCAGAGTCTTTTCCAGTGAGGCAACTCTTTGCATGAGGTGGCCAAAGTACTGGAGTTTCAGTTTCAGCATCATTCCCTCCAAAGAAATCCCAGGGCTGATCTCCTTCACAATGGGCTGGTTGGATCTCCTTGCAGTCCAAGGGACTCTCAAGAGTCTTCTCCAACACCACAGTTCAAAAGCATCAATTCTTCGACACTCAGCCTTCTTCACAGTCCAACTCTCACATCCATACATGACCACAGGAAAAACCATAGCCTTGACTAGACGGACCTTTGTTGGCAAAGTAATGTCTCTGCTTTTCAACACGCTATCTAGGTTGGTCATAACTTTCCTTCCAAGGAGTAAGCATCTTTTAATTTCATGGCTGCAGTCTCCATCTGCAGTGATTTTGGAGCCCCCCCCTTCCCCTGCAAAAAAAATAAAGTCTGACAGTGTTTCCCCATCTATTTCCCATTAAGGGATGGGACTGGATGCCATGATCTTCGTTTTCTGAATGTTCAGCTTTAAGCCAACTTTTTCACTCTCCACTTTCACTTTCATCAAGAGGCTTTTTAGTTCCTCTTCACTTTCTGCCATAAGGGTGATGTCATCTGCATATCTGGGGTTATTGATATTTCTCCCGGCAATCTTGATTCCAGCTTGTGTTTCTTCCAGCCCAGCGTTTCTCATGATGTACTTTGCATATAAGTTAAATAAGCAGGGTGATAATATACAGCCTTGACGTACTCCTTTTCCTATTTGGAGTTGGACATGACTTAATGACTAAACAAAAACAGCTGGATATATGCAGAGGAGTGGGATTGATCATACACTAATTCTATTCTTAGTTTTCTGAGGAACCTCCAACAAATAGGTCTTTTACCTCTTGTTTAGGTTAGGTTTATTCCTAAGTTTTTTGTTTTTAATGTGATTAAATGCATTTTTTAATCCAGATTCAGTATCAAGGAGATTTTTCTGGCCTTGTCAAGTGAGTATATAGCTATGTTTCTTGTTCTGTACTTTGGCACTGCATATATAATATGAGAAATATTATAATATATATATAACATTGGGGTTTGGTAGACTTATTTGTAAAATAAAAATTCAGACTTGGTTTGTTTTTAAAGGTTGGCTCTTTGACTCTGGTTTACACTCTTCTAAAGTTATTTATCCATTCAGACTTTTGTCATCTTTGCCAATTTGGGTATTTTGTATTTTTCTAGATATGCATATTTTGCTTAGGTTTTGAAAAATATTGGTATAAAGTTGTACATCAAATTTTCTTATAATTGCATATATGTTTTGATATGTAAAGAAAAACTGAGAAGGGTATTTAAGAAACTTAATAATATCCTGATTATCTTTGGAAAGTGGAAGTGGAATTATGGGAACAGGAAACAATAGTCTTTAGAAGTCTTATGTCCATGGGCAATATGAGAATTTCCAAATGATGGACCTGTTTTACTTTCATAATCAAAAAAAGAGTATTATTTAAAACTTTAGAATATGAGAAAGTATACAATATTGTACATAAATAGATTCATCTTGCTAGTCCCAGCACATTTCAGTTGTGTGTTTTCTTCTCAAGCTGGCCTCTGGACTGTCTTCACACTGGGCGGCGTGGGCAGCAAAGTGGCCGCTGCCTCAGAACTTTCTTCCCCTCTGGCCAACCAGAGTCTTCTGCTCCTGCTGGTGCTGGCCAACCTGACAGATGCTGCGGATGCGCCAAACCCCTACAGGCAGGCCATCATGTCTTTTAAGAACACACAAGGTTTGTGGTATTTTTTTACTCTGAATATTCTTTTCTAATAAGGAAAGAGGGTATTGCTTACTCCAAATTGTTTACTGTTTTTCAGCAGTGGGGATATATTTTCATATTGGTTTAAGATGAGAAAAACTTAAATTTTATGTCTGTATTCTCAGGAAGGTCAAGTAAATTTAAGATGATAACTACAGTTCTTTATATCTGTATTTACATTTCTTTCCAAGATAACCAAGCCAGCATGGGCTTAATTTGGATCCACATCTCCTACCTATTGTGGCTTCCCTGGTGGCACTAGTGGTAAAGAATCTGCCTGCAGTGCAGTAGATGCAGGAAATGCAGGTTCAATGCCTGGGTCAGAAAGATCCTCTGGAGGAGGGCATGGCACTCCACTCCAGTATTCTTGCCTGGAGAATCCCATGGACAGAGGAGCCTGGCGGGCTACAGTTCATAGAGTTGCAAAGAGTTGGACACAACTGAAGTGACTTAGCACATAGTCCTCCCTATTAGGTGAAGGAATTAACCAGGAAATGATATGTTGTTTGAAATTTTTTATTTAAAGTCTGTGTTCCAGTTAGAGTTTTATAGAACTAAAAATAGTAACTGAGCTTAGCAAACTTTTCCTGCAAAGGGGCAGATGACTTTGTAGGGCCTTTGGTCTCTGTCACCCCACCTCTTACCTGCCCTTGTAGTATAAAAGCAGCACAGAAAGAAAGGGAAAGTCACTCAGTTGTGTCCAGCTCTTTGCAACCCCATGGACTAAAGAGTCCATGGCATTCTCCAGGCCAGAATACTGGAGTGGGTAGCCTTTCCCTTCTCCAGGGGATCTTCCCAACCCAGGGATCGAACCCAGGTCTTCTGCATTGCAGGTGGATTCTTTACCAGCTGAGCCACCAGGGAAGCCCCAAGAATACTGGAGTGGTTAGCATATCTCTTCTCCAGTGGATCTTCCCAACCCAGGAATTAAACCAGGGTCTCCTGCACTGCAGGCGGATTCTTTACCAGCTGAGCTACTAGGGAAGCACAAAAAAGCAGCACAGGTAATACATAAGCAAATGAGCAAGGCTGGGTGCCAGTAAAAGTTTATTTCCAAAGCAGGTGGTGGACTGTCTGTGGGCTGTAATTTGCCAAACCCTGAAGTAGAGCATGCGCAAATATTTCCATATTGAAACAGTAATCACTTATCAAAAGGTTACATTCCTAAAGCAAGATTAATATGGTAGCTAGGTTTTCAAAATACATCCAATACTAGTGTAATTAAGATGGGTTAGAAGCGCACGTTCAAGGCTTCTGGTGTCCTATGCTTTGTTCCTTTCCAGAGCTGTGCTAGAATGTTTCTTATAGACAGCGGATGAATGTGCCAGTTTTTGTGCCTTTGTCAATTCTGGCATTATTATTTGCAGGGGATATGTGTGTCTAGGGCTTCCCAGGTGGCACAGTGGGAAAGAATCCACCTGCCAATGCAGGAGATGCAAGAGTTGCAGGTTTGATCCCTGAGTCGGGAAGATCCTGTGGAGTAGGAAATAGTAACCCACTCCAGTTTTCTTGCTTGAAAAATGTCACAGACAGAGGAGCCTGGTGGGCTACCGTCCTTAGGGTTGCAAAGAGTTGGACACGACTGAGCAGATGCATGTGCGTGCGCGCGAGTCTCTAACAATTTAATAGGTAAGTAATGAAAACCCACACTTCCATGGCTATTCAGTGGTTAAGACTCTGCACTTCCAATTCAGAGGGTGCAAGTTTGATCCCTGGTTGGGAAACTAAGATCCCATATGCCATGCAGTGCAACCAAAAAGAAAAGAAATGAAAACCCATGTATCTAATAATATTTTGTATTCTCATTTCTGTACTCTTCTTAGTGACAGTGTGACTTTAGGGTTAAAAAAGGAAGTTTTAGAGGCAAGGTGAGCTGAGTTCCTGTCCTACTCCTGTTACTTCAGAGCTATTAAGCCTTTTACAATAAACCTTATCAGGCCATATCTCATTATCAGGCCAATATCAGGCCTTATCTCAGTAAGCCTCAATGGCTTTTTCAGTAAAATGAAGATAGTTTTACCTAATCAGATTTGTATAAGTACCGCACAAAGTAAGGTTTTAAAATAATTAGCTCGGACTTGGCAGCATAGCACGTGTCCAGTATATGGTATCTGCTGTTGTTACTTTTGCTGCGCTAGCCAAAGGATACTGTTCAGGGTTGAACTTTTAAGAGGCATCTTTGGAGAGACTGTGGTATAGTGATTCAGAACATTGGCTTTAGGGTTAGACTGACCCTAAAGGAGTCATATCCAAGATTTTATTTTAAGTATTAGATTCCTTATTAATGAAGCAGGGATTATAATCTCTGGCTCATAAGGTTTTACAAGAATTAAGTGAGCATTTATCATAGGCTAGACTCACTAAATTATTGCTGCTTTTGTAAGAAACAGTATAATGTGGTGGCAACAACAGGAGCCAATCTGTGTTTACTCAGGAATGTTCTTGGAAAAGTTGATGTATGGCAGAGGCCATCACAATATTGTAAAATAATTGTCCTCCAATTAAAATAAATAAATTTTTTAACAAGTTGCTTAATCTCTGTAAGCCTCTACTTTGTAAAACTGGTCAGAATAATGACATGGTTGTCATATGGGTTAAATAAGAGATAATATGAATAAAGCTGTCAGTATAATGGCTGGTTCATAGTACTTACTAGCTAGTAACAGACACACAACATATGTATTCCATTTGTAGTCAGTCTGGTGAACTTTTTATTTTACTTCCATTGTAAGGAGGAGTACTATGTCCAGGACCCTCCTACACTGCATCTTCTGTAGATTGTGTAATATTTGCATCCTCAATATATTCAGCCCTTCCTTTTTCCATCTCTTGCAAAAATATAGGTCAGTCTTAACAAAACAGTTACTTTTGTATGTGTCAAAAATACAAAGTAAGTACTAAACAAGGATTAGGGTTGAAAAAATCTGTGTTTTGAATGTGGAAGAAAAGTGAGGGCATTTTGTAATATTGTTAAAGATATTTTTAGGCACATTATTCTCACAAATGTAAAGTTTAGAAAGGAAAATCTGAGAAGCATACTTTGCTGGTACACGTTTCTTTTCCATAAGAGCATGGCTTCTGGAAATGTTAGAACAGTGTTGTTGGTTTTTTGTTTTGTTTTGTTTTGCTAGTGGTTCTGTGTCTTGAAAAAAAAAGTTCTTTGTGCCTACTTGTTAAAACATGTTAAAATATTGTTCTTTGTGCTGTCTTGTGCTAGTGTTTTATCTGTTAAAACTATAATTTTCTCTTAAGACAGTTAACCTAACTTTACCTCCTTTTTAATTTCCTAACCTTGCTTGCTTCAGTTTTTAAGCAAATTCAGTAAACTGTAGGAAAGGGACTATGTCAGTTTTGGAATATCAAGAATTTTTCCTGTGTGGGTTGTAATTTATGCTTTTCATCACTTCAATAATTCTACTTAAAAAAAGTTTCTTAGTAGTTGTAGTCAAGTAGTTGTAGTCAATTAGTTTTAAGTTTTCCTTTAAACAACAACGTTTTATAAGTTTTCCAGTAGTTGTCTTAGATTTGGTATGTTCTGTCTATTATAGAAGACAATGTTGAGCAAACTGATTTTAATATTTTTGTTATTTAAATTATATATTATCCTAGCCACTTTCTTCATAAATGGATTAATTGCATAGATGAATACTTTAACTGATAATTCATTTGAAAAAAATTAACTTCAAGGCAGTTGTTTTGTTTTTTCTTTTTAACTTTTATTTTACAAGAGGATTTCCTGTTTGTCTCTGGATATTTTTATTTAGGACTGATGGCTGTTTAGTTTTGGTATTAATAACAAAGCATTTCAATGTCATGGTTAAATTATATGTGTTAGAGGTTTGTTTGTTTTTTTTAACCTACCTCCATAGCTGTATTTATTTAAGTTTATATTTTATTGACAGTTTAATTCAGCTGTATTAATGCAAAAATAGTAATGGAGTCAAACTACATGACTTAGTTTAGGTTTTTTTTTTTTTAATACTTGGCTTAAAAAAAGCCACTCTGTTGCATGGTATTTGCTCATATATTAATAATCATTGGAAAGCTGTGGCTTAGATAGTACTGAGAAATAAATTGTCCTAGTTTGGGTTGGATTGGGTTGGGTTTTTGTGTTTCTTTTTGTGGGGGATTTTGTGTGTGTGTGTGAGAACATTTCAATTCTATTCTCTTAGCACATTTCAAATATACTATCAAGTGTAGTCATGTTTTAGTTTAGTTCTTTTTTAGAGTAAAATTTAGAACACCAATTGCAATTTTGAGCCTGAAATGTAGCAACTTATATAAAATTAATTGGAATTGAATGGTATACATTAACAGTGCTTTTATTATTTATATCAGGCAGTCTAGAAAATGTAATGTTTTTAAGATTTTGTGTTTTCTGTTTTCCAGATAGCAGTCCTTTCCCCTCGTCAATTCCACATACTTTCCAGATTAACTTCAACAGTTTGTACATGGCCCTGTGTGAACAGCAGACATCCGACCAAGCTACTCTTCTTTTGTATACATTGCTCCATCAGAACAGCAATATTAGAACATACATGTTGGCTCGCACAGATATGGAAAATCTTGTAAGTATCATATTATGCATAGTGTTTGTATTTTGTAATATTTTGAAGAGTAATTTCTTTTCCCAGGAGGATATGTATGTTGTTTGCCTGCCTGCAAAGGTGGATGGTCAAGAGTTTGATAGGGAGGTGCCACCAGGCAAAGGCCGAAGTCTGAGTTTTACAGTGTAGGAGACAGTGCACGTAGAGATGGGGGGTCACAGAGCAGAGCCCGAGGGCACACGGCACAGCAGGCTTCCCTGTCCTTAAGGTCCTGAACAGCCAGCCTGCCGCCCGTGATTCAGCCTGGATCAGTCCCACAAGACATACTGGCTACCATTCTCAGGAAGATGTATACCCTCTTGGTTCCTTTCCACTACTAAGTGTCCACCCACCATGTTCAAGTCACAGTTGCTGTGTATTCCTGATAAGTATGGCTAAAAGGAAGGGTGATTTTTTTTCAACTGAACTCCCAAATGTCCTATCCCTTCAACCGGCTTAGATGCTAAGGCTGTCTTGAACTCAGTTCCTGGAGTGTTATAGTTATTTTAAGGCACCATTGTCAGGCATCAGATAATCGCACTTTATCCTTCACTTGTGTGAATGAGATTGGTTCCAAATTTTTGCTCATAGACAGAAACCCCTCTAGGCAATCACTGATTTCCATTGTAACTAATATGTAAATAATAATGTTTCTATGAAAAGTAAACTACCTCACTAAGGTGTTAATGTCGCATTTGAAATACATAATATCTAGGTAACGTTGAACTATTCGTGCATTAATAAAATTGTGACCATCTCTGAAATAGCCAGCAGCTTGCTGGTGGCAACAGGAATGTCCCCTCTACACCAGTTTTTACAGACTGATAGCAGGATTCCCCAGGGATTTGGTGGCCATTTTTTTCAGCATTTAAGATGAAAATAGTAAGCATGGAATGTTAGAATTTGTTTGAAGAGTATATTCTATGTCAGAGTGACACTAAGGACAGAAAAATATGATGAAAGAACCTGTTTGCACACCAGCTATATGTGGAAAGCATTGGCTTAAATAGCGAAATTGGGTATGACAAGGTTCTGTTCATGTGAGTAAAAACTTGTAAAGAAAAGGCTTATTTACTAATGGGTGAGTGAATATAAGGAGACAGTTCTGCAGCATGGTGTAACCTAAGGGAAATGATGGCAATAGGCAGAAAGCCCATGACATCGTCTGCTGTAGAAAGTTCCATGGTAAGGATGTTTGTTGGTACATAAGATCATGCAGGAGAACAATTGTCTGTATATGATGACTTAACACCAGTGAAGAGTTAAAAGGTTTTGTTTGGGGATTTTGGGGGGGAGGAGTGGGGAGAGGTGAGTCATGTATTGATATATTTGTTTTCATTTTTAATGTTTTGCATAGATTATTTTTATTTTTTTTTAATTTTATTTTATTTTTAACTTTACAGTATTGTATTAGCTCCTCCAAACATCGAAATGAATCCGCCACAGTTACACCCGTGCCCCCCATCCTGAACCCCCCTCCCTCCCCCCTCCCCACACCCTCCCCATAGATTACTTTTATAATATTTTAGCTGATGTCCTTCCCTGTCCTTTTTGTTCTGTAATTTGTTGAATCTGATTAGAAAATATGGCATTGAAACATGTATAATATCATATATGAAACAAGTACGCCAGTCCAGGTTCCATGCACGATACTGGATGCTTGGGGTTGGTGCACTGGGACGACCCAGAGGGAAGGTACGGGGAGGGAGGAGGGAGGAGGGTTCAGGATGGGGAAACACGTGTATACCTGTGACAGATTCATGTTGATATATGGCAAAACCAATACAATATTGTAAAGTTAAAAAAGAAAATAAAAAAAAGAAAATATGTTACTGGTAGGAAATTCACTGTGCTGGTCTGATTTTGTTGTTAACAATTCTTTTATCCTAGCAACTTTGCTATTAAAAAGGTAATGTTTGACATATTACAGGGTTTCTAAGAACGTTGTTGTTTTGTCATTAAGTGGTGTCTAACTATTTGTGACCCCAAGGACTGTAGCTTGCCAGATTCCTCTGTCCTTGGGATTTCCCAGGCAAGAATACTGGAGTAGGTTGCCATTTCCTTCTCCATGGGATTGTCCTGACCCAGGGATCAAACCTGAGCCTGCTGCATTACAGGTGGATTCTTTACCAAATGAGCCACCAGGGAAACCCTGTTTCTAAAAGTACCATACTGTGTAAGTTCCTGCTAGGCTGGAGACATGCCTCTGTTGAGTGTCAGGTGTTGGCCATGAGCCTAAGTGGTCTCTGTAAGCTCAACCTTTTTTTGGCTGCATTGGGTCTTCATTGCTATGCACAAGCTTTCTCTAGTTGCAGTGAGCTGGGGCTGCTCTCTAGTGGTAGAGCACAGGCTTCTCATTGCCATGGCTTCTCTTGTTGCAGCACTTAGACTCTACGGCCCAGGCTCAGTAGTTGTGGCACACGGGCTTAGTTGCCTTATGGCATGTGGGATCTTCCCGAACCAGGCATCAAGCCTGTGTTCCCTACATTGGCAGGTGGATTCCTAACCACTGGACCACCAGATAAGTCCCTAAACTCAAACTTTATATGGTGGCAGAGCTTTACAGTAGGGGATGGTTTTCTCTTCTGATACCTTACCTTAGCTCTGCAAATGGAAAGTAATTTCGGTCACAGGCTGATTTGTGAAATTAAAGCAAAGGATATGTGATAAAAGTATAGAAGTTGAAAACATTAGTTTTATAATAAAGTAATTGAAATAATAAATTAAAATTTTTATTCACTAGGTTTTACCAATTCTCGAGATTCTGTATCATGTGGAAGAAAGAAATTCACACCATGTGTATATGGCCCTTATAATATTGTTGATCCTTACAGAAGATGATGGCTTCAATAGATCCATTCATGAAGTGGTAAGTTATCTTCACGTTAATCAGAGCTACTGAATGGACATATCAGTCCATAAAATTTACCACCCTTAGTGTACCCTTCTTCCTTCTTTTCCTTCTAGTAGATGTTTCTGCAAATGCCTGACTTAGTATTTTTCTTCAGATTTATGAAGTGGTCCTTTTTTTTTAATCTTCTGAATGACTATTATTAACTGCTATTAAAAACTCTCCCCAAATAGTTTCTTTAGTTTTTTAGATAGAAATGTTTTAGATGGAAATTTAGATAGAAATGTTTATGCTGTCCTGAAGTCATTTTTCCTCTCCATTTCCACTTTTTAGTTGTGGTGGAAATGATCAAGTAGATTTTCTCCTTTTATATAGAGTGAATGAAAGAATAGGGAAGAAGGAAAGGACTGAAAAATTGTTTTATAAAACAATGTAAAATAGTGTACTATAATTTAACTCCTTAAATTTTAGTCTTATCAGTGAGTTCCGTTCCCAAACTGGTTTTCTCTTCCTCAATGGTATTTTGTGTCCAAGTAATTCATGTACATAGTTTTAAAACTTACACAGAAGTACTGGGTTTCAGTGCAAAAGAGCAGACCCCATGTCCATCCCATACCTGATTGCCCCTCCCCAAAGACAAATGCCATCAGTCCTGTCCATGTTTCTAAATATTTCTTGATTTTTCAGATTTATAGATACTAACTGTTACCATCCTAAGATAGAATATATGGTATTAGTTCTCCTTACCATACATCTTGAGTGTGCCCTCTGGGTTCCTAGGCCTGTTTCCAGCACAGAGACTTTTTCCTCTCCCATCTTATTACCGTTCTGGGATAACTCAGCTTTTTACATTAATGTGATTTTGTTAACTGTTACTCTACTCTCAGATGGACTGTGTGGTAACTGTGTTTCCTTTCTTGTAAAATGGTTTAATTTTTCTGTAGAACACCATTGCTTTATGTTCATGTACCAGTCACTAATGCAACTCCCACTACTTCAACAAAACTGAAAATCCCCTCTCAAGCTATTACAGCATACTGCCTATTTTCTCAGTTTCATTTTTGTTTTTGGCTCCTGTCTTCATCCTCATTAGGGGCTTTCCTCAAATGTGTGGTGATTCTTGCTTGTTTATTTCTCTTTAGGAGCAGGCACTAAAACTTTGTTTGAGAGTTCTTTGTGTGGGCAGGACTTATTCAATATAATGTGCTCTACATAGTCTATTTCTCTGGATATCCTGCTCTCTGTAAGCCTTTTCTTTTGGGGTGGTCAATTTCTTAGAAGGGATTCTTACAGTCTACTATGGGGGTCTAGTATGAGACGAGGCTGGGAGCTTCTCTCTTCAGGTATAAACACTTACTTCTTTAGAAGAGATTTTATGTGATCTTTTCTTTCCTGTTCCCATTGAAATTATCTTTGCCTCTTATGTAGTATGACCATCATTTCAACTAAGGTTTAAGGAATACTAGTGCTAGAACA
Source organism: Bubalus bubalis (assembly GCF_019923935.1). Taxonomy (NCBI): domain Eukaryota; kingdom Metazoa; phylum Chordata; class Mammalia; order Artiodactyla; family Bovidae; genus Bubalus; species Bubalus bubalis. Next base: position 13,207,256 of record NC_059178.1, read on the forward strand.
GAGAAGGCAGTGGCACCCACTCCAGTACTCTTGCCTGGAAAATCCCGTGGACGGAGGAGCCTGGTAGGCTGCAGTCCATGGGGTTGCTAAGAGTGGGACACGGCTGAGTGACTTCACTTTCACTTTTCACTTTCATGCACTGGAGAAGGAAATGGCAACCCACTCCAGTATTCTTGCCTGGAGAATCCCAGGGACAGGGGAGCCTGGTGGGCTGCCGTCTGTGGCGGTCACATAGAGTCGGACACGACTGAAGCGACTTGGCAACAGCAGCAGCAGCAGCAGTGCTATAGAAATAGGATAAAACATATAAAATTTTTGATCCTCATATTTAGTAAAGTACCTCAAGAAAAAAATTTGCATTGCTTTAGTGTTTTTTTTTTAAAGAGCATTTAGCTTTCTTTTGATAAGGAATAAAAAAGTATGATTTTTAAAAACACTTTTCAATTAAAGTACAAAATAGAAAGTACACAGATTTTAAAGGTACAACTTGCAAGTTTCTATATATGTATGTACCTGTGTTCATAACACCCAGATCACGTTATTGAACGTTTCTTAAATGGCAACCCGCTCCAGTGTTCTTGCCTGGAGAATCCCAGGGACGGGGGAGCCTGATGGGCTGCCATCTATGGGGTCGCACAGAGTCAGACACGGCTGAAGTGACTTAGCAGCAGCAGGATAATAGAAGACTCTCTTTTGCATATTGTGGTCAATACCCCACACCACCCAGAGTTAACTACATTCTAGAAGAATTCCCTCCCAGTAGATTAGCTTTTACCTCTTCTTGAAATACAGTTGTTTCTGGGGAAAAATTGGTACAGGATACATGGACTCTCACAGCATTTTTCTTAAAACTACAGTTATTTCAAAATAAAAAAACTTATTAAAATTTAATTTAAAACAGTGGGGAGAAATTTGGAAAAATACTTCTCAAGAGAAGATATATAAACACATGGAAAGTATATAAAAATGGCATATAAGTAGATAAAATGGTATATAAGTATATAAATGGTATATAAGTATATAAAGTAGATAAAAATGCCTGTCACTGGGCATTAGGAAATGAAATTAGTGTGTTCTCTTTTATTTTGGCTTCTTTCACTCAGCATAGTGTTGCTGAAATTCACAAATGTTACTGCATTGTTAGTTTGGTTTTTTGGATTGCCATATACTATTCCATTCTGTGGATATGCCACTGTATATTTATTCATCCCCTTCTTGGTGAGTATTTGGCTTTTTTTCCACTTGGGGCCTATTTTTGCTAAAGCAGCTGTGCATATATGATCCAGCGATCCCACTCCTGGGCATATATCTAAAGAAAACCATAATTCAAGAAGATACATGTACCCCAGTCTTCATTGCAGCACTGTTTACAATAGCCAAGACATGGAAGCAATCTAAATATCTACTGGCAGAGGAATGGATAAAGAAGATGTGGTACATATACACAATGGAATATTACCTAGCCATTACAAAGAATGAAATAATGCCATTTACAGCAACATGGAGATTGGGGAAATATTGTATGATATTGCTTTTAATGGGCTTCCCTTGTGGCTCAGCTGGTAAAGAATTGGCCTGCAATGCGGGAGACCTGGGTTAGGAAGATCCCCTGGAGAGAGGGGAAAGGCTGCCTACTCCAGTATTCTGACCTAGAGAATTCCATGGACTATACAGTCCTTGGGGTCGCAAAGAGTTGAACACGACTACGCAACTTTCACTTGCTCTTATGGGAAATCGAAAAAGAAATGATTCAAAGGAACTTATTTGCAAAACAGAAGCAAACTCACAGACGTAGAGAATGAACTTATGGTTTAAGGAGGGACGGGTGAGGGGGAGGGATAGTTAGGGAGTTTGGAATTAACATGTACACACTGCTATATTTAAAATGAATAACCAACAAGGACCTACTGTATAGCACGAGGAGCTCTGCTCAATATTATGTAACAACCTAAATGGGAAAAAGAACTTGAAAAAGAAAAACACATGTAATATGTATAACTGAATCACTTTGCTGTACACCTGAAACTATTGCAGCATTGTTAATAAACTGTATAGTAATATGAAGCTGAGAGTTTTTAAAAATTAGTTCTGTTTTCACTGCATATGCTATAATTAAATTTTATTTCTATTTCTTGTTGAAGAAGTATAATCAAAGATTTGTACATTTAAAAGTTTAAGATCACCCTCGTGTGTGTTCTGATGATACCATGGATAGAAAACTTCTTTTAATAATTTAAAAATATCTATTTTACTTATTTTTGGCTGCACTGGATCTTCATTGCTTTGCTTGGGCTTTCTCTATTTGCGGTGAGCAGGGGTTTCTCTTCGCTGTGTTGTGCGGGCTTCTCATTTTGGTGGCTTCTCTTGTTGCAGAGCACAGGCCCCAGATAGGCAGGCTTCAGGAGCTGCAGCACGTGGACTCAGTAGTGGGGGCTCATGGGTTTACTTGCTCCGCGGCCTGTGGAATATTCCTGACCAGGGCTGGAACCCATGCCCCTGCTTTGACAGATGGATGGGTTCTTATCCACTGTGCTACCAGGGAAGTCCCAGCAAACTCTTTCTTCATCAACATTGTCTGTTACCATATTCGTTATCTGTTTTTCAGTCTCTTTCTTGGTTATTGGATGAGCCCCAAGAATAATCTGGGATCTTTTGTTCCTGAAATCAGACACAGCATTGCTAATTTGCTATGCTCTTTAAATCAGGAGCTGAGCATATTATATGCTGATCAGTTTCATTGTCCCATTTGTAAATATGCTTGCTGTGGAAATACTTGTTTGTGGCTCAGAAAAAAAAAAATGTGTACTTTAAAGCATAAAAAGTGAGTTGTTTATGAAAAAAGAAGTTTAAAATTAAAGGAAATCTAAATGGCAGTATTTGTAAATGTTATAATTGACTACCCAGAAAATTCAAGACTCTAGTATTAGAAATGTTAAGAAAGTTGAACAAACTTTCTGGATCATAGATCCAGAAACTAAACTAAATACAAACTAAATACTGTTTCTGCATACAAATAACAAAAAACTTCAAAATGTGGTATAGAGAGTACTTAACAATAGCAATAAAACTACTGTGAACCTAGGAATCAATCTAAAAGAAGTATAATTTTTTAATGGCATGAATTGTCATTAGTTGTTAAGTTGTATCCAACTCTGTTGCAACCCCCATGGACTGTGGCCTGCAGGGCTCCTCTGTCCATGGGATTTCCCAGTCTAAAACAGTGGAGTAGTTGCCATTTCCTTCTCTAGAGGATCTTCTTGACTTAGAGATAGAATCTTCGTCTCCTGCATTGGTAGGTGGATTCTTTATCACTGAGCCACCAGGGAAGCCCAAATGAAAAATACTAAATATGTATTAATAAATAGAGATAGATACTGTGTTCACAGATGGGACGGCTCAGTGTCATAAAATTGTTAATTTGCCTTTGAATTAATTACTATGTTCATCTGATCAAAATCTTAGCAGTTTGTGTGTGTGTGTGTGAGCCTTGAAAAGCTAATCCCAGAAATTATAGGCAAAAGCAAAAAGCCTAGAAGTTTTTGAAACATTTCATTGTGGAGTTATTCACCCTACCAGATAGATCAGTTGTAAAACTTTTAGTACTTAAGATTGTGTTTTATTAACAAGGGAATAGAAAATAGACAAATGGAAAGAACTTAGTTCAGGAACTACACACTCAAATATGGAAATGTGAAGTGTGACAGAAGTTCAGTTCAGTCGCTCAGTCGTGTCCGACTCTTTGCGACCCCATGGACTGCAGCACACCAGGCTTCCCTGTCCATCACCAACTCCCAGAGCTTGCTCACTCTTGTCCATTGAATTGATGATGCAATCCAATCATCTCATCCTCTTTCGTCCCCTTGTCCTCCTGCCTTCAGTCTTTCCTAGCATCAGGGTCTTTTCCAATGAGTCAGTTCATCACATCAGGTGGCCAGAGTATTGGAATTTCAGCTTCAGCATCAGTCCTTCCAGTGAATACTCAGGACTGATTTCCTTTTGGATTGACTGGTTTGATCTCCTTGCTGTCCAAGGGACTCTCAGGAGTCTTCTCCAACACCACAGTTCAAAAGCATCAATTCTAAGTAGTAAGTAAATTTTTTTTCTGAGTTTGAGAACATGGCTCATCCAAATGGAAAAAGTAGAATTAGATTATCTTGTCCCACATACAAAGAGAAATTCCAATTGGATTAATAAAGCTAGCTGTGAAAAACTGCACTTAAAAATCTTCAAAGAGAAACTAAAGGATGATAGTTCTATAAACTTGCTGAGAAAGGGATTTCTTAAGTGTAAAATGTATAAACCATGAATGAAAATAAATAAGTTTGACTACATTAAAATGAAAATTTTCATTGTTTGAATAAGTGAAAAAAAGATACAGACAGAAAGATGGGTTAGCGTTTTTAATTTTAAGAACCCTTATAATCAGTTACAAAAACAAAGTGTTGCTAGAATAATGGACAAAGTAATAGAAAAACAGAATAAAAACCTGAATTACTGGTAAGCATTTTTAAAGGATGTTCAACTTCATGATTCATCAGCATCATTCTTATTAAGGTAACTGAAATGTTGTGTGCTCATCAGATTGGCAGAAAGTATGAGATGTCATATGTTAGGTGAGGATATAGAGAAAATGGACTCTCATATATTGGTAGTAGCAGTATAAACTGACAGAACCACTTTTGAGAGGAATTTAGCCTCTCACATTCCTCATATTACCTGCAGAAATAAATACTTTACCTCCTACCAACTCCATTTCCTGATTTGAGCCCTAGGAAAAACTTTACTCACAAGAGCACATTTGAAGGAATGTTCTTTGTAGTACTGTTCATAGTGTTCCAAAAACTGCAAACAGCAATAACATAAATGAAATACTATAGAGGAACTGTTAATATGACGAATGAAATAGAACTACATGGACTGATCATAATAAATTCAAAAATATTCATAATAATGAAGTATCACATTTAGGAGAGTGGTTGCCAGAGGTTAGCTGCAGAGCTTTAGGTGCTTCACAAGCAGAAATATTAACATTTGCTAAAACTGGGTGATGGGTACAGTGGTGTTTTCTAACCAGAACATTCAGTCAAGCTTTCTGAGTTGATGGAAATCTTCTGTAACTGCACTGTCCCATATAGCAAGCAGCACTTGAAATGTGGCCAGTGTGACTGACAAATTGAATTTTTAATTTTATTAAATTTTAATCTGTGGCTGGTGCTGCTGTGGTTGATGCTGTGTTGGATACTGGAGCTCTGTACTTTTTAGTTAATATTCCCTGATAGCTCAGTTGGTAAAAAATCCGCTTGCAACGCAGGAGACCCCAGTTCAATTGCTGGGTCGGAAAGATCCGCTAGAGAAAGGATAGGCTACCCACTCCAGTATCCGTGGGCTTCCCTTGTGGCTCAGCTGCTGAAGAATCTGCCTGCAATGCGGGAGACCTGGGCTCGATCCCTGGGTTGGGAAGATGCCCTGGAGAAGGGATAAGGCTACCCACTCCAGTATTCTGGCCTGGAGAATTCCCTGGGGTCTCAAAGAGTTGGACATGACTGAGTGACTTTCACTTATTTAACCAAAACATACATACATATATAATTATTTTTAAAAACATTTATATGTTTATTTTTGGCTGCAGCAAGGTCTTAGTTGCAGCACGTGGGGGTTTCATTGCAGCGCCCGGGCTTCTCTCTAGTAGTGGTGCGTGGGCTTAGAAACAAAACACACACGTTTTTAAAAGAAACTGTTCAGTGGCTTTGCAGTTCTGCTTCCTAACAAATTCTTGGTGATGCGCTCATCAAGTCACTAAGTACCACAAACAGAGTAGCTTAAAAGGGATTTTACAGGTATTTTTGTTTTCAAAATGAATGTGATTCCTAACTTAAGGTATTTAATGTCAGAATACATAGAGTATGGAGAATGAGGACTCCCTGTTTCTGAGTTTACTGTAGTGACATTTTGGATAGTGAGGGCAAGGATCTATGTTGCAGCATTGTTTTTCACAGGGGAAAAACTGGAAGTAACCTAAATTTCCATAATAGAAGAGTAGATAAAACAATGGGGCCTCCTGGCACAGGACTATCCAGTGTTTGAATGGAGTGAAGTAGAAGTGATGTTCAGCTGTTTACCTGGCATGGCACCAGAGAGAGCAGTCATCCAGTAAGAATGGTTCTCAGCTGTTTCGTCCTTGGTTCACTACTCTGCATTAATTGCCAAACCAGGAGGAGGTCCTGGGGTAGTGGCTGGGGGAAGCAGCTATTTTACTAACTGGTATAGAAGTAGTTCGTTAAAAAAAATTAGTACTATTAATACTAGGTTGGCAAATGTGACGAATATTCATTCTTATATGTATCCATATAGAAGAGTTTCAAAAATGTGTTGAGTGAAAAAATGATGATGCAAGCAGATATTTAAGTATATCAGTTTACCAGTGCTGCCATAGCAAACTGGGTGGCTTAAAATGAACAGAAATTGATTGTTACTGTTCTGGAGACTAAAAGTCCAAAAGCATGGTGTCAACAGGGCCATGCTGTCTCTGAAGGACCTAAGGGAGGTGATTCCTTGTCTCTTGTTATCCGTCCTTGATGTTCTTTGGCTTGCAGCTGTATCCAGCCTCTGTCATCACATGGCCTACTCTCATGTGCCTGTCTGTCTTTCCTCCTCTTCTTGTAAGGACACTAGTCATATAGGATTTAGGGCCTGCCCTAATCCAGTATAATCTCTCTTGATTGTATCTACAAAGACCCTATTTCCAAGTCTCATTGACAGGTTTTGGGTGACACCAGTTTGGAGGACACTATTCAGTGTGATACATTATGATGTTGTTTATGTAAACTAGAAACTATACAAAGGAATGTGTGTGTGTGTGTGTGTGTGTGTGTGTGTGTACATGTGCATCTGTGCATGTGCACATGTATCAGTTTGCTATATACATAAAGTATTTGAAATGGACTGGAACTCAAGATAGTTGTTGTTCCTCTTTGGGGGAATAAAATGGAATTTTTATCTTATAAAATAAAACATTAAGTGTTAATGTTAATAAAATGTTACTGTCAATTGTGGGAGTATGTAAGTTAATTATTCTTTGTGCTTTTCTATGTATAAATTTCATTTCTTGAAGATTTGATATTATATATTACTATGTAATATTCTAGCCTATGTAACATATGGAAGAAATGTATTCAATAAAGACAAATCGTATGGGGCAAAAGGCTGAAAAGAAGACATAAACAATTATATATTTTTTGCAAAGAAAGGTATTTTCAGATCCTCCAGAGCTTTTCTTCTACATATTAATTGAGTTATTTTAGCATGAAATGATAAATAGGTGTAATGTGTAATCAAGCTGATAAATCTATAGGTATTAAACTATATGAACATTGAATGCAAGAGATGAGGAATTTCTTTTATAGGAACCAAATAAATAGGTCAAGATCTACAGCTAGGTTACCAAGAAAATTTTCTGTATGCTGCCTGTTATATATCAGTGTCCTGTGGAAAGCTGTGTGAGCTCTGTAACTAATTATTTTTAATTTTTCTTAGATACTACCAGAATTTCCAGACAATAATTTACTTTTCACAGTAAAAAAAGATGGACCTTTATGTAAATGCTATATTGGATTTCTAATTTTCATAGTAATGTCGTAAGTTTACTATGTGGATACTTACTAAATATTTACTGAATGTTGAATGAATAAGACTACTTTTATTCAAAACACTTGTTCCATCCAGTTTTCTAATTGACACACACAGGCAGATGTTAAGAACCAGTGACCTCGGTTTCAAATAAGGGTGGCTTATGGTAATTTATTTGTAAACACAGAAGCCAAAGGAGAAGAGAAACCAAACTATATTCAAGCTTGTGACCTTTTAAAAGACAGAGACTCCTCTCACTAGTTAAGCTGCCTGTTGAGTGTCCTGGGTTAGTATTCCCCTGTAGACTTAGAGCTGTGGTTCTTAACCTTCTTGGTCTTTACACTTAAAAATAGTTGAGGACAGCAAATAACATCTTTATGTGGGTTATTGTTCTTTATGTTAACTGCATTAGGAATTAAAACTGACTTAAAAAATATTTGATTAGTTAATTTAGAAATAATTATTACAATAAACCCATTACACGTTAGCATCAGTAACAGATTTTTATGTAAGTAACTGTTTTCCACAAACAAAAATTTAGTGAGAAGAGCAGCATTGTTTTGCATTTTTGCAAATCTCTTTAATGAATTGCCTTAACAGAGTCTCAGGTCTCCTTCTGTATTAAATTAATTGTGCCATTAGGCATGTTAGGTAGCCTTCAGAAAACTGAACTGTATACTCATGAGAGAGTAAGAGTGGAAAGACATGTCTTGATATCTGGATGAAGATAGTTTTGACCTTGACAATGATCCAGAAATGTCTCAGGGACTCCTAGAGGTCCCGGGACTGCATTTTGAGAACTGCTGCCTTAGACACTAAGTCAAAGGGCCTGAGCATCGTGTCGTTACAAAGATTCCACTGGCAAATGTCATCGTTTTGAATATTTTCAGGTAGTACCATTTGTTTTACACGTAGGTTACCTCTTGTAGTTGATTAAGGCATTATCAGTCATGAATAAATGGAAATGCTTCAAGTTTTACATTTTTTACTTCACAGACAACACTCAGTTACCATGTACTGGACATTTCTAAATGCCATCTTTGTGTGGCACGGAGCCTACTGTCCATGGTCAGGGTTGGGTTATTTGTGATGGGGATGCTGGGTGACATAGGTCTCTTGCTAAAGAGTTGAACTGAGTGTAAAAACTATGGGCACTTACATGAAGGTGAAGATGATATTTCTTTACTTTTTTATTTTTATCTGTTTCCATGCCCTTTTCTCATTTTAAATATTGTTTGGAATTTGGGGGAAGGCAGACTTAGCAGAGAAATGTCTATTTTATTGGTGTTTTAGAAGAATTAATGTCAACCATATTATTTAGATGTATTTTTCTGATTTCATGGATTATAGCTATGATGTTTTGGGGAGTTGTTACTGTTTTGTTGTTGTTGTCTAGTAGTCCGTATTTTCCTTCTCTTGACTTTTTCTGGCTGTTACTGTTTTATTGTTGTCATCATGGTGATGAGGAGGGGCAGGGAAACACTTACGTGTGTGATGGTGTGCTTTTTCCCTGGAAATAATGCATGGGTGGTTCGTGCTGAGTCGCTGCATACTTAAAAGTACTTTTCTATACTTATGTGTTGGTTTCTCTAGATAAGAATTCTAGAATGATCATCTATTCCTCCAAAATTTGTAGACGTTTTTATGTTGTCCTTCAGATGTATACTGTTCAAGATGAGAAATCTAATGTTAGTCTGCTTTTCTTTCTTTTGGTGATAACATGTTTATTCTGTCTAGAAGCCAGTAGGATTTTCTCATGAACTGTGGATTCAGAAATCTTATCAGAATACATTTTGATTTTTTCCCCCCAGTATTTTTGCTTAAAGTGTTGCAAGTTTCTCTTTCCTTCAAAGGAATTTTCTGTTACTAACGTTTCTGTTTTTCTTCTACAGTCCTTCCTCAGTGTCAGTGGGGACTGGTTCCAGGACCTGCCGTGGATGTTCAGATCCGCAGATATTCAGGCCCCATAGTCAGCCCTCTGTATCCATATCTGAGGATGCAACCACCTAATATGGAGGGCTGACTGTTATGCTTATTGAAAAAAATAACCCCATATAAATGGACCCATGCAGTTCAAACCCATGTCATTCAAGAGATTGCAGTCTCTTCTTTTTAGAACTCTTACTAAGTATATTTTGGATCTCCACGTTTCTCTTATATTTTATCTTTTTGCCTTTTATTGCTGTTGTCTGAGGGGACTTCTGAGTTTATCTTTCAGATCACAAATTCTCTTTTCCATAGTGCCCATTCTGCTAATTCTTTTCTCTCTCTCAAGTTTCATTCATCACTCTTTTTAGTCTTTTGTGGCTTTTCTTCATTCTGTGATTCTCATTTTTCATAGTGGCCTGTTCTTATTTTGTGGTTAGCAGTATTCTGTCAGATCTCATCAAAGATACTGATTAGAATTTTTAAAAAGTTTCCCCAGCCTCTTAAATTATCTTTGTTTAATTGGGGGTCTGTTTGTTCTTCTTGTTTAGTTTCACTTTATTTTTATTTATTTCATGCAATATTATTTATAATACTTATTTCATACAATATTAGCTCTCATATTATTTTTTATTTAGTAAAATTTTAATTATAAACCCAATAAATGTAAACATAATTGGAAAAAACAGTATAATGAATTTCTATGGATTCATCAACAGTCTTATGTTCTTATTTCATCTACCCACTCCACCCTCTCTGCCTTTTCTGTTTTGGCTAAAATAGATTTCTTAATCCTATAAATCATATATATATAAAATTTCATTTGCAAATATTTAAATATTTCATGCCCATAAATGTGAGCATAAAAAATAAATATAGCACCATTATCACATCCAACAATATTGACGATATTTTATTGTGCCTACTAATAATCAGTTTTCTTTAAAATGTCTTTCTTGAGTTCGTTGATTTGAATCGGTTTCCAAAGCCTGCTTAATGCATTTAGTTCTTAACTCTTAATCTGCAACAGTGTTTTCCTCTCTATCCCTACTACACCGTTTATTTTTTATAGAAACTGGCTTGTTTATTTAGTAGAATTCCATACATTTGGCTTTGGCTGATTATATCATTGTGTTATCGTGTTTTTCAGTCCTCTGTATTTCATACTTACTGGCAGTTAGAACAGAGGCTTGATTGGATTCAGCTTCTTTTAGATTACTGAATTTCTCTGCTTTTTCTCTAGCTTCTTGTTGTCTGTTCATAGTTGTAAAAGAAAGTCAGACTCACTTGTTTTGAAAGGTGGGGGGTGCCTCCTTTCGGAAGATGTGGATGGTAAGAGTCCACTGCAGAGAGAGGGCAGGAATCAGCCAGAAGTCTTGTTCTTTTTCAGGCATAGATGGAAAGAATGTGGCACCTTGGCTCCATGTCAAGGAGAAAAGAAGTGGGGGTGACCTCAGTGGAAGAGGATGTTAGGGGAGTTCTGTGCCAGTTGAGCCTGTTGGGTTTTGTGCATTTTGCCTCCTTTGCTGTGGCCCAGAATTGGCTGCAGTGTTGTGCAGTTTTTCTCTCTCTGTGTTGCATGGCTGTGGAACTACACCAGCTGAAGCTAGACAGTTCTCACGTACCGAGGCCTGGAGGCAAGCCCCAGAGCCGCCTGCTCTGAAGAGCCTGAGCAGAGCGTGGGCCCATCTCTTCTTGAAGACCTTGGCTAACTTAACACTCGTGGCCTCTCTCCTTGACACAGGGATGCAGATTTTCTGTGGTTGTTGCGACAACTACTTTTCAAGACACTCCTTAGTTTTCTTGTTTTTTGCTTTCAGATGAGGGACCTCTGACAGTTGTGCTGTCAGTCTTATCCTCCATACTGTGCCTTTTTAGATATAGCTCCTTTTTGTCTACTAATGATATTATCGTCTATTTTTCTTTTAATTTGAGAAGGAAGAAAAAGTAAATACATCACAGTTTTGCTATCTTGAACTGAAATTCTCATGATTTATTTTTACATATTTAACTCACCTTCAGAGCAAATCCATGGCTTATCAGAAATTGTAGGCATGGATAATCCCTTCTTCTATAAAGCAATCATACTTACTTAAACTTTTCTTCCCCATTACAGATGTTAAAAAATATTACTTGGTATTCAGAGCGGGTTTTAACTGAAATTTCACTGGGAAGTCTCCTGATACTGGTTGTAATAAGAACCATTCAGTACAACATGACAAGGACAAGAGTAAGTATTCCGTAGCTGTTTTTCTACCTTTGTATATACGATGCAATGAAGACTATAGTTTAAAGCAGTCTCAATATTTAGAGTGCTAACATTCTCATGGAATATGGTAGAAAAGTATAGATCAGCATATATTCTCTGTATTATGATCCTAAGGTAATGTTTATAGTGTCTACGTCTGAGTATTTCATAGGTTGTATGATCAGAGAGATTTTACATGAATAGTAAATAAGCAGTGTAGCACCTTTAGATAAAAGATATTGTATGCCTTTGCTGAACTGATAAAGCTGACTTAAGTTTAAGAAGTGACAACAACAAACTTTAAGAAGATGCAGACACGAGAAAATATGGATTCAGATGGGACAGAAGCATAGGAAAAAAGAGAATAAAGAGTGAGAGGAAAATTTCAGCTAGGTTGTATTTGGTATACCTTAGAGCAGATGTCCGCTCCAGCCACTAGAGAAGTAGTATACAGAATTCATAGCTCAGGGAAGTGGTCAAGTTTACTGCAGCATTTTCAGTTACTCCCTTCTGGGAGGCTGACGTAGATACATGTCTACAGTCTTTTATATGAAGCTCTTGGAGCCACATGTGTGTTTTAGAATGGAGAATTTTATTTTAGAAAGATAATTATAGTTCTTATGCTACACAATATGTAATCGTTAGGTTCTGGAGCCACACACTGTAACTAGACATTAATATTTCTGCAGTGAAATATTTCAGTCTTCTCCAGGGTGGGCTTAATGAAGACTATAAATACCATCAATCGTCTTTTGTGCCAGATGTTGCTTCCAAATTAGTGGTGAAAAAACTTTCTGCACTTGATGGGTTTTGGAATTAAAGGAAACGGATTATGGGTCTGAATTTTCTGAAATCAGTGACAGTTGACTTTCCACTTGCTTCTGGTTAACCTTGCTGAAAATGTCTAGAAGACCTGATGTGTGTTTTAAACTTCTCTCTGATGTGTGTTCAAACGTCTGCTCTCTGGCAGGACAAGTACCTTCACACAAACTGTCTGGCGGCTCTAGCGAATATGTCTGCACAGTTTCGTTCCCTCCATCAGTATGCTGCCCAGAGGATCGTCAGGTAAACACAGCTAAGAAGGAAATGCTGGTTTTGGCTTTTTGAAAGGAATACTATGGTGGTCCCTTTTTAAATGCTATCTATGAGGAATATCACATTTTTCTACTTAATTTTTAATCATCTTCTTGTTTGGTTGAAAATACCTTGTTCTGCTTTGTTTTCTAACTCAGACTTTTTAATCAGAGTCAGTTGTATTTGCTTTCAACCTTTTTATAGAAATCTAGGTTTAAGCTTGTGTGATAGCCTTTTGCAGAGGAGCAGGTCTATTTCTTAGTAATGCAAACTAAATCTTGATTCACGTATTTGCTGAGCATCACTCTGCCCTTTTAAAAAAGACTTATCTACTTGTTTTAGAGAATTTTTTTCATAGCAGTTAAGCATTTTATTATTTCCTGTTGCTGGAGAAGGAAATGGTGACCCATTCCAGTATTCTTGCCTGGGAAATCCCATGGACAGAGAAGCCTGGTGGGCTACAGTCCATGGAGTTGCAAAGAGTTGGACACGACTGAAGTGACTAAGCATGCATGCATGCATTGCTGCCATAATGGATTACCACAAGTTAGTGGCTTAACACACATTGTATGGCAAAAACCACTACAATATTGTAAAGTAATTAGCCTCCAATTAAAATAAATTAAACACATTTGTTATACAAGTCTGTAAGTTAGACATTCAACAGGGCTCTCACCAGGCTAGAGTCAAGATATCAGGAGGTCTGCATCTTTTTCTGAAGGCTAGAGTCAAGATATCAGGAGGTCTGCATCTTTTTCTGAAGGCCCTCGAGGACAGTGTCTTTCCTTGCCTTTTCCAGCTACCAGAAGCTGCCCACATTCCTTGGCTCATGGCCCCTTCATGTGTTTTCAAAGCCAGCAGCAGTAGGTTGTTAAGTCCTCCTCACAACTCATCACTCCAATGACCTCTTCTACTTTGAGGGCTCCTGTGAATGCCTTGACCCTACCTGAATAATGTAGGATGATCTACCCACCTCAAGGTCCTCAGCTGAATCACAATTAGAGTCCCTTTTTCCTTGTAAGGTCAAATATTCATAGGTTCATGGAGAGTAGATGTGGACATTCTGAGGGAGCCATTATTCTACTTGTCAAAACATCACCAGAAACTCCCATCCCTTCCCTGTACTTTGCCAAAGACAATCTTTCAGGTTGGGAAAACTAATTAACAAGTCAATGAATGAATATCATTTGCAAGATTTTACAAATACGGGTACTTTTTCATCTTCAGGCAGGATGCTCAGTATTGTCCTAGCAACTCCCAAGTAGAACATTTGTTATGTATTCAGTGATCCTTTCTTTTAATTCTTGATTTTGAGGCAGTGCAGCCCTGACGATTAGTTGTGTTCTAGTCATTGGTGATTATCACAACTCTATATCACTTTTAAACTCAGATCTCACTTTCCATCCTTTGGTTAGAGACAGTTATTGACCTGGGCTCATTTTTAATAATTAGTCATAATTAACTTAGGTTCTTAGTCTATTTGTCTTCAGAATTTAGCACAAGACAATTTTCTTTGACTCACTGCTTTAATGATACATTATTTTGAATTTTATTTTATTTTTTTGGTTTGTACTTGAGAGATTGTCCATTTGACTGACTTTGGACTCAACTTTGGAACTCAACTTTCTGTGCTGACTAAAGTAGAAAGCCAGTGATATTTGGAGAAATAAGAAATGTCATTAAATTTGTGATTTGGGAATATTTAGATCAAGTTTATTATCATTAAGGAGTAGTGCTTTAATTCATTTTACTGGAGCTTTTTTTTTAGCATTTAGTGCATGACTGTGTTAGGCAGTGCCAAGCATATCAAAATTAGTTATAAGAATTCCTGCCCTTACATAGTTTGTAATTCAGTAGCCAAGATTAGACAAAAAACCAACATATAATAAATTCCAGCAGAACGTAGTAAATATTAGTGAAAAGAAAAATCTCTGCAATGAGGGTGAGGGGTTGGTTTACAGAATGGTGAGGTCACATCTCATTAAAAAATTGGGAAAAGTAAATAGAGAGGGACAGCTCTAGAGACTGGCCTGATAGGGGAAAGCATCAACCAAACAACCCACAACAAGAGGTGAGAGAGCATGGTTTACATTTAGAAGATAACCACTTCATTCATCTGGTATGTTGTGGACTGGTGCAGGGATTATAGGAGAGAAGCTTGGAAGAACCAGCTGGGCCCTTCCTGTGGAGGGGTTTATAAGCTATTAGATTCACAGTTCAGGATAATGGAAGGAATAGAAAGAAAAGATCTCATTTTCTATACCAACGAAAAAAACAAAACAAAAGAAAAGTCAATGAATGAGTTGTAAATGGATTTGAAGAGAAAGACTTTAAATGTCTAGAGTTATCAGCGTTAGCAGCTGATGTTGGTCTGTTGTTAGTCACACTGAAGGCCGTGCAGTTCTCACAGTTCCCCAGTGTGGTCAGCGCTTCTGGTCCAGGTGCCATAATGGGGTAGCTAGACCAGAGCATCTGTATCATGTTGGAGGGAACTTTAGAAAGGCAGAGTGTTGGCCCAACTTCAGATCTGCCGAATCAGAAAATTCCATTTCTACACAATCCCAGAATGATTTGTTCATCCCTTAAAATTTGGAAAGTACTTTGAGTTTGGGCCTGGAAGTAAGATTTAATTCCTTAGAAAACACTTGTCTTGAATTGGAAGTGGGAGCAAGCTTTTTTTGTATCTTGAGGAAACTCATTCTCCACTAAATGTTTGTGTTTAGGATATAAAATTGTAAAGTATAATAAGGAATGCATAGCCTAAAACTGTTTAGATACACGGGAGATTTATTACAGCAGCACAGCTCAAGACTCACCAGATGCTGTAGCAGCTCCTTCAAGTGAGAAGTCATTAGTTTTCACATTTATGTTTGCTAAATCCTTTTTTAGAAAAGGACTGCACAGTTTTGTATCCATCATTTGCAAACTTAGAGGAGTCAGTATTTCATGTACTCATCGACAAAATGCAAAACAGAGGAACGTGTTTCATTACTCTGAAAGTTAGATGTGAATAAAGCTTTAAAAAGTCTTCAGTTCAGTCGCTGAATCGTGTCTGACTCTTTGCGACCCCATGAACCGCAGCACGCCTGGCTTCTCTGTCCATCACCAACTCCCAGAGTTCACCCAAACTCATGTGCATCGAGTCAGTGATGCCATCCAGCCATCTCATCCTCTGTCGTCCCCTTCTCCTCCTGCCTCCAATCCCTCACAGCATCAGATTCTTTTCCAACGAGTCAACTCTTTGCATGAAGTGACCAAAGTTTTGGCGTTTCAGCTTTAGCATCAGTCCTTCCAAAGAACAACCAGGACTGATCTTTAGAATGGACTGGTTGGATCTTCTTGCAGTCCAAGGGACTCTCAAGAGTCTTCTCCAACACCACAGTTCAAAAGCATCAATTCTTCAGCATTCAGCTTTCTTTATAGTCCAACTCTAACATCCATACATGACCACTGGAAAAACCATAGCCTTGACTAGACGGACCTTTGTTGGCAGAGTAATGTCTCTGCTTTTAAATATGCTGTCTAGGTTGGTCATAACTTTCCTTCCAAGGAGTAAGCGTCTTTTAATTTCACGGCTGCAGTCACCATCTGCAGTGATTTTGGAGCCCCCAAAAATAAAGTCTGACACTGTTTCCACTGTTTCCCCATCTATTTGCCATGAAGTGATGGGACCAGATGCCATGATCTTCGTTTTCTGAATGTTGAGCTTTAAGCCAACTTTTTCACTCTCCTCTTTCACTTTCATCAAGAGGCTTTTGAGTTCCTCTTCACTTTCTGTCATAAGGGTGGTGTCCTCTGCATATCTGAGGTGATTGATATTTCTCCCGGCAATCTTGATTCCAGCTTGTGCTTCTTCCAGTCCAGCGTTTCTCATGATGTACTCTGCATATAAGTTAAATAAGCAGGGTGACAATATAAAAGTCTTCTTAGCCAGACATAAATATATGGAATGATTTCATATGGTATCCAAGGTGTTGTTTCATATTAAATGACACTATGTCTTCCACAAATCTTTGGTATTCTAGAAAAACTGCAAACATACATGGTATGGGTATTGCTCACCTGTGAAATTTTTTGAAAGTACTGTGAGTATGGATATTCGATATGATCATTATTTGGAACTATAGGGTTATTAACTCAGTTAAAATATTGATGTGGAGTAGATTTTATGCAAGAGATTGTTGTGAGTTACAAATACATTATCATGTACTTCTTGCCCTTAAGACTTTCCCTGTTGCCTCTCTCATCCCACCACCTCCTCCCCCACAGCTCCTTCCTCTGGCTCCTACAGCTTTGGCCCCTGGTTGCAACTTAGCAGCAGCAGCAGCTCAGCTGGTAAAGAATCTGCCTGCAATGCAGGAGACCCCAGTTCAATGCTTGGGTCGGGAAGATCCCCTGGAGAAAGGGTAGGCTACCCGTTCCAGTATTCTTGGGCTTCACTAGTGGCTCAGATGATAAAGAATCCACCTGCAATGAGGGAGATCTGGGTTTGCTCCCTGGGTTGGGAGGATTTCCTGGAGGAGGACATGGCAACCGACTCCAGTTTTCTTGCCTGGAGAATCCACATAGACAGCGCAGCCTGTTGAGCTACAGTCCATGAGATCGCAAAGAGTCAGACACAACTGAATGACTAAGCACACACACACTTTTCTCCTGCATTTCATATGAGATTCTTCCCTCTTTGCTCATTTTCCTTGGAAGTTCACATCTATGCCTGTGACTTTACCTATACTGAAAACCATTCAGATCTACATTTATAATCCCAGTCTTTTCTCTTTTTTCCTGAGGCAGGCAGTACAGTGTAGTGGTTAAGAGCACAGACTCTGAGTTTGGGACCTCAGCTTCAAAACTGACTGACTGTGGAATCTTGGACAAGTTACTTAATGGGGTGATGATAGTTGGTATCTCAATGAATATTTGTAAAGTGATGCATAGTGTTCACCGTGTAAGCGTTGGTCACCTTAACCCTAACTCTTCTAGCTTTGCTACTTGAATGTTCCACACTTTGTCAGACTTTTACTATGTTTAAAGCAAAACTCATTTTTAAACGTGCTCTTCCTGTTAAATTCCCTATCCTTGATAATGTCCCTCACTGCAGCCATCTTAAATTGCCAAGTCAGAAACCTACAAATAATTCTGTAGTGTTTATTCCTTCTCATCAAATGCTCTATCTGACTGGACCCTGGCATTCTTAACTCTATCTTTGTAGCTTGCCTTTATGCCCTGTTTTCTGGTTTGCCCTGTCTTGGTTCATGTGTTTTATCATCTTCATCCAAAACTAGGTCTTTAGTTGGCCTTGTCCTGTTGCTTCCCTCCCTGCTCCTCTACAGTTGATCTCTGCAGTGTTCCATTCATTTGAAAAGCAAATCTGTATTGCTTCCTATGTTTAAAATCCTTAAATGGCTTCCTGTTGCCAGCTGGTAAAAATTCAACCTCCTCAAAGTCATGGCCCTCAGACAAAGGTAGGTTTTGCCCTCAGGGCACATCTGGCAAGGTGGAGAGTCAAGGTGGTTTTGTTGTTTTGTTTTCTTGCTATTTTGTTTTTTCTTTATGCACAACTGGGGAAGAGGTTGCTACTGACATCTAGTGGGTAGAGGCCAGGGATATTGCTAAATATCCTGTAATACACTTGACAGCAAAGAACTGTCTATCCCCAACAGAAGTGCTGGGCAGCCTTGTCCTAGAGTGACAATGATCTGTGCCCTGCCCTTTGCTTTTTAAAAAAAAATATTTATTTGGCAGCACTGGGTCTTCCCTGGGCTTTTCTGGTGGCTCAGCTGGCAAAGAGTCTGCCTGCAACGCGGAAGACGTGGGTTTGATCCCTGGGTTGAGAAGATCCCCTGAAGAAGGGAACGGCTGCCCACTCCAGTATTGTGGCCTGGAGAATTTCATGGACTGTATAGTCCATGGGGTTGCAGAGAGTCAGACGCGATCGAGCGACTCTCACTGGGTCTTAGTCGTGACTCGTGCACTCTTAGTTGTTTCGTGTGGGATCTGGTTCCCTGACCAGGGGTCCAACCTAGGCCCCCTGCATTGGGAGTGCGGACTGTTAGCCACTGGACCAGCAGGGAAGCCCCCTGCCCTTTGCTCTTCATCTTCTATTGCTACTTGGCACTCAGCACTCTGTCTTTACTGAATCATTATGGTTCCCTTCTCTCTCATAGTTGCTCTCCTGTGTCTGGATAATTGTAGTCTGATACTAGAAAGAAGTTGAGGCAGTTCCTGGTGGCACCTCTTCTTTCTGTAGGTTCTTTCCCACCAGCTTCCTTGCCCTCTGTTCTGTTTTATCTTGAACCTGCAGTGGTCAGGTGCCCTCCACCCCCACCACCAGTACAACTTCTAGGCCTTTTTTTTCTTTAGACCCCCCTCTCCGGCTCTGTTTATTTCTTTGTAGCAGTCTAGCGATCACATAGTCAGTTTGTGGTCTGGGAGTTAGTTTCTAAGGAAGAAATGGAGAGGAAAGGGGCCAGGGAAAGGAAAAAGTCACATGTTAGAAAATATGGATTCTCACAGAGGAGACTGTCGAGGAGAGAGAACTTCAGAATCTTGACCTGGCCAGTGTAGGTCCTTGTGACTCACTGACCTGGCCCAAAGTTGTAAGTCTTGTTGCTTAAGCAGAGTAGTAATTACTGGGGGTAAAGGATCTGTCTTGAATTTCTTTGGATCACTTTATGAGACTAGCTGTTAGTACACACACAAGAGGATTTTAATAAATACCAAGTGACTGATTCTTAGAAGATGGGCTGGCATCCTGAATTTAAAGCTTGGTTCTGGCACTCATCATTCTTGAGACTTCATCTAAATTGATTCATCCCATCTTGCAGATATTTGCTGCTTCTTGATGTTTTATATTATTTTATTCTCAGATCAGATCTGATCTGAAACTTGTGAAGTTAATGACAAAACCTATTACTGAAAATTTTATGGTCTTTTAAATTTCCTGAGAATAAAATAATATAAAACATAGATTAGATTGTCACTGAAACTATTTGGTTAGAGCAGTACAGTGCTGTTGGGATATTTTTGGTAAAATCTGATCATGTAATTTTAAAAAATTTTAAATTCTTCAATCCATAATTCATGCCACCTTTTCTTACTGTTAACAGCCACTAGCAGTAAACACATACTCTTCAGATTTTAACCAGGTTCACTGCTTTCTGTCTTTTCTTTGTCTAGCCCAGATTGGTAGTTTATGTAAGGTGGCTTGTTTTGCTCTGCACTTGTGATGATGTATATATGATATATATATATATATATATATATATATATATATATATATATATATAACTCAGCTTTTTCCTGAAGGCTACAAAAAGCACAGGTTGGCTTATTTAACGCTGGGTTGTTAGTTCCTCTGTTTTCAACAAATTTAGATCTTTTAGAATAGCCCGTGGACTCAAAGAAAGTTGGACAATTTGCTTTTAAATACCTTCTAATGTTAGCTTACCATCTTAGGCTTCCTCACTTTTGTCCTCACTCAATTAAGTCTTCAGGAGTTGTTGTTTTTTTTTTTTTTCTTCCCTGAACCAGCTAATACTACATTGAACTCGAAACATACAAGAGACTGTTAAGGAGCAAAATAGACTTTTTGTTGTTGGGATATATTTATATTATATAACATAAAATATTCAAATATATAATAACACTGGTTGTTTCTCCTGATTTTGATGTTTCAGGAATACTGTCTTATTTTAAAATATAATGTCCATTTGATGGTGAATTCACACCTGTCACCTGTAGTATCTCATTACTTGTCTCTCTTTTGTTACATTTAGGACTAGTGAAAGTCTGGAGGCTTATTTAATTTAGGGTGTTGGTGTTGCACAGCTGATAAGTGCCATCACAAGTTTGTCCAGATTAAAAGCCCATGCTCATTCCCCAGCACTTCATGGAAAGACTGGCAGAACATTATTAATGAGAGTAACTCACCTACCATGGGACCATCGATCCAAACCCTCTGGGAGTTCTGAAACAGATGGTTCTCTGTAATCTAGGGTGGACAAGCCCTTGATTATTCCATTTGCTGCTCTCGAACTCTCATTCCAGCTTCCTTATATAGCTAAGTCCTTACAGTTATAGTAGCAAAGACTGGAGGGTCTTTCTTTTCCCCATCCTCCCCTTCCTTTTCTCTGTTTCTTTCGCTCTTTCTTACTTGAACTGGATAATTGAGAAAGGTATGGATGCGTCAGGTCTTGCAATGCATAGTATATGGATATGTTCCTGGAAAATAAACATGGAAAGGACAAGAACTGTGTATCTTCAGTCTGAAATGTTTAATATTTTTCTTACATCTAATCCTTAGATTTTACTTGGAATTTAGTAAGTATGTATTGAGCTTTTGCTACATACGTACCACTGCCAAGGACTTCTTTAGTTTCATATTTGTTTACATTTTAATTTCAAGCTAATGCCATTCATTGTATCTAGAAATTAAGTGTTATAGTCATATTGGTTTTATTTTTTAAAACTTAATTCAGTTTCAGCCTCATAACCATTATCTGATTTCATTGTAGTCAGGAAATTGTTTCTTTAGGGAAGAATTATCTGATATTAAGAGTTATAACAAGTAGTTCAGTTTTGTTTCTAAAATCTTGGTAAGTTGTTTAACTTATGTTTTCCATCTCTTAAGATGATATATGATACCTACTTTGTTGTAGTGTTGTCAAAGTTAATAACTGGCTTATAAAGTCTTTTGTAGCTCTACTTTATGATAACATTTTGAAGTCATTTTAGTCTAAAAATAAATCTACATAGCTTTCCTACAAAAAATCTCTTGCTCTCTGTTAATATCCCTAGATTCTGATTCCTTGCCCAAAGGATCATCAAATTGAGGGAAATATTTGGGAAATATAAGCAGTGAAGACCTCATTGAATATATATAGGAAGTTTTTGTTTTGTTTTTTAGATGGGGGGTTTAATGATAGTATTTTATTTTGGATTGGTAGGAGGTGTGAGCAATGGTTTTGCAGTGTATTTCTCTTAAACTTATGTGATTTATTTTTTAAAAGACAGAATTAACTTGTTCTAGCCCAGTGCCTGGGCCATAAAGTAGTTCCAGTTTCTCCATTGCTTTGGTCTTTGCTGATCCTTGTTTGCTCTTGGCAAAGCAGTAGCCAAGAAAGGAAGGAGAGGAATGTTTTGCCTTAAAAATCTGGCTTCCTGCACTTCCTACAGCCAGTGGTACTTTGAAGGTAGCTACGTTTTTTAAGGAAAGCTGTGACATGCTTTGCTTTTCAGTTTAGCCCTTTCTTTAGAAGTTAAATTGAGAGCATTTAGACAACTCCCAGTTGAAAACTTGTAAGTTTCCAATAGAAAATTTCTTAACTGCAGAGATTCCTACAGTCATACAGCATAGCATCTTGGTAGATTTGAGGGGACATGTGGAAAGTTTGTAACTGAAAGTTTAAGTTTCAGTTTAGACTGCTGCACATTCAAAATGTCAGTTTTTAAAGAAGCATCTCATACATTTATCTGAATTTTTATTTCTTTTAAGTAAAATTTGACCTTCGTGGACAAGATTGTCACATGAAAAGTTAAACATTAGAATAATTTGCATAGTGCTTTATAAAATGTTGCAGTCATATTACAGAGGTAATGAATGGGAGAGTTCAGACTTTGTTCTCTTAGCCTAGAATTCTCTACCTCCCATTCCTGTCTACTGCTGTGAAGGATCTGAGATTCTTACCCTACCTTCAGGTTAACAAATGAGCCAGTACAGTTTTGTGGGTCCTGGTAGAGACTCAAGATTTCATGGGTGAGTCAGAGACAAAGGACAGTTGGCTCACAGAAGTGTGAACCAGCGTACCCTAATTTTCTCGTGAGGTTCCCGATGCTCACAGAGCAGCGTGACCAGGGTCAGGTGACATGTGCACATGCAGTGGTTTGCATACAGTAGAGAACTCTGAGCTTGGGAAGGGAAAGTCGCTCAGTCGTGTCTGACTCTTTGCAACCCCATAGACTATACAGTCCGTGGAATTCTCCAGACCAGAATACTGGAGTGGGTCGCCTTTCCCTTCTCCAGGGGATCTTCCTGACCCAGAAATCCAACTGGGGTCTCCTGCATTGCAGGCGGATTCTTTACCAACTGAGCTATCAGAGTTTAGGAAACCCCATCTTTTATAATAGGCTTCAAGCAAACCTGCCCAAACTTTGCTTTGGATGGAGACACCTTTAAAACATTTGATAGCAGCAAACTGCCCTCTGTTTTTGAGGGGAGTCGTTATTTCTACTTTCTGTGTCTGTTCACTTTACAAAATCCATGAAAAGAAAACCCAGAGCACGAGGCTGTTAATGCCTCTGCTTACAAGATGTGCAGAAACATCAGAGAACCACGGGGAACTCTTCCCCTGTAGTCTTAGTACCTGGTTATGCCTTTCTGTTGCCGATTGGAAAAATCTGTCATCAGGTCATTAGGTAGCTTAGTTGATCCTGTTGTAGCTTTTATACCTCACTTGGTAATACATTGGCTTTATGTATCTAAGAAGCAGTAAAGGACTGACTGGCCTCCCTAGCCTCTGGGTTGTCCACGTGTCATAATGAATCTCCAGCTCTGGAATCAGTGTCATGAATGCAGCCCTTAAAACCTTGTTTCTGAGTGGCTTTGACATTACCCAAATATTTTGGTATTAAACACAAATCATGAAATTTTATATTTGGAAGGACCTTTAAAGAACATCTAAGAGAAGTTTGCATATTTTATATGCGGCATATTGACACCTAGATTTATTATGTGACTAGTGTCAGTGAACGCTACTGCAGAAGCAGATGTAGCAGTCAGGCCTCCCAGCACCTTGCCTAGTGTTCCTCCCAGAACAAAAGAGAAAAAAGGTGTATGTTCATGCACACATATTCCCCTCCTTCCCCATACACACATAGTTGTGATACCTGATATGCTGATAATGCTAAGGTCAGGTTAGAGAAATAAAATTGACTTACTGAAGACTTTTCCTTCTTGATGAATTGCACATGCTTCTTTGTTAAAAAGCATTTTCCAAGACAAAGAAAACCAAGGGTTATTCTAAGAGGAGAAATGAGAGTAAACAGAAGGGTAAAGAGATTTAAAATGACTCATGTGTTCAATATAAATACACGGAGAATCGGATATATTATACTTGAGCCAGGGACCCACAAGGGAAGGGAGAATGTGGTTTTAGGACAGATGGGAGGATAGCTGGGAAAAGGCAGATACTGCAGAGGTAGGTAAATACTCCCCACCACCAATCCCAATGAGTACTCTGAGCATTTAACATTTGTTTATTCACTTAATGGGCCTCAATTTCCTCATTTACAAAATGGGAATATCCTCCTAGGACTGCCATGAGGAATAAATGGGTTATTATGCCTAAAGCACTTAGAATATATTGTCTTTTCAATAGCAGTCATCTAGGAATTACCAGAAGGAAAAAATTCTTTCTTGTTAGAGGACAGACAGCACCATGTCTTGCTTATGGTGGCTCAGAAGATATTGGAATGAATGATGAAATTCTGACACTGATTGGATTTAAAGAACATAGTTACAATCTTTGGCTCTAGGTGAGGAGAAAACAACATGCCATATAGACTACTGTTGTTGTTTTTGTTTTTATTTATTTTTGTACAGCTGGTAACGGCCATACGCTATACACTGGGCCCTGTACATGTTATTTGTGTTACATGATGGTACATGTGCTGTTATTTTCATTTGACAGTGAAGAAACTAAGTTTCAGACAAGTAGTTAGTTTATGGCTGCCTTGCTGAACAGTGAGAATACTGGGCCTTTATCTGTCCTCCACCCCAGTACTGTACTACCTCCCATTGTCAAGTGCTTCTTATAAATGAAGCTTTAAACTAAAAGCATGCAAATAATTTGTGTACAAGGTATTTTAATATCACATCCTGTCCTGAGTAAGTTATTTTCCATCTTTCTAAGCGTGTGATCCCCTTGTTGACATATTTTTTAAAAATTGTTGACTTTTAGTAACTGAGAAGAGTCTAGGGTGAATGAGGGGGATCTCAGACTCTTTGTAAGCTGTAGCAGCTTTCCTCAGTTGGGGTCCCATGAGGGAGTCCAGGCCTGTGGAGAATGAGACGAGTGACAGTTTGCTCCGTTCTTCCCAGGACGGCACACAGACAGCACCTTCCTAAACATGTAGGAGAGAAGTTGATTGATTAACCAAACTCACACCTTCTTAGGAATTCTGGTTGAAGAGGATCTGAAGGGCTTTTTCAGTTTGAGACCCACAAGTTAAGATAAACTACTATAGGAACCCAATATGACACTCCTGTAAAATTTTTCCATCATAACTACCAGGAGTGCCTGTTTTCTTACCTTCCTTAGCCAAACATAAAGATCATACTGAAGCCCAGGAACATTTGTATATTATTCACTTAATGAACTTTCATGCACTCAGTAGTCCTAGAAATTCAGGAGTGTACATAACCCTGTCATTATTTACTACTTAAGCATAATCATGGGACTTTTGTATATAAGGTAGTCAGAGACCGTCATATCATTACAGATTTCCCATTTAGAGTCACTTAGTCTTAAATAAATTACTGGGATTCTAAATGTACCCTTTGAGAAACTAGAGTAACTGCTTCTAATAATGTTTTCTTCACAGAGTATTTTATGACATGGTTGTGATTTTTTAAAACAAGGGTAGGTATTTAGGAGTCATTTAGTCGTTTATCAAATATTTTCTATGTCTGCTTTGTGTTAGACATTGCTGGTCTTGGGAGATTCACGTCATATATTTGTGCTCTGCTTTCAAAGAGTTTCTAGTCTGGCCAAGGCAGTGGGTTAATAACCACAGGGCAGCATAAGCAGTGTGCTGATGATAGGGCGGCAAGGGAGAAAGCAGACAGCTGACCCAGCTACCACTGCAGCCTTCCCCAGTCAGGTGATGCTCGAGTTTTCCTTCTGTTATACTGGTGATAAGGGAGGTGGTTCTTTTCTCCAACTGTCTTGCTCTCCTAGGTTAAGATTTCCTTTATATATATATATATGGCTTCCTTTTAGCTAGTTACAGAAAAACTCACAAAATTTAACTTCAACTAACTTGATTCCTAGAGGAAGCTCATAAAAATTTTTTTAATATGTACTAAAAGCAATTACTGCATAAGCTATCTGGCAAGCTGACCTTACAGCAACTTTATTTTCCTATTCTGAAAACTTTTAAATTTTTGCTATAATTGTCAGATTATTGAAATACTCATATGACTTTAAAATTTGATGTGACTGAAGATGCAGATTAGATCAGTGCTTCCCAGATGGAGTGGTTGGGAAGTGGCAAGGAAAGCGTGTGCTGTGTGTTCCGCTGAACCTGTGAATTTGTAGATTATCAAGTTAGCTAGAGTCAGTGAACAAAGTTTTAAGTATTATTTTAAAACTTTTCAGATAAGTGATCAGGTTTTCCCTTTTTAGCTTGGAACTTCAAAATGTATTTAAAGAGAATACTATAATGAATCTTTAGGTTCCCATTCAACAAACACATTGATTCATGACTGGCATTATTTTGTTTATGTCTCAACCTTTACCTCTGTATTGAAGCAGTTTCTGACAGTTCACCTAGTAAAACTGCATTGTTTTAAAGGATGAGTTTTTTTTTTTTTTTTAATTTTATTTTATTTTTAAACTTTACATAACTGTATTAGTTTTGCCAAATATCAAAATGATGAGTTTTTAATGAACATCTGTTATGATTTGGTCCCTCCACAAGTGGTAGAGAGAAAAATCATTGTTAACACTGTCATTCAGATATGGACATTAGCCATATTTTCGGTGCTTAGTCATTTAGAATCCTATTTAGTTTAGGACTTACTCTTTGTCACACACAGTGCTTGTCATTGTTGTTTGGAGACTCCAAGTGTGACCATAACCCTGTATGTGGTACATAATTTCTGTCTCATAGGTGAGGAAACAGAGAGAGATGAGGAAACACGTTCAGGATCAGATACCTCGGAGGGGAACAGAGCTGAAATCGGAGTCCTTGAGTGGCCCCAGCCTAGACGTGTTGTTTCTTCTGCTTATGGCAGACCTGACATTGATAAATACTGAAAAGGAGAAACAGATGTCAATACTTTAAACCCAAGTTCTCCAGTTATGAATGAGTGGAATGTCTACTGTCTAGAGTTCCTACAGTCTTTTTTTTTTCTTGAATCACACCAGTGTGGAGGTTCTCAAAGTTTCCTTCACAGACCACAGAGGTGCCATGGATCTAAACCATTCTTTATAATAAGATATCTTATGCCATTTCCACTGCGCTGACATTTGCACCAGTGTTATAAAAACACTGGTGCCTTAGCATAAATCAAGGCAGTGGCACCAGACTATCCTGGGAATCACTGTATTTTCCACAGTCACACATTTGCAGGTGAAAAAGCCACAACAGTAAAAATGATTAGTTGTGATAAATCTTGATGCTTGAGCCCATGTCTTTGTAATATTCTGTGTGATGAAATGAAGTTCACATGAAAACATGTCCATTGCATACTGAACTACAGTGATTATGTGTGTGATGGAGTTGTGAGCTAGACCAGCCCCCTTTTTTTTTTTTTGATAGGATACCATTTTCCCATGAAAGAACAAGTGGCAATCTGTGGCTATTTAGACTTGGCAGACATTTTCTTGAAAATTAATAAAATGAGCCTGTCACTTCAAGAAGACCTCTGGTGTTGGTTGCCAGTGATAAAATTGGAACTTACAAGCAAAAATAGAATTTTAAAAAACTTGTTTTGGCACCACGAGTTTGACAGCTTCCCAATAATTAAAGATGTTTGTGATGACATTGACAATTGTATTAATAAACGTGGGCCTTTGGGGAAACTCTGTAATGCAGTGTGTCGACATTTGGGAGAGCTCTGTAACTCAGTGAAGTGGTATTTTTCAAATGACCAATGCATGAAGTTTCAAAATTATGTATGAGTGAAAAGATTCATTATAAGTACAAAATGTAGGTACAAAAAAATTTAGACTAATGGATCTGAATGCAGCAGACTCAAAGGTTTTTTTGATACGGTGTCTGATGCAACCTTTTTAACTTGTCTTTAAGAGACTACCACTTGTCTTATTGAAATATCAAAGAATAGTGTCTGCACCTTTCTGTAAAGGGCATTGAAATACTGCTCCCTTTCCCAAGCTGATACCCTTTTGAGGCTACATTTTTTTGTGTGTACTTCAATTAAAAAAACATGCAGCAGGAGGTTTGACGTCAGAAGTAGAAAGGAGTATCTGTTTTCTGTTAAGCCAGAGAGTAAAAAGACTTACAGAAATCAAAAATGATGCTCCTCTTCATCGCATTTTCTTTTGTATTGGAAAGGAGTTGTTTCTCATTATTTTGTTTATGTTAACATGTAATGTGTTCGTGATTATATTTAAATGAATTAACAAGTATTTTAGATTTTTCTGTTTCACTTCTACTATAGTTAATGTTTATAGGTTTATCCCACATATAAAAAGCTATTTGGGGTCCTCAGTAATTTTTCAGGGGTCTAAAGGAGCCCTGAGATAAGTTTAGGAATCACTGTTTTAATGCCCTTGTAGAGAAAGGGATGGAGACAGTGAATGTGAGTGTGTTTGTATCACAGGGGTCACTGTATATACTTTTAAAATATCTACTGTTTCTGAATTAATTATACCCCTACTTCCTTCCATCAATATAATCAATAGCTGGCTATGTTTGTATTATTCATGCTTCCATTTAATAAATATTTATTGAGAACAGAGTTATCAGAGTTTAGAAGAGAAAGGGGATATATAGAATATATAAATCATGTTTATTCCCTGTTAGAGCACATGGTTTCTATCTTTAAAAGTCAGAAGTTGGGGCAGTTAGTGTACTAAATTGTCTTCTGAGTTTATTGCCCATCTTGCCTGGGTGTAGCTATAAAATAAATTTGTCCTGGTTGTCTATTGCTGTGTAACAAACCACCCCAAAACTTAAAACCACGATGTATAGTCCTCTCCCCCAGTGCTGTGGATTGATTGCTTAACCGAGTGAGTCTCACTCCAGGTTTTTCACAGACTTGCATTCAGACATCAGCTGGGCTGGGTGTCCAGTGTGACCCAGTCTCCTGGCTAGCAAGTGATCCCAGCTGTCAGCTGGGAGGTCTGTTGAGATGGTGACTGAAGCACCTCATTTTTCTCACATGACCAGTCCACCAAGCTTGGTTTTTTCACAAGTTCCCAAGAAGGATGCTCCCAAGAATGAACATCCCAAGAGTGACAGAAACGGTTTCTGAGACTTCCCCAGTAGTCCAGTGGTTAAGAATCCTCCTTGCAACACAGGGTACCTGGGTTCGATCTCTGGACAGAAAACTGAGATCCCACATGCCATGGAGCAACTAAGCCCAAGCAATGCAAGTGCGGAGCCTGCAAGCCACAGCTAGAGAGCCCCTGGACTGCAGAAAGTCCTGCACGCCGCAACCAAGACCTTACGCAGGCGAACAAACAAATACATGTTTAAGAAAAAAGAAACTAAGGTTTCTTATGACCTGACTGAGCTGTCCCTCAGCCTCACCTTCAGCACATTTTATCAGTCCTGAGCAGGTCAAAGGACCAGAACAAATTGAAGAGGAGGGGACTGCACAAAGACATAAACCCTGGGAGGCTTGGTTCATCTGTGGCCATCTTTGGATACTAGCTGCCACAAGATTAATAAATTATCACCCAGGGTAGCTGGAGAAATGAACTACTGCTTTCATCCTCAAATTCTAGGCTGAAGATAAATGTCTAAATTTTTATTAAGAGAAAATTAAGCTGAATCTGCTCAAATGCTATCTGCATTTTCACAAAAGGTCTGTGACTTTTGCCTGTGTTCAGTTTCTTTGGTTCAGAAGGAAACACCCACTTTCCAGTAATGATGTCTTTACTTACACCAAGGTGGGCGGAGTTCCTGTCCTGGAATTGCTCATGGGGCTACACTTGCTGGTCACCCAGTGATTGACAATGGCTAGCTGTTATCTTTGGGTTGAGAGAGCATAGGGCTGTGTGACCTTATGGCAGTGTGACTGGCTAGATGCTCCATCTGACAGGGGCAGCTGCAGGAGTCCTGTTCGAGGGAGGTTGAGAGGCAGCATTAAATATAGAGGGCAGAGCGTAGAGATGGTTTAGAGGGGCATTTGTGCAGCAATCACATGGACTCGGGTTGAATATGTGTTTGCTGTGCCTTTGAGACCTGGCTGAAGAACATGATGGGGGGTATGCTTCAGCTCAAGTTCCCCTTGGTGGTGCTATTGCGCTGTCAGCTTCCAAAGAAAACATCTTTTGTGCCTTTTTTTTTTTTTTTTTTTTTGGTCAAACATTTTATTGGACACCTAAGGTGCACCAGACCCTGTGCTAGACTGAGGGGAACTAGTGAAAGTCACTCAGTCGTGTCCAACTCTTTGTGACCCCATAGACTGTAGCCCACCAGGCTCCTCTCTATGGGATTCTCCAGGCAAGAATACTGGAGTGGGTAGCCATTCACTCCTCCAGGGGATCTTCCCAAACCAGGGATCGAACCCAGGTCTCCTGCATCGCAGGCAGATTCTTTACCAGCTGAGCTACCAGGGAAGCCGAGGGGAACTCAGACATTGTTATTGTCTTCATAGTCTAATCATTGCTATTCACTTTCTTGACATTTTCTGAAAAGGGAAAAAAAACAACACGTAATTGAACACAAGGCAGGTCCAGAACTGCCAGTAGATGCTCTGAAGGTAGACACCAATTTGCCTAAAGACGATGTATTCACACAGTTTAAAAATGTTTTAAAGTTACATAAAAGGGTATTGAATAGTCCTTAAATATACTTTTAAATGCCTAATGTCACTCTAATAAGAAAAATGCAATTTAAAACTTCACTGAGATGCCATTTCCACCTGTCAGATTAGAAAAACTTGTTTGCATGGTTATGTGGAAACATTCTTGAACTTTTCTGGTGAGAGTGTAAAAATGGTACAACTCCTGTGAAGAACAGTGGCCATATATGAACAGATCCTAAATGTATTACCCTGTGACTCAGTAGTCATACCTGCATTAGGATGTATACTTTATTTTGGCAGTATTTTTTAATAAAAAGGTTAGAAACAACTCAGGTATCCATCAGTAGAGACTTTTCAGTAAATATGGTACACTGATACATCGGACAGTATGTAACTACAGAGACTTTAAAGAATAATAGTAAGGGTACTGAGAGAGGACTTTCCAAGATATATTACGTGAAAAAATAAAGCATGGGCCGACACATATACAGTAGTTCCCCCTTACCGGAGATTTCGCTTTTCTCGGTTTCCGTTACCTGTGGTCAACTGTGGGTTGAAATAGTAAATGGAAAGTTCCAGAAGTAAATAATTGATAAGTTTTAAATTGCACGCCATTCTCGGGCTGTCCCACCCGAGAAGTGAATCATCCCTTTGTCCAGTGTATCACTTAGTAGCCACATCGTGTATTTGTGTGTCCTGTGTGTTGAGGAGGTTCAGTTCTATAATATGATGGCTTCAAGGATTCCCTGAGTCTATCCAGTAAAATTAATAATGCCATGTATTTGGGCATTTAAGGTGTTGGCATGTATGCGTGCACATATGGCTCTGGGAAGCATGTGCATGCATGGGGGACAGTGTAAGACGGTGAACAGTGCACACTGGAGTGAGAACCGCCCCTCCCCTTGTTCGCTGTATGATCTTGGACTAGTTACCTAGCTTTGCCATGTGTACATTTCCTCATCTATAAAATGTGGATCATAATAATCCCTATTTTGTAGCATTATTGGGAGGATTAAATCAGTAGCAGTATGAAAACCTTTTAGAACAGTGTTTAGCACATTTATATGTTAGCCAGCCTCTTCTCCAAATATGGGGATAAAATGGCAGACCTGATTCTCAGTGACTGTTACTGTTCATTATTAACGACCCTCAAAACTGTTCACAGATACTTGTTCGTAGCTCGTCTTTTAGGTGTTCTCCCCCAAAGTGATCCCTGGGGTCTCAAGCAGAAGGCCCTTTTGGATAATTTGCATGAAGATACCCAGAATGAACAGCTGCAGGGGAGTTCGCTTCAAGGAGATAAATCTCATTATACTCCCGAATCTCAGGTGTGTCTTTGTGTCATTATGTAGCAGGGAAAGTGTTTCCAGCGTCTTTCTGGGGAGAGCACCGTTCACCTTGCTAGATGATGTGAGCCAAGAAGGGACACGTTTGGACTAATCTGACTGCTGGGTTACATGCTGTGTTCTCCTGCCACCTCAGAGGCTACATAGTGGCCTTTTGGAGCAGCCAGTTCACACTTTTCCATCTCCCTAGATTCTTATTTTTAAAAAGCTTTATGTTCATTTCCTATTTATTGATAATTAGCTTCCATAATTCATCTCTGCCTATTTTCCTCTCTGAGTTGAACCATTTATGAAGAAATTTCTGCATGTTGATTCTCTTCAAGTGGGCTATGCTTGATCACATTGAAGCACTTTTGAAATACAAATAACATGACTGAGAATGGCTCTTTATATAAATATTTCCATTAACGTATTGGGAGTTGGTAAAGCTCAGTTGGTAAAGAATCCGCCTGCAATGCAGGAGACCCCAGTTCAATTTCTAGGTCAGGAAGATCCCTGGAGAAGGGATAGGCTACCCACTCCAGTATTTTGGGGCTTCCCTTGTGACTCAGCTGGTAAAGAATCCACCTGCAATGCATAATGGATATTTCACAGACCACCCTCACAGAAAGGAAAAGCTATAAGTTCTTTCTGATAGGTTTAAAAAGAAGGTTTTAATTTTTAGATTATCTAAGAGTGACACCTGAAGTGTGAATAAAGCATTCCATCACCAAAAATATATATATATTAAAATTTTAAGTCTTTTATACAGATTCTGTTTTCCTCATATCCAGATTCAGACAGTTCATGTTTAGATTGAATTAGCTTGCATAGATTTTGTTTGCAGAAGTCTTTGCTTCTTTGTGAAGAAAAAAGAATAGTATGAAGGTTTTATAGTAGTCTGTTTTTTATTGCAATTATGAAATAGAGTATTTTGTGATAATTAAAAGATTTAAGCTTTTATTTTCAAGCCATAGGTATTTTTTTTCTTTCATGGTGATGTATAGTCCTTAGTTAAACATTGTGCTTTGCTTTTCTACCAAACCATTTGCATCTATTTTGCTCATGTGTATTGTATTTCATGTTGTTGTTCGGTTGCTAAGTCATGTCTGACTCTCTGTGAACCTATGGACTGCAGCACACCAGGCTTCCCTGTCCTTTACCATCTCCTGGAGTTGGCTCGAACTCATGTCCATTGAGTTGGTGATGCCATCCAACCATCCCATCCTCTGTTACCCCTTCTCCTCTTGCCCTCAATCTTTCTCAGCATCAGAATCTTTTCCCAGTGAGTTGGCTCTTTGCATCAGGTGGCTAAAGTATTAGAGTTTCAGCATCAGTCCTTCCAATGAATATTCAGTGTTGATTTCTTCTAGGATTGACTGGTTTGATCTCTTTGCTGTCCAAGGGACTCTCAAGAGTCTTCTCCAGCACCACAGTTGGAAAGCGTCAGTTCTTTGACATTCAGCCTTCTTTATGGTCCAAAATAGCTACTAATCCTGACTGGTCCAGACACTGATACCAATGTGATGTTATGCCATTTTGTTTAGATTTTCTTAAAACTGGATCATGTACCAAGTGTTGTGAAGTTTGAAGTAATAATATATCTCCTGCTGGTAAAAAAAAAAAAAAGTGAAAATAAACCTTATTGAAGACTGTCTATTATCATTTCCTATATGAAGTGTTCACAGCTTGAAATAGTGGTTTCCTTTAGCCTCTTAGTCTTTATAGCAGTTGATTATGATGCTGTGCTATGTTGAAAGGATTTCCTCAAGTACACCAGTCAAATTTAGGTTCAACTATGAGTAACTGAAAACTGACAATCCTAGTAGTTTTTTCTTTTTTAAGATTTATTTATTAATTTTTGGCTGTGCTGGGTCTTTGTTGCTGTGTGTGGACTTGCTCTAGTTGCAGTGAGTGGGGCTACTCTTCACTGTGGTGCCTGGGCTTCTTATTGGCGGTGGCCTCTCTTGTTGTGGAGCACAGGCTCCAGGCGTGCAGGTTTCAGTAGTTGCAGCACGTGGGCTCAGTAGTTGTGGCTCCCGGGCTCTAGAGCATGGGCTGAGTAGGTAGCACATGGGCTTAGTTTGCTCTGCAACATGTGGAATCTTAGTTGCTTCCACGACCAGGGATCAAACCTGGGTGTTGGCAGGTGGATTCTTACCCATAGACCACCAGGAAAGCCCCTGCTGCTGCCACTAAGTCGCTTCAGTCATGTCTGACTCTGTGCAACCCCATAGACGGCAGCCCACCAGGCTCCCCCTTCCCTGGGATTCTCCAGGCAAGAACACTGGAGTGGGTTGCCATTTCCTTCTCCAGTGCATGAAAGTGAAAAGTGAAAGTGAAGTTGCTCAGTCGTGTCCGACTCTTAGCGACCTCATGGACTGCAGCCTACCAGGCTCCTCCATCCATTGGATTTTCCAGGCAAGAGTACTGGAGTGGGGTGCCATTGCCTTCTCCAAGGAAAGTCCCTAATAGATTAAAAAAGAAAGAGAGTTTTTTTTTTTTCCCTCCAGGTAAAGTTTAAGGAGACCTTCACGGGCTGATGAGGAGGCTCTGCTCCAGGAAGTCTGTGTGAGCATCCTTTAACTGCCATAACAAATCACCACAGTCTTAACTCCCCAAAACAACACAAATGCATTATCTCACAATTTTGTAGGTCGGCAGTCTGACTTGACTCACCGGTTGTCTCTGCTCCAGGTTTCACAAGGCCTAAATCAAGCTGCTGGTCTGCTGAGCTCTTCTCAGGAGACTCCAAGGAGAATCTGCTTTTGGTTCCAGGTTGTTGGCAGAACTGGTTCCCTGTAATGGTAGAACCAAGGTTCCCAGTTCCTTGCTGATGCTCAACTGGGAGCTACTTCATAGCTCCTAGAAGCCACTCTCTGGTTCTTGTACATCTCAGAGCCTAATGGCAGGAATCTCTCTTTTTTTTTTTTTCTGCCACACCCCCCTGACTCTAGCCAGAGAATGTTCATTGCATTTAAGGGCTCTTATGATTAGATTGTGCATATCTGGATGGTCTCTGATAATCTCCCTATTTTAGGGTCTGTAATCTTAAAATAGGGAGTTATGTGTGTGTGCTCAGTCATATCCGACTCTTTGAGACGCTTTGGACTATGGCCTGCCAGGCTCTGTCCATGGGATTTTTCAGGCAAGAATACTGGAGTGGTTTGCCATTTCCTCCTCCAAGGAATCGTCCCATCCCAGGGATCGAACCCATGTCTCCTGCAGCTGTTGTATTGTAGGTGGTTTCTTTACCCGCTGAGCCACCGGGGAAGCCCAAAAGGATGCACTCAACATGGACTCGAACCCAGTGACCCTGAGATTCAGAGTCTCATATACACATATCCCAAGGATTAGGGCGTGAGTAAATTTCTTTCATTGTACCTCCACCAGCCCTAGGTTCTGATCTGCCTCTTTATGGGCCCAGTCAGCATCTGAGTTTAAGCCACAGGATAGAGGAAGAGACAAAGAATAAAAATGAGGCAAGGCACCAGGTGACTTTTAAGGAAGGTTTCCAGAAGATGCCTTCATACCTTATAAGCCAGAATTTAGTGACCTGACCACATGGAGCAGTAGTGGAAGCTGAGAAATGTAGCTTTTATTCACTGCAGCCATATGCTCTGCTAGAAGAATCTGTTCCTATAGAAGGGGGAAAATGGGCCACTGGGAAACAACCAACAAGTTAACATTTTTCCAGTTTTTGGAAAACAAGAAACCAGAGGCTGTTGTAATAGCACAACTACCACACCGTCAAGAGGGCAGCAGTGGCTTCCTGGGTGAGCTGGAGGCCCTCGGGGCAGACTGAAGCGAATCCGTAAATGAGCAGTGTCCCTTGACACCAGAGCACCGAGTTTCTGTACCTAGAACAGCGTCTAGTCTTGATTTATTCATCTATTCTTGTGTAACTGGCGCAGTGCTTTTACAGCGTGGATTTTAGTAAATATTTCTGCAGTGAACAAAAAATGTTATTGCTCACATGGCACTTGGAGTAAGATTGTTTTATAAAGTTACAGTGGATTTTTTTTAATCCAACTTTCTGTGAAAATACACTCTTGGATATTGCATCCCAACTAGAAATCCCC
Organism: Bubalus bubalis; assembly: GCF_019923935.1. Classification (NCBI taxonomy): domain Eukaryota; kingdom Metazoa; phylum Chordata; class Mammalia; order Artiodactyla; family Bovidae; genus Bubalus; species Bubalus bubalis. Next base: position 13,243,256 of record NC_059178.1, read on the forward strand.
ACGGTATATAACCAATTTTTTGCATTATGTGGGTCCTTAATACCTGCAACATTCTACTGGGAAAAAATGTGCAAGTATGATTTAGGAATAAGAAATTCAGTTTCAATCCAGTAAAATTTCTGTAAGACCAACTGTAAAATAAGACAGAAAATAGTAAGTTGTTCAAAGTGCTATAAGAACATGGAAGTGGGGAGTAACTCTTACCTAGGATAAAATGGATGAGTCCATGAAGTCCATGGCAGTCAACTGTGAAAGTATGAATAATATTTCAACAGGTGAAGGCAGGGAAACAGAATCATATATGTAACTAAAAAAAAATCAGTGTGCTGACAAGGAAGACGAATTTTGGCAAGTATTTAGAACTTCCTTTATTGTCTGGTGGCTCAGGTAAAGAATCTGCTTGCAAGGTGGGAGACCTGGGTTCAGAGCGCCCCTGGGTACCATGAGATCGCAGAGTCGGACACGTCTGAGCAACTAACACTAATGCAGCCTATGTTATTATAGAAGAAATACTGTTTTTTTCCCCTCACTTTATATCAATGAATGTTTACTTAAGAGCTTTTCTGATCTGCGGCCTCTATTCCTTTTCCTGTTAGCAGAAGTAAAATCAGATAATGGGACTTCCCTGTCAGTCCAGTAGTTAAGGCTTAATGCTCCCAGTGCAGGGGGCATGAGTTTGATCCTTGGTTAGGGAACTAAGATCCCATATGCCACAAAGAGCTGCCAAAAAATAAAAAGAGATTTTCCTAAGAACCAACAATAAAATTAAAAATCAGATACAGATACTGTTTTAGGAGTCATGTTAATGTAGCCCTCTTCAAGACTAGTGAGTACTATATTTGCATTTAGACTTTGACTAAGGTTCTTCTGGTAATTTTTTAGCTTTAGATATGCTGGTACAGTATGAGGCATTTTAATGGCTGTTTAACGTCATAATCTTTGGATCAAGACTGCCATTAATTCAAAGGAACTGGACACAAATAGATTTACTCCACCCTGTTCTGTTTTGCAAAGTGGGCATGCTGACACTAATAGCTAAAAAGGGTGTGGTAGCTTTCGTATATTTCAGGTCTTTCACAAAGAACAGTGTAACAATGGCCTTCATTTCAGCTTAACCTGGGAAAGGACTAAGGTAATTTAAGCTGTTCAACAGTGGCTGCACACCTTTGAATGCAGCATAGGAGAGACGGATGAAAAGTCAACACAGTAAGGTCCCTCTGAAATCCAAGATGCTGTGGATCTGATTTTGTGTTTTGTTCTCCTGTAGATACCATTTTTCCTTGGTGGTGGCCACATGAGCCAACAGGGCTCTCAAGCCACCTTACTTCTCCGAGAACAGCACTGCTCTACTAGTATCTCTGTTCCTGATTACACTTTCACATTAGATTTTGTTTGGAGAAAGGGTGTCCATTGCTTTAAATATGTATATTGCAGAAAGCAGGGGACCCCTTTCAAGGCCCACAAAGTGGCTCTTCTCTAACACTCGGAAATGAATTGTCCAAAGAGACGCATGTGCTGACAAAGCAAGAGACGTTATTGGGAGGGGCGCCCAGGCGGAGAACAGGAGGGTAAGGGAACCCAGGAGGACTGCTCTGCCATGGGGTTCGCAGGCTCAGGTTTTATGACGGTAGGGTTAGTGTCCGGGTTGTCTTTGGCCAGTTATTCTGACTCAGGGTCCTTCCTGGTGGTGCACGCATTGCTCAGCCAAAATGGATGCCAGCGAGAAGGATTCTGGGAGGTGGTAGGATATGTGGCATTTCCTTTTGACCTTTCCCAAACCCTTCCGGTTGACAGTGGCTTGTTAGTTCTGTGTCCCTTACTAGGACCTCCTGTTGTGAAATAACTCATACAAATGATTACTATGGTGCCTGGCCAGGGTGGGCAGTTTCAGTCAGTGTGCTTCCCCTAACACATACATACATACCTCCATGAATAAATGACTAAGGTGAAAATTAGAACAGACTTCCTTAAGTGATATAGTAATGATGTTGATCTTAAGTTTCCTCACACTTCTCAGAAGGCAGTATATTATTCTAAGGTACAATAGCCATCTTAAAAGAGCTAAATGAATATCATACTTTAGAATAATAGCATTTTTAAAGTAACATTTGTGAAGTCAATGTTTTTTAAATAAATAATGGGTTTATTTGACTATTTTAAACTCTGCATTTTCTTATATACGTGTAATTTAGAAACATTTTCTTTTGTCTTTTTTTTATGTCTGCATATAGGTTATTGAGTTTTTCTACTTGGCTCTTAATCATTTACTCTCTCTTGTTCTCTGCTCTCCATAGAGTTTTATCTATTAAAAGATAGAATGTAGGTTCTTGTGGAGAAAGTCTGTTTTATTAATTATAAGGCATATGTCCCATACTGCCAAACCAAGTATACTGTTTGGAATTAAATATTTATTGTTTCATTGACTATTTCCTCTGACTTCCATTAAGACCTCCAGAAATAATGCTTCTCTAATAAACCTTTTGTTTGTTTTGGGCCAGTATACAGATTGGTATGGAATGAACCATTGCTCTAGTACTTAGGGTGTGGTTAAGTTTTTCTCAGTAGCATATCTAACTTCAGTATAGTTCATTTCTGGCGAGATGTTCAGTCTCTGTCATGGTAGGAAACACTTGGGTTTTGTTCTCATTAGATAATAGTACTTATTTGGAAATAGTGACAACTTTTTGATAATGGCATGGAATAAGAAACTTCAGACATGTGCAGAGATTAAAAAGGGCTTGATATTACAGGTTTGTCTTTTTTTTTTTTTTTTTTAACTAAGACAAAGCGTCTGTGCTTATATAGAACTAAGCTTGGGATCTATAACCTAATTTTCTTCTTCCCTTGAATACATTTAGTGTGTCTGACTAGCAAAGACTAATATTTCATCATGGGTGATGGTTATTTTTAATTTTTAGGACAGTTTTAAAAATTGCTTTATTATGTACAGGAAATTTCACCTTTTTGTGTATAGCTTTTTGAGTTGACAAACACCTATAGCCATGAATCTACCACCATGATCAAGATAAAGATAATTTTTATTCCCCTGTACAACTCTATGGGCATACCCTTGCAGCCACCCAAGCCTTTTTCTGTTCCTGTATATGTGAAATCATATGCTATGTAGTCTTCTGAGTCTGGCGATTCATCCATGTTGTTGTATCATTCCTTATTACTGAGTAGTATTTCACTGTATGGATACTACAGTTTATCCATTTGTCTATTGAAGGACATTTGGATTGTTTTCATTTGGAAGCTTTATGCATGAAACTGTTACGAATATTTGTGTAGTTTGTGGAACTGTAAGTTTTCATTTCTCTTGGGTATATGCCTAAGAATGGTGTCTTTGGGTTACGTGACCAGTATATGTTAAAGAAACCGCCAAACTCTTTTCCAACTGACTGTACCATGTTGCATTCCTACTAGCAATGCATGAGTCTACATTTTCACCAATAACTAATAATAAGTTTTTGTAAAAGCCTTTCTAGTAAATATATAGTAGTATCTTGTTGTGCTTTTAATTTGCATTTCCCTGAGGATAATAATGTTGAGCAGCTTTATGTTCATATAATTGATTTAGCTTGTTTATATTCATGTATTCATATAACTCATTATATTCATGTAACTTCTTTGCTGAAATATCTATTCATACCTTTTTTTCTTATATTGGGTCATTTGGTGTGTTTTTTTGTTTTTTTTTGTTTTTTACTTTTGAGAGTTCTTTATATATTTTGGATATAAAACACACAGGTATGTGTTTGCAAAGATACATCGACCAGTGAGTGAGTGTCTCTTCGTTCCATAGCATCTTTCAAAAAGCAGAATTTTTTATTTTGATGAAGTCTAATTTGTCATTTTCTCTTTTATGAGTCATATTTTATATCCCTTTGATATCCTTTTCCTAACCCAAGGCTACAAAAATATTCTTCAGTGCTTTCTTGTATAGAAGTTTTATAGTTTCAGGTTTTATTTTTCCTTTTTTTTGCATCTGGTACAAAGAAGGAGTCAGTGTTTATCTTTTGCTCATGGATATGTAATTATTCCATAAATAATTGTCAAAAAGATACCCTTTTTCCAGTGAATTTGGCAGTTGTAGCTCCTGGAGGATTTTTAAAGAATTTATGGAGATGAGCCTTTCACCATCAACGTCCTTTGTATTTACCACATATAAGAATGAATAATGAATGAAAGAGAAATTTAATAAGTCAAAAGAGCAATGATAAAACTGGCAAACATTTGAACTCCCTGCCCCCGTTTTTCAAGAGACTGACCTGGTTGTCGTATGTACAGGTTCATTGAAATATGCCCCCTGCAGCTTTACCTCAGAGCTTCGTCCAGCTTGTCACTGAAAGAGCCCATAAACATCCTTGTCCCTAACCTGTTCCTTTCTCCTCCAGGTTTCACTCTGATGGTGGTCTGTCTTGAGTTGATAATCATCTGAATCACAGAAGCCACAGCTGCTAATTATTAAAGCCACATTTTTACCTTTATATTGATAAATTGACTTAATGTTGGAATGATAGATTTATAAACATCAAAGCATTTTTAAAGTAAAGAATTAGGCTGAAAACAACCATACTCACTTGAGTTTAAAATGAGTCAGCACCTGTGCTCTGTTGAAGTGTGAAGGAAAAATTGCTTCCCTTTCTGGACAATACACTGCTTCCCTGGTAGCTCAGATGGTAAAAGCATCTGCTTGCAATGCGGGAGACCTGGGTTCAATCCCTGGGTGGGGAAGATCACCTGGAGAAGGAAATGGCAACCCACTCCAGTACTCTTGCCTGGAAAATTCCATGGATGGAGGAGCCTCGTAGGCTGCAGTCCATGGGATCGCAAAGAGCTGGACACGACTGAGCGACTTCACTTTCTTACTTTATTTCTTTTCTGGACAATGACGATTTGTATAGCAGACTTTGAATATGCTTCATGTACAAGTCTTGCATTTTAGAAAAGATTCAGTTCAGTTCAGTTGCTCAGTCGTGTCCGACTCTTTGTGATCCTATGAATCGCAGCACGCCAGGCCTCCCTGTCCATCACCAACTCCAGGAGTTCACTCAAACTCATGTCCATTAAGTCAGTGATACCATCCAGCCATCTCATCCTCTGTCGTCCCCTTCTCCTCCTGCCCCCAGTCCCTCCCAGCATCAGGGTCTTTTCCAATGAGTCAACTCTTCGCATGAGGTGGCCAAAGTATTGGAGTTTCAGCTTTAGCGTCAGTCCTTCCAATGAACACCCAGGTCTGATCTCCTTTAGAATGGACTGGTTGGATCTCCTTGCAGTCCAAGGGACTCTCAAGAGTCTTCTCCAACACCACAGTTCAAAAAGCATCAATTCTTTGGCGCTCAGCTTTCTTCACAGTCCAACTCTCACATCCATACATGACCACAGGAGAAACCATAGCCTTGACTAGATGGACCTTTGTGGGCAAAGTCATGTCTCTCCTTTTGAATATGCTATCTAGGTTGGTCATAACTTTCCTTCAAAGGAGTAAGCATCTTTTAATTTCATGGCTGCAGTCACCATCTGCAGTGATTTTGGAGCCCCCAAAAATAAAGTCTGACACTGTTTCCACTGTTTCCCCATCTGTTTGCCATGAAGTGATGGGACCAGATGCCATGATCTTCGTTTTCTGAATGTTGAGCTGTAAGCCAACTTTTTCACTCTCCTCTTTCACTTTCATCAAGAGGCTTTTTAGTTCCTCTTCACTTTCTGCCATAAGGGTGATGTCATCTGCATATCTGAGGTTATTGATATTTCTCCCGGCAATCTTGATTCCACCTTGTGCTTCTTCCAGCCCAGTGTTTCTCATGATGTACTCTGCATATAAGTTAAATAAGCAGGGTGGCAATATACAGCCTTGATATATTCCTTTTCCTGTTTGGAGCCAGTCTGTTGTTCCATGTCCAGTTCTAACTGTTGCTTCCTGACCTGCATACAGATTTCTCAAGAGGCAGGTCAGGTGGTCTGGTATTCCCATCTCTTTCAGAATTTTCCACAGTTTATTGTGATCCACACAGTCAAAGGCTTTGGCATAGTCAATAAAGCAGAAATAGATGTTTTTCTGGAACTCTCTTGCTTTTTTGATGATCTAACAGATGTTGGCAATTTGATCTCTAGTTCCTCTGCCTTTTCTAAAATCAACTTGAACATCTGGAAGTTCACGGTTCACGTATTGCTGAAGCCTGGCTTGGAGAATTTTGAGCATTAGTTTACTAGCGTGTGAGATGAGTGCAATTGTGCAGTAGTTTGAGCATTCTTTGGCATTGCCTTTCTTTGGGATTGGAATGAAAACTGACCTTTTCCAGTCCTGTGGCCACTGCTTAGTTTTCCAAATTTGCTGGCATATTGAGTGCAGCACTTTCACAGCAATTGGAAATAGAAAAGATTAGAGCTATATTTTCTTTATATCGTCCTAAGTTACACCATGTGTTCTTGGAAACTACTAAAGTACTCTAAGTAAAGACATTAAGAATACCTAAAATTCACCATGGTCTGAGTGTGAAGGTATAATTTGCATAAGTTTTGCATTTTTGCTTCTGATTCTGCTTTGTCCTAATACTGTTCTTAATGAGTAGCAGAAAAGTGCTTGAGGACAGCTAAGTGATCTTTAAGGTTTTTTTCCTGTTTGGAGTCCTCCATTTTAAGTAATGATGAAATTGGAAGAAGCAGAAAGGTCTGCCTGTTGCTGCTGTTCTCACATCCACTGTCAGTCAGGTTCCTCCCCATCTACTCGCCTCAGCTGGGCGGAGCCCACAGGGGAGGGGTCGTGTTGATGGGATGATGGATATTCTCTTCATTTCCAATTGAATGGTCGCATCTTGCCCCCTGTACCATTAAATAGTTTCCTAAGGCTGCCGTAACACAGTACCAGAAACTGGGAGCTTGAAACAGCAGAAATGTATCATCTCACAGTTTTGGACGCTAAAACACCAAAAGCAAGTTGTCAGCAAGGCCATGTTTCCTCAGAAACCTGTAGGGTAGAATACTCTCGTTCCTTTTCTAGCTTCTGGTTCTGCTGGCGTTCCTTGGCATTATTTGGCTTATAGTTACATCACTTGAGTTTCTGCTTCTGTCATCAAAAGGCCATCTTCTCCCTGTCTGTTTCTGTTTCTCTTCTCCTCTTATGCGGAGACCAGTCAGGTTAGATTAAGTGCCCACCCTACTCCAGTATACTACTAAGTACTAAGGATTCGCTCAGTCGTGTCCGACTCTTTGCGACCCTGTGGACTGCTTCTCCGTCCATGGGATTCTCCAGGCAAGAGTACTGGAGTGGGTTGCCATTTCCTTCTCCAGGGAAACCTCCAGCATAACCTCATCTTAACTAACTGTGTCTGCCGCAACTCCACACCCAAATAAATGACATGGAATTCTTCTTAAATTTTTAAAACTCTAGCAGTTAGGCCCTTTGAGAGAAATTATTGTGTCAGTTCCTGTTGCTAGTGATTTGTAGACCTTTGCTTACTCCTAAGGAAGGAAGTAATTTTATGTTTATGGTTATGACTCTGAATCCCGGCCCAGCCTACAGTGTGATTGTCACTGTAGTATAAAATGCACAGATACTCTCATAAACAGGATAACTTGTGGATTATTGAATATGGGACATTAATTTCTGTCAATTTTCCTCTAGTGAATCAGTAAATACTGTGCTTTCTTAATGCTAGGCATTGTTCTGGGTGCTAGGAAAGCAAACATGAAAATTCAGCATCTGCCCTCAAAGAGGTTATGGTTGAGTGAGCAGACAGATAGGAAGACGGGTACAAGTACATTTTGTTAAGTGGTGTATTGGCAGTAAGCACAAGGCAAAATGGGAAACTAGAATGGAAAGCATCAAAATGCGCTTGAAGCCATCAGAGAGGGTCTCATAGGAAAGAAACACTTACTGAACAAAGAAAGAGGAGTTTGCCAAAACGACAAGAAGATGGGATGAACATCTCCAGATAGTTTTGGCAGCAGGTGCAAAGACCCAGAGGCAAAAGAACATATGCCTGTCTTTTCACCCAAGGAAGGGTGTCCTGGTGTGTCTGTCAGTTACCATGGCAGTAAGGCTAATACTCGAGTTAGGTTGGTGAGGGCATTAGGCTGGTGAGACCAAGATCAGGCTTTTCATCTCCACCCACCTCCACCAGGGAGCTTTCTTAATTTCACAATGACCACATTCTTGTAGCAGAAAACTCCCATGATCCTTGCCCGCCAACTCACAGATGTGGGTATAGAGTATGTCACCACGTCCGTGTGGGTGAAAAGTGAAGGAGTGTGGTTCTTTCAGTGTATATCCTTGAGCACACTAAAAAAAATGACTCCAAAATGGTCTTCTGATGATGAGTTATTAGCATAATTTCTATATATGAAGGCTTGTTCTTATTTTTAATGACCTCAATAGATTTTGTGTAGCATTTTTATCTTGTGTGTATTTTCTAGCTCTATCTGCCATAGAAAAGATGTGACATAAATATTTAATTAGTCTTAACAGAATTGGCCTTTTCTCATGGCTCCAGATTATCTTACTTCTCTGAGCTGAGACTTGTGCCATGTAGATTGAGAGAATTAAGACTTGGAACTCAGATTTTTCAGAATAATTTTACAACAGCTGTAAATCTTTCTGTGCCTTTTTGTCAAGAGCTGCTGCTGCTAAGTCACTTCAGTCGTGTCCGACTCTGTGTGACCCCACAGACGGCAGCCCACCAGACTCCCCCGTCCCTGGGATTCTCCAGGCAAGAACAGTGGAGTGGGTTGCCATTTCCTTCTCCAATGCATGAAAGTGAAGTCACTCAGTCGTGTCCGACTTTCAGCGACCCCATGGACTGCAGCCTACCAGGCTCCTCCATCCATGGGATTTTCCAGGCAAGAGTACTGGAGTGGGGTGCCATTGCCTTCTCTGTTTTGTCAAGAGAAAGTTTGTAAAATAAAATGACCATAGAAGTGAGCAAGCTTTTTTGATGGCCATAAAATGTGCTGAATATGCTATTTTGTACCTAGTTCATTGTGAACTCAGTCTTTCCATTACATTCTTAGTGTTTATACCCAGACTACTTAGTGTAGACAGATGTTTGTGGACTGAGCAACACTTGAATATAGCATATAGTCATCATGAATGTCTCTTGAAGACTAGATTTTTAAAAACAAGTCTCTTAATTTCCCAAGATGATGTGTAAAGATAAATTTTAAAAAATTCAGGCTAAGTTCTCTGTCTTTAATAGCTATTTCTGTAATGAGAAGTGCTTTAGGTCTTTCTTTCCTTGAGTTATCTCCACCCACACTGGAACCAATTTGGCATCTGTGGGTGGCATCGCTTAAATGTGTGCTCTGTCAATCTACCATTTCCCTTGACATGAAGAGGAACATAATGACATATAGAAATGTTTCTTTTAAAATATAAATTGTAAACAAATCTAATCAAGAAATTGTTTTCAAGTAAATTTTATTTCCTTGAATAAAGGAACTTGAGATGAATGTCTGCATTTGTGGATTTCTTAGACCTTGTTATTAGACTACAAGTAGGATAGACAGCAACACTATTAACACATTGAAATACAGTTTCAGGCCATATAGCATAACTGTATTGCTGGGAACCAAGCCAGCTCCACGTTGCTGCGTGGCCTTACTGGGCACTTGGAGAGCAAACTGTGATGGAGAGCCACGGTGACATTCTTTTTAAATAGTTGCCTTGTCTAAAGTCAAAAGACTTTTAAAAATACATATGCCATGTAAAAAGGAACTCTGGTAATAAATCAATTTGTTTATCCACACCTATAAATATAGATTGTAACATCATCTTTAAAACAAGGGGGTGATATTATACTTAATGAGTGCCGTGTAAGTTGCCATCTGCTTAGTCTAATATTTTTAGGTATTTGGTATATATGACACTGTTTATAAAACTTAAAAATATTTTCAAGTGACTTATCGCCTTTGCTTTTGTAGTACATATGTGAAAATCAGTGTCTTTAACTTCTTGGTTTTCTATAAAAAGGAGAGATTCTAAAAACTATGATCAAGTCTCCAAAAGTAAAGTTGAGGTTCTCAAAAACATCCTTGGAAATAAAGTTTGTCCCTAAAAGATTGTATGATTAATCCTATAGATACCATCAAATGTATATTTTAAAACGTATATATCAAAAGTATATATCAAATGTATATTTTAAAACAAACGTTTTAAAATTAGTAAGCAGGTACATTTACAGTGATGTCATGAAATTGCTGTGTAACATATTTGCCTTTTTTTCCCACTGCTTCCTGCCCTCTTTTTAGTTTTAGTGTACTTGTTGTACGGTATTCTATGTTACAGGTATATAATATAGTGATTCAAACTTTTTAAAAGTTATATTCCATTTATAGTGATTATAAAATATTGGCTATATTCCCTAGGTTATACAATATATCCTTGTAGCTTATTTTATACACAATGGTTTTTAACATTGTACAGGAGGCAATGATCAAAGCCATCCCAAAGAAAAAGAAATCCAGTAAGGCAATGGTTTTCTGAGGAGGCTTTACAAAAAACTCAGGAAAGAAGAGAAGCAAAAGGTGAGAATGGGAGAGATATACCCATCTCAATGCAGAGTTCCAGAGAATAGCAAGGAGAGATTCAAAGGCCTTCTTAAATGAATAATGTAAAGCAGTTCAGGAAAACAATAGAAGGGAAAGACTAGAGATCTCTTCAAGAAAATTGGAGTTGTCAAGGAAATATTTCATGCAAGGATGAGCACAATAAAGGACAGAAATGGTGAGGACCTAACAGAAGCAGGAGATATTAAGAAGAGGTGGCAAGGATACACAGAAGAACTCTACCAGAAATATCTTTATAACCTGGATAACCACGATGGTGTGGTCACTCACGTAGAGCTAGACATCCTGGAGTGTGAAGTCAAGTGGGCCTTAGGAAGCATTACTACAAACAAAGCTAGTGGAGGTGATGGAATTCCAGTTGAGCTATTTCAAATTCTAAAAGATGCTGCTGTTAGAAGTGCTGTACTCAATATGTCAGCAGATTTGGAAAACTCAGCAGTGGCCACAGGACTGGAAAAGATTAGTTTTCATTCCAGTCCCAAAGAAGGACAGTGCCAAAGAATGTTCCAAATACTGTACAATTGCATTCATTTCACATGAGAGTAAGGTTATGCTCAAAATCCTTCAAGCTAGGCTTCCAGCAGTACATGAATCAGCAATTTCCAGACTTACAAGCTGGGCTTAGAAAAGGCAGAGGAACAAGAGATCAAATTGCCAAGATCAGTTGGACCATGGAGAAAGCAAGGGAGTTCAGAAAAACAACTACTTCTGCTTCATTGACTACACTAAAGCTTTTGACTGTGTGGATAACAACAAACTGTGGAAAATCCTTTAAGAGATGACAATACCAGACTACCATACCTATCTCCTGAGAAACCTGTATTCAGTCAAGAAGCAATAGAACTGGACATGGAACAAGTGACTCAGAGTGGTTCAGTAGTTCAAAATTGGGAAAGGAGTACCTCAAGGCTGTATCTTGTCACCCTGCTTATTTAACTTCAATATAGAGTACATCATGTGAAATGCTGGGCTGGATGAATCACATGCTGGAATCAATTGCTGAGAGAAATATCAACAACCTCAGATATGCAGGTGATACCACTCTAATAGCAGAAAGCAAAGAGGAACTAAAGAGCTTCTTGAGAGTGAAAGAGGAGAATGAAAACCTGGCTTAAAACTCAACATTGAAACCTAAGATCATGGCATCTCGTTCCATCACTTCGTGGCAAGTAGAAGGGGGAAAAGTGGAAGCAGTGACAGAAATTCTTTTTTGGGGGGGACCTCCAAAATCATTGGAGATGGTGACTGTAGCCATGAAGTTAAAAAATGCTTGCTCCTTGGAAGGAAAGCTGTGACAAACCTAGGCAGTGTATTAAAAAGCAGAGACATCACTTTGCTGACAAACAAGGTCTGTATAGTCAAAGCTATGGTTTTTCCAGTGGTCATGTATGGATGTGAGAGTTGGACTGTGAAGAAAGCTGAGCGCCGAAGAATTGATGCTTTTGAACTGTGGTGTTGGAGAAGACTCTTGAGAGTCCCTTGGACTGCAAGGCGATCCAGCCCGTCAATCTGAAAGGAAATCAGTACTGAATGTTCATTGGAAGGGCTGATGCTGAAGCTCCAATACTTTGGTCACCTGGTGCAAAGAACTGACTCATTCGATTCAGACCCTGATGCTGGGAAAGATTGAAGGCAGGCGGACAAGGGGACAACAGAGGATGAGGTGGTTGGATGGTGTCACCAGCTCGATGGACATGAGTTTGAGCAATCTTTGGGAGTTGGTGATGGACAGGGAGGCCTGGCATGCTGTAGTCTATAGGGTCGCAAAGAGTCAGACACGACTGAGTGATTGATCTGAATTGATGGTAGTTTTAGTTTTTTGAGAAACCTCCATACTGTTTTCCACAGTGGCTGTATCAATTTACCTTTAAATCATCAGTTTAAGAGGGTTCCCTTTTCTCCATGTCCTCACGAACATTGGTAGTTTATGCTAGCCATTCTGACTAGTGTGAGGTGATACCTCACTGTGGTTTTGATTTGCATTTCCCTGATGGTTAGTGATGTTGAGCATCTTTTCATGTGCCTGTTGGCCACCTGCATGTCCACTATTTTTTTTGGATCTGTTTCCTAAAGTAAAGAAAATAAGAACAAAAATAAACCAGTGGGACCTCATGAAACTCAAAAGCTTTTGCACAGCTAAGGAAACCATTAACAAAGCAAATAGACAGCCTACTGAATGGGAGAAAATATTTGCTAATAATATAACCAATAAGAGATTAATACTCAAAATATATAAACAGCTCATATAACTTAACATCAAAAAAACAATTAAAAATGGGTGGAAGACATGAAATATTGCCTGTTTTTAAATTTTCTGATTAAATTCACATTGTAAGTCTTTGTTGATCTCAAGGAAAGTAATTTAGGATGCAAGTGCTTATTTGAAGATTTTTAAATTAGAGAATTTGATTAATTTTAAGCATCAATGATAGTATAAATTCTGATTTAAATGTTTGTTACACTGCAAATCTAGGGGGTTTTATTTTGAATTTAACACATGAAATAAATCACAGAGAAGAAGTTTATATCATAGTGTTGCATTGTTGTTGAAGAGATCCTTTTTAATTATTATTACAATCTCTATTACTTTCTAGACCTGGCAGTGGCATATTAAGTCATTTCATCCTTTCTGAGCTAGTACTAGATTGTTCCTTTAAATGTATTTTCCAATGTTTGGGCCAGTCTGTTAATCCTTCATACTAGAGAGTCTCAGGATCTTCATTGCTGGCAATAGATTTTGCTCCAGGAAAAAGGACTTCTGCTGCCAGGGAGTTAAATGATTCAAGGGTTGTGCTTCCACTGCTGCTGTGTAGTTAGTTTCCTGACACTCGTCCCAGATTTTCCTTTGCTTATTTTCTTGGTTATCCTTAGATATCCACATTGTATTGGAAGTTTTATCCTGTGTAAAATTATGTGTATGAGAGAGATTTTATAAATTTTTGATTTGCAAAAGTCATCCCTGGCAACTTAATGATATTTAATGCATGTTAATGAGCTAATCAATGATATTAAATATGTCTTGTATCCAAGTGTGTGTTTTAATGAATGGTATTTTTTTAATGTTGCTAACAAAACGAAGTGTTATTCACCAGTGACTTTCATATTTCTAAATCTAAGGGACATTTTTTTTCTCTTGTCTCCTCAGTTGCGTTTGACCCTTCTAACTAGTTTTTCCTTAAAACAGTCTCTTCTTGATGTCCTCATCTTCCTTGTGGGTTGATTGGTTTGTTTGTTTCTGTGAAAGTTTGTCTTCCTCTAGTTTAGATTTAACATGATCTTATGAAGCTATTAAATGTTGGCGTTTCTCAAAGTCACCTCCGCTCCTTCCGTAGGTGGTCTCAGCCACTCCCACTTAGATGTAGATGACTCACAAACACACATGTCCAGGCTAGACCGCCCTTCGACTTCTGAAACCTTTTGTGCAGTCAGATACGTGGTATCATCTTTGAGTTTCTCAGCGTCATCTCAAAGGCACCAAGTCCAAAATGGAAATCTTTTCCTTTCCTAGCACTCCCTGATCCTCTTTCTGTTCCTTGCTTCAGTGAATGACATCACCTTTTATGCAAGCCTGAAAGCTGGGAGTCATTTTTGACTCTTCCTTTCTCTTACATCCCACATCCAATTCAGGCCCCAGTCTTGTAAGTAACTCTCTCAAATTTATTCGCTTCACTTCTTTACCCATTGCCTTAGCTCCCTATTCGGCTGCAGTAACTTCCTAACAGGTCTTTTACCAATTCACCTGTCTACAGCCAGACTGATCCTTCCCCAATGCAAATCTTACCCTGTATCTCTTCCACTTAATAGACTTCAGACGCTTGCCGTTGTTCTTAGGGTAAAGAGAGGCCCCCTCTACCTCTCTTCTCCTGTCAGGTCTGCTCCTGCCACCCTGTCTTTCACTTGCATAGGAGACATTTTCCCTTCGTTCTGAATTTCACTGTTGGTCTTATGTGTGATGGTTTCATCTATTGATGATTGACTGGTTTCATTGCAGGCTGCCAAAAGGAAAAATTTTAATTATAATATTACAAGTGTATTTTTAAGTGGAATTCTTTTTTCCAGTTACATTTACTTGGAAAGGTAGGATTAATACTTAATTAATTCCTTCCCTTCAAGAGTCCTTATTACCTCCAGTTGTAACTAATGCATTTTTGTTTCTTGTTATTTTATTTTATTATGACCTCCTTGTTCACTCTATTATGTAGAGAGAAAAATTTTGTATATCTAATTCTGGATTTCATAACTGGGTAGAAATTCCACTTACTTTAAGGAATAATATTCTAACTGTTGCACTTACTTATCTATGGGATGGGGCTTTTTGTCAAATTAGAGCAATCCCTTTTGCTTAAAGATGTATGGTAAGAGCAACATGAGCAACTTGCAAGAGTGCTTTGAAAGACACGTGTTGTGGGTAGGAGATTGAATATGATGACCTCCTCTTGCCCTCGCAAGCCCATTATCAAGCATCCTTATTTTCCAGTCCCATCCACTGAGAAAACCTCACAGTCTTGTTCGTGTCTAAGCCCTGTTAAAGTTTATTCATACCTCTTTCAGTTAAAATAGCAAATGTTTTTATTCAGTTATGGAGTAAAGAATGTAAGATAGTTCATAGTATTTTGAAATACTTGAGAAGTTGAGGTTGTAGTTCTTCTCAGCATTCATTTCTCAGCTCAAATGTCATTCCATTGGTGAAGCCTTTTCTAACCACCCAAACTAGCCCCTCCAGTCCCTCTCCCACCACCTTTTTCATATTTTTTTTATTTTATTAACTGAAATTTTCTTTTTTTTAACTCATGTATTCTCAGTCTTCCTCTGTTCAACTGTATGTTCTGTGAGATCAAATCCCATGTTCATGAAATGTCCATATTCCTACTATATTCTTGCCATTCCCATCAGCTTTTTTTTTTTTAAGACATTTTCCATTTTCATGGTCAAAAATTGGTATTTCTTGAAATTTTGTTTTTTTTTAATCACTGGTGAGAGTAAACTTTTCAAATGTTTATTGTTTATGTATTTTATGAAATATTAGCATGTGCACTTTGTTTATCAGTTCTGTTTTTCATCATTTATTGATTTTAAAGACCTCTATATAGACACAATGAAAAATTGACTATCTTATGTTATAAATATTTGTGTTCTCTTTTAATTTTATTGATTCTTTGACATTCTGAATAAAGTCATATCAATAACCCATTTTCTTACGGCTACATCTCCCATTTCCCTCCTTTATTTTTCTTGTCCTTTGATGGATCTTTCTTTACATTCAGCTCTAATTGATTTGAATTTTGTTTGACTTGCTGTGTAAGATGTATGTCTCCTGGGTTTTTGTTTGTGTGTTCGTTTTCACATATGTTGCTTGGTTTTTCCATATATAAAAAAAAAGTCCCTCTCCCTTCCAAAGTTTAAATGGCAAACTTTATCACATACTGGATTCTGGTTTTTGGTTTTCTTGGCTGTTATATTGATTCATATGTCTGTTTTTCTTTTAGTACCTTTTCCTGATACTGTTATTATTATAGACTTACATATTTGAATAGCATAAGGTTAAATTCCTCCTAATTACTGTTCTTTTTCAGTCTTCTTGGATCTTTTACCTTTTTCTTCTACACAGTTGCTCAATACTTGTGCTTCATGCATCTGGGATGTAGGGGTCATATGAATGGACTTCAGGCATCCTCTCAAGATCTTGAAATTTTATATAAAATACTTTGTGTGACTTGGTACACCTTACTGTAAGGGAATCCATATCTTTTATTGGCTTTTAAGATGAGCACTTAAAAGAAATTTAGGAATCACTGTGAGAGAGTTATATTGTCAAAATCAAATATTCCTATTGAGATTTTGAATCTGTGGAGGATAATGGCCTTCTTTGTACTTCGTTTTCCCATCCAGAAGCATACTGGTGTCTCTTCATTTATTGAAGACTTTTTCTATGCACAATAATAAATTTTTATAATTTTCTTCATACTGGTCCCAAACATTTATTATTAATTTAGTTTTCTTGGTATTTTGAACATACTGGTGAATCTTCTGACAAGCTTTTTTGAAAGAAAGTAAAAGAGGGCAAGAGGAAGGGAAGGAGAATGAAACAAAAACAGAGTTTGGAAAGGAATACACAGAATATTTTTGGTAGTCCGTAAAGTTTAACTTGCCCCTGGTAATCTCATTTTTATGTTGTAGTTTTCTTGTCAAAGTATTGTAAAATGCATTATTAGAAAGCTTGACCCTAGGGTCTTTTTAAAGCATCACTCTTTTGCTTGAGGTTTGAGGATCTTTTACAGACTTAAATGTTGTTCCAGGACAGAACATTTTCATATTTTACTTTGGTGAGGCATGACCATATCAAGTAACATTTCAGAACTATACATTGCATAACCTTGGACATTTTCATATAAGAAGGCACTAAGGGGAATTTATTTTTTTATGAAAGTGCAACTCTTAAGTAACAGTGACTGTTTTTTATGGGATAGCTCCAGACCGCATTTGCTTACTTCCCACGCTCCAGTTTTTCTGACATCCTAAGCTTTAAGTATAGAGGTCAGGGTGACATTTTAGGGCTCTAGATTTTAATTCCATAATCTCAAAATGGATATTATTCACTGTATCAAAAAGGCTAGTTTGATTTTATTTTCTAGATTAAGAATATATTAGTTTTTTGATGTTTTAATATTCATTATTTTAAAATCTTTGAAATTGCATACTTAAAAGCTAGTATAAAGATTTCTTAACTTAACCTTTAACTCAAATTCCCAAAATGTTAAGTTTTCACCATATTAGCTATATTGTGTTCTATTTTTTCCTGAAACTTTGAGAATAAGTTTATAAACAAGATGTACTTTTACCACCAAGAACTTCAGTGTATATTTCTTTAAGTTAGAAAATTAACATTGAGAAAATACTCTTGTCTAATCTACAAGCCCTCAAATTTTGTCATTTGCCCCACTGATTTCCTTTCTGGGGGGAAAAAATGCTTTTTTATTCTCCTTGTCTGGGATCCAATCCCAGAATCACATACTATATTTTAGTTGTCCTCTTTATTCTTTAATCCAGAACAGTCCCTTGGTTGGTTTTTCCTTATCTTTGAAAATGTGAGCAAAACAGAGGGTTTTTTTGTTTGTTTTTCTTTTTTTTTTTTTTTTAAAGAATACCCCTCAGTTTGGATTTACCTGATGATTTTGTGTGGTTAGACTTAAGTTCTGCTGTGATCATATCAGGAGACTCATGAGGTCTGCTTGACTGATGTTAATATTCACTGTGATCACTTGCTGATAGTGATGTGCATTTTTAAAGAGCACAATTTTTATGTTTTCTTTAGTTTTTGCTTTCCTTTGGTGGACTGAGCCCTAGAATCCTTTTGAAGATTCAATAAAAATACCTATTTAATTGTTCAGTTCAGTTCAGTTCAGTCGCTCAGTCGTGTCTGACTCTTTGCGACCCCATGAATCGCAGCACGCCAGGCCTCCCTGTCCATCACCAACTCCCGGAGTCTACCCAAACCCATGTCCACCTAGTCGGTGATGCCATCCAGCCATCTCATCCTCTGTCGTCCCCTTCTCCTCCTGCCCCCAATCCTTCCCAGCATTAGGGTCATTTCCAATGAGTCAACTCTTCACATGAGGTCACCAAAGTATTGGAGTTTCAGCTTCAACATCAGTCCTTCTAATGAACACCCAGGACTGATCTCCTTTAGGATGGACTGATTGGATCTTCTTGCAGTCCAAGGGACTCTGAAGAGTCTTCTCCAACACCACAGTTCAAAAACTTCAGTTCTTCGGCATTCAGCTTTCTTCACCGTCCATCTCTCACATCCATACATGACCACTGGGAAAACCATAACCTTGACTAAATGGACCTTTGTTGGCAAAGTAATGTCTCTGCTTTTAAATATGCTATCTAGGTTGGTCATAACTTGCCTAAACCTGTTTTAAAAAAATTTTAACCCTATCTTCTCTTGTACTTTTATTTGGAAGAAGTGGGCAGGAATAGGACTTTGGAGAACTTCCA
The DNA here is from genome assembly GCF_019923935.1 of Bubalus bubalis. Lineage (NCBI taxonomy): Eukaryota > Metazoa > Chordata > Mammalia > Artiodactyla > Bovidae > Bubalus > Bubalus bubalis. The sequence continues at coordinate 13,261,823 of NC_059178.1, forward strand.
GAGCAGGTGGGTCCTGGACTTGGTTATTCATTGACACAGTCAGAAGGCCTCTGGGCTTGAGTGTGACAGCATAGTTGGTGGATTCCACTGGGTAGAATTCTTCCATTACTAACTGACAGGTTAGTTAACATATCACTTCTTTATTCTGAAGGTTTTTTTTTTTAATAATATTTTATTTATTTATTTTTTTAATTTTGTTTTATTTAACTTTACAATATTGTATTGGTTTTGCCTTAACTGGGGATTATAATACCTGGTTTTAATCACCACAGTGGACTATGGGGACAAAAAACATAAGTAGGCCATAAATGTGAAAGTGTTTTTCTTTTTTTCCCACATTTCTCCTTCATATATTTATAGCTGTATATAGAAAAACATGAAAAAGCTATTGATGAGTGTTTCCCTGTGCACTGATGGCCAACACAGAGATCTCTAGTGCACTTTTCTAGGAGGTCTGTTCTTGACTCGTTTCTATTCAGTGCTCTGTTAATGACTTCTTACAAGAAATCATGAGATTCCCAGTTTTATAGATGACAAAGTTAGAATGCGGATATTCAAAATTATCTTGACATATTAGAAGGAAACCAAGCACTGCAAGATGACATTTCCTAATTTAAGTTCCAAAGATCAGTTGTAAAATAAAGGATTGGAAAGTTTGTCCTATAATACATTATGTTTGGTCACCTGCTTAATATGAGCAACTGCTCCAAAAGCCTAATGTAAACTTACACTCATCAAAAAATATTATACTGTTCTATGCATGAAGGGTAATAGTAATATTATCACTGTGTTTTAAGAATATTTAAAAATTAGAGTATATCTAGAATAAAATAACTGAGATGTTGATATTTCTGTCTCGGCAAGATTTCAATCAGATGCCATATAATGCAGGAGGCCTGGGTTCAGTCCCTTGGTCAGGAAGATCCCCTGGAGAAGGGAATGGCTAACTACTCCAATATTCTTGCCGGGAGAATCCCATGGAAGGAGGAGCCTGGTTAGCTACAGGGCATGGGATAGCAAAGATTCGGACACAAGTGAGCGACTAACACACACACACACACACACACACACACACACCTTTAAAATAATTTCATAACTAAAGTCTTGTTCGTCTACCAATAAGCATCTGTCCAGTGGATGTTTATAAAGACTAGCTTATAATAACAACTGAAGGTAATTAAAAGTCATTTTTCTGTGCCTTGATTTATATTTAAGGACTATATACTGAAGGAACTGGATTCAAAATAGCAATTTCAAAGTCTAGGGGCTTACTGAATTTCTGAATTCATTTTTTACCATTGTTACAATTGCTGTGAAAATATGCAGATAGACTTCATGATAGAATTGTGTGTGTTTAAAAGATAGCTATTAAAAACTAGTTTTATTGTTTTTTTGTTCATTCCTTGTTTTTGTTGTTGTAAGCTTGAAGTATGAAACCAAAGAGTTTTTCACATAATGAGAATACAGCTCTGACATGTCTGATAGTCACCTGGGGTATTTCCATTCAATCTCTGTTAAAAAATAAAGAATATTTCTAGAGGATTAAGAGGAATGAACCCTAAATTGAACAGTAGCTCTGTTTATGAAAATATTTTAGCTATTTTAGTCATACAGTTTGAAAAGTTTATTATTTATTTAGCATAATTGGAAATTGTCTTAAAGGTATATTATTACCAAGACCGTCCTGAAACACTTTTTTTGTTGAATTTTGGCAACACTCTAGATTTTCTTCCTGCCACCCTAGCTGCCACTCAGTTTTCATTACCAGCTTCTCTCCTCCCTCATCCCTCTCTCCCTTTCTCTAATTTGGAAACACTGTAATTCCTGGGGCCTGGTTCTGTCTCATCACTTTGACTGTAGATTGTCTCAGACATGCTCTCAGACTTTTGATTTCCATGTATGTGTCAGTGTCTGTATTTATCTGTATCTCTGGGTTATTCCACTCCTCTCCTAGCTTCAAACTTAGACATATAGCAACATTTCCTGACATCTCACAACTACAGTACCTGAAATTGTATCTGTTCAGAACCAAAGTCATGATCTTTTCCATAAAACCCATCTCTCCTCCAGTTTCTCCTGTCTCAGCGTGTGCAGTTTCATTCAGTTTATAATACCAGAAATCAGAGTTTTTCTTGACATCTTTCTCCACTGACATCACTCCCACTCCAGTCAGGACACAGGTTTTACTGGTTTTTCTTTGCCCAGCCCATGCTCTAAGCGTCAGCAGTATTCGCGTAACACTGTTGGGGTAGCTTCTTGCTGGTCTTTGCTTTTCTACTCTTGCCCGAGTCTAGTTTTATCTTTCAACTTTTGCCTCTCTCCAGTTTTTATCTTACATTGCAGAAATGTATCTTTAAAAATGTAAATCAGACCTGGTGGTCCCCCTACTCAATCCCTTCCTTAATTTTCCATGATAGGATAAACTCGTTAACACAGCCCACAAGCCCCTGCATGCACCTGCCTTACCTTTGACTATTTATTCACTGTTCCAACCACCATACTGAACTTCTCAGGTCTGTGAACGTGCCTAGGTCGCCCTGCTTTAAGATATTCCTTCTGATCAAAAGTATTGCTCCTGTGCCCCTTTAAATTTTAAAAAATTAATTCTTTATTTCCTTGATACATGAAAATGGCAGAAAGTTCACATAGTACAAAAGATGATACAGGGTGAAAACTGATTGTCTCCTCCATTCATATTTTCCATTTTTTGTGGTCAAATTTATGAGTCTTACTTTTAAATGATTTTCAGGTGTATGGTTTATTTTTGAACTTTTTTGTAGCATTATTTTTCCTTCAAGTCTTTGACCAACTTGAATTTATTTTAAGAGGCAAGGTAGAGAGTCAGCTGTATTTTTTTTCTAGTTATTTATACTAGATTCCTGTCCTATTTGAGTCTGTTCTGGTATTTTGTCTGTTCATGCACTGTACCAAACTTTCTGACAGTGTTGCTTTAGAGTATATTTTAATAGGTGGTAGAGCTGGTTCCATCTTCAGGATTTCCTGGCCCTTCTTAAATGTTTAATTTTCTGTATGAACCTTAGTATTGTCTGGTTTCTAAAAAATCTTACTGATATTTGTGAGCATATTAATTTTTAGAATAACATGAACATTTAATAACTTTACAATCCTAGAGTTTCCTGTATAAAAATATTTTTTTCTGTTTTATCGAGTCTAAAATTTTTCCTTACTACTATTTTATTTTAAAAATTTCTAAATGTATTATTTTTTATTGGGGTGTAATTGACATATAGCATTATTAGTTTCAGATGTTGTTGTTGTTTAGTCACTAAGTCTCATGTCTCGACACTTTGTGACCTCATAGACTATAGCACACCATGCTCCTCTGTCCATGAGATTTCCTAGTCAAGAATACTGGAGTAGGTAGCCATTTCCTTCCCCAGGAGATCTTCCTGACCCAGGGATTGAACCTGAATCTCCTGCATTGGAAGGCAGATTCTTTACCGCTGAGCCACCAGGGAAAGTTTCAACTGTACAACATAATCATCTGATATTTGTGTGTATTGAAAAATAATAAGTCTAAAACCCACAGTAAGTCTAGTTAGCATTTGTCATCATACATAATCACAGATTTTTTTTTCTTCTAAGTGAGAACTTTTTAAGATTTACTCTGCATCTGAGTGAAGAGAACAAATATGCAATACAGTATTACTAGCTTTACTCTCCATGCTGTACGTTACATCTTCATGCATGGCATATATTTTAATAACTAGAAGTTTGTACCTTTGGACCACCTTCACCATTTTACCCCGCACCCCCAGCCCTGCCTCTGGCAACCACCAGTCTGTTCTCTGTATCTATGGGCTTGGATTGTTGTTTGTTTTATTTTCACATAGAAGTGGAATCCATTCTTCAGTCAGTCAGTTTAGTCGCTCAGTCGTGTCCGACTCTTTGCAACCCAATGGACTGCAGCACACCAGGCTTCCCTGTCCATCACCAGTTCCCAAAGATTGCTCAAACTCATGTCCATCTAGCCAGTGATGCCATCCAACCATCTCATCCTCTGTTGTCCCCTTCTCCTCCCACCTTCAATCTTTCCCAGCATCAGGGTCTTTTCGAATGAGTCACTGATTCCAATCAGGTGGCCAAAGAATTGGAGTTTCAGCTTCAGTATCAGTCCTTCCAATGAATATACAGAACTAACCTTTAGGATGGACTGGTTGGATCTCCTTGCAGTCCAAGGGACTCTCAAGAGTCTTCTCCCAACACCACAGTTCAAAAGCATCAATTCTTCAGCGCTCAGCTTTCTTTATAGTCCAACTCTCACATCCATACATGACTGCTGGAAAAACCATAGCTTTGACTAGAAGGACGTTTGTTGGCAAAGTAATATCTCTGCTTTTTAATATGCTGTCTAGGTTGATCAAAGCTTTTCTTCCAAGGAGGAAGAATCTTTTAATTTCATGGTTGTAGTCACCATCTACAGTGATTTTGGAGCTCAGGAAAATAAAGTCTGACACTGTTTCCACTATTTCCCCATCTATTTCCCATGAAGTGATGGGACCCGGATGCCATGATCTTAGTTTTCTGAATGTTGAGTTTTAAGCCAACTTTTTCACTCTCCTGGCTTTTTAGTTCTTCACTTTCTGCCATAAGGGTGGTGTCATCTGCATATCTGAGGTTATTGATATTTCTCCCAGCAATCTTGATTCCAGCTTGTGCTTCCTCCAGCCCAGTGTTTCTCATGATATACTCTGCATATAAGTTAAATAAGCAGGGTGACCATATACAGCCTTGAGGTACTCCTTTTCCTATTTGGAACCAGTTCCATGTCCAGTTCTAACTGTTGCTTCCTGACCTGCATACAGATTTCCCAAGAGGCAGGTCAGGTGGTCTGGTATGCCCATCTCTTTCAGAATTTTCCACACTTTGTTGTGATCCACACAGTCAAAGGCTTTGGCGTAGTCAATAAAGCAGAAATAGATGTTTTTCTGGAACTCTCGCTTTTTCGATGACCCAACGGATGTTGGCAATTTGATCTCTGGTTCCTCTGCCTTTTCTAAAACCAGCTTGAACATCTGAAAGTACATGGTTCAGGTCCTGTTGAAGCCTGGCGCTTGAGATGAGTGCAATTGTGCAGTAGTTTGAACATTCTTTGGCATTGCCTTTCTTTGGGATTGAAATGAAAACTGACCTTTTCCAGTCCTGTGGCCACTGCTGAGTTTTCCAAATTTGCTGGCATATTGAGTGCAGCACTTTCATAGCATCATCTTTTAGGATTTGAAATAGCTCAGCTGGAATTCCATCACCTTCACTAGCTTTGTTCATAGTGATGCTTCCTAAGGCCTACTTTACTTCGCATTCCAGGATGTCTGGCTCTAGGTGGGTGATCATGCCATCGTGGTTATCTGGATCATGAAGATATTTTTTGTATAGTTCTTCTCTTGCCTGGAAAATCCCATGGACAGAGGAGCCTGGTGGGCTGCAGTCCATGGGACGCTAAGAGTCAGACACAACTGAGCGACTTCACTTTCACTTTCACTTTCTGTGTATTCTTGCCACCTCCTCTTCATATCTTCTGCATCTGTTAGATCCATATCATTTCTGTCCTTTATTGAGCCCATCTTTGGATGAAATGTTCCCTTGGTATCTCTAATTTTCTTGAAGAGATCTCTAGTCTTTCCCATTCTGTTGTTTTCCTCTATTTCTTTGCACTGATCACTGAGGAAGGGTTTCTTATCTCTCCTTGCTATTCTTTGGAACTCTGCATTCACATGGGTATATCTTTCCTTTTCTCCTTTGCCTTTCTCTTCTCTTCTTTTCTCATCTTTTTGTAAGGCCTCCTCAGACAACCATTTTGCATTTTTTCCTTTTCTTTTCCATGGGGATGGTCTTGATCCCTGTCTGCTGTACAATGTCAGGAACCTCCATCCATAGTTCTTCAGGCACTCTGTCTATCAGCTCTAATCCCTGGAATCTATTTGTCACTTCCACTGTATAATTGTAAGGGATTTGATTTAGGTCATACCTGAATAGTCTGGTGGTTTTCCCTACTTTCTTCAATTTAAGTCTGAATTTGGCAATAAGGAGTTCATGATCTGAGCCGCAGTTAGCTCCCAGTCTTATTTTTGCTGACTGTATAGAGCTTCTCCATTTTTGGCTGCAAAGAATATAATCAGTCTGATTTCAGTATTGACAATCTGGTGATGTCCATGTGTAGTCTTTACTATCATTTTAAAGATTTCTTCATACATATTTGTATATAACTTTTTATTTATTTTGAATACTTCATCATTTTTTCATATCATTGTGATAGAACCATGGTATTTTAAAAAAACTGATTTTTTTTTTAATAGAGGAAGGCTTTTTAATTTGAACTCACTTTTTTTTTACCACAGTCATGTATTGCTTGTAATAGATTTTTAATTGAATCATGTCCCCCTCCCTAGCCCACACTGTTAATTTAGCTAACTTGAATACTTCCTTAAGATGTCCGCTTATAATTCACTTTGTAAAAGCCCTTCCTCAGCCTCCAGATCTCAAGATCTCCATTTTATTCCTCTTGAAGCATTCTATACTTTTCCTTTAGAGTGCTTATTGCACTTTGAAGTTTGAAATTGTATAATTTTGGTGGAATTTTGTTATTGTCTAACATCTTTCTATCTTGTAAGGTGTATATATGGGTAAGAATTGTGTGTATTTTCCTCCTCAACTTCTCTTCAGTGTCCAGCACTGTTCCTACATGCAGTAGATCGTATTCTATAGATACCAGGTGGCTGATTTACTTGATTGGTTCATTACTTGGTTGAGTGGATGATTGGATTGTCCATTTTTGGCAATGTTACCTATTTCTAATCTTTACATCTCTTATTTTTATTTTCAGTTCTATCACACTTTAAAGATTACTTGCTGCCTTCTTAGGAACTTGATATACTTTTGGCATGGTTTTTGATACATGGTTCTCAAAGACAAATAGTCTAGGCATACCAATTGATGTGTTTACTATTTGGTTAATTGACTTTGTCAAATTGATTTGATATTTTTCTCTTTCAAAATTGTTATTTTTAAGTAATCTAAAATGTGACACAAATGAAATTGCTCTGACAATAATAATATTAAATTATTTTTATAATATTACTTCAGAGTTTTGGAGTAATTGAAACTTTTAACTTTCATGTTGCAGTTTGTGGAATCGAGGCTTAGATAAGATCAAGTGCCTAACCCAAACTTTGTCAAGGAAGAAGATCCTTCAAATAAAATAGCTTTTAGTCTAGTATGATATACAGTTACATTTTCCTTTGCAATTTTTACTTATTAAAAAAAGTTGTTGACTATTCCACCATGCAAAAAACCCCGTAAAGGATAATATAATGAAAGTGTGCCCATACTACCAACTAGTTGAAGGAAAACATTACTAATACATTTGAAGCCCCTTTACGCCCCTTCTTGCAGGTCTCTCTTCTTCCTCTTCCCATTTCACCCCATTAAGTATCCAGTAGCTGAATTTTGCTTCTATAATTGCCATTTATTCTTTTTTTTAATTTGTTTTTTAATTGAAGGATAATTGCTTTACAGAATTTTGTTGTTTTCTGCCAAACATCAGCATGAATCAGCCACAGGTATAGATATGTCCTCTTATTCCATATGTATTCATCACAACAGAATGCTATAGAATGTCATGAACTCTAGTGTCTAATATCTTAACCAAGCCAAAAAAAAAAAAAAAAAAAAAAGATCAAGTGCCAACTATTATAAAACTGCCAGTGGTTGGGCTGAATCTAGATTTCTGAGTTTTCTGACTCTTAGTTCAGTATTCCTCTACCATGGCATCTTCCACATTGCTGTAGTAGTCTTGCCTGTCTCCCAGGAATTTATTTGTAATACTGCAAAGAGGGAATAGCTCACATTACTTTGCTCTACCAAGACAAATTGTATATAGTTAACGAATAACACCATATTTTTAGACTTTTCCCTCTGTCAGTATATCTCATTATTTTCCTTTTAAATAAATTTTTTCTTTAAGAACAGTTTTAGGTTCCTAGCACAACTCAACAGGTAGTACAGAGAATTCCCACCATACTTTCTGCCTCCTCTGTCACTTGGCCTCGCCCAGTATCAACACTCTGCCCCAGAGGTGACACATTTGTTACAACTGGTAAACCTACTTTGACATGTGATTATCACCCAAACTCCATAGTTGACATGAGGTTTCACCCATGGAGTTTTGTGTTCTGTGGATCTGGACACATGCATAGTATCATGTATCCACCATTATGGTATCATACACAATAGTTTCACTGCCCTGAAAATCCTCTGAGCACTGCCTACCCATCCCTTCCCCCCTACCAACCCCTGGCAACCACTGACTTTTTTTTTTAAACTGTTGCCATAGTTTTGCTTCTTCCAGAGTATCATAGATTTGAAATCATACATTATATAGCCTTTTCAAATTGGCTTCTTTCACTCAGTAATATGCATGTTAAGCTTTCTTCATATCTTTTCTTGACTTGATAGCTCATTTCTTTTTAGTGCTGAATAACATTCCACTCTCTGATGTACCACCGTTTATTTATCCTTTTACCTACTGAAGGACATCTTAGTGATTTCCAAGTTTTAGCAATGATGAAAAAAGCTGATATGAACATACGTGTGCAGGGTTTTGTGTGAACATATATTTTCAGCTCATTTGGGTAAACAAGCTCATTGGGTAAGCATGGTTGCTGGGTTATATGGTAAGAACATGTTTAGTTTTATAAGAAATCTAAAATGGTCTTCCAGAATGACTGTACCATTTTGCATTGCTGTCAGCAATAAGTGGGAATTGCTGTTACTCCACATCCTTGTCAGCATTTGGTGGTGTCAGTATTCTGGATTTTGGCCATTCTGATAGGTGTGTAGCGGTATCTCACTGTTTTAATTTGTATTTCCTTCGTAACATATGATGTAGAGCACCGTTTCTTATGCTTATTTGCTGTCTGTATAGCTTCTCTGGTGAGGTGTCTGCTTAGGTCTTTTGTCCATTTTTTAAAAAAACTCAGGTTGTTTGTTTTCTTTTTAATATTCTCTTTTAAAAGTCGTTTTTTTCTTGGGCGCCATTTAGTAAAAACACACAGGAAGCTTTGAGGTCATTAAGAATGATTTATTTTTTCAAAGGAAAACTCTCTCTCTGTTTTTCTCCTTTTACCCTTGTCTTTCAGTTATACCTGCCGCCACTTGCGGAGATATGTTTATGTGTTGGACAAACTGTATTTTCCCCACTCTCACTGTTCTACGCTTCAGCATTGCTTCTCGACCCTCAGTGACAATGGAGAGGAACTCTTGTCTTTAACTTGCTCTCACATTCTCAGGTCCTATGCTTCCAGGTTATTAACCCTGCTGTCCGTTTACTGCATGTGCATGCTGGATGCTGGATGTGACTGACAATTGCATGCTTTGGTGGGATACCTGTCCATTAAATGATTAAGGAGGAAATTTATATTTGAAGTGATACTGAATTCTTGAAAAGAATGGCTGAGGTTTTTGTTTTTTTTTTTAAACAAATGTCTTAAGTACTTTGCTATGTTTGATGGGAGAGAGAAACTAGTTGTTATGTAAACTCAGCAGAACTTTTCTCTACTTTGCTTCATTTGGAAATCTTTTAACTTATAATAGTTGGGATGCTCTGTCTGGTTTATGTATGAAATAGACTACAATAACTATAACTTACATATGGATTTTGAGTTCTCTTTCTTACTCTGCTTGTAAGCTGAAAGTTGGCTGTGGAACTTCACTTGTATTTTGATAGACATACGTTCAGCTAAGCAGATTTGATTTTATAAGAAGGTAGAAATTATTCATTGGAATTTTGCATTTCTTACTCATTTTATTTACATATAGAGGAGTTATAAAATCAACAAATTACATGTGTCATAGATGAATCTAGATTAAACATAATGATGGGTGGGAGTAGTAAGAAAGAGACAAACCATCAATCTCACACATCAGAGAAAATCATGCCTGCTGTTTAGTAAAGGGGCAATATGACATTACTGCTTTGTACTTGCACTTGACATTTTTGACACTTTCTGTAAGTCAGAGGTGACGCAGATCAGCACTGTGTACTGTTAGCCAAGTATGATGTGTGAAGGCAGTGTCTTCACTGCCAGTTGATTCGAGGAAGAAAGAAAAAACTCCATGACCATCCTCTAGAAAAGAACAGGCTTTTAAAATTAAAATAGCGTTTTTCAGGTGAAGATGTATAGGAAAGCTTCAAAATATTCAGTATATATATCTAAGTGAAAACACTTTGATTATTAGGAATTGAGGACAGTGTGACATCTAAGGTGACAACCTTTTCTTGGCAACAGAAACATTTTAGACTCCCATATTCCCAACCCAGGGATCAAATCCAGGTCTCCCCTATTGTCAGTGGATTCTTTATCTCGTGGCTCAGCTGGTAAAGAATCCGCCTGCAGTGCAGAAGACCTGGGTTCAATCCCTGGGTTGGGAAGACCCCCGGAGAAGGGAAAGGTTACCCAATCCAGTATTCTGGCCTGGAGAATTCCATGGACTGTATAGTCCATGGGGTCGCAAAGAGTCGGACACGACTGAGCCACTTTCACTCACTCACTCAGTGATGTTGGTCAGAGTCTTACTGAATCAGTAATGACATTTTTAAGATCAAAAAGCAAGTGGAAATAATAGTTCAGCTCTTACATGTATAAGAGAGGAGAGTTTACTAAAGCCAGTGACTTTCAACTGACTTATATAAAGTGAGTGAACATCAGGTAAGTGAATACTCTTTGGACCTGGAGACAAAACGTATCTGATTTCAAGGAATGGAGAGAGCAGCTACTAATCACCGCACCTCTGAATTGAGCAGCATGATTGACCTTGTCCTTATTTGCTGGTGTGCTAGTCAGGGTTCTCCAGAGAAACAGAACTGATAGGGTGTATGTTAGAGTGTGAGTATGTATGTGTGTATATAGAGGGAGAGATGGAGATTTATTTTAGGGAATTGGCTTTGGCGATTGTGGGGGTGTCTGCAGTAGGACGGGCAGAAATTTGGGTATTGATGTTGCCACCTAAATTGCTAAATCCATAGGGCAGGCCAGCAAGCTGGAAACTCAGGCAGGATTTTTATGTTGTAGTCTTGAGGCAGAATTCCTTCTTCCTCAGGAAGGCTCAGTTTTTGTTGTGAAGACCTTCACCCAGATTATTGAGGGTCATCTGCTTTCCTTAAAGTCAACTGATTATAAACGTTAATCACACACCCAGATACCTTCACAGCAATGTCTAGATACATGTTTGACCAGACAGCTGGGCACTGTAGCCTAGCCAAGCTGGCACATAAAGTTACCACCATACTATGCTGCTTCTGTTTTCCTGTGTGTCTTCTTGTGCATCATGTTTGTCGTACCAGACTGTGAGTTTCCTGGGGGCATAGGCACAGAATCTTAACTCCTTATTGTACATCTTACATCGCCCATGCCTGGTGCATTGTTCATTAGTACCAGTTGCAGCAGTAATATCATCTACTCACGCCAAATATCTGCCAAACCATCTGCCACATGTGACAGCATGCCCCAGTACTCTGGAGTCTCCCCCCTCACTTTGCAGGAACAGACGGGAGAGAGAAGTGCATGGTCAACTGGGAAGATAAAAGGAAATGGAAGGAAAAGGACCAGGAAATCAGAGGAGGCAGGAAGAAAAGAGAATAGTTGAGATGGGGAAAGATGAAGGTCCCACATGGCTGAAGAAAGCAGCGTGCTTTCTCGAGCCCCCTTCACCTAATTCCTGGCCAAGTTAAATCCATGCTCAGTTTCTGAGTCACTGTAGCACTTCTTTCCCATTTTCCTTTTTGCTCAAAGCCACCCCTTCTCCCCCCCACCCCCAGCCTGTCACCACTCTAGGTCATTTCTCATCCTCAGGAGGTTGTTCTGAACTCTCAGCAGCAATGTAAGGTATTAACCCTCCGAACGGAATGTTTTTCAGTCCAACATCCTCATCAGAACTGAAAAGCCTTTAGGACACGTTGGTAAAGAAATGTCAGGCCCTGGTAGGCCTGATTAAGAAAAGATTCTGATGCCAGCAAAACTTAACAGCATTTTGAAATACTGCCCGCTTGCAACTCTGACTGCCCTGACATCTTATCTCATAACAGCATTTGCATCAGAAGTGTGTGCATGTCTCTTGGCCTCCATATTCTGCCCGGCCCTGTCCACTTTTCATGAACAGCAGAGAAGAAGTGCAGAAGTTAGGGACGTGGGCTCCTCCTCCTCCTCCCCTGCTGGCTTTATCCGACCCTAGCACTTGCAGGCTGAGACAGTGGACAGGAAACACTTCGATTCAGGACGGAGCTCAGAATGGGGGCAGAATTCACATAAAAGGAGATATCTGACTACCTTTGTGGCGTGTTCATCTGCAAGTCTTGAGCATCCTGCACACACAGTGATACATGGTCAGATGGTACAGTGATACATGGTCAGATGGGATCTAGTCCCTGCATTTGAAAGATTTTTCTTTCAACAGAATTACGTTGTATGGAAGGACAAACCAAGCCCAATGTCTGAAAAAAAGCAATCACAGACTTCCTTGACAACCTCAGCTTTTGGTTATACATAATGTTTAAAGTATAATTCAGTTCCTAGAAAGAAGTATAAGCCAGTTCCTTAGGAAGGAACTTTTTTTGCTGTTGTTCAGTCGCTAAGTCATGCCCAACTCTTTGTAACTCCATGGACTACAGCATGCTAGGCTCCCCTGTCCTTTACTATCTCCTGGAATTTGCTCAGATTCATACCCATTGAGTCGGTGATGCTAACCATCTCATCCTCTGCCACCCCCTTCTCCTTTTACCTTCAATCTTTCCCAGCATCAGGGTCTTTTCTAATGAGTCAGCTCTTTGCGTCAGGTGGCCAAAGTATTTGAGCTTCAGCATCAGTCCTTCCGATGAATATTCAGGATTGATTTCCTTCAGGATTGACTGATTTGATCTCCTTGCAGTCCAAGGGACTCTGAAGAGTCTTCTCCAGCACCACAATTTGAAGGCATCAATTCTTTGGCACTCAGCCTTTTTTATGGTCCAGCTCTCACATCTGTGCATGATGACTTGAAACACCATAGGACTATACAGACACTATACATAGGACTATATAGACCTTCTTCAGCAGTGATATCTTTGCTTTTTTAATATGCTGTCTGGGTTTGTCATAGCTTTTCTTTCAAGGAGCAAGCATCTTTTAATTTCATGGCTGCAGTCACTGTCCACAGTGATTTTGGAGCCCAAGAAAATAAAATTTGTCACTGCGTCTACTTTTCCTCCTCCTATTTGCCATGAAGTAATATGACTAGATACCATAATCTTAGTTTTTTGAATGTTGAGTTTTAGACCAGCTTTTTCACTCTCCTCATTCACCTTCATCAAGAGGCTCTTTAGTTCCATTTCACTTGCTGCCTTTAGAGTGGTATCATCTGCATATCTGAAGTTGCTGATATTTCTCCCAGCAATCTTGATTCCAGCTTGTGATTCATCCAGCCCGGCATTTCACTTATGTACTTTGCATAGAAGTTAAATAAGCAGGGTGACGATACACAGCCTTGTTGTACTCCTTTCCCAATTTTGAACCAGTCAGTTGTTCCATTTCTGCTTCTTGACCTACACACAGGTTTCTCAGGATACAGGTAAGATGGTCTGGTATTCCCATCTCTTTAAGAATTTATACACAGATCGCTGAGATAGAAATTTCAGTCATTCTACTGTAAATGTATTTCCAGTGTATGACTTCTTTTTATAGCATCCTTGAGAGAGAGCTTCTGGATGCTTCCTATCTCAGAAAGTGGTAGAGTTCTTGCTGTTTTGTTGTTAGAAAGATTGTCATAGGTGAAGTCTGCCTGCCAATAACATTCATATATTGGTCTGGCTCTGCTTGAGAGAAATACTTTGCTGCTTATCAGAGCCTCTGGTTTTTTAAAAACATCTGTAACGATTCCCCTTAATGTTTTTTCTTTAGCTTAAATATCTTGGTTATGCTAACCATTACTGAGACAAATGATGTTTAGATTATTCAGCCTTCTTTTTCTCTTTCTGGATAATTATACTCATCAGCAACTATCACAAAAATTGGAGTCCAGTAACCAACAAGGTCCTATTGTATAGCACATGGAACTCTGCTCAGCTCTGCTCAATGTGGCCACCTGGATGGGAGAGGAGTTTGGGGAGAATGGATACATGTATATGTATGGCTGAATCCTTTTGCTGTCCACCTGAAACTATCACAGCATTGTTAATTGGCTCTACTCCAATATAAAATTAAAAGCTTTAAAAAAAAGTTGGTATCCAGATTTGGATGTAATATTTCAGTTGTACTTCATAATTTTGGCCTTTGTAAATCAAAACTATATAAATTACAAGCTACATTATAGTTATAAATTATACTGTTAATTTGTCCTAAGACAGACTATACTGACTTTTTAAAGCAGGCACACCTAAGCTCATGTGAAATTTCCAGATCTTTCTCACACGAGCACACATCTCCTTAGACGTGTTGCACATTTGATTTTTTTTTAACCTAATTGCAGGGCTTTACATTTATTCTTACTTTAGTGTGTTGATTTTGTCCTGTCTTTCTCTGAGTCAAACCTTGTGAAGCCATAAGCTTTTCATACCTGATAGCTTCTGTTTGTCCTCCTAGCACTGAGATCAACCCTCAGATTACTGACCTGAGAGTTGACATCTGTAGAAATAAATTTAGAATTCTGAGTTAGCATTTGAGAATTTTAATTAATCGCTAGTAACTACAAGTAAACTCTGTCCTGTCAACCCAGTGGAATATTTTGCAGGATTAAAAATATTATAAGGAAAAATGAGTTAGAAATATGGAAGCGATCTGATATAATGTTTAAAAAGTATATAAAGTTATGTGTTGCTATAAATACAATTGTATAAAATTATATACACATGGACAAAAACTAGATAATGTATAAAAATAGTTGTGGAACATTAGTAAAATATACATGACATTCTTTTAAAACTAAGTTTATTTTTTTAGGCATTTAAAAAAAAATACGCAAATTTAAATTGCCTCTCCCTTTTCTGTGCCTCTCTGTACTGCCTCAAGTAAAATCTGTATCTTTGTCTTTTCTCCTCCCTCCCTGCATGTATAATATCCTTTTTATTAATTGACAAAGACCTGCAGTGTAATTTATGGGAATAGATAGGAGTTCCTGATCTGATCACAGTAAATTTCTCCTGTGACTTACGTTAGAATTTTCATTAATTCTTTTTGTTTGTTTGCTTCCTTTTTGAGAATGGGTTTATAATTCTAAGCATAACATTAAGTCATTTCTCTAACCTGTAGCATTTCAAATTTAGGAGTGCTTTTCCCCATTCAGTATGTCTTTTATATTGCGGTTTAAAAAATCACATCTGGTGCCTTTTCATTGCTTTGAAAGGACTCATATTCAGTCTAAATCTAAGATAATATTCTAATGAGTTTCCTCAAAAGAGTTTTTTAAAATCACTGGAACAGTCTTAGCATCGTGTATGCTGCTCACTAAGTCTGTAATGAATAAATATTTGAAACCGTAGTCATAATTTTTCATGCATCTGATACTGTCTTAATAATTCTGTTGTGGCTATCTGCTATATTGATTTTTGTGCTACTTCTGTGGCATGAATGAAATGTATTATCCCACTTAAACCATTACGGTTTCCTTTCGAATTACATATTCACTACTTGATCTTGTCATCAAGCATATCCCATTTTCTGTATTGCAGTGTTCAGTCTTAAGATTTACTACTTTAATTCCCAATGCCATATAAATCAAAATAGGACAGGTAAATTCAGATCAGAAAACGAGAGAGGAATGAGCAATAGTTAAATATTTTTAAAATCACTTTTCTAAATTAGTACTGTTTTCTGATCTGGTGATTTGTGGTTTTCTTTTTTCATCTCAAGATTTATAGGAATGAATCACAGCCGTGCACTATAGAGGAGAGAAGAGGGCACAGTTTGACAAATCTACCAGCCGCCTTTGCTGGTTCTCAGAGCTCTGCCCCACACCCTTTTTTTCACATTGTGACTGCATACTCTGAGCTGTCTTCCCACCATTTTGCTATTTCTTTTCAGGCTCTTTTTGAAAATATTAGAATCCCTTAAAGTTTGACCACTAAAGTCCCCCTCTCTTTTCAACTTAAACTCTTACCTTAGGCATTTTAATCTATTTCTATTAATACGACTTTACATTCATCCAAGTGCCGACTGATAGCGCCTGCTGCAGTGCTGGACTCTGGCCCCGTGCTGCCAGCCGTCACCATCGCCGCTCGCCCCTCTCACAGGCCCTGTCTCCCAGGTGAACTCTGAGCCTTTCTCCATTAACTTTCTCTTTTAGTCTTTTCCATCTCAGTAAATCGTGTCTCCATCTACCAAGTTGCTTATGTCCATCCCATGAAAATCTTCGACATTTTCATTCCCTCACTTCCTACATCCGTTCTCTGTTAATCTCGTTTCTGCATCCAAAAGGCAAGTAGTATCTGCCTGCTTTTGTGTCCCTACTGCCACCACTGTAGCTCAAACCATCTTCTCTGTCTCCTAGACTGAGGAAACCCACCTGGTTTCTTCTCTTCCAGGCTCATTGTTCCCACCCCTAATTCCACATCTAGCAAGCATCTTCAGATCCTCTAAATCCAGTTTGTGCTCTTCCCTGCTCAAAACCCTTCTCTGGGTCCCTTTGCCCTTAGGGTGGTACATCCTCCAGCCACACTAATACTTTCCTTTTCTAGGATTCATGGACCCCATTTCCATATTTAGACTATTTGCATGCTCTTCCCTGTCTAGAATGTTCTTTCCCCAATTCTGTATTTCTTATGTTTTTACTTCCCCAGACATTTCCCCTTATCCCCAAAACCATTGTTATACGTAATACTGCATTTTCTCTTACACACACGTTCGTTCTCTGTCTCAGAGTGGACTGTACACTCCATGAGGGCAGAAAATATATGCTTTTTTAAAATTTATTTTTCCATAAGTGGATTTCATTGGTAAAGAAGGCATTCAAGTCTTAGTTAACATACCTGTGGTGCATAGGTGTAACGAGAGTTCCTGAAGATAAGTACTCTAAACAACAAAATTAAAATGTCTCATATAGTTTAGACTATGTAGGATTTGGAATGGATACAGAATTCCCCAAGTTGGATGCTCTTTCCCTGGGGCTCCGTTTGCAGGGAATTTCATGTACATATTCAGACATGCAGACTTGCATAACTGTTTATTATAGAAGTATTCTTGGTTACTAAATGTCTAACAGACTTAAACATACAGGGTTTCCTGTATATGGAAGAAAAGTGATTTCACCCTTTCTCCATGCCTTGGCATGTAATGACGCCAGCCTTACATTCACTTTACTTCCAGAATTTAAATAGGTGGTGATGTAAATCAGAAGTTAATGTTTCACCTACCGACACAAAGTAACTAAATCATCATACTCACGATGAGAGAGGTAAATCCTTCTCAGTTTGGCCACAGACTGGGAATGACATTTACTCTAATCCAAAACCTCTAAATTAGATTGACAACAGAATGATTTATTTCCGTCATGCAAAAGATGAGGAATTAGAGGAGAAGATGGAGAAATTAAACTGTTTGACAAAGATCACACAACAAGCTGGAAGTCTCTGGAGATCAAAGTTTCATCTTACTGAATGACACTGCATTATCAAATGAGATAAATGCATCTCACTATACATGTGCTTAATGAAGTATGCTCAGTAGATAGTGCCTCTAATTTTTTTTAAAAAATTGGGTTGAGATGTTATAATTTCAGCTCAATCCTGTTATATTTTGTATCTGTTACATTTTAAATCTCCATCTTAAAGATTTGAACTAGAATGGGAATTGAAGAGTTACTACTTTTCTTAGGCATTTTTCCACATGCAGTCTTATATTGATCTTAAAGTAGAATCAGATATGTTCCAAGAGTTTGCTCGTTTTGCACAACAGTTGTACAAACTAACTGTCTGTAAGAGGCAGTCATTAAAAATTAATTTTTAAATGAACTTTAGATGTACTGTATAGATTTTCCAAAGGCTGTATATTAAGAGCATGCATACAAAATATTTTCTTTGCCCAGTAGTGATAATAATAGCTGATATTTATTGAACTCTCTTACTCTGTAATGGACACTGTTGTAATTATTAACTGTTTTTATTTTTATGCTCAAAGCAACTCTGTGAGGTAGTTAATATTATGCTCTCTATTTTATAAATGAGGAAAGTGATGCACAGAGTGCATTAATTCTTGCCTGAAGATGGTAAAGCCAGTAGTGGAACTGAAATTATTCTAGCTATAAAAACGCCACTTGTTACCTTATACTGCCTCCTAAGAAGCCTTTTAATAATAGTATGATTTTAATAAGTAACTTTGCCCTTGTTGAAATCATTTCAAACCATCTCAGAGCCCAATACAAATCTGATATTATTTGATGATTACACATTTTAAACTGTTGGTGTTTTGTGTTTGCATTTTTGAACTTTTCTGCCCACCTAAAATTTCACTTGGAGATAGTTTGTAAAACTGGCTAAAACTCAAAATTGAACTGTGGACTGTAAAAACAGAAGAGACTCAAAACTGTATTTCTTGGTCCTCTAAATTCTATAGGTACCATTTAGTCTGGTTGCTACTCTCTAAACATGCAGTGTCTCCTGTTTTTCAAAGCTATTAATCCTTATAAAAGTTTCATATTGTTGTATCCCAAATGTCTAAGTTTGATTTTAATTTTTGCTATAGTTTTGATGTAGTTTTTTCCTTCTCACAGTAAAAAAAAATACAAGCTATTCTCAAAAGACTTTTAACCAGATTTCACAGAGTAAGCATTCATAGGCTAATTTTCAGGGTAACCCAAGGATATGTTTTACATTTTACTTACCATTGGGAAAAGAAAAAAGAAGAGCAATTAGCAACTGAATATAATTTCTAGTAGTGACTAAAAGTCTTATAGCTTCCTCTGTTTAGTGACTAACAATTGGGTAATCCTTCTAACTTTGATAAACAAATAAACAGCCGCTTTCCTGGGGATTTAGGAGTATAGTTACTATCTATATATGTACATTTTTTAACAGGTAACATTTACATAAACTTAAAAATATTTGTTATTTTAAGTTTATTCTTGGTGTACTTCATGTTAGTACCAGTAATTCCTTTTCCTATGTGCATTGATTCTCAGGTAGCACATACTAGAAGCTAATAGAAAGGTCAAGTCCCTGTTATTCATGATTGTAGAGGTTTTACTCCATGGACTGTACATCCTGGCATGCGGTGGTTGTGGCAACAGTGGAAACCTAGGCAAAGAGCAGTTTGTGTCTTGTTGGGGTGAGTCTACTTTTTAGGACTTATGTAATATCCTTCAGTCCTAAACTTCCAAAGTCATGTTTGAAGATAGAAATTCAACTACATATACTAAAATATGGTCATATTTCTAACATTTCTGTAAAATGTTAGAAAATAAAGGAAAGGTTAACAAATTAGTCTGAAACTAGTAAATAGCTACAGGTAAATTTATTTCTGCATGTGCAGTGAAAAAAGTTCATTTGAGGAATGTTATTCGTAGTATAGCTGGTTGTACTGTAGCCTCTGGTTTCCTCTTACTGTCCTTAAATGGTCAGGAAGGGAACATCATTGTGGATTAAATGCAGATCTGTAAAACACAATGGGCAGTCATCTGTTCTGTGGGCTTTTTAATACTTGCTGTTTTCTTGTCTTGCGTAACAGTGTTTTACTTAGCGGGTGTGTGGTGATAAGGAAGGAAAGAAAAGAGCTTTAATTTTCATACTTTTAAAAATACTTGTTTTCAAGAACACAACTGGCTTCATTTCTATTGCTGGCACTAAGTATCAAATGCAAGAGGTATCCAGGTTACTGAATTTTGCATGACTCTTGGTAAGAGTTTGTGGTATTTCCTGTTAGAGAATCTTATTTCTCTCATTGTCTGGTTTTCTAGTCCCTCCAATCCCTATATTTTGTGAATATAATAATGATAATATTAATTGGTTTATACAGTGAATCCGTATACATTAATAACTTGCAGTTCCACAGAACAATGATCCACTTGAGCTAGAATTGTAATATAAACTAAGAGCTATCAGTTGCAAACTTGTAAATATAAGCTACATATGCATCTTTCCTTTAAGTGAGACCAAAGTCAATTGGCTTTAATTTGCATTACTTTTTATAGCCAAAATG
Organism: Bubalus bubalis; assembly: GCF_019923935.1. Taxonomy (NCBI): domain Eukaryota; kingdom Metazoa; phylum Chordata; class Mammalia; order Artiodactyla; family Bovidae; genus Bubalus; species Bubalus bubalis. Next base: position 13,281,994 of record NC_059178.1, read on the forward strand.
GTGGTGGTTTTGTTCTCTATCTTAGAAATATTACCCCAAACAATAAAATGAACGCTTAAAATTACAGCTTTGTTTGCTTACTCAGTGTATTTGTATTCTTGGGTTTGAATTTGTTGGCACATGGCTTGAAATTACATACTTAAAATGAGTCAGTGTTCATTAACTTCAAGAATTTAAAATTAAAAAGTAGTCATCTCAAAGGGTAATATGGCCTTGTTTGTTTACAGCATGTAGAAATTTGACATGCCTGCCCATAATCAAAACCATAGAACTTACTTTCCCAATACATGTTGCATTCTTTAGCCTAATGAAGCTATATGTATTATCATGGTATTCCTAATCTGATTTTGGGGGTGCATTCTCTGATCCTTTGTATTTACGGAAGCTCGTTTTCCCTCTTATATAATCAAATGACATTTCTTCTGATGACCTATACTTGTATAAATGCAGTAGTTATGTCTTTGCCTACTAATATTTATTATCAGATATTTTTCTGAGTAGAGTTTAGTTTTCATTTTATTACTCTTAGATATGTTACCTCATTAAAAATAACTTTTTGGTGTTGTTATTTCAGCTTTGAATTTTAATGCCTGGTTATTTCAAACAAACCATGGTGTTCAAAAATTACAGTATTACCTAGAATTACTTATCTTCCTCCTTGAATGTAAAATACCACTGAAAAGAATAATATGCAAAATACGTTAGTTTGGGCATCCTGTTGGCTCAGCAGTGAAGAATCTGCCTGCAGAAAAAAAAAAAGAATCCACCTGCAGTGCAGGAGATGCAGATTCGATCCCTGGGTCAGGAAGATCCCCTGCAGGAAGAAAAGGCAACCCACTCCAGTATGCTTGCTGGGAAAATCCCATTGTCAGGGGGAGCTTGGCAGGCTACAGTCTGTGGGGTTACAAAGAGTCAGACATGATTGAGCAACTGAGCATGCATGCCATACATTAATTCATTAGACTGATTCTTTAAAAATCACTGATCTTTAGCCTAAAAGAGATGATTTTCCATGGATATTTTGTTTTTCTAATTTTTCTCTGTAGCAGATACCTCTGTCCTTATAGTCAAGGTGGACAAACAGAGCTCTGGGTGTTTAGAATCAGACAAGTTGTAGGTGATAGAATCAGGGTACGACCAGTGTTCCAATTCACTCCTTTTACCCACAAGACTTAGAGTAATTTTTTATTGTATATTACCAATGAATGTGGTCATCTTTTTGACAATCACATTTTCACTTATGCCTTTGTGTCCCTGTATCCTCTAAAAGCAGTGGTTTATCTACTGATACGGTTTTTAGCAAGATCCATCTGGATTGCACGTTCTCTTTGGTTAGTATAGATATATCTAAAAGCCCTACTTTTAAGTTGTGTTGTTTGTCAGGATTCACATTCTCTGTGGTGTCATTGAATATGGTGAACCTCACAGTAGTGTAATACTAAAAGCAATTCAAATTTGAACCTGATGGATTCAGTTCAGAAGTAGGACAGGTGGGTGGATGGGTGATCTCAGGTAGGCTTCACTGACTAAAGTGACTTTAAAAAAGTGATTTGGGGGCAGATATTTGGTGGACTAGTAGGTTGTTCCAAGCATAGGGGGGTGGCATGAAAGAAGATACAGGCAAGAGTAGGCGAGAAAGACAAAGGGTTCATTTAGGAGAAAAGAATGGTGACTGGGACAGAGTGTGGGAGGAGATGAGATCAGACATATAAATTGGGAAGGAGTTGTGGAACCATTTGGAGACAAGAAAAACATTGTACTTTAAATGTTGAGAAAGCCAACACTCTGATTAGAGGAGAAGGTATGATGAGGGACTTCTCCCATGGTCCAGTGGTTAAGATTCCACACTTCCAACCCAGGGGGTGCAGATTCAATCCCTGATTGGAGAACTGAGATCCCACTTGCCATGAGGTGCAGCCAAAAAAAAAAAAAGCATGGTGAACTTACACTCCAAAAGAGAATGATGGCCGTTCACTGTTTAATATGGAAGGCAGTGATTGGGCGGAGCAAAAAAAATTGAAGTGGTTATTAAGCGGGAGACCATTAATATATCATTCAAACTAGGACCCTTAATGGAGTGAAAGGGAATTCTGTGTAATTGTTTTCCTGGGACAAAGTGTGTAAAGTGGGACTTGTCCTGGGCAAATCGGGGCATATTGTTCTCACGTTATTATTCAGTGCTTGCTTGGAGCTCATTCATAGATTACAAAAATAGGAAATATTAAAATCCTGAGTTTTGAAAGTGCTATACCGTAATATTCCTTAACAAAATAAACTGTAAATAGTTGTTCAAACTCTGGCCAAGACTAGCAGGACCCATCACTGAGGTTGATTTATAGATGCTGGCGTTTCCATGACAGTGTGGCAGGATGCGTATGTGTTGAGACAGGCTGCCTAGACTTGAGAGCTACTTCTGCTGCTGGGTAGCAGGGAATCTTGAGCAAGTAAGATGGAGATAATCGGGAAACCTCCTCTCCAGATTAAAGTCAAATTTAAATGAGGTGACATACACAAAACACTTAGCACAATGCTGATGTCACGTACTAAGCAACCAAATTCTGTTCTTATTGTTTTTCCTATGATTTGTGCAGTCACTACTCCTGTTTATATATTGGTGGTTAGCATGTTTTCAATTTAAGCTAATTTAAAGTAACAAATACTGATGTTGCTGGTAGCGTTCCACCTTTTATTTGTAATGATAATTCCATAATTAAAGAAATGTTTGGAAAACTAATTGTCATTCCAGCTCCCGTAGAACACAGCTCACATTTCGCCTTCTATCTATGCCAGTTCTTATTTTACAGATGTAGACAGACAGATTGTCACAGTCATGTTATTGAATTATGGAATACAGCAACTCTCATTTTGCTTTCAACTAAGTCTTAAAGATGTTTTCAGTAGCATTGTGTTTTTCAGATCCACTTCCTGTTGTGCAGCAGACTGCTGGCTAAAGAGTAATCATTTAATTTTCTGTTTTAGTTTTTTTTTTTTTAAAGATAAGTTTAGTTTTGCTAGGGGGTGGGGTATGTCTTGGCAACTAAAAATAATGATGTGTTTTATATCTTTTCCTTGGTGGTTCAGGAAGTAAAGAGTTCGCCTGTAATTCAGGAGACCCAGGTTTGATCCCCTGGAGAAGGGAATGGCTCTCCACTCCAGTATTCTTACTTGGAGAATTCCATGAACAGAGGAGCCTGGCGAGCTACAGTCCATGGTGGGGGTGGGAGAGCTACAGTCACAAAGAGTCGGACATGACTGAGTGACTTTTGCTTTAGATCTTTTATGCTTTATGGAGAAGGCAATGGCACCCCACTCCAGTACTCTTGCCTTGAAGATCCCATGGACGGAGGAGCCTGGTAGGCTGCAGTCCATGGGGTTGCTGACACGACTGAGCGACTTCACTTTCACTTTTCACTTTCATGCATTGGAGAAGGAAATGGCAACCCACTCCAGTGTTCTTGCCTGGAGAATCCCAGGGACGGGGGAGCCTGGTGGGCTGGCGTCTATGGGGTCACATAGAGTCGGACACAACTGAAGCGACTTAGCAGCAGCAGCATGTTTAAATAATTCTTTAGAGAGATTCTTGAGATTGTTATCAGTAATGCAGCCTGAATATGCCCTTCTTTGGTCCACTTGAATTTTTTTGAATTGAGATCTACTTTCTCTACAATATTGTGTTAGTTTCTGCTGTTCGGTGAAGTGAATTAGCTCTGTGTATAGTCCACTTGCGTTTATTATTCCTTTTTCCTAGAATGTTCTTTCCTCAGATATCTACTCAACTCATACCCCCACTTTCTTTAAGTCTTAATATCATTTCTTCAGTGAAACCTTCTCTGACTACCCAATCAAAAACCAGAGCCTCTCTCCACTCTTCTTTCTTTAGATTCATTTTCATAAATGACAGTTATTTCAGAAGCATTGTGATCATCCCCATACTTATGAGATATATGTATATTGCTGGAGTAATTATAAACTCTAACTCTGTGATGCAATAAAACTTGTACTTCTGTAATATCTCAGTAACCTAGTCCTTAGGGAATTGAGCTTTCTTTCTGAATTGAAATTGCTTGTAAACAAGGTTATAGAATGTCTGATCTTTTTGATTTGGGGTAAGTTGCAGTATCAGTGGCTAAGGGTAAAATAGCAGCACTGTTTCAAGTATAGCTCTCTGGAGGAAAAGCAGAAATGAATTTCTCTTTAAACGGAAGAGAACATTCCTAGTGCTGGTCTTTGAAACTCAGGAATCTTGGGAGAGAGGAGCTACCTCAGCTTAACAACCTCTCTGTATGTGTTAGTCCACCCAGGCCACCAAAACAAAATATCATAGACTGGCTGACTTACTTAACAGAAATTTGTTTTCTCACATTTCTGGAAACTGAAAGTCCAAGATCAAGGTATTACTAACAGAATTAATGTCTGGTAGAGGCTCTGCTCTTGACTTGCAGATGGCTGCCTTCTGGCTGTGAGCTCTTCTTTATACCCACGTAGAGGGAGCTCATGTCTCTTCTTGTAAGGACAGTAATTCTGTCGGATTAGGGCCCCATCCTTATGACCCCATTTAGCCTCAGTTACTTCCTTACTCCAAATTCAGCAACACGGGTGTCCTGGACTTCACTGTAGGAATTTTGGAAGGAAACATACATTCAATGCATGACATGCTGCATCCCAAACTATTTCTGTTTCTGAGTTTAGTTAATTAAACTGTTTGAGAATCTTTCCATAGGCACTATGCTAGGTACCAGGGAGACCAAAGTGAATTATTCCATGCTCAAGAATGTAATAATTTAGTGAGGGAAATAAATGTGGATACAACTAACTAATATGATCAATGTTTTTTCTAAGTTTGAAGGTGACTAGAAATTTTCTAGGCAGATTTATGTAGAAAGGGATGTAAAAGCAAAGAGGGTAGCATGAGCAAAGGGTAGTGTATTCGGGAAATGATGAGCAGATCAATGTGGACATTGTGTGGAGTGAAGTAGGGGGCGAGGGACTCAAACTTAAAATATGAAACTCCTTTGTAGTGTTTGTCTTCCCTAATGGTGTCACAGCTTATCTGAAAAAGTAGAAAGACAATGAAGAATAATGAAGAGACTAGGAATGATTGCCACTTATAACCTACAGAGGAGACTGATAATACAAATAAAGTACACTAGAACAAAGCATGTAATTAGTGAGATTATTTTAAGGGAACAGAATTTCCATACACATTGAACTGAGTATATATGCTTAGTGTCATATTTGAGAATCAGGGTGAAATTTTAAAATCCATGAGGTGGGAAAAATGTTGCAATCACAACTTCAAATAAGGAAAGATATTAGATTAAAAATCTTTGGTTTTCTCCATTGTTTCTATGTAAAATTTGTGAAACTGTGCATTTTTTTCATGTAAATATTTAAAAGTCACTGTTCACTTCCCATCAAGATAGAGGAACAGAGAGTGGATTTACCCTTTTACCTGAAACAACAACAAAAACAGACAAAATACATGAAACAGTGGTTTGCAAGATACTGAGCATGAGGCATTCAAAGAAACTAATGCCTGATAGATGAGAAACAAAAGGAAATGATCCCAACGAATACTGCAGATTACTATTGTAAGAGAATTTCTGGATCACTGCACAGAATTACAGCTAATCAGTCAACAAGTGGACTCACACACACACAAACCCTCAATTCATCCAAAAGAAGACAGAAAAAAAGGAAAAGGGAAAGAAAGAAGAATAGATGGGACAAATAGAAAACTGACAGCAACATGAGTGACATAAACTTAATTCCATGAGTAGCACTGGTCAAAAGAAAGAGGGGCTGACTTCAGAGTATACGCTCTCCAGGAATTAAAAAAAGCCATTTCTCAATGGTAAAGGAGTCAATTCATCAAGAGGACTGTCAGAATACTAAATGTATGTACCAAAGACACAGCAACTTCAAGATATATGAAGCAAAACACAGGTACAATTGGAAGGAGAAATAGGCAAATCCACATATACAGTTGGAGATTTGAATACTTCGTTCTCAATAATTGATAGAAGGAATAGACTGAAAATAAGCATGAATATTGAACACCCAAGCAACACTATCAGTCAATTTGATCTAATTGATTATGGAGTATTCCAACCAATAACATTCTAATACACTTCCTTCTCATTTGTATACAAGAACATTTATCAGGAAAGACCATATTCTGTGCCGTCAAAACAAGTCTCAATAATTATTTTAAAAGGGTTCCAGTCATGGAGAGTATGTCCTTTCACTATAATGGAATTATGATAGAAATCAATAATAGAAAACTTCGTGGAGAATCCCCCAATATTTGGAAATTTAAAAATATACTTCTGAACAAGCCATGGATCAAAGAAGAAATCAAAAGGGATTTAAAAAGTAATTTAGACAAAATGAAAATACAGCAGTTCAGAATGTGTAGGATGCCACTAAAGTAGTATTTAAGGGGAAATTTATAACCTTAAATGCCTGTACTGAAAAAGAAGAGAGATCTCAAATCAGTGACCTCAACTTTCACCTTAAGAAACTAGAAAAAGAAGAGCAAATTAAACCAAAATAAGGAAATGAAAGATAGTAATAAAGAGCAGAGAGCAATCATATAGAAAATAGAAACGCAGTAGAGAAACTCAGAATTCATTCCTTGAGAAGATCAATGATATTGATACATCTCTACCCAGGATTGTGTGTTGAGTAATTTTGTACTGTATCCTGGACATAGGAATGTTATGGCATAGAGAATTTGGATTCTCTTATAAACCAAATGATCTGTCTCTGATAGATCATACTCTGTTTACTGGAGAATTGGGGATTAAATGGAAATACATTTATACAAACATCAAAGATTTTAAATTGGAATGTAAGTATAGTACTAAACTATCTCAAAACTGTGGTTTTCCAGGAAAAAAATGCCCTTTTTGCTTTGAGTCTTTCTCATGAAATCCTCCTAACCTGTGCCCTTGGCTTTTCCTGGTGAAACACATCCCTTTCTTTGAGAACAACCATCTAACCCCAGCACAACCTTGACTCGAGATGCTTTGCTCAATTTCGGGACATGTGGCATTTCCAGGGATTCTCCAAAACAGAAACTGCATACTGACCACCTGTGGTCTAGACTCAGTCCAGAGAGGGGCTGTGCTTGGTTTTGCACAGTATGTTTTAAAAATTAGCATTTGTTGCTAATATATAACAGATAAATGGTAACCCAGGGCCACATTTCTCCTTAGGCTTTTTACTTAGGCTCCCCATGGAGTGTTTTTACACAGATTGCCTCATTTAATCTTCACAGCAATTCTTTTTCAGTAGCTTTCACCATCATCACCAGCACGTGTAAGGAGACTGAGTCTCTGAAAAGTTAAGTAATCAAGTTCCTGTAGCTAGTAAGTGGAGGACTGGTGTTTAAACAGAAATATATTGAGATTATTCTAAACTCTGTCTTTATAACATCAAAGCAAGGTTATTTTTATCTTTCATTTCAGTTGAAAAATCAACATCCTATAATATTATATAATGATAGCTACAGAGCTCCAGGTGACAAATTTATCACATTATTTAAATTGTGCAGGGTTAAAATTTTCATTCATCTGTAAATTTTCCCTAAATTTCTTAAGGCTGGATTTAACATAAACGGCTTTCTCATTTCTAAAATGTTGACATTTGCTGTTTGTACTGTCCAAATAAGTTACTAATTAGTAATTGAGAAATCTATTCATTTTAGCACTCTTTTCCTATTTATTTAAATACTTTAACATGTTTCCCTTCCATGAAAACAACAGCTGATCACTGCCATAAAACAAGGATAGGCATTGATGTCTTTATGTTTTCTAAAGGAACACAGAACTTAAACTTTACTTTGAATAAAAATTGTTCATGATTTAGAAAACAATTTATATCTTTCATCAAGAAACAAATGTCTCTTCCCTGCAAAGATAGACTTGTATATTCTAGCTTAATAAATATTTACTTTTTGTCTGAATAGATTAGATTCTTTAATCCCAGACTGTTTGTGTCTATCTAAATAGTATTGTTATCAGACTAGAGCTAGTATTTCCAGTTTTCCACACATAGACTATTTGACGAATAATTAAATACATCTCTTATATGAAAGTCACCTGGAATTAAATGCTAACTTATTCTTTGGGAACATTTATGGTATAGGTCATATACCTTACTCAACCAAAAGTGAAGTATTAACCTCCCCCACTTTAGCTTAAATTTTAAAAGAAATTAAACAGGTTCATTTTTTAAAATAAAGTATCTTTTCCCCAAAGCTTTCATTTTTAACTGGGCACTGTCCAAGAAAATTAGAATCAGAGACACTCTTTGTATGTCTGCAGTGAATATTGGTCAAATACCCTTATCAGTTGTAGTTACAGTTCAGTGAAAAATCCCTGTGTGGCCCAAAGATACCAAGCCTCAGATTTTAGGTACTTGTAGCAAAGTATAGTTTTGTACATGAATACATTGACATTGTTATGGAATAGAAGGAGCACTGGAGTAGGAACCAAAGAGACCAGAATTATTCTCTCTCTCAGAATCCTGTGTGACCTTGGTCAAGTTACGTATCTCTTCTTTTGTTTTTCCTCAAAGCCCAAAGGAGGGAGCTGGATTGTATCTTTGTGATCACTAATCTAATGTTCCATTGCCTTTCACTGTGCTGTAACAAGATTGCGTTGTACAAAATATCTCCCAAGAATGGGTTTTAACTATAGCTACAGGACCAGCAGAGGGAGCACAAAGCATGAATTTATGTCTGGATCTTGGGAAAATTGGAGGGGGGGCGGTGGTGGGGACAGAGGTTATATGGTTAAACATTAACCACAGTTCTTAAAGCAGAAGATTGTGTTTTATCAGGTTATGTTCAGCTTGATTTGAGCTATAATTTTGTCTTGAAATGGTGGCATTTTTACAACAATGGACAGAATTCTACCTCTGTAATTACTGGTAGTTATAATAAAGAGCTGTGTTCTAAAACGACATTTAATAATGGTTACTTGTGAGGATTACTATGGTTTATGTTCTGTATTGTTAAATAGATTTTAATTTAAAAAATCATAATTTTTATCATATCAAATATTCTGGTTGATACTGTAATAACTCTGCTGTTTGAAATTAACCCAGAACTAAAAGAGACTGTGACTACAAGTATTACAGGCTTTTAAAAGTTCTGTGTATGTGGTACCACAGTTATCCCTGGAACTATGGATTTCCACGTATTTTCCAGATAACAAAAGCATGTTTCACAAAAGTACTACCTTAAAATGGTTTAAAAGCATTTCAGAGAAGAGATGTTGCTATTGTAGGGTTTCTCAAGTTTTCAGCTACAGGGCATGTGCACATTTGAGTCTTTTTCTTGTTTTCATTGCTGTGAGCATAGACTGTTGTGCTGAAGAGTAATGGAATTCTAAGAGTGCGCCTACTTTGGTGTCAAAACTCTTTTTTGTTTTATAATTACACTGTTAAACATTTTGGGAAACCATCGTGGCTTTCTCTTCTTCGTTAATTTTATTATTTGGAAGTTTTAGCTGAGGAAGCCAGTAGTTTATCTTGTTGATAATTGTGTTAAATCAGACTAATGAGACTTTCGAGTTCAGTTCACAACTTTCCTTTGGCCATCAATAAACCATTTCTTGCATGGAAATCTTTCTACATTTGTGATTTGAGTCTGTCTCTAAAGGTGGGAATGGAGCCTCCCCCTCTCCTAGAGGAGGGTTTCTTATTAAGTTCCTGTGAATTTATATTTGATTTCTTGGTGATTTCTAAAAAAGTTTTTCTAAACTTTAACTCAAAGTATATTTTATCCACCACCAATCAGTCAATATTTTTGACTAAAAGGATATTTTTCCTAAAAGGAAAGTAGAGTAGGGAATAACTAAGTCTCTTTGTAATTAAAGGAGGCATTGAAAAGGAGTTGGGAAAAAAAGAGGAATGGAATGGACATCTCTGTCCTTGAAACTGTGCTCAGGGAAGAAATGGAATAAATATACAAGCAAAAGATAAAGAAAGATGTGTGTTACAATGTGTAGAACAAGTATAAATTAGTAACTAAGTACACAAGGACTGAAAGGAAGTAAAATAAGAGGATAGAGTTTTTACAGGTCTTAAGATTTTTAATAGTAATGAGGCTAACAGATGTTGAAAAAAGGCATTTACCAGTAAAGACCTATAATTCCAATTAAGACTTCCTGTTCCTATAGCCCTCCCAAAGACTAATTGTATTTGCTAAATTGAGATGAAGGGCTAACCAGAAAGAAATCCTGAAGTTCTAGTTGAGATCCTTGAATTAAGGGTCTACCAACCATCTTCCTGATAAATGGGTTGTAAGAGGAGGTATTCTGCATCATTTTCTAAATAGAGTTATTAATGTCATGTTTCCTTTGCCTATCTTTGTAAAATCTTACATAGAGTAAACATACTTTATTTCGTTGGTTTCCCCTGAGAGGAAATTTCTTTACACTTAGGAAGTGCCTTACGATTTGTGATAATAACTTATAAACTGTTCATCCTGGCTCCTCTTGTGTTCACTATGAGATAATCTCTCTTTTCAAGTGAATGTTCTCATTAGCTATCATTTCAATCCTAATTGTTGCCATAAATTAGTGACATTGTGCTACAAAACTTTTATTTTTAAGTGGATCTGCTTAGTGTGCAGTTTTTCAAGGGACTAAGAAAGGGTAGCAGAGAAAGACAGTCTGATTTGTGTCAAGTCAGAAGATGCATTTCTATTCTTTGTAGAATATTTTTGTATTTTTTAACAGAGAAGAGAAAATACCACAGAACTTCTAATAAAACTTGATATCTTTAGAATTATTAGGGTGGTACAAAAGTAACTCGTTTCAGACCTTGAATTTTAAAAAATTATAACTAGGTTCAAACACATCTTTATTAATCAAAATAGTAACCATTACAATCAACACACTTTTGCCAACAAGAAATAGTTTGTTTATTCCTGTAGCATAAAGATCTGTGCTTCAGGATTGGACAAACTCTTGGAAAGCGTTTTCTCCCTCCTGCTGGTTGTGGAAGCATTTTCCCTGCAAAAAGTTGTTGAGATGCTTGAAGAAGTAGTAGTTGGTTGTCGAGAGGTTGGGTGAATATGGCAGATGAGGCAAAACTTTGTAGTCCAATTTATTCAGCTTTTGAAGAGTTGGTTGTGCGATATATGGTTGGGCGCTGTCGTGGAGAAGAGTTGGGCCCTTTCTGTTGACCAGTGCCGGCTGCAGGATGCAGTTTTCAATGCATCTCATTAATTTGCTGAGCATCTTCTCAGATGTACTGGTTTCACCAGGATTCAGAAAGCTGTAGTGGATCAGATGGTCAGTAGGCCACCAAACAGTGACCATGACCTTTTTGGTACAAGTTTGGCTTTGGGAAGTGCTTTGAAGCTGCTTCTCAGTCCAGCTGAGCTGGTCATTGCCGGTTGTCATATAAAATCCACTTTTCATCCCACGTCACAACCTGATTAAGAAATGGTTCCTTGTTGCGTAGAATAAGAGATGACTCTTCGAAATGACAATTTTGATTTGCAGTCAGCTCATGAGGCACCCACTTACCAAGCTTTTTCAGCTTTCCAATTTGCTTCAAATGCCGTAAGACCATAGAACGGTCAATGTTGAGTCCTTTGGCAACTTGTGTAGTTTGTAAAAGGATCAGCTTCGAGGACTGCTCCCAGTTGGTCGTTGTCGCTTCTGACGGCTGGCCACTGCTCTCCTCGTCTTCAAGGCTCCTGTCTCCTTTGCAAAAACTTTTTGAGCCACCACTGCACTAGACATTCATAGTAGTTCCCGGGCCAAATATGTTGTTGATGTTGCGAGTTGCCTCCACTGCTTTATGACCCATTTTGAACTCAAATTTAAAAAACCACCTGAATTTGCTTTTTGTCTAACATCATTTCTAGAGTCTAAAATTAATATAAAATAAAAAGCAAGTAATGAGTCATTAGCAAAAATAACATAAAGCACGAAATGCACGTTAAAATGATGTATAATATAACCATATTTACTTCAGAATGTATTCCAGTATCACATGGCAAAGTTCAAGAGTGTAAAACCTCAATTACTTTTTCTCCAACCTAATACATACTAATTACAAAATACCTTGTGTCTTGCATTGTGCTTGGGTTTATATAAGGATACACATTTTTAAGTATGTTATCCGTGAAAGAAGTATAAGCAAGTAAGTGAAGACTAGGGATAAAGTTTTTCTTTTCAGATAAATCAAATTACCAGTTTTTAAATGTAGTTAGATCATTCTTACTCATAAGCATTTCTGACCAAATTTAGTCACAACTGGAAAAATCTGCTTAAGAAAACAACGCTTCTGCATTATGTCCCCTTATTATATGTCTTCCACTGAATTACTTTAAAGGTTAAAAACATAAAAGAAGTTTTGCATGCTTGTCTTTGTGAAAAATAAAATTGTTTTTAAGCTAATGATAGGTTCTCTTATTTCATGCCTTATTTTATTTTTTACTGTAGTTATCAGGTCATGTATTTTATCCATTATTTTAAAAATATTTTTACTTATAATAACTCATGTAACATTATTTTAAAAGTTGTTAGTTATCTCTCCATTTTCTTTCTGTTTCCTCCCTGTGTTGTCTCTGTAATCAGGAAAATTCAGTTCCTGAGTGTCAAGCATTTTTTGAAAGAAGTATTGTTTAGTTGAATACTTGGTTGTGTTGCCTGACATGCACACAGTGCCAGTTATACTGGACGTTGTGACCATAATTTCAAGTTCTTTCCAAGATACCTGGTGTGTTTTTATGGCAAAGAGATTGGATTCTCTAGTTCCAATTCAGGATGTGCCCTTGCTTTTTAGATTTTTATACATGAGTGTCTTTGTATCTTTTGCTTTCACTTCAGAGTGTTAGCAGATGAGTTATTGCATTTTCCTTAGAGTGTTGAACCAGGGAGCAGTATAGACTTGATGGCATTTCAGTGTGGACCAACACATCTGTTCTACTAGTCCACTAAACATTTGCCTTTTAACAAGCCTTACTTGACAGTCAGCAAGCTGGTGATACCGAGGTTTCTTATTTTGTATTCTACCTTCTTCTTCTTTTTCTAAATTTGGCTGAGCCAGTTCCTAGCTGTGGCATGCAGGCTCTAGTTCCCCAACCAGGGATCGAACCCAGCACCCCCATTCCCCGCCTGCCCCCCCCCACCCCCCACCCCCCGCCTCCTGCATCTTAACCCCCATCTTAACCACTGGACCATCAGGGAAGTCCCTGCATTCTCCCTTCTGTACCATAAAAATCAATGCCATTTTAGCACTTGTCCAAGATGAAAGAATTTTAAGCTAGTTACTTTATACCTAAAATAATGCTTATGGTTATTAAGTCACGTGGAAAATTCTGAAAGAGATGGGAATACCAGACCACCTAATCTGCCTCTTGAGAAATTTGTATGCAGGTCAGGAAGCAACAGTTAGAACTGGACATGGAACAACGGACTGGTTCCAAATAGGAAAAGGAGTTCGTCAAGGCTGTATATTGTCACCCTGTTTATTTAACTTGTATGCAAAGTACATCATGAGAAATGCTGGACTGGAAGAAACACAAGCTGGAATCAAGATTGCCGGGAGAAATATCAATCACCTCAGATATGCAGATGACACCACCCTTATGGCAGAAAGTGAAGAGGAACTCAAAAGCCTCTTGATGAAAGTGAAAGTGGAGAGTGAAAAAGTTGGCTTAAAGCTCAACATTCAGAAAACGAAAATCATGGCATCTGGTCCCATCACTTCATGGGAAATAGATGGAGAAACAATGGAAACAGTGTCAGACTTTATTTTTCTGGGCTCCAAAATCACTACAGATGGTGACTGCAGCCATGAAATTAAAAGACGCTTACTCCTTGGAAGGAAAGTTATGACCAACGTAGACAGCATATTCAAAAGCAGAGACATTACTTTGCCCACAAAGGTTCGTCTTGTCAAGGCTATGGTTTTTCCTGTGGTCATGTATGGATGTGAGAGTTGGACTGTGAAGAAGGCTGAGCACCAAAGAATTGATGCTTTTGAACTGTGGTGATGGAGAAGACTCTTGAGAGTCCCTTGGACTGCAAGGAGATCCAACCAGTCCATTCTGAAGGAGATCAGCCCTGGGATTTCTTTGGAAGGAATGATGCTAAAGCTGAAACTCCAGTACTTTGGCCACCTCATGCGGAGAGTTGACTCATTGGAAGAGACTCTGATGCTGGGAGGGATTGGGGGCAGGAGGAGAAGGGGATGACAGAGGATGAGATGGCTGGATGGCATCACTGACTCGATGAACGTGAGTCTCAGTGAACTCCGGGAGTTGGTGAGGGACAGGGAGGCCTGGCGTGCTGTGATTCATGGGGTCGCAAAGAGTCGGACACGACTGAGTGACTGATCTGATCTGATCTGATGTGTGAATGAGTGGGCAGTTTGCTCTAACCTTGCTTCTTTTTGTAAATGTCAGTGTTTTTAGCAAACATAATTGTGTAGTTAGTTGTTTTCTTCATCTTAATTTTAAGTCCTTAAAAATAAGATTTTTATGTTCTAAAAATAAACAAAGACCTCTTGTTTCCAATTTTGTAAGGCAGGATTATGGATGTCTTTGCAGTTTCTTTTACTGGAGTAAGAAAGATAGAAGAGAAATAGAAAGACATTATTAGTAGCAAACATATTTGGACCCTGTTTTATGCAAAGCACTGTAAAAAGATCTTCAATCAAAGCTGTACATGAACTTAGCATTTGGGAGAAAAACCATATTTACAGTACATGTATGTATTTTACATACGTGTGTAGGTGCATGGTTTAATAGCATAAAGCAGCATATTAAAATAAATAAGTAGGAGTACATAATTTGATAAAGAGGAAAAGCCTGCCTGCTAAGGTCGTTTTTTAAAATACCATTTCTATTATATTTTGCAAGTATCAATACAAAGGGACACATTTTATGAAATGAATTTGTTCTAGTCTTCAAAGACTTTGGGTCTTTAATCACTCATAGGTGTTTAATGCTCGGATTTCCTCCATATTTATTAGAACCATTTCTCCCTCAGCCTTTCCCCCAACCTCTGACTTGGTCTGACTGTCTTTGGCAAAGGCTACTGAATCTTGTCTTTGGCAATCATTGCTCTGCTCAACTTTCTCTGGATAGACGGAGGGATTTTTCATGAGAAGCAGAAAAGTGGAACGAAGAAGAAAAACATTGTGTGAACAGACCAATATTTCAAAAGCAATAGTTACTATCTTCCACTCCCCTACAGATAGGTTCATCTGCATGCACAACCTCCAAGGTCCTCTACCCCACACTCCCAGTACAGGTCAGCAGTCATTTCACACTGCATCAGTAGTCAATCTTTGCATGATTATAACCAGATATTTTTTCATGGATGATCCATATAGTATAAAATGGTAATAATTACTTCCTTAGAAAAATGTCTTTAATCTTTAGAATAAAATTTTGGCAGGGTTTAAAATTCTATGTTTGGTGTCGTTTTCACTCTGCGTATAGAAGGCATGGCTCATTGCTTTGTAGTTCTTAAGACGTCTAATGCCATACTAATTCTTGACAGTTTGTACGCGGTCCTCTCTCCCTTTCTCTCTCTCAGTTTTTATGAATTTTTTTGTCTTCAGTGTTTTAAAATTCCAGTTGTACACTACTATGCTTCCTCTTTACCTGTTTTCTGGATTCATGGTGAGCTCTTTCAGTTTGGAAATTCATGTTTCTCAGTTTTGAGAACTTTCCTTGGAATAATTATTTAGTAATTTCCTACTTTTCCCTTTCCATTTTCTCTGCTCTTTTAGAACATCCTATGTTAAACTTTGTGGACCAGATCTCTGCCATTTTTCCACTATTTACCATCTCTGTCTTTTCTGTTCCACTTCCTGGGAAAGTTCTTCAAATTTATTTTTCAACTCTTCTGTTGGTTTTTTTCATGTCTACTGTTATATTTACCTTTTCCAAGAGCTCTTTTTTGTTCTTTGATATTCCTTTTTATATGACTTCCTTCTTGCTTCATGGCTGCAATAGATCTCTTTCTTTAGCTTAGTAATTGTAATAATTTGGGGATTTTCATCTTGTCCCTGCCTTTTCTCTGTTTCATCCAGAGAAACTTGTCATTTTAGTGGCTTTTTCTGGTTATCATGGCAGAGTTGATATTTAAAAGCGAGCCACTAAAGAACATATTGGAAGTTCTGTATGTTGGGCTTTGATGGCTGGTGACTTCATTTCAGAGTCCTTCAGCTGAACTAGGTTTCTGGAGAATCTCCAAGTGTCAGTATCTTCAGGTTCTTCTGTCTTTCACTTCTCATTTTCTTTTGTCTTTTTTTTTTTTTTTTTGGCTATACTGTACAGCTTGTTGTTGTTATTCAGTTGCTCAGTGGTGTCTGACCCTTTGTGACCCCATAGACGACTGGAGCACGCCAGGCGTCCCTGTTGTTCACCATCTCCCAGAGCTTGCTCAAACTCCTGTCCGTTGAGTCTGTGATGCCATCCAGCCATCTCATCCTATGTCATCCCTTTCTCCTCCTGCCTTCAGTCTTTCCCAGCATCAGGGTCTTTTCCAATGAGTAGGCTCTTTGAGTCAGCTGGACAAAGTATTGGAGCCTCAGCTTCAGCATCAGTTCTTCCAATGAATATTCAGGGTTGATTTCCTTGAGGATTAACTGGTTTGATCTCCTTGCAGTCCAAGGGACTGTCAAGAGTCTTCTCCAACACCATAGTTTAAAAGCATCAATTCTTCAGCACTCAGCCTTGTTTATGGTTCAACTTGTTACATCCATTCATGACTATTGGAAAAACCATAGCTTTGGCTCGATGGACCTTTGTGGGCAAAGTAATGTCTGTGCATTTTAATACTGTGTCTAGGTTTGTCATAGCTTTTCTTCCAGGGAGCAAGCATCTTTTAATTTCATGGCTGCAGTCACCACCTGCAGTGATTTTGGAGCCCAAGAAAATAAAATCTGGCACTGTTTCCATTGTATCCCCATCTGTTTGCCATGAAGTGATGGGACTGGATGCCATGATCTTAGTTTTTTGAATGTTGAGTTTTAAGCTAACTTTTTCACTCTCTTCTTTCACCTTCATCAAGAGGCTCTTCAGTTCCTCTTCACTTTCTGCCATAAGGGTGGTGTCATCTGCATATCTGAGGTTATTGATATTTCTGCAGTCTTGAGTCCAGCTTGTGCTTCATCCAACCTGGCATTTCTCATGATGTACTCTGCATATAAGTTAAATAAGCAGGGTGACAATATACAGCCTTGATGTACTCCTTTCCCAATTTGGAACCAGTCTGTTGTTCCACAGCCTGTCCTAACTGCTGCTTCTTCATCTGCGTATAGGTTTCACAGGACACAGGTAATATGGTTTGATATTCCCATCTCTTTAAGAAGTTCCCCCAGTTTTTTGTGATCTGCACTGTCAAAGGCTTTAGCATAGTCAGTGAAGCAGAAGTAGATGTTTTTCTGGAATTCCCTTACTTTTTCTAGGATCCAGTGGATGTTGGCAGTTTGATCTCTGGTTCCTCTGCTTTTTCTAAATCCAGAGCTTGTACATCTGGACGTTCTCGC
The DNA here is from genome assembly GCF_019923935.1 of Bubalus bubalis. Taxonomy (NCBI): domain Eukaryota; kingdom Metazoa; phylum Chordata; class Mammalia; order Artiodactyla; family Bovidae; genus Bubalus; species Bubalus bubalis. Next base: position 13,299,529 of record NC_059178.1, read on the forward strand.
TTCACGTATGGTTGAAGCCTAGCTTGAAGGATTTTGAGCACAGCTTGTGGGATCTTAGTTCCCTAAAAAGGTAGTGAACCCAGGCCAACGGCAGTGCAAGTGCTGAGTCTCAAACAGTGGACTGCCGGGAAAATTTCCCACTTTTTACTTTTTCTTAAGTAATTTGTCAGTAATTTTCCTGAGTTTATAAACTACACTTGATAGCATTTTCTGAGCTGATTGGGGGATGAAGCCAAAGATTTCAGTGTTCAGCATCTAGGTTTTTACCTAATTACTTTCAATATAGTACTCCCATTGTCACTTGGGCCTTATATCCCTAAGTCCACAGTCTGCCTGCTTCATCCTTTGGAGAGTGAACACCGCCATTCTTTTGCCAGGATGGAGGTAGGCACTTATTGAACTAAATATGGAAGGAGAGGGAATGCAAAGTCTGACTTTTTCAATTTTTGAAATTAATTAATTTTTTGTTGCACTGGGTCTTCATTGCTGAATGGGGGCTACTCTGTAGTTGCGGTGCACAGGCTTCTCAATGCGATGGCTTCTCGTGGCAGAGCACAGGCTGTAGGTGCACGGGCTTCAGTAGTTCCCAGCATATGGGCTCAGTAGTTGTGGCTCATGGGAAGTCTGACTTTTTAATCCAGACTTTCAGTCACCTGTGTTGGGCCTCATCTGCATCCTCCTTTAAGCTTAATATCATTTGGTCTTCCTTCACTTCTAGCTTAGGTTTCAGCTTTTTCTTTCTAGTCCCTCTTCCACTCTCTATGTATACTAGTCCCTGAGTTTTCTCATCTGTTGCCATGGCTTTAGTTTTTGATTGTATGTTTATTGTTCTCAGATGCATATCTCTAACCTGCATCTCTTTCCTGAAGCAGACTCATCTTGCAAATGTGTACTTGAAACTTTCACTTGGATAATGAATAGGGATCACAAACTTAGCAGATCTAAAAAGGAATGCCCAAAGGTCCCCCTGGAACTACCCCCCACCCCAGCGGACCGTCTCCCATCTCAGACAGTGATACACCTACCTTTCCATTTGCTTCTGCTAAAAACTTGGATCATATCCTTGACTCTTCTCTTTCACCTCAAGTCCAGTCTGGCAACAAATCCTGTTGGCTTTGGCTTCAGCTTGGTGTGTATACCAAGGAGAGATATTGGAGGATTACTCTTAGGAGAAACTGAAGAGTGCTAAGACAACTGTGTTTCTAGGCAAATGGCAGAGAATGCTTGTTTGTTTGTTTGTTTTTAGTGCAGTAAAAATATGGAAAGGAGATATTTGCCTAACCATAAAAATACCAGATATTTCTGTAAAGAATCAGAAGCCAGATAAACTTTGACATTTTAAGCTTAGCAGAAGTACTTTTCAGGGAACTTCTACTTCGTATTTTATTCAGTGAACTAATATTGAATACCTGCTATGCACCAGGCATTGTTCTAGGTACTGGGAATATGTGTGCTCAGTCATGTCCAACTCTCTGTGACCCCATCGGCTGTAGCCTGCCAAGATCCTCTCTTCATGGAATTTTCCAGGCAAGAATACTGGAGTGGGTTGCCATTTGCTCCTCCAAGGGATCTTAAACAAAACAGGTGAAAATCCTGGCCATGGTGGAGTTTACCTACTAGTGCCGGATCAGAAAACTTTTTCTGTAAAGGACTAAGTAAATATTTTAGGCTTGGCACATCGGATTGTATCTGTCATTGTGCCATGAAAACAGCCATAGACAGTATGAATGGATGTGACTGTGAGCCAATAAAATTCTCTTTACAAAAGTAGGTAGTCGAGGAACTCCCTAGCAGTCCAGTGGTTAGGCCTCTGGACTCTCAACTGCCAAGGGCCCAGATTCAATACCTGGTCAGAGAACCAAAATCCCACAAGCTGCACGGACAAAAAACCAAAAAACAAACAAAAAGAAACAGATGGTGGGCTGGATTTGATTTGTGAGCTCTAGTTGGCCAGCCTCTGTTCTAGTGGATGGAAACAGTAACAACATATAAGTAAAGCATATAGTATTTTATAAATTGAGGAATAGTGTAGGAAAACAGGGAGCAGTCGAAGGAAACTAGGGCGTGCCAGGTGTGGGTTATGATAGACCTCAAAGAAGAGATGACATTTGAGCAAAGACTTGAAGATAAGGGAGCAAGCCATTCCAGACTCCAGCACGTGTGAAAAAGGAAACCCTTTGTTTTCAAAGGGAGAATTGTGGAGACTCCACAGGAGACTGTGGAGAATAGCTCACAGAAGAAATGCAGGGAGTGTTGGGAACCTCGGAGACTTGAACTGAGGAGTCAGCACTTCCAGAGCACAGTCTCGGCCTCCCTCCCCTTCTCCTTTTCTCCTGTGACTTTCTGTGTCTGTATGTCTGTGTTGGTGTGTCGTGTCTGTGGTGTCTCTTCTCTTTCACTCTATCAGCTTAGGTTCATTTTCTCCTCTTGCATGTGGATTTTCTCCATGAAGTGAAACCATGATCTTAGGCACCTTACACCTTTACAGTCTTCTAACCAGAGAGGAGCAGCAGTCTTTCTCACCATTCCTAGTTGGGAAAATCTTAGGGAAAGTTTTCAACTGGCTTATCTTAAAGCATGTATCCATTGACCTTTCTTTGTGACCCAGGGGATGGGGTATTACAATTGACTCAGCATGTACCATGGACTCAACTTTTTTCGGGAGAGGCAGTTCTTTTCCTAAAAGAAGTAAGTGGAAGTGAATCGTGCTGGTCAGGAAAAAAAGCCCACCCTAGGTAAGATGATAAAATAGAGTGGTTATGAGTATAGACTCTAAATCAGGTTACTGAGGTATAAATTCTGTCTCTTCCACATATAAGCAGTATAATCCTTGGCAAGCTAGTTTGCCCCTCTAATGCCCTAGTTTCCTCTTGTATATTGTGATGATAACATTGATACCCTCTTCATTAAGCATGTTGTATATTAATTTAGTTAAAAATGTGAAAGATTAAAAAGGTACGTGACATAGAGTACATCTTAAGCAAGTGACAACTTACTGTCATTATTTATCCTCAGCACATAAAAGGATAACCAGTGGGATCTGCCCTAGGAATGTAAGGTTGCATTAACATAACACGATCATTCATTACAGTCTGCTGTATTAGTAGACTTAAACTGTACGGTCATCTTAATAGGTATACGAAAAGCATTTAGTGAAATTCAACACCTATGCGTGATGATAAGAAAATTCGGTTAGCAAGGAATAGAGAGGAATTTCCTCACAGCTAAAGTCATAATTAATGGTAAAAGACTAAACGCATCTTCCCATGGATCAGGAAAATGGCAAGGATATTTGCTTTCATATTTATTGATTATTGTGGTAGAGATCCTAGCCAGTGCAATGACTTGAGAAAAAGAAATGTTAATAATCTAGGTTAGATAAGAAGATCTAAAGCTGTATTTATTCCCATAAAACATGGTCAGATGTTTAAAAATCCTAATGAATCTATAAAAAATCTACTAGAATTAATAAATGAATTTAGCATAAGATAAAAAGTCAGTATAAAATAATAAGTTTACTTTAATATTTTTTGTAATAAACAACCAGAAATTGAGATTTTAGAACAATGCTATTTACAATAGCATAAAAATATGAAATAACTTAAGAATGAACATAGCAAAATCTAGGCAAGATCTATACAATGAAAACTGAAACACTGCTGAAAGAAAGAAGACCAAAATAAACAGTGATCTCATGCTTATGAATCAGAGACTTAGTATTAAGATCCTGAAACTGAACTATACGCTCTAATAATCCTTATCAAAACCCCACCATACTTTTTTGGTAGAAGTTGACAAAGTTGATTCTAAAATATGTATGAATGTACAAAGGACCAAGAATACCCAAAGCAGTTTTGACAAAACTTAAGTTGGAGGATCAAACTCCCTGATTGCAGGATTTACTCTAAATTATAGCTAGAGTAACCAAGACAGTATGTGGTAGACCAGTGGAATAGAATCCAGAAATACATCTGTGCATATATAGTCAGTGAAATTTTGACAAGACTGCCAGGGTAATTCACGGGGTGAAAGGGATAGTCCTGTCAACAAATGGTTCTAGAACAATTAAATATTTATATCCCCCAAGCCCCAATAACAACAAAATGAAACTTGACTCTTACTGCATCCGTACATACATATTAAAGTTCAAACGGAGCACAGACCTAATTATAAGAGTTAAAATTATATAACTTCTAGAAGAAATCATAGGAGAAAATCTTTCGAATCTTGGGTTAGGCAAAGATTTATAATACAAAAAGTACATGTAATTTTTTTTAATTTCATGAATTGGACTTCATCAAATTCTAAAACTTGACTCCACTTCCCCTACCTCTCTCCAGAATGGGAGAAGTTGTTTACAAAAATAAATAACACCCAATAATGAGATTCAAAATAAGGAAATATAGATTCTTTTCTCAGTATATTTAAGGTCACTGTTTAATCTTCATCAATGTTAAATTCTTTTTTTAGTTTTGTATCACACACCCTACTCTGTGTTGTACTTAGGGTATATTTGCATGTTTATAACTTATAGGTCATGAGAGACAGCTGCCTCTGAATAGACTGTAATTTTATCTCAATGACAGTACCCAAATGTTTAAAAAATGATACTACAACAAGTTTGATGTTCAACTGATAGCGGGTTGGTCAAGAGGATGAGATGGTTAGATGGCATCACTGACTCTACAGACGTGAAACTGAGCAAACTCCGGGAGAAGGGGAGGGCAGGGAAGCCTGGCATGCTGCAGTCCATGGGGTCTCAAAGAGTCAGACATGACTTAGGGACTGAACAGTAACAACAAAGTTGGTCAAAGAGGACAATTTCCAGTTTTTTTTTTTTTTTTTAATTGGTAGAAAATTGCTTTACAGTTTTGTGTTGGTTTCTGCCATATGACAGCGTGAATCAGTCATAATATCCCTTTCTTCCTAAGTGAATCAGTCATAATATCCCTTTCTTCCTAAGTGAATCAGTCATAATATCATAATATCCCTTTCTTCCTAAGTCTCCCTTCCCAAACTTCCAGTTTTAAGTTCTGGAGATCTGATGTACAGCATGGTAATCACATGACTGAGTGACTGAACTGAACCAAACTGATATACTTGAAAGTAGTTCAGAAAGTAGATCTTGAATGTTCCTGCCACAAGAAAGAAATGGTAGTTATGGGATGGGATGGAGATGTGAGCTAAAGCTGTGGTAATTATCATTTTGCAGTGTGTCTGTATCAAACCAACATGCTGCACACCTTCCATAATGTCATATATCATTTATTATCTCAGTAAGGCTGGGAGAGAATATTTTAAAACTGACAAAAAAGAAAAATCTGATAAAGGACTTGTGTCTTTTTTTTTTTTTTTAATTTTATTTTATTTTTAAACTTAACATAACTGTATTAGATTTGCCAAACTTGTGTCTGGAATATATGAAAAACTCTCACAACTCAAGAAGAACAAAAACACTTTTTAAAAAAATGGACCAAAGATATGAATAGACTCTTCAGCAGAGAAAACGTTGAGCCCAAGAAAATTCATTAGGGGAAGGCAAATTGAAACTACAGTGAGATCTACTTCACATCCACTAAAATAGCTAAATGTAAAGTCTGAAATATCAAGGCTTCCCTGCCCTCCACTTCCCTGCTACCAAAAATGTAGAACAAAAGTTTGATGGTTTCTTTTAGAGTTAAAACAATTGGCATACAATGCCACAGACCCACTTCTAAGTATTTATTCAAGAGAAATGAAAACATATGTTCACATAAAAACTTGTACAAGAGCATTTATAGCTGCTTTATTCATAATAGCTCAAAACTGAAAACAACCCAAATATCCCCAAATTGAGATTCATGCATACAGTGGAGACTACTCAGCAGCATAAAGGAGTGGACTGCTGGCACAGAGCAGTGCGGGTCAGTGTGAAGAGTGTTATGCAAGGGAACGGAAGCCAGACAGAAAAGAGTGCTCTGCACGTGAAATCCAGACGGGACAGAACCATTGTGATGGATAACAGACTCCTGGTTACCTGGGGTAGGGTCTGGCGAGGTGCATATTGGACGAGGGACTTGACTTCAGAGGGGCACAAGGGAACTTCCTGGGGTGAGGGAATTGTCTCTATCATGATTATGGTGATGAGTCACATGGATGTTTGTATTTTTCAAAACTCTTTGAATTGTCTGCTTAAAATTGGTCCGTTCCTCAATAAAGCTGATTAAAACTATCCAGCAGCCTGAGACTACGTTTAGTCGTGAACTGAGTCGTGAAGTGAGTGTAGATCAGAGGCAGGATGAGCATAGCCTCTCACAGAGGGTGTGGAGTTGTGCCTCCAAGGAGAGGCAGCATTGAGATGGGCCGAGAGGAGGAGGGGCTCGCTGCCCGGAGGAGGAGTCCATGTCTGCAGCTGAGACAGCGGGAAGCTAGGCGTGGGGAGACTGTTTCTAGCTATAACTCTGCTTTAATAAATAACTTTAATAAACTTTGTATTTCTTTGCATTTTGAAAAGCTCTGGAGGGTTTATGAAGGACTTTTGTATTCACTACTCTGTGTCACTTTGACCTTGGCTGAACCACCAGCTCTGTTTCCTCACCTGTGGAGTTGAGGTCTGCCTCATGTCTCTGGTGGCACCCCTTGTGAGTGTGTCAGAGGCAGGACTGGGCCGTGGAGAGGCTGTGACCACACGTTGTGAGCAGCGGCAAGGTACTTGTGGGCATGTCTGTGGTGGTCAAGGAGGGGCCCCCACCGCCCCTCCTAGTCACTGACCTCTGTCTGCCTTGCCTCCTCCGCAGGCTTATACACTCACTCTCCTCGCCCCAGCACTACCTGTTTCCCCACGTCCTGCTTCTCTCCCAGCCACCGGGGACCAGCTTCTGCCTCCTCCTCCCCACTGAAAAATGTTTCTTTTACCATCACCGTTGAGTCCTTGCCTTGTGTCAAATCCGGTGACTTTATTTTTTTCAGTCCTTCTTTACTTTTTAACAGTGGCGAGTGCTCCCCCCTTAAGATGGTTCTCCTAACTTCCAGAAGAATGTCTTCTCTTCCCCTCCTTCTACTCCGAGCTTTCGTCAGATACTCTTTACTGGCTTTACCCAGAATTCTGTCCTTGTTTTATACTAGTAATGTGTTATCCTTGGGTGATCACCTGTACTTTTGTGATTTCAACTGATGCTGCTGAGTCGCTTCAGTCGTGTCCGACTCTGTGCGACCCCATAGACGGCAGCCCACTAGGCTCCTCTGTCCCTGGGATTCTCCAAGCAAGAACACTGGAGTGGGTTGCCATTTCCTTCTCCAGTGTATGAAAGTGAAAGTGAAGTCCCTCAGTTGTGCCCGACTCTTAGCGACCCCATGGACTGCAACTCACCAGGCTCCTCCATCCATGGGATTTTCCAGGCAAGAGTACTGGAGTGGGTCAACTGATGCTAACAGCCCTTAAATTTCTTAACATCTCTCCTGAGCACCTGGTGTTTTTGGAATCTGGACATTGCTAACCATGGGCATCTGGGTATTCTGGAGCACCTCTGAGTTTCATGGCAGAACTGTTAAGAACACCACTATGAGAGCCCATCTGCCTGAATTTGACTCCTGACTCCACCACTTAGTAGCTATGAGTCTTAACCACTCCCGCCTCAATTTCATCATCCCTTCAAAATAAAAAAAAGCTGGAGAATAACAGCACACACGTCAGATGGCACCTGGTGATGAACAATGTCTGATGCACAGGGAGCTCTGTCAGTGTGTGTGCTGCTGCGCTTGTCTTTGAGACACAGCTCTTTGTTTCCCAGGTCTTCTCCCTGCTCTTTGGCTCTTCTTCGTATATCCCTGGCATGTTCAGTCACATTCTCAGCCCGCCACTAGATTTCCCAGACCTGAGAGTCATCCAGGATTCCTATTTTTCCCCAAATAGCTCATACCTGCTTCAATTCAAGCCCTCCTCACCTCTCACTTTTAGCAGCGTAAAAGTTATGCCAAATTATCTATTTCCACTCCTGTTCTCTTGCCCACCCTGTCCAACCTTCCCATCCTGTCTAGGGGCCGAGAATCTTTCTCAAACAAGTGTAATTGTTATGTACCTGTACCTCCTTGCACAGGTGTTGGGTATTTGGGTTCTGTGACAGGGCCTCTGCAGCCACCTCGAGATGAGAGAGCATCAGGGAGAGACGGAGGACAGAGAAGAACGAGGGGGCTCGGTCACCCTTCCTGCCCACCTCCCACCTGGACACCAAACACAGCAGCTTTGTATTTTTCTCTTACTTACCTTTGTAGTCCTGCTGTCGGAAAACACTTCTGGCTTTCAGGATGAAGTCCAAGGTCTCACTAAGACATGAGAGGCGCTTTATGAACTATTCCTGTTCCTGCCCTGACCATACCATGGTGTGCCAGATACTTCACACTTTACGAGCATGTGTGCTTTACTGTTGACTGTACCCGTAATGCTCGGATTTCCCTGCTTCCTCTCATACTCTGCTCTCTGCCCATGTTACCTTTCCCGTTGCCTGATTTGCTTGGCTAACTTCAGATTGGTCCTTAAGATTCAGCTCAGGCATCATCTCTAGAAATGATTTCCTGTCCCCAATTCAGGTGTGGTCAGACATCCTCATCTTTGTCCCCATTTCTGCCCACGCATCTCTCCATCACCATTGACAGGAGCACTTGTATACAAGTATATCCTCCTTGACCTGACCGTGCCCTCCAAGAGGGCAAGGTAGAGGTCTTGTGGCTTTTGCTAGTAGCTGTATCCCAAGCAGACAACTTGCTCTTCCGTGACACGTAGTCAGTTCTTGGTAAACGATTGAGTTACTGTCTGTCTCAGTAACCTGATGGTGCACACCACTTGGCATTTTTTTAAACAGATCCTGCCAATCTTGCTGGATTCATCTCTTGGCCTGTCTAACGCTCCCCACTCTGTGGACTTGCACTAGCTTTGCCTCGTAAGCTCTGGGTACTTCCCTGACGGCTCTGTGCCTTTCTGTATGCTTCTCCGCCTTTCAGAATGGCTCTCCCTTCCCCTTTACGTTTCCCCATAGGCAAACCCCTGAACCTTCAAGGCCACCATCAAGATAGATTTCCTCTGGGAGACGTACCTAGCCTTCAGCTTTACTCCCACAGCACTCTCTCAGACCCATGGCGTTCTCTGATTCCAATATTGTAGACATTTTTCCCCTTATTCCATTAGACTTGAGTTCCTTGGGGGCAAGGAACCATGTCTCTTTACTCATTTTCTAAGACTGATTAGCTTCCATTAGTTTCTCACTCCATATAGAAAGGTCCAGGACTTTTGATGTGCCATAAGCGGCCCTCCACAGTCTGTCTTTAAACTGTCTTATCTCCTGCCACCAACTGGGCACCTAAATGACAGCCCTTTGCAGCAGCCAGTGGTTTTCTGAGCACATTCCAGGTTGGACTCATCATGCGTGTTTATATGTTTCTTTCTTTTATGAAATGCTGACTGTTGGCAGGGGCTCTGTTTTCTTCAGGATAGTGTGTTCTTTTTTATTTGTTTTTAAAATGTCTAATATTTCAGGCATACACCAAAAAAACAGAGTAACGGAGTCCCCTAGATATGTTGTTGTTGTTTAGTCACTAAGCTTTGCCCAACTCTTTGTGACCTCATGGACTGTTGTGCACCAGGCTTCCCTGTCCTTCTTCACTATCTCCCCGAGTTTGCTCAAACTCATGTCTAGTGAGTCAGTGATGTTATCCAACTATCTTATCCTTCGTGGCCCTCTTCTCCTGCCCTCAATCTTTCCCAGCATCAGGGTCTTTTCCAATAAATTGATTCTTTGCATCAGGTGGCCAAAGTATTGTATGTATTGTATGTATATATCTAGTATAACCAAAATATATATATATGTGTGTATATATATAGTATGTATATATCTAGTATAACTGAAAGAATATTTGAGAGAGAGTGTGCTGAACCTCTCATTTCTTCCTCCCTGATCTCATTTCCATCCTTTCTCAGAGAATGATGACTATCTTAAATGTCATGTTTATCACTTCCATGTGTGTTTTATTCAAAAGTTTTATCTGTAGAAGATATATAATGTTGATTTGTATGCTAAAGACACTGAATAAATAGTAATTCCTTGTTCACATTCTCTACCAGGGTCCTTGCTCATTGAACAACATTGTTTTTTTGAGATTTATCCCGTTTAGATACCCTTTAATAATATACTGTCATATAATTATATATGAATAAATACAATATATATTATATATTATTATATAAAATACATATGATAATATTATATATTATATTGTATAATATATAATATATAATGGCACATAGTGTGCCATTATATGACTATCCCACAGTTTATTTACCCATTGCATTCTTGACCAGAATTTTTATTGCTTTTAGTTTTTCACCATTAAACGAATTTATAATGAACATGCTTGTACAACAAGGAAAATCCAGCCTTTTTCTAATTTAAATTCACTATCATGACAGCTATATTCTGAGTATCAGTGCACTTGGAAGTCAGTTTCACTTATTTCCAGAATCAGAATTACCCCTTCCATACAAATATCATGTGTGTTGCTTACTCTCACTAGCATTTAACTGGGGCTGATATTTTGAATGCAAAAGCTTTGAGCAAAAGTTACTTTTCTCAGCAATTTGCAAATCATGTCTCATATAAATTTAGGTCATTGTGCCCTAAAAGGAGAAGGCAATGGCACCCTACTCCAGTACTCTTGCCTGGAAAATCCCATGGACGGAGGAGCCTGGTGGGCTGCAGTCCATGGGGTTGCTAAGAGTCGGACACGACTGAGCAACTTCACTTTCACTTTTCACTTTCATGCATTGGAGAAGGAAATGGCAACCCACTCCAGTGTTCTTGCCTGGAGAATCCCAGGGACAGGGGAGCCTGGTGGGCTGTCATCTCTGGGGTCGCACAGAGTCGGACATGACTGAAGCGACTTAGTAGCAGCAGTGCCCTAAAAATGCTAAATGGAAGACAAAATTAGAATTTTTTAAAAAAATTTAGGAAAACTTTGAGAGCTTTAGCTAACAGAACTGAGAAAAAAGCCTATTAGATGGCAGAAGACTAATAGCCTGAGTAAATTTGAATTCTGTTTCTCATTCGCGATAGAAAACTGGAAGTGACCTCAGATCATCTGTTCCTACACCGACTTTCTTAAAAACAGCTAGGAGCAGTAGCTACAGGTTCTTGAGGTGGACCATATCAACACTGCAGGCCTGAAGCAGTCAAATTTTCTGTTGTGTCCAACTGAAAGAGCTTATGTTTGAATTGCAGTTCCCTTCCTTGTTTTGTCTTCTGCTAACAAGGAAAGCAGAATGTTAGTATTCTCTTTTAAAATAAACAAACTAGCCTTTCTTCTCTGAAGAAAACATTATCAAACCCTCTTTGCTTTGATTCCTAGGACTCGTTTCGTAAATGTCTTCAATTGATGATAAAAGCTACCACAGATTACCTCTTTTGTCCTTCTCTAAAGGGTACATTCTTAGAACACTGACTGAGAAAATCCCAGGTTTGTTGAACCCATGAAATAGTTCTGGTATTATGTAAACATAAAACGCGCTGTTTTGCATTTGCTTTCCATTTGCCCCCTTTCCTCTTACTAATACCAAAAAGCTCACTTCTTCCAGGTATGTTTACTGCTTTAGCTTTCTGTTTAGGCACCCCGTTGATGCCCGTTTGAGTCTTGCCATGCCATATACTAGAATCAACCACCAAAGACCATTCCATCTCAAAAAACTTCTAAAACTCCATTTATTTCAGAAAATTCGCTAAGTAGTATGACTTCACTTTCACTTTTCACTTTCATGCATTGGAGAAGGAAATGGCAGCCCACTCCAGTGTTCTTGCCTGGAGAATCCCAGGGACTGGGGAGCCTGGTGGGCTGCCGTCTATGGGGTCGCACAGAGTCAGACACGACTGAAGCAACTTAGCACTAGCAGCAGCAGTATATTTAGTTATGTAATATAATGGCCTTGAAGGCCTTAGAATGTGGCCTTGAAGCCGTGTGCAGAGCTGGCGTTCCTGGATGTATGTCTGCTTCTGCAGCCAAAAGTGTCCTGAGCAGAAGCCTGCTTTTGTAGATAGTTCTGTGATTTCAGAGGGGTGCCAAGGTGGCACTAGTGGTAAAGAGCCTGCCTGCCAATGCAGGAGACATAAGAGACATGGGTTTGACCCCTGGGTCAGGAAAATCCCCTGGAGGAGGAAATGCCAACCCATTCCAGTATTCTTGTGTAGAGAATCCTGTGGTTAGAGGAAGCTGGCAAGCTATAGTCCATAGGGTTGCAAAGAGTCAGACACAACTGAAGTGAGTTAACATAACAACATACTAACTAATTAGATGAATCTTACTAATTTCCCCCTTTTATGCATTTCCTTGTGAATGTGCTTTATACACTATTTCAACATATTTTTATCTCTTCATTTTCATTGCCTGAAAAATAATTGTATTTTTAAGAATATATACACCTTGCAGTTCAGTAATATGTTCAATTATTCTTTTACTCAGCAGTTTTACTTTATCCTATAGTCAGTCTCATCTCAGGTATGCCAAAAATTATGTACAGGAGTGTTCACTGCAGTGCTGTTTATGATAGAAAAAATTGTGAACATTGCAATGATACTTTTCTAATGGATTAGTCAAAATGTGGTTTATACATATGCTTGGATATCAGTTAACTAACAGTCAATATATGTTTTATTGAATGAATCAAAGATTGTATTATTAAGTGGAAAAAGTACAAGGTACAGAGCAATACCTATTTTGTGAATTAAAAAGCATGGATGTATATGTACAGTATTCGTTCCTATACATGCTTTGATGAATATAACATTTCTGGAATCATAGACAATAAACTGCTAACATTTGTTACCAGTGGGTCATGGGAGTGAATGTGAGGAAAAAGCATGATGTTTACTTTTAACCTGGAAAAAGAAAAAACAAGGCAAAGCTAAAACTCAAATAAAGAAGACCCATAAAAATAAAATGACAGAAACAATGCACAGACCCTTAAGATTGAGTCTTTTTCCTACTTCTTTACACACTTCCACCTCACTCTTCTCGCTGTCCCCTGTTTTGCCTCTGTGCTTTGCCTTCTGTTTGGAAATGCCTTCTCTCTCTTCTTGCATGGATGTTTTTTCCTCTTCAAGACTTTATGTAAAGTCTAACCCCTTCATGAAACCTTACTGGACTATTCCATTTCACAGAAATCTCTCTTCATCAACATGTGCTTGATCAGTGTTACATGATTTCACACTTATTCACCCAGTAATTGTTTCACAGATTTTCTGGAAGTATTTGAATATGAATCTAGAGAATATTCTTGGCTTTGTTACATTTGCTTTGTGCACATCCAGCATTACCCATAAGTGTTAAGAAACTTTTTCATTTTTTAACATTTTAATGTTAGTTAATAATCTGGAAAGAATACTTAGTAGTCTTGTTTTCAGTAATTATCCCATTTAAACCATCTGAAATAGTTAGGTATTTTCCTAAATTGATATTCAGATCAATATTCTATTTAGAAAGATACCACTAAGAAATACTAGAGTAATGTTTCAGGCCTTAGAAAAGATATACAAGCCTTACTTATATGGAAAAGTACATGGAATCAGAAGTGTCTTTATTTTTAACCCATTGTCTAGCCCAAAGAGGAATTCTTTTTTCATTAGATATAGTAGATGTAATATTAGGATCATATACTTATATATATTTGAAACTCTGTTATTTGGCATATACACATTTATGACTGTTACAGCTTCTTGGTAAATTCATCACTATAAAATTTCTCTCTTTATCTCTAGTAATAATCTTATCCTTAAACCTACTTTGTCTAATATTAATATAGCCATTCCACCTTTCTTATGATTATTGTTTGTATTAAACAATATCTCTTTTGAATCATTTTACTGTTCACTTATCTGTATCTTCAAGTTTACAAGTGTGGCTCTTATAAATAGCATGTTTTTGCGTTTAGTTTTTTTACCTAGTCTGACAATCTCTTGTCATTTAACCAAAAGGTTTAATCCATTTATATTTAATGTAAGTTTGTTTTATACTTTGAAAATAGCTCACTTAGTTCTGTTAGGATCCATCTTAGAATAATCTTTACTCTTGGTTAGAATACTACTCCTAAAACTTTATCTTTCCAAGAATTCAACTGAGTGTTATCTCCACTCTGACAGGTTGGAACTTCAGCATACCTCCAGTCTTTTGTGATTTCCAAAATCTGTTTGGTTTGTGCCTCCTGTATGGTGGTTCACTGTCATGTGAGGTCTGTCTTTGCACAGCACAGCATAGTATTTAGCCAAACACTCAAGAATTGAAGCAGGTTTTGGACCTCCCTCTTGCAGTTCCCTCCAGTCTAACAATCTACTCTGCAAATTCCAGCTGCCACAGAAGCCCCAGATTCAAATCTGTCTTCTCAGTGCAATACTCTTGTGCACTGCTTGGGCCCCAGCTTTCTGAGCCACATTCTAAAATGTTCCTCTGAATAGAAACTCACTTTCTAGGTAATGAATCACATGGGCCCCCCCAAAAGGCTCCCCTAGTGGCTCAGATGGTAAAGAACTACCTGCAGTGCAGAGACCTGGGTTCAGTCCATGTGTCAGTAAGATCCCCTGGAGAACGGAATGGCTACCCTCTGCAGTATTCTTGCCTAGAGAATTCCATAGGCAGAGGAGCCAGGTGGGCTACAGTCCATGGGGTCCTAAAGAGTCAGACACAACTGAGCGACTAACACAACACGTTGGATCTCTCTTATTTTAGGGATCATAATCCTGTATTCAGTTGTTGCTGGGCATCTGAAAGCAGTTATTTCGTATTTTTCGTTCAGTTTTTAGTTGTTTACACAGGCAAGTTATTCAGTACCAGTTAATCCATCATGGCCAGAAGCAAAATCTTATAATACAGTATTGAAAGTCAGTCTTTTTGAGAAATAAGAATATAAAGCCATAATATAGAATCGTGGACTCTATATTATGCTAGAGAAATAATCTAATACACTTATTTGAAAGATGAGAAAATTGAGATACAGCAAGCTCAAGTGATTTGTAATAGAGTATACACTCTGAGTTACTCCTAAAGTCAGTTCATGTCCCAGGTTTTCTAAATTTCTGTCCACTGTTCTTTCCATGATAGTAATCTTCTGAAAGTTTCTCTTGTGCTTGAAATACGGTCTTAAACTGGAAAACTTTTATTTTTTAGAGCCCTTAGAATTTAAACATTCTTTTCACTTTATCATTTATTATATCAATAGTATTGTTAATCTTGCTGTTCACACAGGCATAAAAAATAATCAATTACAAGTATATTTTGAAATAATTGACATTCTGTGTAATTATATAATTCCATATAAAACCTATGAAAGGAGACACTTAGTTCTTTTAATATAATTGGGCTTTTGTTTGTTTTTTCAGCTTGTTTTCCTTGCTGTCGAAAAAACACAACAAAGTTCTGGAACAAGCCACACAGTCCTTGAGAGGTTCGCTGAGTTCCAATGATGTTCCTCTACCAGATTATGTAAGTAGTTACCTTGTCAATAAAAAATTTTTCCTTTCATTGCTAAATTAAAAAATAACAATTTCCCCTCTTCCCAAGTTCTGACTGTTCTTGGCCACTAAGAAACCTGTAATAGAAAATAAAGAAGAAACATTTCAAATCAAGGGAAAAAGTTTTTTCAAAGATGATTAACACGTGGTTGAAGAAAGTCAAACCTAAATCAATGATTGTTAATAATTAGGAATCTTCTTACCTTAGTCAGGAAGGCCACCCAAACTAATTACAGAGAAACGAAAGGAGGAATTTTGTAAGAAGTATGCAGTGGTTTCTCACTAAACTCAAGGGGAAGATACACACCTGGATTTCAGAGAACAAGAACCTAAAATTGAAAAGCCATTGGATTCTTCAAAATAGCCTGTCTTTCTGGACATTTAGTTTTGTTATCTGCTTCTTTTTGCTTCAGATTTATTCTGCTGCTGCATCCCGTAGGCCCCTTTTCTATAGTTGCTGTCTGAAATAGCAACCTTCACCCCTCCTCCCACCCTACTTCCCTCCCAACCTTTAATGTGTTTTAGTGAGAGTCATGCCTTTTGCTGACTGTTCAGAGTCCTCTAATTCTCAGGTCCTGGGAGAGAGAGAATCTAACTGGCTCTGTGGGGGGTCTCGTCCAGGGTGTCTGCCCTGGTCTCGTCAGTCCTGGTCAGCAGAGAACAGCAGTAACATGTGGCATTTGTTCCCCCTGCTTTTAAAGATGAAGAGGTTATTACCACCTGACCGCAGAGCATGATGATAGAATAGAATAGACGCAGCCCAGAGAAGAGCGCTGTGGAGTGAGAAGGCGAACCCGTCGTGTGGGTTCCTTTAGGACAGCAGCATTGTCCGTGACACTTCTTATATTGTGGAGCATGCTTAGATGAGGATATGAAAAACTTTCATGTCACGAGTCACAGAGATAGTTTATCCAGTTCTAATAAGAACTTCCCTATTTGTTTATCTGGGGACAACTTAAAGTCGATATTCAGAAACTTGAGCAGAAAATTTTTGTATTCTGAGTTAGAAGTGGTGATGTGTACCAGACAGCCAGAGAGTTGTTTTGCTTGTTTCCTGCTGTGGTTTGTTTCATTTCTAAATGGTTGTGCTGATACGAGACTGTGGGAACAGCACCCAGTCCGGATATCAGACACTGATAAACAGAGATAGCTATGTGCAGCCACAACCTGACTGGCGCTGTTTTTCTTCTCTTATATTTATTTATTTAGTGTGTGTGTGAGAAAGATGTTATGATCTGTCATCCCATTAAGGTATTAAGTTTGAAATTCCAAAGTACTTCTCTCTTACAAAAAAAAACCAGTATCTTTTAAAATTTTCCTGCTAGCTGAATATTCTCATCTTTTTGAAAAAAATGAGCATTATGGCTAATTTAATTCTTCTCTTGTCATAACTTGTTATAAGAAAAGTAATTCTTTATACTTACTCCTTGGAATCCACATTTGGGGCCAGATTGGCAATAGGGTTATGTTTATTAAGAATATGAATTTTGTTCATCTGTGAATGTTTTGACATTTTTATACATGTATAATTTGATTTATATAGTATTCCTGTTGTTTCATTCCACACAAAATGTGTTGAATGTGTATGCTGAGGTTGCCCTAATAGTATTCTCCTTTAATCAGAGGCCTGAAAATTGATATTTTCTTTGAGAAAATGGGTCACATTTAATAGCATTTGCCAGTTATGGAGGTGATTATGCAGCGAACGCACAAGCTGAACTCGTAATGGATATATGAAGTCGGCTATTGAACTGTACAGTTTTTTTTTTTTGTTTTTTTTTTTGAAAAACAGAATAGTTACATCGTTTATTTCTTAAAAGTTCAAAACTCTTTCCTGGAGGCTCAAAAGAGACAGGGTCTCGCTATATTGCCCAGGCTGGAGTACAGTGGCTATTCACAGGCGCGATCCCACTACTGATCAGCACGGGAGTTTTGACCTGCTCCGTTTCCGACCTGGGCCGGTTCACCCCTCCTTAGGCAACCTGGTGGCCCCCCGCTCCCGGGAGGTCACCATATTGATGCCGAACTTAGTGCGGACACCCGATCGGCATAGCGCACTGCAGCCCAGAACTCCTGAGCTCAAGCGATCCTCCAGCCTCAGCCTCCCGAGTAGCTGGGATTACAGGCGCGCGCCACCGCGCCCGGCTGAACTGTACAGTTTTTAGAGTCCTTGTTTTCCTCTTGCATGAAATTTTCACCAAGTGTTAATAAAAAGGAACTTCTTGAAGCATCTGCTTTCTAGAAATACAAGGAAAATTCCATATGAAGCTGTCATTGACAGTCTTATTTTAACATTTATATGTATGAGACTTTGCAAATCACAGCGTTTTTCAGATAGGTTTATGAACTTGAATTTTGCTGCCTTTGCTTAGAGCTAAGTGAAGAGGGTGGGTAACACTGATTCAGTTGTAGTACAGATGATTGTGAATCACTCCCCCTGCCACTAGACTGAAAGGTGACTAAAGAAAACAGTAGCAACCTCAAAAGTAAGTGCTGTGGTAGTTCTTCTTAGTGACAACTCATGTTTTATTGGTCATTCTCATTGCTCAAAACACTATGTATGAGAGCGTGAACTTTTGAAATCATGTTCTCATTATCCTTCTCTTTTAACTTGGCCATTAATTGGACGAATAAAGTATGTTCTCTTTTTCTTCCCCAGAAATTTCACTTGTTAAGTGTCTTTGCCAACAACCACATAAAATTCTGTGTCCTCAATGAATGCATTACAACACTTGTTTGTAAAAGACGGCAAAGGAAAATGAAAGGGCCTTAATGCAGCAGTGAACTCCCAGATGTATACTTTCTACACCAGGACCGAGAGAACTATATTAGCAGAGAGTTTGAATACGTGCATAAAAATAAGGATTTGTTTTTCTTCTCACTGGAGTACATAGAGTACTTTCAGACTACCTAGAGATTTCTGAGTTTATTAAGAAAAGTTTATTGTCATTATACTGTATAATTCACCAGTCAATTGAGTAACAGCATAGAAAACAAATAGCATGTTATGAAAACATTAACATTAGTACTTTAGTACAGCCATTTTGTCTGAACCTCTCAGGGGAAACCTGAAACCTTCAGCCAGCTTCTAGATAATGAGGAAATGCCCTGACTGCTTAAGGGAAAATAAAACAAAAATTGCAGTTGAGCTCTCCATGGGGAGAGAGAATGCTCACTGCAGTGATAGCTGGTCAGAGAGTGATGAAGGCATCTAGAAGGCTAGTGAAGTTCAGTTGACTTGGCTGACTTTGGGTGTCTTTATATCAGAGTTTCATAAAATTTAATTCAGCGACTAAAAAGACATGAGAGAATTGTTAGAGAAGACTCTTTCAACACTATTTTCCTAAGAATTAACCCCTAGGGCCTTCTCTGGCAGTCCAGTGGTTAAGACTCTGCACTTCCACTGCTGGGGGTACAGGTTCCATCCCCAGTCAAGGAACTAAGATCCAACTTGCTTCAACACTCAGCCAAAAAAGAAAAAAAGAAAAGAATAAATCTCTAAAATAACTTTGGTCATATAAAACACAACCTGAATATAGGCAGTGAAACAAAAATAATAAATGAATTGTAGCTGCTTTTAAATGTAACTGTAGCTTTTAATTAGGACTGTTGTCACAATTACATGTAACCGTTTCCCTAATTTCTAACGATTATCTTGGCAACTAGTTGAGATGACTAGTTTATTCTAGGTGGAATCTTAAGGAAACAAATTATATTGCCGTGTGATCATCAAAGAAATTTTTAACCTTTTCACAGGATCCACTTTCCCACCTCATTCCAAACATAAATGCAAAGGCACAAGCCAAAAAGACCCTGGCCGAAAATAGTAAGGAGCCAGGTCAGAAAAATCCCCAGATGTAGAAATAGTAACTAAGGGTTTATCATCAACTTGCTAAGCAAGTACAGTCATCCCCCTCTTAGCCCCAGTTTTGCTTTCCAAGGTTTCATTTACCCACAGTCAACTGCAGTCCAAAAATATTAAATGGAGAATTCCAGAAATAAGCAGTTGATAGTTTTACATTTCACACCATTCTGAGAAGCATGATGACATCTCTCGATGTCCAGCTCCATCCTGCCTGGGACATGAATCATCCCTTTGTCCAGCATATCCCGACCATTAGTCACATAGTAGCCATCCAGATTATCAGCTGCCTGTTGCAGGAGAGCAGTACTTGTGTTTAAATAACCCTTCTTTTGCTTAATGACCCTAAAGCACAAGAGTAGTGATGCTAGCAATTTGGATATTCTCTTCTAGTACCTAATTCATGAGTCAAACTTTATCATAAGCTGCACATATAGGAAGAAACAGTAAATGTTGTCTCTCAATGTCTGGGGGGGATTGGTTTTAAGAGCCCTCACATATACCAAGATCCAAGGATGCTCATGTCCCTTATATAAAGTGGTATAGTACAGTCAGCCCTCCATATATATCCTCAGATTTACCCAACCACGGATAGAAATTTCTATCCAAGGCTGGTTAAATCCACAGAAGTAAAACCTGAGACTGTGGAGAGGCTACTATATTTATTGGAAAAAATCCATGATCTGGTGCAGGATGGCCAGTGACTGCTGATGGTTCAGGGTGTCTTTCAGGGATGATAAAAATGTTTGAAAATTAGATTGTGGTGATGGTTGCACAATTCTGAATGTACTAACAACTGTTAAATTGTACATTTAAATTAACAAAGTACATGGCTGTGAAGGCTTCACAGGTGGCTCAGTGGTAAAGAATCTGCCTGCCGATACAGGAGACGCGGGTTCGATCCCTGGGTTGGGAAGATCTCCCAGAGGAGGAAATGGCAACCCACTCCAGTATTCTTGCCTGGGAAATCCCATGGACAGAGGAGCTGCCACCCATGAGGTCACAGAGAGGCGGGCACGACCGCACGCCCATGCACTGGTACGTGCGCGTGGTTGTGGGTGTTATCTCAATGAAGCCGTTTAAAAAAAGTAGTACTTGGAGCACCGTGGAAAGAAAATAACTGTTTGCTGAGTGTAATAACGTATAGGTAGCAGCTTGGCTGGCATTGTGACATGAGAGTGGATTTAGAAAATTAATTTTATACTCTGAAAAAGTTAATATTTTCAAAAAGAGAAAATATGCTTCTTGAGCATGACTTGACTTTAGAAACTGCTAAAGTCAACTAGATAATGCAATTACACAAGTGTGTTCAGTCGCTCATGTGTCTTTGCAACCCCATGGACTGTAGCCTGCCAGGTTCCTCTGTTCATGGAATTTTCCAGTTAAGAATATTGCAGTGGGTTGCCATTTCCTCCTCCAGAGAATCTTCCTGACTCAGGGATTGAACCTGCATCTTTTATGTCTCCTGCATTAGCAGGTGGATTCTTTATTGTTAGTGCCATGTTTTTTGGCCTGGTTTAAGATCAAAAATATGGAAATAAGGGGAAAAAATCTATGTTTAGGAAACTGATTAAAGTTTAAGTTTATCCAATGCAGTATTCTTCAGACATTTTTTAAAACAAATTCAATCCATATAGATTTATATGAAAAGATATCCATAACACTTTATTTGGTAGAAAAAACCAGAAAACCATACTTTGTAGTATATAGGTTACATGTACATGTATGATTGAAAGTATGCATTTAATTTTTATGGAATAATGCATAAGAAAATATTAAATAGTGGTTACCTATGGGGAGTTAGACTGAAAAGAAGGAAAAATAGAACTTAATACCTTATACTTTTCTTTTTAGATAAAGATCTTTACGATTTTGTCATGTTTATGACTTATTTGCCCCTCCCTTCTCTCCTTTTTCCCTCCCTCAGTCCTTTCTTTATTATTTTCATATAATTTTAGACTTACAAAGGATTTTACTTTTTTTATTTTAATTGGAGGCTAATTACTTTATAATATTGTGCTTTTTGCCATACATTCACATGAATCGGCCATGGGTGTATATGTGTTCCCCATTTCCATATAGCCTTCACCAGCTTTCCCCTTTGTAAATATCTTACGTAACCATAGAACATTTTTTAAAACTAAGAAATTAACCTTGGTACAATACTGTTAACTAAAACACATACCTCATTTGAATTTTACCAGTTTTAACACTATTGCCCTTATTCTTTTCTGGTATCTAGTCCAGGATCCTACATTGCATTTTGTTGTCATGTTTCCTTAGTTTTTCCTTGGATATCATGACCGTTGACACTTTCAGTTCAGTTCAGTCACTCAGTCGTGTCTGACTCTTGGTGACCCCATGAATTACAGCACACCAGGCCCCCCTGTCCATCACCAACTCCCGGGGTTCACTCAAACTCATGTCCATCCAGCCATCTCATCCTCTGTCGTCTCGTTCTCCTCCTGCCCCCAATCCCTCCCAGCATCAGAGTCTTTTCCAATGAGTCAACTCTTTGCATCAGGTAGTACTGGAGTTTCAGCTTCAGCATCATTCCTTCCAAAGAACACCCAGGGCTGATCTCCTTCAGAATGGACTGGTTGGATCTCCTTGCAGTCCAAGGGACTCTCAAGAGTCTTCTCCAACACCACAGTTCAAAAGCATCAATTCTTTGGCACTCAGCTTTCTTCACAGTCCAACTCTCACATCCATACATGACTACTGGAAAAACCATAGCCTTGACTAGACGGACCCTTGTTGGCAAAGTAATGTCTCTGCTTTTGAATATGCTGTCTAGGTTGGTCATAACTTTCCTTCCAAGGAGTAAGTGTCTTTTAATTTCATGGCTGCAATCATCATCTGCAGTGATTTTGGAGCCCCAAAAAATAACGTCTGACACTGTTTCCACTGTTTCCCCATCTATTTGCCATGAAGTGATGGGACCAGATGCCATGATCTTCGTTTTCTGAATGTTGAGCTTTAAGCCACCTTTTTCACTCTCCACTTTCACTTTCATCAAGAGGCTTTTTAGTTCCTCTTCACTTTCTGCCATAAGGGTGGTGTCATACACTTTAGAAGAGTACTAATCATTTATTTTGCAGAATGTCCCTCAATTTGTGTTTGTCTGGCATTTTCTCATGATTAGATTGATGTTATGCATTATTGGAAAAGATAACTACAGAAGTGATGTGCCCTTTTCAGAGCATCATTCCAGAGAATACATGGGGTTGGTCTATATTACTGTGATGTTTGGGTTTCCCAGGTGGCACTAGTGGTAAAGAACTCGCCCGCCAATGCAGGGGATGTAAGAGAGGTGACTTCATTCTCTGGGTCGAAAAGATCCCCTGGAGAAGGAAACGGCACCTATTCCAGTATTCTTGCCCGGAGAATCCCATGGACAGAGGAGCCTGACAAGCTACAGTCTGTAGGGTCGCATAGAGTCAGACATGACTGAAGTGACTTAGCACACACGCACTGGTGATGTTTTCACTTGATCACATCACTAGGATGATGTCTGCCAATATTCTCCACTATAAACTTGCTAATTTTCCCTTTGTAATTCCTGTATGCTTTTATATAGTAGTTATTTTCACTATACTGGAAATATTTTATTAGATTATTACATATTTCTACTATTTTGGAAGAGTATATGGGGAAGATACTTAGAGACAATGCCAGTATTCAGTTTTTTCCTAAACATTTTCCCACAAATCCTAGCATCCATTGATCAATCTTGTCTGCATCATTATTTTACTGAGTTTGGAATGATTTTCTATTTGTCTCATTTCCTCTACATTTATAAATGGAATTCTGCAAGGAAGAGTTGTCACCTCTCCCCAGAGTTCTTGCCTGTGCAGTTATTTATTTCTATCAGTATAAGCTCCTGGATACTTATTTTCTTATCATCCAGGACTGTTGTTATTCTGTTACTCAGGTTATTCCAACTTTAGCCTTTTCAGGTTTTGTCCACTACCCTTTGAATATGCATCAACCTTTTATTTTGCAACCTTCACAGTGCTCCAACTCATCTCATATCTCCTCTGCTTCAGCCCTAAAATCAATCAGTTCTCCAAGGAGGATCATGAAATTTTAATCAAGATCTTAATCATTATTTTCATAATGTCAATACCAATGTAAAAAACAAGAATCAAACATTGTGAATGAGGTTACAAATCTTACTACCCTCCCTACAACTGCTCTGAACGTAAGTAAATTCCAAGCCCCACATGGATTAAGTCCCAAAAAGTTTCTTCTTTAGAACAATTGATTTTAAAAATCAAATAAATGAGGCCTCTAGCAAATGAGCAAGCTCCACACCCGCCCCTGCCACTTTTTCTTCCTAATTAAAAACCAGGACTTTAACATAATCAGACTGATTTTCTTGGTTGTGTTATAATTTGGTTTTGATGCATTTCTGAACTGGGAGTTTCAGACATGTTCTGAGAATGCTTCTAAAGACAATTTGAGTTGGAGAAATCCCCTCTTGCTTAAAAGAGAAAAATAAATTCCTTCACTCTTAAGCACACCTGAATTGAGATAAAGACTACTGCCCTTTATTCCTAGAGAGGAAATTTGTCCTGTCCCTTCTTATAGAATACAGTAAAATATCCTTTTTAAGGATTTTTTAAAATTATCATGAAAAGTACTTAAATAACTTTTATGTTCCCTCTACTGCCTTATAAACGGATGTTTGCATTGAAATCTGGCAATGATTAATTAACTTTCTAAGAGAAGTTTAAAGAATACAGAAAAAATAACCCATGCATATTAAATTCAGTAGCAATGTTTGATAAATTTGTGAAAACCAGTGAGCACAGTTTCCTTCTTCCCCCTCCTACTGGAGTGAAAATAGTCTTACCTGCTGCTGAACAGAGCTAATATAAAAACATCTTTTCCTAAGATTCTTCAAACTTTCTTTGTTAGAAATCATTATTTTAATTTTCTCTTTGCTCAACTATTTATTGTTTTTCCCTTTCTTTCTCCCTTTCTGCCCGAGTTCATAGTTCCTAATAGGAAGAAAAGAAGTCTACTATTTGGAATTTTCTTTGATATATCCTTGATTTACATGGCAAATAGAAAGCAGCTGTCTGTTTAAGCATCTAATTCTTGAAACCATAGTCCCCTCAAGCGTCATCTGGAAATAATGTAGCCTGTAAAACAAAGCTAAGAAGAAAAGGCAATGTTTGTTTTATGTGGGATGAATGATTTCTGTTGGGGTCCTTTAATTCGGCTATTATGAGGGTTATTAAAAAGCAGTATTACAAAAGAGGTTTAAATGAAAAGAATTTTTGAGCTGGTATCTTATTATTACAGTTGATTATAGTCAAAGCTGCAAATATTTTATAAATGGCACTTTATTATAGTTTCTCCAAATAAGACCCCCAAAAACTAGTAATCTTACTCATTGTATGAGTGGAAACTCAACTCTTTCCTTAGTGGATTTAATTTCTGAGAAAAAAAAAATTGTATTGAGAATTTAGCTCTGCTTGTTTTGTTGGAAATTTCATGGCTTTCTGAGGAATTCTTAAGAAATCTTTACAAGAATATTTGAGTATTACCTTATAAATCCAAAAATGAACATGAAATCATCAGAATTTATCTAAGCTTCAGGTATTATTAGAAGATTCAGTGAACACCAGAGAAAGTTAAGCCTAAATTGTTTCTCAGCTTATTCATAAATTATTTGAGTTTCCAAGATGTGAGTTTGAAGATCTCAGTCATGAGAAGTGATATGCTTTGGGAGGCAGAAGACAAGTTAATTTGCGCTTTGACAATTGTTGGAAGCTATTCCATGCTTGGAGTATATTGGTTTTCTTGATTTGCTAATACAACAAAGTAGTTGTTTTTGGAAAATGAACTTATAAGAACTAAGTTTCAGTCCTCAAAACTGAAGTTACTTATCATGTTTGTTTAATAATAAACTGGGCAGGCATGCATGGTTAATTATTTTTATGCATTTGGGTCTAACTCTCACTTGGAATTGGATAATGAGCTAAAGCTCTGCTAGTAATGAAACAAAAGTTATTCTTACTTGAATTTCAATTCACTGACCAGTATGATACATCTTCATAAGAAAGTCAAAACTGATTAAAAGTTTAGTACATTTTTAGGCTTAGAAAAGAAAGAAAAGTGAAGTCGCTCAGTCGTGTCCAACTCTGCAACCCCATGGACTGTAGCCTACCAGGCTTCTCCATCCGTGGGATTTTCCAGGCAAGAGTACCGGAGTGGGTTGCCATCCTTTTCCAGGGGATCTTCCCGACCCAGGGATCGAACCCGGGTCTCCCACATTGCAGGCAGACGCTTTACCCTCTGAGCCACCAGGGAAGAAAACAAAGTAAGAAAGTGAAAATGAAAGGAAGAAAGTGAAAGTGATGCTTACATGGTTGTCTTTTAATATTGTCATTAGCCTTTTCAACTTTTTCTGGAGATTGGGGTCTTCAGGAACAGTATGATATTCTATTCCTAGAGCTTTCAACACCTCTTGAGTTATAGCAGCTTTAAAGATGGAGCCATTGTCATTCTGAACTTTAAAGATCCCACTGACATCACGAGAAGTCAGTACAGTAAGATTTTGTCCATTCATTAACCTCGGGGTTTAGTGAATACTGTTTTTGATGTGAAAATAGGTGAGGGTCATTGAGCTCTTTTTAATGGAACAAACTGTAAATCCTGGAGTATGGGCTGATGGAAAAACTGTAGGTTGAGCACAAAATGCTGTTAGGCTTAGAACTAAAAAAAGTTTGTCATTAATTCAGTCACTAAGTTGATCAGTAAGCATTGTACATTAAAGAAAAATACATATTTTAGAGCAACACAATAGTCTCCTTGTGACCTCAGTCAAAATACAAATTTGAGATCATATAAGATACCAAGTAAGAGATTAGACTCAAATGCAAAAGTCCTAAATTCCCCGTACCTGTTGTGAATGCTCCACTGTTGCTGTTGTTCAGTCACGAAGTTGTGTCTGACTCTTTGTGATCCCTTGAACTGCAGCACGCCAGGCTTCCCTGTCCTTCCCTATCTTCCAGAGTTTGTCTAAACTTAATGTCCATTGAGTCGGTGGTGCTATCCGATCATCTCATTCTCTGTCCCTCTTTCTCCTCCTGTCCTCAGTTTTCCCATCTTCAGGGTCTTTGCCAGTGTGTCAGCTCTTTTTATCAGGTGGCCAGAGTGTTGGAGTTTCAGCATCAGTCCTTCCAAAAAATATTCAGGGTTGATTTCCTTTAGGATTGACTGGTATAATCTCCTTGTTGTGAGAGTCTTCTCCAATACCACAATTTGAAAGCATCAATTCTTCGGCGCTCAGCCTTCTTTATGGTTCAGCGCTCACATCCATACATGACTACTGGAAAAACCATAGCTTTGTCTATACAGACCTTTGTCAGCAAAGTCCGTATATCTCTACTTTTTAGTATGCTATCTAGGTTTGTCATTGCTTTCCTTCCAGGGAGCAAGCATCTTTTAATTTCATGGCTGCAGTCACCATCCGCAGTAATTTTGGAGCCCAAGAAAATAAAATCTGTCACTGTTCCACTTTTTCCCCATCTATTTGCCATGAAATGATGGGACTGGATGCTATAATCTTCGTTTTTTTGAATGTTGAATTTTAAGCCAACTTTTTCACCCTCATCAAGAGGTTCTTGAGTTTGTCTTGGCTTTCTGCCATTAGAGTAGTATCATCATATCTGAGGTTGTTGATATTTCTCCCGACAGTCTTAATTCCAGCTTGTGATTCATCCAGCCCAGCATTTTACATGATGTCCTCTGCATATAAGTTAAATAGCAGGGTGACAATATACAGCCTTGATATATTCCTTTCCCAGTTTGGAACCAGTCCATTTTTCCATGTCCAGTTCTAACTGTTGCTTCTTGACCTGCATACAGGTTTCTCTGGAGACAGGTAAGGTAGTCTGGTATTCCCACCTCTTTAAGAATTTTCCACAGTTTGTTGGGATCCACACAGTCAAAGGCTTTAGCATAGTCAGTGAAGCTGAAGTAGACGTTTTTCTGGAATTCCCTTTTTCTATGATCCAATGGATGTGGGCAATTTGAAATTTGATTTCCATATAATTAATAATATTATCTTGGTTAACAGTAATACTACTTACAAAAGAGTAGTACATGCATAAAAAAACTCCATGTGGTATTTGAAATTCCTTATTCTTTCATCCAAAAAGTAGTGAGCAACTGGTATCTTCTCAGCCACTTTTTTCTCTGTTCTATGAAGACATCAGTGAAAAAAATTTCTGCCATCATGAAGCCTGCATTCTAATGAAGAGAGATGTATAATGATTGTATGCACAGGTGACAAATGAACAAGTGAATGAAATGTAAGAAGTTCCCCTGGGAAAGTAAAGCAGGGCAAAGGGATTGGGAGCGCAGGCCAAAGGAAGGTAGCAGTGTAGTAATGGGTGTTCAGTGGAGGGTTCACCTCACTGGGAAGGTGATGTTTGCACACAGCCCAAGGAAGGAGCAGCAGTGAGTCATGTAGAGGCAGTGTGTTCCAGGAAGATGGAGCGGTGAATGTAGAGGGCTTGAGACAAGAGCCTCTGTGAGCCTGGCAGGGTTTAGTAGCTGGGAAGGGGATTATCAGGACCATATTTAGAATCATCTTGAACAAATACATATTGATGAGTGATCTAGAAAAGTTTTGGATAGAGTAACAGCCTGAAAATTAGAAGTGTGTGTGTGTGTGTCTGTGTGTGTGTCTGTGTGTATCAGGCTCTTTGGGACCCATGGACTGTAGTCTTCCAGGCTCCTTTGTCCATGGAATTTTCCAAACAAGAGTACTGGAGTGGGTTCCCATTTCTTTCAAAGTTAGAAGACCTGTGTTCTGGTTTTTTATCTTTAATTTGCTGTGGTCTTGGGCAGTTTATTTTGCCAGTCTGATTCTTGATTTCCTTGCCTTTAAATTGTGCCTTAAAGTAGATTTTTTATGTGTGACTTCTTTAACATTGGTGTTCTCTGGTTCCATTAGTTCTGTGGAGATACACTGGGTAATAGGAAGAGATGTGCTTTCCTGCAATGCACAGGAATTACAGGGAACTCCACTCTCTTTGTATTCTGTGTGAACTGTGTCCCCGGAACATGTCCCTGAAAACCTCAGATACAGTGTGCTTGGTGTACCCTGGAGCTACACGACAGTCATAGGCCTGAGTGTGTGACAAGGCTTGTTAGGAAATACAAAATGATGATGCTGATCCTTCTTTAGTGATTTGAGATAGACATTTGTAGATATCACAGTGATGTACATGTTTATAGATACGATAAATATCAGCTTATGTTTTATAGAATGGTACAGATAAAAGGCTGCTCTGAGAAGACATCATAAAAGGTTTTAGTGGTTTTCAACTGAGTCTTACGGATTGGAAGGGCTTTTAATTAAGAGTATATACAGTGGTTAGGCATATAAGCTGTGTGAGCAGAATTCCTGGGAATGTGGATCCAGCTGCAAAGTTTTTTCATTTTTTTGAAATTTCCCCATGAAAACAACAAATAGAATGCATCAACAAACACTGCATTTACAACAAAACTAGGTGACAGTGTAGCCACATGAAGCCCAAAATACTGGAGGGTGGGTAAAAACTTCCTAGAGCTGCAAGATCCTTGCAGTGTCAGTGTGAGAGGAGCTAGAAGGATGAGACAGCCAAGGGGCCAGCTGAGAAGGAGACAGAGGGATTCACTGGGAAGTTCACGGGCCAGCGCCTGAAACTGGAAGGGGTTTGCACACTGTAACCCAGAGTTCAGTGTCAGGGGTCTGCTATAAGAGCTGAAGGGGTTCCAGCCTCTGGGCCCTGTCAGCTCATAAAACTAAATGGCTGAAGCTCTCTTCTAGGACCAAGCCCCACAATGAGGCGAAGCTACCAGAAATGGAGCCCCCAGAGGAGATCAGGGATTATAAGCAAAGGAAAAAGAAAAAGTTCAGATAAATATAGGGTTGGGAAAGAGAGCCAGGAGATTCTAGAAGGTGCATGGCCATGCTTATGGACACTTCACAGAAAGGTGAAGAAAGGCAGGAAAACTAACTTTATTACACATGAGCAAACGAGAGAAGTCACAGTCAAATCCAGTGTAAAGAAAGAAGAGAATAAGAAGAATAACTCCTGTATCGACAATATGATCATGAGATATACCCACAAAATAGATTAAAACTGTTAACTTTTCAGAACAACTTAAACTAAGAAAATGATAGAACAGAACAACATAAATCAGGATTATAAAAACTCAAATGGACAAATTTTATTTCTAAATAAAATTAGAAATAAAAATTTTCAGAAGTGTAGACTATCCACAAAGATGGGCTTCCCTCGTGGCTCAGAGTTTAAAGCGTCCGCCTGCAATGCGGGAGACCTGGGTTCAAACCCTGGGTTGGGAAGATCCCCTGGCGAAGGAAATGGCAACCCACTCCAGTATTCTTGCCTGGAGAATCCCATGGACAGAGGAGCCTGGTGGTCTACAGTCCACAGAGTTGCAAAGAGTCAGACACAACTAAGCTACTTCACTTCATCCACAAAGATAAAATATTTAGTAAATAAACAGATATAATTCCTTAAGAAAAACAGAAAGTGAAAAGGAAGAAAAGCTTGAAAGCAAAAAGAAATAAAAGAAAAAAGATTCACGAGAAAGTGACTAGATAGTGTGTGTAGGCAGAAATCCAACATAATCCATTCCTAATATATAAATTAGGAATCCCCCAAAAGAAGAAAGATGCTAAAAGCTATGCTTCAAAGAAACTTTCCTAAATTATGAAGGAAAAGATTTGAAACTACATGTTGAAAGAGCATATGTTGTATGCCTTTGAAAACTCAACCCAGGACAACAAGTACCAACACAAACTCCAGTGAAATTGCAGAGTTGCAAACTAGAGAAAAAAAGACTTGAAGGGTACTCAGGCAAAAAGACCAGGTCACTTTTAAGTAAAGAAAATAAAATTGTCAACAGGCTTTTTGACAGTGTTTTATGCCACAGTAAAGTGAAATAACATTTTTAAGATACTCTAGGAAAGCAAATGTGAGGCAAGAATTTTCAGTCAGTCAGTTCAGTTCAGTCACTCAGTCGTGTCCGAATCTTTGTGACCCCATGGACTGCAGCACGCCAGACTTCCCTGTCTATCACCGACTCCATCACCAAGGATTTTATATCCCACCAAACTGCCTTGAGGGCTTCCCTCCTAGCTCAGTGGTAAAGAATCTGCCTGCCAGTGCCAGAGACACAAGTTCTATCCCTGGATCGGGAAGGTCCCCTGGAGTAGGAAATGGCAACCCATTCCAGTCTTCTTGCCTGGAAAATTCAGTGGACAGAGAGGAGCCTGGTGGGCTATAGTCCATGGGGTCACAAAGAGTCAAACACGACTAAGTGACTGAGTGCACATGCAGACTGACTTGCAAATATAAGAAACACAATCTTACGAAATATAAAAACTTGGAGAATATTGTTCCCTTCCCTAGGGCTTTACAAGAGTAGTACTCATCAAAGGTTTTCTATTGCTGTCTTTGTCATCTGTCTTTGTTTGGGGTATTTTGTTTACAACCCTTTCCTTTCAAAATGCAAAAACCATTATTAGTTCAAAGGCCACATTAGAACAGGCCAGTTCTCATTTGGCCCATGGTTTGTAGTTTGCCAGTCCCTATACTAGATAAAGAACTTTAGAGAACCACAATGACTGGGGAGATACAAATACAAAGACTGGTGATGAGCATTATGTATATTTTTAACTCGTAAAACTAACATGAAAAAATATGCATGAAGGAGAGAGTGAAGATAGTATGTAAAGGCTGTGTATCTGACCATGCACATTCATCACAACTATTAAAATATGGAGGAAGGAGACGGGGAGAACATGTAAACAGAATAAACTGCTGATGGCCTGATGGCTAACTCGGAGTTAAAGGGTATTATTTCAGATCCGGGGAGAGAAGAAGATGAAGTAATGAGTTAATTTGATATTGCTTACAGTAGCTAACCAATAGAAAATGACAAAAAATAAGAAACAGGGATTACATAAAGTTCTTCACATAGAGGTAACCATTAAAACAAAAATACAAATTTCCTGAATGCCAAAAAATAAAATATAAAAAGAAAGCAAATAAAATATAAAAAGAAAGCAAATAAAATATACCACATATGAAAGACTTTCCTGATAACTCAGATGGTAAAGGATCCACCTGCAAGGCAGGAGACATGAGTTCATTCCCTGGGTCCGGAAGATCCCCTGGAGAAGGGAATGGCTATCCACTCCAGTATTCTTGCATGGAGAATCCCACAGAGGGCTACAGTCCGTAGGGTTGCAAAGAGTCAGACATGACTAAGTGACTAACACTTACGTAAAAAACCTGGATATATATGAATGTAACATAAAATTATATGTGAGAGCATTGAAACCAAACAAGTTGATCTTCAGTCTAAAACTATTGAGAAGAACTGATTGAATAAATTTTGGCACATTCACATGAGAGAGTACTATCCATCTATAAAAATAAATGAAAAATATTGCTTTATGAAGTTCTGTATGTTGCCACATAATCATCCTCAGGATAGGTTGGTGATACCCATTTATATCTGAATCTATTTATATTTATTTATCCATTTTGGATCTATTTGTATTTGAAAAACATGAAAAGACAAACTATAAAAAAAAATTTTTTTTGACAGTTACCTATAAGGAGAGTGAAGGAATAGGATGCAGTGAATAGGAATATAAGTAGACTCTGTAATTCCTATTGCTTTAGCTTTAACTTACATTAAACCTATATAAAGAGTTCCTAAGTTAAGAAAAAGTTTTTTCAGTAGAGCTGGTTTGAATATTACTGATTATACATATAACATGATCATAAAACAGTTTGAAAGAGTAGTCTCTAAACTTTAAATAAATTTAAATAAACCGAAATATATATCCAGTCAGTGGTATAACCAAACATCCTAGTGACTCTTCTTCCCTAGTAGGCTGTACCTTAAAGACACAACTGAAAAAAAATAGTTGCGTAACAACCTTGGTATTGTTATTTCAAGACCTGTGCTTGTAACGCAAGATAAAGCAAAGGAGCAATTGTACAATATTCTAATTTTGTTTTCCCCATTGCCTTGGGAACCTGGAAGCAGTGTATGTATATATAAAATAGAAGAGATTGAATAAAAACTCTTTGATCTTAGTTTAAATAGGAAGTCTTTGTATGGACTTAGGTTTTTGTTTTTTAATATCTGTAGGTATGTTTAGTCATTCTGTTTCTGTCCTTTGAACTCACAGAAATAGTTACCAGCCTAGTAGCACAACATTGAACATCACTAGCAACAAGATTTCTACTAAAAGAAACAAAGGATTTATCCCGCCTTTCATATAAGATGGTAGCAAAACAATAGATATGAGAAAACACCGCTTTAGGGAAATGTTACTGCTGACCACTGAAAAGGGAATGATACAATTAGAATATCACCATTTAACAAACCTTAAGAAATGAATGGAGCCAAGCAATGAACATGAGTAACTGCTGACTTAGACAAAAAAGAGAACCAGACATGATGTGTCTCCTGATACAGAACACACCATCATTCATGAAGTAGTCTTGCTTTAAAAAAAAAAAAAAAAAAAAGACAAGAAGCGCCTAATGTGATCAGGCCACTAGATTCATCTACCAGTTTATTGGAAGTATCTAGAACAGAGAAACATGAAACACCTTCATCAAAATCCATATTGCAAGAAACTATGGGACAAATAACCTAATTTAATCAACTAATACATTACAATGAAAAAGAGAGAAACATCCTTTAATAAAGTCAAGTTATACTATAAAGACTTTATTTGGATCCTCATACTACATAACGTACTCTTATTGAAAACAACAACAACAAAAACCATTTTTTTGCCAAATAAAAAAGTTGAAGACTGGATATTTGATAATTTTCAGAGATTACTATTAACCCTTTATAGCTGAGGATGGAATTATAGTTTTAAAAGAAGAATCTTTATCTTTTGGAGGTACATATCAGTATATTAATGGCTGAAAGATATGTCGGGAGTTTGCTTCAAAATGACACTTGAGGGAAGAAAATGGGTGAGTATAAAAAAACTAGATTGGCCATAAGTTGAATCATGGTTGGAGTTGGATAATAAGTAAATGAAGGTTCATTATTTTATCCTATCTTTGTATATATTTGAAATTTTCCAATTAAAAAGTTAAAGAGGTTGCAAGCCATGTGAGTGTACTTAACACTGCTGACGTGGTAGAAAATGGTTAGATGGTAAATTTTATGTTACATGTACTTCACCACAATTTTTTTTTAAGTTAAAGAATATGAGCATACGAATCTGAAAAAACTAGGTTTAGCCTTCATGTGACCTTGACTTTAACCCTGCTGATCTTTGGTTCCCTCATTTGTTAAAGAAAAACAATAATATCTTGCCCATGGGATTGTTGTACAATGAAATGCGATAATGCATAGAAAGTACTTAGCACAATATCTGACATATAACTATAACTTTATAAATATGTGATATAAAATCCTCTTGCCTGGGAAATCCCATGGACAAAGGAGCCTGGCAAGCTACAGGTGTTTATGAGGTTGCAAAAGAGTCAGACACAACTCAGTGACTAAACAACAACATATAATATGTACTGTGTAAACATCAGCGCCAAGTATTACTACCACTACAGCTTCTACCACCGACAGTAGGAAAATATGTCCTTCATCCTCCCATCACTAAAAACTAAAGCTTATTATGAAATAAGCTTACTCTGCAAGTTAAACAGACTTGAGTTAACTCTAAGTTTTAGCACTTACTTGATATGCTACTTTGGTTAGTAAATATTTAGTGACCTAGGAGTTATTGTAGCTCCCTAAGCTTCCACATGTTCAAGCTGGTTTTAGAAAAGGCAGAGGAACCAGAGATCAAATTGCCAACATCCACTGGATCATCGAAAAAAGCAAGAGAGTTCCAGAAAAACATCTATTTCTGCTTTATTGACTATGCCAAAGCCTTTGACTGTGTGGATCACAGTAAACTGTGGAAAATTCTGAAAGAGAGGGAATACCAGACCACCTGACCTGCCTCTTGAGAAACCTGTATGCAGGTCAGGAAGCGACAGTTAGAACTGGACATGGAACAACAGACTGGTTCCAAATAGGAAAAGGAGTACGTCAAGGCTGTATATTGTCACCCTGCTTATTTAACTTATATGCAGAGTACATCATGAGAAACACTGGGCTGGAAGAAACACAAGCTGGAATCAAGATTGCCGGGAGAAATTTCAATAACCTCAGATATGCAGATGACACCACCCTTATGACAGAAAGTGAAGAGGAACTAAAAAGCCTCTTGATGAAAGTGAAAGAGGAGAGTGAAAAAGTTAGCTTAAAGCTCAACATTCAGAAAACTAAGATCATGGCATCTGGTCCCATCACTTCATGGGAAATAGATAGGGAAACAGTGGAAACAGTGTCAGACTTTATTTTTTTAGACTCCAAAATCACTGCAGATGGTGATTGCAGCCATGAAATTAAAAGACGCTTACTCCTTGGAAGGAAAGTTATGACCAAGCTAGATAGCATATTCAAAAGCAGAGACATTGCTTTCCCAACAAGGGTCAGTCTAGTCAAGGCTATGGTTTTTCCAGTGGTCATGTATGGATGTGAGAGTTGGACCATGAAGAAAGCTGAGCGCCGAAGAATTGATGCTTTTGAACTGTGGTGTTGGGGAAGACTCTTGAGAGTCCCTTGGACTGCAAGGAGATCCAACCAGTCCATCCTAAAGATCAGTCCTGGGTGTTCATTGGAAGGACTGATGCTGAAGCTGAAACGCCAATACTTTGGCCTCCTGATGCGAAGAGTTGACTCATTGGAAAAGGCTCTGATGCTGGGAGGGATTGGGGGCAGGAGGAGAAGGGAATGACAGAGGATGAAATGGCTGGATGGCATCACTGACTCGATGGACATGAGTTCAAGTGAACTCCGGGAGTTGGTGATAGACAGGGAGGCCTGGCATGCTGTGATTTATGGGATCCCAGAGTCGGACACGACTGAGCAACTGAACTGAACTGAGAGCCTTATCTTCCTTGTAGCTCAAACAGTAAAGAATCCACTTGCAATGCAGGAGACCTGGGTTTGATCCCTGGGTTGGGAAGATCCCCTGGAGACGGGATTGGCAATCCACTCCAGTATTCTTGCCTGGAGAATCCCATGGATAGAGAAGCTTGGCAGGCTGCAGTTTGTGGGGTCTCAAAAGGGTCGGACATGACTGAGCGACTAACACTAACTGACTCAGAGCCTTATCACCTTTCTATTTAGAGTGCTGTGGTCACAGTTTAAAGATAACTGGAATAGTGATGCCCATTGTTAACCTTCTTTTTTTCTAGTTAAAAAACCCTACACCAAAAAGAACTTATTAGGTACCATATGTAAATAGAAAAGCAGTCTTTCCCACTCGCGATTCAAGGACAACAAAGATGAGGTCTGCACCTAACAGAAATGCTCCAGAACGGATTCCAGAAATACAGTGTGGGTGACTACTCAGACCTCTTTCTAACTCTGTATTCTGTGAATTTTTTTTTGTCTCTATTTATGCTGTCCTCACTGCTTTATTTCTTCTCATCAAATAACTCAGCATGACATTTCTCTCGTTATAGCATCATCATTACTACTTACAGAGCATTCACAAGAGATAAAGCATTACAGAAAGCTTCATGGAACTTGCATGATGCTAGGAGGCCTGGCCATTGTGTTTAAGGAACCTGTCAAGTCACTAACATCACAGGGGGCAGCCACAGAAAGTTTTTTAAATGAATTGATTGTGTTTATATCCTCAATATGTAAATAATAATACATATCTACTTATTTTCCCAGAAGAATGAGAGAATGCTTTCAAGTTCTTATTACATAAGTCATTGATAAATCATATGTCTGAGCTTCCGTTTTGCCATCCAAGAACAAAGACTCTAGAATCAGACATACCTGGGTCTGAATCCTGCTTCCCTCTCTTAGTAGCTGTTTAATAATAAGGAAATGACTTAATCTTTTGAATTTCAGCTTCCACTTCTGAAAATAATCACAACAGTCTTACTATTAGTTACTTGTTAGTTTTTAAATAGGATTAAATACAGTAAATACAAAAGTAAAACAGAGTATAAATTCAAGGAGGGATATCCATTCAAAACATGATTTTATTAATGTCATATTTTGCCCCAGGTTAGGAAGATCCCCTGGAGAAGGAATACTCCAGTATTCTGGCCTAGAGACTTCCATGAACTGTATAGTCCATGGGGTCACAAAGAGTTGGACACGACTGAGCGACTTTAACTTTCACTTGAGCATATAGTGATGATTGAACAGACATGGACCCTGCCCCCTGCCCCCACCTCAGGGAGTTAGTGGAGGGAAGAGCAATTAGCAAGCAGATAAATACAAAATTATAAATAGGGTAGGCAAAATAACTGTAGCATAATGCAGGAGAATCGTGAGAATCTTAATTTAGATTGAGGGATGTGGGTGAGCTCGACTGCTTGCTCTGTGAGAAAGTGGTATTTAGCTGAGACCTGATAGATGAGTAATAGTCAGTGGAGAAAGAGTGGGAGTAGTATGTTTACCAGCATATGCAAAGGCACTGAAGCAGGACAGGGCTGTTGTTCAGGAAGCTCTAAGCAGACCAGAATGTCTTGCAGTGTGGATGTGCTGAGTAGGGAAAGTATTAAGTGGGATTAGAAGAAGTATAGGTCAGTATAGTCAGCCTGACAGGCTCCTCCTCGTAAGGAGTTTAGATGTTATCCATAATTTGGAATAAAGTCATTACAGGGGTTTTTTGTTTGTTTTTTTGGTTTGTTGTTGTTGTTTGGCAGCACTGGGTCTTTGTTGCAGCCCACAGGCTTTCTCTAGTTGTGGTACGTGGGTGTAATTGCTCCACAGTGTGTGGGATCTTAGTTCCCTGACTAGGGACCAGACCCACATCCCCTGCATTGAAAGGCAGATTCTTAACCATGGACCATCAGGGAAGTCCTCGTTAAAGCATTCTGAACAATAGAGCATCTGGCCTAACGTGCCTTTGAAAAAATATTGTGGCGAAGTGACTTAAAGAGGTGAAAGTTAAGACTCAGAGTCCAGTTGAATCAACCCAGTGAGAGATGATAGTGGCTTGGAACTCAGAGAATTCTAGGCTGGAGGCGGAAATGCAGAATGAGATACTCAAAGTCACAAGGGAGATGACAGCACGATGAGAGAGAAAGTGGCATGAGAAGGAAAGAAGGACCCCTGGGGGCTGCCAGCCTTCAGAGGTTGGATAGATGAGGAAGTGTGTGCTGTCAGGTAGGCATGTCTCAAAAGGAAGAAAGAGTGAACCCACTATAGGTTGAAGATTGAGGATGAGATGAGGATTAAAACATAGCCACTGGATTTGGCAAAACAGAGATGATATCTGGGCATGTAGAAATGGGAATTATTTTGAATAGTATAAACTGACAGGTAGCTAGATTAATCATGAGAAGATTCTTTTAGGGATTACATTTTTTTTAAATG
This sequence comes from Bubalus bubalis, assembly GCF_019923935.1. NCBI lineage: Eukaryota > Metazoa > Chordata > Mammalia > Artiodactyla > Bovidae > Bubalus > Bubalus bubalis. The sequence goes on from NC_059178.1 coordinate 13,337,404, forward strand.
AAGTCTAAGAAAGAGAGAGTTTGACATTGCTTATTCTCAGTCTCCTGGTTAGGACTTCCCTGGTGTCCCAGTGGTTAAGAATCTGCCTGCCAGTGCAGGCGACACAGGTTCGATCCCTGGTCTGGGAAGATTACACATGCCCTGGAGCAGCTAGGCCTGTGCGTTGCAACAAGAGAAACCATACCAACGAGAAACCCTTGCACCCCATCTGGAGAGTAGGCCCCACTTGCTACAAGTAGGAGAAGCCCACGTGTGGCAGTGAAGACCCAGCCCTTCCTACATACCCTTCCTAGCATACCCGACTTTTATGAAGTTTTTTTGTGGACGAATGGTAATAGTTATGCATGCAGGCTCAGTCGCTTAGTTGTGTCCGACTTGTTGTGACCCCATGGACTATAGCCCACCAGGTTCCTCTGTCTATTGAATTTTCCAGGCAAGAAGGCTGGAGTGGGTTGACATTTCCTCCTCCAGGGGATCTTCCCCACCTAGGGTAGAACTGGCACCTCCTGTGTCTCTTGCATTGGCAGGCAGATTCTTTACCACTGCTGCTGCTGCTAAGTCGCTTCAGTCATGTCCAATTCTGTGTGACTCCATAGACAGCAGCACACCAGGCTCCCCCGTCCCTGGGATTCTCCAGGCAAGAACACTGGAGTGGGTTGCCATTTCCTTCTCCAATGCATGAAAGTGAAGTGTGAAAGTGAAGTTGCTCAGTTGTGTCTGACTCTTAGTGACCCCATGGACTGCAGCCTACCAGGCTCCTCTGTCCATTGAATTTTCCAGGCAAGAGTACTGGAGTAGGTTGCCATTGCCTTCTCCACTTTACCATTGCGCCACCCGGGAAAGCGGATTAAATAGTATAATGCACTAAACAACATCTGCTGTCTTGCCTAGCAGATGGAAAGTGCTCATTACATGGTAGTTACATGGCAGATACGGGTGCCAGTTGGTGGGAGAGGTGGAAAGGCAGGAGGATCTGCATGTCCGAAAGGCCCCGAGGTTAAGTGGACCATGGGATGGTCAGGACACAGGGACATCCAGTTTGGCTAGAACATCAAATATAGGAAAGGAATGAACGAAGTGGAACTACATCAAGCAGGCCTCACAGATAAGGCAGGTGAGTTCAAACTTTCCTTAGTACAAAGAGGACCTTTAGAGCTCCTTCCAGCTGAGAAGTACCCAGAAAGAGAAGGAAAACAAAAACACTTACTAGCTAAAAAAAAAAAAAAAAAAAAAATAGCCCTGGAGAACTTCAAGTAGCTGTAGGAGATGAAATGGTGAAACAAATAAAAATAAAAAACCCAGAAAGGTCCAGGGAGCACATTTTGAAAACCTACTGAGGTAAAGATTCAGGCATGTTACTTGCCATTCATAGCACTAAGGGCATAAAAAATGGAAAAGCAGAGCAGAGACTAAAAGTTAAGGGTGAACTTTGGAACTGCTATCTAAAATTTTGAAAAATAGCAAAGGGAAGACATTCTTCTAACAGGATACACAAAGTTTTACTAATTAGTACATTAGAAATGATACCATAGAAATAGAGTTGTTCCTTTTAACATAGGGTGCTTCCCTGGTGGTCCAGTGGTTAAGACTTTGTCTTGCAACTCAGGGGACACCGGTTTGACCCCTGGTCTGGGAAGATCCCATATGCCACCGAGTAACAGCCCATGAGCGGCAGCTACTGAGCACGTATGCAGCAGCTACTGAAGCCCGAGTTCCCTAGAGCCCAGGCTCCACTTCAGGAGAAGCCACGGCAGTGAGAAGCCCACACTCGCAACTAGAGAGCAGCTTCCACTCTCAGCAACTAGAGGAAGCCCACACACAACAGTGAAGACCCAGCACAGCCAAAAATACGTACTTTTAAAAAGTAAATAAATAAGAACACTGGAAAAAAAAAATGAAAAAACATATCCAAGTATACATGGCAATTCAGTTAAATTATCCAGAATTTCACATCAGAGGGGATAAATAATTGAATCATTGTTATACTGGCTTAGCTGAGTGATAATTAAATAGAAAAAAATGATAATAGTTTAACTTGTTTAAAACACAAGTTAGGAAATTTCCTGGCGGTTCATTGGTTAGGACTTGGCACTTTCATTGCTGTTTCCAGGTTCGATCCACTGGTCAGGGAACTAAGATCCTACAAGCCACATGGTACAGCCACAAAAAGAAAAAAAAAAAAAAGGTTGTAAGTCAGGTTATACATCAGGACTGTAATTAATAACTCATAATAAACTTATAATAGCTAAATATGCTGGTTACTTTTCTATAAACCTGTGTATCTGTCAAATTTTAAATTAAGTTGTGCTTACCAAACAAAGTGAAAAGTACTAAAGTCAAAATGTACAGTATGCCCACAACTCAGGTTATAGGAAGCTCCAGATGTTTTCCTCATAACACTAATATTATTTCCATGAGATTGCAGGATCTGTATAAGTATCACTTATCTTATATAATATTGGATAATATTACATAATATAATAATGGAGAAGGAAATGGCAGTCCATTCCAGTGTTCTTGCCTGGAGAATCCCAGGGACGGGGGAGCCTCGTGGGCTGCCGTCTATGGGGTCGCACAGAGTCAGACACGACTGAAGCAACTTAGCAGCAGCAGCACCTTATATAATAAGCCTTGCATTCACCATCCCATCCATGGTTCAAAGGAAATACTCTTTGAAAGCACGTATAAATGTATTTTTGCTTTACAAATGTTTGTCATCTTCCTCTCAAAAAAGTACAGAGGAAGAGGTTTTGAAAACCAAGTACAAATGAGGGAAATGAGTGCCATGTAACAGAGAATGACAATTAGGGAGAGGGAGAGTGTGTGTCTGAAAAGGCTTTAGATGATTATTTTTCTCTTCTCAATCTTTCATCCTAGTGTCCTTACTATTATATTACTTCTGTCCATTGAGTTCAAAGCGCTTACAATCATCAAGTCATTTACTTCTTGGATTTATTGAATGGGTGCCCATTGTTCAAAAGCCCGTGGGCGTAAGTACAAAGTTATAAAAGCACACAAATTAAATGTAATAGCACAGGAGCAAGAGAGAATGCCAGCAGGATCGCTATTGTGCCTATTGAGAATGCCAGACTCTTGTAAAGAAAGAAAAGAAGAGAAAAAGAAAAGGAATAAAACAGCCACCTAGGATTCATCATATTCTGAGAGTTACAAAATAAATTTGTCAGTCAAAAGTAGTGACCATAGGGTACAGTTAACAGGTCTAATTGAATTTAAAGAGTGCTCTGGAAAATGGTCCAGCTCTTCAGACTCTGATTCTACTCCAGTAACAAGGCAAGAGAAATGATCATTCTCTCACCCTCATTTTACAGAGATGATATTCAGGTGCAAAGGGATTTGGTGAACTACCGTTGTCTCAAAGTCATAGAATTTGGAGCATGATCTTACACTTAGTTCAGTTCAGTCACTCAGTCGTGTCCGACTCTTTGCGACCCCATAGACTGCAACATGCCAGGCCTCCCTGTCTATTGCCAACTGCCGGAGTCTACCCAAACCCATGTCCATTGAGTTGGTGATGCCATCCAACCATCTCATCCTCTGTCGTCCCCTTCTCCTCCTGCCCTCAATTTTACCCAGCATCAGGGTCTTTTCAAATGAGTCAGCTCTTTGCATCAGGTGGCCAAAATATTGGCGTTTCAGCTTCAACATCAGTCCTTCCAGTGAACACCCAGGACTGATCTGCTTTAGGGTGGACTGGTTGGACCTCATTGCAGTCCAAGGGACTCTGAAGAGTCTTCTCCAATACCACAATTCAAAATCATCAATTCTTCGCTGCTCAGCTTTCTTTATAGTCCAACTCTCACATCCATACATGACTACTGGAAAAACCATAGCCTTGACTAGACGGACCTTTGTTGACAAAGTAATGTCTCTGCTTTTTAATATGCTGTCTAGGTTGGTCAAAACTTTGCTTCCAAGAAGTAAGCGTCTTTTTATTTCATGGCTGCAGTCACCATCTGCAGTGATTTTGGAGCCCAAAAAAATAAAGTCAGCCTCTGTTTCCCCATCTACTTGCCATGAAGTGATGGGACTGCATGCCATGATCTTCGTTTTCTGAATGTTGAGCTTTAAGCCAACTTTTTCACTCTCCTCTTTCACTTTCATCAAGAGGCTCTTTAGTTCTTCTTCACTTTTTGCCATAAGGGTAGTGCCATCTGCATATCTGAGATTATTGATATTGCTCCCGGCAATCTTGATTCCAGCTTGTGCTTCCTCCAGCCCAGCGTTTCTCATGATGTACTTTGCATATAAGTTAAATAAGCAGGGTGACAATATACAGCCTTGATGTACTCCTTCTCCTATTTGGAACCAGTCTGTTGTTCCATGTCCAGTTCTAACTGTCGCTTCCTGACCTGCATATAGATTTCTCAAGAGGCAGGTCTGGTATTCCCACCTCTTTCAGAATTTTCCACAGTTTATTGTGATCCACGCAGTCAAAGGCTTTGGTGTAGTCAATAAAGCAGAAATAGATGTTTTTCTGAAACTCTCTTGCTTTTTTGATGATCCAGTGAATGTTGGCAATTTGATCTCTGGTTCCTCTGCCTTTTCTAAAACCAGCTTGAACATCAGGAAGTTCACGGTTCACGTATTGCTGAAGCCTGGCTTGGGGAATTTTGAGCATTACTTTACTAGCGTGTGAGATGAGTGCTATTGTGCAGTAGTTTGAGCATTCTTTGGCATTGCCTTGCTTTGGGATTGGTATGAAAACTGACCTTTTCCAGTCCTGTGGCCACTGCTGAGTTTTCCATATTTGCTGACATATAGAGTGCAGCGCTTTCACAGCAGCATCTTTTAGGATTTGAAATAGCTCAACTGGAATTCCATCACCTCCACTAGCTTTGTTCATAGTGTGCTTCCTAAGGCCCACTTGAGTTCACATTCCAGGATGTCTGGCTTTAGGTGAGTGTGAGTGATCACACCATTGTGATTATCTGGGTCATGAAGATCTTTTTTGTATAGTTCTGTGTATTCTTGCCACCTCTTAATATCTTCTGCTTCTGTTAGGTCCATATGATTTCTGTTCTTTATTGAGCCCATCTTTGGATGAAATGTTCCCTTGGTAGCTCTAATTTTCTTGAAGAGCTCTCTAGTCTTTCCCATTCTGTTGTTTTCCTCTGTTTCTTTTCATTGATCACTGAGGAAGGCTTTCTTGTCTCTCCTTGCTAGTCTTTGGAACTCTGCATTCAAATGAGTATATCTTTCCTTTTCTCCTTTGCCTTTCTCTTCTCTTCTTTCCACAGCAATTTGTAAGGCCTCCTCAGACAGCCATTTTGCTTTTTTGCATTTCTTTTTCTTGGGGATGGTCTTGATCCCTGTCTCCTGTACAGTGTCATAAACCTCCGTCCATAGTTCATCAGGCACTCTGTCTGTCAGATCTAGTCCCTTAAATCTATTTCTCACTTCCACTGTTTTGTCATAAGGGATTTGATTTAGGTCATACCTGAATGGTCTAGTGGTTTTCCCCACTTTCTTCAATTTAAGTCTGAATTTGGCAATAAGGAGTACATATCTGTGCCACAGTCAGCTCCCGGTCTTGTTTTTGCTGACTGTATAGAGCTTTTCCATCTTTGGCTGCAAAGAATATAATCAATCTGATTTCGGTGTTGACTATCTGGTGATGTTCATGTGTAGAGTCTTCTCTTGTGTTGTTGGAAGAGGGTGTTTGCTATGACCAGTGCATTCTCTTGGCAGAACTCTATTAGCCTTTGCCCTGCTTCATTCTGTATTCCAAGGCCAAATTTGCCTGTTACTCCAGGTGTTTCTTGACTTCCTACTTTTGCATTCCAGTCCCCTATAATGAAAAGGACATCTCTTTTGGGTGTTAGTTCTAGAACGTCTTGTAGGTCTTCCTAGGAATCAGCAAACTAAAATGGACTGGAATGGGTGAATTTAACTCAGATGACCATTATATCTACTACTGTGGGCAGGAATCCCTTAGAAGAAATGGAGTAGCCATCATAGTCAACAAAAGAGTCCGAAATGCAGTACTTACACTGAGATTCCCAGTTAAATCTTGTTTCATTGCTTTCAGCATTTTAGCTTGTGTTCTTAGGGGCTAGCCCAGCTGGTAAAGAATCTGCCTGCAATGCAGGAGACCCCAGTTTGATTCCTGGGTTGGGAAGATCAGCTGGAGAAGGGATAGGCTACCCACTCCAGTATTCTTGGGCTTCCCTTGTGGCTCAGCTGGTAAAGAATCCGCCTGCAATGCGGGAGATCTGGGATCAGCCAGATCCTGGGTTGGGCAGATCCTCTAGCTATACATGTTTCTTTTTCGTTGTCTCCTTCATATGATGGTTTTAAAATGGATATCTTCAGGGATTCACCTGACAGTCGGGTGGTTAAGGGGCTTCCTTGGTGGCTCAGCTGGTAAAGAATCTGCCTGCAGTGTGGGAGACCTGGGTTCAATCCCTGGGTTGGGAAGATCTCCTGGAGAAGGGAACGGCTACCCACTCCAGAATTCAGGCCTGGAGAATTCCATGGACTCTAGAGTCCATGGGGTTGCAAAGAGCCCAACACGACTGAGCGACTTTCAGTTCCAGCGGTTAAGACTCTGTGCTTCCAATGCAGAGGCTGCAGGTTTGATCCCTGGTCAGGAAACTAAGGTTCCACATGCTGTGTGTGGTGTGGCAAATAAAAAATGGTTTTTTTTTTCTTTTCAGTTAAGTAAATCAGAAAAACTTAAGCTAATTCTAAAATGAATTTAGAATAGGAAATGCCTCATTTTTCAATAAGTCAATAAGATAATTAAACATTCTAAAATGAAGAAATAACAGTATACACGTATTATTTCAGAAGAAGAAGACAGATGGAGGAAATAGCTACAATGGCTCAAACTCCTCACCTCTGGGGAGTGGGCATTAGCACAAGGAAAAGAAGGATGGATCTGGGGACTGACCGCTCTTATTTTGTTTCAAATCTGGTAGTCATCCCAACTTTCACACTATTTGTTACTTTGATAAAAATTAAGACAGAAGTTTAGGGGAAAATAAATAAGGAACAGGAAACTATACACATGTAACAATAAATATTTGGGCTTATTTTCAAAACTGAATTTAATATATTATCTCTAAGGCTTAGCCTATAAAATAGCAAGCCTGTCAGCACCCTCACTTTATAAAGCAGAGTCTGATTTTTGGTAATTCAAGAGAGATGGGCTAAAACTGCTAATAAATTATGCATTCCACAATTAGGCATTTTCTCCTACTTCTGGTATTTTTCTTTATTTAATTGGAAATCTAATGACATTGACTGAAACACTTGAAAGCATTATAATGTGAAGTCTTAAATGGGACACTTCCTGTGCTTCTTTATTCAAGTCTCAGTCTAAATTGCATTTTTTGATCCTCCCGTTTCTCCCTTTTCTGTGCCTTGAAGGATTTCCCACAATTCACAGTTCTTTCCCACTGGACTGTAGGCTCCATCTAGGGAAGGACTACACTCATTGGTCACTGCTTGAATCCTGAGTCTCATCCAGTGCCTTTTCACAGTGCCGGTCTTTCAGTGTTTGTTAAGTAAATGACAGATTTCATCTGGGAATGTTGTGTTAACTAATAAATAGCCATTGGAAGACTTGATTAAATTGCACCAATTAGCCAGGTCACCTTAAAGAGGTAATAAGATTTCCCCAGCTGCCTAGGGTACCTTGAACCAGATCTTCCAGAGCCAGTAAATTATAGGGGAGCATGGAATACTGGGCCGGTGTTCAGTATCCTTCCTGTTACCAGAGCTCTTTGGAAGTATAAGGAATTTTCACATAGCAACTGTTTTTGAGGTCTTTTGTAAAAGGCAGTTTGTAACTGTTTTTTTGTGTGTGCAGTTAATGAGATTTTAATTTCTCCCTCTGTCTTTATATGTCTTTCAGTTTTTGAATTCTTTTTACCCAACATGACCAATTCCTCACCCCATTTACTCAGATTTTGAATGGCATAGAGTTGAAGCCATTAAGAAGGTTCTAATCATTCTTTTATTTGGTTTGTTGGCACACCAGAGAGTTAGAGTTAGCAGTCACTGTTGAATAATAACCAGTAAATTAGTTCAAATAATGTCACAACATGTTTTCTTAAACATAAATCAAACACACATACGAGGAGAAAAACTGCTTCCTAAACATTTTGGTTGGAGAGGCATTTTTATTAAGAAAGCAACTAAATTGCTAAAATTGATTTTATACTGCTATTTGCTTATTCTTTGGATATTTGAGAATTGTTCACCTAGCTCTCAGTATGATCTTTTGGTAAAATCCAAGCGATTTTCAGGAAGGTTCAAATTGATCATTGGCTTTATTGATGCAGTGAGGCGGAGGTGTCTCTGTAATCGCAGCTGTGCACGTTTAGGTCCTTGCCAAAGCGAAGTGAATGGCGCCCAACGCAGAAGACTTCCTCTTGCACTCATGGTTGTGGCTGCTGCACACGTACTGCAGCGTGTTCAGGCTGTCCCACTCACGCCTGCGCACACCTCATAACCTCTCTGACTTTGGACCTTAAGGAAACCTTGGTTTTCCTTTAACTAAATAAAAACTAAAACTGCCTGTCTTTATTTACAAACCTGTAAGACAGTGGACCAAAGAGAATTACCATTAAATTGCAACTTAATGGTCTGCACATTGTAGAAAAAGCTGCATCTTCGTTGTATTCCTTGTACTATCAGTGTGCTTTTTTTTTAATGAGAAATGCTAATTTTAGCTTTATTGTCAATGATACTAGCATTGATACTTAAAAGTTTTCTTGTTACAATGTACTCATTACCCTAAAATGTCTTTTACTTGCACTTCCTATCTTCCTCCTAACAAAATTTTTTTCCTATTCCCAAATTGATACAAGTAGACTTAAATATATGCAAAGAGGAAAGGAAAGGGAAAATATATTCCTTGTTGTGAAATAAATTTTAACTGGAGAGACTCCTTTAATAGCTTTTCCCCACATTTTTATATTAATATCACCTTTTCCTTTTCCGCTAAAAGAAGTATTTGTTTCATGCTACCTTGGCCCTCCCCCATTTTTATTTTATATTTTACATATTGATAGTTGTTTCTACAAACTTTTGTCCAGGAAAAATTTTCAGAAAATAAAATTAAGCATTTCTGTTTTCCCAAGAAATCAGCACCAAATAGCAAAATGGCAGGCAACCCCAACTCATGACTTAACTGCTAAACTATGTTCCTAAGGTGGAGCATTTAAAGTCCCCCAAATTAATTTATGTTATAGAAACATTAAAATAGATGTCAGTGAATGAAAAATTTGTAGTTTATAACTCTGTATTCACAAACAACAGCATGTTAAAAATTGTTTTGGGTGCCTTTGAGGCTTTTGAAAATATAAATCCAATGAAATTTCAACTGAAGACATCTTGTTTTAGTAACTCTTCCTGTAGTAAGCATTCTTCATTACTCTAAGGACCTTCAAACTGCTTTTAAAATTAGTTTCTGCCACAAGAAATAAATTGCAAATTTAATACAGGATTGCCTCCCAAAGTTTTTGAATGGTAATTGCTGGGCAATAGGCAGTTGCCATGGCAACTTCTTCAGTGATCCCTCACTCTAATTGTAGCAGCAGACTGAGTCACCCTCATTGCCATTGACCTTGACTGAATCGTGAGCATTGGCAGTTGTTTGGACGAAGCATAGGCTTTGGTCCCAGGCATTAAGCAACCATAAATACAACCTTTGGTCATTATGTAGAATATAGTTATAATGTAGTGGATTTCAAATCAAGCTGTCTTCAATCAGGAGTCACTTATATTTCAGCGGTAGACTTGGAATATTTTTGAACACAGTATTTCCTAAAAGGATTAACCATTTAGTATAGCACGGGCGTAAGATCTCAGATTCACAGCTCAGAGCATTTCATTGAAATGCACACAAATGTTTGAAAACGCATTAAAAATTTCAATATCATGGAAGCACTTCTCTGTGTAAGTCAGAGAACAATGCACTTGTTTAATTGACTTAGTGCCTAATAGTTAACATACATCCCAATTACATCTAAATCTGATACGAAACTTTGGTTTACTATTACTATTGCTAGTAAAAGTAACGATTTCTCCAGCTCCTTTTGCAGACAGGCATTGGTATTTTACATACACATTATCTTGTTTCCACTCTAATAGCTTTGCTGATAAAGAAATCAAGGTTTAGATCTTGCCTGTGATCACATGAGCAGTGGTAGAACAGGGATTCAAAGGCCAGTCAGGTTGACCGCAGAGCCTTGCCTGTTAACTACTGTGCCATAGTACTCTCTTCCATATTCTGGCCAATTTCCCATAAAATTGGGGATTCATAAGAGTAATTGCTGCTGATTTGAATCCATAGAATCTTTTTTGGTGTCTAGATTGAGGTGTAGCATACCTCAGTTATATTTGCAGTATTTCCAAATGAAAATAGCAAGTTAGCTTTTTGTTCCCTTTTGTAGATGTTAAATTCCTTACATATCTTGAAAATAGTGTCTTTGAGATGTTTCTATTTTATAAAACTAGACAGGATTCTGAACTCCAAGGTGTAAAGGACAAGGACTACATTTTATTTTATAGCCTCAGAATCTGTTCCCAGTGCTTAATACTATGCTATTATGTCATGACATTGGCCTTCAGTTACTGTTTGTGAAGTCATTGTCTTCTGTAGTTATGTTCATTACTCTATTTCAATCAGTTGGGAGTCTGTTCTGTCAAATTTTGTTAAATTGTGGGATAGATTTGTTTATTCCCATCTAAAAATAATTGATAGAGATAGCATTAATTTTATGTTAGAGGGAACTTCTGTTTTAAAAAATGCCTCAAGCATAAAATATAGTTTGGTTCTTAACATTAACAATTCAAAAAATTCATCCTATATTACTGCTTTTTATTTTGATTTGCTAATTATAATTATCTGAAAAATAAAGTGGAGTGCTATTTAATGCTACTTGAGACAGTCTCTGTACAGACCTTTTGCAAAAGTTTATTTGCCAATGCTTTGCTAGAAATCTCACAGACACCTAGATTTTCATGGCGTGAAGTTTGAAGACCATTAGTTGAGTTGGGGAGGAGGGCTTGCAAGATCACTGAGCTAATTTTTTTCAAATCTAAACAAGTAGAAAAATTTTACAGTGACATCCCATAAACCAACACCTAAATTCTGCAGTGGATATTTTACTAAACTTGTTTTGTTACCTACCTATTTATCTCTAATGAAGAAGGAAACAGCAACCTACTCCAGTATTCTTGCCTGGGAAATCCCATGGACAGAGGAGCCTGATGGGCTACAGCCCATGGCGTCGCAAGAGTTGGACACGACTGAGCAGCTGAACCACCACCATCATTCATCTCTGAGCTTCCATCTGTCCGTTACTGTCTTTTATACATTTCATAGTGAGTTGCCCAGGACCCATTATTTTAATAACATACATGGTATTCCATTGTCCAGATGTACTATAATTTATTTAACCAGTCATCTACTGTTGTACATTTGCTTTTATGGCAGGCATAATGACCCTGAAGGAATTGTGTAAAGTGTCTATGCCTTAATCCCCAGAACCCATGGATTTGTTAAGTTACTTAAAAGGAACACCACCAAAGATGTAAGTTTATGAAGACAGGGAGATTAGTTTGGCTTATTCAGGTGGACCCAGTCGAAACATGTGAGCCCTAAAAAGCAGAGAACTTTATCCATCTGGAGCAGAAGACAGACTTGTAAAGGGGAAGTCCAAGAGATGCAAAGCTGAGAGGAATTCGACACAGCATTGCTGGTGTGAGATGGAAGGGGCAGTGTGATTTGGGCAGCAGCAAGTTCCTAACAGAAATTCCTGGCTGATAGCCAGCAAGAAAATAGGAAACCCAGCTCTGCAGTCTTGAGGAACTGAATTTTGCCCACACCCTGAATGAGCTTGGAAGGGGATTCTCCTTCAGGGCCTCCAGATAAGTGCTTCATGCAGCTGACGCCTTGATTTTGGGCTCCTGAGACCAGAGCAGAGGAACCAACCAAACCTACATGAATCTCTGTAGAACAGCGAGATAAATCAGCATTGTTTTAAACTGTTAAATTTGTGATATATTTATATGGCAGTAATAGAAAAGGAATTCAGGGATGGTGAGGATTTTTTACTTTAATATAAACATTCACAAGGCTGAATCCTTTAGTACAGCCTTACTTATTTCCTTAGGATAAATTTCTAACATTAGAATTGCCGGGACCATGTTGTTTAGTCCCTAAGTCTGACTCTTTGTGACCCCATGGACTACAGCACCCCATGGGCTTCCATGGTGGCTCAAGTCGGTAAAGAAGGTATCTGCAATGCAGGAGACCCAGGTTCAGTCCCTCAGTCAGGAAGATCCCTAGAGAAGGAAATGGCAACCTGCTCCAATATTCTTGCATAGGAAATCCTATGAACAGAGGAGCCAGGCAGGCTACAGTCCATGGGGTCGCAGAGTCAGACACACCTTAGTGACTAAACCACCACAGCACACCAGGCCTCCCTGTCTTTCGCCATCTCCCGGAGTTTGCTCAAACTCATGTCCATTGAGTCAGTGGATCCCATCCAACCATCTCATCCTGTCACCTGCTTCTCCTCCAGCCTTCAGTCTTTCCCAGCATCAGGGTCTTTTTCAGTGAGTCAGCTCTTCCAGTCAGGTGGCCAAAATACTGGACATTCAGCTTCTATCAGCATCAGTCCTTCCAATAAATATTCAGGGTTGATTTCTTTTAGGATTGACTGATTTGATCTCCTTGTAGTCCAAGGGACTCTCAAGAGTCTTCTCCAACACCACAGTTCAAAAGCATCAATTCTTCGGCTCTCAGCCTTCTTTATGGTCCAACTCTGACATCCATACATGACTACTGGAAAAACCATAGCTTTGACTATACGGACCTTTGTTGGCAAGGTGATGTCTCTGCTTTTTAATATGATGTCTGGGTTTGTCATGGCTTTTCTTCCAAGGAGCAAGCGTCTTTTAATTTTGTGGCTACAGTCATCATCCACAGTGATTTTGGAGCCCAAGAAAATAAAGTCTGTCACTGTTCCAGTATTTCCCCATCTGTCTGCCATGAAGTGATGGGACCGGATGCCATGATCTTATTTTGTGAATGTTGAATTTTAAGGCAGCTTTTTCACTTTCCTCTTTCACCTTCATCAAGAGGCTCTTTAGTTCCTCTTCACTTTCTGCCTTTAGGGTGATGTCATCTGCATATCTGAAGTTATTGATATTTTTCCTGGCAATCTTGATTCCAGCTTGTGATTCGTCCAGTCTGACTTTTTGCATGATATACTCTGCATATAAGTTAAATAAGCAGGGTGACAATATACAGCCTTGACGTGCTCCTTTCCCAATTTTCAACCAGTGTGTTGTTCCATGTCCAGTCTAACTGTTGCTTCTTGACCTGCATACACAGGTTTCACAGGAGGCAGGTAAGATAGTCTGGTATTCCTATCTCTTGAAGAATTTTCCAGTTTGTTGTGATCGACACAAAGGCTTAATCATAGTGAAGCAAAAGTAGAAGTTTTTCTGGAATTCTCTAGCTTTTTCTTTGATCCAGCGGATACTGGCAATTTAATCTCTGGTTCCTCTGCCTTTTCTAACTCAGCTTGTACATCTGGAAGTTCTCGGTTCACATAATGTTGAAGCCTGTCCTGTGTGTGTGCTCAGTCACTGCTGTTGCTGCTGCTGCTAAGTCGCTTCAGTCGTGTCCGACTCTGTGCGACCCCATAGACGGCAGCCCACCAGGCTCCCCTGTCCCTGGGATTCTCCTAGTCATGTCCAGTTCTTTGCAGCCCCATGGGCTATGGCCCACCAAGCTCCTCTGTCCATGGAATTCTCCAGGCAAGAATACTGAAGTGAATTTCCTCCTCCAGGACATCTTCCTGACCCAGGGATTGAACCTATGTCTCCTGCAGCTCCTGCATTAACGGCCAGATTCTTTTTAACACTGAGCCACCTGGGAAGCCCATGTTGAAGCAAGCCTAGCTTGAATGATTTTGAACATTATCTTGCTAGCATGTGAAATAAGTGCAATTGTGGGGTAGTTTTAACATTCTTGGTGTGGCCCTTCTTTGGGCTTGGAATAAAAACATACCTTTTCCAGTCCTGTGACCACTGCTGAGTTTTCCAAATTTGCTGGCATATTGAGTGCAGCACTATCACAGCATCATTTTTGAGGATTTGAAATAGCTCAGCTGAAATTCCATCACCTCCACTAACTTTATTCGGAGTGATGCCTCCTAAGACCCACTTGACTTCCTACACCAGGATGTCTGATTCTAGGTGAGTGACCACACCTTTGTGGTTATCCAGGTCATTAAGAACTTTTTTGTACAGTTCTGTGTATTCTTGCCACTTCTGCTTAATATCTTCTGCTTCCGTTAGGACCATACCATTTCTGTCCTTTCTTGTGCCCGTTTTTGCATGAAATGTTCCCTTGGTATCTGATTTTCTTGAAGAAATCTCTAGTCTTTCCCATGCTATTGTTTCTCTTTATTTCTTTGCATTGTTCACTTAAGAAGGCTTTCTTATCTCTCCTTGCTATTCTTTGGAACTCTGCATTTAGATGGATATGTCTTTCCCTTTCTCCTTTGCCTTTCACTTCTCAGCTATTTGTAAAGCCACCTCAGAAGACAGCCATTTTGCCGTTTTGCATTTCTTTTTCTTGGGTATGGTTTTGATTACTGCCTCCCATACAGTGTTACAAACCTCCATCCATAGTTCTTCAGGTACTCTATCAGGTCTAATCCCTTGAATCTATTATTTGTCAGTTCCACTGTATAGTTGTAAGGAATTTGATTTAGGTCATACCTGAATGGCCTAATGGTTTTCTCTATTTTCTTCAATATGAGTCTGAATTTTGCAATAAGTGGCTCATGATCTGACCCACAGTCAGCTCTCGGTTTTGTTTTTGCTGACTGTATAGAGCTTCTCCATCTTGGACTGCAAAGAACATAATCAGTCTGATTTTGGTATTGACCATCTGGTGATGTCCATGTGTGGAGACATCTCTTGTGTTCTTGAAAGAGGGTGTTTGCTGTAACCAGTGGGTTCTCCTGGCAAAACTCTGTTAGCCTTTGCCCTGCTTCAGTTTGTACTCCAAGGCCAGACTTGCCTGTTACTTTTGCATTCCAGTCCCCTATGATGTAAAAGACATCTTTTTTGGTGTTAGTTCTAGAAGGTCTTGTAGGTTTTATAGAACCATTCAACTTAAGCTTTTTTGACAGTAATTGGGGCATAGACTTGGGTTATTATGATGTTGAATGGTTTGCCTTGGAAACATACTGAGATCATTCTGTCATTTTTGAGGTTGCACCGGAGTACTACATTTCAGATTCTTTTGTTGACCATGAGGGCTGCTCCTTTTCTTCTCAGGGATTCTTGCCCATAGTACAGATACAATGGTCATCTGAACTATATTCAATATTCCTGTCCATTTTAGTTTGCTGATTCCTAAAATGTTGATGTTCACTCTTGCCATCTCCTGGTAAACCACTTCCAATTTACCTTGATTCATGGACCTAACATTCCAGGTTCCTATGCAGTATTGTTCTTTACAACATTAGACTTTACTTTTACCACCAGACACATCTACAACTGGGTGTCGTTTCCACATGGCTCAGAGTCTTTATTCCTTCTGGAGCTATTTCTTGGCTCTTTACCAGTAACGTATTGTACACCTGCCAAACTGGGGGCTCATCTTTCAGTGTCATATCTTTTTGCCTTTTCATACTGTTCATGGGGTTCTCAAGGTAAAATTGCTGACGTGGTTTGCCATTGCCTTCTCCAGTGGACCATGTTTTGTCAGAATTCTCCACCATGACCAGTCGATCTTGGGTGGCCCTGTACAACATGGCTCATAGTTTCATTGAGTTTCACAGAGCTGTGATCCATGTGATCATTTTGGTTAGTTTTCTGTGATTGTGATTTTCATTCTGTCTTCCCTTTGATAGATGAGGATAAGAGACTTGTGTAGGCTTCCTGATGGAAGGGATTGGCTGTAGGAAAAACTTGCTCTGGTGGGTAGGACAATGCTCAGTAAATCTTTAGTCCAGTTTTCTGCTAATGGGTGGGACTGCTCTCCCTGCCTGTACTTTGGCTTGAGTCTGCAGTCTCTATTAGGGCTGCCATACTCTATGGTGGGCTAATGGCACCCTCCTCCAAGAGGACTTACGCCAACATGCTATGCTTCCCAGGACTGCTGCTGCCATTGTCCCTGACCCTTTGGCAGGCAGCTATCGACCCACACCTCTGCCAGAGACTCCCAAACACAGGCAGATCTGGCTCAATCTCTTGTGGGGTCGCTGTGCCTTTCACCTGGGTCCCGGTGCGCACAGGGTTTTGTTTGTGCCCTCCAGGAGTCTCTGTTTCCCCAGTCCTGTGAAAATTCTGTAATCAGATCCTGTTGACCTTCATAGTCAGATTCCCTGGGGATTCCCAGTCCCTTTGCTGGATCCCCAAATTGGGAAGTCTCTTCTGTGGCCTAGGACCTTCGCAACAGCGTGAGAACTCTTTGGTATATTCGTTCTTCAGTTTGTGGATCACCCACCAGGTGGCTATATGATAAGGCTAATGGCGAACTCCTCCAAGAGGACTTAGGCCGCACATTGCACCTCCCAGGACTGCTGCTGCTAGTGCCCTTGTCCCTGTAGCGGGCTACTGCTGACCCACATCTCCGCAGAAGACCTTCAAACACTCGCAGGCAGGCCTGGCTCAGTCTCTTATGGGGGTCACTGGTCCTTTCCCTGGGTCTTAGTGCACACAGTTCTGCTTGTGCCCTCCAAAAGTCTCTGGCAGGCATGAAGTTTGATTTTAACATGATTACACCCCTCTTACTGGCTCATTGAAGCTTCTCCTTTGTCCTTGGACAAGGGGTATCTTCTTTTGGTGGGTTCCTTCATCCTCCTGTCGATGGTTGTTCAGCAGCGAGATGTGATTTTGGTGTTCCCGCAGGAGACTACGAGCACACGTCATTCTACTCTGTCTTGGGGCTTAGTCCCCAGCATCTACCAGATCATATGTTCTGTTTTACTTACGGGTCATATCACTTATTTTGTGTATCTTATAATTTTGTATTCAATGCCAAACATTGTGTCTGGCATTGAATAGAAACAGAATCTGAAGCAAAAATTATTTATGACTGTAAAAGGGTACACCTCTGCTGCTAGGCTGCCAATATGGAGTTGGATCCTTCCGGTTAGGACCCAAGTTGAGTTTGGTTTTGTATCTTCATTGTACCACCAACTTCAACTTCCCGCAGCAGTTGTTACCTGTGTTTAAAGAATGGGTCTGCGTTTTGTGGGTTTTTTCCAGTATTCCTTTACCATACTCTGCTTTCAGCAGTCCATGTAGTAGAGTTAGAGAAGAGAAGAAGTATTTTCTATTGTCCTGGTCCAGCCTTAATCTTGGGGAGTCCTTAGTTGCACCTGGGTCTTAGAGGTAGGGCTTTCTCAGCATCTCTGCCTCTCCTCCCCTTGGCAATCAAATTGCCTAATATCTGTGGTGGGCCTTGAGTGGGAGTTGAGTGCCCCTTCCCCAGTGATAGTAGACATCCGCTTGGTATTGGTAGAGGCATGGGATCCTGGTCCCAGCCTCCAGTGTTAGGTTTTTGTTTCTATCCCTTCGGCCAGAATGAATCTTTGCCTATGTCCTCGGGATAAGAGGGTTATCGTTTCTCATTCAGGAGCAGTTGGGTTTTGTTCCTACTTCTCCCCTAGAAACAGTGAAAATTTGCGTGTGCTCTAGGCTAAAAGGGTTTGCTCCTCCAATAGCTTAAGGCTTTTGCTTAGCATGTGAAGAAGGTCTGGGAAGGTGCAAAGTCTTGGTGCCTGCCTGCAGCTGGTCACCTTCTGTAAGCTTGAGCCAAATGGAGCGGCTCCTAAGCGGCTGGTGGAGGCCGGTGGAAGAGAACTTTCGGGTGAATGCAGACTCCACTGGATCTGAGGCTCTCTCTCGCTTTGCAGACTGACACACTAGACCACACTTGAGCAGTTAAGACTTCATTAAAATTGTAGCTGATTTCTTCTTACCCGCTTCTGTGGGGACCACCTGTTCTGCCTGTGCTTGGCCAAAAGCGAGGGAGTGCTTGTCTTCCTTCCTTCCTTAGCGGGGCTTGTCCCTCTTGGGAATTCATTTCTCTTGATTGCCTTGCAGAATAATTTTATGATGGCCTTAAGAAGACTATTTCACTATTAAATTATCTGGCTATTCCTCCTTGTTATGGTAGGAGATGGCATTCTTTGCCGCTTTCCACATCCTGAGCAGAAGTCAATCTGGGTCTCTTAGTGCTTCCCTGCGTTGCCCAAAGTGCCCATTTGTTTTATATTTGAGACCCAGAAAGTGACTTGTCCAGTCGATAGCAAAACTGAGACAAGAACCCACGTTACAGCTTCTCTCTATTAACTTGTAGCTACCTCTTTTTTTCCTTTTTCCTTTTTTTTAAACATCAGAGCTACAGCTCTCTTATGTGTGATGCTTTACTGCCTTTCTTAGCACCACCCATCCTTCTCCCCAAGAAAGAATGAAAAAAGAACACCAGGCATCTGAAGTCTCTGATGTTTGTGTGAAATCCCTGATGTAGAGTTTAGCGATTATTTCCCTTCTATGCATTAACAATATCAAAGATAATTAACAAATGCTGCGAAAAAGTGAGTTATAGAAGAATCAGTAGATTCCCTGGTTTAGACACTGACTGTTTTCGAACTTAGCCCTGTGCATTTTTATTCTCAAAGTTTGTTTTGTTTTGTCTTTTCCCTTTCTAAGTGAACAGTGACACTTAGGTGCCACAGTAATCTAAAGTAAATTCTAAATTTTACTGAAGTTTGAGGTCACTGTAAAGATTTTTCTACTATGAGTTAACATTTTTGGTTAGTCTAATAAAATTTGCTTTCTGAATTCAGTATTTTCTGCATTCTTTATGGAAATTAAGACTTGAGACTAGGAAGGGATTTTTAAAATCTCACAAGCCCTTATTTTCGCAAATAAAAAACTGCAACACAGGTTAAGTGGCTCCTTAAACTCACATAGCTAGTTACTGGCAGAATTGGGATGGAGCTGGGACTCTCATATCTCAAAGTGGGGTGATAGGAAGCACTCAGTAAACTGTCAAAGTCATTTTAAAAAAAGCAGTACATCTTCCTAGAGAATTATTTTACTTAGATGTTACTTTTATAGAATCTGGAAGGCCATTGGTTTTATAATAAACAATGTATTTTGGAGAAGAGCAGACGTGAATACTAATCCTTAATATAAAACATTTCTGTTTCAAAAAAAATTATTTATTTGGCTGTGTCAGGTCTTAGTTGCGGCACCCCGAATCTTCACTGTATCTTGAGGGATCTTTTGTCGTGGCACTCAGGTTCTCCAGTTGTGGCGTACGGGCTCCAGAGCACGCCGACTCAATAGATGTAGCACTCTGCCTTGGTTGCTCTGCGGTATGTGGGATTTTAGTGACCCAACCAGGGATAGAACCCGTGTCCCCTGTGTTGCAAAGTGGATTCTTAACTACTGGAACACCTGGGAAGTGCCAAAACACTGCATTTTTAAGAACAAAATGGAAAATTCCAAGCTCAGGGGGCTTCTTTAGTGGTCCAGTGGTTAAGACACTGCACTCCCAGTGCAGGGGGCCCGGGTTCGATCCCTGGTCAGGGAACTAAGATCCTGCATGCTACATGGCATGGCCTAAATGAATTAATATTTCCTTGTTTTAAAAAAAGCTCCATGTGTGCTTCCTCTCTTCTGCCAACGGGAGGGCTGGGGGAGGGGTGAGAAGCACAGTTCCACACCCCAGTGCTGCCCAGTGTGAGTAGCCAGCTAAGGTAGACGCTTGTGGGGGGCTGCAGCCTAGCTGGATTTCAATCGGCACATTCCTTTTTTGGAGTTCTTTGGCTATTTTCTAGGTGTGCAAAAACATGTAAAGTTAACCCATCTCCCCGGGCAGTCACCATTATCTTGCTTTCGCGCCGCCAGTAAGCATGCTGTAAATAACAGGCTTCCCAGGATTCTAGTTTAGGCTCATGGGCCACATTCAGACCCTGCCCAAGGGATGAAGAAAACGACCACTTCATTTTACCCAAGACAGTGGTGCCAGACCTCAGCCTTCAGCCTTCTTCAGCCTCAGCCTTCTCCCCCGCTGCCCCCCACGTTATTAATGGTTCACATCATTTCCTCTGATCGCAGGATTATTCTTCAGCTGTAATTCTGTATGTAGTGGAAAGCTAGTTCTTGCTGTCAGAATCTCGATATTCTGGGACAGTTCCAGTTGTGGCTGGAAATAGCATGGTCACAAAGCTTTTCAGCAGTGTGCCAGTGAATTTTAACAACAGAGAGATAGCAAGATTCCATCACTGAATGACTAGCTTTGAAGGCCATTTGCACGTTAACTTAAAAAAAAAGAGTCTTTCCTGTAGCTTCCGCCCCACTCTCCCCCACTTTGGCCAAGTCCCATTAATTTTGTTGAAGGTTTTTATTTTCTGCTGAAAATGCAGGAAATTTAGACAACTCTCTTGGAATCCCCCCAAAACTAATACAAACAAGATACATATGCTTCTCTTAAGGAAACTAAAAATAAATGATTTGGAACTATTTAACTGTATAAATTCCCTCTTAAAAGAAAAAGGAAGTTTATATAATGAAGCAGCCCTGACTGCTGTTGACAGGGTAAGGTGCTCCCACAGCTGCCAGCTTGTCCATTTGACGTGAATTCACTACTTAGCACAGATCATGTACACCGTTCATTACCAGCATGTACAAAACCATCAGGAACATCTGAAAAGGGGCCGTTTTCTCAAGGCCCTTGTATTTACATTTGAGATTTTCTACAATAAAATAAGCCTGGCCTTTTTTTTTTGAGAAGAAAGTCTGTTTGACGTGGGATCCATTCCTGGCATGGAAGTTGTATGTACTAAAAAGAAAATACCATGAATGAAAAAGACACAATATTCTCCATGTATTTTGCTGCTCTACCAATGAACCATCTGATTTTATCTCTGACAAAGCTAATTTTGGTTAGTTTTTGGAAATGTGTCTTTTAAAAAAAAGAAAACATGTCTTTTTAAAAAACTTTATTTTATTCCATAAATGTTAACTATATAAATGTAATTTATACACTTCCCTAAAGGACTAGTTTTGTAAATTAATAAAAATGGGATTTAGCACATATCTAAAGCTAAGAGATGTGATTCTTTGCACTTACAACATTTGCATTAATTTATCCACTTTGGAAAGGCAGTTATCTTTTATGTTCTTTCTGTAATAGTATTTAAAATTTAAATGATTTATAGAGTTACATGTTAAAATACGTATTATCAGAAAATTTATAATCAACCACTCCCTAATTTAAGCTTATTTTTAATTTCTGAATTACATTCAATTTCTCATTTTTGTTTTGTAATTGTTTTGCAACATTAAAATATACAGTATGCTTTCTAGTGTGAGTGACAATATGGCAAAATATGATACTGTATAAAATGTCTTTGCTCTAGTTCCTTTGGTTATATTTTCAGTCAATTTTAGTAATGTCAGAAAAACTTTGTTCTTGACATTTAATTTATAAATCTGCAGCTGAAAATAATATTTGAAAGATAGCATTAGAATTAGAACTTGTCACAGAAACAGTAAAAAAAGGAAATAAAATACCTAGTAATTCCTTTAAGTATAAGAGAATTAGTATAACTTCTAAGGAGCCTCAGTCAGACTGATGAATGTAAATTGAAACCTAATGTGGAGTATACTTATTGAGGTAGTTTCCAGTTTATACTTTACCTGACTTGGGGATAAAATAAATGATCAGTAGTTTGGTTTGGGTTTAAATGAGCAGGTACCTGTTTGGCTATCCTGTTTGTTGTATCATCCTGTTTCTTGTATTATCCTGTTTGTTGTAGCAAATTATTTAATGAAACATCGAGAATAAATTATCAATATGTTTGAAAGCAGAAAGTGTAAGCTATCAATAGGTAATTCATTTTTTATATTTAAGTTTAATATATTAGGACTTAAGGGTCCTAATGTTATATGTAACATAAATGGGTACAGAATACTTAGGAACATGAAATTCTGCAGAAAGCTAATGTTTTGACTTGTATTACTATGATAGTCATACTATCTCACTGGGTTGCTCTTAGATGAGAGAAAATTCTGAACTCAAAGTTCCTTTCTCCTCTTCTAATTCAAGTAGAAGATGAAAATACAGTCGAGGGAACTATAATCACAATTATGTTGTCAGTTCCCAATATGAAGGCTAATCCCTTTTCTTTGCTCCAAACACATAAAAGTAATAGATGAACCGTAACTAGAAAAAAAAAAACCTTGAAACCATATAGCCTCACCCTAAAATGAGAGAGGGAACTTCTTGATCAACGAGAAATAGAAAAAGCACTCGAAGCAGATAGCAGGGTCTGAAGCTGTGAGGCTGCCAAGCTTCTTGTCTGGAAGGAGGCAGGAGTGGCTGGGAGCTCAGCTGCTGCAAGGCAGGCACAGCACTCAGGGGCCCTTGGGAGGCAGCACGGTAGTGCCGGGTTCCCTGCTAGAAACTAAGAGGTAGAATAGACCCCTTACTGAAAAGAGCCTGAGTAGAGGCACTAATGATGACCCTTAAGTTCTGTGTCTAGGAAGGTGGGAAGACCCAGAACCAGCCTCACTCTGGAACCCTGAGCCTATTGTGAGGGGATGTGGCTTGGTGACAGACCTTGCTTATCCTGCCTTTAATGTGGTTGCATGGCAGCAGCCCTGATAAACCAATGATGAGACCTCGTTTCAGACTGGGAGCTCTAGAAAGCTACTGCATGACCTGTAGGCTTGGGGGGATTAAGCCATACTAAGTGGGCCTACATAACCAAAATTCCAAAATATATGCTAAAATCTAACTTAATACTAAGAAAGACAGCCAACATAGTCATGATCATGTTTAAGGTAAGTTTATCCAAAGAGAAGCAAAAATTAATAGGATAATTTTGAAAGTACTCTTAAGTATTTTTAATATGCTCAAAGATAAATGAAGGATATAGTATTTGTTAAGAAGAATAAATAAATATAAAATAAAAACGACGAAATGAAACAAGAACATGACTCAGAACTATTTCATTAGAAAGCTTAGAATGAAAAATATAGTCATTAGATTTGAAAGCTCAGTAGACAAATTCTAAACTGGGCAGTATCAAAGACGGTTAGTAAATTGTAAGATAATGAGAAAAAATTATCCAAATTATCTTTATGGAAGAGACTAGGTTGTCAGATGGAAAGAACACTCTGAATACTAAGCAGGATAAATAAAGATAAATCAACACTGAAACACATGGTTGTGAAACTCAAGAGTGTTAAAGAATGAAAAATAAATCTTAAAGGCTATCAAAAAGCTTTTCCACAGGGCAGCAGTAGTTAGGTTTGTATAATAAACTGCTCAAAGCCAAAAATAGATGCCAGAATAAAGTGAACAAGTATCTTTTAAGTTTGTAAAGAAGTAACTAATTCTATACCCAGATAAAATATAAGAGTGAATGTAAAATAAAGACATATTTCAACCACGCTAGGACTGAAAGAGTTTATTATCCATAGACTTCACTGAAAGCAATATTAAAGGATGTACTTCAAATAGAAGAAAAGTTTACCTATAGAGAAGCGGAATGCAAGAACTAGTGGTGTGCACTGAAATCCATATATCAACTTAGTTAACCGCTGACTTTTTGTTCAGATGCTCAGTCCTGTCCGACTCTTTGTGACCCAATGGACTGCAGCATGCCAAGCTTCCCTGTCCTTCACCATCTCCTGGAGTTTGTTCAAACTCACGTTCATCAAGTCAGTGATGCCATCCAACCATCTCATCCTGTTATCCCCTTCTCCTTCTGCCTTCAATCTTCTCCAGCATCAGGGTCTTTTCCAGTGAGTTGGCTCTTCACATCAAATGGCCAAAGTATTGGAGTTTCAGCTTCAGCATCAGTCCTTCCAGTGAATATTCAGGATCAATTTCCTTTAGGATTGACTGGTTTGATCTCCTTGCTTTCCAAGAGACTCTTAAGAATCTTGTCCAGCACCACAGTTCTAAAGAATCAGTTCTTTGGTGCTCAGACTTTTTTATTGTCCAGCTCTCACATCTGTACAGGCCTACCAGAAAAACCATAGCTTTGACTATATGGACCTTTGTAGGCAAAGTAATGTCTCTGTTTCTTAATATGTTGTCTAGGTTTGTCATAGCTTTTCTTCCAAAGAGCAAGCGTATTTTAATTTCACAGCTGCAGTCACTGTCCACAGTGAATTTGGATCCCAAGAAAATAAAGTCTATCACTGTTCCCATTTTTTCCCCAACTATTTGCCATGAAGTGATGAGACTGGACGCCATGATCTTCGTTTTCCGAATGCTGAGTTTTAAGCCAGGTTTTTCACTCTCCTCTTTCACTTTCATCAAGAGGCTCTTTAGTTCCTCTTCACTTTCTGCCATAAGGGTGGTATCATCTACATATCTCAGGTTATCGATATTTCTCCCTGCAATCTTGATTCCAGCTTCTGCTTCATCCAGCCCAGCATTTCACGTGATGTACTCTGCATATAAGTTAAAAAGCAGGGTGACAATATACAGCCTTGACGTACTCCTTTCCCAATTTTGAACCAGTTCGTTGTTTCATGTCTGGTTCTAACTGTTGCTTCATAAGCTGCATGCAGATTTCTAAGGAGACAAGTAAGGTGGCCTGGTATTCCCATCTCTGAAGAATTTTCCAGTTTGTTGTGATCTCTGCAGTCAAAGGCTTCAGTGTAGTCATTGAAGCAGAAGTAGATGTTTTTCTGGAATGATCTTGCTTTTTCTATGATCCAGTGGATGTTGGCAATTTGATCCCTGGTTCCTCTGCCTTTTCTAAATCCAGCTTGTACATCTGGAAGTTCTCAGTTTACATGCTGTTGAAGCTAACTTGAAGGATTTTTAGCATTACATTGCTAGCATGTGAAATGAGTGCAGTCGTGTGGTAGTTTGAACATTATTTGGCATTTTCCCTTCTTTGAGATTGGAATGAAAACTGGCCTGAGTACTGATTTTTTTAAAACCAATTTATGGTTTTTTTAAAAAACATGAAATTAAAAACCTAAGCAACTGTAACAAAACAAGGAAGAATGGGGTCAGCACCTTTCTGTTCAAGAAGTTAAAGTGTATTAACCTCCTTTGATCTTGTTCAGGAGGTAAATAGCAATATTTTATCTATTTTTTTTAATTTATTTATTGGTTACAGTGGTCTTCGTTATTGCGTACAGGTTTTCTCTAGTTGCAGTGAGCAGAGGCTATTCTCTACCTGCAGCGTGTGGGTTTCTCATTGCAGTGGCTCCTCTCGTTACGGAGCAGGACTTTAGAGCACGTGGGCTTCGGAAGTTGCAGCTTGCGGGCTCCAGGGTGCGGGCTCAGGAGTTGTGGCACACAGGCTTAGCTGCCTCTCTGCAGCATGTGGGGTCTCCCACATGCTAGAACCCATGTCTCCTGTATTTGCAGGTGTTTCTTATCCACTGGGCCACTTTATCCCTTGGACATTGATTTTGCTTTCCTTTTTTTCTGTCCCGTAAATGTTAATTTGTTGCTGGATGTTCTTAAAACAATACTGCTGCTGCTGCTGCTACTGCTAAGTCGCTTCAGTCGTGTCCGACTCTGTGCGACCCCATAGATGGCAGCCCACCAGGCTCCCCCGTCCCTGGGATTCTCCAGGCAAGAACACTGGAGTGGGTTGCCATTTCCTTCTCCAATGCATGAAAAGGAAAAGTGAAAGTGAAGTTGCTCAGTCGTGTCTGACTCTAGCGACCCCATGGACTGCAGCCTACCAGGCTCCTCCGTCCATGGGGTTTTCTAGGCAAAAGTACTGGAGTGGGGTGCCATAAAACAATACAGGTGGAGGTAAATTGTATGGAAATAAGTATACCTTTTTGTGTGCTATATCGGGGTGGTAAACTTTTCCACCAGAGTCCAGATAGTAAATATTTTTTATTTTGTAAGCCATGCAGTCTTAGATGTGAAGTGTATTTTACCTCATAATAAGTCATTCCTACTTTATTTTGATTAATAGTTCATGTTATATCTTTTTCCATTTTTTTTTACCTTCAATCTAACTTTATTTAAAGTGAGTTACATTTGAAGTTTCTTGTAGATAGCATATAGTTGCATCATGTATTTTTTTATCCACTCTGTTGTTGTTCAGATTTTAATTATTGTAATCTCTTTGTATGGATTTGCTGTAGACACTTTACATATATAACTTACATAACTTGCTGCATCTAGTAGTGTTGACATTTTCCCAATTCAAATGAGAGGTAGAAAATATCCTCTCTTTAAATTCCTTTGCTCTCCCTGGTTTATAATATAATTGTCTTAGGTGTTCCTTTGCATCCATTGAGAACCACATCAGTGTTACAATTTTTGCCCCAACTGTAAAACATAATTTAGAAAACTCAGAAGAAGGAAAGTGTCATATTCACCTATGTTTTTGCCTTCCATTGTTCTTTCTTTCAAGAGATGTGTTGATTACTTACTTTGAATTTTGCTCTTATGAACTATTTCACATTCAGATTCCCAAAGACTATTAACTCTCAGGAAACAGAAACAAAACATTAGGCTGTTTATCTGTAAATATGAACGTTGAATGGCACTGTAGAAAAGTGAGGTCATATTCCGAATTAGAAATTCTTCTTTGAATTGATAAGACCCTACTATCACTTTATATTGAGCAAGTTTAGTGATTTAAGGTGGTACACTGATAAGAGTACAAATTAGGATCTATTAATCAAAGCTCCAAATTTTCTTCTAGATTAGAAAGTCTAAAATTTATTAATGTGAAATGTATGATTAGCACCATATTTAGTTCAAAAGTTATAACTCAAATCCTTTAGTAACTGATAAACTTAACTCTAAAAATTCTTGACAAAAATAATCTTGAAGAGTTCTTGTGCATGATCTTTCCAATGCTGTTATAATTGTAAAGCAGTTGCCTTCATTCTAATTAATTCTATGTCAAGGAGGAAAATACTGACTCTTATGGGGATTTTCTTTCTTTATCAGGCACAAGACCTAAATGTCATTGAAGAAGTGATTCGAATGATGTTAGAGATCATCAACTCCTGCCTGACAAATTCTCTTCATCACAATCCAAACTTGGTATATGCACTTCTTTACAAACGAGATCTCTTTGAACAATTTCGAACTCATCCTTCATTTCAGGATATCATGCAAAATATTGATCTGGTAAGTGTAAATGGAGATATTTACTGTTCTTTTTTAAACAGAGAAAGTTTAACAAAACTTGAAAAAAAAAACTCTACAATAGTCTCTTGAACTTTCACTGTATTTGCCATCTATTCCAACAATTGTCACCTTCCACATGTGTGTATGTATTGTATACAGACACACACATATATATACACATGCACATATATGTCTTTAGGAGAATTGAGATCATATTTTATATCTTAATAGTTCTGGATTCTGCTATTTTTACTTAACACATTTTCCTGTGATATTAATTCTTTGAAAATCTCACATTTTAATAACTATATAACCTATATTTCATGGATCACAGCCTTGTCATGGCATGTCAAAGGGGCTTGAAGCTATGAGCCACTCTGTGCCAGGCCACCCAAGAGGGACAGGTCATAGTGCAGAGTTCTGACAAAATGTGGTCCACTGGAGGAGGAAATGGCAACCCACTCCAGTATTCTTGCCGGAGAAACCCATGGACATACGAAAGAGGAAGAAGATTTGACACCAGAAGCTGAGCCCTGCAGGTCAGAAGGTATCCCGTTTGCTACTGGGGTAGAGTGGAGGGCAATTACCAACAGCTTCAGAAAGAAGGAAGCAGCTGGGCCAAAGTGGAAATGACCCTCAGTTGTAGATGTGTCTGATGGGAAAGTAAAGTCCAGTGCTATAAAGAATATATTTCTTAGGAACCTGAAATGTTAGGTCCATGAATCAAGGTAAACTGGACATGATCAAGCAGGAGATGGCAAGAATGGACATTGACATCTTATGAATCAGTGAACTAAAATGGATGGGAATGCGAATTTAATTCAAATGACTGTTATATCTACTACTGTGGGCAAGAATTCCTTAGGAGAAATGGAATAGCCCTCATAGTCAACAAAAAAGTGAAACACAGTACTTGAGTGCAACCTCAAAAACAATAGAATGATCTCAGTTCATTTCCAAGGCAAACCATTCAACATTACAGTAATCCAAGTCTATGCCCCAACCACTGATGCTGAAGAAGCTGAAACTAACTGGTTCTGTGAAGACCTACAATAATTTTAGAACTAACACCAAAAAAAATGTCCTTTTCATCATAGGGGATCGCCGTGCAAAAGTAGGAAGTCAAGAGATGCCTGATATACAGGCAAGTTTGGCCTTGGGGTACAAGTTTGGCCTTGGGGTAACATTGTACGGGAACCAGTGACCAAAACCGTCCCAAAGGAAAAGAAATGCAAGAAGGCAAAGTGGTTGTCTGAGGAAGTTTTACAAATAGTTTAGGAAAAAAGATAAGCAAAAGGCAAAGGAGAAAGGAAAAGATAATACCAACTGAATGCAGAGTTCCAGAGAATAAAAAGAAGAGATAAGAAAGCCTTGTTAGGTGAACAGTGCAAAGAAATAGAGGAAAACAATAAAATGGGAAATACTAGAAATCTCTTCAAGAAAATTGGAGATATCAAGGGATATTTCATGCAAAGGTGGACATGACAAAGGACAGAAATGGTAAGGACCTAACAGAAACAGAAGAGATTAAGAAGAAGTGGCAGGAATACACATTGCTGCTGCTGCTAAGTCACTTCAGTCATGTCTGACTCTCTGCAACCCCACAGACAGCAGCCTATCAGGTTCCACCGTCCCCAAGACTCTCCAGGCAAGAACACACATTAGAACCATACAAAAAACGTCTTACTGACCTGATTAACCACACTGGTGTGGTCACTCACCTGGAGCTGGACATCCTGGAATATGAAGTCAAGTGGGCCTTAAGTGGCAAAATTCCAGCTGAGCTATTTCAAATCCTAAAAGATGATGCCATTAAAGTCAATATGTCAGCAAGTTAGGAAAACTCAGCAGTGGCCACAAGATTGGAAAAGATCAGTTTTCATTCCAATCCCAAAGAAGGGCAATACCAAAGAATGTTCAAACTCCCGTGCACTTGTGCTCATTTCACATGCAAACAAGGTAATGCTCAAAATCCTTCAGTTAGCTTCAGCAGTATGTGGACCAGGAACTTCCAGATGTACAAAATTGATTTAGAGAAGACAGAGGAACTAGAGATCAAATTGCCAACATTCATTGGATTATGGAGAAAGCAAGGGAGTTCCAGAAAAACATCTACTACTGCTTCATTGACTACCCTGAAGCCTCTGTGTGGATCACAGCAAACTGTGGAAAATTCTTAAAGAGTTGGAAATACCAGACCACCTTACCTGTCTCCTGAGAAACTTGTATGTGGATCAAGAAGCAAAAGTTAGAACCAGACATGGACCAATTGAATGGTTCAGAATTGGGAAAAGAGTATGACAAGACCGTATATTGTCATCCTGCTTATTTAACTTCTATGCCGAGTACATCATGCAAAATGTACACAAGCTGGAATCAAGGTTTCCAGGAGAAATATCAACAACTTCAGATATGCAGTTGATACCACTCTAATGGCAGAAAGCAAAGAGGAACCAAAGAGCATCTTGATGAGGGTGAAAGAGGAGAGTGAAAAACCTGGCTTAAAACTCAGAAACTAAGATCATGGTACCTGGTCCCATCACTTCATGGCAAATAGATAGGGGGAAAGTGGAGACAGTGACAGATTTAATTTTCTTGGGCTCCAAAATCACTCCAGACAATGTCCGCAGTCATGAAGTTAAAAGATGCTTGCTCTTTGGAAGGAAAGCTATGACAAACCTAGACAGTGTATCAGTTTGCTGACAGAGATCCTTGTAGTCAAAGCTGTGGTTTTTCTGGTAGTCATGTACAGATGTGGGAGTTGGAGCATAAATAAGCCTGAGCACAGAATTGATGCTTTCAAATTGTGATGCTGGAGAAAACTCGACAGTCCTTTGGACCACGAGGAGATCAAACCAGTCTATCCTAAAGGAGATGAACCCTGGATACTTGTTGGAAGAACTGTTACTGAAGCTGAAGTTACAATACTTTGGCCACCTGATGCGAAGAGATGACTCTTTGGAAAAGACACTGATGCCGGAAAGATTGAGGGCAGGAGGAGAAAGGGGCAGTTGAGAGAGAAATAGTTGGATAATATCACCACTCAGTGGACATAAATATGAGCTAACTCTGGGAGACGGTGGAGGACAGAGGAGCATGCCACAGTTCATGAGGTCACAAAAAGTCAGACACAATTTAGCGACTGAACAACATTAACCTGTATTATGGAGGTCCTAAAATATGTTAACCCTTACCCCATTATTGCTTATTTGATTGTTTCTAATATTTTGTAATTAATTCATAATTAACAGTTTCTAAATAAATTATAGCTCACCTTTTTTAGTTCTGTTGTTGGTGTAGTCTTAAACTGGAATTGTACTAGTTCTTACTGTCAGAGTTGTCTATATCTTCGAGATTGACCCCATGTCAAATTGCTGTCTAGATGTATTGTACAACTCATGTGTCTGTGATCATCTCTTACTTCTGCAAGTGACCTATGAGAGGATCTACCTCACTACTTTTACAGCTTTGAGTATTATATTTATTTCAGGATTTGCTATTTTGTATTAAAAATGGTATTTCATTATTGTTTTTAATTTTTATTTCTTTCATAATTAGTGTGATTGAACATTTTTCACAGTTCTGTGAACCTTCACGTCCTGTTCTTTTTAAAAAGATTTTTCTGCTAAGCCTTCTATTGCTATATTAATGTTTCCCAGTTCGATTTGATTCCACAGATATTTGTTGTATAGCTCATCAGGTTCACAGTTGCTGTGCACAAGAGGAAGCTGAAGAGCTACCATCCCTGTCCTTGTTTTACTTATATTTGCTGTTGTTCAGTCGCCCAGTCGTGTCCGACTCTTTGCCACCCCATGAACGGCAGCATGCGAGGCCTCCCTGTCCCTCACCATCTCCCGAAGTTTGCCCAAGTTCATGTTTATTGCATTGGTGATGTCATCCAGCCATCTCATTCTCAGACGCCGTCTTCTCCTTCTGCCCTCAATCTTTCCCAGCACTGGGGACTTTCCCAGGGAGTCAGCTATTTGCATGTCATTTACTTAAATTTAGGAAGATTTTAAACAGTTATTGCACGAGTATAAATATGTACAGTTATTTCCATCATGACTGAGCACAGGTGCATACCTTCCTCCAGGGTGTGCACCTCATAGTGAAATTGCTGCATAACATGTACCATTTCCTTTGTTATGTATGTGCTCTGCTAAGTTGCTTCAGTCATGTCCAACTTTATGCGAACCTATGGACTGTAGCCCACCCAGGCTCCTCTGTCCTTGGAATTCTGCAGGCAAGAATACTGGAGTGGATTGCCATTCCCCTCTGCAGGGGATCTTCCCAACTCAGAGATCAAACCGCATCTGTTACGTCTAACCTGCATTAGCAGGCGATTTCTTTACCACTAGTGCTACCTGGGATGCCACCGTTTTACTCTTTGACCGGTGGTATGTAGAATTCCTGTTGCTGCACATCCTCGTGGACCTTAGTTTTGTCATTTTTGTAATAGCACCTCACTGTGGTTTTCATTTGGGTTTCCTCGTGTAATGCCTAGGCAAGTCTTTTGCCAGTTTTTCAGCTGAGTTATTTATCTTTATGTAGATTCTTTGTTCTAGTTATGTTCTAGTTATGTTGTTAGACCTGTCTTCATTATGTTTTGCAAATATCCAGTCACTAACACAAATACAAACTTTCTGACATAACTTTAAAACTCCTCTCAGAATAGTCAGACATCAGTTCTCAGTCCTATTCTTTTCTTGGAGAACTGCTTCCAGCCCCAGCCAGCTTGGACTCTGGTTCTCCTGCCCAACTGCAGAACCTTCTGAGAATTTCCCTCAGCTGTCCCCTTGGTTGATCTTGGCTCCTGTGAAGTCCTCTTTCTTGGCTTACTGCTTCAGGTTGGTAGAGCTTACACTACTGTAGCTTTCTGGGAAAAGGATATATGTGAGATAGGTTTTTTTATTTTTTTAGTTTCTAATGTCTGAAAATGTTTTTCTTCTTTTTTAATATATGACTGTTGTCTTGGGAAGCTTTGGGGATCTCTCTATTACTGTGTCCTGAAACTTCATGATTTGCTGTGCCTTGGTCAGTTGTATTTGGTGCTTAGAGGGTCCTTTTAGTCTAGAAACTCATGCTCAGAGCTTTCAAATACTCATTTAATTATTTCTTCCTGGTTGTTTCTCTGTCTCCTGCTGTTTCCTCTCTTTGAAACTTTTATAAGAAAGATGGCCATTTCTTTTCAAGCCCCTTCATGTTGGTATCACTAAGTGTTACTTCTTAGACCCAGTTTCCTCATAGTAAGAGTCCTCCAAGCTCCTGCCTGGGGTCTGTGCATCCATCTGTGAGGGTTTTAAAAGCTGAGGTAGAAAGAGACTGCATCATATTGAGGGTGGGGAAAAGAGGGTGAGAGTGACCTCTAAGGTGTAAACTTCCTGACTTCTTCCAGGATTACAGCAATACATAGATGGATGCATGGACTCTGATCACATTTAAGATATTTAAGAACAGTTCTATCCATTCTCATAAGCCAAGTAGATTAATTTTTGTCTCATCCCAGTAGAGTCTTGTGTACTTGTTAGGTACTTAATTGAAACCAGCTTTAAACTATAACCAAGCTCCCGTTCCAGACTCTTAACACGTAAGTTCTATGAGTTGCTAAATACTCTGGAATCCACACAATTACGCTGTGTTTAGTTAAATACCACTATGTATACTCTTGCAGATCTGTTCATTGATTTGCTCCATATCACTGCCGTGTAATGATTGCTGGTAAACAGAAATAAAAACTAAAACTCTTCACTGTCAGTTTAGTTAGTGTTTTCATGGACTGTCCTTAAGCTGCCTCAACTATATACCTAGCAGTTGCAGCTATAGCAGGTTATTTTGCCATTCACACGCTTGTCATTTTCCTGAACTACTATCAGTATTATTTAGATTTCATTAACAAAATTGGGGCAGCTGAGAACCATTGTCATCTTTGCAGTTAGAATAAAGCTGAAACATCATTTCAAATGAGCATGGTTATATCTTAAAGTTAGACTTGAAATTTAAGGTCTGTAATTAAATTCTCACCATTATGAACAGGTATGTAGATATATTGATATTTAGGATGTGTGATAGCATCCTCAGGCCACTTCTCAAATATTTCTTCTCTGGCCCCATGTCCTGCTTGTTAAGTCTGGGTTTAACCAGAAGAGCATCTCCTTTTAAAATTGACAAGTATTGTCAATAGGCTCATGAAACAAACGGTTGTCCGAGAGACATCGATCACAGCTTATTCCTACCTTTTTCTGTTGGCTAGATTCTTTTTGACAACTCGGTAGTCTAGTTTATGGTCCAAGAATGCATGTTAGTGTCTGTGCTTCGATGAGAAAACCCAGGCACCGAGAGATCTTTACCTCCATGGAAAAAGTAGAGTCTACTTTTTCCCAGGGAGAGTCTCCAGGAAGTGCAGTCCCTTCTCTGATCCCAGTTCTCAAAGAAACTATCTAGAAAGAGTTTCTGGATAGGAAAGGCAGAGCCCTTCTTACTCCTCTTAATAGTGTATTGCTCATAGCAGTCTTAACAATCACAGTGTTGAGAGGAAATCAATTTTCTCTATGGAGACAGGCTTTATAGGCTAGCTTATAGCTAAAAAGCCACTTCTGGAGATTTCCTGGCAGTTCAGAGGTTAGGACTTCACACTTCCATTGCAGGGGGCACAGGTTTGATCTATAGTTGGAGAACTAAGATGCTCCAAGCCACATGGTGCAGCCAAAATAAAGTAAAAAGCCAGCTCTAGCCAGCCTATTCATGCATTTGTCCAAATTCATTTATAGTTCTTGCTAGTACCATTTTGGGGAGTTAAATACTGAGATTATGATTCATTGTGCATATGAGTAAAGGTTCAACAAAACCCTTTTCTCTGTTACGTGGAAAATTGGCCTGGGTTAATCTGTTTTTAGCTCTGTTCCTTGGAAATCCGGTGAAGGTAGAATGTCAGCTGTGTTAATTCAGTAATACTCCTGTGACAAAATGCTGCTGCTGCTGCTGCTGCTGCTAAGTCACTTCAGTCGTGTCCGACTCTGGGCAACCCCATAGACGGCAACCC
This sequence comes from Bubalus bubalis, assembly GCF_019923935.1. Lineage (NCBI taxonomy): Eukaryota > Metazoa > Chordata > Mammalia > Artiodactyla > Bovidae > Bubalus > Bubalus bubalis. Next base: position 13,371,606 of record NC_059178.1, read on the forward strand.
ACCAGGCTCCACCGTCCCTGGGATTCTCCAGGCGAGAACACTAGAGTGGGTTGCTGTTTCCTTCTCCAATGCATGAAAGTGAAAAGTGAAAGTGAAGCCGCTCAGTCGTATCTGACTCTTAGCGACACCATGGACTGCAGCCTACCAGGCTCCTCCATCCATGGGATTTTCCAGGCAAGAGTACTGGAGTGGGGTGCCATTGCCTTCTCCATGACAAAATGAGAATATAATAAAATGACATTTGGTTGGTAAGTTGAGTTTGGGCATCCCTGAGTGAAAAAAAAAAAAAACTCACAGCCAGGCATGTCCTTTTCAGGGACCTAGAAGCTGAGAGTGTCACAAAGGGTATTGGTTTCTGTTTGGTATCTGGCTTCCCAGTTTGGGTGGCTGTTGGATCTGCCCACTGTAGTCTCTTTCTCTCACATCAGCACTATCATTTGAGGGTCAGAGACTAGCCCTGAGACTACTGTGAGCATTCCCAGCGAAAACAAAAGCCCGTGACTATGCTGTTCACATTCTCTTTTTCTTGATCTTGTATCCTTTTAAATTAATCTTATGTGAACTGTAACCTATTATACTTTTTTTTTTAACATTTTATTATAAAAAATTTCAAGTGTATACAAAGTAAACAGAATGGCTGTTATACTCTTGGGTCTCTTGATGTCTAACTGGGTCTACGAATTCCACTTAGGAAAGGGCAATGCAGTACTAAAATAATATCTTCTTAGAGTACTTATAAATGTATCTCTTTCACGTTCCAGGGTGGAGAATATCCTGCTTTTTCCAAGATTTATCCAGATCTTTGAATTATAGAACTGTCCAATATATCCTTTTTTAACTTCTGTATTTCTAACCTGTGTCACCCTAATTGTTTTCAGTCTGCCCTATGGCAAACTCCTCCCCTTTCTATCATAACTTTTGCCTTTCTCTGGACCTCTCTGACTTCAGTTTCTTTCTTCTTTCCTTCTTGTCTTTTTTCTCCTTTTATCCTTTGCTTCCTTCCATCCTCCCTCCCTCTCCCCGCTTTCCACTCTTGTTTTCTTCCTCTGGATAGTCACTTGAATTGTGTACAATATATGTCAGATAAACTGTATCTGTGGTGTATTGGAAGGAAATGTTTTCCCTTTAATTACCAATACCTCTTTTCATAATAACCCATTTTTTTCTCTTTCTTTCTGCTAAAAGACTAACTCAAAATTTATTTTTTCCTGTGTCGTAACTGTAATCAGTGATGGATGATCATGTTTCAACACATTGTTTGGATTATTTAGTGTTAAATGTTTAAACTACATCAAAAACCATTTGTTCCTTTTCTATTAATCATTAGCACTGCTAGCTTTATAGCATGCTTGCTGAGCATTTACATGTATTATGTCTCTTAATTTTCATTAAAAAACAAACTTGTGAGGTATATTTCATTTTAATTTTCAATTGCAGATAAAGAAGCCAGCTTAGAAAGATTTAAGTTGCTCATGATCACACATTCAGAAAGTGATAAAGCCAGAACTCAAACCAAGGCAGTTTGATTAAAAAAAAAAACCCTTGTTTGTAATCATCTTGCCTGATTACTATCACCATTCACTAAATGTTCCTCCAGTTTCTCATTGATTTGCCTATTCACTACCTGAAAAGGTCTGAAAACAAACCTGGAAATTTACTTTCTCCTTCTAACTTCCAGTGATGTCAAATCAGTCTTTACTCCATAAGTAAAGTAACCAGCTATTGACACTTTAAAAATAACCCTGAAGGACCGTATTTTTCTTGAAAGGACATACAAGAACCATGCAAAGGACTTAAACTACATCCATCTGAAACTTAAGTCTCCTTTGGAAGAAGCAAAAAGCAGAGTCAAGGTGAAGAAATAGAAGGGCCCTCACTGTTTTTCTCCCAGTCTGTAAGCAAGTAGAAATAAAAGCAGAGTGTTAAACTAGATTTATATCCTGCCCTTGCCACTGGAATAGGCTGCTTATTGACACTGCAGCTGTATTCAGTGAAAAATGCACCTCAGGGTGAACGTTTGGCTGTGTGCTGTTGTGCACTTCTTAAAACTAGATAAATTGTGCCTGAACATGTTTTGAGTCTCTATTAAGTGCTGGGAATAAGACTTAAGTGCCTTTACATATATTACCCTTTTATTCCTCTTAACCCAGTAAACTAGTTACTATTATCTTACTTTACAGATAAGGAAACCAACAGGCTGCCAGAAGGCTTCCTAGGTGATTTTTAACACAGATCTCCATGAAAGAATCATCCTCTTAGGGAATTCCCTGGCCAGTGGTTGGGACTCAGCACTTTCACTGCCAGGCCTCAGGTTCAATCCCAAGTTGGGAAATTAAGATTCTGCAAGCCACACAGCACAGCCAATAAATAAATAAATAAATAATAGAGTCATCCTCTTAAATAATGATCACATGTTTGCATAGAGCTTTATCACTGAGGGTTATTTGCATATGCCTATCTCACTTGACCCGTAAATTATCCCCATGAGGGAGGCAGAGCAAGGCTTCAGAGGTGAAATTGTTGGTTCAAGGTCACTTAGCTAGTAAATCACTCAGCCTTTAATCCAGGTCTTCTCATTATAAACTCCATATTTTCAGCATTCACTTGGATAAACCTAAATAAGATTCTAAATGAGCAGATTTTCCAGCAACTTTTTGTTGAATACTGTCATCCAAAATAGTGTTGGACACGCTGGAAATTCATTCAAAATCATTTTAAACTCTTTTTACATATTTTGAAAAGAATGCCATGATAAAGATATAAATAACATTTCCACTTTTTGCCTCTTTCAGCACTTTACCTTCTCCTACCCTCGCCTAAATGCTCCTGAAATCTTGGCTTAAGCAAACCTTTGCTATTTCTTCTTTCATGGAGTTAACCTTGAAAAGTATTGGTAGAGGAGACTATGAATCTACTGTTATTTTTAGCTGACAGGGAGTTGAGAGTTGATATTTTTTATTAAGACATTAAGCAATAGTGAATGTCTGAGACAGGAGTGACTAACTTTGGAATACTTTCAACTTCTGCAGAAGGAGCTATACATGTGCATTTCAGGTAGCCAAATTATTATTAGCCACTAGCACATAGCCTCTGCATCTAACTCATAAGATGATACGATCTGGCTGAATTGAAGCAACAGGACAAAATAAAAATACCACACCAAACACGAGAGGGCATGAAAGAAATGTCATGGCTGACTATTAGTAGAGGACAGAGACAGTGAACAACAATAGTTTTGTGGTATGGTAAAGGCAAGAACTGTTTTTGTCTCTGGACAGTGTAAAATTTATACTATATTTTCTATATTTCCAGACCTGGAAATATAGAAAACCTAGTTGCCTTAGCACATTCAGTTGCCTGTATAACAGTTCCACAAATGTTAAACAAGGTTAAATGAGAATTCATTATTTTCTTCCCCCCAAAAAAATCAAACATAAAATGAATCAACTTTTTCTTCTGCAGTCTTCCTTAGCTCTGTAAATGACATCAATATCTATGAGTTGCTATGTCAAAAAAAAAAAAAAAGGAATAATGAGTACTATTTGGAATAGGGTTGTGAAATTATAGATCTAAAGAGTGAAGTCAGAGAGGACCTCTCTGAGAAGCTACATTTGAGCTCAGACTTGAAAGAAGTAGAGAGCAAGTTGTACAGGTACTTGGAATCAGTTAGGGGGAAGGTTGGGGGCATGTCTGTGTTTCCCTCTAGAACAAAAGGGAGACATGCATACTGACCATTATAAGAGTTTGTGTTCCCCAAGCTCAGAGTTCTCTTCCTATAATATAACCCACTGCATTTGCAGGGGTCATCTTTTCATCTTGAAATCACCTTGTGCAGCCCCACTAACACCAATGGACAGATCACTCAGACAGAAAATCAGTAAGGAAACATTGGCCTTAGATGGCACTTTAGACCAAGTGGACTTAATAGATTATATAGAGAATATTTTTTTCCAAAAGCAGCAGAATATTCTTTTCTAGAGCACATTGTACGGTCTCCAGGATAGATAGCATGCTAGGTCACAAAACAACTCTAAGTAAATTTAAGAAAACTGAAACCATATCAAGCATCTTCTCCAACCAGAGTACTATGAGACTGCAAATCAACCAGAAGGAAAAAATTCCAATAAACATGTGGAGACTAAACAATATGCTGCTAAACAACCAAAGAGTCACTGAAGAAATCAAAGAGGAAATTTTTTTAAATCCTGGAAACAAATGAAAATGGAAATGATCCTATGACCTACGCAAAATCTATGGGATACAGCAAAAACAATTCTAAGAGGGTAGTTTCTAACAATACAAGACTATTTCAGGAAACAGGAAAATTCTCAAATAAGTAACTGAAATAGAGACTGAAAAAAAAATAGTAAAGATTAGTGGAACTGAGAGTTGATTCATTGAAAAGATAAACAAAATTGGTGAACCTTTACCCAGATTTAGCCAGAAAAAAAGAGGGCCCATATCAGTAAAATCAGAATCAAAAAAGAAGTTTCAACTGATACCACAGAAATACAAAGGATCATAAGAGATTGCTGTAAACAAACTGTATGCCAGTAAAATGTACAACTTACAAATGGACAAATTCCTAGAAATGCACACTCTCCCAAAACTGAACCATGAAGAAATAGAAAATATGACCAGACCAGTTACAAGTAATGAAATTGAATCAGTGATTTTAAAACCCTCAACAAGCAAAAATCCAAACCAAATGATTTCATGGGTGAAATCTACTAAACATTTAGAGAAGAATTAATATCTATTTTTCTCAAACTATTTCAAAAATTACAGAGTAAGCACTTCTGAACTCACTCTGTGGGGCAGCGTCATCCTGATACCAAAACCAAACAAAAACATCACAAAAAAAATTACAGGCCAACATCACTGATGAACATAGATGTAAAAATCCTCAACAAAATATTACCAGGCTGAATATATCAATACATTAAAAGGGTCATGTACCATGGTCACATAGGATTTATCCCAGGGATGCAAGGATAGTTCAAAATCTGCACATCAGTGTGATATGCAACTTTAAAAACAAATTGAAGAATAAAAATCATATGATTATCTCAATAGATGCCGAAAACTCTTGACAAATTCACCATGCGCTTATGATTAAAAACTCTCCACACAGTAGGTTTGGAAGGAACATACCTCACATAGTAAAGGCAGTATATGACAGGTCCATACCTGATATTTATAGATCAGGAAACTCAGGTGTGGAGATGTTAAATAACTTGCCTTAGTTTATAAGGAAAGCTGAGATTTAAGTCCAAGCTATCTGACACCTGATAAGTGCTCCCAACCACTCCACAGTTCTACATCTGGAAGAAGCTGGGTGTCACATTGTTAGTAAGTATCACAGGCAAGACCCAAACTAGGCCTCTGACTTTTTGAGAAATTTGTAGTGTACACTACCATAATGTCTAAATCGATTTCCTTGTACATGTTTGATCTGTGTCTAGTCTCCTAGTTACATTGCATCTTTGTCTTTTTTACACACTGCATCTTTTTTAAAGACACAAAATATCATCTGTTTCCTTATAAATTCTCTGAATATCTCTTCCACTGAATAAGTTGTCAAGGGTATCATCAGTGTATTGATTAAAACACAAAAACTTGAGGTACAACCAAAAATCAAAAAATGTTTTCTCTGAATTTACTTATTTTACACATACAAAATGTCCATTTAAAAATAAAGGCAATTATGATTTATAAAAATCAATTTCAGTACCTGCTGTGACTATGTGAACAAAATTTTATCCCAGAATTCCCCTAAAGAGCTTAAAATCTGACTTGGAAAAAACAAGAGCCATAGGCACATGTTGAAAACCAACCTGTCATGGACAAAATAAGCAACTTGCAAAGGAGCTGGTGCCAGCAAACTGCCTGAGATAAAGAGACGATTTATTTGGAATCAACAGCAGTGTAGCCAGGCATTGGCTGCCTTTGTTTTCACTCACTGCCACCGTCTTTCAAGACACAAGCTTGTTAAGGTTCTGGCTCTAGCTGGATCTCTGCTTTCCAGAATAAATCCATTTCAGTGGCTTTTATGTCATATCATGCACCTTCCCCACCAGAATGGTTAGGAGAAAACTGATTGTGCATTTGAACAATTAATATTTAGGAGAGTAATCCTGAAAGAAAATTTAGAAAAAAAAATTGGAAATAATTCTTAATAACTTAAAATATCTTACCTATAAAATAGAAAGCATGTAAATGGAAATACTCAACTTTGTAAACAACATAAATTTTTATATTTTGCAGGTATCTCTTGTCTATAGTGTATAGTATAGCTCTTAAATAAAAAGTGACCCATGGTCATCTTGATTTATTAACAATGTTGTTTGTAAGTGATTTCCTAAAAAATGATGATATTCTTTTAGTTTTTAATGACAACTGTTAGGAGACAGTGTTATTTCCAGAATGTTACTATCTTAGCATCTTGCTACATAGTTCATTCAGGCTGTTTTGTGACATGAAACCAAAAAAAGAAAAAAAAAATTATAGCTTGCTGTTGATTTTCCCTGGTGATCAGAGATAAGAGTATTGTGGATAAATTAAATTGATAAATAATCCCCAAAACATCATTTTAGCCATTAGTTTCAAATTCCTTTCTTACTAAGACTTGTTTTTACAGTTACTGTTAAGCCTCAATATTAACAGATTTTAAGCTTTGGCTTTCTCTTCCTGCCTTCTGATGAGTGCTTCTCTCTAAATGAAATATAAATGCAAGGTGGGGTAGCACAAGAAAGCTCAGAACTGAGGAACCTACTTAATTCACAGAATGGATAATCAACCCTGAATATTAAGGGGATTGGCTCTGATTCAGCCATCAAAGCCTTTATAGAGAGGACTGATTAGGAGAGCGGGTGAGTTGAAAGCCAGGTCACTCTAAGAAGTGGAACAGTGATCATTTGACTACCATGTGAGAAAGGTATCTACTGAAAATACATCTCATGTATCTACTTGTTTAAAAAAATAACACTTTGCATTCCAGGTGATCACCTTCTTTAGCTCAAGGTTGCTTCAAGCTGGAGCTGAGCTGTCAGTGGAACGAGTCCTGGAAATCATCAAGCAAGGGGTTGTCGCGCTGCCCAAGGACAGGCTGAAGGTAGGACTGGGAGAAGAAACATACTGTTGTATCTATTGATGTAAATGTTATTGTCTGAGTAGGCTCTATTCAGAATCATACTACTTACCCAGCACTTGTGCTGGGAAAAGCTCTCTAAATATTGCCTACTCTCCTGTACACTGACATGCAGAGCTATGATGAAAGATTCTGATAGTTTTCCAAAAGAAGTTCCAAAAGGACTGTCTTCACCACTGCATACATATCCTATGAGTAACCGCTGTATAATACTATGAGTAATTCAAATACTATGAATAAAGGAGCACCTTATTTTTAACCCACTGAAATAAATTCAGTCTTGTGTGTATCATCAAGGGTTGATCGATAGGTGGTGTGGTGGTGATAGTAATGATGATGTGTTAGCTGCAGTGGTAGCTAGTACTTACACAGTGTTTACTCAGTGCTTTGGGGGCTCTAAGTGTCTTATATATTAACTGATCAATCCTCACAACAGCCCTTTGAGGGTAAGTAGTGTTAATCATCCTAATTTTCAGATGAGGAATCTGGTATAAAGATAGGTTAAGTAATTTACCCCAAGTCATACAGTTAGGGAATTAATGAACTAGGAGATCCATACCCCGGTCTTCAGCTCCCAAGTCCATACTCGTAATCACCACATTATTCACCGTGTACCTGGTTGTAGCTACAAAAAGAGGAGTATTTTGTGGAAGAGGTAGGGGAAATACAGTGTTTAGAGGAAACATTTAAATCTGTGCACTAAATGTGTTCCTGAGGCAATCTCATGATACAAAACTCATATTTCAAGACTAATTTTCCCACAAGAAAAGATGTAAAGGGGATATTTGGGGAGAAATGCGTGAATGTACGGCATTGTTGCCTATTTTTACCTTAATACTTCTTTTTAATTTTTTCTTTCATTACCTCCCTTTTTTTTTAGAGTGCTCATTCCTAAATGAACAACACACAGGGTATCACAGTGAATGTTTGGCCTTCTTCATAGTGTTTGGTCACAACTGACTTCTTTCCAGAGTTACTGTTTGGGGGTTGTGCTTTGCAGCAGTATCACTGGAACTGCTGCTTAATGAACATTGTAGGATATGAAAATATTTTCAGTTACAACAACAGAGTTTGTCAAGGAGCAGCGCATTAGTCATGATCACTTGCAGAAGTCCCACTGTCCGCAGACAGCCTTGTGGCTCTCACAGTGCTGAGCAGAGGGCGGGGTCGGGGAGTCTGCTCCTCAACTAAAATGGACCAGCATGTGGCAGCGACATAAAACCTGATCACAGTTCACCAGACCCTCCAGCTCTGACTTGACTCTCTTTCCAGACAAGTCCGTAAGTGTAGAGAATTCATGTTATTTCCTCTCTTACCTAAAGTAAGATATCTGAGATCTCTCAGGTTTTTCCTTACCTTTTTGAATTTATTTGAACTATGCCATGTTACAGGGCATGATGATTAGAGTGACAACTCACAGGAAGTGATGGATCCTGGTGTTTAGGAAAGTCAAGAAAGAGGTGTTACAATCAAAAGACTGTAAGGAAAGGATAATGCAAAGGAGTGAAGGGAAGGGGGATTTGAATGAGATCAAAGAACCAGTGAAGTAGAAGTCATGGAAATTGCAATTAGAGAGCAGTATAGTTAGACTGAAGATGTTCACAAGGAGCAGATCTCCATGACAGCATGGTCTGGGTTCAGCGTGAGCGGGGGGACTGAAATGATATGGATGTAAACGGAAGTCAGTGTGATGGAGCCAGTTAATGGATTTGAAGTCAACCATGGGCCATACACATGGGCATCATAGTCAACCCAGGATGATAAGCCGTGGGGGGGAAGAAAGACTGAGCCAAACACTACAGTAAATAGAGTGGCCTAGGAATCAGCATGCGGCAGGTAAAAGGAAGAAAAGAAGTTGATATTGGCCTCATATGAACAGAGCTTTGTATTTAAGAGTAGAGAAACAACAGCCAAGGAACAGCAGTGAAAACAAAGAAGACACCAGCTGCACCTCCAGGCCCTGAAGACTAGGGAGTGTGAAGAACCATCAGCTTCTACCTCCAAAGGCTCCAGGGATTTGGGAGTCCTGAGGGGCGAACCAGGTTCTTGTTAAAGAGGTGAGGAGGAGAGACGGAAGATCCAGTGCAGGGACTGAGAATTTCGCAGGACATAATAACCATGAAGTCAGGGTTTGAAAAGGCAGTGTGGGGCACGGGAGGCAAAGAAGTAACGGGAGGTTGGATCACGGGAGAGAAAGCCCAGAGCAGGATGGGAATGAGAGTTCAGGAGAAGGGGGCGATGATGAGTGATGAGGACGTGTGACATTAGGTTAAAGCTTGCCACAGGTTCCATCAACCCTGAGCAAGCCTTTATCAAGCATCTGCTCCGTGACAGCTGTCGCTCTTAAGTGCCTGGGCACTTAGTGAGCAAAGATCCCTGCCCTTTCAGGGCTTGTAGTTTAGCAGGTGGAAACAGACAACAAATAATCAGCATGAAGTAATAAATAACAAAATGATCTAGAGTGGTAGATGCTCTGAAAAATAAAGAAATGATCAAGCAAACTTAAGAGGGTTTGGGAGTGCCAGTGAGGATGTGGTGGGAGAAAGTTGTAGAATTAACAGAGAATGGTATAGCCAACCTTTAACCAAAAAAAAGGTGGTGAGCAAATTAGATGTGCTGCTTCAAAGTAGAATCCTAAGCAGTTCCTGAAAAGGCCCAAAGCCAGGAGGATGCCAAGCATGTTGAAGAAATAATGAGAACAAAGCAGCTAGAACTGTGTGGACAAGGGGAGAGGAGCAGAAGGTAAACAGAGATGATAAGGGGTGGGGCAGGGCAGTGGAATGGGGAGCCAGGGCAAGATTGTGAGAAGAGGAGAGGCATGGTGGGGTTTTGATTCTGGTCGGATCACTCTGGTTGATGTGTTGAGAGTAGATTGTAATGTGACTGTGAGAGCAGAAGGATCAGTTAAATTATTACTTGACTTGGACCGTGGTGGAAAGGTGTAAGTGCTAAGTTTCTCCAAGGAATTGTCATCTGCAGTGATTTTGGAGCCCCAAAAAATAAAGTCTGACACTGTTTCCACTGTTTACCCATCTATTTGCCATGAAGTAATGGGACCAGATGCCATGATCTTAGTATTCTGAATGTTGAGCTTTAAGCCAACTTTTTCACTCTCCTCTTTCACTTTCATCAAGAGGCTTTTGAGTTCCTCTTCACTTTCTGCCATAAGGGTGGTGTCATCTGCATATCTGAGGTTATTGATTTTTCTCCCGGCAATCTTGATTCCAGCTTGTGCTTCTTCCAGCCCAGCATTTCTCATGATGTACTCTGCATATAAATTAAATAAGCAGGGTGACAACATACAGCCTTGACGTACTCCTTTTCCTATTTGGAACCAGTCTGTTGTTCCATGTCCAGTTCTAACTGTTGCTTCCTGACCTGCATATAGGTTTCTCAAGAGGCAGGTCAGGTGGTCTGGTATTCCCATCTCTTTCAGAATTTTCCACAGTTTATTGTGATCCACACAGTCAAAGGCTTTGGCATAGTCAATCAAGCAGAAATAGATGTTTTTCTGGAACTCGCTTGCTTTTTCGATGATCCAGCGGATGTTGGCAATTTGATCTCTGGTTCCTCTGCCTTTTCTAAAACCAGCTTGAACATCTGGAAGTTCATGGTTCACGTATTGCTGAAGCCTGGCTTGGAGAATTTTGAGCATTACTTTACTAGCGTGTGAGATGAGTGCAATTGTGTGGTAGTTTGAGCATTCTTTGGCATTGCCTTTCTTTGGGATTGGAATGAAAACTGACCTTTTCCAGTCCTGTGGCCACTGCTGAGTTTTCCAAATTTGCTGACCTTTTAGGAAATAGTCTGCATCAGACTTTCCAGGTAGTGCTAGTAGTAAAGAATCCGTCTGCCAGTGCAGGAAACACAAGAGACATGGGTTCAATCCCTGAGTCGGGACGATCCCCTGGAATAGGAAATGGCAACCCGCTCCAATATTCTTGCCTGGAAAATTCCATGGACAGAGGAACCTGACAGGCTTCAGTGCATGGGGTCACGAGTCAAACACAACTGAGCATTATCTGTATTATTTACAAAAGCTCCAGGGAATGGTGGCTGAACATCGGTTCTGATAGACTGGTAGCAGAACTGGCCTGCAAGTATTGGAAGAATTATTTATGAAAGTGAACTTGGACTTGGACTAGGTGGTGTCAAGGACAATTTTCAGACATTGGCTAGCTTCACCTTTCATAGATGCCTGGCTCCACTTTGCTAAATGTTGTGTGACTCATCAGTGTACGTATGTCAATGTACGTGTACATAGCTAGTAGTATCTAGAGGCTGTCTGTACTAGAAAATTCAGAGAAAATTTTGGAGGCAACACCTTAAGACAATTTGGAAAACTTTCAGAGAATCACCAACACTGTGGAAGAACAGAGGGCATACTTACAGGAACTCCCAGGATCCAAGCAGAAGAGACTTACTGTCTTCAAGGACTGGAAGAATTGTTTACTAAAGCAGAGTTGGTCTTACTATGTTGATCTCTGGAACAGGAACAAGGGGGTAGACGCTTTATACAGAAAAGTTGTATTTCAGTCCCATTTAAGGAAGAGCTTTCTGCGAAATGGAGCTACAGTCGACCCTTGAACAATGCAGGGATTAGGGGCACAGACCCTTCACAGAGTCAAAAACCCAGATGGAATTTAGCTGCCTTCTGTATTCCCGTGTAGCTCAGTTGGTAAAGTATCTGCCTGCAATGCGGGAGACCTGGGTTCAGTTCCTGGGTCGGGAAGTTCCCCTGGAGAAGGGAATGGCAACCCACTCCAGTATTCTTGCCTGGAGAATCCCATGGACAGAGGAGCCTGGCGAGCTACGGTTCATGGGAACACAAGAATTGGACATGACTTAGTGTTACCTTTCTTTTCTTTCTTTCTTTTCTGTGTTCATAGTTCTTCTGAACTCATGGGTTCAACCCACCGTGGAGGGTGCAGTACTGCAGTATTTACTATTAGGAAAAAAACCTGTGTGTTAAGTGGATCCATGCAGTTTAAATCCTTATTGTTAAAAAATAATAATAATAATAAATCTTTATTGTTCAAGAGTCAACTAGACTTAGAAACGGAATAGGCAACTTCTGGGCAGTGATGCAGTCACTCTCACAGGAGATGGTAGCATCGGAGAATGATGGCCACTTGACAGGGAGGCAGACAGGTTCCATGCTGGGTGAGGCTCTTATCTGTTGGCATGAGCTGGCCAGCACAGAGAGGGGAGGAGTCTCAGGCTGTGTGCAGGTCCAGCAGAGAGAGTGCTGAGATCCATTCCCAGAGCCTGCCATTGGCAGCAGGAACAGACAGTAAGGTGTACATGTGCAATTATTTGCTGTTCGAACTGCAAGGACTCAAATATTGGTTGGCAAATCCAACTATGTGACTCTTAAGAACCTTCCATCCCTAAGAGTATTATTTTGTCTGTGTATACCAACATTTGACTCATTGGAAAAGACTCTGATGCTGGGAGGGATTGGGGGCAAGAGGAGAAGGGGACGACAGAGGATGAGATGGCTGGATGGCATCACTGACTCGATGGACGTGAGTCTAAGTGAACTCCGGGAGTTGGTGATGGACAGGGAGGCCTGGCGTGCTGCGATTCATGGGGTTGCAAAGAGTCGGACACGACTGAGCGACTCATCTGATCTGATCTGATACCAACATTATCATTCTCCTCAAAGCAGGAAATTGCATACATTTTTGATAACAGTTTTACTCTCAGATGATGCAAGAAACAGTAAGGCTATATTATTAATCTGGGGCTTTTTTTTTTTTTTAATGACAAGGAGCTCACATTTCAGTTCATCATAGCAAAGGAAGAAGAAGTCCCATTTGTATGCCAGAAGTACAGAAATTGCTAAAAGTTGAATATGGCTCATAACAAGAAAACATATAATACAAGAGGGATGGAAAACAAAATAAAAAAATATTAACTGTACAATCACTGATTGTCCTGTACAAACGAACATGAGAACTGCGTTTGGACTGAAGTATGTTTTCAACTCTGCCTCGCAGTCACTGCCTTCTCCAGTCTCCTCCGTATCACAGAAAAGCACCAGGGTGCATTTCCCAGAATCCTCCCGTCTTGTAGCTCTGAGTTGAAGTTGCCAAGGAGAGGCACACTTGCATAAACGGAAAGCAGAAGAGTTATTGTTTTTCAGTTGTTCAGTTGTGTCCAACTCTCTGCGCCCCCACAGACTGTATCACGCCAGGCCTCCCTGTCCCTCACCATCTCCCAAAGTTCGCCCAAGTTCATGTCCATTGAATCAGTGACACCATCCAACCATCTCATCCTCTGCTGCCCTCTTCTCCATTTGCTTTCAGTTTCCCTCCACATCATCTCTTCATCAGGCAGATGAGAAGGAGCCATTATTCTCCAGAGGCAGCTCCTGCTTGGCTTCATGCTGTGTAGGCAGTGAGGGTCGTCGATGGCTCCCACAGATACTGAGGTTTGCCGCAGCTGCTTGCTGTGAGCTCTTGAGAACCACCCACCCCAGTGCTGTGGACAGTCTTCTGTCACAGCTTCTCTGATTTTGCCTTTCCAACAGTTGCATAAATCTGTTTTCCCTACAAAATCCTTTATACTTAAGTTATAGAGAGTAGCTTCTATTCTCCCTACCAAACCTGTCAGAGAAATAAAACCCCTGATTGCAAACAGAAAGCAATTTAATATAGGAAATTTAGCAGTCATTGAAAGGACCAGGGAAGCCAACTTCAGCGAAAGCCAGTGCTGGCTTTCAGGAAATCAGAAGTGGTAAGAGTGTCATCACCCATGGTCTGGCCTGCCTGCAGCATCTTTATGGGGGTCTGCAGGGAGATTGCTGGAAACCACTGGCAAAATGCTTGCTGAAGCTCACAGCCTGCCCACCACTGTTACCAGAGCACCAGTGGCCTCTGTGTCTCTTCTGCCTTCTGAAATACAAATTCGTCTCATCGCCACAGTCTAACCCAAAGCCCTTCTGGGGAGATGGCTGGGGGTGTAGTTTCCAGGCTTTCACCATGAAAGGGGAAGTAAGGTGCTTGAGTCACCAACAGTGTGGCATACCATCAAAAGAAACAAGAAGCAAAATGAGAAGCTTCTTGATGAGCGCGGAGTTTTTAAAGGATGTGTACAAAAGATGGAAAGAATGTTATGTATAGAGAACAAATGTAATGGAGTGGCATGAGCTTAAATAAATGTTGTCAGAAGACTCGAATTGGAAGGGGACTTTGACCCTCTGAGAGGAGAAAGCAACAGAATAAGTTGTGGGCCTTCAGCATAGGAACAGTGGAGAAAATTACATAATTGATTGATGCATTCTCCCATTTTCAAATGCTCGTTTATCTCCTTCATTGGAGAATAATCTCAAACTGGAAAAGAATATATCTTTTAAGCAAAATCAAGCCCCAAGGTAAGTATAAGAATGGTACAAGAGCTGCCAGCCTTCTTTCATCTTAAGCCTCAGATACACAGTTTCTCACAATGCTGGCAGATACAGCCTGTGTGCAAAATTTGAGAACTCAGTCTCCACATTAATACTAATAGTGCTATAAGACACTCTTCTAAGCACTCTATAGCACCATGAATTAGTGCTGTTGTCCTGATTCTAGGCGAGGCAGCTAAGCCTCAGAGAAATTACTGTCCAGAGGCAAAACTGAGGTTCAAACCGAGGCAGTCTTTTTCCGGAGTCTCTTTCATTCACCCTGTCCTGTACCTTACCTTATTCCTTGCTGGTATGACCACACTGTGGTTGTTTGATTCCATCTGAGCATCTCATCAGTAAAATAAACTGTGTTCACAAGCAGGTGACGTTACAGTAAAGACCCTGTTAAGTCACATGAGGTTAGGAGCAAAGAATATGTGACTTGGAAAAAAAAAGGAAAATATAAGAACTGTGTTCAACTACTTTAAGGATTATACTCTAAAAGAGGAATTAAGCCTTTTATTTTATACCACAGGGCAATGAATGGGTAGTGACTAAACACAGACAGGTATTAGTTCCACCTAAGGAAATGTTTTCTGATGGGACAGGTTCTTTAGTAGTCTACATGGAGCTTCATGAAGTAGTGAAGTGGTGTATTCACAATAAAGTCTGGATGATAAATGTGAAAATTGAGCCAGATGACAAAGGGGCTCAAATCTATAAGACAGGGGAAAGATGGAAAGAGTTCTTGTTGATAAAAAAAAAAGTTGTACAGGATGATCCCAAAGATTTCAGGCAGTTCTTTTTTTTTTTTAATACTTATTTATTTGGCTGAACCAAGTCTTAGTTGTGGCATGCAAGATCTTTAGTGGCAGCATGTGGAATCTAGTTCCCTGACCAAGAATCAAACCCAGGCCCCTGTATTGGGAGCGCAGAGTCTTAGCCGTGGGACCACCAGGGAAGTCCCTCTTGTAATTCTTGTGCTGTGTTCTGTGCTTAGTCACTCAGTTGTGTCTGACTCTGCAACCCCATGGGCTGTAGCCTGCCAGGGTCCTCTGTCCATGGGGATTCTCCAGGCAAGAATACCAGAGTGGGTTGTTGTGCCCTCCTCCAGGGGATATTCCCAACCCAGGGATTGAACCTAGGTCTCAGACTCTGCAGATTCTTTACCTTCTGAACCAACAATTCTTATGAGTAAGAATTCTTATCATTCTTATGAGTCTAGAATTCTGTCTTCTAAAATTCCATGAAGAATTTTTGTAGGGCAGCACCCTAATAACATCCTTCAGCTGTTCAGAGGTCAGGCTCTGTTGAGCCTTGTAAGGTCTGGGATCCTTAGGCTGGACTTCTAGACCATCCACCATCTAGCCCAGCCTGCCCTTCCACGCCTTTGTCTCCCTATTACCATACCCCAGCCCCACCCGGTGCTCCAGCCAAGCAGAACTAGCTCTGTGCCTTCTTCCTTCCCGCATGTTTGGATTCGCTCATACAACTTTCTTTTCCCAATATACCATTCTCCATTCCCTCCGCCTTTGCTTTTTGTTTATTCAAATTCTAAGCATTCACCAAAGCCCTTGATAAATCTAACAACTTTATGAAGCCTTTCCTTTTATTTCTCAACCTATCTGTGCCTCCTCCTCTAAATACCCACTGTATTTTATATGTACATTTTGGGGAACTCCTCTCCTGTTCTACCTTTATGCAGTTATTTAAATATTTTCTCTCTCCCACTCACCTATAACTTCCTTGAGAATAGGGGTCATGTCTTAGTCACCTGCATCCTCTTGATACCTACCTAGTTCAGTGTCTGGTACATAGTAGTTACTTAGTAAATGTAGTAACTAGATACATGAAAAGCTTATTTTATATATTCTAAAGAGGAAATGGGGATTTGTTATAGAATTCAAGAGTTCTGGAGTGAAATATCCTATCTCCAGACCTGCTTTTCTAATTTTTAATTTACCACCCTCTTTACAATTTTAATTAACCTAATTGTCTCTCCCTATATGTGTCAGGCACTGTTCTAAACTCTGGATATAACAGTGGGCAAAATAGACAAAAATCCCTGCCTCATAAAGCTTTATTTGTGTGTGTGTGTGTGGGTGTGTGTGTGTGTGAAGGAGATAGACAATAAGATAAATAATTTACAAGTATGCAATATAGTGACTCACCATTTTTAAAGTTTATTCCATTTATAATTATTATGAAATATTGGCTCTATTCCCTGTGTTGTACAATAAATCCTTGTAGCTTACTTTGTAGTATTTGCTATCTTCAGTTCAGTTCAGTCGCTCAGTCATATCAGACTCTTTGCAACCCCATGGACTGCAGCACGCCAGGCCTCCTTGTCCATCACCAACTCCCACAGTTTACTCAAACTCATGTCCATTGAGTCAGTGATGCCATCCA
Organism: Bubalus bubalis; assembly: GCF_019923935.1. Taxonomy (NCBI): domain Eukaryota; kingdom Metazoa; phylum Chordata; class Mammalia; order Artiodactyla; family Bovidae; genus Bubalus; species Bubalus bubalis. The sequence goes on from NC_059178.1 coordinate 13,388,555, forward strand.
GCCATCTCATCCTCTGTCGTCCCCTTCTCCTCTCGCCTTCAATCTCCCAGCATCAGGGTCTTTTCCAGTGAGACAGCTCTTCTCATCAGGTGGCCAAAGTATTGGAGTTTCCACTTCAACATCAGTCCTTTCAATGAAGACCCAGGACTGATCTCCTTTAGGATGGACTGGTTAGATCTCCTTGCAGTCCAAGGGACTCTCAAGAGTCTTCCCCAACACCACAGTTCAAAAGCATCAATTCTTCGGCCCTCAGCTTTCTTTATTATCCAACTCTCATATCCATACATCACCACTGGAAAAACCATAGCCTTGATTAGACAGACCTTTGTTGGCAAAGTAATGTCTCTGCTTTTTAATATGCTGTCTAGGTTGGTCATAACTTTCCTTCCAAGGAGTAAGCGTCTTTTAATTTTATGGCTGCAGTCACCATCTGCAGTGATTTTGGAGCCCCCAAAAATAAAGTTTCCAGTGTTTGCTATCTTAGGTAGTGGTAGATAAGAAAAATGGGGGCTCCTCTGGTGGTTTAGTAGTAAAGAGTCCACTGCCAATGCAGGAGACACAGGTTCAGTCCCTAGGTTGGGATTATCTCCTGAAGAAGGAAATGGCAACCCATTCTAGTATTCTTGCCTGGGAAATCCCATGGACAGAGGAGCCTGGTGGGCGGGCTACAGTTCATGAGGTCACAGAAAGAGTCAGACATGACTTAGCAACTAAACAACAACAAATAAGAAAATTAGAGGAGTGTAGACAATATTGGGGAGGGAACAGTCTTATTAATAGATAGTAAAGAGCAGTCTTTGTAATAGATAGTAATAGATAGGGTGTTGAGAAGATATTTGATTGTCCTTTACATTTTATTTTAAAATAATTTTAGACTTACAGATAAGTTGCAAAAGTAGTAGAGACAGTTCATGTAAACCCTTCATCTAGGATCCTCTGATGTTAACAACACATATAACTACATATAACTATAGTACAATTATCAAAACCAGAAAATTAACATAAGTACAATACTGTTAACTAAATTACAGACCTCATTTGAACTATGCCAGTTGTTTTTTTCTCCCAGTGTTCTTATTTTGTTTCAGAATTTTTTCAAGACCCACATTGTATTTAGTTCTTAAATCTCCTTAATCTCCTCTAACCTGAGACTGTTCCTCAGTCTTTCCTTATCGTTCATGACCTTGATGCTATGGATGTTGGCTGGTCAGTTATTTTATAGGATGTCACTCAACTTGGGTTTTTCCTATGTTTCCTCATGATTATATTGAAGTTATATAAGCATTTGGCCAAAATACCATGAAAGTGCCATTGTGTCCCTCTCAGTTCATTATCTCAGGAGATACCTGGTATCAGCCTATCTTACTACTCTTGATGTTACGCTTGATCAGTCAGTTACTGTGATGTCTACCAGATTGCTCCAGTGAAAAGTGACTATTTCTGCCTTCGTTTTCAATTACTATCTTAGGATGAGACTTTGCTAACATCCTGTTTCTCCAGACACTTTTGCCTTGATTTTATCATTCATCAGTGGAGCGTCCCTACACAGTTATTACTGTGGTGTTTACCTAACGATAATTTTGTATTTTATCCTATAGATTATAATCCAATACTGTCATTTATTTTGATGCTCAAATTGTTACAGCTCTGGCCAGTGGGAGCTCCTCCAGATTAACTCCTGTATCCTCCCCAGCCCTGAAATCAACCACTTCTTCAATGACCCTGATTCCCTTTTTTTTTGTTTTTAATGGTATTTAGGAAACAAGACCTGGGCACTAGCCGCCATCTTCTAAGAACTTTCTGTACTCTTCCACTCGCCTGTCCTTTCCCACCTCCTTTCTCTTCAGATAGTTAGCACTTCCTCAACTCTGCTATGATCCCCAGGTACTCTTTTGTATCTGTCCCTCCCCTATGATAAACCTCAACTCCTCTCTTTTGGGTTGTCTCTCACTAGTTCTGTTTTTAGTCCATTTTTTTCTACTTATTCTGATCGCAAATTTTATTTTCTAATTTCTTTAGTGAACACCTCTGGTTCAAGAACCCCTGCATGGGCCATCGCAGATACTGAAAGTTAATTTTATAGTTCACTGTAATACTTAACCTTAAAGCAAAATGAATTACACTGTAGAGGCTATATATTTGAATGTTACTTTGTTGTTCATTTATTATACTATATATTCAGAAAGGAAATATCCTTTATTTGAGACAGTAAAATATAAGTGAAAAATATAACTCTTGGTTTTTTAAATTTATGACTGAATAAATACAGAGATTTATTGATCTGTGGAAGGTCTCAGGCCAGTTAACTCTAACTTAGAGGAAGATCCCATTGAAGCCAAGGTCATGGATAAATTCCTTAAGTGGGGCGGTTAATTTTTTTCTGGAACATAGCAAGAAACTGTATTCTTGACAGCAGCTTACCATCTCACTCTGTGGTTGCAAGAGGGACAGATAGATGGAGGATGGATGATTCAGCTTAAAAAGAGAGAGAGAGAGAAATCCATTCCCAGTACTAGAAAAGAAACCAAAATTACATTTACTCACAGATGGTGAGTCACCCTCAGTTGGTTTAAATGATAGCACATTATTACCACAGATGTTTCCAGAAAAAAAAGACTGTTTATAATCAAGCCTTATCTCAATTATTTTAATCATCTTTTTGGGTTGTTTATAATAAAGTGAATCACTTAAAACCTCTAGAGTTTAATTCACAGGATTGTGCTGTATCTAAAGTTGATTGAAAATTCAAGCTGTGTGTTGAATAATATTTGTACTATGCCACATGACAGCACATTATAGTCTTTTGGGTGGTTCACTAATATATACTGATAAAATAATTGTTGGGTATGTAATAATAGCTTTGTACATGAGATTGATGTAAAAGAGGTTATTTCACATTGGAAATGCTGTTATAGTGAGCTCTTTGTGAAAGTGCACAACAGTATGTACTTACTGATTTGTTCTTTCTTAAAATATAAATTAAACATTTAGATAATTTAGAACCGCCTTTTGGGTTGTTAGGAGAAGCACAGTGCCTCTTACTCATGAGACATTAGCCAGCTAATGTCAACTGAAGAAGATGAGCCAAAAGTTTTTGAAGTTTTCCTTGCGTTGCAGAACTGAAGCCAAATTTGTTGAAGAATTATTCTTCCAATTTTGGGCAAGTAAACATTAAGATCTGGAAGCCCATGGCATAATAATTGACTTTCAACCAAATAAAATATTTTTCAATCAAATGTTATTTGACATAGCCTTGTAAAATATTTGTATAATATCCTGTGTGGGAATATATACTCTTTGGATAAATCTGTCTATATAGTTAAACAACTTGGCTGTTCAGAGTAAATAGTATTAATATCATTCTAAACATCCTCTTCTTACTGGTATTGCGTGAAGTCTGGGAAAGGCAATACCAGGTAATTAGTTTTTTGGGACCCTCCTGCATAAACAGAGACATAAAGAACAGGCTCTGAAATCCTATGATGCTTATTTCTCCTTTTGAGTTTGAAAGGAAATAAATAAAGCTAGTGTGTCCTCCAGGAGCTCAGTCAGAAGCCACAGCTCAAAGTTTCTCACTGTCCGCATCTACAGCAGGGCCCGCCCGCTGGCTCCCATTTCACTGACTAGTGAGCATTGGAGATGTCACGATGATCAGTCAGAATTCATCCAGGGATTTCCCTGGCATTGCAATGCATAAGAATCCGCCTGCCCGTGCGGGAGATACCGGTTCGATCCACGGTCCAGCAAGATGCCACGTGCTGTACAGCAACTAAGCCCACGTGCCACAACTGCTGAGCCTGCGTGCTGCAGCTGCTGGAACTCACATGCCTGGGGCCTGTGCTGCGCAACTAGAGAAGCCTGTGCACAGCAACGAAGACTCAGTGCAGCCACTCAAGTTAATTAATTTTTTAAAAATTCATCCAGATCTGTGCAGGTTCTCAGCCACCACCACACCACCTCATACTTCATTATGTAAAGTTTCCCGGTCCCCTCTTCGCTTCGGTTTAGTGAATTACCCATGTCATTTGAGGATTAAGAATTCTGCCATATCTAGTGTTTGAAAGTTAGGTCATGCTTTTCAGGGGGAATGAACCAGAATACAGCTCCTCTTTTAGGGTAAGTAGGAAACTATGCAGGAGTAGAAGTTACTGGCACTAAGGGAACTTTTTATTTCATTCCCTTAGACACCTGATAAATTACAGAAATTAAGAGTGGCCAGACAGTGTCATGCTAAATGAATTTTAAAGTCTTCGTTTTATATCTACCTCTTAGAATCCTTACACTACTATTATTAGTTTCAAGACATACAGAAAGTTGACTGAAATTTTTAGTTTTTTCAGAGCATCTTAATACTGACTAGGCTTCCCTTGTGGCTCAGCTGGTAAAGAATCCGCCTGCAATGCGGGAGACTGGCTTCAAATCTTCCCCCACCTCCCATTATGAGTCTGTCCCTGTTCCCACCCCTCTCTTGTTTCCCTGTCAATTCTGTCTCCAGGGCCAAATACTGAGTGTCACTGTAGCGTGCCCACTTCTTCCTGGATGCCCCACCTCCGAGTCCACAGGAACCAACACTCATTGTATCCACAGACACACTCTTCTGCGTCCTTACACATCCGCTCTCTCACGTTTCCACCCATGGGAATACGACCAGCCCGGCTCCTCCTCTGGGGCTGGGACCCAGCAGTGGCCCTCTGAGTAACTCCTGATGTTGTCTTTAACTCTTGAGCTTAAGAAGCACAGCAGTAGATAATCCCCCAGACATACCGGCCTTTGGGCCTCTGCTTGGGTTTCCTCTTGCCCACCTTGTTCTCCCCCAGGTCCCTGCACATCTCTCTCCTACATCTCCTTCAGGTCTTTACTCACATGAGCAAATGCAGCCTCCCGCTCAGGGAGGCCTGCTCTGACCTCCCTGCTTAAATTTCAGCACTCTCACTCCCCCTAATCCCACCATAGGTCTTCCTTTTCCACAGCATTTATTACCTAGCTTACTATGGTATGGGCTTCCCTGGTGGCTCAGCTGGTAAAGAATCTACCCGCAATGCAAGAGACCTGGGTTCGATCCCTGGATTGGAAAATCCCCTGGAGAAGGAAACAGCTACCCACTACAGGCCAGTATTCTGGCCTGGAGAATTCCATGGACTAGTCCATGGGGTTGCAAAGTGTCGGACACAACTGAGCAACTTTCTCTTTCATACAACAATATGGGGATTTCCCTGGTGGCTCAGACAGTAAAGAATCTGCCTGTGATACAGGAGACCCGAGTTCTGTCCCTGGGTTGGGAAGATCCCCTGGAGAAAGAAATGGCTTCCCACTCCAGTATTCTTGCCTGGAGAAGCCCATGAACAGAGGAAACTAGCAGGCTACAGTCCACAGGGTCACAATGAATCGGACACAGCTGAGCGACTAACGTTTCATCACTTCTTATTCATACTGTGTTGTTATTCTTCTTCTTCTTTCAAATACCAAAAGCTCCAGGAAGGCACAGATCTGCACATTTTCACTGATGTATCTGCAGTCGTATCTGGCACATAGTGGGTGCTTTAGTATCAATATTTGCTGAATGGAAGAGAGAGACAGACAGGAAGGGGGACTGTTGACTGCTGAGTGATGGTCCCAGATGCTAGTTCAAATAAAGATTGTTTTTTAGAGAACAGCTCTTTATAGACTTTTGTGAGGTCAGCTTTCTCACCAAAATATTATAGAGAAGCTAGTAAGTTCACAGTGGAGGTCCTGGTCACTTTGCTGAAATAGTTACATTTTTTAAGTGTGTAATAACTGTGCCCCATTCTATACATTCTTATAACTGCAACACACTGGTCTGAAGACCTCCACTTTAGTACTCCTCATCAGTAAGTTAATTACTATGTAAATTGGCCTCACTAAATTTTTAATAGTTTCTCAGGGGTTCTCTTCTTGACTCTGACCTGCCGTGATTTCATTATAGTTCAAGCAGAGTAAAATATTCTGATTTATGTTATTAGAATAAAGTTTCTTAGCTGATATTATTCTATTGCCAAGTCTTTCTTGAAGGGTGAAGAACATGTGGGAACTATCAGGCTTATTTGAAGCCATTTTTGTTTCCTGTATTTTTTTAAATCATTTTGGACCTTTTTTCCCTTACCATTTTCTCTTTTTGAAATATTATCTTCATTACCTTTTACTTGTAGGTGATGATTAAGAAGCACTAAGTGTAAAAGGGACAGCTCTGTGCTGGGCTTCTCTCCTTCAAAGGGGAGACAAAGCTACATTCCTGCCATTTCCTTCAAGCCCCAGGGATCTCTGCAGAAGGTTGGCCAGCAGAGTGGCTCTTCCTCCCATTTTAACCCTTCTTGAGTTTCTCGTCCAGTAAAGACAGAGATCGAGTCCTATTTATGAGTTACTTCTGCCTCTCTTAGAACAGTAAACATGATCATAAATGGTTTCAGAAACTGCTGGGATATTGCTGGCTTTAGGACCATTCAGTCCCCATGTGAGGAGTATCGTGTGTAATATGTGATCTCAGATGCTCATGTGCACACCTCTCACCACACACACAGAATGCCATTCTAGCTTTCCAAGTCACCAATTTTATATGTTATGAAGGAAGCAAATGGTAAAGCCTAACCAAGGACATTCAGACCCTCAGTTGAATCCCTCAGGGCACTTTTTTTAAGATAAGGACCATAGGAAATTTAGAAAGTGTTAGTCGCTCAGCTGTGTCGGACTTTTTGCGACCCCATGGACTGTAGTCCACCAGGCTCCTCTGTCCATGAGGTTTGCCAGTCAAGAATACTGGAGTGGATTGCCATTTCCTTCTCCAGGGAATCTTCCAGACCCAGGATTTGAACCTGGGTCTCCTGCATTGCAGGCAGAGTCTTTATTGTCTGAGCCACCAGGAAAGATCCAAGGACTAAGGAAGCACTGTAGAAATTTTTAAATGTTGATATTAAAATTTCTTCTGTATAGTCTTAAGTAAGAACAAATCTGCTTACACTGAATCGCCTTCCATCAAGGTGAGGATTCCAAAAGAATGAACACAGTTGCCTGGAGCATTGTTTTCAGATGCAGGTGTCTGGATCCCATCTCAGGTTCTGATTGAGTGGTCTGATGATGAACTTGAGAATCTGGCTTTTTAAACAGTTCTCTGAGTAATCTCAATAATCTGCCAGATTGGAGAACCACTGTTGTATGGCCCAGTTTTCTCCAGTTCCTTGCCCTTGTAAAAGCCAAAGAAATGATGGCCAGCATTAACTGGCCAATCTAGTGCCTTGATAGGATTGGAATGATCTTATCTTCTTTCCTACAAATGACAGAGAACTTTCACTTCATGAACCTTAAAATAGAAATCTTCTAATTTCTTTTAAATAGATTTCTTTTACATGTAACCCAGATATAAGAATAACACAATTATTTTGTAAAGTAAACATCAGATCAGATCAGATCAGTCGCTCAGTCGTGTCCGACTCTTCACGACCCCATGAATCGCAGCACACCAGGCCTCCCTGTCCATCACCAACTCCCGGAGTTCACTGAGACTCACGTCCATCGAGTCAGTGATGCCATCCAGCCATCTCATCCTCTGTCATCCCCTTCTCCTCCTGCCCCCAATCCCTCCCAGCATCAGAGTCTTTTCCAATGAGTCAACTCTTCGCATGAGGTGGCCAAAGTACTGGAGTTTCAGCTTTAGCATCATTCCTTCCAAAGAAATCCCAGGGCTGATCTTCAGAATGGACTGGTTGGATCTCCTTGCAGTCCAAGGGACTCTCAAGAGTCTCCTCCAACACCACAGTTCAAAAGCATCAATTCCTCTGAAGTACCTAGATAACAGTATTTGATACACATTTCCTGAGTTGTGTGGCAGATATGAAAACCCCCCACTGCATGGAAGATGTTGACTACTTGACTGTCATGAGCACACAGCCCCAGGCTTCCTGGAGCCTAAGGACGGATAAGGTTAACCTTGTGACCCCACTGTGTTCCTTCATCATCAGTCTGTCAGACACGTGCACAAGCTGATTTTGAGAGAGATTTGACAGAATGTGGTCCCCTGGAGAAGGGAATGGCAAACCACTTCAGTATTCTTGCCTTGAGAACCCCATGAACAGTATGAAAAGGCAAAATGATAGAATACTGAAAGAGAAACTCCCCAGGTCAGTAGGTGCCCAATATGCTACTGGAGATCAGTGGAGAAATAACTCCAGAAAGAATGAAGGGATGGAGCCAAAGCAAAAACAATACCCAGCTGTGGATGTGACTGGGAATAGGAGCAAGGTCCGATGCTGTAAAGAGCAATATTGCATAGGAACCAGGAATGTCAGTTCCATGAATCAAGGCAAATTGGAAGTGGTCAAACAAGAGATGGCAAGAGTGAATGTCGACATTCTAGGAATCAGCGAACTAAAATGGACTGGAATGGGTGAATTTAACTCAGATGACCATTATATCTACTACTGCGGGCAGGAATCCCTCAGAAGAAATGGAGTGGCCATCATGGTCAACAAAAGAGTACGAAATGCAGTACTTGGATGCAATCTCAAAAACGACAGAATGATCTCTGTTCGTTTCCAAGGCAAACCATTCAAATATCACAGTAATCCAAGTCTATGCCCCAACCAGTAACGCTGAAGAAGCTGAAGTTGAACGGTTCTATGAAGACCTACAAGACCTTTTAGAACTAACACCCAAAAAAGATGTCCTTTTCATTATAAGGGACTGGAATGCAAAAGTAGAAAGTCAAGAAACACCTGGAGTAACAGGCAAATTTGGCCTTGGAATACGGAATGAAGCAGGGCAAAGACTAATAGAGTTTTGCCAAGAAAATGCACTGGTCATAACAAACACCCTCTTCCAACAACACAAGAGAAAACTCTTTACATGGACATCACCAGATGGTCAACACCGAAATCAGATTGATTATATTCTTTGCAGCCAAAGATGGAGAAGCTCTATACAGTCAGCAAAAACAAGACCAGGAGCTGACTGTGGCTCAGACCATGAACCCCTTATTGTCAAAAGTAAACATAGTAGCAAAAAAATTAAAGGCTATGGTCTTTTAAAATGGCACAACTGCTCTTTAGTCTGATTTATGTATCCTTCTTTTGACTCAGCTCCTTTTTCTTTGTTGTTTATCATCGAGTTACGTTTATTGAGCATTTGCTCCATGCCAAGTCCTCTGGTAGGTATTTTTTCTTTTTTTACAAGTGTTCTCATTTCATCTTCCCAATGACTATCTGAACTGTAAGGAAAATTTACATTTTGCCAGTGAGAAAACAGGCAAAAGAGATTTTAGAGATAAGAGAATGGCTTGTCCAAGATGGTTTCAGTCCATCTTAGCTTTGAGCCATAAAAAAGCTATTCCTTCTTTGAAATCATAAAAATTTGTCTCCTAACTCACAAAGCCATTTGCCTATTAGATCAATTCGTTTAACCTAAAACATTCATAATACACATAATTAAGTTCTTGGTTTTGACAGTATCTATATACAGTGTTGTAATCTTTGGAATGTTTGAACAGTTGTACCCATAGCTACTTCAAGGAGTATTAAAACACTCTTGAGGTTTTCTCATGTGTAATGATGGAATTGTACTACACATGCAGTCGCTTCATGTTGTATTTCCTTTTAAGATAGGTATTCTTGATAAGCTGACTCATATTTATTATAATGTCTTACGTTATTTTTGTTTAATTAAACATATCGTAGATTTGTAAGCAGTTTATAGGCTATTTTGTCTTCCTTTCAGTGGATAAAAATTAAGCTTAATTTTTATTTTTTTACTTTATGATCTCAAAGATTATAAAAATTTGGTCTTTATTATCATTACATTTTACATATAGTTATGAAAACTAGAAGTCTTAATTGAAAAATGATAGATACCTGATTTTTCTATACAAAAAGAGATTTTTGCCCGGTTCTCCAAATAGTAGTTTCCAGTGACAAAGAGACACAGTTCATTATGCAAGGGCAGCTCTAAAAAATGTTGATCCCCTTCCTTTGAAAAGGGGATCAAATTAATCTGTTACTTTATCCTTGCTGCTAAGCTGCTAAGTCGCTTCAGTCGTGTCCAACTCTGTGCGACGCCATAGACGGCAGCCCACCAGGCTCTGCCGTCCCTGGGATTCTCCAGGCAAGAACACTGGAGTGGGTTGCCATTTCCTTCTCCAATGTGTGAAAGTGAAACGTGAAAGGGAAGTCGCTCAGTCGTGTCCGACTCTTAGCGACCCCATGGACTACAGCCTACCAGGCTCCTCCGTCCATGGGATTTTCCAGGCAAGTGTACTGGAGTGGGTTACCATTGCCTTCTCCGACTTTATCCTTACATCTCTGCTATTAGTTTTAATATACTTATTTTATTTGGTATGATCAGAAATTTATGATTAATAAACTAAAATTTCCTAAAAAGAGAATATACTGTGTTGGTTAAAAAACAGAACCAGTTATCATTCTTTATCTGTCCCAATCTTGACTTTTCTATTAGGTTGACTATATGAAAGTTACTGATATTGTTTCATTGCCTCTACAGTTACTGCTCAAGTCATTTATTACAATCCTTGCAGAATATTTTGTAATCTAATATATGGAATAATGCCAAGAAATAATAAAACCAAGAAATAATGGCTCCCAGATAGTTACAGAACTATATATTTTTAATGGATGATAAGTGAAGACTGAATTAGTTCTGATAAAAAGGGTGACTAACAAATTATATATAATAATTTCTTTTCTGAGTTCTGTATATTTTTTTAGTATTCTCAATACAGCTTTTCTGCATAGGTTTTTTTAAGTAAAAGAATAAGAAAACTAAATAATTGTATTTGGTTCTTACGATTTTTGAAGGGCTGTTCTTAAATTAAGCCTGTAGCCCAAAAGTTTGAAAAAAAAAAATTTTTTTTTTTTTAAGTTTGAAAATTTTTAAGGTGATATAAGACTTTAAAGAAACCAAAGTCCACTGTCTTATTAAACACTAATATGATTCATTACACATAACAAAATGGTCCTTTGAAGGAACAAAACTGCTTTCATTATTGTGGCTTTCATTTCTGGGGCAAGTTGGAAGGGGCAGTGATTGGCATATACCTAATTACACCGAGGTAACTGCTAAGTATCTGGCCATACAGTTAGTTTTTTATACAGCATTTGTTGGTTTTAGAAGATTTGAGGTCCTAAAACCCTAACACAGTTCTATGAAGACTGTGAATACAACTGATACTTAACAGTGAATCTGAGACAGTTCATTTATTAACAGTTTTTGTTTTCTTGTCAATTTAGCACACCAGGTTCTTTATAGAATTCTTGCCTGGGAGCTCTGAGAACAGTAAGAAATACCTGGACACTGAACACAACTGTTAGAAATCTAATCCATTTTGAAACTTGGGAATAATGATAACAGTCTTTAACCCAAGCATAGCTTAAAATATGAAATTTGGACAAATAGTTGAGGGGATTTCTCGCATGATCTTTCAAATGGAACTGATTCTGTACATTTAAATAGGAAAGAGTTTTTTTAAAGCACTTAGTCAACTTTTCTCTGGTACTAGCTAAGTTAAACTGCAAATTTTTGCTCAGTGAGATTGGAAGAAATATATTTGATACCCATTTTCAGAAGTAGGTTGAGTCTCAAGAATAATAACTTGTTCGTAGTCGTACATCATACCTAGAATGAAATCAAGGTGCTGGCCACTGATAATCCACCCTCTTTTTTTTAATTTTTAAAATTGTGAGACAGTGAATATCCATGTAATCACTATTCAGAATAGGAAATGGAACGTTGCCAACAGCCCAGAAGTCCCAGTGTATGTGCCCTGTCCCTCTATGAATACACACTGTCTTGACTTTGGAGAGGATTATCTTCTTTTTCTTTATAACTTTACCATCTGTATGTATAGTGCCAAACATTATGGTTTCCTGTTTTCAAACTTTTTGTAAAAGGAATCATGCAGTTTATTTTCTTTTACACCTTTCTTCGTTCACTTAATATAGTTTATGGGAGATGTTTATGTTGTTACACAAAGTTTACTCCTTTCCACTGATGTATTAGTATCACATTGTGTAAATAGTCCATGATTTATGCATTTTACTAACAGTAAACATTTAGATTATTTCCAATTTTAAGCTGCTAAAAGTTCTCATGCTGTCTTATATATCAATTTGTATGTATATATTTTAATCTCATTTGATTTTAAGCTTCTTGGTGTATTTTCTATATTTATATTCCTTCCATAGTGTTTAACATAATACACTGCCTTGCACAGAATACCTCCTTATTAAATATTATTGAATTAATTTGTTAGTTCATTAAGCATGGTTGAAAATTAGCTTAAGAATACTTTATAAAATTTTTTTATTTTAATTGGAGGGAGGCTAATTACTTTACAATATTGTTGTGGTTTTTGCCATACATTGACATGAATCAGACTGATACCCTACTAGATAATACCCACTGCAGAAAACAACTATAAAGCTCAGACAGATAATACAAAATAACTATAAAACTCAGACAAATAGTGCAAAACACAACTACCTATAGGTACTGAAGAGTGAATACAAGCAAAGAAACTCTGGCGGGGAGCTCATGCTCATTTAGAAGAGGGAAACAGAAAGCTATATAAGTAAAGCCATGTGCATGACTTTAGCCTGGGACTAAGCACAGTCCATGGAGTTTATTGTGTGGTGGCAAGGGACTCACATGGAAAAACTCTTAGTTTTTTTGACCTGGAGAACCTCAAAAGTGAGGCTGGTGAAGTGTGAGTGCTGAAGAGAGTAGCAGAATCCCAGAAAGGGAAGAACCAGAAGAGAAGCCCCCAGATTGTATCTGTCTACACCTCTGAGTGATGCCTGAACCACATGTGAGAAACAGACTCAGAGCAGCTCAGCCAGTGACCAAAATTCTGAACTCAGACCAGACTTGCCACCAAAAGATGCAGAAACATAAACAGCTGCAAGAAAACTGGTAGAGAGTGCGCTTTCACTTGGAGGATGGAAAATAGCACATTTCCCATCTCTGAGATCTTTTAGCTTGAGGCCAATTTCAGTCCCAGGCATACACAGCAGAGATGGGACATATGGGGAAAGATGTAGCCTTCCTGGCCTGAAGAACCAAAAAAAGAAGCTGAGAATCCATGAACTCTGGAAATAGTGGAGGTGTCCCAGAAGAGGAAGAATCAGAGAAGAGGGTCCCTAAAGTCTGTCTACCTATACCTTGAACTAAACATTGAACTACACATCTGTAGACTTTAAGCAGCCTAGCTAAAAACAGAAGATCTGAACAGAGATTGGTGCTGCTACTGAGAATTATATAGAGTTTGCAGTTCAAATGCAGACAAGAATCTCCACAACTTAATGTTATTCAGGATGCAATACAAAGTTTCCCAACATCCAAGGAACCAAGAAAATGGGGCATGTTCTCTGTGCAAAAGAAAATCAATTGGGATCAACCTGAAAACAAACCAGATGTTGAAACTAACAGACAAGGATTTTAAAGCAGTTACCGTAACTCTCCTCAATGTTTTCGTTGCATGAAACATGTTTTTAACACATGAAAATCTCAGCAGAGACATGAGAAGGCTCAGCTGAGAAATAATGACAATAAAAAAGTCAGTAGTTTGCAGATATGAAATACTAACACCAAACAGAATAAATATAAATAATCCCACATCAAGGCACATTATTGTCAAAACTGTTGAAAGCCAATAATAAAGACCAAGAGAAAAAAATGGCATGGTACATACTGGGGGACAACAATCGAATTAACATCCCTTCTTATTAGAAACTCTAGAGTGTTGAAGAGAATGGAACAAAGTCTTTAAAGTGCAAAAGAAAAACAATTAGTCAACCCAGAATTCTGTATCCAGTGAAAAGATCTTTCATGAATGAAACCAAAATAAGACATCAAGTAAAAGAAAACCAAGAGACCTTGTTGGCAGCACACTTGCATTATAAAAAAAATGCTAAGAAAGTCCTTTGAGCTGAATGAAAATGGTATCAGATGGAAACTCAGATTTTCAGATGCAGAAAGAAGGCCTGTTTACCAGAAATGGCAAATATCTAGATAAATGAAAAATATTCATATCTATTCTGTCTCTATTTTTCTTCCTTTCACTCCCCCTTTTTTGCTTAGTTTTTTTTTTCTCTTTATTTTTAAATAAGCTATATAGTTATTTTTACTGTATTATAGTATAGTTGATTTGAAGTATTGTGTTTCTGCTTTACAGCAAGGTGAATCAGTTATACATATACATATATCCACTCACTTTTAGATTGTTTTCCCATAAAGGTTATTACAGAGTTCTGAGTAGAGTTCCCTGTGCTATACAGTAGGTCCTCATTAGTTATCTTAAAACCAAAGTTATCACATTGTCTTATCAGATTTATAATGTATGTAGATGTACGATACACACACATACACTCACACCCACAGAGCTGTAGCATAAAGGATAAGAGACGATGAATATGATCCTGTATGATGTGGTCCTGTATGACATCCTGCATTTTCCCTGAACTGGTCGATTATTATCTGTTATTTGACTATGAAAAGTTAAGGGTATACATTGTAATACTAGGGTAGCCACAATTTTAAAGCATAAGAAAATCAACAGCTAAAAATCTAACAGAAGAATTAAAATAGAAATCTAAAAAATATTCAAATAATTACCCACTCCTCTTCCTGGGTAGGAAGGGTGGAACAAAGGAACAAGACAGGATTCACACAGAAGCAAAAACTAAGATGATAGAGACTTCTCTGGTGATCCAGTGATTAAGAATACTCCTCCCAGTTCAGGGGACACAGGTTCAACCTCTGGTCCAAGAACTAAGACCGCACAATGAGAAGCTTACACACCGCAGCTAGAAAGTGGCCCCCACTTGCCACAGCAAGAGGAAACCTGCACACAGCAACAAAGACCCTGCAGAGCCAAAAATAAATAGTTTTTAAAAATAAAGTGAGAGACCAAGCTAAACATATCAATAATTAAATTAAATGTTAATGCACTGAATACTCACTAAAAGGCAGGGATCATCAGAATGGATAAAATAAGACCCAACTATACACTGTCTGCAAAGGGTGTGCTTTAAATATAAAAGTATAGGTGGGTTGAAAGCAAATGATGGAAAGAAAATCAAGTAGCTTACAGACAGTAAGCATAGGAAGATTAAAATGGCTGTATCAGCGTCAGCTGTGCTGTGCTTAGTTACTCAGTCGTATCCAACTCTTTGCAACCCCATGGACTATAGCCCTCCAGCCTCCTCTGTCCATGGGGATTCTCCAGGCAAGAATACTGTAATTGGTTGCCATGCCCTCCTCCAGGGGATCTTCCCAACCCAGGGATCAAACCCAGGTCTCCCACATTGCAAGTGGATTCTTTACTGTCTGAGCCACCAGCGAAGCCCAAGAATACTGGAGTGTGTAGCCTATCCCTTCTCCAGGGAATCTGCCCAACCCAAGAATCAAACTGGGGTCTCCTGCATTGCAAGCAGATCCTTTACCAGCTGAGCTACCAGGGAAGCTCCCTAACATCAGCTATTATAAAACCTAAGATGAAGGGGATACTTCAAAGGCATCAAAACGTCAATTCAACAGAAGACAACATAATTGTAAATCTATATGCACCAATGACAGAGCTTCAAAATCATGAAGCAAAAAAATAGACAATTCCACCATTATTTTAAAAATTTTAACAGCGTCCTCAGCAATTGGTAGAACAACTAGACAAAAAAAGAATCAGCAAAGGCATAGGACATCACTTTGACTTGATTGATATTCATAGACCACCTTACCCAGTGATGGAAAATTCATCATTTTGAACGCATATGGCACATTTACCAAGATAGACCAGAATACTGAGCCATAGAGCAAGGCTCAATAATTTTTAAATCATTAAAGCTGAATTAGATAATTAGAAATCAGTATAACACTAGAAAAGGCAAAATTGTGACCAAAAAACAGATCCGTGGCTGCCTTGAACCAAGGGGGACAGGGCCGGGATCAAGTACAAAGGGCCAGGAGGGGCCTCTCCTCTGTATCATGATGGTTGCATGATTATATACAAACAGCAAAATTCATCAAATTGAACATTGAAATTAGTGACTTTTAATTGTGTGGTGCTTGTTGCTGTGTGCAGGCTTTCTCTAGTTGTGGCAAGTGGGGGCTACTCTCAAGCAAAAAAAGAAGGAAACAGTCAGCTTGATCGTTTTCACCTCATAAAGGGCTCCCGTTGCCTTGGCTTTTCGTGCTGCAGGTGGTGCAGGCACACGGGCTTAATTGCTCCACAACATGCGGAATCTTCCCAGACCAGGAATCGAACCTGTGTTCCCTGCATTGGCAGACGAATTCTTAACCACTCGGCCACTAGGGAAGCCTCCCCTGCCCCAAGGGGTTTTTAAAACAACGTGAACAACTCACTCCTTCCTAAAGACACTCCCAGGTGTCTTTAGGAAATGAACATTCTGCACTTTATATTGTCCTTTCATTTTCATGTAAATCTTCATATACGAGTCAGATGACCAGAAAAATCATTTTGTGCGGCTGCAGTCTCAAAACCTAGACAACATAGCACTTGCTATTACATTGGAGTTGTGAATTACTTGAACAATTACAATAGTTCGTTTTACCGAAACATCTTTCAGTGGTTTACTTCTGGCATAATCTCTGTCGCATGGAGAGCACACGACAAGTATGAAATAACTTACAGGGTCATCTAGAAGTAGGCAGGCATTGGCAGTTTTTCTTAATGTTTCTCCCAGACTCCCAAAACATCATAATACTTTTCATATGGTTGCAGCTATGGTCATATTTATATTTATACATACACACTTACTGCTGGTATGTGTGTGTGTGTGTGTGTATATCACCCATCCGAATGTAGGCCCACATACACAAACAGAAAGATTATTCCCCCAAATGAAAATATTTACTTATTTTGAGTAGTAAGATTAAGGGTGGGCTGGGTTGGTTTGGTTGCTTGCTTGCTTTGCTTTCTGAAAATTCCCTTAAATGTTGTTCTGCTGCAGTAACAGGGTGCTCCTGCTAATACATTTCTGACATTGCTCTGTCTAAATGGAGGATAAACATGACCGCAGCCTCTACAGGAAAATATGTGCTAGCAAGCTTTTAAGTGTATAGGGTTTAAACTCTTCCCATGTTATATCAGATCCTTACTGTAAATTAGCCAGACTCTTTCCCAGCAGAAAATAATAATTATGTCTTCCACTGGAAAGAGCACTTCATAAAACATTTTTTTTCTAGTAAACAGAGTAAACATTCTTTTGATCCCTCTGCTTCCCTACCTCAAAACTTAAACTACCATTCCTTGTTTCCAAGACTCAGAGCAGAAAATATTTTGAATTCTCGGTGTTGGAAAAATTCTGATATTTTCTAGCCTTTCCCACTACCCCCATCATCAAAACGTGGATAAAATTTCGAGTCTGTAGTTTAGCTTATTGTGCCTGTTGCCAGTTTCCCAAAGAAGGATCCCGAAATGTGTGTTTTTCTCTTGATCCTGTCATTGCCTCCCTGTCCATCCTTCGCTGAGCCTCCTGGTACCCACATCTGCTCAGCTGTGTGTTGGTCCTGTTTGTTGGTGGTGACCCGGATCCTTGGAGGGAAGTTCGAGGAGAGATGTGAGAAGTAGTGGGCATAGGGGAACACCCCCCATTCAGACCTGCACCCAGCCAGCAGGACCTCCGTCCTCAGGAGCCACACACTCAGCTCTCAGACAGGAAAGTATGGTGACTCATGTTGACAGAAAAGAACCTGGAAGGAAGGAAAAGCATCCTGAAACAGGGAGTTTCCCTGGCTCCTCCTCAGAATAAGGACCTCATCCCCGGGGTCACCAGTCCTCATCCATTGTCTGGCTGTAAAGGCCGTGCTGTCCGTCCTTCTCCAGCAAAGGGGCAGCGCTGAAGCTGGGTCCCTGACCTGGACTCTGAGTTGATGCTCATCTGGAGAAACCCTGCCCTGCCCGCCTCCCCCCGGCTCATCGACAACCTCTCTTATCAGGACTCTGTGAGTCTAGTCACGTCAGGCCTTTTCCACGGCAGTTTTGACGTTATCGCTCTCTAAGGCTTCCGCTCCTCTCTCCCTGACTCACATGCCATCCAGCTCCTGAACTTGAGTCTGACGGAAAGCAGCCACGTCCAGAAGAAAATGGAAAAATATTTCAGTTCTCTTGGAACTTACCATATAAGAAACTCATGTGCTTTGCAGAATATTTACAAGAAACAGTTCTTGAGATTAATTAAAGGCCTCAGATATGCTTTTTGGCCGTTAAACTCAAGTCATTTGTAGCTCTGTCCACAAAGCACTTTAAATAACTCAGTTTTCATGTTAGGAACCAGGCTCATTCTCCTACCACAGGTAATGAGCCCTATTTTTAAATTAAACGTTTCAGTTGTGCTGGTTTTCTCAATTTAAAAGTACCATGCACCGTTACTATATATGTAGATCATTGACATTTGACGTGGTTCATAAACATAATATTGAAAATTTTATTTTTGCCCTTGATTTATAAACTGTCACGTGACTGATCAGAGTCACAACTCAGATGGTTTTAAAAGAACCTAGGAAACGTCCTTCCTTTCTGTTACCAAATGATTTGACCTTTGGTATAAATAAACCTTTACTGACTCCCTGAAAGTGAATGCATAGACTTCTTCCGCTCGTCTGGTCCTGGAGACAGCTCACCTCAGTGTCACCAAGAATCTAAGAGTGGAGTCCAAGAAAGAATACATCTTGTGGTCCTAAAACCGTGAAGAAAAGAAAAAAAGACGGATCGAATGCTTAAGGAAGCTAGAAGGCTCGTTGGCTTTTCCTCTGTCTGGGTTTTCTGCGTTATTCTTGCTGGGTGAAATTTGCATTCTCCCTCTCCGTAAACCTCGACCATGTCCTCATTGCTGCTGTGACGTGCTTTTGCGAGAGAGAGGCTAATCGGGTCCAGGTTCCTTACTGCTAGTTCAAGCCTGCGAGCCTCTTGAACGCTCACTAGTTTCAGATTTTGTTTTCTTTATTTTTTATAATTAAGGGCCTGAAGCCATTATTTAGAACTTTTTCCCTTCTCCCGCCTTCAAGTGTTCACTTGACTATTTTATGTTAGGGTAATTGTGTGTGTTTTCTAAGCAAGCCTAAATTAGAGATGTTAAATCTGTCAAGCTAACCTTTGATGAGAATTTACTTGAAGTGAGCACACATATTTTTAAGCATATGCTTTGACCAATTCTGAATTAATGTGAAAAAATATTCTATAAGATTTATTTTTTGCATTTTAAGCATAAATACAGCATCTGTGGTTGTATTTATGAGAATTGCTTTTTCATTTACTTAAACATATAGATATTTATTTCTTTTCAAGCTTAAAATGTAAATGATCTTGCAATTAATTACACTATTTACTTTTCCAGTGAAGTTGTTTCCATACTTTGAGGTACTTTCTATGTAACTCCCCTCAGATTGACTTCCTGCATTTTTCTCTTATTTATCTGAGTATTTTTTGGTTTTAGGTATTGCATTTCCCCAATTCTAAAGCTAAACTCATTGGTTTTGGTCGGGTGGGGGGGAGGAATAAGTTTAAATGATGAAGACCATTGAATCTGCTGTTCTAAAATAATTTTAATAGGCATATGTTTGTAGCCATGCAGGTTAAAAGGCCCAGTAAAATAGAAGGGAATCTAGCATGGGGGTGTCATTTCTTAAAGGGATACCACATGTTTGTGAAGCCCTCGTAATCGCACTTGAGCGAGCTGTGAATGGAGTCTGGCAGCTGCCCTGTTTGCTCGGGGCTGGCTGGCCCAGCAGCGATAAGCAATAGACAGGCTGGCTCCTTCAAGGAGTCTCGCAGTAAAGTCAGAGCTCTCAACAGTTCTGAAACTCACTGGCCGACTTTCCCCTGTGGGCCATTTATTTATCAGGAAATGAAATTGGTTACAGGGTTTCTCACATTGCCAAACCTCACTGACGAAATCTGGTTTCTTCCAAAGTTCAGGAGGAGCCTTAACTCTTTACTGTTGCCCAGCATTTCACGCCTTGATGACGGGTACCTCTGTCCATACTAGGATTTGAGGAACCCCACACGGCAAGGGCTGGAGTGAGGAGCAGGCCGTGGAGTGGGCCTGGGGGCTGCTTTCATAGGTATAAAAGATGACCCTTTGGGATAGGATTTTCTTTTTCAAGGGGCTTTTGCCAGTAGCTCAGATGGTAAAGAATCTGCCTACAATATGGGAGACCCAGGTTCTGTCCCTGGATCAGGAAGATCCCCTGGAGAAGGGAATGGCTACCCACTCCAGTATTCTTGCCTGAAGAATTCCATGGACAGAGAACCCTGAGGGACTACAGTCCATGGGATCATAGAGTCAGACACAGCTGAGCAACTTTCGCTTTCAGTTTCTTTTCTTTTTCAGTGTTGATACCTTCATCTTTCAAAGTGAAGTGTCAGTTTCATAGAACTGATTTTTTTTTTTTTCATTTAAAAAAAAAAGGCCTTTAAACATGACACGAACCACCTTATTGGCAGCATATCCTTGTAACTTAGACCAAAGATCATTGTTTAAATTTTGTGAAACTGCAAGGAATACAAATAGACTCTCGGAGTTGTGCACAGAGCTGTACGGCATAGAGAATGTTTGGGTAAGTGAAGGTTAAATTATTACAAAGTATATAATCTAGTTCATATGTTTAAGGAGCGGAACTAGGCTAAATTATCTAAAATATTCTGACGTACTGAATCATTTCATTTTGTAAAACAGAATCTGACTAGCAGGGCATTCGGCTGTGTGCTGGCCTGTGGAGTGCAGTCTACAGTCTCGACCTCCTGTGTTTGGAATTAGCAGGCCCAGAGGTAATACGCAGCAGGCATGTGGCAGTTATTACGGCTGTGGAAGTGGCTGCTAGCTAATTGATAGCAGTAGCAGCTAGGAACAGCCTTATTTAATTTTCAATAGTTCCTATGAAAAGATGCTATAAAGGAGAACCTTTGTCTTACCATTATTGTCCTTTCTCTGACATTAAGCATCTAATATTTAATGTATGCACTTGGTAATATTTAGGAGTGAATTCTTTAGATTCTTTCTTTTCCCCCTCTTTGGAGAGACTTTTCTTTCAACTTTTAGCCCTGATTATTTTAGGCCCCCAAGTTAGTAAAGAATTACTGTCAGTAAACACTAGTTCCCTTGACTGGCATAGCTCCTGTTTGCTAAAAATATATAAAGTCACAAAGCCAACCCTTAGCCCATGCAGGCCAGTGACTTTGCTCATAATCTGAACCCCAAAGAGACACACTGGTTGCATAAAAGGTCAATGACTGAATCATTTTCTCTCTTCATCACTAGAGCTAAGCTTTTGTGAACTTGACTTGCACATAGAGCATTGTGTCCATGGTTTCCTTTGTATCCCGGAGTGTTACACAGACTGAAGTGGGTGGTTCCTTGTAGTCAAGAGGGATCTTAGTTTTCTCCATTCAGTTTCAGTATGTTTGTAGCAAAAGACCGTATTTGGGGCATTGAAAGCACAGCCTTTCTTTTAAAATGTATGTTAGAGGAATTTCACAAGGAAAGTAGTCAGATAATATGTCTAGCTCTTTTTCTTGTTTCTCACAACCTCTGCCATTAAATAAGTAGCAGTCTTATTAAATTTGTGCATTCAGCCTTCTTCCTGTTGATACAGAGATGAGAAATAATAGCAAGTAAGGTGCTATAAAAGATTTGCCTTCCTCTCTGACCGTCTGTATCTCCGCCCTAAACTGCAGGATCTGAAAATGAAAAATCAGGGAGTATTTTAGTCCTTTGTACTTGTTCTCCATATTCTCTCACAGAGCTTCTTGTCATTAACAGTCTCTGTTAAAGAAAAACACCGAGCCATATTGAGGGGTTTTCAGATCAGGATATAATGGGGTACAAGGAACCGTGTGGGCTCTGGGTCATTACATTTATTTATGTTGTTCCCACAAATCCTCAGACCTCTGAGTCCTTGAATAAATATCTCCAGCATCCGGTGACTACCATTCCTATTCTTACAAAACTATTATTTGCAATTAGGATTTGCTTGCTCTTCATTGATTTGTTCAACTAGCATTGATTGAGCAGCAGCTTCGGTCTGCAAAGCACTCTGCTAGAGGTTGTCCCCGAAAGAGCCTTCTTGTTAGGAGGGCGCAGCTCACAGAGCCACAGTCCAAGACTCCTCTTTTTCAAATGAGGACTCAAGTTAGATTAGGGGATGCAGATGGCAAAGGAAAAGAGGGCACAGCTCACAGAACCGCAGTCCAAGACCCCTCTGTTTCAAATGAGGACTCTTAAGTTAGATTAGGGGATGCAGATGGCAAAGGAAAGAGACCACTCCAACCCTACAGGACTTTGAGGGACCTTGATTTCTCTGACTAGAAATAAGTGACAATGGACAGAACATGGACCCCACCCCAGTGCCCCAAAGCGTGCAAATGGAGAGGCAGGCAGGATGCTGTCAGTCTTAAGAGTGAATCGTGTGTCCACAGCTGTGGAGTTTGGGGCAAGTTACTTAACCCTCACTGCACGTCAGTTTCTCACCTCCAGGGCAGATCTGTCTCATAGCCTTGCTTCCCTCCTGAGGTGGCTGGGGAAATGTAAGAACCAATGCAAAGTTCCTAGCACAGAGTAAGCCCTCAGTACTTGTTAGCCAATGTCATTTTCCCATTATCTGCCAACCTCACTCTTCAACAGCAAAACCAAGAACAAAAGCTGTAAGTTCTAAACAATCAAATTCTGCACACTTGATTCCTGGAAGAGGGCTATGAGCCCTTTGTTTACAGCCTGATACATGATCTTAACAAGCTTGGCCATCTGGTTCTCAAGACTATAAGAGATTAGAAGCCACAACTTAAAAGAACTTCCACGTAGTAGGTCAACAGTAGTGAAAATCAAGGGCCACTTGTCCTGGTATAACAAGGGAAAGAATGTAAAACCAACACGTGTGAATCTTACTTTTCGTTATCTTCTAGGAACTTTTGCACACAATTCATCAAGAGAAGTTGCTGGTCTATAGAGGCTTTGACCCTGGGGAAAGGGTGGGGCAATTATAGGATCTCCAGTTGAGGTCATCTCTGTCTTAGAGAAACGTAAGGCCTCATCTTTCAGAACAGCACATCACTGACCCAAGCCCCAAGAAGGCTCAAAGCACTAATCTGAACGCTCAAAACAGAGAAGTTCCTGTTGTTGTTGCTCAGTTGCAAGGCGTGTCGGACTCTCTGCAGCCCAGGGACAGCAGCACACCAGGCTTTCCCGTCCTTCGCTGTCTCCTGGAGTTTGCTCAGACTCATGTCCGTTGAGTCAGTGATGCTGCATGATTTTATTTAACTGGTTGGTGGGTCTGATGTTTCAGTTTGAAAGGAATCATAGTCAGATCCTCATAAACAGTAACTTTAAAATTCTTTTTAAGTAGCAACTGGTTTGATTTATAGTAATTTACCCACTCCAGTATTCTTGCCTGGAGAATCCCATGGACTGAGAAGTCTCGTAGACTACAGTCCATGGGTTCGCAAAGAGTCAGACACGACTGAGCGACTTCACACACACAGGTTAGGCACCGTTTTTCATGATCACATCAGTAGCTCTGTCAGGACTCGGTTGTCTCATTTAACTCACACATCACTCCATCTAGAAAGTTGCATGTTGTGAAGTGAGGCTGAGCCAGCAGATCTGACACTGAAGCTCTGCTCTGTCTGTAACCAGCCTGTTGTGTTATTGCTTTTGTTTTGTTCATGCTTCCTCAGTACACATGCTATTCTCAACATTAAAAAAAAAAAACTAAAAACTTGGTATTGCAGATTTTTATCCTGATTCCAATGTTTTTAATAGACACTTTAGGGACTTTACTGGTGTTCCATTGGTTAAGACTGCATTTCACTGCAGGGGGTGCTGGTTTGATCCCTAGTCTGGGAACTAAGATTCTTTATGCTGCATGGCATGACCAAAAAAAAAAAAAAAGACACTTTAGTGTATGTATTTATGAAAAGAACTGTCAATTCCATGTTTACTGTTTACAGTTCACATTTACAATTCACATTTACTGTTAGAGTTGGCCCTGCCTGTATCTCACAACTGTACCACTCTCCAGTTGAAGAAAACAGGCAGTTTGGAATGTAGTCACTCCTGGAGAAAAAAATAGGAGAAGCCACGTCCTTGTTTTAAATTTCCACTCTTATCCTCAGCATATGAGAGCTGCACATGGTATTGAAGTTGTAACAAAAGCAGCCAAGTGCCAGGGTTCACTTTGCGGGTTGTTTTGATTTGTCTTACACTTCTCACTTCCAGCAGCCCAGACTAACAAAAAACTCTTCAAATAATTTAAGAAACCGTATTCTCTGCAGTTCCCTTCGTTTCTCAGGAACAGCATCGGGGTGTACCCGTTCGCTCCTATAAGCCTCAGGGTTTGTGGGAAAGATACAGAGGAGCCAGACAGGGTTTTTCTCACTCTTAAGGAAGTGGACAAAAAATATGCCTTCTCTCAGCATTCATTGTTATAACAGGGAGATAAGAGATAATTTAGAAACCCTGTTTCAACCCCTTTATTTCATGAATAGAGAAATGAAGAGAATCGACTCATGGCCCAAGGTCACAGACTGCAGGGGCAGATATATCCCCAGAGCCAGGTTTCCTGATCCATTTGTACTGTGTGACACTTCTTGACATACAAGGCGTACTGGACCTCCTAATGTCAGGCTGAATCATCCATCAAAGCAGCCTCAAAATTTTTGAAAGTCCAACTATTACTAGTAATTGGCTCTTGGCTGTTCTTTATATAGAAAAATGATGCTATAAGTTTGTGCTTGCTGTTGATGACGTGTTTGCGTTCATTCAAATACTCTCTCCCTGACCTGTCTTCTTTATGACCAACAGAATGTCTTCCCTAAAGGACCACTTTTGGAGTATTGCATGGCCTGTCCCAGTAACATCGCAGATCTCTCTAGGCCTTATCACATTCTCAGGCTAGGCCTCAGGGGCTCCATGTTCTAGTACCGTGTTTTTAGAGCTGCATTTTGGGGTTGTATTTGAATGTACATGAGCACAGTAGACAATGCGTCAGTCTCATAATCTGAAGGTCCTAAATTCAAACCTCAGAGAGGGCAGTGCAAAGCTTTTCGAGTTCCCTGGTGGCTCATGATAAAGAACCTGCCTGCCAATGCAGGAGACGTGGTTCAGTCCCTGGGTCAGGAAGATCCCCTGAAGGAGGTCATGGCAACCCACTCCAGTATTCTTGCCAGGAGGATTCCATGGGCAGAGGAGCCTGGTGGGCTACAGTCCATGGGGTCGCAAAGAGTCGGACACGACTGACTAACACTTTCAGTTTTACTTTCAGTAAAAGTTTGGCCTGTGTGCTAAAGTTGAACAAATGTACACTCCTTGGTGTACTCCTAACATGAATTCATGCCCTTGTGTGCCAGGAGACACGTATGAGAATAGCTATACCATCATGGTTCATAATAGTCAAACCTAGACACAACCCAGTGTCCATTAGTAGTAGAATTAATTTAAAAATTGTGAGGTGTATTTAAACAATAGAGTACTGGATAGCAGTGCAAACAAGTGAACCATAGAAGCCCGCTGTGTGTGAACCTCACATGTGTAACGCTTAATGAAACACTCCAGTGAAAGGGTATATATGCTGTGTAATTTCATTAATATGAAGTTCAAGGAGAGGCAGGCCTCAGAGATGGTGCTAAAGAATGCAAATGTAGGTGGTAGAGGTACAAGAAAGAACAAGAAAGTGATGCCGTCAAGGTCAAGACGGTGTTAATGAGGAATGCTGTGGGAGTATTCTTTGTCAAACCCAAGCGGTGGTAACAGGAGTGCTTGCCTTGTACCAGCTTAGTTGTCCTGTACTTGTGTTTGTGGACTTTTGTGTCTGTGTGTTACGTTTCATAACAGAAAAGGCTACAAACAATGAGGCAGTCCTTGAAGATTCCTTTATTTCAAAAATGAGTTAAATATAGTAAGTCATTGAAATGTTAAACGAGATTTCAGTGAAGGCAAAAATATTTTTATCAGTATGTAAGATTCTTCTCCCTGTTTTTGTTTGCATTTAGAAATCAAATTATTTATCTCTCCTAAAATATAATCTGGCTTCCCTGGTGGCTCAGTGGTAAAGAATCTGCCTGCCAATGCAGAAGGCTCAGGTTCAATCCCTAGGTGGGAAAGTTCCCTTGGAGGAGGGCATAGCAACCCACTCCAGTATTCTTGCCTGGAAAATCCCATGGACAACAAGCCTGGTGGGCTACAGTCCACGGGGTCGCACAGAGTCGGACACAACTGAGCAACTGAGCATGCACACGGGCTCAGAGGAATATGTATCGAAATGTTTAATAGTTGTTGTATGTGGACTGTGGAGCTGATGATAATTTTTTAAATCCCTGTTTTAAAATTTTTCTTAAGTGAATAATGAATTTTACTATGAGACATGAGGTAAACATTTTGTTAAAATTTCAATTAAAAAACACATTCATTCTGATTGCCATTATTTTAAAAAATAGCAAATGTTGGTGAGGGGGATATGGAGAAATTGGAACCTTTGTGCACTATTGGTAGGACTGTAAAATGGTGCAAGCACTATGAAGAACAGTTTGGAGGTTCCTCAGAAAATTGAAAATAGAGCTACCAATGGTCCAGCAAATCCACTCCTGGGTATATATCCCAGAGAACTGAAGGTAGGATCTCAGTTGTTCCTGCTTCTTGTTCCTAGCAGCACTCACTGTTTCATCATAGCCAAAAGGGTGGACAAATGAATAAACAAAATCTGGTCTGTATATACAGTAGAATACTATTCAGCCTTTAAAAGGAGGGAAATCCTGTCACATGCTATACAATACGGATGAACCTTGAAGTCATTATGCTAATTGAAATAAACCAGTCACAGAAAGACAAATGATTCCATTTATATGAAGTAGGTAAGATAGACTCATAGAAACAGAGAATGGCAATTGCCATAAGGGAAGAGAAAAAGAAGTTGTTTAATGGTCTGGAGTTTCAGTTTTGCACAGTGAAAAAATTTTTGAGATCTTTTTCACAACACTGTGTATATACATAACAATATTGTACACTTAAAATTGGTTAACATGGTAAATTTTATGTTGTTTACCACACAAAAAAAGAAGATAGCCTTGTCAGTATGAATTAGAGGAGTTATTATGATGAATATATGGACTTGGGAGTTAAGGGAATAAGAAAACAGATTATATCCCTGCTTTCTCTAAAACAAAGGCCACATCTTCTGTGGGTATTTCAGTGATGTGATGTGCATAGAAGCCAAAGCTTGTGATTGGCCCGTAAGCACTTTTTAGACAATTTGTGTTTCTGAGTTATTCTCTCTGATCTGGCTGATTTAAACTAATAACTTTAATTTCATAGCTACAGTCACTGTCAACAGTGATTTTGAAACCCAAGAAAATAAAATCTGCCACTACTTCCACTTTTTCCCCTCCTATTTGCCATGAAGTGATGGGACCAGGCACCATGATCTTAGTCTTTTGAATGTTGAGTTTTAAGCCAGCATTTTCACTCCCCTCTTTCACCCACATCAAGAGGCTCTTTAGTTCCTCTTCACTTCCGGCCACTAGTGTAGTATCATCTGCATATCTGATGCTGATTTTTCTCCCAGCAATCTGATTCTAGCTTGTGATTCATCCAGCCTGGCATTTCACATGATGTACTCTGCATATACATTAAATAAACAGGTGGACAATATACAGTCTTGTCATACTCCTTTCCCAATCTTGAACCAGTCAGTTGTTCCATGACCAGTTCTAAGTGTTGCTTCTTGACCCATATACAGGTGTCTCAGGAGACAAGTAAGGTTGTCTGGTATTCCCATCTCTTCAGGGATTTTCACAGTTTGTTGTGATCCACAGAGTCAGAGGCTTTAGGCATAATCAGTGAAGCAGAAGTAGGTATTTTCCTGGCATTCCTTTGCTTTCTCTATGATACAGTGGCTATTGGCAATTTTATCTCTGTTTCCTCTGCCTTTTCTAAACCCAACTTGTACATCTGGAAGTTCTCGGTTCACATACTGCTAAAGCCTAGCTTGAAGATTTTTGAACAAAACTTTACTAGCATGTGAGATGAATGCAGTTGTACAGTAGCTTGAACATTCTTTGGCATTGCTCCTCTTTGGAATTGGAACGATCTTATCAGGTGGTTAATAAATACTTGGAGGCGTGAAAAAGAAAAAAAATTAATGTATAGACATTGTTTGGCTCTTGATTTAAATAAGCCAACTGTAGACAGGCCTTTCTGACATTTGGGAAACTATATACACTGATAAGTATTCAGTTCAGTCTCTCAGTCGTGTCCCGACTCTTTGCGACCCCATGAATCACAGCACGCCAGGCCTCCCTGTCCATCACCAACTCCCGGAGTTCACTAAGTATATATAATAGTAATTATTTTAACTGCTTCAACTCTGATAACGTTACTGTGGATTATATTTTTTAAATACAGTGGATAAGAATTTGGGCAGACTGGATAATTTTGAAGCTAGCCAGTAGGTACATTGGGTTTCTTACGCTATACCCTCTACTTTTGTGTGGTCTCAGTGTGTGAAATTTTCCATAATAAAAATTTTGTTTTTTTTAAGTAAAGCAAAACTACAGCTTTGAACATGGGAAAAAATTAAATCTATTTCAATTGGAGATCTAGATGTCTAAAAAGGAAAAATGTATATTTGGAACATGGTATCCCAGAAGCTTTATTAAGAGAATTTAATATACTCTTTCCGGACATCTCAAATACATGTTAGCCTCTCTGCATATGAGTACAAAGCTTAAAAATTCCCTTGCATCAGTTTACTGTAGTTGTTTTTATTATTTTTAACTTTCAAGTAAGATTTAATCAAATATATCATAGCTGAAAATTCAGAGTGGATCTCAAAAACTGAATGTAAAAGTTCTTACTGTTAACAGTTTCTTTAGGGAATGTGAAATCATAGAGCTCATTATGGAAGACTAAACAAAAACTAATCTGTTTTCAAAATACTGTATTTGATATAAGTTTTTGCATATTTATTTCAAAGATAATTTTCTTTGTAAATGATAGATGACTTTTTGGAGAATAGATAAAAAGAATAGTTTAAGATCACTGAAATCTCAGAAGTTCATTTTTATTAACCAGTGACTAGGTTTGTGAGACATCCCATTTTGAAATCAAAGAATGTATGTATTTCCAAGCTAGAATCTGCCTAAAAAGGTTGCTTTGCTAGGCATTGCAGTTTTTCTGATAAAAATTTTTGTAATGTATGCAGTTTTATGATAAAGAATCTGTAGAAAGTTTATAAATTATAAACTATCCATTTATATGAAGTAGAAAGCATGGGACTTCCCTGGCGGTCCAGCATTTCCTCTGCTCTTTCACTACAGGAGGCTCAGGTTCAATCCCTGGTTGTGGAACTAAGATCCTCTGTGACCAAAAAAAATGTATAAAACCAAAATTTTTTTTTAAAAACCTCATTCTTTGGGAAGTGACCGGTTTTACTATCTCCCTAATGTTTTTGCATACATGACCCTATTCACGTTTTTTTCCCAGTGTTCTAAGTGCTTCTTCCCTGTCAGAACTCACCCCTTTCTCTCTAGATTTAGAAATTACCTCCTCCTCAGCAAAGCCTTGCCCCACCACTCTGCTGGTGTAGCCTTTAGAGTCCTTCCCAGGGAAGCTGCCGGGCTGCAGCCCATAGGGTCGCAGAGAGTCAGGCACAGCTGAGCACACACACACGGCTGTCCCCTAGACAGGAAGTTCCTCTGGGTCAGGGACTGTCCTAAACCACACTCAGCTTCTTGACTCTGTGATACAGTATCATTCAGTATTACAAATTAATATTTCTTTAGTTCTGTCTATATATTCATTTATTTATAAACTACACCTTCAGTACAACTTACACCCTAAAGCTTTTTATAGTTCAGAGGGAAATTCTTTAGGCATAGATGAGAAACATGTTGCTTTTTATCTCATGAATAATCCAGAATCTGACTGTGTTTCCATCCGCTTTCTAATGTGAGCTTTCCATGTACAGCTGTGTGTAAAGTGTGAGAAACTGTGCAGAGTAGGTCATGATCTTAGTGGGAGGGGCCCTTGGAGGTATATTATGTTGAATATGTGCTTGTTCTCCTCTGTCTTTGTCCTGAAAATAATTGTGTTTTCATGAAAGTTCCAGTTAGTAGGGGTCTAGTTTCTAACTGGAGAAAGGGGAAGTGAGAGTTGAGTAACAACTAATGGTGACAGAATATTCCAGATGCAGAAAGCGCCAATGTGAGAATTTGGTTGCCTCTTACCCTTAGATGAAGTCAGGTTGCCTTAGTGGCTTTCCAAGTTTATCCTAATCGCCTCCTTTCTGTCACCCACTCCATTCCCATTCCTGATTTCCAGAAGTGAGAAGGAAATGCCATGGGGCAGAACCCCAGGAATGAAATTTGCTTGCACATTTCTGAGTGGGAGCATATTGCCTCAACTTTGTATAGAGCCTGAACTCCCTCTTCTTTTCCATGGGGAGGAACCTCAGTCCATAGTTCATCAGGCACTCTATCTATCAGATCTAGGCCCTTAAATCTATTTCTCACTTCCACTGTATAATCATAAGGGATTTGATTTAGGTCATACCTGAATGGTCTAGTGGTTTTCCCTACTTTCTTCAGTTTAAGTCTGAATTTGGCGATAAGGAGCTCATGATCTGAGCCGCAGTCAGCTCCTGGTCTTGTTTTTGCTGACTGTATAGAGCTTCTCCATCTTTGGCTGCAAAGAATATAATCAATCTGATTTCAGTGTTGACCATCTGGTGATGTCCATGTGTAGAGTCTTCTCGTGTGTTGTTGGAAGAGGGTGTTTGCTATGACCAGTGTGTTCTCTCGGCAAAATTCTATTAGCCTTTGCCCTGCTTCATTCCATATTCCAAGGCCAAATTTGCCTGTTACTCCAGGTGTTTCTTGACTTCCTACTTTTGCATTCCAGTCCCCTGTAATGAAAAGGACATCTTTTTTGGGTGTTAGTTCTAAAAGGTCTTATAGGTCTTCATAGAACCGTTCAACTTCAGCTTCTTCAGTATTACTGGTTGGGGCATAGACTTGGATTACTGTGATATTGAATGGTTTGCCTTGGAAACGAACAGAGATCATTCTGTCATTTTTTAGATTGTATCCAAGTACTGCATTTTGGACTCTTTTGTTGACCATGACGGCTACTCCATTTCTTCTAAGGGATTCCTTCCCACAGTAGTAGATATAATGGTCATCTGAGTTAAATTCACCCATTCCAGTCCATTTTGTTCGCTGATTCCTAGAATGTCGACATTCACTCTTGCCATCTCCTGTTTGACCACTTCCAATTTGCCTTGATTCATGGACCTAACATTCCAGGTTCCTATGCAGAGTACATCATGAGAAACGCTGGGCTGGAAGAAGCACAAGCTGGAATCAGGATTGCCGGGAGAAAAATCAATAACCTCAGATATGCAGATGACACCACCCTTATGGCAGAAAGTGAAGAGGAACTCAAAAGCCTCTTGATGAAAGTGAGAGAGTGAAAAAGTTGACTTAAAGCTCAACATTCAGAAAACGAAGATCATGGCATCTGGTCCCATCACTTCATGGCAAATAGATGGGGAAACAGTGGAAACAGTGTCAGACTTTATTTTGGGGGGCTCCAAAATCACTGCAGATGGTGATGGCAGCCATGAGATTAAAAGACGCTTAGTCCTTGGAAGAAAAGTTATGACCAACCTAAATAGCATATTCAAAAGCAGAGACATGACTTTGCCAACAAAGGTCCATCTAGTCAAGGCTATGGTTTTTCCAGTGGTCATGTATAGATGCGAGAGTTGGACTGTGAAGAAGGCTGAGCGCCGAAGAATTGATGCTTTTGAACTGTGGTGTTGGAGAAGACTCTTGAGAGTCTCTTGGACTGCAAGGAGATCCAACCAGTCCATTCTGAAGGAGATCAGCCCTGGGATTTCTGTGGAGGGAATGATGCTAAAGCTGGAACTCCAGTACTTTGGCCACCTCATGCGAAGAGTTGACTCATTGGAAAAGACTCTGATGCTGGGAGGGATTGGGGGCAGGAGGAGAAGGGGACGGCAGAGGATGAGATGGCTGGATGGCATCACTGACTCGATGGACTTGAGTCTCAGTGAACTCCAGGAGTTGGTGATGGACAGGGAGGCCTGGCGTGCTGCAATTCATGGGGTCGCAAAGAGTCAGACACGACTGAGCGACTGAACTGAACTGAACTCCCTTATTGGAGTCAGTTTTGTTAAGCTGGAACCCTTAACCCTAATGTGTCCTAAGGACTACTGTTTTCTTCCCAAACAATTCAAAGGGCAAGGTTGGGAAGTGGGGGCGGGGGACACACGGCAAGCAGTATGACCTGGGAACCACATGCATTCCAGGCCTGGGAAACAGGGTCCTGTGAAGAACCTTGAGTTCAGTCCAGTTTAACTCTTGTCCCAGGAACCTTAGGACTTGCTGTTGTCCCCTGAACATGTGAGAGTACTTTCCTGGCTCAGACTTCTGGCAGGAGGACTGTCCATTAGTCAGTGTGCATCTCCAGGCCATGGAGATACTAGAGTCAAGGCCCGGGGACTGACCAGGGCACTGGTCAGTAGGTCCTGAACCTGAACTAGATGTGGGTACATTTCCTGGACTGGAATCAGAAACGTAGTCATTGACAGCCTCTCCTTGTTCCTAAGCTATCATTACTGCTCTCTATATCCACAGGCTGATGATCAAAAGCTGAAATTGACAAAATTAAGGAAAGCATCTCCCTTCAGAAATAGGTATTAGGACTTCCTTCCAGGCTCTGTTTCCCATTTCCAGCTTTCAAAGATCGAGACCAGAGAACCAGCACTGTGATAAACCCTTCCAGACAGCACACTTAGTCTGTGAGACTGGCGGAACTGCGGGCTGTTGTCAGCAGCTACCACTGACCTAAATATACAGGCTGTGTGACGTCAGCCGCACTGAGACCCCTTCCCAGAGGCAAACGGGCTCAAGGAAACCATATCACAAAGATAAAGACTCATTAGAATGGAGCCAGACGGAGGATGGAACCGGATTTTATTTGTCTGCTCCTTTGTTTCTAGTGAAAAACAAAAGTAACAAAGGTCATTGAACTCACCATATGATCATCAGCAGAGGAGACTCTTGGGTTTATTTCTGGATCTGTCTCTTCTGAGCCCTCATCTCCCTTTCTGGGGAGGGGCAGCGGTGAAAAGCAGCCTAGCCTCTCCCTCCGTGTCCCCCCGCTCCCTCCCTCACCCGGGTGGCTCTCACCCTCTCCTCTGTTCACCCCTCTGCTGTTCCACCGTCATCTCAGGTTCAGGCCCTCACCCTTTCACCTGGACCCCTGCTCTAGTCACCTAGCTCCTTCTCTTCTGGGGCTTGCTTCCCGCCCTCAATCAAATGGATCCCATTGCTTCCTAAGTAATCCTTCACAGCAGCATTCCAGTCTGACCACTGCTCTGCTCAAACACACATAGTGGATTTTGCACAGACCAGAGTCTAGAGTCAGGCTCATTAAGGATCTGTAAACCAGCCCTTCAGCTCTGTTTCACATCACTCCCCCTTTTAGTCCCCATTTTCTCAACAACTTGAACTTGGGCTGGTCCTTGGGCACCCTTGTGCTTTTCTGCCTCCGTGTCTTTTCTTATGTCTCCCCCTCTGTCCATAATGCCTTTCTTCCTATCTTCACATGCCCGACTTCTACCCATCATTTACAGACCACTCAATTGCCACCTCCTCCTCGAAGCGTTCCTTGATGCCTCAATTTAAAGTGATGCCTCCCTTCCGTGAACTTCTTACGTTATGCTTGTTTGTACACCTACACGATACTTATCACTTCTGCCTTGTCTTATACTTATTTTTATAAATGTTTTATCTGCAGATGTAGGTTGTAAACACCTTGGTGCAGGCTCTGTCTTTTCTTTTTGGTGTTTTCTATGACAGTAGTTCTCACTGGTAAGTCATCAAAGGTTTTTTCTTTAAACCACAGAGAACCAGGACCAGTTTTGGGGGTGGGGGAGGGGTGGGCACAAGGTTTGCAGGATCCTAGTTCGCCGACCAGGGTTCAAACTCACACCCCCTGCAGTGGACGTGACGGGTCCTAACCACTGGACCGCCAAGGATGTCCCCCTTGATCAGAACTCACCGTTGTTCCTGTGGCCCGCTTATGCATCCAGGAGCTCTTCGGAGGGCTGAGACCTTTTTCTTATTTGGCCAGGCCTCCGAATAATTCCCTGAGTTGAAATGCTGCCCCTCCTCGCCACCTCCTTCAGGACCACTCAGGTCCACCATCACATCCCAGCCTCCCCGCCTGCTCTCATCTGCAGGATCTGCATCTTTCCTAAGCCACCGTAGCTCCTGACAGGGGAGGGCACGTTCCTCACTCAGCAAAGTCTGTATTCAAAACATAAGCCATATGCAAACCTGTGTCCAGTCCAGGCGTCTTGTGGCAAGTGTACAGACAGATGCCTGTGGGTGGGCCAGCAGGCACCCAGCACTGGAGGGGCCTTGAAGGACGTTCAGGAGGGTGGGAAGCGTTTGAGCCTGCCGTGTTGGAAGCGATAATGTGGTGGGCAGGACATCTAAGCTCTGAAGAGCAGTCTCAGAAACAGAGCAGCAAGGAGCAGGGAATCACCAGGGGTTTGCAGAGGACCTCAGAGAGTTCGTTTTGGCAGAGGCTGATGGTTTGTATAAAGGAGAGGAAGCAGACGGAGCTAGGAGGTCACTTGGATTGTTCGTACACATCCTAGAATCCATCTAAATCAGGACTGGTAATTAGTACATTGCTTCTTCTAAACAATAGATTACACTGGAGAATTGCTTTTTGATGACTCCTTTTTTTTTTTTTCATTTGCACTCATCTTAATTCTCCAAGTAACTGTTAAGATTACTTAGAGGCCATATGACATATTTTTTGTCAAATACTTTTATGCTACAAAGGATCACTCTGTAACTTAATTTTAATGAGTTATCTTAAAAGTAAAGCAAGAAATTTTTACCTGTTTGATAATATGTAGGTTAATATTTGGGGATAAAATCGTAGGATTGATGCCAAAATAATTCAGAGGAAGTTGGAAATAGCTGAAACAAAAATGACCATCAGTTGACCATGATGCCCGTGGTCGAAGGGCATGCTCTTCTCTCCATTTTTGTGCATATTGTTGTTCATTGTTCACTGCTAAGTCATGCCCAGTTCTCGGAGACCCCATGGACTGGCCAGCTTCTTTATCCTCCGCTGTCTCCTGAAGTTTGCTCAAACTCATGTCCATTGAGTTGGTGATGCGATCCAACCATCTCATCCTCTGTCACCCCCTTCTACTCCTACCCTCAGTCTTTGACAGCATCAGGGTCTTTTCCAGTGAGTTGGCTCTTCACATCAGGTGGCCAAAGTATTTAAGCTTCAGCTTGAGCACCAGCCCTTCCAATGAATTTTCAGGGTTGACTTCCTTTAGGATTGACTGATTTGATCTCTCCACAGTCGAAGGGACTCTCAAGAGTCTTCTCCAGCACCACATTTTGAAAGTATCTGTTCTTCTGTGCTCAGCCTTCTTTATGGTCCAACTCTCGCACCTGTCCATGACTACTGGAAAAACCATAGCTTTGACTAGATGGACCTTTGTCAGCAAAGTGATATCTTTGCTTTTAAATACACTGTCTAGGTTTGTCATTGCTTTTCTTCCAAGGAGCAGGCATCTTTTAATTCATGGCTGCATGCGGGCATGCCTAATAAAATGTTGGGGGAGATGTTGGGCCTTCGATGGTACCGAGTAAGCCTTCAGCTTGAGCCGCTGGCCCGGCCCTCACAGCAGCGTCTGTGCCTCGCTTTGCACTGCTGCAACCCTGACCACTAGAACAGCCAGAAAAACAGCCAGGAGTCAGCCAGTTGGTTGGGCTCTTGGTATAGTCACAACAAACGATGAAGACCCATCAGCCAGATGGCAGAGGAGACCATTATTTTCGTATCTGCCATTGTGTTAAAATACCATATTTGTTAAATCATCGGTGGTTATAATTAAAATGTAAATATTAATACAAAGGAAGGAAGGATGCATGGGTTAACAGGTCACCTTACAAGAGGGATTTAATCAGAAGTTTTATCTTAACATCCTTCTTCATCAGAAGTGTTTTGTATGTTCACTAGGATGGAGAAACTGTGGAAGATGTATCAACAGTGTAAATTACTCTTGCAGTAAGCACAACATTCTCTCTTCCTTAAGAAAGTAAAGCAGTATTTTAAAAGCCCCAGAACTCAGATGTCATCCCTTTCATGCTAAATATACAATAGTTCTCTTTAGGGGAAATTTATAGTTTCAACTTATTTTCCCCAATTTTTATTTTTTAAAAAATGAAGCAAATGTTCAATAGTCTTTTCTGTAAATAAACTATGTTCTTTTCTCTAAGTATAAAAAAGTATTTTATCGTTTAAGTATTCCTATAAAATATAATATGTTGATTGTTTAAATTTAGAATTTCTCTTAGAAAATATCCTTCAAAACGTTTCTGAATACTTTCAAGGTAAATTCCAATGTTAGTTAACATGCTTGCAGTGTATAGCAAACTGAGTTATCAGTGGTTAGTCCCTGAAAGTAAATTCAGAGATGAGCAATGCATGTTCCTTTATTGAAATATGTAAATTTGGATGAATCAGAGCCTGTATTGTAAAACATAAGACTGCTTCCTGTTAAACTACTGTCGGGCTTTGGAAATGACCATAGATCTTCAAATACTTCACCTGCAAATGTTTTACTTGCCTCCTGTGGCATTGCTTTGAAAAATAAATAGACCAACCAACCAAAACAGAGAAGGCAGGGGTCCCGCTATTCCCAGTTTTCCTTTGACTGTACCTGTCCCAGGGCAGGAGATGGGCTCGTTTAGGGCCCTTCTGGGGCACTGCTTCCGTGGACAAGGCTGGGGTCGGCCAGCAGCCCTGCCCAGCCCTCGCTGTGCCCCCGGCCCTGCGTGAGCCACTTAAACCTCACAGCCAGCCTTCCGCGTCGGCCCCTCACCGCCGGCAGAACGGGCCTCATCAGCAGTAATGGTTTACAGATGAGGTCACTAAGTGTCAAAGGGGTGACGTTATTTGTCCAAGTTTATTAATGTCAGAACCAAGTCTAAAATTCAGATATCCTGAATTTTCACTCCATTATGCCATTCAGAGCCTAGATGGGAGAGATACATATTAGTCTTCAAAGTTTATGCCTCCTTATCATGGTGTTTATTTCAGTCTCACGTAATTGGTACATATGACCATTGCCATGAGGAGCATAAAAGTACCAACTGCCTGCCTTTTACAACCTCCAGCCTGTCTAAGCTGGGGAATTAAAAGGGACAGGAGTCCAGTGCCCTGCCTGGTCCAGCCTCGGCTTCCAGGCTGTGAATGACAGAGGGCACAGGGCTCCAGCCCCTCAGTTGATACTTGCATTTGTCCCACCCCAGCCCGTCCCCACCGCACATGGAGTCACTGCTGCCCAGAACACAGGCACCAGCACCTCCCAGCCTCCTTGCTTTGCTCTTTCTGACCACTGTTCCCCAGGTCTGTGGCCCTCTGGGTGTATATCCTCCTATTTAAGACTTGCAGATCATTTAGCTGTTTCTCCTCAATTTTAGAATTTCCATTCAGCTGAGCACATTCAAATCTTTTATTCGGGTTGCTTTGTACCTATTACTACTACTACTAAGTCACTTCACTCATGTCCGACGCTATGCAGCCCCATAGATGGCAGCCCACCAGGCTCCCCTGTCCCTGGGATTCTCCAGGCAAGAACACTGAAGTGGGTTGCCATTTCCTTCTCCAATGCATGAAAGTGAAAGTGAAGTCGCTCAGTCGTGTCTGACTCTTAGCTACACTGTGGACTGTAACCCATCAGGCTCCTCCGTCCATGGGATTTTCCAGGCAAGAGTACTGGAGTGGGGTGCTCAAACTTCAAGTTAAGACCCTCAGGCAAGCAGTCCTAAGACATCGAATTGGGTGCTCGGGATGGTCGCTACACAGTTCTCGGCAACAGTGGCTAGAATCCCAATCCAGGACTGCAAGGAAACAGTGGAATTCCACTATTATAAGGCTGTCATAATTGCTAAGCTTCTCAAAAACACGGTTCTGGAGGTTGAGAAAAAGAGGCACTCAGGAAAAAAGCAGGAGAGAAAACTTAGCCCCCCACCCCCTGCAACGCACGTCGCACTGCAAACCCCATCATGCAATGCGAGGAGGACGCTGGGGCTCTACGGCCCCAACGAACTACGGCTCCGGCCCCTCAGCTGATACTTGCATTTGTCCCACTCCAGCCCGTCCCCACCGCTTTGTACCTAATGGGGCTTAAAATAGGGCTGCAGCATCTTTAGCAAAGTTTTGGACTAATAAGTGATTTATTATTTGTCTTTTGTCCTGAGTTTCAGGAATACCTGCCTCTCAGGAACTGCCCTCAGTCTCAAGAACTTGAGAGTGAGACTTGGAAATCAGAGGTGTTCCAGAAAAGGCTGCATCCTTATGAGGTTTAAAAAAAAAAAAAAATAGTGTCATTCAGTGGTGGACAGAAGTGTGAATGCCCAGGCAAGGGCAGAAGTTCCAGCTTCTTTGAAGTGTGCAGGAAAGGATCTGGTGTTGATTGCTGATAAAGCTGTGGGTTAGAATGTTTCACGAGGGTCACTAATCACCACCTGGTCCACCTCGCTGTTCTGGAGCCACAAGCCGGTAAGAATTCAAAGCCGGTCCCTTTCGAATCCTACACCCACGTCCCTGAGAGGAATCAGTCAGGTGCAAGTATGTGGCTGAATCAGAGAAGAACGCACATATAAAAGGATCTGCGTTAATGAGTCTAAGGGGCTGGGACTCCTGCCTCCGTGTACAAAGGACAGTCCTTTTTTTTTGGCTGCACCAGGTCGTCTTGCTGTGCTCGGGCTTCTCATTGCGGTGACCTCTCCTGTTGCCGAGTGCGGGCTCTGGGGCACTCCAGCTTCAGTCATTGTGGCACACGGGCTCCAGAGCACAGGCTCAGTAGTGGTGGCCCACAGGCTTCGTTGCTCCACAGCATGTGGAATCTTTCTGGATCAGGGATCAAACCCGTGTCTCCTGCATGGGCAGATGGATTCTTATCCACCATACCACCAGGGAAGTCCAAGGGCAGTCCTTTTTATGTGATGTTTCCAGTTTATGAAATACCCCTTTTTAAGATCGTACGAAGGTAGTAGGGTAGGTATGAGGCTTTGACCCAGGATGTGAGCTGGGTCAGTGCCAGGCCTGGGCTCCGTGATGAGCCCTCTTCTGAGCATGTAGAGTCACTCTTTTCTGGGCCTCCCAGTCCGGTTGGCTAGTACCACCGCTTTGCCACCTCTGAGCATATGTTTTAAAAAATGTGCCTGCAGTGGTATTGCTTATTCATAAAATGGTAAAACATTCCTTTCCTAAGAAAATTATGGGAAAAAATTAAAATCATGTGAACTTAGCTGGTATACAGTGCAGTTAAATTTCCAACCTGCCCTGAAGCCTGCACCACACTCCATTTTAAATATGGAGGGCCAGTTTTTAAACTTATAACACACTAAGACAAGAAACTTAAACTTATGTTTTTTGGTATAGGAAAGGGTAAAAGCAGGCTCCATGAATGGCAAAGAACAGGCTTTTGTCAATGGAAGATTAGATCATCTTGAAGCACAATTTTTTTTTTCCATCCTTTCCCTTTTTTTCTCTCTT
The DNA here is from genome assembly GCF_019923935.1 of Bubalus bubalis. Taxonomy (NCBI): domain Eukaryota; kingdom Metazoa; phylum Chordata; class Mammalia; order Artiodactyla; family Bovidae; genus Bubalus; species Bubalus bubalis. Next base: position 13,428,202 of record NC_059178.1, read on the forward strand.
ATTACCTTCACTTTGTTTTCAGACTCCACGGAGATGGTTCCCAGCTTCTGTCTGTGTCTTAGGGCCAGCCTACCCGGTGACCCCAAATGCTTATTACTTGTTAGGTCTCTGCCACATTGTAGCCTTGCCATCTGAAATTGTTGCTGTTCAGTCGCTAAGTCATGTCCGACTCTTTGTGACCCCATGGACTGCAATATGCCAGGCTTCCCTGTCCTTCACTATCTCCCGAAGTTTGCTCATATTCATGTCCAGTAGGTCGATGACGCCATCCAGTCATCTCATCCTCTGTTGTCCCCTTGTCCTCTTGCCCTCAGTCATTCCCAGCATCAGGGTCTTTTCCAGTGAGTCGGCTCTTCACATCAGGTGGCCAAAGTATTGGAGCTTCAACTTCAGCATCAGTCCTTCCAGTTCAGGATTGATTGCCTTTAGGATTGACTGGTTTGATCTCCTTGCTGTTCAAGGGACTCTCAAGAGTCATCTCTAGCACCACAATTTGAAAGCATCAGTTCTTCGGTGCTCAGCCTTCTTTATGGTCCAACTGTCACATCTGTACATGACTACTGGAAAAACCATAGCTTCAACTGTGTGGACTTTTGTTGTATAATGAAATAAATGGTTGTTATTAAAGGCCTCGGTATCCCACGTGCCAGTTGAGGGAGCCATACATGGTTGTCCTTCTAACTCCCCTGTGGGAGGGTGCCCTTTGCCATTCTGCACTATCCTTCTTCCTGATTCTTGAGAACCTGTGCTCCTTCATATGGCTCCTCCAGAATGGAAATTCTTTCTCTCTCAGGTCATTCTTTCCCTTCTGCCTTCCTGAATCACAGAATATCTGGGACCCAAGAATTTGATTTTCTAAGAGGTGATACCAATGCTGCTGGTCAGTAGATCTCATTTCTCTAACTTGGGTGGGGAGAAGAAATGGATGTAGTTTGTTGGGGGAAGCGTCTCTCTCTCTCTCACACACACACACAGTCACACACACGTAAGTGTCACTGTTAGCACCACCATCTGTAGCGCCCAGTCGTCTGAATAAACTTCACCCCTCACCTGCTTTATAGCCCTCTCCCTAATGCCTGAAGAGTCCAGGAAAAATGAGAACCATTCAGACTCTGAGCCCAGGCCCCATGTTCTCTGCCCCCTAGCCCCTGAGCCCACTCTTCATTGCGGCCTTGCCTGTCCCTGCCTGAAGTGGTGGTCTCCTCACCTCTTGTCTACCTTAACAGCCCAGGTCCCCCTGCCTCCACGGGGACTGTCCCAGACACAACGGATGTATTCATCTCTTCCTGCTGGAAACTTCGCTGTAGTTCACGGCCTGTATCACTACTCTTGGTATTTAACAATGAGATGGATATTTACATGTTTAGTTTGTGCGTTTACAGTTTGTCTCCGTACTAGATTTTCAGCTCTTTGAGCATCTGAACTTTGCTTTATACTTGCCATACTCCATAAAGTTTTCCACCTGACAGATTGATCAGTTGATCAGGATGGAATGAGAAGAGAAGAGGAACAAGGCTGGTAAGTTAGGCGCCTCTGGTCCTTTCGTGGAGTTGTGTGCATTTTGAAGTATATACATCTTTAACTTGCAAAACTTTCGGAAGTTTAAATCTCAAGCACATTTTTTTCACTGTAAATACCCATTTTATACAGCTTTTTGGTTAATTCTTCTGTAATTATAACATAGTAGGTATAAGTGCTAAATCATATACATCTGTGGTGGTCCAAATTAGAGGGAGGATAGTACACCACTCAGTTATTTCAGCTTTATAGTTTAATGTACAGTAGGACAGGTTCCCCTTCTTATTTTTGGTCCTAGTGGTCAAATCACATAGCTCTCCTCTGTGTTTCTCTCATTCCACCACCACCACCCACCGCCCTGCACAGACATACCCCACCACCCACTTCGCTCTGTCTTTGCTTCTTCCTGTTCATGTTTTCCTTGGGAAAAATTAAGCAAACTGCTTCGGTTAGTTCATTCTGATGCATTCATTGCTTATCTCCTATCTTGGGGTTTTCAACGAATTGAGTGTCTCACAACTGATAGCTGTTTTACATAGTGAGACAATATCTTAGTGTGGTGTGTGTGTATGTCCTTAGTTGCTCAATCGTGTCTGACTCTTTGTGACCCCATGGACTGTAGCCTGCCAGACTCCTCTGACCATGTGATTCTCCAGGCAAGGATACTGAAGAGGGTTGCCATTCCCTTCTCCGGGGGATCTTCCCAACTCAGAGATTGAACCTGCATCTCCTATGTTGCAGGCAGATTCTTTACTATCTGAGCCACCAGGGAAACCCCTTACAATGTGATGCATCATACCAAATCAAACTTTTGAATCATTTGATAATATGTTTACTGGCTTCAGGGGGATAAAAACACAACTATTTTATCAATAGCATTTTTTTTTAATTTTGAGGCAGTGTCAATGGCTTCCCCAAAGGGAACAAGCCCAAGTCTAAGGGAGTTTTGGACTAAGATAATGAATATGTTCCCTATATTAGCACAGTTTCTTGAGGAAATCAATGTATAGTCATTTAATATGAATTCCAGTTAACTTGGTGGACCTTATAACTGTTAAGGATTTTTGTGGGGGTTTTTTGTACCTTCTTTTTAAAATTGAGAGTCTCTTCTAGTGCTAACATTCTGTGATTCTAGGATCCCATAGTGTCAATGAGGTCCAGGAAAGTAATACAGATTTTTCTAGGTGACCTAGGCCTGTCTAGTTGAAGCTGGGAGTGCCCATTTTCTAGATAGCTCTGTCTCACAGTGACATAACCGTCACTGAGTGGAATCTAAGGCAGACTCACTTCCTAACAACAAACAGGATTATTAGGAATCTTCTGGAACATTCTGCTTCTGTTCCCTTTCCTCTCAGTTTCCTCATTCCCTTTATTAGTCCTCATGATTGTGGAGAAGGAAACGAACCTCATTTTGTGCTTTTAATTCATTGATCACGAATGTTGGAGTAACCGCGGGTCCAGGACTTAGCATCTGACAGGAAGTCACAGATGTGGTTCATCCACTGATGGATCATACTTGCGTCACTGGGAAAGATAGCCATAGGAAGCACTGAGACTGAACTTTAGGTTGTGAAATGCTGGCCTTTAGAATCATGGGATTTAAGTAGAATTTTCTCCAAGTAGATTGAAGAAAGCATAATTGGTTTAGCAACCACAGGCTTTTCATAGAACACTGGGAATAGATTATTCTTTCCATAAGCAGAGGGGAAAAATTCTCCTATATAGTGGATACATAGGGATATTGATTATCAGAGACTTGTTTTAACTTCCTGCTAAGAAATAATTCAGGCAAGACTTTTTAACAAGGCTTTGAAAAACTGTCACATTTGCTTATAACTTAAATCCTAAGAATGTTCAAAGGAGATAACTCTTAAGAAATTAAAGACAACTTCTTACCTCTGCGTTCATCTTAGTTGGAATTCTCTTTCCAGATCTCTCTGACATACTGTGGTAAAGAGTGTCTTCTCACCTAATATAATCACAGAGACTCTCTTTCACTCAGAGGCACCTCAGTCTGTCTGGGGAATGCCGGCAAAGCCTCTTCTGTGTCTTTGTCCCCACAGCCACCACGTGTCACCCACATGTGACATTTCAGACATGGCGAAGATCCTTGCTTTGCCAGAATTTGTCTAAACAGGATTCAGAATCTTTCTCCAAAATCTCTATCTCCCACTCCCTCGTAATTCACATATTAATCTGGGAAAAAAAAAAAACAGTATAAAGAAATATTATCACAGACACACTAATTAGGTCTTACTCTTTACATTTTAAGGCCTTGTCTTCCCCCGTTTTAAAAACCATATTATAGTGTTGACAAAAGGAAAAAAAGTAAAGGACTCATTAAAAATGAACTTTTTTCCAGTCACATATTATATGTCGGTTCATGACTAGCACATGTTTATGAACTCGTTTATTTTCCATAATTAGGTATATATTGAAATATAAAATATGACCGTGACTATCTATATTAATGTCATCCATTATCCAGGATCCAGTTTCCTAGGTAAGCCAGATTATGACGGTGGTAGGATGGTGGTGAGCAAGGAGAACAGGTAGTTTGAGAAGTAAGTTAATCTACTGAGTTTGTAAGTATTGCCCCCAAATCCCAGTAAGTCAGTTCATTTGCATCTCAAATTAATTTGACTCATTTTGTCCCAAATAAATTTGAGCAGTTATTCCTCTGACTCATCCACTGTACAGGACTCAATTTTTCCCTCTTGTCCCCCACCTCCCCAAAATGCTTAGCCGCTTTGTCATATCGGACTCTTTGCAATCTCACAGACTGTAGCCCACCAGGCTCCTCTGTCCATGGGAATTCTCCAGCCAGGGATACTGGAGTGGGTTGCCATGCCCTCCTCCAGGGGATCTTCCGAACCCAGGGATTGAACTCATGTCTCCTATATTGCAGGCGAATTCTTTACCATCTGAGCCAACAGGGAAGCCCAGGAATACTGGAATCGGTAGCCTATCCCTTCTCCAGGGGAACTTCCCAACCCAGGGATCAAACCAGGTTCTTCTGCATGGCAGGTGGATCCTTTCCCAGCTGAGCTACCAGGCAAATCTGCCACCCACCCACCTCACCCCACCCCCACCCTACCAATAACTCTGAGTTTTTTTACAAACAGCAATTTTTACCTCTTCATTCATTCATTTATTCCTTCACTCCACGAATATCTCTCAAGTCCGTGGCAGTCTTCACACTGGTGGATGCATCAGTAGGGGAAAAAAAAAAATCCCTGCCATCATGGAGCTTTTATTCTACTTGGACTTTTATTTCCTAGTAATGCATTTTTTCCCCCCTGGGGTCTCACTCTCTTAACCAGGTATCTGAAAGTGAAAGTCGCTCAGTTGTGTGTGACTCTTTGCGACCCCCATGGACTATTACAGTCCATGGAATTCTCCAGGCCAGAATACTGGGGTGGGTAGCCGTTCCCTTCTCCAGGGGATCTTCCCAACCCAGGGATTGAACCCAGGTCTTCCTCATTGCAGGTGGATTTTTTCCAGCTGAGCCACAAGGGAAGCCCAAGAATACTGGAGTGGGTAGCCTATCCCTTCTCCAGTGGATTTTCCCAACCCAGGAATCAAACCAGGGTTTCCTATATCACAGGCAGATTCTTTACCAACTGAGCTATGAGGGAAGCCCTAGGTATCTGAGTCCTGTCCAAAATAAGGAGCCCACTGCAGGAAGAATACACTTTTCCAGTCATCTGTGGCTCCCCTCTGGGCTGGCTTTCAGCCAAGAAGTTCTGCCAGTAAATTCTTAACTTTTACCCTTCATCTCCTACCATGGAATCAAAACATTCTCCTCCTCCCAGTCTTCTGTATTCAAATTGATTTGCCTTTAGAACAGGGTTTTGAGTACTACAATACTCAATCAATACTCAGTCAGTACTCAGTACTGCAGCTCAGTCTTCTTGAGTTTACATGCTTGGCAACTTCAACTGCCATCTCAGAGCTAATGATGTTTAAATTAGAAATATCTATCCCCAGCGTGCCTCTTCTCTCAATTCTAGGCGCACTGAATGAATTGATGTGTTATCCCAGCCCTCGAGGCCCCTCTTGTCTTCATCCCTCCTTTCCAGCAGCATCCCCAGCTGCTGGCCTTGGAGCCTGTGTCCAGGCCCGCAAGTGTGTCATCAGCCTCAGTGTTGGCTCACAACGTCTCGCCACAAGCAATGCCAGCTTCCTCCCTGCCCCCTCCCCCCAGCCCCTACAGGTCAGTACCCACTTGTCAAGGCCTGTCTCAAACTCTCCCTGTAGCAGGAGAGCCTGTTCTTCCTTCCTGCTCCTGCAGGCTGCCCTACCAGCACCCCTTCTCCCGAAAAGAGAGAGAAATTTCAAACGGAAGACATCCCCATTTCATGACCCCCTTTAACCTGGACCTGTGAGAGAGAGTCTGACTTCAGACTCCAGCAGGCTTCAGATTCTGGCTGATGGTGTGATGGTGGAGAATTCATCGCAAGTATAGGCTCAATCTTATATTGTATCTTTCTGTTTTTCCTAAGAGTTTGTTTTGGGTTTTTTTTTTTTTTTTTTGCCACCAGTCACAGAGCCATTAGTGTCCCTTGTAATCTCAGAGGTGGTCTTCTGGCCGGAGCTTTCAAAATATTCATAGGTGTCCACTCACCCTGGGTCTCCCAGGTGGCGCTAGTGGTAAAGAACCTGCCTGCCAATGCAGGAGACATAAGAGACGCAGGTTTGATCCCTGGGTTGGGAAGATCAGCTGGAGGAGGAAACAGCAACCCACTCCAGTATTCTTGCCTAGAGAATTCCATGGACAGAGGAGCCTGGCAGGCTACAGTCCATGGAGTTGCAGAGCCAGACACTGAGCGACTTAGCATGCCTGCTCACCTTGTAGCTCTCTTCCCAGGGAGATCCCGAAAGTGCCCGCTGCCTAGCCAGCCATCGTGCGCTTAGACACGCAAGGTATCAGGACTGTATTCTGAGCCACCTCATGACAGACATGTCAGCTTTGTATCTCTTAATTTATCATTTTTAATAAATGGCCCTTTAGGGAATTCCCTGGCAGTCCAGTGGGTAGGACTTCACGCTTGCACTACAGGGAATGTGGATTCGATCCTGCACCCCACACGGTGCAGGCGGAAGTGAAAGTCGCTCAGTCATGACTGACTCTCTGTGACCCTGTGGACTATACAGTCCATGGAATTCTCCAGGCCAGAATACGGGAGTGGGTAGCCTTTCCCTTCTCCAGGGAATCGTCCAAACCCAGGGATCCAACCCAGGTCTCCTTCATTGCAAGTGGATTCTTTACCACCTGAGCCACCAGGGAAGCCCAGGAATGCTGAAGAGGGTCGCCTATCCCTTCTCCAGCAGATCTTCCCAACCCAGTAATTGAACCCCGGTCTTGCATTGCAGATGGATTCTTTACCAACTGAGCTATCGGGGAAGCCCCCAAAAATAAAATTAGATTAAAGTAAAAACAAATGACCCTTTCTAATTTTCTATACTTTGAATTTAGTTTTTCATTCACTTTGAAACTAATTTGCATAAAATAGGACTAGTCCACATCCAGTGTTGCTGTTTTTCACAGGCCAGTGTTTATCTCCTTTATGTCAGTTAACAATAATATTTGATCCATTTACAGTGGATTCCATCACACAAAGAAGAGCCTGCAGTTCAGGCTTGTTCAGATTGTAATTTAGCTGAACTGATCATATGGATGCTTCTCATAGAGCTTGCCATTCAAGCCCACCCACGGTCGTCTGACCCAAATGTTAGCCAGTCTGCCTGGGGCACGTCCCTTGCATCTTGTGTCATGCTCCCACCATTCTTATTCCTCCTGCTAACTTATCCCCCTGTTAGAGGAGCAGCAATTATTCCTTTTCCTTTCCTCCTTTCCTCCAAGTGTAATGCTTTATATAGAGTTGGCGCTCACGTCCTGTGTTTAGTTTAAGGACCCATTCCTGAGGGACCCAACATTAGACAGTGAGATTAAATCAGGGAAGGAATAGTAGGGAAATTGGTTCCTCATCCCCAGTTCACCCCACGATAAAATAATTGTGTGTAAATGCCTACCGGGATATCTTATGACGGGATCTTGAAATCAGTTTGCTTTCCATGTGCACAGAACCTGACCACCACAGCCCCGGGCATGCCGCTAGCAGCAACTCACCTCTCCCACCCCGTGCCACGCCATCTCCCAGTAGTGACGGGCTGCCTTGTTGCCAGCCATCACCCATCACTTGTCTATTCAGAGGCTTGATAGCGTCTTTGAAAGAATTTTTTGTAATGTGCTGTCTAGCTGTTTGATTTTAAATCGCACTAAACTTTTTGGAGCCACGCCAGGGACTTGCTAGAGTTTCTGATGCTATCTATATAAATGGTGGAAGGGGGAAAACTCCATTGAACTTTTGCGGTAATAAAATTATTGCAGTTGAGCCCTACATCTGTTCACTGAACTTCCTGTGGGTTTCCACCAGATCACATGGCTGACAGCAGAGACAGTCTTTAAAGCGTTTGGTCTGCTTATTATACCCGAGTCTCAACCACCAAATCAGACCTTTGCTTTGTCTCTGGGCTGGGCGTCCGGATGTCCCACTGCGGTGGGTTGATTCACTGGAACTGATAAAAAACATTCCGGCCAAACTCGAGAGAGTCTAGCATTACCTCTGGCTCCAAAAGTCAAAACAACAAGATTGTTGTAAGTAGCTTTGGATTGAGACCAAGCCCTGAGCTTGAGAGATGGGTTTTCCCTCCTTGTTGAGCTGAGTCACAACTGTCTCAGAAGGAGATGGGTGAACGCCTGGGCCTGCGGTGACCAGCTCCCCGCCCTCTCCTCACCCCTTCTTGCCGTAACTGTCACACCAAAGCCCCCATCCCCCCAGAGCCCCCTCCTCTGCTTTCCCGGATCTTCAGTGGGTTCTCAAGCCCATCTACCCAGGAGTCCCTCACTGAGGCCCAAAGAGGGGCGCTAGAAGGCAAAAAAGGAGATGAGGTAGACAGGGGAGGACGGCTTCAGAGTAGGGAAGAGCCTGGTGGCCTGGGCCCTGCTGACCAGGTCAGGAGTGAAGATGCTCTCAAGTAAGGAACCTGGGCCTCCCTGAGCCAGCACAGGATGGCATTAGCATTCTTCACAGGCGAGAAAAGAGCAGAGGAAAGAGTGGCTTTTTCTAGGTTGTTGATCTGACATTCAGACTATGACATTTCTTGGGCTGAATCTTTAACAAAATGTGTCCCCAGTGTCTTTAGTGTAAATAGAGCTTTTTGTCTTTCTTTTCCTTAGCTCTCAGAGTTCTAAGAGTATTGTTGTTGTTGCTGTTCAACTGTTAAGTCGTATCTGACTTTTTGCGATCCCGTGGACTGCATGCAGCACACCAGGCTTCCCTGTCCTTCACTGTTTCTCCCGGAATTTGCTCAAACTCATGTCCGTTGAGTCAGTGATACCATCCAACTGTCTCATTCTCTGTACCCTCTTCTCCTATTGCCTTTAATCTTCCCCAGCATCTCTTTTAGTTCAGTTCAGTTGCTCAGTCGTGTCCGACTCTGCAACCCCATGAATTGCAGCATGTCAAGCCTTCCTGTCCATCACCAACTCCTGGAGTTCACTCAAACTCGTGTCCATCAAGTCAGTGATGCCATCCAGCCATCTCATCCTCTGTCGGCCCCTTCTCCTCCTGCCCTCAATCCCTCCCAGCATCAGTCTTTTCCATGAGTCAACTCTTTGCATCACATGGCCAAAGTACTGGAGTTTCAGCTTTAGCATCAGTCCTTCCAAAGAACACCCAGGACTTATCTCCTTTAGAATGGACTGGTTGGATCTCCTTGCAGTCCAAGGAACTCTCAAGAGTCTTCTCCAACACCACAGTTCAAAAGCATCAATCCTTCGGCACTCAGCCTTCTTCACAGTCCCAACTCTCACATCCATACACGACCACTGGAAAAACCATAGCCTTGACTAGACGGACCTTTGTTGGCAAAGTAATGTCTCTGCTTTTGACTATGCTATCTAGGTTGGTCATAACTTTCCTTCCAAGTAGTAAGCATCTTTTGATTTCATGGCTGCAGTCACCATCTACAGATCTCTTTTAGAGGAGCACATTTTTTTAAGAATGTCTGTTTCAGTCTCAACCCAGGTGGGCTCGCTCTCCGGCTCGATAGACAGGGAGACGTTGGGAAGGGTGTCAAATTCGGTGCTCCTTGGACAGGGTTCGTTATGCAGAGGCTGTGCTCCCATTCAGTCAGATAGACTGAATGGTGTTTTCCAAACTCTTATGATTTATGCCTATTATTCGCCCTTTTAAAATCTTCCCAGTACACTGTCTTAAAAACAACTCATTGCGGGAAAGAGAAAGCTTTTTACCTTGTGCTTTGTTACATTTGTTTTGTTATAGCCAATCCTGGAGAAAATGCTCTGTTTTTCTTACTGTTTATGCTTTATCCCCCTTTTCTGAACCTTTTAAGTGCTGGTGAAAAATTTCAAGCAAATAACCCTCAGCCCACTTGTTCCCTTGAGGAGGGAAGAGCTGGTCCTAGAACTCGAGGGGCGTGCGCGTGTACTGTCTGCAGTGTTTGGGTTTTGCTAGTAACAGGAATGTGTCCGTGCCACTCTGTCTCTGCTTGCTCTCTAGGTTGCCCTGTGTCCAGTGGCACACACTCCATGGAAGCAGCCACGCCTGGGACCTCAGCCCGCTTAGCCACGAGCTCTCAGACCTCAGCAGGCCAACCACAGCCTCATGTGTGTCTTGATTGTTAAGCATTTGAGGAGTCTTAGCCTTTAAAACCCAACTGTTGTCAGCCCCCAGGACAGCTCAGGAACCTTCAGATATTGACCCTCTCCGCTGAGACTGCCCCCAGGTGATGCCTGCCTGAGTGGCAGCCTGCAAGTGCTTGACTTGAGGGCTGTCCCTCAACCCAACTCATCCAGCCCTTTTCTCCAGGTGGACCCAGCAGAGCCTGGGGGGCATGCAGAGAATCCCAAAGTGGAGCCCTTACTGGGGTCATCTCATAAAGTCACACCCAGGAGACTCAGAAGAAGCCCAGGGCCCTTCATTTTCTACAAGGCGAGAGAACCGAGTCCTGCAGAAACGCTGTGACTTGCCCCATGCGGCTCAGCCTGCCAGTGGCCGAGCAGGAGAGAGCCGACGCCTCCTGACCCCCAGCCCCGGGCCACCTGGGCTCCAGAGCTGGAGAGCAGTCCCATCCGCTCCCGTGAGGACGCTCAAGCACAGAGGGCTAGTGACTTAGCGGCTGGGAACGCAGAAGAAATGCTTGAGGTTCTTTATCATTACTAGAGAGACGTGAAAACCTCCCGTCCTTGTGGGATGTAGACATTTTAAACAAACGCACAGCTGGGTCCCTATCCACTCTGAGGGGCACGCAGGGGAGAGGTGTAGTTTTGTTTGGCCTCCAGCTCCTCCGCTTCCTAGCTCTGTCCTCTGGCGTCTTATTTGTCCTTTTGAGCCCTGGTTTTCTTATCCATTCGACATAGTTAATAAACGTATGTCACAGGGTTATGTGTAGAGTTGAAGTCATGCACTCATTCATTTAATTCGTTGTTCAGCAAACGTTTCCTCAGTGTCAGTGGTATGCCAGATGCTGTCATCTTAGCGAGGGCCCTGCCTTCCTGGGACCTGCGTTCTGGAGGGGAACAGATGGTACCCAAGTAAACGAATACATATGCAAGCTCAACCCCGATGGCTATGAAGGAGACCAGCCGACGAGCTGAGAGGTGCTGCTGGTTAGTGGGTGGTCTTGGGTGAAGTGACCCACGACCCTGGCCCCTGGGCACCCTCGTTGTGTCCCTTCCTCAGAGCGCCCCTGCTGGGTGGGCTCTGTGAGCTAACAGGAGGCCTGGCGTCCCCACTCCTGGCCACCGCAGCCTCTCCAGCCGTGTCCTCTCGGAGCTAGACGCCACACCCCTGTTGGAGGTTGTTGCGTCTGCCACAGAATTATCCAGGGAGACTGATGTCAAATACAGCTTTGAGGTGACCCCTCTCTTCTCATCAGGATGGCTCTAAACTCCCCTCAGAGCCAAGCCCCACCTCCCTTCCGGTTAAATAGCTGCAGCACAGGGATATGCACAGACAGGAAAGCATGCATTTGTTCATATAGCTCTCGATTCAACAAGTGAGGATCCAGACAGACAGAAGGTCATTCTTCAGAACCTACCTTTGCTGTGACCAAACTTTGTTCTTTAAAAACGTTAATGAAGAGAAGTCTGTCACTTTTAAGCCATTTGTCAGTGCATTTCCCAGGTTTTTATGTGGGAAGGCTCAGGTTCTTTACGTTTCTATTAGTATTAACAGTCAGGAAATGGGGTTGCCAGGTTAGAAATGTCCACGTGGATAAAATATGAGAAATGGGCTTAGGACAAGGCCAGAGGTGGTATTTCTAGACTTCGGATTTTCTTACTAAAAGTTCTAAAATAAGAGCGTACCTTATATTTGCATGTCACTTTAATGTCAGTAATAATAGCCAACATTTATTGAGTGCTTCATCTGTATTAGGCACTTAATCTCATTTATGTGAAGTAAACAGAATGGTTAAATTCAAAATCTCAGAGTAGAGTAAACTCTTATCTTTTAAGAGCCTAAGTCGGAATGAGGATACAAGACTTTTCCCAAGTCACCTGGCTAATCAGGAGTGGACTCCTGGCTCTTAAATGCTGAAATTATGCACATCTTATTTACAGCTATGTTATTAGTACTGTGCTTGCTACACAGTAGGCTCTCAGGAAGTTTTGCTGAATAAATGAATGGATGGATGGATGAATGGGAAAAGCTGGGGCTAGAACTCAGATCATGCGCCTGTTGTTCAGATGCTTTTTCTAGTTACTTCAAAGATTAAATGAGTAACTATATGTCATGTGTTTGAACATGCCTGCCATGTAATAGGTAATCAGTTATGGTAGCTATAAATGTTATCCATAATCTCAGAATTGATTAAGCTTTGATGGAGAACTTGTATAATCATTGATCAGCTTGAAAAACTTCGTAATGAAATACATGTCTGCTATTGTCAAGTAAGCTTTATAGTATTTCATATTACTTTTATGTATTATTATCTATGGATATTCACCTGGGTATTATCCTACATGCAGGTTTTGTATACTACTCTCTCCCGAGTGAGATGGATTATTTTGAAGTAAACTCGCGCAAAAATAAAAACAAGGCATTTTCAGCTTCGTTTCTACCAGGTGGTAGAAAGGGAAGCTGCAGGGGGTGCCAGGCGCGTCTCCTGGTGGCCTTTTCCTGCATCTGGCCCAGCTGCCTGTGACCTAAAGGCAACATTTGGCTCATGACTCGTCCTAACGCGAGAGTCGTCAGAGTTTCCCCCAAACCATGAGGGCAAGTAGACTTGGTGCCAGCCCATGAACGCAGTGCCATCCCACTGAGCAGCTCTTGCCTAAGTTTCTTTAATTTAATTGGAGGGAATTCTTGAGAAAGCAGTTTGCTCATTTTATTTCCATCCCACCCTCCCTGTAGGGACAGAAAGCAGTCTCGGGTAAGCTGCCTCATGTCCTTTCCTGAGGCCTGCCTTCATAGGAAAACCCCTGAATAGTCACTTGATGGAGAAAAGGCTTCACATCTTTTAGTCATTTTTGTCACTAACAACCAGAAATGCGTCGTATTGGTGACATTCCCACTTAAAAATGAGGGATGTTATTATTCCAGCTGAAAGAGACATTGCTGTGTTGGGGGGCAGGTGTCAAGCCACCACCTCTGAGCCCCCAGCCCGCTCCCTCCCCTCATAGACAGTGTTAAAGGTTTTCTAGAGCTGAGGCCACTCTAAGAGCTAGGACTTGCATCCTCATTATTAGAGGGTGAAGCTTATTTCTTCTTCACGCACACAGTCCACCATACTTTCTTGGTTCTTTTTTTTTTTTTTGGCTGTGCTAGGTCTTCACTGCTGTGTGGGGGCTTTCTCTAGTTTCAGAGAGCGGGGGCTGTTTTCCTGTTGAGGCCTGTGGGCTTCTCATCGTGGCGGCTTCTCTAGGTGCGCAGGCTTCAGTGGGGGCTGCACTTGGACTCAGTAGTTGTGGCTCTCGGACTTAGGTGCTCCGAGGCATGGGGAGCTTCCCGGACCAGGGACTGAACTGGTATCCCCTGCATTGCAAGGTGGATTCTTAACCACTGGACCACCAGGGAAGCCCCACTTTCTTGATGCCTGACATCACTGTGGGGTTGGTCATGTCTTTCAGGACCAGCAGTGTGTGTGCTAGGCTCTATCCATACAGTGAAAGGGCCCCTGGAGCCTTGGAGAACTGGATCTGGGACAGAGCAGTTGGCTGACTGTGGGATCTCTTGTCAGACTTTCCCACCAAGTCAGACCCAGACTCCAGTCCTGACTCCTCCCCACAGGCTGTGTAACCTGAAACGGGCCAGTCAGCTGCTCCAGGCCCCACCTCACCTTCCGTCTGTGGAGTTGGCCATGTGGGCCTCGCCAGGACACCGTGGTGACTGACCACGACACGTCAGGGGAGCTTCTAGACCGGCCTGGTGCTCAGGGAGTGCTCGGTTGGTGGCAGCCGCTCACTGCACCCTGTTGCTACAGATGCAGGTTTTTCATGGAAAAGAAGATCATTGTGTTGCTACCTATAAAACACCCAGTTCCATGACAAAGACCTTTTGCCACCTCCACGAACCCTGTCCCCATACCTGAGAACTCCGTGCCAGGCCAGAAGCGATGCAGAGCACGTGAGGAGGCTCATCAAGGATGCCCGGGCCCCAGAGACCACCCAGCTGCTGAGCATCTGTGGCACGCCCAGAGACTGTGGGCCCAGGGTGGGAGGAATCCCGCAGGATGGAAAGCCGGGGGACCGACCGAATTCCAGTCAGACCAGTAAGTGCCAGAAGTAGTGCTGCGTCCCCCGCTGCTCGTGCTTTGTCTACCAGACTGACCCCCGGAGCCCAGCGGAAGAAGTTGTCCCCGTGCACCAGAACCAACACGGCCCTCAGCACACCCCGAGACTGTTAGCCTGCACTGAGGAGAGGAGAGAACTGATTCGGAAACACTGGTGCCCTGAAAAGGCCTAGGTTTGCATTAAACCTGAATCATTTTGCAAAGTATGGGATAAAATGTATGAGGGCGGATATAGCGGTAGGTAGGGCTGAAGTCTGGGCCGCTTATAAATCCCATTTGTGTATAGACTGTATTTACTGATGCCCTGGGAACCGTGGAATAAAGTATTTCCATTAAAGCTATAACAGATGGGGACTGTGCCATTGTGGTATGTTGAGGTAACAGCCATGACCAGAGGACCCTCCTTTCCATGATTTCCTATACATTTTGCTAAAATTTAACTCAAAACTCTTACTTGCCACAAAGCATTTCCTGCTTAACCCCGCCCCACAGTCATCATTCTGGAACTCTGAGGATCCAGCATTTAGATGTTTAGTCTTAAACCACTGCACAGGTTATCTGAAAAATCTCTTTAACTCTGTGTGAAAGTGAAAATGTTAGTCGCTCAGTCGTGTCCAAGTCTTTGTGATCCCATGGACTTTAGCCCACCAGGCTCCTCTGTCCTTGGGATTCTCCAGGCAAGAATACTGGAGTGGGTAGCCATCAGGGGATTTTCCCAACCCAGGGATCAAACCCAAGTCTCCAACATTGCAGGCAGATTCTTTGCTGTCTGAGCCACCAGGGAACTCTGTGTGTGTAACTCTCTTACTCCCTCCCCCCTCTTAGCCCCTAACCCACCACATACCACCACCACCCCTCCCCCGACACCCTCACTTTTTGTTTAAAAATTTTTAACTCATTTTAGTTCAGGCTCATTTTCCCTTCACCAGGACCAGGCCTTGTCCCCTCCAGTGCCTTCTTGTTCTCCACTCTGTGATCAAGTGGTCCCTGCACAAAGCCTCTCCCATCAAGCCCCCCTTCTGAGACCCTTCAAAGGTTTTAAAGGACCTTCGAGCGGAGGCCAGGACTCTTCATGCGACTCCATCCTCCCCTCTGGGCCTGCTCGCCAAGGCTGGCTCCCCAGCTGTCCCTCTTCTTGCCTCCAGCAAAAAGCGCCTCATGCCTTCCCTGCCTGCTGTTCCCTCAGCAGGCGCTCGCTTCCCTCTTCATCTGGCTGCCGCTCCACCTCCCGCAGGCCTCTGTAGCCACTAGTCGTCCTGTAGTGGAACTCCCTTCTTAGGACAGTAGATTCCCCACATACAAACCTTCAAGTTGCAAAGTTTCAGAGATGCATTCGATGTACATCAGACAGAAGTGAAATTGCAGCTTGCCCTCCATCTCCTGTTGCTGACGATCCTTCAGCTTGGCCGCCTCCCACCTCCTCTCCCTCGTGCAGCCAGTAATTCTTGCCTGGCACTCGGTGCCAGCACGTGTGCCAGCTGTGCTATACCGCTGTGTTCTTCAAAGCGCTGAACTGGGAGGTTAAAAATGTTTCCTTTAAATTGGGGGTTTTTTCCTATATTATTTGAGAAGTATTGTAAATCTGTTACATTACAGTACTAGGTAGCCAGTTGTGGCAGTTGTGTACCTAGGCTAACTTGGTTGGACTTACAAACGTGTTCTCGAAACAGAGCTCATTCATATGTAGGGGACTTACTGTACTCTGGTATCATTGTTCTGTGGCTGCCGCTGCTTTGTCCCTCTGCTCCACGAGAAGGACCCTTCTGTGAGGACAGGGACTGTGCATCCTGAGGCCCTGATGCACACACTGCCTGGTGTGCAGAGGAGCAGACATTGAAGCAGTAGCGTAATGAGTGAGTGACTCACTAAGGGAGGTCGACTACCATAATACACGTGAAGTATTTAGCATTGTGTCTGGGACGTGATTGGTCCTTATGTGGCTGATTGCTTCTTTGAGTCATTCATCAAATCATTTGTTAAGTGTCTGACCACTCTCTAAGGGGACACAGCCGCAAACATGGTGAATTTAGAATCCCTGCTGTCGTGGGCCATGCGTTCTGTGTGTGTGTCTCCCTTCTTCTCTCTCTCAGCCCTCCCCTCGACCTTCTGGGACATTTGCCCCTTGTCCCTGCCCCACCTGGGACACAGGTCACCAAACTGCAGCCACTCCTGCTGGTATCACCTTGGCCTGGGAACCAGCCCCACCAGGGACCTTTGGGGACCCTGGGCTCCTTGGCTGCCAAAGAGGTGGGGGGACATCACTTCCCCTGCCCTGGCTGGAATAATAGATCAGGAGTAAGATTAGAAAATGAGAAGCCCAATCCTGGTGAAATACTGCGGTGAAAGTGCCACTTCTAGGAATCTGCACGTGTTCTTCCTCCTCACCCGGGACTGCAGAGTGCAGCCAGGCCACCCGGAAGCGTGGCAGAGCCAGGCTCCCCTCTGCTGCCCGCTCCGCAGGGCTGGAGTGCCCCCACCTCACCCCCACCCGCCACGTCTGCCCAGGTCCATGGCGCTGCTAGCCCGCATAGTCAAGGCCAAGGAGCTGTGGGCGGGGACGTCCTTGCCTCCAAGGTGACCCAGCCCTGAGAGGGGAGGTGTCTCAAGGAGACGCAGCCAACAGGACTCCAGCCACGCAACAGTCTCTGCTTGAGCACTGTCTGCCCTGGGCAGGGCCTGCTTTCCTGCCTGATGTCTTTGGCTTCGCCTCGTGACCTGTCCGGGCCCTGCTGCTCTCAGCACGCTGACGTCCCTGACCAGGGCCGGTGGGCTTGTGTGCCCTTCCTGCGGGGGATTCACCCGGCCTCCAGGGGATCATCGGGAGGCTGGTTCTGTGGCCCAGGGCTCCCAGGCCCCCTGCGCCCCCCACACACCGTGTACAAACTCCTGCTGCTCTCGCACAGGCCTCTGAGATTGATCGCCTCATCTTGTTTTTGTTGCAGAAATTTCCAGAACTGAAGTTCAAATACGTGGAAGAGGAGCAGCCCGAGGAGTTTTTTATCCCCTACGTCTGGTCCCTGGTGTACAACTCGGCAGTAGGCATCTACTGGAACCCACAGGACATCCAGCTGTTCACGATGGATTCCGACTGAGAGTGGCCCGTTCGCCGCCCCCCACCCCACCCGGCCTCCCCTCCTCCAGCCACAGCCCTTCTGCTTATGTTCTTTCTGGGGAACGGAGGTAGACAGATTCCCTGGTGCGTCTTCTATTAAAGAGGATCACACAGGCGTGTTTCCCTTGCACACGTGGGTTTGGAGAATTGGTGCCAGTTGGCAGTAGATCATTCAGTTTAGATTATAGTACAAAAAGTGGGAGGGGGTACGCAACCATAATAAATGTAAAAACCAGCTATTTCACATGCAATCTTATTTCTAAACCAAAAATCTAGAGCTTTTCCAGGAAACCTGATGCCTTAGGCACATAACACTTTACCAGTGCATACTTCTTTTTCTTTTCTTTTTTGCATGCTCAGGATTTTTGTTTTGAGAGTGTGTGTGTGTGTGGTGTGTTTGTGTTTCAACATTGAGAAATATCAATCTGAAAAGATGACAGGACAGGAATGAATAAGGAAACGAAGCCGTGTATGTGTGTGGTGGCCTTTCAGAGGACCCGTGATGGAAGCCTGGGCAGTTGGATACAAGCCTTTAGATCCTCCACATCTTTTCCTCAAAGAAAGAAATGGCTCCTCCTCATGAAGCCCAGATTAGCTTTTCTGTGGATTTGGCCTCTGAGCTATAGCTGAATTAAATTGGAGTCTAGCACAAATTAAGTTAATCTTCTCTGTATTAATCATTAGGAAAAGAAAAGCTTCATTTTGAAAGCAGTCTTTTTTTCTTCAACCAGACCAGTAGAAAAAGGAGACCAATTTGATTAATACAGTGTTCCACACGAGATGAAAGACATGTTTTCCTGTCCGTCTCTGACTTTGTTTAAACTCTTCTGGGGCCTGTGTGAGCCTGAGCCACAGCTGGCCCCCTGAGCTCATCTGAGGGACGCGGCCGCCAGGGTTGCCCCGAGCAGAGCCACGGGCACCGAGGACAGAAGGGACGGGCCTTTAGGGCCCTGCTCTGGGCCCCCGGTCACCCCTTTGGGCCTGGTTTCAGTCTCAAAGACACAAAAGTTGCATGCTTTTCTGCACGGGAAGCACCCGTTCCAACCTGCTGTTGCCTAATCTGTATCGGAAGCAGCTTCTCGCCTGTCCCCGGGCTGGCGACCAGAGTCCCTTTGATCCATCTTCTCTCACGCGGAGCCCTGGGAAGGTGAAACGTGAGGCGCCAGTGCGCCTTTGTGTGGTTCCCCCCAGAAGCCCGGCTGCCCGTCCTCTTGGCAGTATCTGAGGCCAGCCGGTTTCATCATCGGCAGGACGGGGCTGAGACCAGAGCTCCCCGAGGCTGGCTGGCTGAAGCGCTGGATGGACGTGCGGCCTAACCGCTGCCTCCTCAGCCTCAGGCCCCTGAGAGTCTCCGCCAGTGGCTGGGACCCTGGGGTTTCCCTGAAGGTCACCGACAGGGCCTCAGACCAGCAGGTGAGGCCTGTGAAGGGCTTCTGCTTAGTCTGGCCTGTGGGGGAGGCAGTGTGAAGGTGGAAGGCAGAATCCTCCAATCAAAAAGGGGAAAATACTGGATGCCCATTTCAGGCCGCAGTTATTTATATTTCCTCTATGGAAGCATGATACATAGCTTTAATTTGTTTCCCAAGCGTTCTGATCTGCTTCCTTTCCTTTAAACCAAAACGCAACTATTTGAAAGGGTCACGTGGCACAGAGGAGCCCCTGGTAGGACCCCAGCACTGCCCTAAGAGGCTGAGGAGCGCGCAGTGGCGTGGGACAGTCACTGGGCTGCAGGCCTGTCAGTTCTGCCCACAGGAGGCCTGGAGTCCCCAGCACTCAGCCACAGGGCAAACCCAAGAGAGCCTTGACAGGGGAGCGGCGCAGTCTCTTCCCCGGGCGCCCCGGCTCACTGGGCGCCCCCACAGCTCCGCTCTCCAACAGTGTCCTCCCCCGCCCCCAGGTCTTAATCAACCACACGGTAGAGGTCCTCACGGGCCTAAAAGTTCAGCTGGGGCTGCGGCCCCAGAGGCAGCGTGCGAGCACACGCTCCAGACGCCACTGCATCACTGCCTCGGCTCTGCAAACCCTCCAGAGGCTTTTCTTTATTTTTGTGAAAGATTTATTACATGACAATAAATTTAAAATGATAAACTTGAATTACGCTTGCATTAATTTGCTTTAGAAATTTTTTCGATTTTCCACAAAGTAAAAACATGTAGAATGAGGCAACACAGGATCATTCACTGTGTGTTTGCATGTAAACTCACATCTGATTTTGCCCAAGATGCAGAGCTGTTTTTGCAGTGTGTCATCTATCATGTTGTTTGTTTTTAGAAGAATGTGCTCCTCGCAGTAGCACCTTTCCTAAAGAGTTCAAGGCACTGTGCAAACAAGCTTCAGAACCGTAGCTCTGGTCCCATCACCCATTGAGGCTGGTGTCGCAGGATCTGTGAACAACAGCCTTGCAAGGTCGGCATCACAGAATGGCCACCATTCAGCAGTACAGATGGAAGCGGGGCTGTGGAGGAGCTCAAGGACAAAGAGAAAGGAAAGAAGGTCCCTGAAGCACAGAAAGTACACGGTGCACACAGTCCTCTCCTTCGGAAGGAAACGACAGGAGCTGGAGAGGACAGAGCAAAGCACACAGGACCAGCGTCAGTGGGAGCACTCAGCTGTGAGTGTTCCTCCAGCTTGTTAGAACATCCCCGCCCCCACCCCCACCGCCCGCAAGAGGAATGTGGCAGGGGGTGCTTTTAGGCCCTAAGTTTCTTAATATATCATTCTTTAGGCAACATACTGTCCTTTAGGTTCTGTGCAGCTGGGGTCTTGCCTCAGGCATTTCGGTTCTCTACATAACTGAATCACTGCTTTCCAAGAGCCATAAATTAGAGCTGTGGTACTTGCTGATACTTAATAGACTTGAGTTTGCAAGGTCAACCCTTTGGTCTCTTAATTTCCTCCTAAGTACGGTGCGTGTAATTTCAGTAGCTGCCACTTGATATTAGAGACTGATCCCCAGGCTTGCTGACACCAAATTCAGGGCTATTCCAGCGTCTTAACATCACCTCCAGGAGTCAAGGAGTTCAGGGCTTCTCATCTCTGGCGAGCCAAGCTTCCTATGACACAGCTGAGGAGTGAATTCACACAATAACACAATCCACAGCAAATAATGCATTTTTATTTTTAAGAATTCAAAAGCATAAAATTTAATCTCATTAGGGATCTCTCACCCAAAATAAGATTCATCAGGAACTAATCACCCTCTTGGTCAGCTCATGTATGGCAACCCCTACCCTTCTGACTTCACCAGACTATCAAAAGTGCCAGCTACTCAGACACAGCCTCTGGAAAGAGGAAAGCCGGCCCACGTGACTTTAACCAGGTAGTGCTTCATCATTTTGTTGGCTCTGGGATGACTCCAACCAAGTTTTACAGTATTTTGGCAGGTTTCCAAGCCACCATTAGAGCATTGGTTTAGGTTACCTGGCACTCCATTACTATCAGTAAACTATCCTTTGTGGATACTGTGATCCAGCTTCTCAATCACTTCATTCAGTCCCTGAAAGTGGATTGAGGTGGAACTGCTGGTTTCCCCAGTGCTTAGCGAGTATGCCTTCCCCCCGGAGAACAAGAACTGTTACGACTGAATGTATCCTCTGACCTCAACTGCACATACTGCGCCCTAATCCCAGGGTGATGGTATTAGTGGGCTGGGCTTTAGGGGAGTAATTAGGTTTAGATGAGGTCACGATGGTGGAGCCCCATGATGAGATTAGTGCCCTTACAAGAAGGAAGATGAGAGATCTCTCGCCATCAAAGGGGACACAGCAAAGAGACCACTGTTTGTAAGCCAGGAAGAAAGCCCTCACCGGGAATGGAATCATTCAGCACCTTAATCTTGGACTTTCCAGCCTTTTCAGAAATGAGAAATCAATGTCTCTTAGTTAAGCCACCCAGTCTATGGTATTTTGTTAGCATAGCCCAAACTGACCTAATATAGGAGCATAACCCAAGGCCTCAAATTATCTGTTACAATCAGAAATATCCAGGTATATGAGAAGGCCAAATAATATGTTATATGAATTAAAACCATCAGAGGGGGCTTCCCTGGTGGTCCCGTGGTTAAAGGTCTGCCTTGCAGTGCAGGGGATGCAGGCTCAATCCCTAGTCAGGGGGATCCCACGTGCCACGGGCCCCTGTGCACCACAACTCCTGAGTCTGCACTCGAGTCCTTGAGCCACAACTCCTGAAGTCCACGTGCCCTGGAGCCTGTGCCCCGCACAGAGAAGCCACTGCGATGAGAAGCCTGCGTACTGCAAATAAAGAGTAGCCCCCGCCTTGCCACAGCTAGAGAAAGCCCCACACAGAGAAGCCACTGCGATGAGAAGCCTGCGTACTGCAAATAAGGAGTAGCCCCCGCCTTGCCACAGCTAGAGAAAGCCCTCAAAGCAACACCTAGTGCCGCCAAAAGTAAACATTTTTTTTATTTTTAAAACATTTAAAACATTTCTAAAAATCAGAGGGAAAAGATGCCCACAGTCTTTCCAGGTGTCTCAGTCACAGAATTCGAACCACCTATGCTTTCTGTGTTTAAAAGCAAACAGTGTTCCCAAGAATTTCAGAGAATTAGAAACAAAAGGGACCAAATGGAAATTCTAGAACTGAAAAATATTATAGCAAGAATTAATAATTTGGTCGATGGGTTTAAGAGCAGATTAGTCACAACTGAGAAAAGAATGAGTAAGGTGAAAAATTCAGAGCAAAAGCAGAGTCAGAAAGCGAATCGAGGGTAAGAGACAAAGGATATAGTGAGGAGATCTGACCTGAGTGTAGTTCAGATCTCAAAAAAGGAGAGCAAAAGAAATATTGGCTGAGAACTTTGACAAAACTCGAGAAAGATATCAAACCAAAGATTCAGTAAGCCCCAAATCTCAAATGGGATAAGTAAAAAGTCCACAGCTAGACACATCATAGTAAAACTGTAGAAAACCAAAGAAAAGATGTTAAAGCTACTGAGGGGTGGGGCATGGGTAAGAGACGGAGTACCATCAAAGGAGCAACAATTAAGCTGACAGCTACCTTCTCAGCAGGCATGATGAAATACAGTGACTTTGAAGTGCTGAAAGAAAATGACACCCCACCTCAAAATTTCTAACTGGGGAAAATATCCTGCAAGAGTGAAGAATAGACATTTATATGCAAATAGCTGGGAGACTTCATTAGCACACATACCCTAAAGGAAAATTAAAGGTATCCTAAAGGCAGAAGGAAAATAATCCCAAATATAAGGAAAGAGCTTTAGGAAAAACTGAATAGCAATGAAAATGAGAAATATACAGGTCAGCATAAATACTACATAAAACAATAATTGTGTCTTACGAAGTTTATATATGTGTTAAAGGCGTATAGATGGGGAGGGCTTAAATAGGGTTTAAGTGTTCTAGGCTCCGTGCATCATACTGGAAGAGAGTTTTTAAAATCGCATTTACTGTTAGATTTTTGGCAAGTCTAGGGTATATATTGTGATTAATATTAGTATGACTGTATAACTTTCAAACTAATGACAGCTGCTGCTGCTGCTGCTAAGTCGCTTCAGTCGTGTCCAACTCTGGGCAACCCCACAGACGGCAGCCCACCAGGCTCCGCCGTCCCTGGGATTCTCCAGGCGAGAACACTGGCGTGGGTTGCCATTTCCTTCTCCAATGCATGAAAGTGAAAAGTGAAAGTGAAGTCGCTCAGTCGTGTCCAACTCTTAGCGACCCCATGGACTGCAGCCCACCTGGCTCCTCCATCCATGGGATTTTCCAGGCAAGAGTACTGGAGTGGGTTGTCATTGCCTTCTCGAAACTAATGACAGAAGAGGGAATAATTCCTGGGCAGGATTAAGAGCTTCACAAGGAGGGTAGAAAAAAAGAATAGGTGAGGCAAATAGAAAGCAGGTTGTAAGATATACACGATAAATCCATTAGTACATTAAATGTAAATGGAATAACAGAGACTGTCAGGCTTGATTTTAGAAGAACTACCATAGTACAACTGGAGAAGAGAATGGCAACCTACTCCCGCATTCTTGCCTGGAGAATTCCATGGACAGAAGATCCTGGTGGGCTACAGTCCATGGGGTCACAAAGATTCAGACATGACTGAGCGACTAACACACACACACCATAGTACATTCAAGCTTCCAGTTATAAGCTCCAGGGATGTGAAGTAAAACATGATAAATAAAATTTAACACTGCTGTAAGTTATATATGAACATTATTAAAAGAATACTTCGTAAGAGTTCTCAACACAAGGGAAAACTTTTTTCTATTTAATTTTTTATATGAGATGATGACTGTTCACTAAACTTACTGTGGCAATCATTTCATGATATATTAAAGTCAAATCATTATGCCATACACCTTAAACTTCCAAAATGCTGCATGTCGATTGCATCTCAATAAAACCGAAAGAATTTAACAGTTAGAAACAAAAACAATTATATGCTATTTACAAGAAACACTTTTAAAACATGTGAATTTTGAAGGAAAGGATAGAGGAATATATACCCAGCAAACAGCAACCCAGGAAACTATTGTAGATACATTAACATTACAGCAAACTTTAAGGTAAAAACATTATTAGAAATAAAAGCAGTCATTTCAATTCCCAGAAGGAGGTAGTAATTCTAAATTTTATGCACTTCATGATACAATCTTAACAAGTTGATAGAATAGGAAATTTTGGCAAATATGCTAGTATAGTTAGATTTTAACATCTATTTCGGTATAAAGCATACAAAAATCAAGTTACAGAAAATGTAAACAATGCAATTAGAAAACTTGGCCAAATAAATGCATGTAGAACACCACGTTCAACAGCTTCCTTTTCAAACGCAAATAGCACATATGCCAAAATGTGTATGCTGAGCTGTAAAAACAAGTCTGAACAAACTTTAAGGGAGTTAACGCCAATGAAATATGTTCTCTGACCACAATGCAATTAAGCTGGAAATCAATTACAAAAAGATAATGTAATAATCCTCATATATTTGGAAGTTAGTCAAATCTGCGTTTTTTCCAGTAGTCATGTATGGATGTGAGGGTTGGACCAAAAAGAAGGCTGAGCACCGAAGAATTGATGCTTTCGAACTGTGGTGCTGGAGAGGACAGCATCTTGGACTGCAAGGAGATCGAATCAGTCCATCCTAAAGGAAATCAACCCTGAATATTCGTTGGAAGGACTGATGCTGAAGCTGAAGTTCCAACACTTTGACTACCTGATGTGAAGAGCCAACACATTGAAAAAGACTCTCATGCTGGGAAAGACTGAAGGCAGGAGGAGAAGATGGTGACAGAGGATGAGATGGTTGGATGGTATCACTGACTCAATGGACCTGAGTTTGAACAAACTCAGGGAGATAGTGAAGGACAGGGAAGCCTGGCGTGCTGCAGTTCATGGAGTTGGCAAAGAGTTGGACAGGACTTGGCGACTGAACAACAACAAATTTGGAAGTTAAACAGTTAAATGCATTTCTAAATAACCCATCTGTCAAAGAATAAATCACAAAGGTAATTTGAAATATTTCAAACCAAATAATGAAAATACTGCATATTCAAACTTAAGAAAACTTGTGAGTTGCAACTAAAACTATGCTTATAAATTTATATCTTTAATTGTATATGTTGAATAGAAGACTTCCCTGGTGGCTCAGATGGTAAAGAATCTACCTGCAATCCTGGAGACCTGGGTTCAGTCCCTGGGTTGGGAGGATCCCCTGAAGAAGGAAATGGCAACCCACTCGAGTATTCTTGCCTGGAAAATTCCATGGACAGAGGAGCCTGGTGGACTCATGGGGTTGCAAAGAGTCAGACATGACTGAGTGACTAACACATACACACAGAATAGAAGAAAGGCTGAAAATCAATTATCTAAGCAACCACCTGATGCTGGGAAAGATTGAAGGCAGGAGGAGAAGGGGACGACAGAGGATGAGGTGTTTGGATGGAATCACTGACTTGATGGGCATGAGTTTGAGTAAGCTCCAGGAGTTGGTGATGCAGTCCATGGGGTGGCAAAGAGTCGGACATGACTGAGTGACTGAACTGAACTGAACTGAAGCAACCACCTAGAAATTTTTTTATAAAGCAAATGAAACCCAGAAATAAAAGCCAAAATGTAGAACACAAATAAACGATAAAGGGAATCAAGAAAGTGAAAAGTTCGTTCTTTAAAAGGATTGACAACCCTGTAACAAGATTGATGAGGAAGGAAGGAGAACAGGTGGAAGGGTGGGGGGGGGACAGGAAAATAGTCTCAGAAGTCAAAAACTGGTGAATTCGTTCAGCTTAGGCACACATTAAAACATGTAAGAGGATATTATAGATGCTCATCAATTTTAAATATAGATGGAGTGATGTTTCAGGCCTGCATTCAGTTCAGTTCAGTTCAGTTGCTCAGTCGTGTCCGACTCTTTGCCACCCCATGGATTGCAGGACGCCAGGCCTCCCTGTCCATCACCGACTCTCGAAGTTTACTCACACTCATGTCCATTGAGTCGGTCATGCCATCCAACCATCTCATCCTCTGTCATCCCCTTCTCCTCCTGCCCTCAATCTTTCCCAGCATCAGGGTCTTTTCAAATGAGCATCAGGTGGCCAAAGTATTGGAGTTTCAGCTTCAAAATCAGTCCTTCCAATGAATACCCAGGACTGATCTCCTTTAGAATGGACTGGTTGGATCTCCTTGCAGTCCAAAGGACTCTCAAGAGTCTTCTCCAACACCACAGTTCAAAAGCATCAATTCTTCTGCGCTCAGCTTTCTTTATAGTCCAACTCTCACATCCATACATGACCACTGGAAAAACCATAGCCTTGACTGGACGGACCTTTGTTGACAAAGTAATGTCTCTGCTTTTTAATATGCATATGTATATGAAAACTAATAAAATCATGCACTTAACACATGTGCAGTTTTTGTATGTCAATTATGCCTCAATAAAGCTGTTTTTAAACTTTGGATTAAATGAACAAATTTCTTTTTTTGGAAAAAAAAAAAAAGCTCTCTAAAACTGACATCAGTGTGGGATGAATTGGGAGACTGGGTTAACGTATATACACAACTGATAATATGCATAGAATAGATAATTAATGAAAACCTACTGAGTAACACAGGGAATTCTATTCAGTGCTCTGTGGTGACCTAAATGGGAAGGAAGTCTAAGAAAAAGGAGGTATATGTATACATATGGCTGATTTCCTGTGCTGTACAGCAGAAACATTGTAAAGCAACTATACTCTAATAAAAATTAATTTTAAAAAATAGGTAAAACTGACATCAGAGGATCTTGAAAACTGGAATCATCCTTTATCTCTTGCCTAAATTGAAGCCATAATTTAAAATCGCTTCACAAGGAAATCTGCAGGTCCAGATGGCTTCACTAGTGAATTCAATTAGACATCTAAGAGAGAAATAAAAGCCAATCTTGCACAAACTCTTCCAGAAAATAGAAAACCTCCAAATTGATTTTATGAGACAAGCATAACCTTCAGTTCAGTTCAGTTCAGTTCAGTCGCTCAGGCATGTCCGACTCTTCGAGACCCCGTGAATTGCAGCACGCCAGGCCTCCCTGTCCATCACCAACTCCCAGAGTTCACTCAGACTCACGTCCATCGAGTCAGCGATGCCATCCAGCCATCTCATCCTCTGTCGTCCCCTTCTCCTCCTGCCTCCAATCCCTCCCAGCATCAGAGTCTTTTCCAACGAGTCAACTCTTCGCATGAGGTGGCCAAAGTACTGGAGTTTCAGCTTTAGCATCATTCCTTCCAAAGAAATCCCAGGGCTGATCTCCTTCAAAATGGACTGGTTGGATCTCCTTGCAGTCCAAGGGACTCTCAAGAGTCTCCTCCAACACCACAGTTCAAAAGCATCAATTCTTTGGCGCTCAGCTTTCTTCACAGTCCAACTCTCACATCCATACATGACCACAGGGAAAAACATAGCCTTGACTAGACAGACTTTTGTTGGCAAAGTAATGTCTCTGCTTTTCAATATGCTATCTAGGTTGGTCATAACTTTCCTTCCAAGGAGTAAGCGTCTTTTAATTTCATGGCTGCAGTCACCATCTGCAGTGATTTTGGAGGCCCAAAAAATAAAGTCTGACACTGTTTCCACTGTTTCCCCATTTCCCATGAAGTGATGGGACCAGATGCTATGATCTTCATTTTCTGAATGTTGAAAACATTATGCCAAAATGTTTATCTAAGTGTAACCTTAGATACCAAAAATATGATTAACAGTATAAGAAACTAAAATTACAGGTCAATCTTTCTCATCATCACAGCTAAAAAAGGTCTATTCATTAGCAAATAGAAACTAGCACTACATAAAAATGCATCATGATTGGGACTTACTTGGTGGTCCAGTGGATAAGACCACCTGGTCCTCCTCCCAATAGAGGAGGCCCAGGTTCGATCCCTGGTCAGGGAACTGAGATCCCACATACCACAACTAAGCCTGTGCATTGCAGCAAAGACCCAGCACAGCCAAAATAAATAACAGAAAATATTTTTAAATACATCATGATTAAATTGGGCTTATCATTCAAAAACCAAAGTCATTCACATTAACAGAATAAAAAGAAAAGTAAATGATAACAGATGTGGACAACATTTTTTTGAAAAAATTCAACAATCATTGAGTGATATGTTTAGCAAGCTAGAAAAATAAGGAAATGTCCATCTGATAAAGTTATCTACAAAAAACCTACAGCAAACACATCATACTTAAAGTATCAAAATTTTCCTTCTAAGATCAGGAGCTAGAAAACTATGTTCCATTTAACACTTCCATTCAAAATGATACTAGATATCATTCAAATTATAGTACCATTCAAAAGATACTAGATGCTGATACGCATGCCACAGTACAAGGGGAAATTATACTGGTTTGTGCTGCTACTTTGAAATGCATCACCAAAAGGAAAAAAAAATGGATTCGTGGAAGAATAGAAGGATGGAAAGATGTGTAGTAAAGCTAGTATGGTAACCTTGGTGAAATCTAGAATGGTAGGATCTAGATGGTGGGTATACAGTGTCCACTGTAACCTTCTTTCAGTTTCCCTGTGGGGCTTTCCTAGTGGTCCAGTGGTTGAGAATCCGCCTGCCAGTGCAGGGGACACGAGTTCAATCCCTGGTCTGGGAAGATCTCACATGCCATGGGGCAACTAAGCCCATGCACTGCAACTGCTGAAGCCCACACATCCGAGAGCCCGTGCTCTGCAGCGAGAGAAGCCGCTACACTGAGAAGCCCATGCACCATAGCTAAAGAGTAGCCTTTGCTCGATGCCACTAGAGAAAGCCCGTGCATAGCAACAAAGACACAGTGCAGCCCAAAATAAATAAATTTAATTTAATTAATTAAAGGATTAAAATTTTAAAATAAATTTTAAATAATTTTTAATTTATTTAAATAATTTTTAATTTATTTTTTATTTATTTAAAATTTAAAAAATTTTAAATAAATTTAAAAATATTTCACTGTGTATTGGGGGCCAATAGTACCTGAAGTCTTAGCCCAGTGCAATATCTTTTTTAAAAGATTGGATCAGATGGCAAGAAACTATCATCTTGTGCAGATGACATGATTATTGTAAATAAAAGAATCTACCAATAAATGGGAAGAACAAGCAAGGCTTCTGGGTGCCAGGTCATGTGCAAAAATCCTTCATGTTTCTATACACCAAGAACAATGAGAAAATGAACATTTTTAAGTGTACCATTTACAGTAGCCTTTTAAAACTCCATTAAGTACCCAGAGATCAATCTTAAAACAAAAATGGGTGAAATGAAAGCCCTAGGTAAGTGGAGGCATATTAGACCCGTGAGCTAGAAGGCTCACCATTGCGATTGCAGCAGAGGGAGTAAAGGAGGATTCTGCTGTGGGTCTCCATCACCCACGAGCAGTCTTGTTTCCCTGCAAAGAGCATCACACACACCCCTCAAAGAAAACAAGCCCACATCCAGCCTGCCCCTGCGCCCAGCCCAATGAATGTCTGGCCGTGTGTGGCCTTCCTTCCTAAGTCCTGGAGGAAGCAGCTTGATCTAGTACTTTCCCACTGCCCAACAAGAGACTCTGGTTTCTCACCCCCTGTGAGTGGATTCTTATCATCTACCACCCAACCACCTCCTCAAGCTCAAAGGTACATTTTAGGTGATGTTATTTACAGCCATTATGTAGCATACCCAAAGTAATTTAGTCAGAAAAGGATTTATTTCTGGGTATTGGGCTGGGAACTAACGTACACAGCCAGGAGAAATAGCCAGTTGCTCCGCAGGATTGAGAGGCAGCCTGACTGCTACCCCACCCAGCACTCAGCACCCCTCCACGCAGCTTAGAGACCAGTCACTAAACTCTTCCCACAGCTGCCCCAGAGGAACCCGTGCCACCACTTTGCCTGAATGCCTGTACCTGCCACCTCCCCATGCTCTCTCCCACCCACGTCTCAGCCGGTGCACTTGGGGAAAGCCTGGTGCTTGCAGAACCCTGGCTGCAGGGGAGCCTAGAAAATGAAGCCCCTTGCTCTCCAACCCCTGTCAGGAAAGCCCAGTCCACAGAGGTGGGCGTGTGCTTGAACCAAACTGTGGCATCTGTCACTTTACCTCATGCAGTTGTTTGAATCTTAAGTGAGATAATACTTAAAGCATAGAGAATCTAGATTCTCTGAGTCAGGGATTTATGTCTGATTTCTGCATGTCTGTATCCCATACCTTTAACAAGAACCTGACCTCAAGAAACACTTGTCGAATATGCGAGCATTTAGCACAGCTTCTAGAACATTGTAAGCACTCAATAAATAATAGCTAGTATTATTTCACATGATAAGAGGTCTCAGAGAGGGCTCATGCAGCAGCCCAATGCCATCTAAAGGACCCAGCCTCTGCCCATCTGTACCTTTGACACCCTCTGCCTGGTTTACCTCATAGTCACAAGAGGGCTGCCACAGTTCCTGATGTTGCATTAAGGCATGATCTCATCTAGGACACAGCTTGGGTCTTCTCTTCCAGAGGTCCCCTCACATTTCCAGCCCATGCCTCCTTCCCACGCCTTTTCCTATAGCATTGTTGGCAAGGAGAGGTTTCCACCGTCATATCAAACTAATCAGGATCTGGAACCTGGATGGATCAGCTGTATAAGGGGGAGTGAATACCGGAATGTAAATCAGTCTCTTTTAGGAAGAAGGAAATAGGAGCCAGGGGTGGAAGGGTACCCAACAGTAGACTATGATCAGGGACAGAGAGGAAAGACAGAACCCCCATCCAGAGGTCTCCTGAGTCCCAGCTCTCAAACCTTTCATTTGAATGAGACTGCCAGGGAGCTAGGGGACCGTTCTCAGGACAAGGGCCTGTTTAAGGTCAAGATGTGTGCGGGGTGGACGGACCCACAGCCACTTCCTCACCAGGGCTCCTACATACAACCTACATGGGCAAATGGCAGCTCCTTCATCTCCCAGAGTCAGCTTAATAGAAAACAGGGTTTGGTGGGGAACAAACAATTTATGACAACTGAGCCCTCAAACTGGAAACATCTGTCCTCGCCATAGCACAACGCCTCCCACCCAGCCCAGCCTGGCTCCTGAAGGGGCCCACCCGGCCAGGCTGGGGAACTCAAGAACCTTCTGGGGATTAACGTAGAGGAGCCCCCAGCCTGGGAGGGGTCCCCAGGCACCCAACCTGAACCCCTGAGCCTTACTAGTTCCCAGCCTCCTCATGCTGACCTCCAGGCTGCCCCCACCCCAAAGCCCCCACCCCTAAATCCCCTAAAGCCGTGGGGGTGGGGGTTAGGGCTGGTGGTCCCAGAGGAAACCTGGCTTTATCTTGTGAACCCCTGGGGACCAGGGCTGGACAAGGAGAGGTTCTAACATCAACCCCACTGCCTTGGCCCAGGCTCTCCCTGGATCCCCCTTTCTCTCCTTGTCTCTCTGTCCCTCTTTTAAGACCAGGCTCAGAGTTGTCTTTGCCAGGCAGCCCAGCCCAGGCTGGTTGGACGAACCCACCCCCCTCGCCCAGGAGTCCCTGTCGGGGCCCTTTACTGTGAAACTCTTCACGGCAGCACCGTTGGCACGCCCATCACCCTGCTGGCATCTGTGAGGCAGACCTGGGGCAGGAGAAGTGATGAAACGCACCTGGGACGTAAGGGGGCACTGCAGGGGGGTGGGGCCCACCAGTTCCCAAAGGCGAAGCTGAGTCCTGCACATGCAGCCCCCCCCGGGGCATCCATGTGGTTCTCCCGGCCCCACCAGAAGGAACCCAGCTTCAGAGCAGCTGGCCTGGCTACTCGGTGGGCGTCTGTGCAGCTGGGTCGTCCTGTCTGCTACAGGGATGACAAGCGTGTCACGGGTGGGGCTGCTGGAACGCTAGAGATGCGAAGCCTGGGCAGCAGGGGCTCAGCGGGTGGCAGGGGGCTTCACAGTGGCAGCTGCCACGGGCAGGCTGCCAACAGTGTTGGTTCTGAACTGAAGTCACCTGGGTGACAGCCTCAGAGGAGGCACTTCCCCGCATGCTGTGGAAGAGATGGGGTGCAGAGGGACCAGTGCTTTGGCCGCAGAAAGCTGCGAGACAGCGGGCCTCGGGGGGAGCGGGGCTGGGGTGGTGGAGTGGGCAGAAGGAGCCCCGCACGGGCCAGGGCAGAGCACGTGTCCTGGCCGCCTCTGAGGAGGCCTCGCCCTGTTGTGTGTGTGATTAGTCTTTAGTCGTGTCTGACTCTTTGCAACCCCATGCGCTGGAGCCCGCCAGGCTCCTCTGTCCATGGGATTCTCCAGGCAAGAATCCTGGAGTGACTGCCATTTCCTTCTCCAGGGGATCTTCCCAACTCAGGGATCAAACCCGCGTCCCCTGTGTTTACTGCATGGCAAGCGGATTCTTTGCCTGCTGAGCCACTGGGGGAAGCCCCCTCAGCCTGTGGCTCTTCCTATTGGTCCAGTTTCAATCCAGCCTCCTCCAGGAAGCCACTCTGGACTAGCCCAACATGTGTCTGCCCTGCCCGGGGTCCTGTAGCTCAGGCCTGCCACTCCGGGAGGTGTTCACGGTGGGGCAGGGGGTGGCACAGTGCCCCTGCCAGGTGGCAGCTTCCCTGCAGCCTTGGTGGGCTCCCCAGTAGGCCCCTGGTCCCTCCTCAGAGCATCCCTCCTGAGCTTGTCCTCAGTAGACAGAGAGAGGCTGGGGCACAGGGAACAAGCAGAACCCCCGTTCCCTTGTCCAGGACTGTGCTTCCGTGTCCATTCCCTGCCCCTCTTCTGCCCAATGAATCGTGGGGAGAACTGGCCTCAGAGGCTGGGCAGGACTGGAGGAGGCTGAAGGGGCTGCTCTCTAGGGGTAAAGTGTTTGTCCGCCAAGGCAGGCCAACCAGCAGGGCTCCCGAGTGTGCGGAGCAGGGACGCCCAGAGAAGGAGAGTGCTGTGCGGTGACACTTGACCCTGCCCCTGACTGCCCCGTCCGCCAGCCCCCAAGGGCCCCTCCCAGGCCCCTCCCTCTCAGGCCTGAGCCTCAGTACCTGCTGCCCCCTGCCAGCCCCAGGCCAGAGCAAGCCCCCACCCAGGGCACGTACTGGCAGAGGAGGGGGTGTCCAGGCGATGAACACACCCCGAAACCAGCCCACCGCCCTCCAACCAGAATGCAGGAGGCCCAGAGCCAGCCCCCCCACCCCTGCTCAGTCCAGAGACCCGAAAACCAGATGTGGGCTGAGACCGCTCTTCCAACATGCACACATCTTCAAAGCAGGGCTATTTTCCATGTCCTTTGGGCAATTTTAAAGCAAGTCTGTAAAACTGGAATTTTAATAGATGACATATTGGCATGAGTGTAAGCACATGGGCACGCACGCGTGTGTGTGTGTCGCACACACATGTCTGGGCACCTTTGGAGGCGACTGCGGCTGCAGCATCCTGGGACATGTGCGGGGTGGGTGTTTCCTAAAGGACCCCCAGGTTCACGTCCACACTCACTGTGTTTCGTAGGAGCTGAGTCTTCGAGAACTGAGAGAGGCAGCACGCTCAGCGGCCCCGAGGATCTGTCTCTTGCTTCAGCGGTGCTCGGACGGAGCAGATCCGGGGACGCCCCTCGCTGCAGGCTCTAACCACTCTCCATCCTTCTTTGCAGACGCAAGCTTCAGAATCAGCCGCTCAGTTTTCCACCATCACCAGGGCCAGCCAACACCATTTTTTGAGCTTAACTCCTATCACCAACTCAATGGACGTGAGTTTGAGCAAGCTCCAGGAGATGATGAAGGAGAGAAGCTTGGCGTGCTGCAGTCCATGGGGTTGCAAAGAGTCGGACACCACTGAACCACTGAACAACAACCACCACCCTATTACCAGGGCTTCCCAGGTGGCGCTAGTGGTGAAGAACCTGCCTGCCAATGCAGGAGACATAAGAGATGCAGGTTTGATCCCTGGATCGGGAAGATCCCCTGGAGGAGGGCATGGAAACCCACTCCAGTATTCTTGCCTGGGAAATCCCATGGACAGAGGAGCCTGGTGGGCTACGGTCCATGGGGTCACAAAGAGTCAGACACAACTGCAGCAACTTAGCATGTACACATGCCCATTACCAATCAACCACGAGTTCCCAGATTCGTCAGAATTATTCCACTGAGGTGGAGGCCACTGTCAACCACCTGGTCAACACACCTCTGCTGGCCTCCTACACCAACCTCTCTCTGGGCTTCTCTTCTGACCACAACGACGTGGCTCTGGAGGGCATGGGCCACTTTTTCTACGAATGGCTTAAGGAGAAGTGCAAGGGCACCCAGCATCTCTTGAAAATGCAAAACCAGCGCTGCAGCCGCTCCCTCTTCCAGAACCCGCAGAAGCGTCTCAAGACGAGTCGGGTAAAACCCCGGATGCTCTGGAAGCCGCCCTTTTCATGGAGAAGCACCAGAACAAGCCCTTTTGGATCTGCGTGGCATGGGTTCTGCTTGCACAGAGCCCCACCTCTGTGACTTCCTGGAGGGACACGTCCTAGAAGATGGGGACCACCTGACCAACCTCCACAGGCTGGCTGGTCCCATATCTCCTCCAAAGACTCACCCTCAACCATGACTAGGAGCTTCTGAAGCCCAGCAGCCTTTGAGGAAACCGCCCCCACCGCCCAACGTCAGGGCCTCTGCCAGAAGCCCCTCTCTGCAGCCACTAGGCAGACTTTTAACACCCTGGAGCCTCTCCCAAGTCTTTAACCAAATGGAAACCATAAAGCTTTTTGCAGCAAAAAAAAAAAGAAGTGGGGAGAGAAGGACGATGCCTCAGAGCCAAAAGATGGGTGTGAGGGAGCCCCGGAGGCCTCCTGTGTAGGGTGGGGGTGGAGAAGCACAGCCTCATCTGAAATCACTGCTGTGCCCCCCAACACTCATGCATCCCTTCTCCTGTCTCAGCTGGAACCTAGATGTCTGTCTGCTGTCAGGCTGCTTAATAAGTTCCCCGGACGGGGGGCTTAAAGCACAGGCATTTATTTCTCCCAGTTTTCGAGGCTGGACAAGCAGGATGGAGTGTTGCTGGGGTTGGGTCCTCCTGAGGCCCCTCCCTGACCTGGGGATGCGGCCTCCCCGCCGTGTCCTCTCACCGTCTTCCTTCAGTGTGTCTGTGGCTTAATCTCTTCCTTTAAGGACACCAGTCATATTGGATGAGGGCCCAGACTCATGACCTCCTTTTACCTTAACTCTTAGTCGCTCAGTCGTGTCCGACTCGTCGAGACCCCATGGACTGTAGCCTGCCAGGCTCCTCTGTCTATGGGACTCTCCAGGCAAGAATACTGGAGTGGGTTGCCGTGCCCTTAACCACCCCTTTAAAGATCTTATCTCCAAATACAGCCACATTCTAAGGTTCAGGGCTTCGGCATATGAATTGGGAAGGTGCGGCGGTGGGGTGCAATCCAGCCCATAACCCCAGAGGCCATCCCTGAGTTTGCTCCCACCAACAGCCCTCCGTTTTCAATCCTGCTTCTTGCTTCCCTCTTCGACTGGGCACGCAGGACAGTTGCCTCTCCCCGCTTCCCACCCATAACACACACGCACAGGGCAGGGCCTCGCAACAGGAGAACCTCTCCTGTGCCAGAAGAGAAGCAGGAAACTCAGGCGGATTCCTGAGAACACCCACATTCAAGGGGTGACTGACGGAGGGAACCCCATGAGGGTTCTCGCAACAGGAGAAAAGGAGGAAACCGGGAGGGAGGGGGACATCAGAAGCCAAGGCAGGGTGTTTCCTAGAAGCTGAAATGGTGGCCGAGAGGTGAAGAAAGGTCAGGCAGAAACCAGCCCATTAACTTTAGCCACCGAGAGATTCTGGGGTGCTGACAGGGGTTTCCGTGCAAGCGTGGGAGCAGGAAGCAGACGGCAGCTGTCTCAATTATCTACTGCTGTGTAACAAATAACCCCAAATTTAGTAGCTAAAAGCAACTGATGCCGGAAACTCAGCTTCTCTGTGTATGGATGCCAAGTCAAATCTCAGAGACAGAGTTTTGGGTGAAGTAGAAAAGGATGAACTTCCCCGGTGGTTTAGACGGTGAAGTGTCTGCCTACAATGCGGGAGACCTGGGTTCAAACCCTGGGTCCGGAAGATCCTCTGGAGAAGGAAATGGCAACCCATTCTAGTACTCTTGCCTGGGAAATCCCATGGATGGAGGAGCCTGGTAGGCTACAGTCCGTGGGGTCACAAAGAGTTGGACACAACTGAGCAACTTCACCTTACCTTACTGCTGAGCCAGGCGAACGGGGACACAGCTGGCTAATGCTCTCAAAACTGTGTGTCTGTCCTCCATTTGGGAAAGATAGTGAGAAATTTTGTATGAATTGTCCAAAGAGAGTGTGATCAGTTCATGGACATTCTTCTGATTGTTTGGTGGTGAGGTAAATGAGAGTCAGCATCATCGACCTTCAGGTCCCCCTGGTCTCGGGTCTACACGCTTGTGGGCAGCATACCATGATTAATTGTTAACTTCTCCTACCTGGAGGGGGTTTCAGTATCTCTAAAATAGCTCAAAGATATTGTATGTATCCTGTGATGGGGAAACAGGACCTTGCCCACGGCTGCTCTTGACTGTTGCTCCTTGGTCTTCCATTCCCTCCGGTCCTTATTAACAACTGCTGGAATCTGCCCACTGGAACCCAGGGGAGGTCATGGAGGATGAATGCAAGCTGTTTCCTATAATCAAAGAAATGGGGGTGCAGGGGGGACTTTCCTGGTGGTACAGTGGATAGCAATCCACCAGCCGATGCAGAGGACATGGTTTCGATCCCTGGTCTGGGAAGATCCCACGTGCCGTGGATCAACTAAGCCCTGGCACCGCCGTCACTGAGCCCACACTCCAGAGCCCTGCTCTGCAACAAGAGAAGCCCCCACAATGAGAAGCCCTCACACGGCAACGAGAGAGCAGCCCCTTCTCTCCGCAACTCGAGAAAAAGCCCTCGCAGCAACGAAGACCCGGCACAACCAAAAAATATATAATCAATTAATTTCAAGAAAAAAGAAATGGGAGACACAGAAAGGCCTTGTGCTCAGGAACCCCCTGGGCCCCGCCCGGCATCACAACCGTGTCATCTTGCTCACAGCTTCTGTGGGTCAGCAGTTTGGACAGAGCACAGAGAAGATAGCTTGTTTCTACCCTGTGATGTCTGAAGCTCAGCTGGTAAGAGTCTACAGCTGGAGGACACTCAGCAGCTGGGGGCCAAAGTGACCTCACCGCATCTTCATTCACACTGGTGGCCAGTGCCGACTTTTGGCCAGGACCTCAGCTGGGGCTGGCAACTAGAAAATCTGCCCATGGCAGTCCTGTGGCCTGGACTTCCTCACAGCATGGCAGCCTTAGGGAGCTGAGCTTGGACATGGTGGTCAGGGTGCCAAGTAGGCTTCCAGCAAAGAAAGCAGAAAAGCATCACCTATTCAGGCCTAAGGTCACACAGCCTCACTCTGACCCCATTCTACTGGTCACAGGCCCACCTGGATTGAACAGCGTCATGATCACAGGGTGGAAGGGGATATGGGATCAGAGAGGCCGTGGCCAGCATCTTTGAGGATATAGCCTTGTGTGTCAGTGAGCTGAACAGGGAATAGAGGAGGTGGAAATTGCGTAGCAGGGGCTTTCAGCAGACAAAGACACGGGTCTGTTTTAGGCTGAGGGGAAGGAGTCAGCAAAGAGAGAGATGGGAGCCTCAGAAGCGGGAGGGTTGGCATGAGGGCTTTCAGGGCTCAGGGGAGCCTCCAGGACAAGGTCACATTTCAGCTGGGCCTCAAAGTCTGCACGGGGAACAACATGAGGAAGGGCCCAGCCCACACGAGAGCAAGAGGCAGGTCCTGAGAATGGGAAAGTGACTCCTCTCCACCAGGGCCTGGTCCCCACGGGGTCCGAGTTAGGGTCTTGGTGGTAATTCTGACTTTGAGGAACATGGAGCAGGCTTAGGAAAGGGGTTTTAGAAGAAAGGCAATTCAGATTTTCCATTCTAAACCCGTTCCTCTTGTTCCTGGAACCCTAGGCCACAATCCCCATTACTTTGTGGCTTCTTTAAACAGGACAGAAGAAATGTGCACACATCAGGACATTGATGTAAAAATCACTCAACTAAGTGTGCGCCTGTGTGTGAATGTATGAGAGGGAGAGGGAGAGGGAGAGAAGGAGAGGGAGAGAGGGAGAGGGAGAGAAGGAGAGGGAGACAGGGAGAGGGAGAGGGAGAGGGAGAGGGAGAGGGAGAGGGAGAGGGAGAGGGGGAGAGGGAGAGGGAGAGGGAGAGGGAGAGGGAGAAAGAGAACAGGAAGGAGAATGGGGCCATCACATCTCACATCCACCAGCCATCGCATCAAAGTCTGTGGAGGGGTCACCTCCTAGGGTTAAGCAGTGCATAGCCCATGCCACCGTACTTGGCTGCCCGAGTGTAACCTCCCATCTGCTAAGGAACGTCTTTCAGGCCCAGGCCCAGGCCCCAGGCCCCTAGTTCTGCCTGCAACAGCTGCTCCCTAGGCTCCCCAACCAACAGGCTTAGCCAGGTAGGAGCTTGCAGTTTGCAACTCCCTGGCCCCCCAGATCATCAAGACTCCCCTCCAGGCCCCACAGGCCTCCCCTCCCTGCCCCCTGGGGAGGCTGGTCCCTCGGCTGAGCAGGAATGGCAGTGCCTTCCAGTCCTGGCCGTGCACCTCTGCAGAAACGGCAGAGACGGGGTGGCAGCAGGGCTGCGTGACCTTGGCTCTGAGACTTTGACAGGGCCCCACCCCTCTTACCTGAGTCATGGAATTCTCCAGAAGTGGGCGGGGCTGCTGCCTGGAGCCAGGAGAGGTGAGGTCATGGGTCTTGTCCAGCAGGGTCCCGCCCCTCCCTGGGGCAGGGCCGCTGAGCTCATGCTTCTGGAAGCTCACTCACCCAACCTGGAGACTCACCCCAACCTGGAGACACAGCAGTTGGGAGGCTCCCTGTTAGTGCTGTGTCTCCTGGACTTGAAAGCCCTCCGCCTTTCCATCCCCTCCATCTGGGAGAGAAGACGGGGGCCTGGGGACCCCCTTGAGAGGATGGGGAGGAAATAGGGGCCTTTGGGCAACAAGGATGGAATGCAGCATGACAAGGCATGGGGGCGACAAGGGCTGACCCCCGGGGGAGTGGGACGGCGTGGGGAGAAGCTGGGTGGGGATACAAGGGCACAGGTGCAGCGGCACTGGATTCTGGGGTACAGACCTCAGTCCTCCAGGGTGCAGCCTGGCAAAGGTCAGGGCTGCTCTGCCAGAGGCGGCTTGGGAGGGTGAAGGGTGGGGTCCTCAGGAAGGCCGTGAGACCCCACGCGGAGGGCCACAGGGGTGAGAAAGGACCACAGACAGTGGATGGCGGCGCAGGACGCCCGGCCTCTCAGCACCGTGACTTCTCCGCGCCGCGCGGTGCAGGACACCCGGCCCCTCAGCACCATGACTTCTCCGCGCCGCGCCATCTCATCATCCATCCTCCCACCCACCCGACCCAGGCCCAGCTCATGGCTGCGAAGCCGAGGTTCCATGAGGGAGCCGTGGACTCTGGGTCACAAGGGGCCCCAGCAGCCT
Organism: Bubalus bubalis; assembly: GCF_019923935.1. Lineage (NCBI taxonomy): Eukaryota > Metazoa > Chordata > Mammalia > Artiodactyla > Bovidae > Bubalus > Bubalus bubalis. The sequence continues at coordinate 13,467,635 of NC_059178.1, forward strand.
GACCCGGACCTCCTCCCCAGAGCAGGGCTCCCCTTGCCCCCCCCAGACCCCCGCCAGCTGCGCTCCCCTTTTCCCAGAAGTGGGGGGCTTTGGCCCAGGTGACCAGGCCAGAAAAGGGGAGCAGCCACGAGTGGAAGGAGTTGGGTCTCCCGCAGAGTGAGCAGAGATGGGCCGCCAGACCTGCGAGCCCCTGGTGGGGATGACGCCTCCACGGACAGGTGTAGACACTCCCGGAAACACAGATCTGGAATGCACAGAGGCCAGGACTGGGGCTTCTGACGCCACCCACCCAGAGGCGGGAAGGATGACCCCAGACCACCTGAACCCTCAGAAGTGTGGGGGGGTTTGGAGAGCAGAGCTGCCCCGGGCCAGACAGTTGGAGGGCGAGGTGTCACCCTGGGGAGCCTGGGGGTCAGCAGACTTCAGGGCTAAACCACAGCGATTCACCCCAGAGCCCTGACTCTGGAGCTGGGACGATCTACGGCCCTGGGTAAGGAGGCTGCACGGGGCAGGGGCAGGGGCAGGGGGAGCCAAGACCACCCCAGCCCTGGGCGTGGACGGGACTCCCCCTCCCCCTAGTTGCTTAGGGGGCTGGAAAGGGCCTGCAGGGGAGGATTTAGAGCCAACTCTGCCCCTTGCCCCATTGGCCAGGCCCCCCTAGGGGTCCCACTTGTCACTCTGGTGCAGCCTGGGGACTTCCAGCAGCTGCAGGAGATAGCAAGGTGGGCTGGGGCACCCGGGCTGCTTGGTTTGGAGAATATTCCGGGCACCTGTCTTAACTCACTTCAGAGCTGCACAGGCATACTCCTGACACAAACACACACAGTCACACATTCACACCCAGACACATTACACACGCTCACACTCACGTGCATACCTGCAGCCAAGACGTGGTCCTCTCCTCGAACCAGGGGCATCCCAGGAGGGCCGGTGGGAGGGGACCCTGGCGGGTCACACTTCCCAGCCATGGACTGCAGCCCTGAAGAGGGCAGGCTGGGCCAAGTTCACCCCACCCGTGGGGATCACACCAGGGCTAGGTGCAGACACTGCAGCATCTGCCAGGACTCCCAGCAAACCTCCCATGCTGGCCTCCAGGTGCCCACTCCTCCCCAGGCTGGGGCCTCCGCAGACGCACATCTAATGCCCAGGGCCCCACCCTAGGGCTGGCTTCCCCAGCTTTCACCCTGAACACCAGATCCCTCTTACACACACACATGGCTTGAGTGAGGAGGAGATGGATCAGACAGTGAGGCCACAACAGGTATGCCAGCTCCCACTGCAGAAGACCCCAGACTGAACACTCACCTGCAGCCCACGGCCCCGTGAGTTCCCCCCGAGGTGGGCCCAGGGATGGGGGGTGGGCCGTGCTGGTGGGGCCCGGGAACACTGCAAGCAGGTGGTGAGGGAACAGTTCCTCTCTGTCTTTTACCATGTGTGTGACCTCTGTGACCTCCGGTAAGGAAGTCCCACTGTCTCATCGGGACACGGATTTAATGAAACTGCCCATCTCATAAGGCTCCCATGGGGCTTAAATGTGATGACGCATGAAGACAGCAGTGGAGGCTCAGTAGACAAAACCATTTTTCCAAGGCCTGAGGGCTGGTAGCCGGCCCCGAAGCCCCCAACCCCTGTCCCCGAGCTCAAGTAGAAAGCAAGGACGAGCCAGGTCAGGACCACAGGTAGAGAGAAGCCTCGCCCAGCCAGCACGTACCTGGGCCCCCAGCTGTTAGGGTGCCCAGGGTTTGAGGAGCAGAGTCTGCCCAGGATGCTCAGAGGCCCGGAGAGACAGGGGCCAGCCAGGGAGACGCAGAGGACTCCCGTGGGCTGCTGGGCCCCAAGCGCAAAGCCATCCCAGAGCTGGGTGGACGGAGGCCCTGGACGTAAAGGGGAAAGTGTCTGTGTCTGCCACCTTCACCCTGAACAGGGCCATAGGCGGGGGCGCAGAATAGCAGCACCCGGGCAGGGCCCTTCCCCCATCGAGGCCTGCAGCGAGGGCACCATGAGCCCGGGGCAGGGGGGAAGGGTCCACTCCTCCTTAGGGGTTCTGTTCAGCTGCTCCCAGCAGCCCTGTGCACGGCCCCCTGCCCCCGTCCACACTTGTGGCCTTGCTGTTTCGCCCCACCCCCGAGACTCCCCAGAAAGTGAAAGTGTTAGTCACTCAGTCCTGTCCGACTCTTTGCAACCCCGTGGACTGTATGCAGCCTGCCAGGCTCCTCTGCCCATAGGATTCTCCAGGCAAGAATACTCTGGTGGGTTGCCATTCCCTTCTCCAGGGGATCTTCCTGACCCAGGGATTGAACCCAGGTCTACTGCTTTGCGGGCAGACTCTTTACCCAACTGAGCCACCAGGGAAGGCCCAGGCCTCCGCCTCAGTTTCCCCCAGTGGAGTCTGGTGTGCAGCAGCGGCTTTGCCCTGTGAACCCTCTCCAGAGGGCAGCTGCCAGCACAGGCCTGAAGACGGGGAGGGATACCAGCCGGGAGGGTAGAGACCTGAGCGGGCCTGCACCCAGACGCCCTTTAGGAGCAGACGACCTTTGTATGCAAATTGCCCTTATTCCCGTTGGTTTGGTGAAAGAGGAGGAAGGAGACTGCTCTTTCCCTAAACGCTCTGGCCCTCAGGGAGGCATCTCTTGATGAACTGTCTCCCTCCCAGGCCTCAGTTTTCCCCTCTGCGAGCTGGAACCCGCCTGGTGCACCCGTGAGCGCTGAGGTCACGGCTGGGAGGCCACGCGTCTCCTCTGGGCGGACGCGCCATAAATACCTCCTCTATCTCGTATCTTCATCAGGGCCTGGAGCCCAGGCGGGCTGGGAGTCGCCCCAGAAGAATGGGGCCTCTCTCCAGGGACCAGGGATGTGGGAGAACGGGGTCCGACTCTGGAGGGGCCTTCCCCAGCCCGATGCTGGCTTCCTGCCCAGCCACCCCTCTCACCCATCCTGCGTCTCCCAAACACACACATGCCTCTGTCTGCATATCCGGGAGGGTCAACCCAACGATGCTGCACACTGGGGCTAAAGGGCCAAGGGGGGCCCTAAAGGGCAGGAGGGGTCACCCCGTTGGAGTGGAGTCCTGAGGAAGAACTAGGAGCGAGAAGGAGGGAGGTAAGAACGCAGGAAGCAGTGGGCCCTGTAACTGAAGGGGGAAGCCGGCTGGGGGAGAGAGGGCAGGCGGAGATGCTCCCGAGCCAGGGATGGGCCCAGAGCCTAGGTCTCCTCTGAGGGCAGAGCAGGGGAGTGTGCACGTGTGTGTCCTGTGGCCCTGGGTGAAGATCAGCAAGATGCTGCTCCTTGTCTGGGGGTGGGGTGGGGAGCAGGGCCCAACAGCACTTTCTGAGCTGGTGACAGGAGACCCATAGTCCCCCTAACATCTTCCCCTGCCAGCCGCGTTTCCATCCTCTGGTTAAAGTCACCCCAGAGCAGGCCGGGCTTCCGAGAGCCCTGAGCTGATTGTCGTTAGAACTGGTGAACAAGTTCAGCAGGTTGGCAGGCCACAACACCACAGTGTAAAACCGGCTTTATTCTTGTACATCAGCAGTGAACAATCCAGAATGAAATTAAAGGGGGAAATTCCACTCATAATAGCAATCCAAACAAAGTAAAATACTTAGCAATAAATTTAACTGAAGAAATGTAGAGCTTATGTTCTGAAAACTACAAAACATTTAAAGACATTTTAAAAGACTGAACTAAATGGAAAGACATCCCACGCTCATGGATTGGAAGGCGTAGTGTTGTTAGGATGACAATACTCCCCAAAATGATCTGGAGAGTCAACGCAGTCCCTGTCTCTTAAGGCTCTGAACCTATTTCTGGGAAGCAGGAATTTTTGAGAATAAAAGATATCACCTTAGTCATTCCCTCAGGACAACACCAGAAGGCTGGCTGCCCACCTTAAGGCAGTAAGTTAGTTGTATGAAGGAAAGTTCGGACTCTGGAGCCAGATAGACCTAGAATAAATGCCAATGCTGTGTCACCTTGGGCATGTTACTTAACCTCTCTGAGCCTCTTTTTTTTTTTTTTCTTTTCACAAAACGGGGTTTGATACCACCTATCTCACAGAGTGGTAAATACAAATGAAATCGATGTTTGTAAAGCACCTCGCATGTGGTCCAGAACACACCAAGATGACTTTCCAACACATTCCTTCTTTCCTCTCTCTGCTCCTGAGTCAGCGAGGTGCACCTTTCTTGAGATGAACCCAGGCCTAGGGAAGGCTTGGCATCCAGGGGGATGTATACTCACGGATGTTGTCCAATGGCCCGACATTCTCTAGAAGAACTGGGACCCAATGGGGTCTCCCAGAGCCCTCAGGATCCTTGGCCATTGGTTTAAGGGTAAGCACCCCACTGCACACACACAAACACAAACCCCTACAGTGCTGAGCATGTACAAACTCCTTAATCCCTCCATTAATAACAACTCTATGAGGCAAGGGACTTCCCTCGTGACTCTGACAGTAAAGCGTCCACCTACGATGCAGGAGACCCGGGTTCAATCCCTGGGTCGGGAAGACCTCCTGGAGAAGGAAATGGCAACCCACTCCAGTATTCTTGCCTGAAAAATCCCATGGATGGAGGAGCCTGGTAGACTACAGTCTATGGGGTCACAAAGAGTCGGACGTGACTGAGCGACTTCACATTCACATGAGGCAAGTAGCATCTTTAATCACAATTCTGTAGAGGTGGTAAGTACAATCTTTCATCACAATTTTACAGATAAGAAAACTGAAGCATAGAGAAGTAGCTTGCTCAAGGTAGCACAAGCAGAGGGTGACTGAGCTGGACTTGAATCCAGACTGTCTGACTCTGGAGCCCTTGGCCACTTCTTTACACAGTCCCTCAAGGTCAAGAGGGTGAAGGTTGCTGCCTCTAAATTGACTACAACTACCACAAAGCTATGGCCAACCCAGACAGCAAATTAAAAAGCAGAGACATTACTGTTCCAACAAAGGTCCATCTAGTCAAGGCTATGGTTTTTCCAGTAGTCATGTACGAAGTGAGAGTTGGACTATAAAGAAAGCTGAGTGCTGAAGAATTGATGCTTTTGAACTGTGATGTTGGAGAAGACTCTTGAGAGTTCCTTGGCCTGCAAGGAGGTCAAACCAGTCCATCCTAAAGGAAATCAGTCCTGAATGTTCATTGGAAGGACTGATGCTGAAAGCTGAAGCTCCAATTCTTTGGCCACCTGATGCAAAAAACTGACTCATTAGAAAAGATCCTAATGCTGGGAAAGATTGAAGGCGGGAGGAGAAGGGGACAACAGAGGATGAAATGGTTGGATGGGCTGACTGACTAGATGGACATGAGTTTGAGCAAGCTCCGGGAGTTGGTGATGGGCAGGGAAGCCTGGCATTCTGCAGTCTATGGGATTGCCAAGAGTCAGACATGACTGAGTGACTGAACTGAACCACAAACTGGGGCTTCCCAGGTGGCAGTAGTGGTGAAAGAATCCATCTGCCAACGCAGGAAACATGAGAGGCGTGTTTTCGATCCCTGGGTTGGGAAGATCCCCTGGAGGAGGTCATGGCAACCCATTCCAGTATTCTTGCCTGGAGAACCCCCATAGACAGGAACTTGACAGGCTATGGTCCATAGGGTCATTTAGAGTTGGACACAACTGAAGCAACTAAGCATGCGCATACAAAGCATTAACTGAGTAATAAGACCTCCAGGGTCATACCTATGCTAAAGTTCAGAAGATATAAAAGGTTCATAGAAGGTTCTGGGCCCTCCCGGGTAGATTCCGGGGCCTCTGAGCAGGCATTCCGCAGGGGCCTTCCCATTTCCCCAGGCACAGTCAGACCCGCTCTGGCGCCTGGGACACCTGCCATTCCTATGGATCCCTCCTGTCCGTGTCTCATCCAAATTTGCCAGTGGCTCAGCGGGTCTCATCTTCCGCCTGGATGCCATCTCTACGACTTTCACCCCTTTGAGGGCTACGTGTGCCCCAAGGAAAAGCTGCCTTGGCAAACATGTCCGAAGACTGCCCAGGCTGGTGGTGGCCCTGGATGAGTTCTGCCCTCCTGGAGTTGACTCCCAGACTCCTCACTTAGTGACTCTGTAACCTTGGGCAAATTCCCTTAACCTCTGTGAGCCTCAGTTTGCTCACCTATAAAACAGAGCTGTAATCGACTTTTCCTGGTTGATGCCAGAATGACAGATGACGTGTAGAAAGAGCTTGCATGCAATAGTTGCCCAACAAATGACAGAGATTTTTATTAGGCTTTTAGAACGTAGGAATGCAGGGTGAGAAAGAAATGCCGGAGGAGCAAGTCACTGCCTGGAGGCTGTCATAAAAGCTTGAGGCATTTGGATTGGGCCCTGATGGAGAAGCAAGAGAGTCCCATGCAAAGAGAAGGGAAAGCAATACCAAGCCTTGGGACTAGGACTAGCCTCAGTAAGGAGGTGGGCAGTTTCATGAGTAAGAGCCAGCGTTAGTATGCTGCGTACTAACTGGGCCAGATGCTTTTCAGGTATGACACATCCATTGCTCCCAATGCCTCGCTTTATAGAGAAGACACTGAAGCTTATAGCGTTTAATTACCTGCCTGAGGTTGTGCAGTGGTGATGGGAGAAGGAACTCTCACCTGTGGACGGTGAGCCTGGAGGCCAGGGCAGCCCTCTCCACAGGTGAAGCTTAGAGAGGTGCGGATGCAGGCTGGGGGTCTGGAGCTGACCCAGGAGACCACCCTTGAGAACACAAGGCCATTGACCTCGCCCATTTTTTACCATCTGAGCCATCAGGGACTGTGTGTGTGTTAGTCGCTTATTCGTGTCCGATTCTTTGGCTCCTCTGTCCATGAAATTCTCCAGGCAAGAGTACTGGAGTGAGTTTCCATTTCCTTCTCCAGGGGATCTTCCTGACCCATGGATCGCATCCCGGTCTCCTGCATTGCAGACAGATTCTTCACCATCTGAGCTTTCGGGAAGTCCCTGGGCCATCGGGGAAGCCACTAAGAGATAGAGACGCAAACAGGCAAAGCCAAACTACATGGGACGGATACAAAGGAAAGCGAGGAAGTGATGAGGCACAGTCAGGATGGGAGACCAGAGGAGGCCGTGGCTGGAAGGGCCCCGGAGTGCGGGTGGCTTCTGGGCTGTGGAACGTTCCCGGGATCTGTGTGGTGGGTGTGGGCATTTCTTTACAATCTTTTAGTCTTCCTTACATTTGTCTTAAATATGCTTTTATCTGTGCTTGTTTCATGATAAGAAAGGTTTTTAAAAAGAGGAGAGGAGAAAAAAAAAAAGCACAACACTAAGACCAGGGAAAAGGAACCCGAGCTCAGATAAGCGTGAGACTTTTAGATCATTAGGAAGTATTGTGTGTAACATTCTGAAGTCAAGATCACGCTGTGCACGCGTTTTTGGAATGGCTGGGAAAAGAGGCTCAAGAAGGGAGAGAAACTCGGATCAGCCCTGGACAGACTCCAGGCCTGGTAGGGGGAGGTAGGGGGCCCAAGTGACTGATACATTCCACATGCTTCATTTCTGGGATGGCTGCAATTTTTGCATGTTGTTTATAGTATCTTTGGGCTTCCCTGGTGGCTCAGCTGGTAAAGAATCTGCCTGCAATGCAGGAGATCCTGGTTCAATCTCTGGGTCAGAAAGATGCCCTGGAGAAGGGATAGGCTACCCACTCCAGTATTCATGGGCTTCCCTCGTGGCTCAGATGGTAAAGAATTTGCCTGCAATGCGGGAAACCTGGGTTCGATCCCTGGATTGGGAAGATCCCCTAGAGGAGGAAATAGTAACCCACTCCAGTATTCTTTCCTGGAAAATTCCATGGACAGAGGGACCTGGCAGGCTACAGTTCATGGGGTCGCAAAGAGTCTGCCACGACTGAGGGACTAAAGCACAGCACAGCACGTAGTAGCTCTGTAACAGGGAAAACCCCAAATGTTTACCAACTAAAGGGCAGCCACGGTCATTGCTACTGAATGGGAGTCCTGGGGGGTGGAGGGTGGGGTGGAGGTAGGGAGAGCGCGGGGTCTGCTCCAGAGGCCGCCTCCGCTGACCCATTTTCCGGAGGCGCCCTGCAGAGGCCCCAGAGATAAGACTGGCGTCTCTGCTGGACTTGAGCTGTGGTCAGTTGGTCTGCCCACTGGAGCACGAGCCCCAGTCTTTCCGGAAGAGGCCATTAGCATATCTCTCTTATCTGGGCCGTGGAGCCAACGCTTCCCGCGTTAGCTCTCCCAGCAGGATGGCGTCTGGAGACGGCAGGGGGAGAAGCAAATCCTGTCTCCTGCTCTCCTCTCCCGCCTCCCTCGCCAGTGAAGGCCAAGGAGGGAGTCTGCAGGCTCCTGAGGGCAGGAGGGATTGTCCCAAGGGAAGCCGGAGGCCGCGGGCCCAGGCTTCTGCCAGGAAAAATACCTCTCTGGGGGTAATGCCTATGGGCTGGGCTTTCGTGCCAACACAGTCTGAGTTCCACGTCAAGCCCTCCTCCCACCATGCCATCATTTTTACCTTGAAGGGTAGTATTTACAAGATGTAGGGACACCCAGAAAGCAGAAAGGAATCCTTTGGCTACTTAGAAACTGAAAGAGGAGCAAAACAAAGCATAAAGCAAAGCATAAACAAAGTTCAAAGACAAATGGCAGACCACGAGAACATCTCTATTTGTTTGCATCAGACGTAAAATATAAAGGACTCGTAGCCTGAGTCTATGGTGTGTTGTGTTGAGCTCAGTCACTCAGGCGTGTCTGACTCTTTGCAATGCCATGGACTGTAGCCTGCCAGGCTCCTTTGTCCATGGGATTTTCCAGGCAAGAATGCTGGATTGCACTGCCATTTCCTCCTCCGGGGATCTTCCCCATCTAGTGATCAAACACGCGTCTCTTGCATCTCCTGCATTGGCAAGTGGGTTCTTTATCACCGCACCGCCTACACACAAGCAAAAGATAACTCAACAGGCAAAAGTTGGAGGGAAGAAATTCCCAAAAGAAAATAAAATTTTTCATAAATGTATAAAAAGATACATTTTTCTTTCCAGTAATCAGTTCAGTTCAGTTCAGTTGCTCAGTCGTGTCTGACTCTGCGACTCCATGGACTGCAGCACGCTAGGCCTCCCTGTCCATCACCAACTCCCAGAGTTTACTCAAACTCATGTCCATTGAGTCAGTGATGCCATCCAACCATCTCATCCTCTGTCATCCCCTTCTCCTCACACCTTCAATTTTTCTCAACATCAAGGTCTTTTCCAATGAGTCAGCTCTTCGCATCAGGTGGCCAAAGTATTAGAGTTTCATCTTCAGCATCAGTCCTTCCAATGAATATTCAGGACTGATCTCCTTTAGGATGGACTGGTTGGATCTCCTTGCAGGCCAAGGGACTCTCAAGAGTCTTCTCCAACACCACAGTTCAAAAGCATCAATTCTTTGGTGCTCAGCTTTCTTCACAGTCCAACTCTCACATGCATACATGACTACTGGAAAAGCCATAGCTTTGACAAGACAGACCTTTGTTGGCAAAGTAATGTCTCTGGCTTTTGAATATGCTGTCTAGGTTGGTCATAACTTTTCTCCAGGGAGCAAGCACCTTTTAATTTCATGGCTGCAATCACCATCTGCAATGATTTTGGAGCCCAAAAAAATAGTCTGTCACTGTTTCCCCATCTATTTCCCATGAAGTGGTGGGGCCAGATGCCATGATCTTTGTTTTCTGAATGTTGAGCTTTAAGCCAACTTTTTCACTCTCCACTTTCACTTTCATCAAGAGGCTTTTTAGTTCCTCTTCACTTTCTGCCATAAGGGTGGTGTCATCTGCATATCTGAGGTTATTGATATTTCTCCTGGCAGTCTTGATTCCAGCTTGTGCCTCATCCAGCCTGGCATTTCTCATGATGTACTCTGCATATAAGTTAAATAAGTAGGGTGACAATACACAGCCTTGACGTACTCCTTTTCCTATTTGGAACCAGTCTGTTGTTCCATGTCCAGTTCTAACTGTTGCTTCCTGACCTGTATACAGATTTCTCAGGAGGCAGGTCAGGTGGTTTGGTATTCCCATCTCTTGAAGAATTTTCCATAGTTTGTTGTGATCCACACAGTTGAATGCTTTGGCATAGTCAATAAAGCAGAAGTAGATATTTTTCTGGAACTCTCTTGCTTTTTCGATGATCCAACGGATGTTGGCACGTTGATCTGTGGTTCCTCTGCCTTTCCTAAATCCAACTTGAACATCTGAAAGTTCACGATCCACATATTGTTGAAACCTGGCTTGTAGAATTTTGAGCATTACTTTGCTAGTGTGCGGGATGAGTGCAATTGTGTGGTAGTTTAAGCATTCTTTGGCAATGCCTTTCTTTGGAATCAGAGGAAATACAAAATGACACCATTGAGGTATTATTTTTCTTCTATTAATGTGGGGAAAAGCTTAAAAAATTAATAACATGCAATGTTGGGAGGGATGTGAGAACAGTTATCAGGCAGTATCAGTTGAAAGCAAATCAGGCCTCCTCTTGTGGGGTTAGTTTAGCAACAGCAATCAGGTGCTTACACATATACCTCACTTATTGTTTTTAATCTTTATTGAATTTGTTGCAACGTTGTTTCTGGTTTATGTTTTGGCTTGGGGCCACAAGGCATTTGGGAACTTAGCTCCTCCACCAGGGATCGAACTCACACCCTCTGCATCGGAAGGCAAAGTATTCACCACTGGACTGCCAGGGACGTCCCTAAACCTCACTTTCGACCCAGCAGTTCCACATGTGGGAAAATATTGTACAAGTCCACGAGGATGGTTTTCGAAAGATGTTCATGCAGCTTTGTCTGAATTAGCAAAACTTTAGAGACAACCGGAATGCCCATCCATACAGATTGTTCCAGGAAAGTGCAGCCTCATACTGTGCACCTCAGGCATCACATTTATTCCAAGGGGTTTCCATGATATTGTGCTATTGAATGAAAAAGCAAGTTATAGAGGAATACGCAAAAGGTTGGCCCAAATTTATAGAAACAAAACAAATCAAAGCTGAACAATAATACAGAATAAAAATATTACGAGTGCGTGAGAGAGAGAGGAGAGAGAAGGAAAGAGAAGAAACTGGTAGCTCCAGGGACTGGGACTGAAAGAAGGAAGCGGCTGGACCAAGGCTGGGGCAGACTGGCATTTCTTATTTCCTTATGTTTGTGTTGTATTGTAATGTTCAGCCAACACATAATTGATATTCTAAAAACTAATGAAGAAAAGGACTTCCCAGGTGGCTTAGTGGGTAAAGAACCCACCTGCCAATGCAGGAGACGTAAGAGATGCAGGTTGGATCCCTGGGTTGGGAAGATCTCCTGGAGGAGGGCATGGCCACCCACTCCAGTATTCTTGCCTGGAGAATTCCCTTGGAGCCTGGTGGGCTACAGTCCATGGGGTCGCAAAGAGTCAGACACAACTGAGTGACTGACACACACACACACAAAATAAGAAAAAACTAAAATAAAAAGATACGATCTTGGGACTTCCCCAGTGGCCCAGTGGTAAGGAGCTCACCTTGCAATGGAGAGGATGCAGGTTTGATCCCTGGTCCAGGAAGATTCCACATTCTACAGGGCAATTAAGCTTGCCCACCACAACTAGGACTCAATGCAGCCAAATAAATAAATTACTCAATTTTTCTAAAAAGGAAATGCCCTTGAAAAGTAAAGAAAGTGAAAATGTTAGTCGTTCAGTCATGTCCGACTCTTTGTGACCCCATGGATTGTAGCTTGCAAACTTCTCTGTCCATGGAATTCTCCAGGCAAGAATACTAGAGTGGGTTGCCATTCCCTTCTCTAGGGGATCTTCCTGACCCAGGAATCAAACCTGGGTCTTCTGCACTCCAGACAGATTCTTTACTGTCTGAGCACTTGAGAGAGCTGGAAAAGGCAGTCAGCTGCGGGTGATTTTGTTGCTGGCAAAGGGTGGGAATGGGGGTGAGGTGGCAGGTCACTAGCAGGAATGGGGCAGCGCCTCAGTCTTTCTGTCCCTTTGAACCCCTTCTCGTCCCTTCTGCAGAACAGTGGCACAGCTGCCCCCCTCTACCCTCCCACAGGCCCCGGGGTGTGGTCCTCGGGCCTCTTGCCCTCCTCTGCAGGCGTCCTCCAGCTGGCATCTTTCTGAAATGCCCCAGAGCTGTCTGGATGAAGCCCCGAGAGGGCCCTGCAGCCAGCCTTCCCCGCCCAGCCTGAACCTCTTGTCCAACCTGCCGCTTGTGCAGGTCTTGGCCCTGATCTCTGCGTTCCCCTTTCCAGAACAGTTCCGCCCTCTCTGCCCGGTGACCGCCACTCACCTGGGAGGTGTCCCACCCTTGGCTCTGCCTCTGACAGTGAATCAGCCCGTCATATTGGAAGGCTGAAAGCAAGCCTTATTTACAAGGAAAGAAGATGCTTGTGCCGGTGAGATTACAGGACCCTCTGCAGTCCCAACTGGGGCCCCAAAGTCAATGATGAGTGGTTCTCTCTCCCTAGGTAAGGAGTTCAGCTATGGTGACCCGGCGGTGCAGGGACGGGGAGAGCCGTCATCCTCTGCTCCCCTTGGGGCCGTCAGCCGTCCTCAGGAGTGACTGGACCCTGGGCGGTCCAGAGCGCACCCTTCTTGTCCACCAGGCCCCGCAGCCTCAGTGGTAGTGCAGGAGGCAAGGGGGCGTCTGACTCTTTCCCCAGGACAATTAAGGCTGACCTCCCCACCAGCTTCCCTGGTGGCTTCCCTGATGCTTCCAATGGTTAAGAATCTGCCCGCAAAGCAGCAGACCCAGGTTCAATCCCTGGGTTGGGAAGATCCCCTGGAGAAGGAAATGGCAACCCACTCCAGTGTTCTTGCCTGGAGAATCCCATGACAGGCTACAGTCCATGAGGTCGCAAAGAGTCAGACACGGCTGAGTGACTAACATTCACTTTTCGTTCCCTACCAACTACCCTGCAAGGACCAATGTGTCTCCTCGGTCCCCTGCTCCAGTAGTTCCAAACTTTCTTCCAATCTGTTGACTTTTTAAAAAAAAAAAATTGCAAAATGACTTGTTCTTTAAAATTTAAACAACAGCAAAATATAAAAAGTAAATGTTGGCAAACCCTCATTCTCCCACTCTCCAGAGATTACCCCTCTTAACAATTCAGACTTTCCTCCTGGAAGAAAGGTAGAGAGAAGCATTTTTCATACACATACCCGCTGCAACCAAAATGCACCCCACTTGCCACTGCCTCCAGAGTCAGCTCCTGGGCCTCTGGGATCCTGTGTGATGGGTCTGGCCTGGCATATCATCTTTTTTCCTTTCTTGGTTGTTTCATTCCATAACCATCTACGACTCTGGGCAGGTGGTGGGAAGACAGGGAAACCAGACAGGCAGATTCCAATCCCCGGGAACCTGAATTCTGATGAGAGAGGAGTCAAGTCAGTGAAGGGGATCTGCTTGCACATTGCTCAGTGTTTATCTCTCCCTCCAGTCAGACCCACCCACGCTGCCTCTCTGACTGTCCCTCTGACTCTACAAACCCTCCCCATCCTTCTAGGCCGGCTCTTCCTAATCATCTGAGGGTCCCCAGATCTCTATCTTCTTCCAAACTTCCTCCCTGCTTACTGGGTGCTCTGTATTTTATCTCTCACCATTAAGTCACATTGGCCCTAAGAGAGTCACGCATCTCTGTGAAACCCTGACGACGGACCATGTTCCAGGACAGAGTAAGGCCCACTGGTTAAAGGTCATTTAATTATCACAACCCTACAAACTCGTTATGACCATTTGATGTGTGAGGAAATTGAGGCGCAGAGAGGTCAAATGCCTGGCTCAAGGTCACGCAGGGGCTGAAGCCCGGGTCTGCCAGAGTCCTAAGGCCCCGATAACTCTGCAAATCCCACTGCGGGAGTTGGGATAGGGGCCCACAGCTACAGTGACATCCATCCTGGGCTCCTGGGGCAGCCCTGATTCCAAACCTTCTGTAAGCATGAGGTCCATCCTCTGAGGCTTGTGACAGCTGAACAGCGTGGTTTATGAAAGCGATGGGGTGTGGGTTTTGTGGGTGCTCCCCACTTTGCCAGTCTCAGGAAGAGGGGGAAGGGGGTCTACAGGCAGAAGACATACCACATTGAGGAGAGCGAGTGGGAGGAAGGGGCTGGAGGGAAGGGGCTGGCCTCCGGGCTCTGCCTGTGCTGACGACCCTGCGTGTTTTGACACGTCGCTCAGAGGAGGGTGTAATTATTTTCAGTAAGGGTTTCCTAACGTATCATTAATGGATCGTTTCCCGCCTGCTGCAGAAGGTGGTTGCTTAGAGACTGGGTGAAGGGGTACACCCTCTGAGGGGCTGCATGAGAATCGAAGGAAGGCTGGATGGCAGCCCGACCATCACACCAGCCCACCCACTCCCCAGCCCCCTCCTCGCCACCAGCAGACTCGGAGGAGCCTGGGTTCTCTTCTTTGTGTTCTGATCCACAGATGGACGGGTCCCAGTTGTCCAGGACTTGCCTTACCTTTTACGGTATGTCTCCCAGACACAGTGGTTTTACCCAAGCCGCAGCGTTGAGACTACGTCACCTCCTTTTGGGGGGCTGCAGCAGCCTTTGCGGGGCACAGGTAGAAGGCTTTTGGAAATGGTTACCTGGTATCAGGGAAAGAGCAGAGGCTTCCAAATCAGAAAGACACCAAACTCCAGCCCCTTCTTGCTGGGCAACTTTTGGCACACTGCCTAACCTCTCTGAGTCAAGTTCTCAATCCAGAAAATGAAGATTGTGCTATGTACCTTGCAGGAATTTTGAGAGAATTAGAGCAGATGTTTGAACAAAAGATCGGAACAAAATATATGCTCAATAAACTGCAGCTTTTGCTCTTTGGGGTCATGTGGATTTTCATTCATTCATTTGTCCATTCGTTCATTCACTCAACAAACACACCCTGAAGCAGGAACCGTCATTGGCACTTAGGATGCATCGGTGAACAAAGAGGAAGTCCCTTCCAAGGGGAACTGACATTCTAGTGGGAGGCATTAGCCTCTAAGCAAAAAGCATCAGAAATAAGTGATACAAAACATCAAAAGGTAAGCAACACTATAACGGAAAACAGAGTTGAAGTTTTTAAAATGGGGGGAAGGAAGGCCCAGTCGAGAAAGTGAGAGCCAAGACTTGAAGGAGGCGAGGAGCAGAGTGGGCAGCCAGGACAAAGGTCCTGGGGCAGGGATTTGTCTGGGGTCGACAAGGCGGCTTGTTTAGCTGGAATGAAGTAACTGCTGGGGGCGGGGAGGCGATGAGGCCAGGGAGGGGGTAGGACCAGATTAAGTAGGTCGTTATTAGACCAGTACTTCTCAAACATGAATGTACATCTGAGTCACCTGCTCTGAGAAATGGTGCAACAGACGACTGTCAGCTATTTGGGTTTTACTCCAGGCTGAGCAAGCAGCCACTGGAGGGTTGGGGGTTTTGAGCAGAGGTGGGATATGGCTTGCTTTCTGAAAGGCTACTCTGTTTGCTGTGTTGAGATCAGACTGCAGGGACACCAGGGTGGCCCAGGGACACCAGAGCATAATGGACACTTTCAGATGAGACTACTGTGGTAATAGAGGGGACAAGAAGGGGCTGCATTCTAACCATGCTTTGAAGGCAGAGTCCGTGACAGATTGGACGTGAGGTCTGAGAAAGGAGCGCTCATGGATGACTGCCAGGGTTTAGGGAGTCACAGAAGGATGGGGTTGCCACTGACCAAGCGAGGGAACCCTCTTGGGGAGCGGTCTGCAGGGAGCTTAGGAGTTTGAGGTTCATCCTGTTGAGTCTGACAGGGTCACTAGATGTCCACGTGGAGAGGTCAGAGAAGCTGGTGGATGGATGAGTCTGGAGTTGAGGAGATTGGGTGAGGCCACCAGCAGCTCCTCCTTGAAGCCGACAGCGCAACTCAAGGCCCACGTTCTGAGCACGTGACTGAAGCGGGCAGAGAGAAGATGTGGGAGCAGCCTGGGCAGGAGGACGAGGAGGAGGACGAGGACGAGGAGGAGGCCTGGAAGGGATCCGTGTTTGCTGTGCCTGAGCCAAGGCAGAGGGGCTGATCCTCCCGAATTCTGCAGACAGATGACGCAAGGTGACGGTTGAGAGCCGACCTCTGGGCCCGGTAGCATGGAGGTTGCTTGGGTTCATGCCATCCTTCTGGTTCATTATCAACCCGGTGGTCATGCATTCAATCAGCCTCCGTTGAGCACTAGCTCTGTGGTGGGCTGCATCCCAGGCACTGTCCGGGCCACGGAGAAACGACAGCCCTCTTCCCCTCTTTACCCCAAAGTGTAGACAGCTCTTGAGCCACTGCAAATTGGTCCTGCAGAAATGTTTCATTTTCATTCTTCACTGCACAGGAGGAAGAGAAAGTACTGTCAGCCACCTTCTGTAGCGGAAGGCTCTGCTCATACTTCACTAACATAACTTATTAACTAGTCACTTACGACAAAGCTGCTTGCTGGGCTTCGGGAGCGTGGGAAACATGCCAGCTTTGGTGGACATGAAGCCAGGAGTGTACTGGGCAGGGCCCGTGGATGTCTCCCCCTACTTACCCCACAGACCGCCTGATGAACCCCCACACACACCCTGCTTTCTCCTTTCCATCTTTTCCTGCCTCCCTCTTAGGCCCACCTCCAGCCTCCTTACCCTGCCAGGGAGGAGCTGCCCCAGAGGCTGGGGGTGAGGGGCAGGGGGATGGGCAGGGGGTAAGCAGACTCAGGTCTCAGTTGGGACAGACTCAGAGTCAAGCAAAACGGACACATTTCAGGCCCTTGAGGTGAGACAGCCCAGAGTTCCTGTCCACCCTGGAGTGCAGGTCCTAAGAAAGCTCAGCCCTGAGCGCTTTCTCCCACGTACCCCTGAGGCCTGTGCCCTGTCCAGGAAGGGACCACTGTCCAGGCCTGGCTGAAGCCTAGCATTATGCCTAGGGCATAATGCATTATGCCAGGGCATGGTGCCGCTGGCCTCACTAGAGGGATCAGAGGCCCTGTGCCCAGGGAATAAAAATCTCTAGGCTAGAACTCAGGGCTTCCCTGATGGCTCAGACGGTAAAGGATCTGTCTGCAATGCGGCAGACCTGGGAAGATCCCTGGGTTGGGAAGATCCCCTGGAGGAGGGCATGGCAACCCACTCCAGTAGTCTTGCCTGGAGAATCCCCATGGACAGAGGAGCCTGGTGGGCTACAATTCATGAAGTCACAAAGAGTTGGACACGCCTGAGCGACTAAGCACAGCACAGAGCCCAGGTCTGGGGACTCCATTGGCCATGGAAACCCAGCCACAGGGACTGCTTGCTACACAAGGTCTCCACCGTTGCATCCCACCAGCCCAATTCATCAACCCATTCAGGCGATAAAGATCTAAATATCTGTGACACAGGGGACCTCCCCGGTGGTCCAGTGGTTAAGAATCTGGCTTGCAATGCAGGGGCCGCAGGTTCAATCCCTGGTCTGGGAAATAAGATCTCACATGTTGCAGGGCAATGAAGCCTGTGAGCCACAACTGCTGAAGCACAAGCACTCTAGAGCCTGTGCTCCACAGCAAGAAAAGCCACCGCAACGGGAAGCCCACGCACCGCAATTAGAGACTAGACCCTGCTCGTCACACCGAGAGAAAGCCTGAGCGGAGCAACAGAGAGGCAGCGCACCGCAGTGAAGACCCATCGCAGCCAAAAATAAAATAAATATGAATAAATACATAAATATACACACGCAAACAGGGATTTGGGTGCAAAGACACCCGCAAAGGCAAGGAAGCGGTGCTTACTGCCAGCCCTGGAAAAGGAGAGGACAGCATATTAGGGTCGAAACTTTTATAGCCAACATTTACCGTATATAGGTGAGTAATTTTTTTCCCTCAGTATAATTGATTTATAACGTTTCAGGTATACAGCAAAGTGAATCTGTTATGTATATGTAATGTATTGTTTATAGATATGTGTGTGTGTGTGTCAAAGTTAAAAAAAAGTGAAGAGTGAAGTGAAAATGTTAGTTTCTCAGTCAAGTCTGACTCTGTGTGACCCCATGGACTGTAGTCCATCTGGCTTCTCTGTCCATGGAATTCTCCAGGCAAAAATACTGGAGTGGGTATAGCCGTTCCCTTCTCTAGGGAATCTTCCTGACCCAGGGATCAAACTCAGATCTCCTGCATTGCAGGCAGATTCTTTACCATCTCTGCCACCAGGTAAGCCTTATGCACATATAATGTGTAATACACACACACATATACATTATTTTTCAGATTCTTTTCTGTTATAGGATATTATATATTGAATATAGTTCCCTGTGTCATACAGTAAGCCCTTGTTATTTATCTATTTTACATGTAGTAGTGTGTATCTGTTAATCCCAATATGTGAGTAATTTTTAAATAGACCAAAGAAACTTGTATATTTCTTTGTAGTGGTGAGTTAGATGAAAGGAGTATCATTATTCCCACTTTGTACATGAGGAAAACTGAGGCCTGGGGCAGTTGAGTGACTGACCAAGGAACAAAAAGGGAATTTGATGATCAGGGAGGGCTGGACCGAGGTCACCAGGCCCTCTTCCCAGAGCACCTTTCCTGAGCTGGACTTTAGGATCACACCTGGGGCTTTGGTTCATCCAAGCCTTGTGTGAACAGTTACGAAACTGAGGGTCGGCCTGTGTCCGCCATCACCTGCACACCTGGCTCAGGACTCCCCCTCAGCCTTTGGCACTCAGCATGGCGGAGACACCACTCCCACTCTACAGAAGAGGAAACTGAGGCCTGGAGAGGTCGCATGACTTGCTGAGGTCTTGGACTCTTTGTCTGGTGCTCACACCTTCAATGTATCCACTCAGGAGAAAACTGCGACCCCCAAAGCACTATGACTGAAGCCGGCCCAATGGACTGGGCCCAGACGCCTCAAGGATGTGAGGTGAAGATTCTAAGGAAAAAGACTAGGCGAGCCCACCGGGAACCTGAGGCAGTTTACGTGTGACTTCAGGCAGACTGAAGAATGGGGGCTAGGGGAGGAGAGGAAGGCCCCCAGTGGGCAGAGGCTTGTGGAGGGGGACCCAGGGGCGTCCAGGCGGGGTGAGCCCAGCCCTGGAGTGAGGTCCAGCATGCCCTGAGAACATAGTCGCTCAGTCATGTCCGACTCTTTGCGACCTCATGAACTGTAGCCCAGTAGGCTCCTCTGTCCCTAGGGATTCTCCAGACAAGAAAACTGGAGTGGGGTGCCATGCCCTCCTCCAGGGATCTTCCCAACCCAGGGAAGATGAGTCAAGGAGCCCCCAGCACTTTCATCCTCCCAGAACCCGTGATCTAGATCTTTCTTCTCTAGAAGATAGACCCTTAGCCGGAGGCTTGCTACTCTACATGGCAGGGAGTCCATGGCACTCTGTGAGGTGCAGGAGGAGAGTCTTAGAGTAGAGCTCCAACAGACAACATCTTTTCTAAAAATTTTACTACACTTCTTGCTAGAATTAATTGGTAGGTGTAATGTTGCTTTGATTTTTATCTCAATCTTGAGGTCTAAATTTTGTTATATGAAATGCAATTAATTGATTCTTTTGTGTTCTTTAATTACTTGGTCAGCTCCCTATTGTATTTAAAAACTGACCAAGGATCTGCCTATTAAAGACAGCAGCAATCAAAAGAGAAGGCAACCTAAAAAATGGGAGAGAAGAATTGCAAATCGTATATCAGATAAAGGATTACCATCCAGAATATGTAATATGTAAAAGAAATATTACATATGTAATATGTAAAAGAACTCCTACAACTCAACAACTAAAAACAAATAAAAAAATGGGCAAAGGACCTGAATAGACATTTCTCTGAAGAAGATACATGAATGGCCAACAAGCATATGATAAGATGCTCAATCATTAGAGAAATGTAAATCAAAACCACAATGAGATATCACTTCACACCCATTAGGATGGCCACAGTTAAAAGGAAAAAAAAGGTAGCATGGAAACATATACACTACCATATGTAAAGTGGATAGCCGATGGGAATTTGCTGTTTGGCTCAAGGAACTCAAGCCGGGGCTCTGTGACAACCTAGACGGGTAGCATGGGGTGGGACATGGAAGGGAGGTTCAAGGGGAGAGGACATACATATACCTATGGCTGATTCATGCTGATGTATGGCAGAGACCAGCGCAATACTGTAAAGTGATTATCTTTCAATTTAAAATAAATAAAAATTTTTTTAAAAAGGAAAAAAACACAGGAGGGAAGAGGGACAGAAAGAAAATAGCAAGAGGATGAGAAAGTGGGGAACTGGCAGCGCTGCTGCTGGTGAGAATGTAAAACGGCACAGCCACTATGGGAAACAGTGCAATGGTTCCTCAAAATACTAGACATAACATAGCATCCGATCCAACAATCTCACTACTAGGTATATATCCAAAAGAATCGAAAGCAAGGCCTTGAGATATTCGCACACCTGTGTTCATCGCATCGTGATTCACGATAGCCAAGAGGTGAAGCGGCCCCGGTGTCCACTGACAGATGAATGAGTAGAGAAAACATGGTGAACGTGTGGGAGGGAGTGCTATTCAGCTTTTTAAAAGAAGGCAATTACGTAACACATTACAACATGGATAAACCTGGATCCATGGATCCATGGATCAACCTGGAATATGCTATGCTGAGTAGAACAAGCTAGTCCAATTCCATTTACATGAAATACCCGGAGTGGTCAAAACCATGGCGACAGAAAGTAGAATGGTGACTGCAGAGGCTGGGGAGGAGGAGCGACTGTAGAGTTTCCGTTCTGCAAGATGCAAGTGACCCGGAGGTCTGAGACACAGCAATGTGAACCAGGTGTGTGCTGTACAGTCGTACAGAATGACACTGTATGGTTAAAAATGGACAAGAGGGTGAATTTTTTTGTTTTTTGGTTGCACATTATATGGGATCTTAGTTCCTCCATCAGGGACCAAACCTGTGTGCCCTGCAGTGGAAACTCCGAGTTTTAACCACTGGACCGCCAGAGAAGTCCCTATGGTGATTTTTATATTGTCTTTTTTTTTTTTAACAACAATTAAAAAATAAAGTGACCAATGAACAGATGGACTCATTGGAAAAGACCCTGATGCTGGGAAAGATGAAAGGCAAGAGGAGAAGGGGACAACAGAGGATGAAATGGTTGGATGGCATCACCGACTCAATGGACATGAGTTTGAGTAGGCTCCAGGAGTTGGTGATGGACAGGGAACCCTGGCATGCTGCAGTCCATGGGGTCACAAAGAGTCGGACATGACTGAGCAATTGAACTGAACTGATGCTTGCTTGTTTGTGAGCTCTACTTTACTAATACTCACACTGCCTTATATTATTATGTATATGATGTAGAATATAATATGATAATAAAATATATATTACAATATATTCTCAAAGCCCAGCAGCCAACTCTTACCTTCACTCGTTACCCACCACCCCGTGCAGGCCCCACCTTCTCCCTACTCAGTCCCAGTCCAGGACCTTTCAAGGAGCCTTAATTTTCCCCAGCACCCTCGAGGGCCAGGGTTACCCATCCAGGGGAGTCTAGCCCTGATCAGGACATAGTAGGCTGGCAGTCAAGACTTGATGCCTGGCTGAGGGCCTAGGAGCCTGGGGAGCATGAAAGAGGGCCCTGGGATGTCAGAGCCTAGGGGTGCCCGGGACTCCAGACACACCTGCCAAAAGGGAAAAAAACGCTAACTGGTCAGGGAGGTAACACTGCCTGGTGATGTTAGAATCTCACTATTGCATCAGATCCGTGTTTTATGACTCCCCAGGGGATTGCTGTGCAGGCTCAAGGTTGAGAAGGAGTACTCGAGAGAATGAACTGATGTGCGGTCCTTTCTGGCCAAGACTTGAGCTCATCCTCAGTGAGAGCTCTGACCCAGAGGCCGGGACACCCTCCCCAGCCACCCCCAGGAGGCTCAAGAGCCCAGCTCTCAGCTGAACCTGACCTTGGTCAAGAACTGGCCAGCAGGCACCAAGGGTCCCGCCTGGAATTCCAAAGCTGTCATACACGTTCCCCATCACCCCGCCCAGGAGCCAGAGGTGTTACATCATGTTCAAGGCCCTGAGTCACTGTGTCTCTGGCGGTGTCCGTGGAGCAGCAGGCAGCCGGCAGGAGGGAGGAAGCCGTGAGCACAGCCAGGCCCCTGCGTCCCCTCTCTCACGGCGGCCCCATAAACAGGAACAAGCTATTTTAGGGGAATAAGATCAAATGCGGGTATCAGTTCCCTCAGCTACTTTGGACTGAGTGCTTGGGGTTATTTCTGTGAGGGCATAGGCTGGTGACATCCCACGTCACCGAGCACTCCGGGTCTGAAATTAAATGTGCGTCTGCCTGGAAGGGCGAGTGTGAATTCCTATAGGATAGACAGTTGCCAGGCAACCACAGTGTCAAGACCAAAACACAGGCCAGGACGGGATGGGCGTGGGAGACACTCAGGTTTGCAACGTGCCGATTCAAGCGTGTGATGACGGTCTCGAGGGTCTCCACTACTCTGGACCCCGGTGTCTGTCCAGGACAACAAAGGGCCTTTAATCACCTGGAGAGGGGATCCCGTGGAGCTAAGAAGCTTGAACCTCAGGGTCCCTCACAGCCCAGGCCCCTTCCTAATTTAGTCTAGGAATTCTGATGTTATTTTTCTTAGGGAGATGCCCTCACAAATTGTGGAAGCTTCAGGGCTCTGGAGCAGCCTCTGATCCCTTATCATAACAAAAAAATTTTTTCTTATATATATCAAGGTAGCATTCACTTACAACAAACACCACTACAGTGAACAATGGAGTTTGGTTAAACACCCAGTTTTAATTAGTTCTATGTGTCTAACTGGGGACGGGCAGGGACCTTAACAGCCGCCTAGCTCAGCCCATTTTTAAGATGAGGAAACTGAGGCTCTAGTGGGGAAGGTGGAGAGATGTCCGCAGAGCCACCTGTCTGTCGGTGGTCGCCCCTTCCTTGCTTGGAAGCAAGCAAGGAAGCCCCCAGAGCTGGTCCTAAGGAGCACTGACTTGTGGTTATTTTGAAGAGTATGCCTCAGAGGTGAAGGACACAGACTGCAAAGTAGCATTTTTTTTTTATTATTCTTGCGATGTCATCACCTTGAGATGCTTATCTGTACACACATCTCGCCACCCCAACAAAATCAGCTTCAAAAAAGAAAGCCCTGAAGCAAGCTGTTTGTTTCACAAGTTGCTTAGCAAGGAGAGGCATCTGCTCTTCAGATTCTAAAACTGTAGGTGTCGTGGGCAGCGGAGGCTCCCAGGTCTCGCTGGCCCCAGCCATGCAGCAGCCGTGTCTGGGACCTGGGGGAGGGAGCCGCCCCGGAGGAGACTGCTGAAGCCAAGAGACAAGCTGGGGAGGCCAAGGGAGACCTGACGTCTCCTATTCTCCACTATCGGCCCAACCCCAGGGTTTCCAGAACCTTCTGCCCTGCCTTCCCATCCTTGCTCACTTCCCCCTCTCTTGCCAGTTCATCCATCCTCTAGAAAACAAGACCTAGGAAGGATCTTGGAGCTCATCCAGTCCAGAAGAAATCTCAAGACTCTGATATGCTGAGGGCCGGAGGGCCCCGTGCTGCCGGCTCCTGTCACCCTTTTGTTTTTCTGAACTACCAGTCTTTTAAAAGTCTCAAAATCCACTGCCCTGGGGAGTTTCCTGATCTCCGAGTAGTTAGAATTAGGCACTGTCACTGGTCTGAGTTCAATCCTTGGTCCAGGGACTGAAATCCCACAAGCCTCGTGGTACGGCAAAAAAAAAAATTTTTTTTTTTAAAGGCAAAAATAAACAAATGGGGGGAAAAATCAACAAGCAAAAAAAAAAAAAAAAAAATCACTGCCCTGGGTCCTGATTCTTTGGGGATCTGCTAGACCCGTGGTTTTCAGAGTGTGGTCCTTGGACCAGCCACAGCAGCATCACCTGGGAACTTTCTAGATCAGCAAATTCTCAGGTTCCATGTCTGACACGTAGTGAATCTGGAACTCTAGGGTTGGTGCCCAACATTGGGCTTTAACAACTCCCCGAGGTGATTCTCATGCACCCAAACCTTGGAAATCCCTCTGCTAGACGGTAAACTCTACGAAAGCAGTGGCCCGCGTGCTGTGTTTACTGACGCGTAAGCAGAGCTCTGGGAAATCCCAGCAGAGGAGCCTGGCAAGCTCCAGTCCATGGGGCTGCAAAACAGTGGGACGTGACTTAGTGATTAAACAACAAAAGCAAGCGGAGCTCCTGGAAGCAAGCGGTGCTCAGTCAACGTTTGTTGCTGCTGCTGCTAAGTCGCTTTAGTCGTGTCCGACTCTGTGCGACCCCATAGACGGCAGCCCACCAGGCTCCCCCGTCCCTGGGATTCTCCAGGCAAGAACACTGGAGTGGGTTGCCATTTCCTTCTCCAATGCATGAAAGTGAAAAGTGAAAGTGAAGTCGCTCAGTCATGTCCGACTCTTCGCAACCCCATGGACTGCAGCCTACCAGGCTCTTCCGTCCATGGATTTTCCAGGCAAGAGTACTGGAATGGGGTGCAATTGCCTTCTCCGGAGAAGGCAATGTTTGTTGAAATTATGTTAATTCAAGCTAGGATTCAACCACTGGAAAGGGTTTGGTGGATCTATTAGTCTTTGCGTTGTAGCCGACCTTTCGGGAAAGTGGGTGATGAAGGGGCTGTGAACACGGTGGGGTGACAGGCCCCCAGCTGGCTGGGGCGGTCGGTGGGCTGGGCAGGCTGTCCCAGGGGCTGTGGAGCGCACTTGGGGAGCTCTGTCGGTTGTGTTGAGGAATGAGGAAGGTCTTGGCTTCTAACTCTATCTTTATTTGTCTAATCTCTTTTACAGAAATGGTCCTCTTGGGAGTTCCCTGGTGGCCTAGTGGTTAGGATTCTGGGCTTTTAGTGACACAGCAGGGTTTCAGTCCCTGGTCAGAGAACTTAGATACCCCAAGCCACTTGGCAGGGCCACCAAAAAAGAAGAAGAAATGGTCCTCTTGATTTTCTGGGGAGCATGGTCACCGAAAGAACAGGAAGTGGAGGATAGATCATCACCAACTGAAGACGCGGCTGGGGTTCAGGACACCCTGTCAACGCTTTCTGGGACAAAGGAGCAATGGAGGATGACATCACAGAGGCCCCGGGCTCTTTCAGGCAGGCTGGCCAGCTTTTGAGGCAAAGCTATGGCAGATCCAGAAAGGGAGGCCCACTGGCCTAGGCCTGGGCCCGGTGGAAAGGAGGCTACGAGGACCAAGACGTCTGGTCAACAGCATGCATCTCTCGGCTCCTGCACTGAGCTGTGTAAGGCCACGAACACGTGCTGTCCCCACCGACTCCATGGTCCCCACTCTGTGTGCCCGGTGATACGAGGATGTGGCAGGGTTCCAGGCACGGCCTGAATCCCTCTAAGGGGCTCTCACTGCAGAGGCACAGGCAGCCCCACAAAGGTCTCTGCAAAGCACGCAGGGAAAGGCAGGCGGAGGAGAGCTCAGGAGGCTGCCCTGGTCCCCAGGGGTCAGCTCAAGGCTGCTGGAGGGGAGCGTAGGACAGGGATGGGAGAGGGGGCGTGGACACAGGATGTGGCCCAAGAAGGCAGGTCTCGGAGGGCTGCTGGTGGTACCGTGCCAAGAGGAGCTCTTGAGAAGTGGGGAGGGGTGGGCGGCTGAGCTGGGTTAGGTTGGTCAGGTCATGTTTGGGAGGTGTGACAATTGTCCCCACTGCCTGCACGCTTTCAAACTCATCGGGATTCACTGGAAAGGACACAGTGCCCTATCAGTTCCCCCAGCCCCCCTCGCAATTGCCAACCGTCTCTGAGCCCAACTCCTGGCCAGAGTTTCACGAATGAGGGAATTCCCTGGTGGCCCAGTGGTTAGAACTCTGTGGTGGCCCCAGGTTCAATCCCTGGTCATGGAACTAAGATCCCAAAAGCCACACAGCGTGACCAGGGGGCAAAAAAAAAACCCCACAAAGTTTCACGAATGATATTCAGCATACCTTTCCCTTTGGGTTGTTAGAGCAGGAAGGTCATTGCCTGGGTAGTGGGGTGGAAGCGGGGTGAGGGAGAAGAGAGCGGAGCGCCTAGGGAATCATTTCTATATAAATAACTTACTATTTTAGTTCCACTACTGGGCTAAAAGCCAAATATCAATTAGATTTTTTTTGAAGAAAAAAAATAGATGTATTAATCCCTGTTTCAATCCATTGTTGGCGTGCCTGCCCTTTGCTGTCTGTGAGGCTGTGTGTGGGTGTGAATGTCTATGTGCACACGAGAAGGGTTTACAGCGTGTGTACTGAGCACACGCTGGGTACACATACATATTCATGTCCAGATGATATGGGGGGTGCCTTTCACAAATTACAAAACTGCTTCATTAATCCAACATCAGAAATGACAGGGTTTAGCATTTCGTGGGATGAGATGGTGAGGCACCTCCCCTCCACATGCCATCTCCCATGAGGACAGAAAAGAACATCATACTTTATTTTATGACCAGCGGGTCATTCGTCTATATCTGCTCTTTAAAGCCACTGAGGACATTTTGCCAATCACTAGGAGAAACTAAATAAACAGAGCCAAACAGTGTCAGCTCTCTGCAGCTGAGTAATTATGAGGAATTCCTCTTTAAATAGAAGTTTAAGTAAATATAGCAAGATCACTTTACAGAAGGCAGCTCGGAAAGAGACGGGGGAGTGGGCCAATGTGAGACCCCTTCGAGGTCAAGGAGGAGAGGGAGGTGAGGCTCTGGAGAAAGGAGAACTGGAGAGTCTCGACTCTTACCATCCCCACCTCTCTGTCTGGGCACCATCGCTCCTGTCTTCATGTTGCCAGGTTTCAATTTCAGACGCTTCATTCATAAAAAAAAAAATGGCTTCTGTTCTGGTCCTGGGACTGAAAACCAGCCCTGAAGATTCACTCTCAGTCAACCAGCTCACTGGGGTGCCTTCTGTCCCTCTCAGGCATGATGCTAAACCCTCTGGGGCATGGTGCTAAGCCCTAGGGGAGAGCTAGGGTGTGGATAACAGGTAGACCTCGGGAGCTCAGCCAGACACAAGGAAAGAAGTCACTGGTCACGCCACATAAGTAATTAATAACACTGTTCGATTTGTGCTAGGCCAGCAGAAAGGCCGGTGGGCAATGGACAAGTTAAAGGAAACAGTCACTGCTCCTGCCTAGGGAGACCGAGGCCTAGGGAGCCTGGTGCAGTCAGATGGGAGGGAGAGGGGGAAAAGGCAGTCCAGGCTGGGGGACACCGGGTGAGCAGCGGTGCAAAGGTAGAGCTGCGTGGCTGGGCAAGTGGAGCTTGCTGGGAGCTGCAGGAATCACCCCAGAGAGGCGAGGGCAAGCTCTGGATCACTCAGTGCCAGACTGGGTAGCTCCATCCTGACCTACGACAGAGGGACTCTGAGCTCTAACCACGCTCCTCCCCCCACCTGGCAAGCAACTTCAGGGCGTCTCCGTTGGCAGCTCTTGGCAGGTGGCCTCACCTTTAGCTTCACGCACCGTCAGAGCACCCAGGCTGCCCAAATCCAGTGGGTGACATGAAATAGTCGAGAGCATTTGCTCACCCAGCAAACATTTCCGAGCCTCACTGCATGCCAGCGCTGTGCCAAGCATGGGGGAGGCAAAGAAAAATCAGCCGTGGCCCCTGCCCCTGGGGGCTCACCGTGCAGCGGGGGGAGTCAAGGACACAGCGAATCCTGCTAGGCAACTGTCACCCCAGGAGCAGAAAGAAGCCGCATTAAAAAAGACTCTGCTGTGTGCTGGAGGTGACGTGGGGTCCGTCACTTACCTGGACCTGATTGCATTGTTGGGTAGAGTCCCCGCCCAGGACTTCCTGTGGGAGTTTATGGGGACCCCTGAGGGATCTGTTGAGAGTGGCAGGGCTCACATGCCAGGATAAAGCATACCCACCTTAGGCCGCTAGTGTGAATGCAAACTATAAACCCCAACAGCCTCCGGTCCCTCCGGGAGGACCTGGGATGATTCTCAGCTGGGAGCCTGGGCTGCCTTATTCAGAAGCAGGCAGAGCATCCCCTCCCGCCTGCTACTGAAACATCATACCTGCTCTGGAATGCCCTTCCCCCTTCTTCTGTCAAACTCCTATTCAGTCCTCAAAACCTCACTTGAGTGCCACTTCCCCTGGAAAGACCTCTAGTGTCCCATCTCCCGCCCCGGATCTCCACGTTCTTGCACCAACATTTTATTGGAAGTTGTTTTTAAATTGTCAAACATACTGCAAAGTGGCAAGGATTTTACAGGGAATACCTGTTTACCCACCACCGGCACTCCACCGCGAACGCACTACTGAACTCACTGACACCCTCTCTCCACCCCCTGTGATCTCCCGACACGTTGTAAAGTAAATTGCAGGCATCGGTCACTTCAGCGTGCACATGGTTCACAGGATTTCAGCATTTGTTTAAAGCATGTTTTTTTAATAGATAAAAATATATGTATGCAGCAAAACGCACAAAATCATGAGTGTACGATGGCTGAGTTTAGACAAATGAACACACTGTGTAACCAAAACCCCAGCAAGATACAGAACGTGTGCATCACCCCGGAAAGCTCCTTGGTAGGTGGGCCTTTGCTTTTCACTTGAGAAGACCCCTTACTGACTTCTCGCTTGAGACATGCAGGCGAAGCTCACTGCAGGCTCTGCCAGCTGTGTCCCATAAAACTCTGACAAGTCCTCACGGGTAAGCCCCACAGTGCAGGCTGCCTCCCACAAGCGCTGCATGGTATCTCTCTCCCCTCACCTGAACGCTCTGTGGTTCCCTCTCAGGACTCCAAATTCCCCGTGGGTGGTAGCAACAGGAAGAGTTGCCACCTTGGAAGTCAGAGCAGATTTGCTTCATCACAGGCCAAGTCACTCTTGCATGCAGACCAGGAGGTCCTGGGAGACTTTCCAGGGGAAGCGGCACTCAAGTGAGGTTTTGAGGACTGAATAGGAGTTTGCCAGGTGAAGTGGGGAAGGGCATTCTAGAGCAGGTTGATGTTTCAGTAGATTGGAGAACTCTAAGGAGACAGAATGACTGGAATGTTCCCCCTCCACTGCAGAGGGCATGAGTTTGATCCCTGGTCGGGGAAATAAGATCCCACAAGCCACGCAGCACAGCCAAAATTTTAGAAAGAGTGAGAATGGTGGGAGAAGCCAAAGCAGAAGCCAGAGGAGGGGATGGTGACTGAGAGGTCCTCAATGGGAGGTCCTAAAAAGTGGATCATGTCATGATGAGGCTGGACGCCCATCCAGGAAGTAACTGGACACCCCAGGCTGGCCTGGCTGCACAGCTGGCCTGCCTAGCAGCTGCCACCAATCACCACCCACACTTCCAGTGGCTGTCGGGATAGTGGAGGGCTGGGGTACTGTCCAGCCAGTGCTGGATGGGGGAGCAGAGGAGGCGCAGATCCATGACTCCCCAGTGTGTCTGACTTGAACCTGAGGCTGAGGGACAGATATATGATGAGACTTTACTCCCACCTGAGCAGAAAATGCCACTCCACTTACCTGGCCAGGGTAGCCGGGGTGGCCAGGTAAGGTGGCTAAGCCTCACTGGCAGGAAAGACAGGTATGCCAACAGTCACCCCGGGTGAGCAAGGTGTCCTCCTGGCAGGAGCTGGGGGGAGGAAGAACCTTCAGATACTGGGGGAGGGGAGGTGTGATGGAGAGGGTACCCTTCACCTGGAGCCAGGTAAGGCTCCAAAGGCAGGGGTTCATAACTAAGGAAATCAGAGTCCCTGCTGTGAGTCTGTGCACCTGCGTTTGTTAAAGCTGCCCAGGGGATTCAAACCCTCCAGGGTTGAAATCTTCCCTGGTGGCTAAAATGGTAAGGAATCTGCCTGCAATGCAGGAGACCTGGGTTCAATCCCTGGGTCGGGAAGATCCCCTGGAGAAGGAAATGGCAACCCACTCCAGTATACTCACCTGGAAAATCCCATGGACGGAGGAGCCTGGCTGGCTACTGTCCATGGGGTCACAAAGAGTCAGACATGACTGAGTGACTTCACTTCTTCCAGTATTCTTGCCTGGAGAGTCCCATGGACTGAGGTGCCGGGAGGGCTGGGCTGTAGCGCAAGATCGGCCTTTCCTTCTCCCTCTAACCCTCAGAAGACCACGTGTTGTCTGCTCCAGGAAGGGTGCTCATCCTACCCCCAGTCCCAGCCTCGATCCAGCAAAATCTACTCAGGCCCCTTCCTCCCTTGCCACTGGGAGACCTCCAGGCAATCCCACACTTCTAAAAAACCCCCCTCGATGGGTCTTTGTATGGGCCAAGGTCCCTGCCATGGCTGTCCCACACGCAACCCTAACGCTCTTCTTCAGTGTCAGGTAGGTAGAAGATAATCTGAAGGTTTCTCAGACTGTATCTGTTCTTGGGTTAGATCAGAGCACAGCAAGGGGGTGGGAAGCCAGCAGGGTGGGCAGGGGAGTGCTCAAGAGAAAGAGGGGAAGGGTCCAAGTTGAGGTAGCCGTCCTCCTTCCTGGAGGTCAGGAAAGCTTCTGGGAGGTCAGAAGACACGCTGGAATCCAAAGATTGCAGACAGAGAACCAGGATCCCATCCTGCCTTGAGGCAGGGCGGCCCTAGCACTCCTCCCTTCCCCAGAGGAATCTGGGCATGACTTAACCCAGCTATAACCTGTGACCTCCTCCTGGCCTCATTCTTAACAGGTTCTGCAGAGAGAGACTAATGGAATCTCCTCCTGAAATAGGAAATGAGAACGCCACAGAGAGGTTAGGTGACTTTGTCAAGGTCACACAGCACAAGGCGGCCACGTGCGTTCTAGAATCCAGGTTCCTGACCCGTGTTCCCAGGGAATTTAAAATGAACCACAAGAATCTTCACAGTCAAGAAACACGGAGCCCTGCCTTCCGCCTAGAGGCTCACTGAGGGGAAGGGCGTGAGTGTGTGTGTGTGCAGCCCAGGAGTCAGCAGCTCTTGCATACACACAAATCAGCCTGAAACCTAAAGCCATGAAGGCAGGCCCTCATGGCCTAAAGTGTGTGCTCTGCTGCTCGGCCCTGCATGAGCTTGTGGGGAGGGTGTGGGGGTGGGGTTTGCACAGACCAGGTGAGCAGTGAAGCAGGCAGAGGGTGGATGAGGGCTGACTGGTGATGGGGGCCCGCTACAGGTATGGACAGGCCAGCCCTGAGGCCTGGCCCATCACAGCAGAGCAAGAGCCGCTGTCAAGACATGGGATCAGAGGACAGGACCCAGCGTCCAGGCCAGGCGGGACTCCTCAGACTGTGTGCAGGCCTGGCTTTCCCGCCCCTTTCTCCTTCCTGCCCACTGGTGGACAGGCAACCGGGCATCCACTTTCAGAATTGTCTTCAGGATTGTGATTCTATGGAGAGTAACAGGGACCTCGAAGCCGGGAGAGGGGTGAAAGCTCTGCAGAGCAGCACCAAGGATTCGGGACTCGAGCCGCCTCTGAGGTTCTCCTCTGCCTGACTGGCCTCTCTCTGGGGACTCTGAGCTCCCAGCCCTTGCAGACCAGCTCTGTCTCCACCCAAGTTAAGGAAGGCTGGAGCTGGATAAGAATTTGAGGCCTGGGCCTTTGGGAAGTAGAAACTGCTAATCTTATCCACTGGGCTCTGAGGAATTTGGCAGGGCAGGAGGGAAGGGGCTCCAGGGACAGGGCTGGCTGGCCCCGAGCTGTCTCCCCCAGCCTGGAGCAGGGATATGCTCATTATTAATAGCCCCACAATAAACCCCGGTGATAACCAGCTTCTCCTCCCACGACACAGATAGTCCTTTGTGCGTGGAACAAGGAACCAGATGAACAAACTGCCAGACCCAACATGGCTGTGTTTTGTCCATGTAACAAATCTTTGGCTTCATGCCACAGCCTGTGTCCAAAGCGGTCTTATGTTCACCGGTCCACCCAACACACCAGGAGAGTCTCTGCTGATCTACAGATGCAGGATCCGTCCAGCCTCTGTGCCTTCTCCAGGGATGCTGTCCTGCCTCTCTGCTGGCAGAGCGCTAACCCGGGTCTGGTCGGAGGCCTGCCTTCGGGTGGCGGTCTTGTTACCAAATCCAAGCTTGCTCTGCTCGCCACACGACAGGCCAATGAATCCGAGAGACGAGGTGTTGATACAAGGAATACGACATTATTCAGAAAGCTGGCAGATGGAGAAGATGGCCGACTAATGTCTTAAAGTAACCATCTTTCCGGGGTCTGGATGCCGGGTTCTCTTATAGAACCAGAGAGAGAAGCAGTGAGGAACTAAAGTCAAAAAGCAGAACAGAGAGAGAGAGGCAGTGAGGAATGAAGTAAAAAGGGCCATCAGTCTTGTAAAACATCTCCATGAATGGCCAGCCTTTGGAAACATTGAAAGTGAAGTTGCTCAGTTGAGTCTGACTCTTCCTGACCCCGTGGACTGTAGCCTACCAGGCTCCTGTGTCCATGGGATTCTTCAGGCAAGAATACTATAGTGGGTTGCCATTTCCTTCTCCAGGGGAAATCTTCCCAACCCAGGGATCAAACCTGGGTCTCCCGCATTTCAAGCCTTTGGAAAGGATATGTTCATCTCTTCTTTTCACAGGTGGGCAGGATCAGATTATTTCCCTTGCAAGCTGAACAAAGGCATTTCAACAGGCAGAGGGGCAGCGTCCGCTGAGGCAGGCCATTAAATATGATTATAATAACAACAGCAAGGAAAAGAAGTCAAAGAAACAGTTCCAACATGGAGTCAGAATTGTTTCTTCTCTGCAACAGTCTATGGCTTTTCTCTGAGTACCTCTCGTCTACAGCGTGCAACATCCCCAAGGGAACAGCAGCCAGGCTGCTCCCCTCTAGGGCCTAAAGCACTACCTTCTCAGAGTTATTTTATTTCTTTGTTGAATGAATGAATAAATGAAGGAGTCACAGGAGTTAATACACCTGGTTGCTAGATGGCACCTTAAGAGTGATCACATCGCAGGCAGAGAAGTTTGTGAAAGAAGAGAGAATGGGAAGGGAGCACAGTGGGGAAGGGGGGCAGGGAGATAGGGGGTACTAGGGGGTCACCTTCCCTAGCACCTCAGGGCCTCCATCAGGATGGCAGAGGTTTCTAGATGGAATTCACCCCCTTTCACAGACGCTGAGTGGCTCCAGAGGGGCCATGTGAGACCTCCTCAGGAACTGAGATCTGGGCCAGGCCCAAGTCTCAGGGCACAGCCAGACAGCCTGTTTCACATGGGCAGATCATGAGGCCCCTGAAGCACTAAGTAGCCTACTTTCTAGGGTCTCATAGGCATGCCCAGAACCCCTACTGGGGAGCTCTGCTCTGCCTGATTCTAGCCTTGGCCTTGCCAGGCAAGGGCCTGGGACCTCGGGAAGGTCTGCCACCTGCACAGGGCCCTTGGCATCCTCCCTTACCTGCCACCTCAAGGGAGGCTGCCTGTGTCGTGAGTGAGACTCCCCGGAGGCCTGGGGCCTGCTCTGAGCCCTGAGCTGCAGGGGGAAGGCCTGGGAGGGCATCTGCGTCTCTTCACCTCCCTCCACCCGCCTGGTCCAGGCCACCAGCATTTCTCACCTAGACCCCGTAATCATCTCTTAATTGTCTTTCCTGCTTCCCTTCTGGTCCCCCTGCAAACCTTTCTCCGCAGGGCACCAGTGGCAAGTCTGAAGCACAGGAACCTGGATCCACTCTCCTCTGCCTGACACCTCCCCAGGGCTCCCCAGTGCCCTGAGACAAAGTCCTCTTTAAGGAGGCTGACCCTCCCTTCATCTCTGTCCCATCTTCTTCTGAGACTGACGCCAGCCACAGGTCCAGGAGTCGTGCCGGGCTTTCAGAAAAACATGACTCTCTTCCTCAGTATGAGCACATTTTGGAAAACTTTTAAACAAAGAAACCACGTGGGGACAGTGGAAAAGGGAAAGAAGAAGAGGGCAGGAGAGGGCAGCCTTTTTTTTTGAGAACACTTACTTCTCTCTGAGTAGCCAAGCAAGGCCTAATCCCAGCAGTTTTGGGGCCAGATTCAATAAAAACTCTGTCTACAGAGGCCTGAGCAAAGCCACAGAAAATAAATACTTCGTGGCTTGTCCGGTCTCCTGCCGCCTGGAGCCCGGAGGGCCGTTCTATTGACTCTCGGCCCAGTGGGATATGGACGTTGTGGAATTCTCTCCCCAGCCAATCAACTTCCTCTCCCCAGTTAAGACCATTTAAAAATCATAAGTAGAGTTTCCGGTGTGGAGAGGGAAAAACAGAGGAGAGCATATTTTGGTTGAAGGAAGAAAAAAGAGAACTGCAGAAAGACCAATTTATTTTCAATCAGAGCCCAAAGCCGTTGGATGGTCTTGTTTGTGTAAAATACTGGGGCAAGGGCCTTCCCTCAGCTCTCACACTTCCACCTCTGTGTCTCCTTGAACAAATTCTCCTTTCTGCAGGGGGTGGGGTGGGGACGGACAGGGACTGAGAAGCCAGTGCCCTCGGGCTCCAGCCAGGGCCCGGGACTTTGCAGGCTTCACGCCCTTCTGGCTGACCACTGAGAAAGTCAGGGGCAAAAAGAGCCAGGGAAAACCAAGAGAGAAAAAGACTCAGGACCACAAACAGTGACGAGCTGAACCAACCCCGCTGGTCAAAATGGAACAGGCTTTTATAAACAGGGGATGTACAGGATTTGATGTCACAGGGAGGCTTTTCCAGGAAGGGTAAGAGGTGCCTGATGGTTGGGTGGATGGCCCAAACCAACGGGAGGATGGCAGGAGAGCATGGTTAAACCCCACCCCAGAGCCTTGGGACAAACATCCCCCAACTCTTTCCTGGATTACAGGCTGAAGGGTCTGGACAGTCATCTTGGGGTGTGAAAAGTCCTAACTAACCCCAAAGTAAGGCCAAGAGAACGCAACCTCTTTCCACTTCCTGCATTTCCTAGACCTTCCCTCAAACTGGGGTGCCTCATAGGCTCCGGAGGGGGTGGTGGGGTGTGGGGTGAATTCACACGGCTCCCTCCCCGTTTCTCCCCCTCCTCACCGCCTGCACCCTTGTTTCACCTCCAGGACAAAAGCAGTGACGGTTGTCCTCTTCCAAGGGAAGGGCAAGGCAGAGGGCGGGAGGGGTCTGGGCCTGGGTTCTGTTGGGGGCGGCCTGAGCCGGGGTAGCCGGGTCCCCCTCCTTTAGCGCTGCCACCTCTGAAGTTCCGACGGGGCTGCTGGACGGCCCTGGACCCAGTCAACAAGTGTGTCTCCTGACATGACCCAAGCCCTCAGGGGTTTTGGGTTAGCTGTTCCCCAAAGCTCTCCCCGATAGAACTCAAAGTCAGGATTTGGGGGCTCATTGTACAGAAGGAGACTCTCAAAGTCTGATTTGCAGGGGAAAGGAAAGAAGAAAAGGCTGAGTAGAAGGTGCTGAAGACAGTCTAGGGCCTGCTCCCCATTTCCAGGGAGTAGTCACAGGGACCTGAAGATAAGCTTTGGAAACAGGAGCAGCTTCCCCTCTTTAGTATCTGTGTTTATGATCAGTGGTAACCTCAACTAGTTAATATTTAAAATACCCCAGGTATGTATGCATACATGCTCAGTCGTGTCTGACTGTTTGTGACCCCATGGACTGTAGCCCACCAGGCTCCTCTGTCCATAGGATTCTCCAGACAAGAATACTGGAGTGGGTTGCCATTTGCTTCTCCAGGGGATCTTCCTGGCCCAGGGATGGAACCCACGTCTTCTGTGTCTCCTGCATTGCAGGGGGATTTGTAAAGAACTTGAGCCTTCGGGGAAGCCTACAGGAGCAGGATTTAAATAGAAAAGACTTCTGAGTAGCCAAACAGATGTCAAAAAGCCTTGCTCCAAAACAGAAGCTCTTCACTGGTTAGTAAGACCTTAGTCAAAATCTTTGAACCTTTATGTTCAATTGTAACTGCTTGCATGAACTAGGGTCCAGACCCATGGATGAGTAAAAGGTGAAAGGAGGGGAAAATGCTGTCAGAAGAAAAAAGTGATCCAGACTCAGCCATCTGAACTGTTTGGAGTAAGATGAGGGGCTTGCCTTCATATATGCTCTGAAGTTATGGCCCAAAGAAATAACGAGATTCACAGAGGGGACCTCAGTCACCAAGAAAGAAAGTGTTCCATTCTGCTCAGTGGAGGATGTGATGGATTTCAGAAAGATTTCTATTAAAAATTGAACATAGAGTTTTACAATGAACATAGTTAGCCTTTGAAGGGATAAACACTCGCTGAGCATCAGGTTTCTCCTCCAGCTGAGCTGGGAGTAGTGATTTAACTACATGGAGCTCTGATTCCAGTAAGCTCCCTGGAAGCACCCCTGAAAGCAAGAAGAGAATGGGGGTCCTGCCCCTCAGCCTGCCTCAGTGACCCATCGGCACTCAGACCCCCAGGACTCTAGAGTGCTTGAGTGCTCCACTGCGGCAGGGGCAGCTGTGGAAGTTCATCTTTCATTTAAATTTAAATAATAGCCACGAGAAGCTGGTGGCTACGATTTCTGAAAGCGCAGTGACCCTTAAGTAATCCTTAGGGTCCCCTCAGGCTGCAAGGAGAAGTTGCTCATGGCCTTTTTGGTCGGGACTTCCACAAGCATTCACTCATTGCACATGCCACAGTTATTAAGCACCTATTGTGTACCCAACAGAAAAAGATTATCTGGTGAAATATTTGAGTGAGCTATCAGCCCCTCCCTTCTTCTTTATTATTCCTCCCTTTCATTAGCAAATCCTGAAAGTCTTAGAAGATCAGTCATGTCTAACTCTTTGCAATTCCATGGACTGTAGCCTGCCAGGCTCCTCTGTCCATGGAATTCTCCAGGCAAGAGTAAACTGGAGTGGGTAGACATTCCCTTCTCCAGGGGATCTTCCTGACCCAGGGATCAAACCCAGGTCTCCTGTGTTGTGTGTGATTCTTGTCCGAGCAAATGGTGCTGCATAAAAATTGTTCTAAAACTCTGGTGAGCATTAGAATCACAAGGAGACTCGTTAAAAATGCAAAACTCCCCCACCCCCAAACTTTGGGTCTACTGAATCCAAACCTTCAGGCGAGTCCTACATCTGAAGCTCCTTGCTAAGAATACAAAACAATGACAGGTACTTTTCTGCCAAGAGTTTAGAACTTAGAAGGTGCAATTTAAAAAAAACCAAAAAAACAGGCCCGTAAATAGTGAGCTCTTTATACAAACAACTCTTTCCCAGGGACTGTCTGCAAATACCCCAGAGAGGACCAATACCAGAAGCCTTTTTATGGTGACATCTTAAGGGAATTTGTTGGGCAGATGTTTTTCCTACCCAGGAGGTAAATAGCTTCCAGGGAAGATCCAGCCTGCGGTCCTGCCTGTGTGACCTTGAGAGAAGCCTTACCCTCTCCCCTTCTGTCCCCTATCTCTCACCAAGCTTCATGGAACCTTGAGCTGGGGGGTTCTCACCTGCAGAGGGGGTGAGGAACCCCCAAACAAAGGACAGGTAGAACTTTCTGCACACTGGGGGAATTTCAGCTTAGAAAACATTGTTCTTATTGTATTTCAGTTCAACTGGAAGGCATTCAGAAAATGCATAGATGTACTTCCAACTCAAGTTCATTGGGTACTTTCTGTGTTTTTTAAAAAAATGGATTTTGTAAAGCAATTATCCTTCAGTTAAAAATTAATACTCTCCTTATTCTTAGATATGGATTATTCTGATTGTTTTCACTAAGCTCAAAGGTGCAACCCTGGGAGCAGATGTATTTTGCTAATGTATGGATCATGTATATACACATACTGTGTTAACAGACACATTCAAGACACAATCATGCTTTATTCTGTATGTGCTTTTATTACACTTTTATTTTCTAAGTTTTAGATTAAAAAGTCAAAATAAATTATAAATGTTTACTTTTAAAATTATGTAACTTTCAAAAAATGAATTTTAGTAATGAGTCAGTAAAAAAAAAATCTGAGTAAAGGGTTGAACATTTCAGGTGGAAGGCTTTGATTCACTGGCTCACCTCAAGTCCCTTGTTGTTCAGATCAACTCAAAACCATTTATTTAGCACCTGGTTTCTTCCAGGAATGGGTGTGGGACAGTCTCAAGGAAACTCTGCTCAGCCAGGGAAGGAGACAAGTAAACAATCTCACTCCCTCGGAGCATAACACCCAGGAGCCCTGACAGGGAGTGACAAGTTCAGGGAGAGGCTGGTCGTGGAGGGGTGATGTGGGTTTGGGCACCGAACAGTCAGTGAGGAGGGGTTTCCCAGGCTGTGGTGATGAGAAGAGGAAGCAGGAAGGTCACGAAGCTGTGGGGTGCACGCAGCCCCAGAAGAGGGGAAGGGGGCACTTTGGTCTGCGGGGGCCACGGGCTTGGAGAGGTGCTGGGAGGACACCACGGGGACTCCACGCAGGGCCTCTGCACGCAACACTGACCCCCTCCAAGGTGTGAGAGCTGCGTCAGGACCATAAATCCCCCAAGAGGAAACAGTGCTGCACTTATCCAATTACTTACTTAACAGCTTCATTGAGATATAATAGACATACTGTACAATCCATTCATTCAAAGTGTACCATGAAATGGGTCTCAGAATATTCACAGATAAGTATAACCATCCCCACTGTCAATATTAGGATATTTTCATCACCTCAAGGCTTTTCATATCTAGCTATTACTCTCCAATTCCCCAACCACAGACCCCCATTCCAACCTAGCCCTAAGCAACCGAAACTGTTGTTGTTCAGTCGCTAAGTCATGTCCTACTCTTTATGACCCCATGGACTGCAGCACACCAGTCTTCCCTGTCCTTCACTATCTCCAGGAGCTTGCTCAAACTCATGTCCATTGAGTCGGTCATGCCATCCAACCATCTCATCCTTTGTCGTCCCCTTCTCCTCCTGCCTTCAATCTTTCCCAGCATCAGGGTCTTTTCCAGTGAGTCGGCTCTTCACATCAGGTGGCCAAAG
Source organism: Bubalus bubalis (assembly GCF_019923935.1). Lineage (NCBI taxonomy): Eukaryota > Metazoa > Chordata > Mammalia > Artiodactyla > Bovidae > Bubalus > Bubalus bubalis. The sequence continues at coordinate 13,506,376 of NC_059178.1, forward strand.
TATTGGAGCTTCAGCTTCAGCATCAGTCCTTCCAGTGAATATTCAGGACTGATTTCCTTTAGGATGGACTGGCTGGATCTCCTTGCAGTCCAAGGGACTCTCAAAAGTCTTCTTCAACATCACAGTTCAAAAGCATCAATTCTTTGGCACTTAACCTTCTTTATCGAGACAGAGTCCCCTCCTAAAACCAGCTTCCTCTGCCAAGTTTATGATTAACCTTTCTATCCAAAATGTTATTCATTTTCTTGTCCAATACCTGTTCCCCTCAAGATTAAGAAGTATCAAAGAAGAGGGGGATTGAAACCAAGCAGGACGCTGTGGGACCCTACTATGCACAAAAGCTTTTCCATGTCCCCCATTTCTTGTTTGGAGGGGAAATGTTTCAGCCTCGTAGACCTTCCCTGAGGGCCAAAGGGAAGTCTCAAGCACTTACTAATTAAGAGAGCGAGGGAATGCAGAAAGGATAGTGCAGGACAGGGAGGGCCTGGTTCCTTTGGGGTGGGGGTGGGGGGCATGAAAAACAATCTGATACAGATCTCTGAGTTCTTCCCCAGGAACTAAGGCCCCCACCCAGGTAGAGGATGGTATCTTCAGGTTGAACACAAGAACATGGACCCCTTCTGGTTGGAACTAGAAGGCTGATGATTGAGATTCCTAGAACAATGGCCCTGTTAACCTCATCACCAACCAACCATAGGAAGGTCACACACCCTGCAGACCTCTCCCAAAATCTTGTCTATAAAAACTCTTCCCCAAAATTCATCAGGGAGCTTGGGTCCTTGGAGCATGAGGCACCCCGTTCTCCTTGCTTGGTCCTTGTCATTTAGTCAATAAGTCATGTCTAACTCTTGCGATTCCATAGTCTATAGCCTGCCAGGTTCCTCTGTCCATGGGATTCTCCAGGCGAGAATACTGGAGTGGGTTGCCATTTCCTTCTCCAGGGGATCTTCCTGACCCAGGAATCAAACCCAGGTCTCCTGCATTGCAGGCAGATTCTTTACCAACTGAGTCATGAGGGAAGCCCCTCATGCTTGGTCCTTGTAATACACCTTTCTCCACTCCAAACTCCTACATGGCCATTCGTTTGGCCTCACTATGAGTTGGGCAGATGAATTCGGGTTCAATGACACAGCCACTAACCTACTTTTTTTATACACTTCCTTACTTGGAACATTTCAAATAAATGGAGTCATATAATAGGTGACTTTTTGCATCTGGCTTCTTTCATTTACGGTCTTCATCATGTATGGATGAGAGTTGGACCATAAAGAAAACAGCACGGAAGGATTGATGCTTTTGAACTGTGGTGTTCAAACAGTCTTCTTGGAGAAGAAGACTGCAGGGAGGACTGCAAGGAGATCCAACCAATCCATCCTAAAGGAAATCAGCCCTGAATATTCATTGGAAGGACTGATGCTGAAGCTGAAACTCCAATTCTTTGGCCAGCTTATGTGAAGACTGATTCACTGGAAAAGACCCTGATGCTGGGAAAGATTGAAGGGAGGAGGAGAAAGGGACGACAGAGGATGAGATGGTTGGATGGCATGACCGACTCAATGGACATGAGTTTGAGCAAGCTCCTGGAGATAGTGAAGGACAGGGAAGACTGGTGTGCTGCAGTCCACGGGGTCGTAAAGAGTTGGACACGACTGAGCAACTGAACAACAACAGATGGTGCAGTGGTGAAGAATCCTCCTGCCAATGCAGGAGACCCAGGTTCGATCTCTGGGTCAGGAAGATCCCCTGGAGAAGGAAATGGCAACACATTCCAGTATTCTTGCCTGGAGAATTCCATGGACAGAGGAGCCTGGAGGACCCCAGTCCACAGGTTTGCAGAGTCAGACATGATAAGTGTTCACACAAACACTTTCATTTAATGTTTTCAAGATCCATCCAGGCTTTAGCATGTATGAGTACTTTTTTTCCTTTTTATGGCTAAGTAATACTCCAGTTGTATGGCTATACCATATATTACTTATTCTTTGGTCCTCTCATGGACTTTCTGGTTGTTTCCACCCCTTTGGCTATTGTGAATAATCCTGCTGTAAATATTCCCATGTAAGTTTCCATACAAGTCCTTCCTGTTATGACTCCCATGTTACAGGTGAGGACATATGTTTTCATTTCTCTTGGGTATGTACCTAGGAGTGGTACTGCTGGGTCCTAATGTAGTTCTAGGTGTTTGAGGAATGGGTAGATGTTTGATACTTACATATTTATTTTGAGGAGAAAGAAACAGACGAGGGAATGGCAGTGATCATGGAAATCTGCTCAAAGCCAAGGTGAGCCCATGTTTGGAGAAGGGAGAGGTTAGGAAAGCAATCAGATCACTGTGAGCACCACTGCCACTCTCCCAGCAACGGTGCCAACTGGGAGGAGGCCGGCACCGGGCCAGCACCTGTGGCTATCCACCTAGTGACCGAAGGAACCTCCTTGCCACCGCCCCTCCCTCCACTAACCAAGGCCCAGGCTGTGTCTCGAAGGAACACAGTAAACACCTCTGCGTCCAGCCCGGCATCTCTCCCTTCAGACACAGTTAAAGGTCTGGCAGGATGAAGAGACTAGTTTGAGGGCATGTCTGCACTGGTACATGGGCTGAACTCCTCCTATGTACCAGGGCCTGCTAACCATGTATATATACTCTCTACACACAGGGCTCAACAGGTGCCAGGCACTGTTCGGAACCCTTGCCCGACTGAAACGCTTTAAATCCTCCCAACACCCCTGTGAAGACTTGCTGTTCTGACCCCCATGTTTCACACAAGGACACTGACTCAGGAGTGAGCTAGCTTGCCCAAGGCTGAACAGAACAGCTCGCAGTGACGAGGCCAGGATTTGAAGGCAGGCTGTGCAGTGTCCATACCCGCCTCACCACATCGCCTCAGCAAGGACAAGGTTGACATTCTTACTTCACAAGGACAAGGACACTGAAGCTGAGTCAGACACCCTTTCCCAAGGCTGGGGACTGAAGTCAAGGCCTCCCTTTACAGTGACGGAGGACACAGCTCAGCATGCCGTGAGTCACAGTGAATGGAGTTTAGGGCGTGCACCTCCTCCAAGAAGTTCTCCATGACTGCTCCCCTAGTCAGGGTTCCAGGTGCCCCTTCTGGGCTCCTGCAGCTCCCACAGATGCTTCAACCATGACCCAGCTCACTGTGAGTGACCACTGGCCTGCAGGGGGCTGATGTCCACTGACTCTGAACTTGACCTCGTCCATGCTGCATCTCCAGCACCGAGCCCAGGGCCTGGCTCAAGCAGGTGCTGAACAAGCTTGTGGGGGCTAAATAGGTGAACCCTGACGGTGAGATCCAGGTGATAAGTGACAGAGGGGCACAGGGAGGGAAGAGCTGAGCTGTGCCTTAAGCCAGGTCCTGGAGGAGGGGCACGCAGAGCAGTGGAGGGGTCCCCACACGGGACAAGGACTTCCAGTGGGGAGGCCGGGGTGCCCCCAGGGCCCTGAGGTCTAACCGTGCAGAGAGGGCTGCAGGTGGGGGCACTGCTGTGCCGTGGGGGAAAGGCCTGAGGCCCGGGGAGCACAGACCCAGTCTCTGTGCAAATGAGAAAGAGCCCTTCCCCACTCAGGGGCACCCAGCCCTGCCCAGGACCCTGGGAGCTGCTCGGACCCCTAGGCCCATAGGGGAGGCCACAGCTGTGCACTGCTTGAGAGATTCTCTGGGGTATGTGAGGTGTGTGTGTGTGTGTGTGAGTGTGTGCACGTGAGGTTCTCTGGGGTGTGTGAGGTACATGCACGGAGTGAGTGTGTGTGTGTGTGTGTGTTTGTGTGTGAGATGTGTTTCTGATGTGTCTGAATCTGCTCTGCAGTTTCTAAATCTCCCTGGCTGGTTGGTCTCTGAGCAAGGAGAGGTGGGAAGCAGAGGTGTGGGGGTCCTGCCTCCCGGAACCAGAGACACAGGGTGTCTTTCAGAGGAGGTTGCCGTGGCTTTCACCCCGCTTTCTGGGAACAGGGCTGACACGGATCCTGAAAGATGCCAAGAAAAGGCTGTCTGTCGGTCCCCCGTGGGCACACACACTGGCCTTCCTTCCCTCAGTTTATTCCTTAGTTGTTGAGGGGAAAGGGTCTGGGCAGAGGAAAGAGGAAACCAAGGGGGAAAGGAGGAAAATTTTCCCCAGGGGGTCACGGGGCCTGGTCACCAAAGCTGGTCAGAGAGAGAGGCCGGGAAGACAGACTGGGGCTCCAAGTGAGGAAGAAGAACGCTTTGGAAACCAGAGATGCCCAGTAGTGGAGGAGGCTGCCTCGTGAGGGATGGAGCCCCCACCCCAGGACACACACCAGCAGAAGCTGGGGTCCACACTCACAGGGGTGTCGGAGGATGCTCCCCTTTGCAGGGCAGGGCATGGATTAGGAAAAACACCAAGAGATCCCTTCCATTCTGAGGCTCTGAGAGGGCAGCAGGGCCTCTCGGGATGTCTCCCTTCCAGGAACTGCACTTGCCCTCAGTCCTGGACATTATTTAGTCCTTTTCTCCCCAGCTAACCCTCCAAACCCTCCAGGCTATCAGGGAATGGAAGGGCACCTAGAGCCCACCCTCCCATGTGACAGGTGAGGAAACCGAGGCCCTTACAGAAAAGGGGCTTGCTCAAGGTCACGGTGGTGCCAATATTCATGGGCACCTGTTGAACCAGGCGCCCAGCTGAGCACTTCCCAGCTTCTCACTACAACTCCTGAGGGTCTGGTCTCCAATTTACCCAGACCCAGGGAGGGTCATTTGCCCCAGGTCCTACCACTAGAAAGAGGAGGGGCAGGGTTCTAACAGGTCCCCTCTGCTTCCAAAGCCCTTGCTGGTGACCTGAACCTCATACCTCAGTGTTCCACACACAGCGATAAAATCAGGTAGGTCCACTGAGAAATGCAGACAGTCCTTCTCAGTGATGACAGCCAGGATAAGTCTAGTGAGGCTGGTGAGTCATTTTATCTCTTTGAGTTTGCTTCCTTCCTTGTAAAATGGGGGTAGTAACAGCAATATTTGGGACTTGTACTCTTTCAGTAAATAACATATGCAACGACTTCTCTTTGGAGCCTTCAACAAATAACATTGCTCCTTCCTCAATCCCTTCTCTCGCCAGTTTTATAGTATTTTAAGTTATTTCTCTCAATGTATTCTCAGTGTTCAGAATGATGCCGAAGGCTGACAAAGTTCTCAGACTCCTGAAACTAATGGCCTCGGTGTGTATTGAGATATAATTTACATGCAATAAAATGCACCCATTTTAGAGTTTGGCGAGTTTTGACAGCTATATACATACACCCATATAACCACCTTGATCAAGACCATTTCCATCATCCCTGAATTGCTCTGTCCTCATCACAGTCCCCTCCCTCCCCCACCCCCAACCAATGGTGGTCCATGGATCAGATTTGTCGTTTTACGAGGGGTAGGGGGTGGTCCACACAGTATGTACTCTTCTGTGTCTGGCCTAGATTCATCCGCTGTTGCTCGCATCAGTAATTTGATCCATTGCATTCCTACACAAGGATCTAACAAGTGAACCCTGTGCTTCAAGGTGGCTCCTCTGACAGGCCGGGCTTAAGACCTGGCTAGTCTCATCTTTAACACTCACCACGCAGGGCCTGGCCCTCGGTAGGCGCTGAAGTTTATAGCGAGGAGATTAATTAAACATGCAATATTTGTGAAAAGTCTAAACCGCCAGGGCCTAGGCGGTGAGTCACTTCGTGGCTTTTCAAGCAGCTCCACCAGAGTGGAGAAAAAGGGGTAAAATGAGAACAGGATGAAGTGCGGAAAGAAAGGTTTAAAATAAAAAGCTGAAGCCGACCTGGGAATAATCCCTGAGTTCAATTACCCAGCTCGGCTCGGCCTTCCCCGCCACTCCCCCACCCCGACTCCACTAGGGAGATAATTAAAAGTTCGTCGCCTCGGTCGCTTCCCAGGGGAGGCGGGCGATGCTCCGGGACTGAATGGGCTCTCAGGAATGAATAGCGACACAGTGGCCTCACTGTTCGGCAGCCGGGGAAACTGAGGCCAGAGCGAGGCCGCCGGGTGACTGCAGGCTGGGTCACCGCGTGAGTCAGCGGCGCAGACAGGCGAGATTGCTGTCATTAAGGTTTACGGGTCCGCCGCCGCCGCCACCGCGGCTGTGCGGCCCGCGCCCCGCCCGGGTCCCCGCCGCGGGCGCGCCTCCCCGCGCCCCGCTCGGGCCGCCACGCCTCGGCGCCCGGCGGGGGCGCCCCCACGGCCCCCAGCGACGCCCAGAGCGCAGCCGCGGGAGCTCGGCCGCCCGCGGGCAGCGGGGCGGGGTGCTGCTGGTGGGGGGCCCGCCCCGCGCCGGCCCCGCCCCGCTGCGCCTCCGACTCCCCCAGGGCCCGCCTGCTGGCAGCGCGCGGCTGCGGGCCGAGCCAGGCGGCTGGAACCTGAGCCCCGGGGTGGCCCCCGCCCCGGCTTCTACCTGTGCCACCCGCGCGGCGCCCCGGGAGGCGGCGCGGGCACTCGGATCGCGGCGCCGGGCTGACGGCGCACGGCCGGGCCCCGGTCTCCGCCCGGCGCCTCCGCTGCGCGCGCGCTCTCGCCGCCCCACTCGCCGCTCCACCCCCCCGCCCCGCCGCCCTTCAAGCCGGAGTTTTCGGGCGCGCGCCGAGCGAGTCCTCAGGGCTCCCCGGGCCTCCCCGCCGCCAGCACCGGCTGAGTCATGGGTGACTCGAGCCTTCGACCCCCGCAGCCCGGAAGGGGGCTGGAAGTTCCCGGGGATGTCCCCGTGCAGCTCTTTCAGAGGCGCACCGAGCATCTCCTCCCCGTCCCACGGGAGAATCCCCCGCGCCCCGGCGGCTCCGCCTCCTCTGAACCCCGCTGGGAATGATGTACCCCCTCTTTGCGTTCTCTCCTCCTCCTCTGGATCCCGTCTTTTAACCCGGTCTCCTCGCCAGGTGGGACCCCGGCGGCACCGACCTGGCCCTTAACTCCTTCCCCGATGCCTGGCCTCGGGTGGGACTCGGGGGAGGCGGGGAGAGGGAAGAATGCAGTTGGTGAGGGGACCCGGCCCCGGGCTGTGTCTAGGGGTGTGTGTGTGTGTGTGTGTGTGTGTGTGTGTGTGTGTCTAGCTGGGGTGTGTGTGTGCCTGTGTCTAGCTGGGGTGTGTTGTGTGTGTGTGTGTGTGTCTCTGTGTGTGTGTGCGCTCGCTTGTGTCTAGCTGGTGTGTGTGTGTGTTTCTGTGTCTAGCTGGGGTGTGTGTGTGTGTCTAAATGGGTTGTGTGTGTATCTAGCTGGGGTGTGTGTGTGTGTGTGTGTGTGTGTGTGTGTGTGTGTGTAGCTGGGGTGTGTCTGTGTGTGTGTATGTCTAGCTGGGGTGTGTCTGTGTGTATGTGTGGACCGCGAGGACGGTGGCGCCGGGTCAGGCGGAACCGGTGCCCTGCTTAACCTGAGGGGTGTGGGCCTGAATGCGTCCTTAACTGGTTAAAAATAGTCTGGCTGTATAGAGAAGAACACTGGAACCTTTAAGTCCTCGTCCTCTCGCCTAGGTGCAGAGAGAAACTCCAAACATACTTATTAAGAAACTGTTGCTTTATTTTGACTGGTTTACATAAATTTTCCGTATGGGGTGGGGGTGGGGCGGTGGGGAGATGATGGTGGGCTTGTGGAATCCCGAAAATAACTTTTAATGGAGCGAAGGCTTCCATTATGGGAAGCGCCTAGACGCGAGAGGCGTCTCCATGCCCCGTTTCCCGTCACAGCCTTGCCACCAACTGGCTGAGTGACTGGGTCACTTCACCACCCCACCCAGCCAGTGTTAGGAAAGTGGACTTGGTGGGGAAGGCCAACACCCCTCACCCGGACTAGAGTGATTGGAGGTCTTGACCGTTCAGAGACAGAGCACGTGGGTTTTCCTTCCTTAAAATGCACTGATACTGTAGAGAGGCAAAACAGAAATGAGATTTAAGATAAAAAAGGTGACAGCAGTTTGCTTTTCTGAATGCTGTGCTCTGTGTCTAACTCCAGTTATATTTATCACTCAGTCAAGGTCAAGGTAACCTTCACAGGTCTGTGCAGTTCCATTAATTATATATTACCCTACTTCCATGGGGAAACCTTCCCCTGAGAACTTTGCTTGCCACATGGCTTCAGAGCCTTCGGACATTTGTACAATCCTCCCCTAAAGGGACGTGCTGGGAGGGCCACCAAGGGCCTGAAAAGAGGGACTTTGGCTAGAGGGAGAGAAGAGTGAAGGTGGACAGGTGATGTCACCCTGATGGATCTCATTTCCCGGAGCCGCAAAAGGTTTATGGCCCTGTCCAGGGGAGGCCCTGCCCACTGCACCACCATGGCCGGGTACTGTTAGTGGACATCCTGGGCAGCACCGCCTGGAAGCTTCACTACCTGGCCATGTGCTCTGGGAACCTGTCTGACTCTTCCCCCCTCCCTCCATCCTCTCTGCTCTGTGGGAGGGGTGGGGGCGGTGATGAGAGCCGGACAGAGTCCTTGTTCATTCTGTGCTAAGCAAAGCTAGCCTCACAGCCCCCCAGCTGCAAACAAAGGTAGTGTCACTTCCCCGATGGGCCACAGCAGCCCTGGGAGAGAAGCAAAGGGTTTAATTTTAAGTGATGGAATGGTGGGGAAGAGTGAAAGAGAAGACGATTAGTGCTCCACTTTGAAAGAAGGCAGGGGAACAATGACTTTAAAAGGTTTTAATTGGTCCTGTTCAGAAGAACTCACTCCTCCTGTGCTAAAACCCCAGGCCAGCTCAGACCTGCATGCTGGATTGCCCAAGCACCTCCCTGTTCTTTCCCTTTGAACACCAGCTCTCTGAGCAAAGGCCTCTATTGCCCTCCCTGTGGTGCCTTTTCCCTTCTTGGGTGGGTGGGTAGGTATGTGTGTGTCTGTGTGTGTCTGTGTGTGTGTGTGTGTGTGTGTGTGGAGGCCTGGCAGGAGGAAGACCTCTCTAATTTATTCTCTCAGCTCTGCATCCTGACTCACTTGGGGCGGGTCTACATCGCAGTCTCAGTCAAGTGAGTGAGGAAAGTAGCTTCAAGCAAATTGGAAACCATTTGGAAGAAGAGCTGGTAGGCAAAGAGGTTGAGCACATACCCGGACTGTGGCAACAAACCGAAATCAGAGGAAAACCCCACAAAACATCAAACTAGGTTTCAAATTATTTGCCAACGGCTAGTTTGTGCCGCATAATAAAGCTGGGCTATTTCCAAGCATCTTGAGGGGAAAGGGGGTCAAAACTGGCTGATCTCTTTGAACAAATGGCTGATTCTAAGGCCTGGGCAGGAAATGCTCAGAATAAGTCTAGAGAACCTTGTAGTGCCAGAAAGCAGGAAAGTGTTCAAAGATCAAAAGGATGGGGCATGTGAAAGGGGCGCAGGAGCCACCTGAAAGTGCTCCTGACGGCCAAGGCTGAAACAATGCTCCTGACGGCCAAGGCTGAAACAATTCGAGCAAGAGAGTAAGCAACGTCATAGAGGATTTTAATACAAAGTGTGAAATAGATATCCGTGAATGAATCCATACTGATACAAAGAAATGATTGGTTTAAGGAATGAATGAATGAAGGAGGAGTCAAATCTCCCACACAGATAACTCCAAATAATTTATGTAGACATTTCCCCCTCAAAGAAGTGGAGCCTCAAACCCTTCCCCTTGAATGTGAGCTGCGCTTTGTGACTCGCTTCCGAGGGTACAGTGTGGGCAGGACAGTAGGAGAGAGGTACTCCACAGTGCAGAAACCTGGCAGACACAACCTCAGTGGGGTGATCAAGATCAAGGGCAACAGGGGAAGTTATGCCAATATCGTGGCCTCCTGATTTGCTGTGGTGAGAACACTTCATCTCTGCGATCTTCCGCCCCAAAACCCATCGCCATGAGAAAGACATCGGACAAACCCAGTTGAGTTGCAGTCTACAAAATACCTGACCAATATTTCTCAAAACTGTCAAGGACATCAAAAACAAGGAAAGTTTTGAGAAATTGTCACAGTTCAGAGAGCCTAGGGAGACATGAGGATTAAATGTAATGTATGCCCCATCCTTTTGATCTTTGAGCACTTTCCTGCTCTCTGGCACTACACCGTTCTCTAGGCTTATTTTGAGCATTTCCTGCCCACACCTTAGAATCTGCCATTTGTTCGAAATAAATAAAAAGGACGTTAGGGGAAAACTGTGGAATTAGAATCAAGTATGAGGTTGAATTAATTGTAATATACCAGTCCAGTTTCTGAGTTGTGACAGAATGGTGTCATAGTAACGTGAGATGTTAACAACAGGGGAAACTGAGTGCAGGGTATGTGGGAACGGGCAGCACTGTAACTGCACTTAATGTAAAACTATCCTGAAAGGAAGAGGTTTTTGTTCTGTTTTTTAAGTTAGCCTGACTTGGGTCTTAGAATCACAGGATTTAGTGATTCTGAACAGGGGAAAGGACGCCAGCAAAGGAACCCCAGGGGCCTCCAGAGAGACTGCTGAGATTCATTTGGTGAGTTGATCAGGCAGAGTAAAGTACTTTGGTTTTCAAATCTCTTCATGGTCCATACAGAGTGAATTTAAAGCAGCTTGCGGGTTGCCCAAATAAAAAACAGTGGCATCCCCAAATTCCTTGTCGTGTCAATTTTTAGTTGCTTTGAAAGAAAGTGCATTTAAAAACGTGGTGATCCCTTTTACAGAAAATTCAAAAGCAGACAAAAGTAATCCCAGGTGTGAGGAGTCAGGAAAATGATTAGTGACCATGACTGGGGGTGACTGGGAAGGAAAGAGGAAGTGAGTTTCTAAGTACCAGTGATGTTCTCGTTTTTGACCTGGGAGCTGGGTGTGTTCAACTGGTGATAGTTGATCAAGATGTATGCTTATGATCCATGCACTTTTCTGTACATAGGTTATATGTCAAGAAAAGGTTTATAAATCAGAAAGTAAGTTGATTTTAAGCATTAAATTAAAAAAAAATTATTACTATTTTATTTCTTTATTTTTGGCTGTGCCGAGTCCTCGTTGCTGTGAGGGCTTGTCTCTAGTTGTGGAGAGCAGGGGCTCCTCTCCAGTTGCAGCGTGTGGGCTCAGTAGTTGTGACTCCCGGGCTCTAGAGCACAAACAGTTCTGGTACACGGGCTTAGTTGCTCCCCGGCAGGTGAGATGGTCCCGGACCAGGGATCGAACCCGTGTCTCCTGTGTTGGCAGGGGGATTCTTAACCACTGAGCCACCAGGGAAGCCCCAAACTTTAAACTTTAATGCTGGGAGAGACCAGCACCCCTCTCGCCACCCTCCAGGAAGCACAATCTAGAAAGTCAAATAGTTTGCTGAAGGGCAGACGCAGCATGCCCTCCCGGAGCCCGGCTGTGTGGATGCCTGCTAACCAGGGCTTTCCTGCTGGACTGCTCTGCGGGGCAGCACGACCCCTTTAACCAGAGCACAGGGCTGGGTACAAGCACATCTGTAGGGAGGGCACTGCAAGGAAGGGCAGCCCCAGCACCAACCCTGGGTGACCTTGACCAAACTTTTGTTCTTCTGTGCCTCAGCTTACCTACTGTACAAGAGGATCTCCCACTGCTGCATCTGTAGATGAGTCAAAAATGTTGCCCTGTCGGAATTCTCTGACCATCCAGGGGTAGGACTCTGCTCTTCCTCTGCAGGGGGCACAGGTTCCATCCCCAGGTGGGAAGCTAGGATCCCTCATGCCCTGCAGTGTGGCAAAAAAAAAAAAAAAATGTTGCCATGTCACTAAGTTAGACTAGTTTTGTTCCATCAGCTCCCTCAGATCCCACTGTGTGCTTAGATCCCTGGAAATTTTGTGCCTGGAAAATAGGGGCATGGCAGAAATGCTGGTGACCGTAGCTGTGTCTCAGGGTGACAAAGGGGAGAGATGCTGGACCTGAGCTGAATGCTCTGCTTGGAAAAGCTAATATAATCTGAGGTTGTGATAATAAACCTCTGAGCTTCCCTGGTGGCTCAGACGGTAAGGAATCCACCTGCAATATGGGAGACCTGGGTTCAATTCCTGGGTTGGGAAAATCCCCTGTAGAAGGAAATGGCAACCCACTCTAGTCTTCTTGCCTGGAAAATCCCATGAACAGAGGAGCCTGGCAGGCTACAGTCCACAAAGAATCAGACACGACTGAGCGACTAACACTTTCACTTTTGTGATGATAAAAGGGAGATGATAGTTCTGGTATATTATGGTGCTAGTTGGAGAATTTTGTCCATTCATTCATTCACTCAGCATTCATGTGTGGGACTTTGCAGACCCAAAATGCTGTGATCTGGGTACCAACTTTCAATAGGAATGTTAACCAACTGAGAGCCTCCAGAGCAGTGCTACAGGACGGTGAGGGATCAGAAATGCTGTTCTGGGTCAATAGCCCAAAAGAACAGGGCATGTTTAGTTACTAGGAGAGAAGGTGTAGGAAGACATGGTAAAATCGTCAAGAAGAGCTGGTGTGTAGAGGGAGGTTACATTTGTTACGTGACTGCTAAAGCTAGGAGTTGCATGGATGAGGGGAAGTTATAAGAAGGCAAACCAGTTCAGTTTGGTGTCAGCCTTTTAACTAGAAAGTTCACCAAGAGAAGAGCAGGTTTCCTTGAAAACAGGAAATTCATCGTCTCGAACGCCTTCAAACAGGCCAGATGATCTGATCTCCTACTGATCATTTCTAATGTTCTTCCTAATCCTGAGCCTATAATTCCTAAGGAATTATAGGAAAGAGATTTTCCAGCATCTCTTTTTTCAGGATGTAAAATTCCATCTTTAACTACAAACGAAGTCATCTACCTCTTAGTATAGGAGGTTTTTTTTTTATCTATGAGTCAACTTAAATACTAATAACACTGATGATTGTTATTTTACAGCTAACACGGAGCTACATGTCAGAGATTTTCTAAATGTTTTGCTACATATACTAATAAAAGTATTAATTTATTTAATTCAGAATGATCCTCGATGAAGGTGCCATGATCATCCTCCCTATTTTACAGATGTGAACACTGAGGCACATTGCTAGCAAGGGGCAAAGCCAAGATTTGAACCCAGGTAATCTGATTCCAGAGTTTGTGCTTCTAATTTATTTATTTATTTGACTGCACACTCAGGGTCTTCGATCTTTGTTGTTGCATACGGGATCTAGTTCCTTGACCAGGGACAGAACCCCCCGCCCCCTGCATTGGGAGTACAGAGTCTTAGCCACTGGACCACCAGGGGAGTCCCGAGTTCGTGCTTCTGACCACTACTTCTCATGCCATACGTTTTTTGTATTTTAATTGAAGGATAATTGCTTTACAGAATTGTGTTGGTTTCTGACAAACATCAGGCTTCCCTTGTGGCTCAGCCTGCAATGCAAGAGGCCTGGGTTTGATCCCTGGGTTGGGAAGATCCCCTGGAGAAGGGAAAGGCTACCCACTCCAGTATTCTGGCCTGGAGAATTCCATGGACTGTATAGTCCATGGGGTCACAAAGAGTGGGACATGACTGAAGGGCTTTCACTTTTCTGCCAAACACCAGCATGAATCAGCCATAGATGTGTACATGTATGCTGTCCGTTTTGACAGCTGAGGAGATGGTACCCAGTGGAATTTAGTGATGTGCTTACGGTCACAGGGCTACATGGTGGATCTGGATGGAACCCCAGAGTGCTCAGTGTGGAAGGTTTTTATCACCTATGACCCGCACATCTGATTAGAGTCCTGGACAAAGTATTGCACTGAATGAGAGGAGTCCGCCTTGAAGACCGAAGCAAATGCTTTGCTAACATGGTGAAGTGCTTGCCTGTCCTTACTTCCCAGGATCTGAAATACTTGCCCCACTTCCTCCCTATCTATAGAAATCCTGCCATTCAAGACCTGTGATTGGCCATGAAACTTGCCAAGTCCTAAACTCTACCAGTACTTAACTTCTGCTCATATTCCTCCCAGAATATACCCTCTCATCTGTAAGAGTGAGTTTCATGGTAGTTTCAGCCAGCAAAGATTTGAGTATTTTTATGTTGAGTAAATTTATCAATTTGTTAAGCTTAGATTTAGAAGACTTTTCCTTACTTTGAAATTTTTAAAGAGTTTCCTCTTATATTTTTCTAATATTATGGCTTTAGTTTTTATGTTGAAATCTTTGATCCATCTGGAATTTCCTTTATTATGTGAAGTGAATAACTGGTGTTTTTTGTTTTCCATGTCCCCATTGAGTTGTCCTAATGTTATTTATTGGATATTCATTTTCTTTCAAGTGATTTGAAGTACTATCTTTATGTTTAACTAAATCCCATATATATATTTGAAATAATTCAGAGAATGTTCTCTGGCTGCTATGAAATTAAGTTGCAAATAGGGAGCTAGAAAGTCCCCCAAATGTTTGGAAACTAGGCAACACACTTCTAAAATAAACTATGGGTCAAATGGAAAGTGGAAAATATTTTTAACTAAATGACAATGAAAATACATCAAAGCTTATAGGCTGTAGCTAAAATTATACTGAAAGAAATGTATAGTTTTTATGCATGTGTTATAAAAGAAGGAAGGCTAAAAAATCAATGATCTAAGTATCTAATTCAGTTAGGGGGAAAGAAACACATCTGAAGTCCAAAGAAAAAAGGACAACAGAACTCAGAACCCAGAAATTAGCAAAATAGAAAACAAACATAAAATATAAAAACTTATCAAAGCCATAAGTAGATTCTTTGAAAAGAAATATATTTAAACTGCTTTCTGACCTCTCCATTCTGTTGCATGGATCTATTTATGCATGTGTCAGTAAAAACCTGTTTTAATTACTAAAGCTTTATAGTATCTTTTTAATATTTAGTTGGGCCAGTCCCGATCCCTCTTCTTTTTCAAATTTTACCTAGCATTTGCTTTTCATTTGAACTTCAGTCTTAGTTTTATTAGCTTGGCCAGTTCCCCTGCACATCTTTAGCTTAAACCCTATTGACATTTCTATTGGGATTAAGTTAAATTATACATTAATCTGAAAAGGATTGACATCTTTGTAACACTGCCTTCCTATCCAAGAACAGGGTGTATGTTTTCATTCATGCAGGTCTTCTTTAGTGTTTGAAAAATGCCTTCCTTTAGATCATGCGTTATTTGTGGAATGCTTTCCCTAAGTATTTTTTGTTTGTTTATTTGGTTGGTTTGTTTGCACTGAAAATGGGAGCTTTCCTTCCATTATATTTTGTCCTTTGTGTTATCAACTTCTAATACTTCTATTTAACACATAATGAAGATTATATTTTGGACATTTTAGCTAAACCCATGTGAATCGTACTTGTCAACAACATCCTTCTCAAACATGAAATATATATTTGACCTTATGTTTTGTATCTCTGACGTATCATCTTTAGGCAACTGCTTTGTATAATCTCCCAAATTTCAACAAAACTGCTACTGATACTCCGAAGCAATAAAGTATTTTTGACCACAGTTACATAATCACAGATATTTATCACAAGTATCTCCAATGTGCCATGAGTATTTTGTAGACAATGTGCGTTACAGACCTGATTCACCTTCCAGGAGAGCTTTTTGGAAGGCTACCCTATGAAACATTGCTCTCTGCCTGAGCATACCCAGATCCATAAGGGATCTAGAGACACATCTGCAAGCTCTATAGTCCTTTTAATATTGAATTACCATTTTTCTGAAATATAAAAGTAATTAATATGTAGTCACCAAAGAACATGAGGAAACATGAAGAAGAACATAAAAATGTGCCTATAATCCCTACCACCCAGAGGTAACCAACGGTTTGTTTCCTTATGAACTTTTTCCTTTTTCATATAGTGGTATCGTATTCCAAGATTGCGATCACTTTGGGCAGATGGTTTTGAGTCCTGTTTCTCATGAATATTTTGCCATGTCATTATATATTCTTCAAAAGCAAGCTTTTTATTGGCGGCATGGTGTTTCCTAACACAGATATTTTATAATCTGTTTGCTCATTCTGCTATTATTTCGCCTTTGGACTGTCTCCAGTTGTTCCAAAATAAGACTTAAGTCAACACCCTTATACAAACATCTTTGCCCTCTTCTCTTATTATGTCCTTTGAATACATTCCTAGATGGATTACTGGGTCAGAAATGGAAACACTTTTTAAAACTTGTGGTAAAATATACGTTACATAAAATTTACCATTTACATTATTTTTACATGTACTGTTTAGTGGCATTAAGTATGTTCACATTGTTGTGCGACCATCGCCACCATCCACCTCCAGAATTTTTTTCATCTTGCAGAATTGAAACTCCATACCCATTCAACACTAACGCCTCATCCCCGCTGCCCCCTGAGCCTGTTGTAGCCCCTGCTCTTTCTGTCTCTATGAATGTGACTACTCTAGGCACCTCATGTAAGTGAAATCATACAGTATTTGTCCTTTTATGACAGTTTATCTCAACTTAGCATGTCCTCAAGTTTCATCCATGTTGTAGTATATGTCAGAATTTCCTTCCTTTTCAAGGCTGAATAATATTCCATTGTATTTCATTATGGTGTTCCATACCACATTTTGTTTATCCACAGAAATATTTTTTAAGGCTCTTGGTCAAACTCTCTACTGCTGGCCAGAAAGATCACACCAATTTATGCCAGGAATGTATAAAATTAAATTTCTGAAGTTTGCACAGGTGACAGTGTATTATAGTTAAAAAAAAAAGGTAAATGTAAAGATGCATGCTCAGACAGGTCCAACTCTTTGCAGTCCCATAGACTGTAGCCCACTGGGCTCCTCTGTCCATGGGATTTTCCAGGCAAGAATATTGGAGTGGGTTTCCATTTCCTACTCCAGGGGATCTTCCCAACCCAGGGATTAAACCCGCGTCTCTCGAATCTCCTGCACTGGCAGGCAGATTCTTTACCACTGTGCCACCTGGGAAGCCATATCATAGCCGTGAAGTGAAATAGTGAAAGTCGCTCAGTTGTGTCCGACTCTTTGTGACCCCATGGACTATACAGTCCATGGAATTCTCCAGGCCACCATAATCTAATTATTCATATCAGGTTTGCATAAGGCTTTCTGTATTTGCAGATATATAGCCACCAGTTATTGCAAAAGGACCCTCAAAGTGTGGTCCTTCCTACACACCTTCCTAGTGTATCTGTGTGTCATGCACATATACATACATATAGCTGAAGATGAATGTATTTAGTATTTATCAAAGGGTAGAGGAGCTTGTCCACAGTTTGGATCAGAGCCTCAAAATCTAAACTCATGCCCTATGGCACTTGTCAGATTTTGACCTCCCAGAGTTCCACTCTTTCAAATCTCATTCAATTTTTTGTGTCTATCAAGAAAGGCACTAAAGATTTTATGGGAGGAAATATCTGGCATTTGTATGGCATATGAAACTTTTCAAAGGGCGTCACTTGCATGATCTCATCTGGTTTCTACAGCATCCTCAGCCCCAGGAGGCAGGCAGAGTGATATTGTTGATCATATTTGTGCAGACGCAGATTCAGAGAAGTGTTGCTACCTGCTGGGACTTGCACAGCCCAGTTTGGGACCCCAGGACTCAAGCTCCCATTTCCTGACTACTGTGTACTGCCTCAGTGCTCTCACGCCTTTCCAGCTCACTCTTGCTGTTGCTAGAGGATGTTTTTCCTTTCCTTGGCATGTCAACATTCTTGGGTTGTCCAGGAATGTACTTTCTTAGAGAGGAAAGGGAATAGATATTTTTGCCACACACAACACACTGTGCTTGCCAGGCACCTAATAGGGACACTCAATAAATATTAATTGAAGAATGCAGCCACAGTGGCGTTCATGCTGGCCAGATCCTTTAAAGTGTCAAGAATACTCCATGAGGGATTGAGTGTTGGCCTAGAAAACTGGAGGCCAGTGACGTTCTGGACTAATGGAGCATGTTCTCTTGGAAGATGAAAACACTCCCTGGGGGCCCCTGTCTATCACCTGGAGAGAAGGAGGAAGGAAGCTCAACATTTGTTCAGAGCCCCCTGGGACCTGTGTTTGTTTAGCTGGGTGGGCCTGCCCCTTCCAGGTGGTGCTGGTGGTAAAGAACCTGCCTGCCAATGCAGGAGGCGTAAGAGACTCGGGTTCGATCCTTGGATGGGGAAGATTCCCTGGAGGAGGGCATGGTAACCCACTCCAGTATTCTTGCCTGGAGAATCCCATGGACAGCAGAGCCTGGTGGGGTATGGTCCATAGTGTTGCAAAGAGTCCTCTACTTCTGTGTCTGTCTCAAGCCAGTGGGAGATCCGGGGAGACAGCTGGCTGGGTAAAGGACAAGCATGACTTGAGAGGTATGGGGGGATAGGTGAAAAACGGAATGGTGTGCCCCCTCCTCTGGCATTCTGAGGGGATGTAGTGCCTGTTGAGCATCTCTGGCTTGTCAGAGAAGCAGCAGGAGTCTATTTGGATCAGCAGTTCTGGGCACACAGGCCACTGTTGGAGCCTCTCCCTTGGTCTGAGCCCATGGTGGCTCCCAGAAGGCAGAGCTGGTGTTCCCTGAAGCCCAGGGTCCGGGAGAGGGGACAGCTGGGCTGGAATGGGTGAGGCAGAGGCCTGGGTCGTTGAGGAGCCACTCGGGGAGGGCTGTGGCCCAAATGGCTGACGTGCCAGGGGAAGGCCTCCTTCCTCATCCTGGGGGGACCGTAAGGGAGGTGCGGACCTCTAACCCCACCCAGTGCCTGTGACCACCCTCTCTTGGCTTCGGATCTGTTAGATGCAAAAGCCCCTGCATGGAACTTGGGGCTCATCTGCAAATGCAAGCACCCAACTCATGCTTTAGGACCCTGGGGTGTTTACCAGTGAGCTTATTTCTGCTTTCTTTGGCCTCTTAGGGTGGTTTTTCTTTAGTTTTTTCAGAAGTAAGATTTGTGAGTTTGTGCAATTTTAGACAAATTATCAATTTTAGATGATTTTGGTATCAGAGAGCTTCCTCGGCATCTTCATCAACAAATTATACTTAATATATTCCCGTTAATCAAGGAGAACAAGAGGAATGGACATGAGCCGTGTGTGTGTGTGTGTGTGTGTGTGTGAACCTGCCTGCCAATGCGGGAGACTCAGAAGATGCTGGTTCGATCCCTGGGTCAGGAAAACCCCCTGGAGGAGGAAATGGCAACCCACTCCAGTATTCTTGCCTGAAAAAACCCATGGACAGAGGCGCCTGGCAGGTTACTGTCCTTGAGGTCGCAGAGTCAGACAAGACTGAGCACGCACACATACCAAGATCTATGCTGCTGCTGCTGCTGCGTCGCTTCAGTCGTGTCCGACTCTGTGCGACCCCATAGACAGCAGCCCACCAGGCTCCCCCGTCCCTGGGATTCTCCAGGCAAGAACACTGGAGTGGGTTGCCATTTCTTTCTCCAATGCATGAAAGTGAAAAGCGAAAGTGAAGTCCCTCAGTCGTGTCTGACTCTTAGCGACCCCATAGACTGCAGCCTACCAGGCTCCTCCATCCATGGGATTTTCCAGGCAAGAGTACTGGAGTGGGTTGCCACTTCCTTCTCCATGTATATATATATACACAAACATATATATTTCTATGACATAATAACAAACTTAATACACAAATGCTTTCAGCAGCAGTTCCACAAATGGAAGGTTTACTGGTCAACCAACCTGTATAAGTGGACACTTTTAGGGCTTGGGTACCACAGAATTGTTCTATGCTGGGTTCAGAAATGCCTGATTGGGGTTTCTTCTTAAATTACAATTCTGTAGACTCATCTCCACAATATTCTTCGATGTACATCGTCTTATTTTTTAGTTTTTATTTTATATTGGAGTATAGTTGATTTACAATGTTGTGTTGGCTTCAGGTGTACAGAAAAGTGATTCAGTTATAAGTGTATACATATAAATTATTTTTCAGATTCCTTTCCCTTATGGGTTATTACAGACTACTGGGTAGAGTTGCCTGTGCTGTACAGTCGGTCCTTGTTAACTATTTTATATATCATAGTGTGTCTATGTTAATCCCAACCTTGTAATTTATTCCCCCTACCCCTTTGGTGGGCTTCCCTGGTGGCTCAGAGGTTAAAACATCTGCCTGCAATGCAGGAGATCTGGGTTTGATCCCTGGGTCGGGAAGATCCCCTGGAGAAGGAAATGGCAACCCACTCCAGTATTCTTGCCTGGAGAATCCCATGGACTGAGGAGCCTGGTGGGCTACAGTCCAAAGGGTCGCAAAGAGTCAGACCCTTTGGTAGCCACAGTCTGTTCTCTAAGTCTGTGAGTGCTTCTGTTTTGTAAATAAGTTCATTTGTATCATTCTTAGGGCCCACATATAACTAATATCATGTTTGTCTTTCTCTGTCTGAATCACTTCATTTGGTAAAATGTCTTCCAAGTCCATTCATGTTGCTACAAATGGCATTATTTCATTCTTTTTATGACTGAGTAATATTCCACTGTGGGCTTCCCTGGTGACTCAGATGGTGAAGAATCTGCCTGCCATGCGGGAGACATGATTTTGATCCCTGGGTTGGCAAGATCCCCTGGCGGAGGGCATGACAACCTACTCCAGTATTCTTGCCTAGAGAATTCCCATGGATAGAGGAGCCTGGCGGGCTACAGTCCACAGGATCACAAAGAGTCAGACATGACTGAGTGACTAAGCACAGCACAATATTCCTCTGTGTTTTTATCATCTCATTTAATCTCAAGGCAGCTCTGCACTGGTGAGCATCATTGTTATCCCCATTTATCCACAGGGAAGTCGAGGTCTTCGGTGACACTGCTAATGGTAACAGAGTTGATGCTTGAACATGGCATTTCTGGCTCCTGTGCTGGGTGCTGTGTGCTTCCCCTGAAACTGTAATTGTCTCCATTATCCTGTGTTTGGTGGCGCATTCACTTAACAAGCATGAACACCTCGGGGGCTCTGCATGATCAACCCCACCCCACCCCCCTGCCCAGCAGCTCTCTTTTCCGCAGTTCTGATCACTCTGCCCATGCTGTCACCATGCCAGCCAGGCTGGCCTCCCAGCTGTTCCTGTAACTTGCCAGCTCACCTGTCTCAGGTTCCAGGCCCTGGCTCCCTCTCTTTCCTGGAAGAGTCTTACCTGATCTTTGTTTCTCTCCAGACAGGCCTTCCCTGATCACAGACCTGAAACAGCCATTCTCAGCCCATACCAGCCCTAGTCCCTCACTCTACTTTATGTTTTCCAGAGCTCTTGTAACTATGTGAAATCATATTTTTGTGTGTGTATATGTTTACTTAGTTCTTCTCTGTCTCCCCCTAAAGTGCAGACTCCCCATGGGAGATACCATGTGCCTGAGCGATGCTTGGCCCATAGTTGGTATGAAGGAGAGCCAAGGAATGGTCCTTGTTCATCCAGCCCACAGTATAGCTGGTGACAGGGCTCTGGGGGACTGCAAAACGTGATCCTGCAACTGTAGGGTTCAGACGGCGAGCCCCAGAAGAAAGTCAGAGTGACCAGGCATTCATACCTTCATTCATTCACTCATCGAGCACCAACTTTGTGCAAACAGCCAGGGTCAGCCAGCCGAGAAGAGCCGGACTGCTTCTTTCTGTTTGTTTTCTTACCTGTGCATTTTAGACAGCTGGGACAGCTACTGCTGGGCGTAGAGATGTTGATGGAGGGATAGGTGAGTTCTGGACCTGAAGGTGTTACTAACCAAGTGCGTGATCTTAGGGGATCTTCTCTCCATCTTCATGGAACTCCGGCTGAGAAAATGCATGTAATGAGCCTCAGACAGGAAAGGGAGGGAAGGAGGGACACAGAATTGGGAGTAACTGAGAGTTTTAACTATGCCCCCCTTGACTTTAGGGCAACTTATTCTTCAGGAAGGTATTTAGACTCCCCCAGGATTTCTGGATCTGAGATTCTTTCCTTGGGCTTTAAGTAGTAGTTTCTCAGCTTTAGGGTTTTGCATCGAGAGACCCTCCCTTCAATTGTCAACATTTAATTTTTCTAAATAAGTATTTAAGTAAACACTGTCTATTATCATCGCCTTTCATAAAAAGATAGGGCATATTGATTCCTCGAACTAGGAAGGACAGCATCTCAAAAGAAATGGTTTATGGACTTCCCTGGTGGGAAGGCGGTTAAAAATCTGCCTGTTTATGCAGAGGACACAAATTCCATCCCTGGTCCAAGAAGATTCCACCTTCTGTGGGGCAACTAAGCCAGTGAACTCCAACTACAGAGCAACTAAGCCGGTGAGCCCCAACTGCAGAGCCTGCTCATCTAGAGCCTGTGCTCCACAACAAGAGAAGCCAGCACACCACAACTGGAGAGTAGACCCTGTTCGCCGCAACTAGCGAAAGCCCGTGCAAAGCAAGGAAGACTCAATGCAACCAAAAATTAAAAAAATGAAATGATTTATTCTTTCCTTCTGGGTCAGTCTTTTGTTCAGCCAGTATCAGTGAGTGCTTGCTCCATGCCAGTGTTTGATGTGCTATAATACAGGGCTTCTGCCCTCAAGGAGTCATCGGGGTAGGTGGACATGCCTGCTAAGGTGCTTCAGTCATGTCTGGCTCTGTGTGACGCTATGGACTGTAGCCCACCAAGCTCCTCTCTCCACGGGATTCTCCAGCCAAGAATACTGGAGCGGGTTGCCATGCCCTCCTCCAGCGGATCTTCCTGACCCAGGGTGGAATCTGCGTCTCTTCTGTCTAGCCTGTATTGGCAGGCGGGTTCTTTACCACTGGCGTCACCTGGAAAGCCCTGGGTAGGTGGGGAGACAAACATGAAGCAAGGACTTGGAATTAAAGGTGAAATTTCCAGTGTAGTAAATGCTACCGCAAGGAGATGCCTGAGGCTGCCAGAGTGTATAATAATGGGGGTGGGGTGACCTAACTCAAAGATAGAGAGGAGCATCCCAGGCTGAGAGACAGCACATGCCCAGTCCCCGGGGGCGGAAGGAAGGTCCCGAGGTGACCACTCAGGGCTTACAGGTCACGGAAGGGCTGACCTTGTTCCGAGGGCTGTAGAAAGACTGCTGGGTGGTGGTGCAGTCAGGCCAGCACTGAGACCAGCCTCAGCAGAAGGGGGTTGGCGGGTCTCAGTGAGCCAGATGCACAAGTGGGCAAAGTACTGTGGGCAGCAGTCCCCAGGGAGATGCTGATGGCTTGCGTCCTGCTGGCTGCGGTGAGGGGACCTGCAGAAGAGCAGACAGACTGAGAGGCATCTCAAAGGAAAAACTGACGGGATGCTGAGCCTGGTTTGGACGCGGGATGAAGAAGGAGGAGGTTGCTGGTCTTCTGATTCCCACCACTGGATGGAGATAGGCAAGCTCTCTTTTTAGTTATTTATTGGCCACACTGTGCAGCACATGGGATCTCAGTTCCCCAACCAGAAATCGAACCCACACCCCCTGCATTGGAAGTGCACAGTCTTAACCACTGGACCACCAGCGAGGTCCCTGGGCAAGCTTTCTCAGGGTGGAGACCTGGAGAAGTAGGTTCTGGAAGGAAGATACTGAGATATGCCCTGTTTGGAACATAACGAGTTCAAGGTGCCTTTGAGCCATCCACGGGGAGGTGTCAAAAAGGCAGGTGGCTGTGGGCTGAAGTTCAAACCCGAGGTCAGCCTTTTCACTTGACTCACCTTCTCTTTTTGGCTGTGATGGGGCCGTCTCCTGAGGGAGAAGTCAGTGGCCTGAGTGGAAGCCTTACTTTTCTCTTCACGCCCTTTTGTCCTCTTTAAGCTATGTAGCACTGAGCGTGTATTACATATTCAAAAATCAATAAAACAAAAAAAGCAAAATTATCTAATAATTTCGCATTTGAGAAAATATATTGCGTTATGGAAACTTGACCACGGATCACAGGTTTTGAGGCCTGAACTGCTGAGGACGACTTTAAAATCCCTTCTACCTCTCGCTGAATGTTACTGCAATTTTTCTTTATGGGTCTACTAGATGTGAGCAATGCTGAATAACATTGTATTCCACAGACTTTGAAAGCCTGCAAAATAAATGTTTATGGAGAAAGGTGGGATGGAGACTTCACTGGGCAGCTTCTTCCCCCGTCACCTTCCTCCTCGCTTGTCACCATCAGCAGCAAAATTATTTCTAGGACATAAGAAAATAGGACTCAGAGTAATACTAGCAAAGAGCTAGGAACACTAGATTGTGTTCTCACATACCCCTCTTTCATTCTAAGAAAAAGATGTCCCAGCCTTACTAGTTGGCTTTTAAACTCTGATGCTGGCCGTGTGCCTTTGACAGTATCTCAACTGATCCTGGTAAAACCCACAAAAAGTCCCAGACACTAGAAAGAGTGGCTTCCTTCTTCATGACCCTGTCACTCGGACACTTATCCCAGCAAAAATCCATTTCCTAGGCTTGGAAGGTTAGGCAAAATTAGCTTATTGGGTGGCTCCTGCCGCCAAATCCATGATAATCATGACGATTAGCATCTGTATGCCAGCTAGTTTACATAGGACTTGTGCTGGCGGCGTGTCCGGCGTGCCTGCGCTGCGTCCCAGCAACCCCCGGGGTGAAGGCTTTGTTCCTGGAGCCTCTCACCGGGTCTGGCATACACAAGACGTTGTTAATTCAGTGTTTGTTGTATGAGGAAGGCAGACAGACGATGGAAACAGCTTTCCTAAAGCCTTGAGGCTAGTAATGGCAGAAGAATCTATTTGATCCAAAAACTGGGCTGAGGGTCCTGTCTGCTCCCCTGGGTCCTCACAGTGGAAATGCCTCGGCCATCACTCATAGGGCTGGGCTTCTTTGGTGGGTCCCACGATGTGCCAGGAGCAGCGTGTGTGGTCACCTATGAGTCTCCGCTCTACTACAGACAAAACATCACCCCTTCTGCAGGCTGCCCAGTTCTGATTCACCATTAACAGGATGTCTCGTCGCTATGAAGCTATCTGGCACTTACTACGCAGAATTTAGCTCCAAAGTCATCCTTTAATGACTTAGGGGAATGGGAAAGAAAAATAGCGGGGGGCGGGGGGGTGGGATCAGAAAAGAGTGAAGGCTAATTTGGTAGCCCAATATGACCAGGAGCTTGAAGTCCATTTGTTGGTGTCTTGAAGTTCAAATGTAGCCTGGATAATGAGGAATATCAGCAGGGCTCCTGGGGTGCCTCTGAGCAAAGCTCAACATTTATTTTCTTGTTTTGCTGTCTTTAAAATCAATTTTTTTACTGCCCGTGGAAATCAGCCAAATTGTATGTCTCTCTGTCTATACTGCAATGGCGAATCCTAATTTTTCATTGTCGGCATTTGAAGCCATTATCTAAGCAGGTCCATTACTGAGCCATCACAGGCCAGCTTCATGCTGGAGGCACTTCCCTTCTCCTTGTGTTAACAACTGGCATTGTCTCCTGACATGAAGCAGTTTGCTTCAAGTGAGGCCTGACTGTTGGTTTGAGGAGTGGCCATCATGGAGATTTTCCCAGTTATTTGAGAAGAAACTTTTCTGTAGTTATAGATGGTGTTGTGTCATGCCTGCAAATTCTTTCTACAAGGAAAAACTTCACTCTGAGGAAGGTGAGCTCCCTGAACATCCCTTGCAGGAGCCACACCTCCATCTCTGACCCCCTTGAGGCTTAGGAGTGTTTATAAATGAAGTTATAGACTCAAAGTGACAAGCGCGGCTTGAGTTTTGAAGACTTAACTCGAAGCGGACAGAAAACAAGCAGTTGTTTCTGTGTCACGTTTTCCTTTTGAATACAGTCATTCATGTCATGCGCACGTCTGCCTGACTGTCAACTCACCCAATCTAGTTCCAAATATTTATACCTTTAGGAAAATTTCTGAGACACGCCCCCCCGCCCCCCTCCCCGACAGAATCAATCCCTTGATTTTCTGTTTTCCCGATCAGGGGCCTCCATTCTTTTTCTTTTTGGCTGTGCTGGGTCTTCCATTACTGCACACAGGCTTTCTCCAGTTGCAGCAAGTAGGGGCTGCTTTCTCTAGCTGCGGTGTGCCGGCTTCTCATTGTGGTGGCTTCTCTTGTTGCAGGGTCTAGGCGCGAGGGCTTCAGTAGTTGGGGTTCCTGGCTCCAGAGCACAGGCTTCATGGTTGCTGCCCACAGGATTAGTTGCTCCACAGCATGTGGGATCTTCCCAAATCAGGGATCAGATCCGTGTCTCCTGCACTGGCAGGTGGATTCTTTACCACTGAGCCAGCAGCGAAGCCCGGGGCCTCCATTCTTGCTCGCACTGTTCTTGCTGCATTCTTTTTTTTCCTCGCTCCATTCTTGAAGGCTGACCATTTTCCTATTTCTAGCCCTCTCTTAAATTACACCCTTCTTGAGGGCAGAGGCTGTTTAATACACCTTTCTGTGTCTCAGAGGTCACGCCTGGGACCTGGCACCACCTCTTGAACCAGTGCTGGTGAAATGGATCGAGAATCACAAGAACCCCTTTCTATTTCCAAAAGGTGCCACTCTCCTCTTCTCAGATGGGGCAGGCTCCTCCTTCCTGTGCCTCTGTGGTCGGGACGCCAGTGTTTGTGAGACTGTTCTCCTGGTTTAGGACTTGCACCTCACTGATATCTAGAATGACTTTTGATTAGGACTGGTGTGTTTCCTCACCGACTCTTGCCAGGGTCATGACAAGGCAGCCTCCGCCCTTGCCGTCTGGGATGACACATTGGCCTCTGTTGTCATCAGCCTTCCTGTAGGAACTGCCCCACAGAGAGAGACGCTGTCTGCAGCCTCACTTCCACATGGGACCTTGCCAACTCGTCCTTTTCTACAAGAACATCAGAACAGCAAATTTCAGGAAATGAGAAAAGCAGACACGGAGTAAAAAAAAAAAGAGCAAACCTTCAAATTAGTATATTTTTGAATAAGTGGTACATTCACAAGGTGCAAAGTTGAAAAGGTACAGAAAGTTACATGCAGTTAAGTTTCCCTTCCAGCCGTTATCTTCAGCCATCCAATGGCCATCCCTGGAGGAAATTGTGACTGTATATTTGAATGTCTCTGTTGTCCTAGGTCTTTGCTTTTCCTGGAGGTTTCTCTCGACTCCTTCCTAAGAACATTCATTTCACCCTGCCCCTCCCGCTCTGGCCCCCAGGACCTAGCCGAGAGCCCTGGAGAGTCACCTGGCAAATGTTATGGATCAGTTGACAGCATGCCTGTAACACAAGCATATTTGATGAGTCAGGACTTATAGAATCTTTATTTGATTGTGAATTAGATGCATTTCATTCACTTACCTTCTCGTTCTCCTAAGATAAGCCAAGAAGTGCAGATTGTCACATCGGCCTCACTCAAGCTGTCTTTCTTTCATGAGCCATCACTTTCAGTTGTATTGTTGCCAGTTCAGGATGGCTGAGGGAGCACACATTTTTCAGGGGACAGTTGCACAAGAAATGTCGATATTTTTTCAACACTTTTTTTTTGTGGCCTCTTCAATTGTTTCTTTTTTGGCTTCTGCAAGGAAAAATCCTCATCCCTGCCTTGGTCCTTGGCCCCAACACCGACACACCCACCTGCCCTTTGGGGCCTCTCTCGACCTTTCTTTTCCAAGAACCACTGAACATGAGAAAAGGCCTGAAAGGAGGAATCCTGCCTTCCCCGAGACGAGGTATTTATCTATTTATTTTAGTGTTTGCTTAGTTGCTTGTAGCTGTAGAGGGTTTGCCAGTTCTCTTTTTCTGTTCTCCTCTTTCTCTTTCATGTCAGTTTCCCCGCTGGCAGTTGTGGACAGTTCACCTGCTTCTCCTCCACTTCCTGTATATACTCTGCTGCCCTCCTTCCTCTCGCACCCTGGGGCCCTGACTGCTCAAGACCACGGGCCTTGGAGCAATTTCCCTCCAGCTTCCTCTCTCCTCTAGATGCTTAGCCAGCGGTCGGTCAAATGGCGGGGTTAGTCAAATGGCGGCCCCCGCAGTCCTTCGGGTGCCAGGGGCCAGTGATTAAGTAGCCAGGTCTTTTAGCTGACTCCATCCTTGTTTGTCATAACTCCGCTGCAAGTTATTTTGGTCTCTGTGACTTGTGGCCGCACCATGATTAGGGTTTGATTACTATCACCAAAGTGACTAAAAGATGAAAATAGAAGCCACAACAGGAAATAAACAACTGCAAATGAGATATTTTATTCCATATTCCCTGCCAGCAAGTGATTAGAATCAAACTCATTCACAATAGTTTGGTGAACTCCTAAACTTTTTTTTTTTAAGGATTAGAATAGTTTGAAACTGGGTGCTTGTTGGTTTCATTTGTGCCCATGGAAAGAAAAGGAAAGGAACTCCCTTTCTAGGCACACTAGCCAGCCAGGAGTTCCTCTACAGTCCAGCTTCTTTCTTGGAAAGGAAAGGAATAAGAATGTGAACGAGGTGGGGCTGGCTCTCAGGAAAGCTTGGGATGTTAACTGATTCAGGGGATGCCAAGGAGCTATAAAGCAGCACCAGCCACTGTAGGTACTTGCCCAGCAACCCACCCACTGTCTACCTAGGGCAGTAAAATGGAGGAGGAAAGCCATGCACAGAGGGTAAGACAGGAGTGACGCCTGAATTAAAGCACCGACAATTACACTATATGGGAACATATCTTTGCAAGTATATGCATGTTCCTCCCAGACAAGTTGTGACGTCAGATTCAACTCCTAAAACACCCACTAAATCTACCTGCCTTGTGTGTGCTCCAGCCTGGCATCCCAGAGTGTGAGCACCACTGGCCACATCTCCCAGAATCATCAGGTTCTCTATTTAGCCAAGAAGCTTAAGCAGAATTATGCCTTTTGCTTTCACTGCTTATTTAAGTCCTTCTTGTCACTTTGCAGCCTGGCCTAGCCTCGCTAGGAAAGTGAACATCTTCTAGCGATGCCCAGAGCAGAGAGTGGGAATGAGACCCTGAGAGGTCAGGAAGCTTACCCAGAAACCTTTTTAAATCTTGCCAAGTGCTCTTCTAATGCGAAGATCACCTCTAGTACAAGTTATTTAACCAGTGAATGGCAGAGACCCAGGGGCTTCCCAGGGAGCTCAGTGGTAAAGAATCTACCTGCCAATGCAGGAGATGCAGGAGATGTGGGTTCGATCCCTGGGACAGGAAGATCCCCTGGAAGAGGAAATGGCAAGCTACTCCAGTATTCTTGCTTAGGAAATCCCATGGACAGAGGAACCTGGTGGGCTACAATCCATGGGGTCACAAAGAGTCAGGCACGACTGAGCACGCACTCATGGCAGAGTCCCAGGCAGGAATCAGGTTTTCTGACTTGTAGTTTGGCATTCTTTCTAAGCCTTTCTGAGGTGAGTGTATCATTTCTCAGATACCTCCAAAATCCCATTTCTACCTCTTTTGCCTATGATGGTGGGATAACCCATTTTCTCCTGGGCTTTCTCGGCTGCTATCTTAGTAGGTTGCTTGTTCAGAAAGTTTCACACACATACACAGGTTACAATGCCCTTTTCAATAAGCAATATATTAAAAAAAAATATTTATGCACTGGGTGTTAGATCCTGCATGTGGGATCTTTCAGTCCTGGAAGGCAAACTCTTAGTTGAGGCATGTTGGATCCAGTTCCCTGGCTAGGGATCGATCATAGGCCCCCTGCATTGGGACATAGAGTCTTAGCCACTGGACCACCAGGGAAGCCCAGCACTATTTTTAATTTTAAGAAAACTATGATCTTATACAATTGCAGCCTATGTGGCTTACAAAGTAAATGTTTAGAATCCTAGCTGCTGCCCTGTTCTACACCCTTCTGCCCTGCTTGGCATTTCTGGCTCTTCTAGGTCAATGAGCTTCAGGGCCCCTTGCTTAGAGATGATAATGATTTTCTCCCTTATATATTATTTAATATATAATATTATATTATCACATAATATATCTCCAAAGGTGCTCTTGGTGGGTTGGGGTAGGGGGAGAAGGTCCAAATACCTATCTATCCAACTCTGTTGATTCCTAAGTAGTTATTAAGCCTCTGTAGCATGTAGACAGCTTTTAAGTTGCTGGAAGGGAAGGGGCCGAGTTGAGGTTCATCAGTGCCTTTTCCTTTTATTACCCCCCCTTTTTTTTTTTGGTACCTTTTCCTTTAAAAGGGGCATAATTTAGCTGAGAAAATGAAAATAGTTCATTTCATCTTTTTAAAAAGATTCATTTTAAAAAAAGTCATTAAACTCCCCAGTGAGTTTGATTGTCATCCTGACCTCACAATTCTAAATGGCTTAAAATATATATATATATTATTTCACTGAATAAGATGTGAGGTTAGACCACCATGCCAACTAGTGGCCTCGTCGATACTGACGCTTATATGTTTAAATCATGACGCTTCTCAGCACCAACAGCTTTCACGAAGTAAACGCTATCTGGTGCTTTGCCCCATCAACGCCTTACCGTGTCTATGCACCAGTCGGCCAGGTGGGTCTACGCTTTCTCTATAGCCCGGGGTAAGGGGATAAACTCGCTGACACTAAGCGCCACAGAAAGCTAAGGGGCCGAGGAAGGCGAAGAAACAGGCCCCGCATGCATATGCATGCAGGTCTGCTCGGAAGGTAACCTTCCCGCGCCGGGAGGCGGAGTGGCGGAGGTCTTCCGGGCTCCGGAGGAAACCTGCCCGCAGCGGGCGGGCGAGCACCCCCCAAACACACCCCTGCCACCTCCCGCTAAGATGCTGCCCCTCGCAACTCGTCAGGCAGCCAAATGCATTCCAGAGCTTTGCACAAGACACACTTCTCCAGGCAGTCCTAGAAACCCGAGCCCCGAGCGGGAGAGGGCGGGAGGGAGCGCGCGGCCGCCGCTGAGGTCACATTCGCGCCGCCTCCCCGCCCTCGCGGGCCGGCTGTTCCCTCCAGCGCGCACTTCCCAGGGCCTCGGTCCAGTCCGGTGTAAATGTCTTTTACGCGGAGACAGCGCTCTCCTCCCCCTTCCCTCCCGCGCGGCGGCCAGGGGATCCGTCGCCAGGGCCTTTAAAACAAAACGAATGAATGAAGCGTTAGGGCGAGCGCGCGCGGGACAGCCCCCGCGAGGCTCCGCGGGCTGGGTCTAAATCCGGCCACCAGCCCGCTCGCTTCGCTCCAAAACTCGCCGGCGGTGCCCGATCGGTGCTCTTGGGTCTTCCCATTTCTCCTCTGATTCCTCCAGGTCTCCGTCGACCCCGGGAGCTTCTCTGCTCCCCACCTTTATCCACCCCCGCTCCCGCCCCATATCGGTCCCCCCTCTGCAGACCTGGGCGGGTGGCGGTGGCAGGGGGGTGGTGAGCGGGGTTGGGGGGCGGGGGGAGAAATAGCTTTTAGAAACCCGATCTGTTGTTTGCGAAACACAATCGCTTTTTTTTTTTTTTTTAAAGCGACAGGGTGTCTAGACGGCCACGTGACGAGGCCGGAGCCGGGCGCGCCACTGCGCAGTGGAACCAGCAGAGCAGAGGGCCCGGGGGGGGGGGGTGGGGGGGGGAGAGGCGGGGAGGAGGCGGCGGCGGCTGGGGGGCGGGGGAGGGAAGGGGGAGGAAGGGGGAGGGAAGGGGGCGGGGGCGGGAGGCCTTGCGGGAGGCGGCGAGCCCCGGGCACACTCGCTCGCCTGCTCGGCGCACGGAGGAGCTTGTCCCCGAGCCGCGCCAGCCGAGCCAGCCGGGCGCCGTGCTCGGTCCGCTCGCCGTGCCGGAGAGAGCTGCCCGAGACGAGAGCCAGCCCGCCGGCGCCGAGCTGCCGAGCGCCCGGCCCAGGAGCCCCTGAGTGCGGCGCGGCGAACCCCGGGCGGCGGCAGAAGGACCCGAGTGCCAGGAGAGGGCGGACGGGGGGACAAGGAGGCTCCCGGCCGCGACGAGGAGAGTCTCTCGGAGAAGGCGGCGTGAGGGACAACCGGGGCCTCCAGCCGCCGCAGCCGAGTCGGGGCGAGCAGCCTTTTACGGGGAGCCCCGGCGGCCAGCCGCAACCCGGGGAGGGGGCGCCGGTGGCCCCCGCGCTAGAGAGCAGAGGGCGAGAGCGCGCCGCCCGCCAGGGGCCCGCCGCGGCCGCCGCGCCGCCCTCCCCCGCGCTGTCAGCCCCGCGGGGCGCAGCCGCCGCCGCCGCAGCATCTTCTGCCCCTGCGCCCCCGCCAGCCCCAAGGAAGTCCCCGCTGACGACCGGGGCCCCCGGGAGCGCAAGAGGAAAGGCCAGAGACTCCCCTAAACCACCCAGATGCGAAGGATTGAAGCAGCCTAGCCAAAGCTTTCTGTGGATTAAAAAATATATATATAGGATTTTTTTTTTCCTTGGCAGAAGAAAAGGAGAGGAAGATCAGCGGGGCTTTGCAAGGAAAAAAAGGGGATGTAACTCGTGGATACGTTTTTTTTCCACCCCTCAAACGTCTCGTTCTACTTTGTAAACATTTTCTTTTTTTAAACCCCAGCTCCAGCCGGACGCCCCCAGACCTCCGGGGTGCGAGGAGGTGGTGTTTTTCATTTGGGGCTTTGCATGTTTGGTTCTTAGATTTTGAGAGAGCCTCCTTATTTCGCCAGACATCTCATGTGGGGTGAAGTCCACTCAGCCCCCTCCCCCGAGTCTTCGTGTGCACGGAATTCAAGGAGATCCGGTTACTAAGGATATAGAGGAAAAAAATAAATCGCGTGCCTGCTTTTTTTTTTTTTAATTGCTTCTCCCCACCCCCAAATTAAGTTGCTTAGCAAGGGGGAAAGAGGCTTTTTCCTCCCTCCAGCAGCCCTGCCGAACGCCTTTCGTTTTTTGCCGCCGCGGATCTTCCATGTAGGCAGCCGAGGCTGGCGAGCCCGACACTCGGGAGCCACTGCGGGGGGGCCTCTTTTTGGGGAGGCGCCGACCCGGGTAGGCTTCGCCGCCCCCAGGGAAGCGGCGGCCGCGTTCCTCCGGGGTGCGCCGGGGCCCGAGAGCGGCGCACGGCGCGGGCCGCGCGGGGTGGGGCAGCCGGAGCGCAGGCCCCCGAGCCCCGGCGGGCGCCCCCGGGCCCCCGCGCGCGCTCCGGCCTCCGGGAGACTGGCGCATGCCACGGAGCGCCCCTCGGGCCGCCGCCGCTCCTGCCAGGGCCCCTGCTGCTGCTGCTGTCGCCTGCGCCTGCTGCCCCAACTCGGCGCCCGACTTCTTCATGGTGTGCGGAGGTCATGTTCGCTCCTTAGCCGGCCAACGACTTTTCTCCTCGCCTCCTCGCCCCGCATGTTCAGGACCAAACGATCTGCGCTCGTCCGGCGTCTCTGGAGGAGCCGTGCGCCCGGCGGCGAGGACGAGGAGGAGGGCGCGGGGGGAGGCGGAGGAGGAGGCGAGCTGCGGGGAGAAGGGGCGACGGACGGCCGGGCGCATGGGGCCGGCGGCGGCGGCGCAGGCAGGGCTGTCTGCTGCCTGGGCAAGGCGGTGCGAGGTGCCAAAGGTCACAACCATCCCCACCCCCCAGCCGCGGGCGCCGGCGCGGCCGGGGGTGGCGAGGCGGATCTGAAAGCGCTCACGCACTCGGTGCTCAAGAAACTGAAGGAACGGCAGCTGGAGCTGCTGCTCCAGGCCGTGGAGTCCCGCGGCGGTACGCGCACCGCGTGCCTCTTGCTGCCCGGCCGCTTGGACTGCAGGCTGGGCCTGGGGGCGCCTGCCGGCTCGCAGCCGGCGCAGCCGCCCTCCACCTACTCGCTCCCCCTCCTGCTGTGCAAAGTGTTCAGGTGGCCGGATCTCAGGCATTCCTCGGAAGTCAAGAGGCTGTGTTGCTGTGAATCTTACGGGAAGATCAACCCCGAGCTGGTGTGCTGCAACCCCCATCACCTTAGCCGACTCTGCGAACTAGGTAAGAAGTTGATCCACGCCCACCCGCCGGTGCCCCCTTTTCCCCCGGCACTCAGGTGGGGGGAAGAAAAGCCCGATTGGGCTGTGGGCTAGTGCAGCCACCACG
Organism: Bubalus bubalis; assembly: GCF_019923935.1. Lineage (NCBI taxonomy): Eukaryota > Metazoa > Chordata > Mammalia > Artiodactyla > Bovidae > Bubalus > Bubalus bubalis. The sequence continues at coordinate 13,540,034 of NC_059178.1, forward strand.
CCGGAGGGGTGTGTGTACATTTCCTCCTGGGAGGAGATTTGGGGGACAAAGGTATAGAGAGGGGACCCGGGGAAGCTGGAAAGGCATTCCCTCGGGGTTCCCTTCCAGTTTTCTCTCCTCGGTGGCCCCAAGGGCGGGGGGATGGTGCCTCTGGGCCCTACTCATTCATGCCCATATTCTGCAGACATGGGGTTATTTCCGGATCAGCCAAGGGGGTGCAGAGAGAAGTGTGTGTGGGGGGGTCACGCCTCCCCCGCACGGCGAGAGGCGTTGAGGTGTGTGGCCGACTTGGATTCGGTCCAAGCCCGCCAAGGAAGGCTCGGAGAAGCGGTAGTAAAGGCTGGAGAGGAAGGCTCCCCTTTAGGAAGGAAGGGGGAGCGTCACGTCGGGCGCAAGGGGCCAGGAAGCCTGCCCTGGCCGGCGCAGCTTTGGGTTTTGAGGCAGAGAGAGCAGGATAGGAGGCCGAGCTGGATACCTGCTCCCAGCTCCGCCAGCCCGGGGTGAGAGAGAACAGGCAGTCAGGGGAAGTTGGGTGTATCCTACTTTCTTCCAGGGCAGGAGAGAGAGCAGTGTAACCGACTGTTGGATGGTTTGCCCCCAGACTACTGAGTTGGGCCCTGGGCTCCTCCGTTGAGACCCCGGGGTCCTTCTCCTTTATGCTCCCAGCCTTCTCCATTGCATCCCTTTTCTCTGCCTCTTTGTGCGGGGGCGGGGTGCACCTCGGGCGCCCACCGATGCAAGTTCCCCAGCGCCCTTGGGGTGCACCTTCCGGGGAAGCTGGGCAAGGGGAAGCCCGTGTTCCCCGCGCGGGTGCGGGGCGCAGCGGCGGTGGCGGAGATGAACTACGCCCCGGGGGGACGGGTCGGGGGCGGGGGGTGGCGGAGGCAGCAGGGTCTGAAGTTCTGGGACGCGAAGTAGGAGAAGAGGGGGGGCTTCCTCGCCCCCCGCCCCGTGAACTGCGACGTGAGGCGGCCGAGCCGGCGGTTTGCAGCCTGGCCGGCCGAGCGCGGCGGCGGCGGCCGCAGACGTGGAGGAGCGCCGCGCCGAGGCTGGCGCCAGGCGGCCTCTTTTGTTTATCTGACAGCTAAATATCAAGGCAATCACCGCCTCGCGGCCCTGCCTCCAACCCCCACAGCTAAGACAAACAGTTGGGCTAAAAGAATGCCTCTGTTATCATAAGTTTCTATCTCTCTCTCAGGGCTCAGCCTTTATTTTCTCTTTCTTTTTTAATTCCAGAGTCTCCCCCTCCTCCTTACTCCAGATACCCGATGGATTTTCTCAAACCAACTGGTGAGTAGCTGATTTTAAAAATATCCTTCCTGTCTTAAGTTAGAAATGGAGGCTGTAGAACGCGGATTTGTGTGTCTAGGCAGCGGCTTGGGGAGACTCTGGACTTGCCCTGAGGTGGTTATAGGTTTCCTCTGTTGGCAATTTGGTGGATTTTTTTTTTTCTTTTTCTTTTTTTGTTGTGACTGGAGCTGGAGGTAATGTGTGTGTATGTATACATATATATCTTTCTTTTTGCAAAGATGTTTCTTAGGTATGCTTTCCATTTTGTTCATTTTTTTCTTGTATTTGTACTCCATAACCCAAGCTGGCTCAACTCAGAGCGTGGACTCTGGTGCATGCAGGTCTAGGGAGCCAAATGGGACAGGGTGATGGGAAACGTGGGACACTCTGTGAGTGCCAGAAGTATCAATGGGGAGATTGGAGAGCCCGATGGGAGAGAAGACTGTTTAGAAAAGTGTAGAGATGACCTCGGTTTGGGGCAAGAGAATAGAAAATTTAAGGAGTAAAGGCAACAGCCCCCTGCCCCCTCCTAGTTTTCTCAGAATTCCTAGTGGGGGCCATAAAAGTGTTTAGCATAGCTCTGGCCTGCCTGTTGCTTTGTCACTGGATGGCATTCGGCCAGGGCAGAAGCCCCACTTGAGGCTGGCACCAGCCCTGTTGCGTTTGTCTGCATTCAACTTCTGGCTGGCAGTGCAGGGGAGAAGGGAGGAGGGATCACAGAGCTGGGAGGCAGCTCTGATGGGTCCTTGTTTCCTGGAGCCCTTTCTTACAGGGGGGAGGTTCCTGTGCCTGCAAGTCTGAGTTGTAACTGTGGTCTCTGCCGGTGCCTGAGAAATGCAGTGCTTGTGACCGTCTTATTTTGCCAGGGTTCTGGGAGAAGGAGAAATGAAGGGTTGGGCCCCATTTCCCTCTTGGAATTCTACAGGTCCTTCCGCCTCATGAGTTTTGGCTGTTGGGCCTTTCCCCCCACTAATTAAAAGTTTTGCTGGGGCGTTGTCCTAAATTAAATACTTTAATGAATGGTGTAAGCGAAGCCCATGGTCTCCAGCCAGCCCTCCCTGACTCCACACTCCCTCCAGTCGGAAGGCGTTGCTGCTTGCCTGGTGCCTGTCTAATAAGTGGCCTGCGAAGCATATGATATTTTGCTTTCGATTTACAAAACACCAGATAAATGGTCATTAATGAGGAGATAAACCAGCTCTGTATTTGTAACAAACGTTAACTGAGATTACCAAGGTCTGTTTTCTCCAAGAATGTAACTTGACTGGGTTTTTGGCATCAAGGCTCAAGAATTCTTTTATGAGCTTAGTTCTCCAAGGGGCCCTCTCTCTCCTGCTTTTTGTTTTTCCTTCCGTAGTCTTCAAATGTGGAGGTTTTCCTTAAAAGAGAGAAGAGAGAGGCCAGTCATCTTGGCCCCAGGGTTAAAGACGACCGGGGGAACTGTTCTGAGAGAAACTTCCTATAACCATAGGAAAGAAGGCCCACGTTCTGTGGGGTTTCCTGCAGAGATAGTGGGACAGCTCTGTCCACCAGATTCAAGCAGTGACCATCTCAGGCCAGGACCTCATTTTCAGCGAATGGAGTGATATATTTATTCATTAGCAAGTGTTGACATTAGGTAGCAGAATGTGTGTAAACAAGAGAAGCCACAAAGACAGGAATGCGCCATTTCCAAGGGGGAGAAAAGTTCTCCGGATCAGCCAATAGGAAGTGATTAACCTGCCAATCGGAAACTCAGACAGCTGGTTACTCACCCAAAATGTCTATGTAAAACAAAACAACAACAAAAGAACAAACAAAAAAGTAGCCCCCCCGCCCCCCGCCGCCGCCCTGCAAACCCAGAAAACCCTGAAATTTAAAAAAAAAAGAAAAAAGTATAACGAAAAGTACCATCCTGCTGTAAGGACATGAGGGTGCTAATAGGTGAAGCCCCCGTGTCTCCTGACACTGGAGGACAGCCAGGGCTGGCTGTGCTGGCTGCTGTGGCCAGGGGCACAAATGAGATGCTGCCCCAGGTTTCTCTTTGCCTTGCACATTGCGGAGAGTATTTGGCTGGGGAATTTCGGTCAGCTGCTCACACTGTAAAGTTTCCGAGTCCAGGTTGAATTTTTGGCCTTGGGTTACTAGGTGAGAAGCAGCCATAAGGTTTACAATGGAATGTTATTAAAATCTTAACCAGTTGCACAACTAAGGGAATCTCTTCTGCAAAGTCTCTAGCATGGGCAGAGGCAGTGGGAAGGGGCTGAGGCCTGGTCTCCCTGCAGCCTTTGGAGGAACTGGTGGTCCTGGTTTAGTCATTAAGTCGTGTCCAACTCTCGGCGATCCCACAGACTGTAGCCCACCAGGCTCCTCTGTCCATGGGATTTCCCAGGCAAGCATACTGGAGTGGGTTGCCAGTTCCTTCTCCAGGGGATCTTCCTGACCCAGGGATCAAACCCAGGTCTCCTGCATTGTAGGCGAACTCTTTATGGAGTGAGCCACCAGGGAAGCCTTTGGAGGAATGCCAGGGCTAAAAGTTGGGAGTTCCATTTTGCTATGGTTCAAGCTGTTCCACTGCGGCCTCTGGGATGGCCTGGCTTTGGTAGACCTGATTGCTAGGTGGTTCGAAGTCAGCAGGATCTTCTGAGAAGGGGCGCTCGCCATGGCTGAAGGAAGGAGCAAGGTGTCTGTGACATGAGGCTTTCAGAAGTCATGGCACCTATCCACCCTTATCACACCAGGGGCGAGAGCAGGTTATTAGAATGAGATCGCAGTTTATGGAGTGGGGATGCTGTGTGGGCTCTGCTTCCTGTTTCCTCTGTATCTGAAGGTCTGAACTATTTGAAGAATGTCTTGGGGTGGGAGGGGGGCTGATGTTGCTGGGTATATGCTCCTTGTTTAGGCCAGGGACCCCGGTGACCAGTGCCTCTTGGCAGATCAGGCCTCCAAAGCCTAGTTGAGAAGTCTGAGACCTTGCTCTGCACTTATTTTTTCAACTCAGGCCACTCTTTTTCAGGCCTGTTTTTAAATCTAGAAATGATCGAAGAAATTAGATGATGCATTCATTCACTCATTTATTGGTTTGTTCATTCATTCAGTCATTCTACAGGCCTGATGATGTGCCTGCCTAAAATGCACTGATGATTCCGATGCACCGGTTTGTCCTTCTGTAACCAGGCCTGTGGGTTGGGGCAGAGCTTAGGGTATAGTGGGGGGCGGGGGAACTCCTCTGTGCCAGATGGTACTTAGGAAGCTCAGAACTAAGTTGGCAAGACGATGCTGGCTGTCGGGAAACCATTCTTTGAGAGAAGAGGGTGTCCCCAGCTTTGTCACCTTGTATCCTTTGCAGCAGCTCATTCCAGGCCCGCGTCTTCAAGGGCTCTCTTGCTGCTGGGACAGGGAAGTGAGTCTCCCACAGAACCCAGCACTTCTGGGGAGCAGGTGACACAGCAGAAGCTGACACCCTGACTTGGGAGAGCTATCGCAGCGAAGCTCTTTTTTTCGTGGGTGAGAGACGGAGGTGTGGCCTCTTGGCCCTTTACTAGCCTGGCAGGACCTAGATGATGCTGAAGACTGTCTCAGCCCGACTACCCGCAGGGAAGAGAGTGAGGCCTGCTGGGGAGGAGAGGGCTGAACCCTTGGGTAGGGCCCCGCTCACCGGGTGGCCCCTTGGGCTACTCAGTGACGCCTCAGTTTACCTAGGTGCGTGTCAAACAGGTATACCTTGCTCCTTCACAGAGGTGGTAGGGAGACCTAATTAATGTTTGTAAATCCCTCCTGAGATCAAAGGCGCTGCACAAAGGGCAGAGCACCATTTCATAGAAACGCTTGTGGTTGCTGGTGTGGAGCTGGCTTACCTTTGATCTGAGACCGGCTGACAGCCCTGTTCGAGGTCCCAGCTCTACCCCGAGATGCCGGGCCCTTCCTTTGAAACATACCTTGCCCCTAGGATTCAGCCAGCCAGAGTTGGGGGCAATGGGGGCTGGCCAAAATCATCGTGTTTAAATGTGGGGGTGTCTTCCGTTTCGCGGGGAGCCTGTCTCTCCTTCAGGGTGAAGGCCATCGGAGTAGTTTGGAAAGTGCAGGGTATACACTCTTTAACCAGCAACTCCATTTCCTGCCTGCCCCTATTGTTTTCCATTTGATTAAGTGTATCCTGTAACACTGTATATTCCTGTTAGGAATTAAACTTTACCCTGATACAATGAGATTACCCACATGGTCTTTTCTGTCTCCCCTGCCTGATGCTGCCATTCCTCGGCCCACCCTTCCCCTGTGGAGAAGAATTCTTGGAAAGTTGTTCTCGCACCTGAGGGAGAATGCAAGAGCGGGATTAGAGAGAGAACCTGAGACTTGGGGTGGGGGTGGGAGGGTGGCAAGCCCAGCCCCATCCCCTTTTTACCCAGGGAATGGACACAGCTGCTAGGTCCCTAGAGAGCTCCATGGCTCCTTGCCTCTGGGCTCCTCTTTCCCTTGGCTTCCTATTTGCCGTCTTGGCTAAGCGGTTCCAGTGGGAAACTGGTAATGCACACTCCATGGACATCCTGCTAGTGACCTGGAGAAGGAGGATCTGGGATTTGCACCATCTGACCCGGTGTGACTGCTTTGGAGCCAGGACTCGCCTTTCCCGAGCTGGCCTTTCTCTGTGGATTTCCTAAGTTTGGCGTTGGCAGTGATGCCCGATACACTTATGGGGTCTTGTGTGTTTTTGTTTCATGGGACTAATTAGTTGTGGTTCGTAGCCATTATTTTTTGTTTTAATTGCTTGGAGGGAGGTTGTGGAGTCTATTTCTCAGCTGGAATCGTCATTATCCTCATTAACATTTAGGTCACTATGCTGAGCACCTGAGGGTGACAAAGACATTGAAGAGAAGGTTATAGACTAGTTCAGGCAGACAGGATCTGAAGGTAAAAGATCAGGAAAGACAGCGGAAGGCAACTCCACAAGTGCTGGGTGCCAGGAAGATTTTATAGGGATGGAGGGCAGGGAGCTTTGCAGGTCTGGGGTTGCCCAGGAAGGTTTCCACGCATGGGGAGTTTTTGGATTAGGTCTGGAAGGAGCTGGGAGCCTTGCTGAGAATGTTCTCTGTTCTCTTGACTTGAGGGGGCTTCACCCAGGTGCGTACATGAATAAGATTCTTTGAGTTGTACTTGAGATTTTCTTGCACTTACTCTACCTTTATTAGAAAGGGAAATGCAGTCCCTTCAGCCCAACACCCGTTTCTTCTTAAAGAACTGGGAAGTCTGTCTGTAAACAGGTGAGAGTGGTGGCGAGGGCCACTGGATCCAAGCAAAGAGGCCATGCCCTTGATCTTGCCCTGAGAAAGGTGGCTGGGAGAGAACACGGGCCTCCTTTGTTTGACCTTGGGAACTACCTGGTTTCCTCAATGGGGGACTTGCAATAAAAGAAAAAAATTCCAGCAGTCTGTGATCAAGTCTGACTTGACGAATGATTAACTGGTTGCCCGGAGCCCAGACGGGTGACAAGGTGCTGTGGTCTGTCTCATGATGGGTAGCAAAGCCTGAGCAGCGCATTAATAATCAGCATCGTGGCTGGGAGTCAGCCGTTTGGAATGTGTGGTTTCTCTTTAATGCTGCTTAGAATGTGCTTAAAAATTAATCTTGGTGTACTTATTTATTTATTTGTGTATTTATTTCTCTCTCCTTCTCAAATCCACAGCAGACTGTCCAGATGCTGTGCCTTCCTCCGCTGAAACAGGGGGAACGAATTATCTGGCCCCTGGGGGGCTTTCAGGTGAGATGCTTTTCTCTTATTTTCCTGGGAATTCCAAGGCCTCCTGAAATGACCGGAGATTTTGGAGGACCGGAGGTGGCCTTCTGCCACCCCAGCTGGTCTGGAGTTAATTCACGTTTTTATGTGCATTAAACTGGACGTTTCTGCGCTGACTCCCGTCGCCCTTCAGCTCGAGGTTCTTGGCCCACCCCATAGATGCGGAAATGGGGGCCACCTGGGTGTGGGCTGTGTTTCTCAGTTGTTGTTAAGCAGCCCCCGGCTGGAGGGGCTTCACTTGGTGACTCTGGTGTTCTTAGTTCTTGGGTTTAAGCTCTTCTCTTGCTCTCGGTGCATCAGGTGCCTTGAAGGGAAGGGATCCACCTTTTGGAAACTTGTAGAAGATAGATCCTGGGTGTAGGATGGGAGTTTAGAGAAGACGACCTCGGTGCTTCTCTGCCCATCCTGCCTCCCGGTCGAGCTTCCGGCTGGAGTCTACAGTGTGTGTTGGGGATGGATGGATGGATGGGTCACTGCAGATAGCAGGCGCTGACACTTAGCCAGCAGGGAAGGTGTCCCTCAGGGCCCACAGGTGTGAGCGAGGGGCCTGAAATTTGCCCTGGCTAGAGGGTTATGGAATTGGGTGAGGGGCACTGGGTAGCCCAAGCATCCTTGTCACTGAGAGACGGGAGAAGAGAGTGATAAACTTGGAGATGCTCATTACCAATGTAAGTGGGAGACATTTCCATTTTGTTCTAAAGATGTCCTGTTTCCACCTGCTTTTCCCACCCCGGTATGCATGCCATCACAGGATTTTCTAACAACTAGCTAAAACAAGAGGGGAAGTAACCTGGGGGAGAAAAGAGAAGATCCAGTAGAGTTCTGGGCATTTGCCTTTGGGACATTCGTGTAGGTGGGATCATGGCAGTGCAGATGGAAGCTGTAAAGCGCTTCTGAGAGGGGACTTCTGACTGGTCAAGTGTCAGTCAGTCTTGGTTCCTCCCAGCCAGTTCCCGCTGCAGGAATTGATCTTGCCGAGAATGTCTTCAGGGAGACCCTTGTTTGTTTTGATTTCAGCACAGTATATACTCTGGCTGTTATCTGAGACAGAGGGTATTGTTTACTTAAAGCTCCTAATGAGAGCTGAGCAGGAAAAAAAAGGAACCCAGAGAGGGCAGGGGGCTAGGGGGCGTGAGGATGAGCATGGACCATGGCGGCGGAGGAAAGAACATACAGGGATGTGTGAGTTGTGTCTCTTCTGCTTTCTGAGGCTGAGAGGGTTCCGGAAAGAAAGAAGGCCAAGGAGGAGGAAAGGGTCTGGGCGAAATGGTGCACTCAGGATGTTGTTAGACGGTTTTATTTTTTAAATCCTGAATGTGCAGGAGGAGTCCCAGCCCCTCCGAACCACATGAAATAAGCAAGGGAAGTGGTGGTAGCTTTTGAAAGGGGGCTTTTCGGAAGGTTTGTCTTCTTGATAACATCTTGTCTGTCTCCTCTGCTGGAGGAAGTGACGACGCCAGCCTGGGCCACCAGCCTCCTTTCCCGGCCCCAGAGCCAAACAGTGTGACAGTGTAGCCCCTTCTGAGATGGGTGGGCTTCCGAGAGTTTTTCTAGTCCTGGAAAGACACTGAGGGTAAAGCAATGATGAACCCCCCAGCCCCCAGTCCCCAGCCCCCATAGTAACTGCAGTCAATGAATGAGGAGCTGCTAGGAAGGAGTGCTTGTCTCTGAAGGGCTAGCATGGTTCAAGGGAACTGCAGAAAGAAAAAAAAAAGTGATGGGGGGGGCTCCACATGAAAGAGCATTTGTTTTGAATTTTAGCTCTTGATTTACTAATTCCCAAGGCTTCAAAGTTTGAGCTCTTTCTTCTTTCCGTTCAGAGTTGGAGCGGTTTATTAATAATGTGCTGTGGGGGGAAATTGAAGAAACTGTTTCTTGGGTTGTTGCCAGTGGTTTGGGGGTATCTGGAGGGGAGGTGATGGGCGCTGAGAAAACCCAGGGCTCCCATCTCTGCAGTGAGAATGCCCCCCCCACCCCCCGCAAAAGATGACTAGTGGCCCAGGTCCAAGGTGGAGGGTTTTGCAAATGGAGAATGCCCAAACCTCCTCCTTTCCAAGAAGTTGATCTTTCCATGGGGGGTGGTAGGGTGGGGGTGGCCAGGATGAGGCCAGTTGAGGGGGGATGCATTGGCTGAATGAGGCAGGGCTGGGTAGGGGAAGAAAGAAGGCTGGAGGGGGTGTGCCTGCCATGCTGAGGGCCAGGCCAAGTGGGCATCAAGGTGGGGAGTAGGGAAAGCGCCCCCACGCCCCCGCCCCCACCTCCCCCTGGAAATCACCTCTCTGAGTGTCTCTTTCACAGGCCCCCGTGTGCTGTTTTCCTTCCTGTCCTGCCCTGGCTGAGAGCGGGCCTAATGAATGGGGCTCAGTTTAGGGTGGGAGGAAGGTCGGCAGCGGGAGCCAGGGCTTGATTCTCTTGGCAGGGGAAGAAGGGAAAGAAAAAACAGTGGTGTGAAAACCTGGTGCCTCGGAGGTGGGGGTGGGGGTGTGCTTGAAGGCACGCCCCTCCTGAGATGCCGGGGTGACTCCAAGGCTGGCCCTTCCCTTTCCTGCGAGGAAGGGGAGTGGGCGGGCAGGCGCGCTGGGAGCCCGCCCGCTGGCTGCAGGTTGGAATTCCAGCCGCGCAGCGCAGTGCGGGGCTGGCCGGTGAGACACAGGCCCGAGCCTCTGGGACTCGGTGAAACAGACCCCACCCCTGCAAGTTTCCTCAGTCTGGGAAAACGGCACACATTTTTAAAAGGCTGTGACTCGGTTCCAGGAGATTGTACTTTCATTTCTGACAGCCGGCTCTTCGAGACAGATGGATTGCTCGGTGCCTGATTGTGTGTGTGTGTGTGCGCGCGCGCGTGCTTGCGTGTGCACGCATGCACGCGTGTGTGCGAGCTGCAGACGTACAGATAGACAATCCCGTGCACACACACATGAACGGGCAGATGCCCGTGGGCAGGCTCTGGGTAGGCCTGGGTCCCTCTCACGTGGGTGTCGGTGAACGACAGACAGCTCCTCCTTGAGGATGTGTGCTTGGGGCCCGGGGAGTGTTTATGGACTGGTTCTGAATCGTGATCGTAGGTGTGGTACTTCTTGAAAGACGTGTAGAACAAATCCTGTTGTTGACATGCATCCTGGACCAGGCGTCCCCACCTTGGAGAGGTCTGACATCGATGGGAAGCTTCTGGGTTCAGTCAGCTTGGTGGTGGAAATGGAAAAGATTTACTTGCAGAGCTTTCTCTGTATCACTGGTAATTGAAAGCATGAGTTTGAAACTGTCATCTTTGCAGCCTCCATCTGCAGTTTGGGGGCGGTGGGGGAGCTTTCATTCAGCTTGTCTGCTGTCCTGATTTGGGGCGGGGCGGGTTGGGGGTGTTGAAGGAGTACCACCTCACTTGTGAGTTGGGGTTGTTCAGCTGCAGACCCTTCATATATTGATGTCTGAAGCTGGTTGGGCCTCCCTGGTGAAGGGCAGGGATTAGAGGCCAGTGTCGTTCATTGTCATTTAAATTTCGAAATGGGGCTTCCCAGGTGGCACTTGTGGTAAAAGAACCCACCTGCCAATGCAAGAGGCATAAGAGATGCTGGTTTGATCCTTGGAGGAGGAAGTCGCAACCTACTCCAGTATTCTTGCTTGGAGAATCCCATGGACAGAAGAGCCTGGCAGGCTATAGCCCATGGGGTCACAGAGAGTCGGACACGACTGAAACAACTTAGCAAGCAAGCAGAACTTCAGAAACGGTGCCACTTTCGAGGAGGGCTTCCCTGATAGCTCAGTTGGTAAAGAATCTGCCTGCAATGCAGAAAACTCCTGGTCTGATTTCCTGGGTCGGGAAGATCTGCTAGAGAAGGGTTAGGCTACCCACTCCAGTATTCTGGGCTTCCCTTGTGGCTCAGCTGGTAAAGAATCCGCCTGCAGTGTGGGAGACCTGGGTTCGATCCCTGGGTTGGGAAGATCCCCTGGAGAAGGGAAAGGCTACCCATTCCAGTATTCTGGCCTGGAGAATTCCATGGACAGTCCATGGGGTTGCAAAGGGTCGGACACGACTGAGCAACTTTGACTTGGAGGAGGGAGGTGGGAGGCAGTGGACACCTAGTATGGATGTGTCTGGGGGAGAGGGCTGAGCGAGCCCTCTCTTACCTGTGCAAAACCGTGCTCGTTGGAGACACGGTTCTACCAGCCCAGGGGAGGCCTGCTTCTTTGCCAAGGTCTTCAGATCCATGTATCGCTTCTAGTTCTGGGTGATGGGAGTGCCCTTAGGCCGGCATCCATTCCAGGAACGGTTCTTTCCTCTTCTTTGATGCCTGCTGGCGTCTCTGAGAGCCTCAGAGGAGAGTCTTCAAGAACACCTGCATGATATGAAACTGTGGTCCTGGCTCCGTCCACCGTCAACTTGGGCCCAAACCAAGGAGCTTAGGCAAGAGCGTTCCATCCTGTTTTTAAGGAACGTTATTCAGCTGCGTTTGTTGTCTGGTTGGGAACAGTGATGGCAAACTGGGGATTTGGCCTGGGTGCCTATGTGTGTGTGTGTTTTAATGTCTCCTTCCTGTGCCTGGAAACAGGCAACTTGTGGTTTCTCTGGTATCTGCCGTGGGGAGTGGGTTGGGGGTGGGTTGAGTTCATCTAAGCGGCCTAGAGCACGGGCTTTGGGGTTGTCAGACAGAGCAGCCCATGTGACCATGAGCAAGCCCCTTATCTACCCACTCCCTTTCCTTCACGCCACTGTGAGGAGTGACAGTCTGGATCTCTGGGGACCCACACGTCCCCTAGTGCCAACCGATGACTCAGGCCCAGGCCAGCTCACCTGGTGCACACCCAGTGAAGACCAGTCACAGACAGCAGCTCAGACTCTTGGCCTCTTCTGCAAGCCTTGAGGTCATGCACTCAACCCTGGAGAAGGGCTCACTGTTAAACTCCCTTTGTCCTGAAAAGAATGAAGCAGTCAGGCAGGAGTTAAATGCAGGGTGACAGCATTTAAAGGCTCTGGAGCAAATTGGGGCTGCCCTGCTGGCCAGACTAGATGGGCTGCTGCCTCATGCATCCTGTCACCGAGACAGAACCTGGCCAGCCGTGGAGGGGGAGGGGGTCAGGTGAGGGTCAGGTTCCGGTGTATCTCTTGCCACAGTCTGGGACACTAACCCCCCCCTCCCCAGGTAGGCTTTGCCTTAGCAGAGCCCAGCTGTCGGCCTCTGGACCTAAAGAAATGTCAGTGGGCTCCCTGGGCTTCTTCCTTGCTGCTGTTACTGTCCCGCGACACTGCTCCTGCATACAGTGCTCGCTCCCTTCACGGCCGGTGTCTGAACCCAGTGGGAGAAAAAAAAAAAGCACAGGCGGGGGTCTCCAGACCTGCCTGCACATTAGGACCCCTGGGATCTTTCACCTCACGGTCTGCTGGCACGATCCCAGCATCAAGTGTTTTTTGAGGCCTGCCGGGTGATTTCAAGGTGCGGACAAGTTGGGGAGCCTCTGATGTAGGGGGTAAAAGGATCTCTGTTCCCATGGGGAGTATCTCTGGTAGCTTCTCTTGGTGGCTGTGCACAGATTCTGTCTGTGCTCCTATGGTGAAGAATTCGAGTGTCTTGCTTGTTGAGCCTCTTCTCAGCTAAGACATTTACTCGGTTGTAGGGGGTTTCCCTGGTGGCTCAGTGGTACAGGATCTGCCTGCCAATGCAGGAGACGTAGGCTCAATTGCTGGGTCGGGAAGAACCCCTGGAGAAGGAAATGGCAACCCACTCCAGTGTTCTTGCCTGGAGAATCCCAGGGACGGGGGAGCCTGGTGGGCTGCCATCGATGGGGTCGCACAGAGTCGGACACGACTGAAGCGACTTAGCAGCAGCAGCAGAGGGTTTCTCTGGTGGCTCAGCGGTACAGGATCTGCCTGCCGATGCAGGAGATGTAGGCTCAATCGCTGGGTCGGGAAGAACCCCTGGAGAAGGAAATGGCAACCACTCTAGTATTCTTGCCTGGAAAATCCCACGGACAGAGGAGTCTGGCAGGCTACAGTCCATGGGGTCACAAAGAGTCGGTCCTGATTTAGCAACTAAACAACCGCAAGAAATTTGACAAGATGTATTAACTCTGCCCCTTCCTCCTGTTCGCTTTGCTGTAGTGAAGGACGTTATAAAAGTGACCCTGAGACAGGGTTTCCTTTCAGGATGAGGAAGGTGTTCTGGAACTTGGTAACGATGTTGCTCAGCGCTGCGGCTGCTGTCAGTGTCCTTAGTGGTAAATGTTATGTGATGTGTATCTGCCACAATCTTAAAAAATAGTGACCTGCGGTAGCTTTTAAATACATGCAGGTATTTAGACAGTGCCTAAGAAACACCGGCTCTGGAGGATAAAACACTGGGAGCTATTGGAGGTAGACACTTATTTCCAAAACATCTCTGAGGTCTCGCAGGGTAGGGGAGTGGGGTGCAGGGAGTGGGGAGGATTGATCAAGGGCCTGTCTCTGTGATTTTTTTCAGCCTTTCCTTTTCCATGCTGGTGGCAGAAAGGAAAGACAGGAAGGTTCCCTGTGGCTCATTTTCCATGGCTGACCTTTCAGCAGGGGAATAGGTCCCCTTCTTCCCTCTCTGCCCCGGATGCTGTTTTCCTTTGGGCAGCCCAGGGTCTGGGAAGCAGCCCTGCAGGGGCTATCTCCCAAAGTCTGGGGTCCTCCTGGCTCCCGCTGGGCAGTCTGGACCCCTCCTCTGGTCCTGCTGCCCGAGCCTGTGGTCCATGTGAGGTCTTTGCTGAGGATGTAGGGCTGCAGAGCAGGCTAGTGACTCGTGGGAGCCCTGCCTTTGCAGGAGCCCTGTGAAAGGATACTGTACAGTGTGACCACTGGGAGGTCACCACTGGCCCAACCATCTCTCTCGCTCAGTACTGAATGGCTAGCCCAGTCTGGCTGTGTGCCTACTGTCACAGACAGGCTTCCTCTCCGGGCTATTTTCAGCGGGAAGATATTATTAACTGCTGAGGCACAGTTCTCAATTTAGTGGCTAACACACCAAGAAAGCAACATTCCCTTGGTGGCGGCCGCTCTACCTAAACACATTGGCTCATGGCGGGGTGCTTCTCCCCGTGGGGATCTGCACCTCTAACCCACTTTTTGGGGCAGCTGGGACTGTAGATTCAGCAGCTGCCATAGAGAGAAACGAGGCTTTTTCTTAAAGCCGACTCAGTCAGAGGTGTAGACAGTGATCGTGGTTTATATTCTAAGATGAGGAGTTCTTTGTGACTGGCATGGGGCACTGCACGGAAATAGGAACTTTCTATGGAGTTTAGGGCAGTTGTTTAAACCAGGGTGATAACTTTCACCTTGGAAGTGAACAGGAAATATTGGGACAAGACAGGAAATTGCATCATTCCTTTTATGAGAAGAACTCCAGAAAAAAGTGGTTCATGAAAGGTAGTGGCTGCGAGGAGGCCAGCCAGGTTCTGTTTTGGTTTGTTTCTTTCCTAGCCCCTTCTTTTCCTTCCACTCTCCGGAGAACTTTTAGGCCATTTTCATTTAAGAAAGAGGCTGTTTGAGAACTTTATGTTATTTTTATTATGAAAAAAAAATTTTTTTTTAACCAGAAGGGTCACCTTCAGTTGAAATGTTAACGGCAGCCTTATTTCCCGGTTTACTAAAGAATCTTTCATGACTTTTTCAGCTTCCTTCCCCAAGTGGTGAAGCTGAGCAGCTCTTGGCTGGAAGCGAATTTTGGTTTGGCTACACAGTCTTCTTCCATGCTAAGCCCCACCCTGTGTCATTAGCTCAGTTTTAACTTGCAAAAGAAAACAACAACACACACACACAAACAAACATATTTTGGGGGGCAGGGGGGTAGGTAGGAATCTACTGATGCCCATAGCCTTTTCACCCCAGCGTGGGGTTCCCTTGACCACGGTGCCTGACACCTGGAAGGCTGGGGCTGTCTTTATTTACAAGCTCTGAGCCTCCTTTTGCTCAGGGAGTCCCTGCCTTAGCTTCCTGAGTGTCTAGTGCTGGGGTTCTGGTGAAAAGAGGTGGCAGACAACAGTTCCCCTGGTGCAGCTGTGCCCGGGAGCTGTGCTTTGCCCTGGGGCATGGGGGTATCGTGGTCCTCAGTCACCCAGTAGCTTCCCCCAGAAAGAGGGCTTGTGCAGCCCCGCAGTGGAGATGGTGGGGTTGTGCTGGGTGTGAAAACAGTTGTCATTTTACTCATCTCTGGGTTTCTAAGTCCTCACTTTGACAGAGTCATTGTTCTCTGATGGGGGCAGGACATGGGACAGGACCCTGACCCGGGCTGCCAAGGAGCCATCTTTAGGATGGAGACCAGGAAGGAAAGAGGTGTGTGTGTGGCCGGCTTGCTCCTTTCCCCCCCAGCTTTTTTTTTTTTTCTTTTTCCTTATTGGGCTTTGTTTTGTTTTCATAACACAACAAGGGCCCTGGGGGTGTGTAAAAGCATTGTGGAATACTTGGTGGGGGTAGCGTGTCCAGATCGAGCAGGACGCCAAGGCAGAAGGCTGTGGGCAGGTGGTGAGCCCACAGAGGTGGCCTGGCCGGCGCCTGGCTTGGAAACACCTCCCGGGATCAGCCGCAGCCGGCTGGCAAGGAGCTGAGGACAGGGGCTCTCTTCCTGCCTGCGCAGGGAGCCTGGGGCCAGGCCTCAGCCTTTCTGGCTGACCCCTGCCTGGAAGGCACCCTCCCAAATAGGTGGGTTCACACGGGCCGCCTCCTGCCAGTTGGAAGCTGGGGTGTGGTGGGGGTGGTCGGTGGGGTGCCAACTGCTTTGGGAGAAGTCAGCGTGTCCCTGTGGTACAATCACTTAGTGGTGATTTATTGAGCACCTACTGTGTGCCAGGCTCTGCCAGGCGCAAAGGATGTGTAGTTCCTGGACTCTCTGCAAAGGGTTACAATTCGTCTGAAGGTGTTGGGGGTCAGTGAGGTGGAGGGTCCTTGGAACAGAATTTGGCAGCTTCCGAGCCGAGGGGTGAGGTGTTGTTGCAAGACACAGCTGAGGTGCAGGGGCGGGCCTGGGGCTGTGCTTTCGTTGTGTAGTCTGTTGAGAGCTGAGATAAAACAAAAGCTTGTTGATAAACAGAGGTCTGTCTCCCCTGTTCCTGTGTCTGTCCCTGCTCCCCATTATCTTGTTGATGGTGAGATAACAGCCCGTAATAGCAGGAGGTAGGGTTGTAGTCCAGACCCTGGCCGTACCTGGGAGCACAGCTGAGCACTCAGTGGGGGCAGGGGACATCTGGAATGGTAGCATTTATGTCTTTACAGCCACAGGGGAGGTGGGACGTTTCCAAAGCCCGGGAGTTTGACTTTTCTAACTCTGGTGGGCTTGATTCTCTAGAAGGCCATCTGGGGAAGCAACACTTGGTTTTTAATTTAAAATCTGACGGTCAAGTCCATTTTTGAGTTCCCAGATGATTTGAGAGGCTCTGACCCGCCTGCGGGTGGGGTTCCACGAGGTAATCTAACACCTAGTTACCAAGGGGTTTCATGTTGCATGCATCCTGCCCTGGCTGTCCCCCTGAGGCCGACTGACGGCTTCTTGGGAGTTCACTGGTTTCATTCATTCGTTCTCGCTCCTGTGTCAAGTCCAGTCCGAAGAGCTATTTTGCCCTAGGGTTTGTTCCCGGATAGTAAGGGAAGGGTGAATTTCAACTCCAGTTTCCCTCTTGCAAAATGCGGAGTTTCCATCTTTTAGACTCAGGTCACCAAGCCCGAACTGGTGGCTCTCGTGTTTACTCATTTCTGTGTTGCTTTTTTTTTTACTTTTTAACTTGGGGTTAACAGGAAAAAAAAGGACTAAGCCCAGAAAGGACTGTGCTGTCAGCAAACTCGCCTTTCTGTCTTTGCCGCCTGGAGTTTAAATCTCCATCGCCCTTTCCCACCTTGTGGTTGGTCTGCTGAAGTTGGCAGGTCTCCTTCTCCAGTAGGCTCAGCGAGCTTCTGGGGCTCGAGAGGGCCTGGAAGAGCTGCTCTGCTCAGAAAGTGCCTGGGGACCTTGCCAGCCCCAGGGCAGCCTCCCAGCCAGCACGGCCCCTCCCCCTCATTAATCAGTAACCCAGAGGGAAAAGCAAGAGATGCGTTCTTCCTATGATCTGGGTGCACAGTACAGTTCTTAAAAATAGATGGGCCCCATCTCCAGCTCAATGGGATCAGAGTCAAAGCCCCGCCGGGGATGTTTCCTGGGGAAGAGACCTGGCATTGAGGGGCTTGCAGAGATTCAGAAGCCGCCCTCGTCCCCCAGCCCAGTGTGGGTTTGGAGAGGTAACAGTGGGCGGGAAAGTGCCCACCCTCCAGGTTTCCGCCCTCTGGGCTGAGGTTGGAGGCACAGCCACCAGCTGGCTGCATGGCCTTTGCGGAGCCATTTTTGTCCTGGACCTTAGTTTTTTCCTCTACAAAATAAGCCAGTGGACCTGGTCCTCACGCCCCTTGCAGCACCGAATGGCATCCTGTGATCTGTGATTTTTGGTTCTTGAATTGGAAGGTGTGTGGGAATGAAACCCCTGTTGCTGAGGTGGTGGGTAGCTCATGGCCTCTTCCTTTGGTGAAGAAAAAGACTGCCGTTCTTCAGGTTTTTTGGTTTGCAGACTCTTTCAAGAATGAGTGAAAGCAGAAGGATCATTTCCCCCAGAAAAATGCATATGCATACCAATATTTGCAGGTATTTCCTGGGGTCCTTCCCCCAGCAGCCCCCACCGAGGAATCTCCTGTGCTCAAGAAGGCAGGGTGAACTGGAGAGGATTAGGAGAAGCCTTTTCCCCCAGAAGTGGAATTGCTGGGCACCTGGTCATTCTGTGTTGGGGTTTTGGAGGCAGGGCCAATCCTGACTTGTGAGTCTGCATAGATGGATCACAGATCACTTGAGGCAACCAGGTGGGCTTGAGGCTGAGTTCTGGGGCAGGGGGGGGGGGGGGTGGAGTGAGGGGTGCAGTGGAGGAGGAGGAGGGGTGGCCTGGCTCTGCGGTTATCCCAGCCACACTGGAACCCACATTTATGCGAGGCCCAGAGTCCTCTGAAATGTGGGGCACACAGCACAGAGCCCAGGGGGGCCTTGAGAAGGGTGGTCCAGGGTGAGGGGACTGGAGACTAAGGGTGGGAGGGCCTGCGAGGAGTGGAGGGTGGGGGGCTCAGGCCCAGGAGGTATACTGGGTGCTTTGGGGGTGAAAGGGCTGAGATCGCTGAGCAGTGAGTGTGCCAAAGCCAGGGAGATTAGATTACGGGGCAGACAGAAGTAATGATTAACTTTCCCTGTCTGCACACCGGCTCCTCTCTGTCGAACTGTTGTTTTTCCCTGCAAGTACAGTGCGGCCCTGGCCTGGCCCTGCTGTGGGGTTGTAAAGAAAGAAGGAATGAGGGCTGGGAGTGAGCGGGGGGCGGGGAGCCAGGGAGCTGGCCGGAGAGGAAGGCTTTTCCATCAGATCCAGCATTGGAATTTATTGGCCGGAATGCAGTAAATGTTCAAAATGCCATCCCGTCCAACAGTTTTCATAATTGTTATGGAACAAGGGGAGCTGGGGGAGGGGAGGGATGAAAAGGACTTTTGTTTCTCGCTGGATTTTTCCACATCTTCGGACGGTTTCTCTACCCTCTAGAAAAAAAAAAAAATCGAGAGTAGAGCTGGAGGAGGGTGGGGGACAGGGTGGGGGCAGGGCCAGCATCTGGGGCTGGAATACCTTGCAGGGAGCCTGGAGGGTCACTGCGGGCTCCCCGGGCTTTATTAAATCGAGGACCACAGCAAAAGCAGCTCCGGCAGAGCCTCCAGACATGCAGAATCAGACCAAAGAACTGCCCTGCACCTCTGGGGGTTGCGTCCTTTCGGAAAATTGGCTTATTCTGCATATGTGTTTGTTAAGATTCTTGAATGTGTTAGCCAGCGAAACTTACAAGTGGTCTGCAACAAGAAGAAAATGCAGGGCTTTCTGGTGGTTTAAGAAGAGGTTCTTTTTTTGTTGGGCTGCACACCCCCAGTTGAGAATCTTCCTGCGGAATTTGGGGGCGATTTCAGGACCCATTGCAGGTGGGGATGGGGGTGGGTGAGAGTTGTGGGGTATTCCCCTCCTTTTCATGTCTTCGTGGAAGTGGCCAGGATCCTCCCCCCAGGGGAGCAGGTCAGAGAGCAGGTGACAACCGTGCAGGTCTGGGGGGCTCTGTGTGTGCAAGTGTGTGAACCCCCTTTCTGAAGGGAGCTGCTGAGTTATGTGGGGAAGGGGGTGATGGTGGGGACGTGGGCGTTGCACCATGGGGTGGAAGAGACTTGAAATTCAGACTTGCAGGATGAGGCTGGATGCACACTAACCAACCGCCGGGGAGGCCCATTTACTGTAAATATTATGAATGGAGTTGGCCGGGCTGGGAGTCCACACCCTTCCTCTGAGGCCTCTGGGAGCCCAGCAGAGCTGGCCTCCTCAGAAGGCAGGCAGCCGGGTACACGCTATAATTTGCATGGCTGAAGGCTGGGGCACAGGAAGCCGAGTCAGCCGGCTGGCGAGACAGATGGGAGCTTTTGATATGTGTGGCTTCCCGCCCCTGCCCGGCGCTACCCTCAATTATATCCTCTGATGGCAAAACACTGCTCTTAGGAGGGACCCCTGGGCTGGGGGGCCTCTGACTTGGGCCATCTGAGGGGCTCTGGGGGGTGGGGCTGGGGCCCATCGTGGGGGAGCAAGGAAGTACACTTTACCTCTAGTAACTGATTACTCATCACAATTTTTAAGGCACAGTCACGAATCTTCAAGACTAGCAGGATCTGCCAAGTGTGTAAGCTCAGGGAGTTTGCAGGAGGAAGGAGGGTGACAATGAGTGAGAAACTTCAGGGCACCAAGCCTGGTGGGCACTGGAAATAAAATAGCAATACAGGCCACCCTCCCCTGAGGACTCACTTCTTCCTGGGGGCCATGAGTGATGGGAGACAGGAAGAACACAAGTTTGTAACTCTTTGCAGTTAGGGGGAAAAAAAAATTGGATTAGAGATGGACCTGGCCAAATCTGACTCCCATCTCCTTTTCCTTCGAATTTTGTTTTGTTTTTGTTTTATTGTTGCAAATGAAATGCAAAAATGTGCCCCGCTCCTCAAAGTTATTTTCTTAACTCTCCGGAAGGTAGTAAAAATAAAGGGAACCAGTGTTGTTTAATACTGAATCTCCCCAAGTGGAGCCGGAGCCTAGCAGAGCCAAAAGGGGGCCCCTCACCCACCTTCCTGTTAGCTGTGGGCAGGTCACACTGCAACTCTTGACAGGGCAAAGCCGCTTGACCAAGGTTGCGGCTTATAGGCAAAGAAGTCTTTTCACTCCTGGCTTCTTGGTGCAAGGGAGCCAGACCCCATACTTGGGGACGGAGTAGGCACAGCGTTTCCAAAGTGGGCTCTGAAGGACACTTGTTTTTCCTTCTGGCGTTTGGAGAGGACTGGTGTGGCTTTAGAGGCCTGAGGTGGCTGCCTACCCACAGCTCACACAAGGCTGTATTCTGGCCTTGAACCCAGCTCTGCTCTTCAGCAGGTGATAGGTGCCTCCACCTGCCTCGCTCCCCCTCCGTTAACATCAGGATGCTAACACCATGCAGCTTCATGGGGTCCCCTCTCTGTGAGCCCCTTTCCACTGGGTGTAAAGTGTCACCCCAGAACCCTTCTCCCATTTGGGGTGAGGTGGGGGTGGGGTGGGGTGTGGTCTGCATTTTCTGAGCACTTGGAGAGCCTCCGAGATGATACGCCCCCTAAAAGTTGATAACCTTCGGTGTGGCTGCTGGCCAGGCCCCGGCCTCTCACGGACTTCTAGCAAATTGTCATAACACCAGTGAAGCCACTACTGGGAGCTCCGTTTTAGGGAGCCTCAGGAGGCAGATTTGAAGGGAGATGTCTGACTCCATAGCTGGGAGATTGGGCCCAGGGATCTGAAGAAGCGCCCTGGCCTTTGAAGGAGAGCCGTTGGGACCCCCTGCCCATCCCCAAGTCCAGCTACCTTGGTGGAGAACCTCATTGCCAAGCTCTGGGAAGGAAAAAAAAAAAATCCAACTTTTTTTTTCTGCCTTCTTCCAGCCAGAATTCATTCTTGATCCCTTTGATGCAAGAGCTTGGGGTGGTGGTGATGCGTCTCGTCTCAGCGTTTGCCGGGTACCTGAGAGTTAACCTGAAGCATTTTGAATTAGTTTCAGCCCCCATGGGGAGCTTGTGCTAACCCCCAGAGCTGTCTTTGCTGTCCCCGGAGTCTAGGGGAGCAGCTCTGGCGTCATCTTTCGAGTTCCAGATGAGGCTGTAAACGTGGCCGATTAGAGCCACCCCAGAACCCAGACTGAGCTCAGATGGCGCAGTAAGCGTTTATGTGTTTGTTTTAGTTTTGGGCCATTTGCTTCCCAAAAACTGAAAACCAGTGAGAAACTTTTCGTTAATTGTGTTGAGGGTGAGATTGGATGCGACGGGTTGGCACTATTATCTCAGTCCCTGTCCCTGGAGTGGGCTGGCTGCTCTCAGAACAGCCAGTTTCCTGCCCAGGGTGGGGACCCAGGCTGACGGGAGCTGTTAACCTTTGGGATGACTGCTTAGGGGGAGGACAGGATGAGGCAGCCCTCGGCGGCGCCGGGAGTCCCGAGGAGGGAGGACCCTGGACCTGAGAGGCGAGGCGTGGCCATGTTTGCATCCCAGGGTTGCCAGGTGTACTGCTGGGCCTGCATGGGTGCCCTCCCGTTGCCCTCCTCGGCCTGAGTTCCATCACTAACCGCCTGCCCCGCTGGACCACTGTGGGGGTGGGGCGGGGAGGGTGGTGCCTC
Source organism: Bubalus bubalis (assembly GCF_019923935.1). NCBI lineage: Eukaryota > Metazoa > Chordata > Mammalia > Artiodactyla > Bovidae > Bubalus > Bubalus bubalis. Next base: position 13,561,804 of record NC_059178.1, read on the forward strand.
GCAGACCCATCCCACTCTTGGTAATGAGAATGTTGGATAAGAGAGGTTAGTTTCTTTATAATCCAAGTGCCTCTCAGAGAAGAGCATTCCAGCGCCCTGCGGCCCCTGGCAGTGGGCACGTAGGGCTCGGTGGGTGCCTGCTGCTGTGCATCTCGGTTTCCCAAGAGCATCCCTGTGAAAAGTCAGACCCCCACCCCATCAGCACCCCTTCTGTGTGTGGACCCAGCTCGCATGCGCTGGCCTCACTTCAGATGTTCGCAGAATCCCCCTGGGTGCTTTGGAACAGCTCTGCCTCTCTGGCCTTATGGTCACCTTCCTAAGCTGGAAACGACATGGTACCATCGAGGCCCTGACCTTGGCCTTTTCTCTGTCCCTCCAGTTTTTTCTTTTCTTCATCATCTCCTCACATCTTCAACTAAAAAAAAAAATTCCTGTCTTACCTACAGTGTGGCCTTGAGGTCTGGTCACCCTGTGCCATTGCCATTCCAGGCATGAGATTCATTCATGAGCCTCTGGTCTTCTAGAAGGGTCTGGTCTGTTCATTCATGACCAGGGTAATTAAATAACTCTTTGTGCGAGGCAGGGAGCTCCTTGTTAAGTGGTCTTCCCTAATGCAAGTGCAAACACGAGGCAAAGTCCTTCCCCTTCTCCACACCGCCTCCCCCCTTTTCCTCTTAAAGGGTAGATTTTTATGCTTTAAGGGAAATTGGGAAGTGGAGGGGGGAACAACCTTAAAGGAATTTTAGGCCGATTCAGCACTTTTCTGGGGTTGCTCCAAAAATTCCCTGCACTGTAATAAAAAGAAAAAATTGTGAGCAGGCATCTGATTAGTTCGCTTTTTACAACACAGCTTTTCTTTTGGATGCTTTAAAATGCACAAATACGGTTTTAAGACAAGCCCCTGTACAGTTTTCTGAGGAGGGAGAAGTTGTTGAAAATACCGGAAAAGGTTATAAAAGCTGAGGGAAATTAACAAGGGACGGCGAGTTGTGCCTTTGGAGGTTAAGTATCAGCCCCCAGGATACGAAGACCCTTCCTCGGTCCTTCTAACGAGGTGGGGGGGACTTGTTTTTCTGTGCACGGGCCTCCTGGCTGCTCACCTCGAAACCTGGGAAGCCCCAGGAGCTGTCTGCACAGACCTTTGTGGGGAGATGCTTGTGGGCTGCGGGCCTGGTTCAGGGAACTGTGTTTCTCTGAAGATGCTGCTGAGGGCTTCCCAGAAATGTGCCCAGATGCCAGGAGTTCAGGGCTAAGGAGGGGAATCCAAAGTGGCAATTTGGGGTATTGCGCTGTGCCCCTCGACGTGTGCTGCATCCCCTCTGGCGAAGGGTTTGCGTGAGAGCCTGTTTTTGTGCTCAGAGCTAGAGTTCAGGAGCAGCAAGGAGAAGAGGTATCAGGGTACCAGGGGACTGCAGGGTGACATGGGAGGGTTGGTGAGGGTCCTCCTACCCCCCACTTAGGGCACTTTCTGTGGGCTTTCGGGGGGCCTTGTTCACATCCAGGGACACCTGCACGCTGCCGTTTCTCTGGGCTGGGCCATTCACCTCCACAGAAAGAGGCTCTTTGCAGGGGATGTCTGGAAGCAAATTGCTGGGTGGACTGGCGGGCTGCACAGATGAAAGAGAAACCCACCAGAATGCACACCCCCCCTCCCCTCTACTGTCCGTACATCAGGCCCCAGCCCCCACCCAGCTTCCCCTGGCCCTGGGGGGCCTGGTACAGGGGTCACTTGATCTTCAGCCCCCTGCCCTCCTCTTCCTCCTCCCCCCCAACCCCCCCACAAGCCCTCTGCTGGAGAGGGTGCCAGGTTTCAGGGGAGCCACGCCAAGGGTCTCCTCAGCCTTCCTCCCAGCAACTCCTTCCTTTCCAGCCCAGTTTGTTGTCCCCAGTTGGGATAATAGCACTTCTTACAGTTTGAAACACTCTCCCAGCTCCAACAAGCAGGAGGGGAAGGCAGGCGCCCCGTGCCTTGCAGAGGAGTGCCTTCTCCTCCCCAGCAAACTTGGACGCCAGAGCGTTTTTATTTACATGGCTGTTCTGGGTCTTTGGTGTAGCAGCCGTCAGAGCCCAACTCCCTCGGCAAGAGGGTTCAAAGATTGCCAGCGCTCACGAGTTTATTAGCAGTTGATGGATACTTTGCAGAAACAAGTTAATGCCTGATGACTCACCTTCTGCTCCGAGCCCTTGTCCCTCTCTTGTTTTTCCATATGTTCCCGTGTGTGTGCACGCAAACACACACTCAAAACACACAGTTGAAACGCACTCACATTCAGGCACATAGCCTCTCTCGTGCTTGTAGTTCAGAAAGGCCCGTTGAGGGTGGGAGCGGACAGGCCAGGTTTCTGGTGTTGATTTTAGGGGTGGGGGTTGCAGGGAGGCTGGACCCTTAGTCTCCCCATTTTGTGTAGCTGGGGGGCAGGCCTTTGAGAAGGCTGGGTGGGGTGTCTTGGGGACCTCTGCTCAGGCTGTCCCAGGGGGTCACCAAACACATTTGTACAGACTTATTCACGGGACAGCATGCAAAGCAGGCTGCTGCTTTAACAACAAAAAAAAAAGGTAATGGAGCTGACTGGTTCCCAGGTCCTGACATGCCTGTGAACGTTGGAAGCAGTTGGTGTACTGAGCTGCGCTGGTTACCCAGCCTGCCGGGGCAGCAGGACACAGGCCCCATCCCTGCTCCAGCCCTGGCCTCTGTCCTGATACCCTGGCATCACCCAGGCGCTAAAACCCAGGGGTTCCACAATCAAAGAGGCCCAAACCAATCCAGAGATGTCTCACACCACCCCCAACCTTGGTGTCCCAAGCCCCCCACCCCAGTAAATGAGAGGCGAGGACTGCAGGGAGGGCGGGAGGAGGAGGCCGCCTGCCTGGCCTTTCCCCGTTTTTGTTAACAAATACAAGACTTCCGGTCTCCGCCCTGCCACCACAAACCACAGCGTTCCTGCAGCCTGGCCTGGCTGGGGGAGATTTATGGTTCCCAGTCTGAGGCCTGCCCCGCCGGCTCCAGCTTAAGGAGGAAGGAGGAGTTGGAATGCCAGCCGCTGGAGGCCCCCCTTCCCTTCCATGGATCCCCCTTTTAAAGACACCCACCCCTACCCCCAACGCCTGTTCAGGAAAAATCACCTTGCCTGAATCACCCCAGTCTCCCCTGCTGCCTGTGGGTAGAAGCACCGTCTAGGAAGGCAGAGGTGGGGCGTCCAGGGGAGGAGGGGGATGGGAGGGGGCAGGGCACAGGGTTGAGTTGCTTCTCGGGAGGGAGGGGGAAGGGCGTGATGCCGGCAAGAAGGGCCTGCAAGCGTGGCCGAACCCACTGTAGACGTGCTGTCTTGTCTGGGCTGTGACACCAGGGTGCATTCTGTGATTTGGCGTGGAGACGTGAACTCAGCCTTTGTGTACAGATCTGCTGCTGACGGACACGCTGAGAGTTGCTTTTCTATTAAGAAGCTAGGTTTTTTTTTGTTTTGTTTTTTTTACCCCAAACCACCTCCATTAAAGTTTTTCCTGACAGTGATCCCTTATGACCAAGGCACTGATCTGAGAACCGGGTGACAAGCTCAGAGGCTGTCTAGCAGGTGTTCCTGGGGTCCAGGTCTGGCTCTTTCGTCCCTGGAGCCTGAGGAAAAAAAAGTTTTCTGAGTCCAGGTTTTCTCACGAGGATGACTTGACGCTGGAGCCGCTGGCCTTCAAGGTTCCATCCCGTTTAAAAGAACTGAAATTCTAGCCCTAAAACCAGGGCCAGTCAACTTACTGAGTGATCTTGGCTTCTGAGCTCTGCAAGGATGGGGCTTTGCCTTTGGCCAGGTGGGCACATGTCCTGTGTTCTTGATAGAGTCAGGGAGGTGGGGGGAATGGAGGGGAGAGACTCCCCAGCGAGCCCCGCGCGTAGAGGCAAGGCTCTTCCATCACGGGGTCGAGCTTTCCAGACTCCCCGTAGGAGGACTGTCCAGCCTGCATCACAGCCAGCCACCTCATACCTCCTTCTGTCTGGCACCGAGAGACAGACCAATCGTGGGGGTGTATGTATGTGTGTCTTGGTTTCGGGAGGAAAAGGAGAAGGCCAGTTTCCATCACCACTGATCATGTCCGCCTTTTGTTTTCCAGATTCCCAACTTCTTCTGGAGCCTGGGGATCGGTCACACTGGTGCGTGGTGGCATACTGGGAGGAGAAGACGAGAGTGGGGAGGCTCTACTGTGTCCAGGAGCCCTCCCTGGACATCTTCTATGATCTACCTCAGGGGAATGGCTTTTGCCTCGGACAGCTCAATTCGGACAACAAGAGTCAGCTGGTGCAGAAAGTACGGAGCAAAATCGGCTGTGGCATCCAGCTCACGCGGGAAGTGGACGGCGTGTGGGTGTACAACCGCAGCAGTTACCCCATCTTCATCAAGTCGGCCACACTGGACAACCCGGACTCCAGGACGCTGTTGGTACACAAAGTGTTCCCCGGTTTCTCCATCAAGGCTTTTGACTACGAGAAGGCGTACAGCCTGCAGCGGCCCAACGACCACGAGTTCATGCAGCAGCCGTGGACTGGCTTCACCGTGCAGATCAGCTTCGTGAAGGGCTGGGGCCAGTGTTACACTCGCCAGTTCATCAGCAGCTGCCCGTGCTGGCTGGAGGTCATCTTCAACAGCCGGTAGCCGCGTGGGGAGAGGGCAGAGCGGGAGCCGAGCGGGCCCAGTCCAAACTACTTTGCTGCTAATATTTCCCTCCTGAGTGCTTGCTTTTCATGCAAACTCTTTGGTCATTATTTCCCCCCCCACCGCCCACCCTCCTTCTTCTCGTCGTCCTTGTTTATGTTCTGTTTTGTTCTTTGAGAAATAGCTTATGAAAAGAATTTTTGGGGTTTGGAGGGGCGGAGAGTGGTATGGTTGGCAGAACAGTGCGATACGAAAAAGGGGAAGCAAAAAACTCAGTACCACCGAACACCGCGTAAGTGGGGAGCAGCCGCGTAAGTGGGAGCAGGCCCCACCCTTGGTGTCATCACTGCCCTTGTCAGGGGTGTGTGTGTGTGTGTGTCTGTGTGTGTGCGCGTCAGTGCGTGCGTGCGTGTGTGTAGACAAGGGAAAGTGGTGTGCTCTGTTTCCTATGCGTGTTGCCTGCTGAGAGGTTTGTGTCTCCTTTGCCCTTTGGACACGCTCAGTGGGGCAGCGGGTGTCCCAGCAGAAGGCTCTGTCCCCAGAGCCTGGGGAAGCCCCCACCCCGCCTCGCCCCTTCTCGGACATTGGCCTGTCTGAAGGCTTCTCTGAAGCCGCCCCGCCAGAGGCCGGACCAGAACCCGTTTCCCCTGTGCTGCCTCACTCCCCTCTGGCCACCCCGCTGCCATCGTCATAGCTGTCTGTCTTGGCCATCTGCTCCTGGACGTCTCTGAGATGGGCTTCCCAAGGGTTGCCGGGGCAGCCCCGTCACAGTGTTGCTCACCCAGCGCCCTCTCAGTCCCCTCCACCTCTCCCCTGCCCTGGTTACATCAGGTTTTTCCTGGACTCACAAAGCCAGCTCAGCACTTTCCTCCCCTCCGCAGCCTGTGTGTTGAGCTCTGCTGTTAGACCAGCGAGGGGAGCAGCCCTCCACCCCCCACCCCCAACCCCTTCCCACCAAGAAGGATTCGGTCCATCTTAACCCAAGGTACCATCCTGAGCTGACACCTAACCCTATCATTTCTTCTACAACTCATACACTCGTATGATACGTTGACACTGCTCTTAGCTCAATGAGCATGTTTAGACTTTAACATAAGCTATTTTTCTAACTACAAAGGTTTAAATGAACAAGAGAAGCATTCTCATTGGAAATTTAGCATTGTAGTGCTTTGAGAGAGAAAGGACTCCTGAAAAAAAAAAAACAAAACCTGAGATTTATTAAAGAAAAAATGTATTTTATGTTATATATAAATATATTATTACTTGTAAATATAAAGACGTTTTATAAGCATCATTATTTATGTATTGTGCAATGTGTATAAACAAAATAAAGAAAAGATGCACTTTGCTTTAATATAAATGCAAATAACAAATGCCAAATTAAAAAAGATAAACACAAGATTGGTGTTTTTTTCTATGGGTGTTATCACCTGGCTGAATGTTTTTCTAAAGGAGTTTATGTTCCATTAAACAATTTTTAAAATGTATACTTGATTCCATGTTGTCCTCCAGCTCCTTTTTCTTCTGACGGGAGGAGGGTGGGATGCAGCCATCAGAATCCAGGACACTTGGGGGTCTCCCAGAGCTTGGTGGGGGAGGAAGCTTGGTCGGGGGAACCACAGAAGGGAGAGACATCCAAAACCGCTTGGTCTTCCTCAGATCCTTAGGCAGGTGTCCTCAATTTGTAACGGGTCAACCTTGGGTTAGGGAACTCTAACCCTCAGTTGCAAGGGCAGCTGATTTTTTAAGGCCTGAAGAGTTGAGAAAAGGGGATGTCATCTCAGATGACAGGGAGGAGGTTGCCCTGAGAGAGGTAAAGCCCCAAGCACTTGGGCCCCTTGCTTCCTGCTTCTTAACTCCTCGATTTACATTAAATTCTGAGGCTAGTGCAAGTTTCCCAGAGGAAAGTCACTGCCACCCTGGGTTCCAGGACAGATTCCCTGAGGGCTGAACCCTGGGGTTGAGATGAGGCGGGGGCTGAGTGTTGGTGGGCGGAGGTCTCTCCAAGGCACTGGGCACTTGGGGAGCTGGAGTTGGCCGGAAGGAGTGCCAGTCCCACTCTGCCTCTGCAAACACTCTTCCAGATCTCTAATCCCTCGGCCCAGACCAGCTTAGCTGAGTGGCATCTGCTGGTCAACTGCCCCTTCGGGACTGCCCCTGGGATTTCCACTGCTTGATCTAAGCCACATTTTAGGTCTCTCGCACAAGAAATAGTCCAGGCACCAAACGAGGCTGTTTTCGTGTCTCTGAGACTCTTGAACCTTAAGATTTTGGATATTGCAAACTGATACGGTTTCAGAAAAAAAGTTTTTGGAGGACCAAAATAGGATGGCCAAGTTTTCCTTTTGCCAAATGACGCAAAGCATTACAGCCTGCTGGCACCGCTACTGTAATTCAAGGGAATTCTACAATTGTGTAGTGAGGGTGTGTGTGTGTGTGTGTGTGTTTGTGCGCGCGCGCATGTGCGCGCGCTTAGTAGCTCACACACGTCAGATTCTTTGCGACCTCAAGGACTGTAGCCCACCAGGCTCTTCTGTCCGTGGGATTCTCCAGGCAAGAATACCGGAGTGGGTAGCCAGTCCCTTCTCCAGGGGATCTTTCTGACCCAAGGATCGAACCCAGGTCTCCTGCATTGCAAGCAGATTCTTTACCCTCTGAGCCACCAGGGAAGCTAAATGGTCATCTGGGCCAGCTTGTTCCATGAGGTGATGGGGAACTCACCACCACTTGAGGCAGCTCTTTATCAGTTGAACTGAAACCTGCCTTCGTTTATTCTCGTTCTGCAACCTGGAATAAGTGTAAAATCCCATGTCTGGAAAACACCCAAGGAGGGCTCTAATTAACTCCCGGGTGGTAGTGGTGGAGGAGGGGTGGGGTGGAAGGTGTTACATTAGGGAGCTGTCAAAGGCATTTTTGTTTGCTCTTAACTTGCATCAGCATGCCAGGAAGCTCTTTAATAATAATAATAGCTACCATTTATTGAATGCTTAGCTGGTTGCCAGCCATGATGTTAAGCATTTAAGAGAATTATTTAATCCTCACTAGGACCCCCTGCAAAACTGAAGGCTCTGAGAGGTTAAAAGACTTGCCCAAGGTCACCTGGTGAGGAAGTGCTTGGGGCGGGGGTCAGGGCCCAACTCTGGCCCTACTTTTTAGTCCATACTCTACAGAGATGTTATTTGGGGTGCCTCAAAGCAGGCGGAGGTGGGCCCCTTGCTGCGGGCCAGGCAAGCTGCATGGTCAGGGCTTCTGGGTCCAGAGGAAAGAGCTGTGGCATCACCTTCACGCCCTCCTCTGTCACCTGGACTTGACTTTCAGCCCATCAGGCTGGAACTGGGCTGCTGGCAAGTGGACCCCTGTGGGATTGCTGACTCTGAGTCAGGGAAAGAGGGGTACTTAGAGGAGACCCCATAAGTACCCCCATAGTGCTTCGTTTCTAGTACGAAGCACTGAGCGGCTGTCACCAGAACCAGCCCCTGGGCACCTGCCGTGTGCCAGGATGTTCAGGGGGCACGTGGCCTTGATGATGTGGCCTTGATGGTGCTGGAGGACAAGCTGCCTGCACCTGAGCGTGGTCAGCAACACGGGCGGAATGTGTTGAGCGAGGAGCTAGGACCTCCAGCCCAGATGGAGTTCAGATTCGTGGAGGGAAGGACCAGACCAGACGCTCCCTAGAAGGGACGTTTTCCTGCCGCCTGATTCTCCTTCCTTTCTCAGCCCACCAGTCAGATTTGGGGTGCATCACAGGTGTGCCCTCTGTTCTTTTCTCAGGCCACATCCTGTCCCGAGGTGGCAACACCACTCAGGTACCTTCATCTCCCCTAACCTGCGAGGCCTCAGCTGCCCACTCCCATCATGAAGAAACAAACCAGATCCTGTCCTCCCTGCCTCAGTCCGTCCATGGTTAGAAGATGCAAACCTTTCTCATGTATGTTCCCTTGCTCTGTCCCCACTAGCACGATTTAGTTCAGGGCTGTCTAGAGCCTCCTTGGCCTTTCTTCCTCTGCTCCAGGTTCCCCTTCAGCATCTGCCCCACCAATCTCATGCTTTAACCCCTCAACACACACACACACCCTCGGTCTTGGTACCCGCATGCAGGGTAACTTGCAGTTCCTCAAACACACCTTACTTGCGTGTTTCTAAGCAAGAGCTTTCCAGCTCATTCTTCAATTGACTTCTTATCCTTCAACATGCAACTCAGACTAAACCTCCTTCAGGAAACCTCTCCCTTAAAAATTTCTGCTCTAAAGAGACATCAGTGGTATAGGAGCCTCTCTTCCCTATTGAACAGTAAGTTTTTGTCACTCTGGGATCTCAGTTAGGGCCCCTCTTAGGATCCAGTGCCCTAAAAATTTCTGGTATGGTGTTCAGACAGGGCTTGTCCCAACGAGGGAGGGAGAGGCAGAACTGTGGGCTTAGCTTGGAATGGAAATAATAATACCCAGCACTGATTGTGTTCTGATTATGCGGTAAGTAGTGTCCCAGGCATTTTACATTGGTATCGTCCCATATAATTCTTACAATCATCCTAAAAGGAGCTACATCATCATGAAGCCCTGCTCGACATGAAGAAATGGAGGTTAGAGAGCTGCCCAGGTCCCCCAGGTGGTAAGTGATGGTGTCAGCTTTCATCACTTCTATGCTATCTCATCTCCATGGGCAGGCTTGGGTCAAGAGTGATGGAATAGGGCTGATTTTTTTTTTCTAAAACAAGGTCCAGTTGAAAGGACCAAGCTGATCTGATTGCTGAGCACCTGAGTTCTGTACAGGTACAGCTCGGTGTTCACCAAGGATCTTCCCAGTGCATGCCCTGCCAGGGCCCCACTGTGGCAACCCAGAAGCAGACGTTGGCCAAGCTCTGGAAGAGGCGGCCCTCCCACAGGTGAGTGACTTGCCCAGGACACCCACATATATAGTCTGGGGGCAGGGAAGGATGGAACTGCACCAAGGCACACAGCAAGCAGACTTCCTGATGGTGAGGCCCCACCCTCAGCCTCCAGAGGATCTTTCTCTCCGCCTGCCTGTTGTCAGAGCAGCTGCCCTGGGAAGCACGGCTCTAGACAGTGACCGCACGAGTGCCGGGGCAGGTGGCTGTGGGGTCTGACTCATGGGATGTGACTCAGGGTCCTGGGTGTTGGAGTCAGAGAGACCGTGGTGGGGGTGCTCACTTGGGTAAGTCACTTAATCTCTCTGAACCCCAGTTTCTGAAACATCAAATGGGCATTATACCTGCCTCATGGGGCTGGGGGTGGGGGGTGGGGAATTAGTAAGGAAATGCATTGAAGAGCCAGCCATCCCGGGTGGTTACGCTGAACCAGGTGGGGTTGCTACTATCTGATGGTTTAGACCTCCCCAAAATGGCAATTTCATATCATGTAATCTACTGGATGCTCAATTCAAAGCAGTGGCAGTTAGGAGTCCCCAACCTTCTTTTTTCCTAGGAGCTATAGGCAGGGGCTGTGCAACCAGAGGGCTGAGAAAAGGCAACGGGGGTGATCAATACTGAGGCCATTCCCTGCTCCTCAGGGTGCCAAGCGAACTGCCAAGTCCAGGTCAGAGCAGGCAGTGAGGGCTGGTGGGAGCCCGGGGAGGGGGCCTGGGGTGCCCCAGGCTCCGGAGAAGGGGGCGTGGGCCCCGGGCAGCGCCCATCGAGCTGAGCAGCCCGCATGGCCCTGGGTTTCCTGGAGCTGGAGCAGCAGGCTTGAGTTGCCAACTCAGCAGTTTTCCCATCCAGAAGCGCCCCCCTCTCTCTTTCTGAAAGTAATGATTTTCTAAAAATGGATTCCCTCCCCTCCCCCCCAGCTGCAATTAATCCAGTGAATGTGAAGTAGCCGCTGGAGGAGGCCCTCGTGAGTTCAGACCAGCACAAGCGCTTTGATTCAGGAACGACTCACAGCTAGGGACGAGGGGAGGGAGAGGGCACATGTCCCGGGTACCAGATTGGGCTCAATGTGGGGTTTGTCTAGTGCCCTTTGGAGCCTCAGAGATAAGAGCTGCGGGCCTCTTTCTAGGGAGACTGTGTGAGGAGACTTCCTCGGGATTTGAGAGTGGAAGAATCTCAGTCCCAGGCTCCGAGGTCATCCCATAGACACGCATGCCCGCCCCAGGCCAACCAGACGAAGTTGATAAATAAACCTGGGCACTTGTCTGGAGCAGCCTTTAAAAAAAAAAAGAATTAAGTTGAAGTGTTGCAAAGAGTTGGACATGACTGAGCGAGCGACTTTCACACACACACACACACATAGTTGATTTATACTATTGTGTTCATTTCTGCTGTACAGCAAAGTGATTAAGTCATACACATATACACATCCTTTTAAAAATATTATTTTCAGTAGGAGCTGCCTTTTTAAGGAGCTTCGGGGGAGAAAGAATGTGATTGTCTTAAGACAAGCCCGAGTGTGTTATGTAGAACAATGCAAACGACAAGACCCTGGGAGGATGTGTCTTTGTTTCCAGTGTTGCTTTTAGCATGGGTCCAGGCCCGCGTGGGCGCTTCAGTGGAGACGGATAAGACAGAATTTATGCCCCAGATTTACAGGTGGGACACAAAGACCCTGGAGGTAGAAACAGAATGTCTCTTAGGGCTGCACTGAACTAAGAGAAAATACGGCTGATCTGTAGACAGGGATATTACATTTGTTCTCAACAGTGCAGAGATCCCTTTCGCACACATTCTCTTAAGAGAGTCCAGGTGGGACCTTCTGGAAGAAGGAATAGAGGTTGGACTTGAGACACCCAGCCAAGAAGTAGCCAGAACACACCTGGCAGTCCTCCTGAAGTCTCTCCCAGGGCTTTTCCCCACCCCCCGAACATGGCACTTGCCTGCTCTGTGCAACACCCCTTTAAAACTCCTCTCACTCCATCAGCCTTCGTGGTCCTGGTATCAATAAGTGGCTGTGGCAGAGACATTTCCTTCTCAGACATTTTCTCCGTACCCCTGTGGCCCCCATTTCCCAGCCTCCCTTGTAGTTTGTCTGCGGCCATGTGACTAGTTCTGGCCAATGGGCCTCAAGGAGAGGTACCTCGTGCTCCGTACCCCTGTGGCCCCCATTTCCCAGCCTCCCTTGCAGTTTGTCTGAGGCCATATGACTAGTTCTGGCCAATGGGCCTCAAGGGGAGGTACCTCATGCCCACTCTGGGCTAAAGCCCTGAAGAACTAGTGAGTGGTGATCCAGCGTCTCTCTCTCTCTCTCTCCCTCTGTCACCTGGAAGAGGGAGGCATGAGATGAAATCACTGGATCCCTGAATCACTGGCCTGGAAGCTGCTGCACCTGCAACAGGCTGTGTGAAGGTACTTTTTTGTGTCACTGACTGAGATTGAGCGGTTTGCCATCCAAATGAACCCATGGCCCATTCCACCCACGCAGACACTGCAACCCAATCTGTCTTGCTTTCCTCTTTTCGTGGAGATTCATCCTGTATCTCTAACAGCACTAGAGTTCCTTGAGGTCAGGCAGCAGCTTACATTCTTACTTGAATCACATCTTTTATCACCCCAAGCCCAGCTTTGAGCTCATAGTAGGTGCTTAGTAATTGCTATGATTGATATGAACTGAGGGGCTTTCCCCACTCGTGTCCCTGGAGGGATTGCTGGTTGCCCTCCAAGGGCACAGTCTCCCCAGGCTCTCCAAAGCTGCATGGAAATTCCCCCTTGCTCACGCTTAACCTCCTAAAACCCTCTGGAAGCCCCTCTCCACCCTCCTCCTCAAACCACTCATCTCCACAGGAGCAAGAAACAGTTCTAGCTCAGGCCACTGTCAGTGTAGATCCTGCCAAGGCCAGAGCCTCCTGGGCTCCCTCACTCAGCCAAGAAGACAGAAATTTCCAGAGCTCAGCTGAATGCGTCAGAGAGCATTCCCAGCACACATTTCCTCAGCCCTAGTCTGCATTATTTGTGCTGTGTGAATTACATGTCTGGGGCTTCCTTGGTAGCCCAGATGGTAAAAGATCTGCCTGCAATGCAGGAGACATGGGTTTGATTCCTGGGTCAGGAAGATCTCCTGGAGAAGGAAATGACTACCCACTCCAGTATTCTTGCCTGGAGAATCCCATGGACAGAGGAGCCTGGCAAGCTACAGTCCATGGGGTCCCAAAGAACTGGATATGACTGAGTGACTAACGCTTTCAATTTCACTTTTCATTTACATATTTAACATTTGTTATCCATCTGTTAGTTTGGTTGTTGTCTGACTCCCTTGGCAGACTGTAAGCTCTGTCCTGCCACATCCCCAGTGTCCAGTACAGTGCCCTGGACATAGTAGGCACTTCACAAATGTTCCTTGGATGAATCAGTGTGGAATGATTAGTCAACTTTCCAAATGAAATACATTCAAGTTTCAGATGAATTCAGTTTTCCCCCAAGAAAAGTAGGTTTGTACTGTACTTGCTTCATAATATTTGTGAAAAGAAAGAGTACATTCTTATATTTTTTCCCAAAAAGGTATATGCAAAACTTTTGCCTCTTGGGGACTTCCCTGGTGGTCCAGTGGTTAAGAATCTGCCTGCCAATGCAGGCAGGCAATGCAACTGTTCTGTCTCCAGTCTGGGAAGATTCCACATGCCACGGGGCAACTAAGCCCAGGCACCCCAACTACTGAAGCCCTCATGCCCTGGAGCCTGTGCTCTGCAACAAGAAAAGCCACCGTAATGAGAAGCCCAAGGACCACAACTAGAAAAAGCCCACGAGCAGCTACGAAGACCCAGTGTAGTCATAAATAAATAAGAACTCTGCCTCTTTGGTAATGGTAACAGCCGCCACCATAATCATAATAATAACAGCAGCCTGTATATAGAGTTTTTGTACCAGGCACTCTGAGCAGAGCACTTGGTGTTGTCTCTAAGGTAAGGGTTGTCATTAGCCCATTTTACAGGTGAGGAAATGGAGAACCAGGGAGGAATAGGGCAGGAATCCCTGTCTGCTTAACTCCACTGTTCTTGTTCTGAGTCCTGAGCCCCCATGGGAGGCTGCAACTTTGAAAGAGCAGTTTTTCTGGTTTCTTTCCTTGAGGTTAAGATACATCCTGAGGCCAGGGTTCTGCAACTGGAGACTCCAGGGGTATCTCTCCCAGGAGACTTGCTATGTAGTCAGGCTGTCCCATCCCATCAGGGTCTGGAATCTTTGCTGCGTCAAGGCCCCATGTCATCAGCACCAGATCTTCTAATGACACACTGCAGCCTGGGAAATTACAGTGCCCAGGAGACTTGTCCCAGAGGCCTTGCTCAGGGTAATTCCAGAGCAGGAGAGAATGCTGGGAATAACAAGAAAAACAGAGTCAGGCTGCCAGCCTTAGGTAATGGAATGGTGTGTTGTGGCCATGGAGCATGGGGGATGGAGAATTTCATTTTCTAAAACAGATTTTTTTTCCTAAATTTTAAAAGTACTGAAAAATGCAAAATCAAAAGTAAAAATGATACTCAGTCTTATCATTTAAAATTATGCCTTTCAATGCCACTCCCCAGAAATGATGACTATTATAGGAGGCTTTGATTCATCTCCTTCTGAAGTTGGCCTCTGCTTCTTACATATGCACATGGACAATTTTCATGAATGGAGTCAAGTTTTGCATATTGGCCTGCAAACTGCTTCTGTCACTTAATGACGCATCAGATATTTCTTGCTTGACTAGTATTGGAGCTGAACTTAGAGGATGCTAGTATTCATTTAAAAGGTGAATACCACTTGACACAGAACTGGAGTGAAGGTATGGAGCAACTGGAACTCTCTTCTGAGGATGGTGGGGATAACAAACAATTGGTTTAACCATTTTTGGAAAACTGCTTGCCACTATCTACTAAAGCTAATCATACCCACATCAGAAATGCATACATACATTCACCAAAAGGCCTGGGCAAGAATATTCCCAGCAGCACTATTCAAATAGCTGCAATTCAAAAGTCCATCAAAAACAGAGTGAATTTTTAAAAATGCGGTTTATTTATACAGTGGATGTCATATACCAGTGGAAAGGAAAGAACCATAACTGCACACAAGAGCAAATCTCACAGGTGTGGTGCTCAGCTAAGAAGCCAGACACACAAAGCCCATACGGCATGATTCCATTTGTATAAAGCTCAATGTCAGGCCAAATGAGTCTATGGTTTTAGACATCAGGAAGGGGAACGAGAGGAACTTCTGGGGGCTAAAGTGCTGTTTCTTAATCTTAGTCTACTGGCTATTTACATGGGATGTTCCATTTGTCAGAATTCACTGAGCTGTACACTTACACTGAAGATTTGTGTACTTTTCTGTATGTGTCATACTTCAGTTAGAGTCTATGTTCTAAAGAGAGGCTCAATGGCATTCAATCCCTTCCCCCGAAATCAGTCCTGTTTCCCCTAGTTTTGCCCCTGTCTCTCTCTCTTCCAGAACCTTCGGAGCGCACACAGCAGGCGTGGCGTGTCGCCATTGGTCCTGTGGGGCAGAGAGAGGAAAAGTCAACCTTCAGGTCCTGAAAGCCCTGGTGGGACCCAGTGGCCAGCCTTAGGAGAGCACTCAGGCTGCACCGCCCCCCAGGCTTGCTCCGATGGTCAGTGGGTAGCAGGGGGAGGAGGAAGCGGAGGAGGGAGAGCTGTGGGAGGAGGAAAAGGGGTTACTGTCCTTGTGACTGTTTTGGGGTCTGACAGAGAGCCTTGTGGCTTGGCAGCGTCCTGAGTGCTGGAATTTCTGGGGTCCAAGGTATCATCACAACAAGGTAACTACTTCTACTACTGTTATCATTACAAATAGTAGCTAACGCTTCTTGAGCACTTAAAAAGTGCCAAGTGCTTTATATACATCTCTCCTTTCAATCCCCCCCCTTTTTTTTTTCCCATGCCACGTGGCATGTGAAGTCTTAGTTCCCCGACCAGGGGTCAAACTCATGCCCTCTTCAGTGGAAGCATGGCGTCTTAACCCCTGGACCACCAGGAAAGTCCCCCTTTTAATCCTTTCAGTGTAGAGTTATATGTACCCCATGTACATGTGAGAGGCTCACATATGTGCAGTTAGGCCCCTGACTACAATATTCCACCAACCTCTGCTTAATTTTGATTCCCTAGTGGTTCATCTGGGGGTCTGCTAGGTGCCAGACTCTGTTGGACCCTGAAATATACAAATTGGTGTGGTACATTCTCTGCACTGTCTCAGCAGGTTAGTAATCAATTGCCTGCTTATTCAAACCAATGTTCATTGTTCTATGTCATATTTTAAGGTGCTCCAAATAGGTAAATGTATAAATAAAATTTCATTTGTTTTGCTGTTCAGCAAAACTTGGCAAGTTAGGTTCACTAAAATTCAGACTAAATTAACAAAAAGGAAAAAGAGCTTTAAAAATTATCTTTGGTTCCACCATTACATTAAACCTGTTGACAACTGAGCACACAACTTTTTACAGAATACATTCACATGTGACCACCATAGAAGTAGGTACTCAAAGAAAAATTAAATTGTTATAAAATAACATTATATTGTTTTGTAAACTGTACCCTCCTTCACACACTTGATAATCTAATGAGATCATGTTCCAGGTCCATGAATGCACAGCTATTTCTAATGTCTTTTTTCATCATTAGAGGGTGAGGTGGTGTGTGTATCAATTTTTTTCCATATATTTTGCATTTCTTTTGTGAATTGGTTAATTGTATCTTTGGCCTGTTTTTCCTTTGGTTTGTTATTCTTTGTGGCCACTTATTTTTTAAGGAATTAAAAACTTCTTTTCAAGTTTATGCACAAAATTTTTAAAGTCAAAGATAATTGAAAGTTTTACAATGAAATACAGCAGTCCCTCATCCTTTCTTTCTTCCTGTGAGTTTCCCAGAAATAGCCCTTTCAACTCTTCCAGCTGTTTATTTTGTTATTTACCACCATATTTCTTTTTTATTTTAGTATATAAAAGTATTTTATTCATTTAAAATGTAAAAATAATTTATATTCATTATCAAATATTCAAAAGCTACAAAAGTATGTTAAGAAAAATGTTAAAGCCCTTTACAGCATCTTCAGTGCTACTTTTCAGGGGTAAATTACATTACCACTATGATTTTATAACCACATCTAAATAATATTTAATTTCGAATATTATTTGTTAACTTTATACTAACTTTCTAGGTAGAGATGACTGTCTTGACTACTTGTCTTCTCGTCAGTAGTCAATACTTACACAGTTGGAGCTATGCCCGTCTTGTTCACAGCGATGGATGGAGGGCACTATGGTTGCATTTCTTTCCTTACACCCCTCTGGTATTCTTGGAGTTAGGCTTTGCCTAGATTCTTTTCATCGGTTTAGACTTCACTGTGGTTCTTGCCGTTGCTTTCCACGCTCTTCAGGCACTTCTTAGTGTACTTCGAGCCCTTCAAGACTTTTCCTCAAGGTCAAACGTATCAGACAATTTGCCAGCACAATGTTTTTTCCCCTCAAGTCTCCATCCTTCTGCTCTGTCTGGACAGGTTGCCTTATGGACCTGATGGATGCATAGCAGTCATCCCGAATCATCTGTCCACCTCTGTGTTGGCTTGAGTCTCTTATTCCCGGATCCCATGAGGGCACCTCCCTTGATTGAGTCCCTCATTTGGGTGCCAGTTATCTTTGAAAACTGTACCGTGCTTTCTTTCTTTCCTTCCTTCCCTTCCTCCCCAACTCCCCTCCACTTCCTTCCCTCTTCTCCTTCTCCTCCTGCCTGAGGACTATACGGCAGAAGGACAGGGAAGGGCTCCCTGACAACCTCAGCCTTCTCTCTGTTGTCTCAAGCGCATCCTACAAAGGGCCCCTGAAAGTGGAGTTTAGTCCTCAGATCCACCCCAGAAAGCAGAGTCACCTCCTTCCCCTCTGTTCCTCCCCATCTGTTTTTCTCTTGCCCTGGACTGCTAATTTCTGGGTTTTGTTTGTTTGTTTTTGGCCATACCATACGGCTTTTGGGATCTTCATTCCCTGATCAGAGATTGAACCCACCCCTCATCAGTGAAAGTGCAGAATCCTATCTTACTGGACCTCCAGGGAATTCCCTGGGAGTTTCTGGACCTCAATTAGTTTTCCTTTCTCTGCCACTCCCTCAGCTTAGGCACTCCTGGCCTCCGGGCCATCATCCCTGTACCCACACTTGTCCCCCTGCTGACCGATCCTCCTGGGTATGGCAGAGGGCACTCTGTAAACCCAGATCTGAGTGGTTTTGTGTGTAAAAGCCGACACTTTCACATCTCTATGCTGTTGCACAGACTCTTGGCCTGAATGCCTTTCCCCCTTTCTCTAGCTGATGAACTCTCTTCTTTCAATGTCTGGCTCAAGTATCTACTCCTCCAAGAAGCCTCCCAGTCTGTCCTGTTGGCATGAAGCAGATTCTGCAGCAGTTTATATGATGCTTTTTTGTAACCCCCGTTCTTGTCTGCCTTGGGCCAGATCCTGACACCAACTAGCTGAGTCCCAGGTCACCTTCCCTCAGCTCCTGCATCTGCACGCTCCCTGGGGAGAAGAACCCCGCTGTGCTCCACACCGACTGTGTACCATGCCCTCTGCTGAGAATTTTCCATACACAATACAATTATACACTGGGCTCTAAGTCCTTCAGCAACATCCCTCTGTGCTGCGTGCGCTTTTGTCAGTCTGGGCAGGGAGTGAGGTGAGCAGTGACTTGGAGGAGATGGGGGAAGGTGAGCGAGAGGGCATCTGTTACTGATTTGCCCATAGGTCCCCTGGGCTCTTTACCTGGCTTGGGAAATTCTCTTTCCCTGAGGCTGTCGAGCGATTAAAGAGCAAGACACTTGCTTCCTCAGCTTCCCTAGCGGCCAAGTATAGGCACGTGACCTGGGATCGGCCAATCAGATGCCCCTGCTCTGGTCTTGGAGTCAGGATGGGGGAAGGGGAATGACTCTAGGGATGGGCAGTGGCTACATCCTGTTTCTGGGGAACAGCCGCCTTCGTGGGGCCAATAGCACAGTCCAGTGTTTGGAGTCCAGTGCAGACGTCAGTGGGGAGAAGAGAGTCATCTAGGGTTCCAGAGGGCCCTTGGGTTCTCAAGAAGCGGCTCTGGGGTGTGGATTTGTCAGCCTTCCCCACAGTGGAGTTCTCCAGCCCACTGTTGATTCTATGACCTACCCAGGGTCCTGTCAGAACTTCCCTTTTGTGCTTAACTCAGCTAGACTGGCTTCCCAGGTGGTGCAGTGGTAAATAATTCGCCTGCCAATTCAGGAGCCGCAACAGACAGCGGGTTCGATCCCTGGGATGGGAAGATCCCCTGGAGTAGGAAATGGCAACCCACTCCAGTATTCTTGCCTGGAAAATTCCATGTACAGAGGAGCCTGGTGGGTAGCTGACAGTCCACGGGGTCTCAAAGAGTCTGACTCGACTGGGCATGAGCACACACAGCTAAAACAATCTTTTGTAGGTTGTAGCTACAAAGACTGACCACAGATAGAGGCCAGGAAGGGCACAGGGCATGGTTGGCTCCCAAGCCATCCCACTGGGACAGGAGACCTGGGAGTCTCTGCCCCTCCTGACAGTGATGATGGCCATGGCATGTTCCCGACCTGGGTGGTCACTCAGATCCCTAAGCAAGCAGAGGCCACTCAGCACGGGCAGGGTGGTAAGGTTACAGAAGCCCTTAGGGACACTCCAGGAGGACCCAGGCTCTAAATAGAATGTCCTAGGCAGGGTCCCTTCATCATGAGAGCCACGCAGCTTTAGAGCCTGGGCCACCCTTCAGAGCAGCCGGGGGCTGGCCTCCCCCAGTCAGGAGGCCTGGATTCTTATCTGGCTGCAGGTAACGCCGTGTGTGGCTTGGGTCAGTCACTCCTGTTCTCTGAGCCTCAGTGTCCATGTCCTCCCCGGGAAGCCTGGGAGGGGGACAGATAACTGAGAGGTCCCCTCTAGGACTGGTGCTTCCAGAACGAGCACCCGGAGCCTCTGGGACCTCATCATCCCCACCCCACCCCCTGCCTCACCCCCTGAACTCCTGTGAGCTCCCTGATAGCAAACCCCTGCCATACACATAGTAGGCACTCAAGAAGTGTGAGTTGACAGCACCAGGGACAGGCTGGCTCCGTTAGGAGTGTGGGTGTGTGTGGGGGGTCTGTGGTGACGCTCAAGGATCTTTTCCTGGGAACTCCAGCCCGGCCTCTCCTAGGTCTTTGTGGAGGTGGAGGGGGAGGAGGAAGGGGTGAGTGGCAGCCTCAGCAGTGGCCCCGAGGCAGCCTTCGCAGGCACTTTCTGGGAAGCCGCCCCCAGAACCTAGCCTTGCGAAGGCTGAGGAGGCCCCGTCTCCAGCCCCATTTCCCTTGAACTGGAGCCAGGCAGTCCTCACGCATTACTCACTGGCGGGGCGGCCCTGGCCCAGGGCCAAGGCAAACAAGGCCTCCAGCCTGCCTGGGGGCTGGTTGGCTCAGGCTTGGGTGGGGAGGGAGGCGCCCACGCCTGGCCCCTGCTGTGGCCAGCCTGCTTGTGTCTCCCAGCAAGCCCAGCCCCAGCCTGGCCCAGGGGTCAGGCTTTGGGCCCCCCCTCACCCCCAAGGTTGGGCCTGGCTGTCCCTCTGGAGCTGGTGCTGCTGAGGGCCCTTCTCCCTCCAGGGTCTGGATTCTCCTCTGCCAAAGGAGACGCTGACTCCTACCTGTATGGCCAATGCGGAGGCTTCATCCAGGGCCTGCCATTGACCAGACCCTGGGACGGCGGAGGAGGAATAAGCCAAGACCTTTTCCCTTCCTGAGTCCCAGGTCTGCATCTCAGGACAGGGACATCAGGGAATGATCAGGGATGACCAGTCCGTCAAATATTGTACATTAGACAGAGTGTAGGAAAGGGTCAGGCTAGGAAGACTTCCTGGAGGAAGTAGAGCCTGAGAAGGCCATGAGAAATGGGGAAATTTTGCATAACCTTGATGGAGGAAGAGAGAAGAGGCTGTACAGTGGGTGTCGGTCTCTGGATGTGATGGGTCTGAAGACAGCGGGGTGTGGGGGGTGGTAGGAAGAGAAGGATTGCTAGGTGAGGAGGATGAGCCAGGTACTAGTGGTCCTGAGCAGGACCAGTCAGCTCCTTTGTCCAGAACCAACCGGTCCACCCATCTAGACATTCATCCACCACGCCATCCATCTATCCATCCATCCATCTATTCATCTATTCATCCATCCATCCATTTGCTCACACACACACACCCATCTACCCATCCACCCATCCACCCACCCATCTATCCATTGATCTATTCATCCATCCATCCATTCTTCCATTCAAACTACAAGTATCTATTGAATACCCACAATGAGCCAAGACCTGTAGTAAATATTTTCACTGACTCTTATGGCTTATGACTAAATAGGCTCCATAAGTATTTGTTTAAGTAGATGGAGAAGTGATGATCAAAAGAAACCTGTCTCTACCCTCAAGGAGTTTATGGTCTTGTAGAACAAAAAATATAACGTTAGAAATTGTGACAAGTGCTGTGAAGGAAAGGACCAGGGTGCCAGGAGAAACAAGGAGGAGGGAAAGGCTGTGGCTGTTAAACTGCTGTGAGGTCCTTGGCAAATAACTTGATGTCTCCAGGCCTCACCTTCTGAATCTGTGAAATGGGAATAATGATAGTGCCTACTTTACAGAGTTGTCCATCAATTTTTTTTTTTTCGGTTATCAAAGTCTGAAATCTTTAATATTGACCAATTTTCTAATCCATGGTGTATATTTAGTTTCAATTTTCTGAAAATTTTTTTCTTAATAGTTTTCTTGAAATATATATAGTTCATATACCACACCTTTTCCTGCTTGTGAATAATGCTGCTATAAACATGCATGTAGATATTTCTGTGTGACCGTATATATTTATTACTCTTGGGTATAGACTTACCTTGAAGATATTGAGGGCTCAGTTCCAGATCATTAAAATGAATATCAAAATAAAGCAAATCACACAATTTTTTGGTTTCCCAGCACATACAAAACTTATGTTTCGACTTCTCTGGTGACACAGTAGATAAGAATCTACCTGCCAATGCAGGGAACAGAGGTTCGATCCTTTGTCCAGGAAGATCTCCCAAACTGCGGAGCAACTAAGCCCCGGTACCACAACTTCTGAGCCCAGCCTCTACACCCTACGAGCCACAGCTACTGAAACACACGTGCCTGGAGCCTATTCTCTGCAAGAATACCCACCCCAATGAGAAGCCTCTGCTTGTTGCAACTCGAGAATTCCCACTCACAGCAATGAAGACCCAGGGCAGAAAAAAAAAATCACAATTGCTATTAAAAATATTTTATGTTATGATGTGTCTATTAATTGTTTAATAGCATCATGTCTAAAAACAAAGTGCATGCCTTAATTAAAAAACACTTTATCGATAAAAAAAGGCTAACCATCACCTGAGCCTTCAATGAGTCGTAATCTCTGATCATTGATCACAGATCACCATAACAAATACAAAAATGTTGAAAAAGTTCAAAATATTTTGAGAATTACCAAAATGTGACACAGGGAAGACAAAATGAGCGAAGATTGGAAAAACAGTACTGATAGACGTGCTCGGTGCAGGGTTGCCAAAAAACTTTGACTTATAAACAATGCAGTCTCTGTGAAGCCCAGTGAGGCAGAGTGTGATAACACAAGCCATGCCTGTGTGCACACATAGTGTGGAATGGCCGGGACGTATAACAACTCTATGTTCAGTATTTTGAAGAGTCGTCAGATTAACTTACAAAGTGGCTGCACCATTTAACATTCCCCCCAGCAATGTACGAAGGGTTCTGATTTCTGCACATTCTTGCCAGTTTTTGCTATTATTAGACCTTGTGAGTCTAGACATCCTAGTGGGTATGAAGTGGTATCTCATTGTGGTTTTGATCTACATTTCTCTGATGACTAATGATGTCAAATATCTTTCCATGTGCTTATTAGCCATTTGTGTGTCTTGGAAAAATGTCC
The DNA here is from genome assembly GCF_019923935.1 of Bubalus bubalis. Taxonomy (NCBI): domain Eukaryota; kingdom Metazoa; phylum Chordata; class Mammalia; order Artiodactyla; family Bovidae; genus Bubalus; species Bubalus bubalis. The sequence continues at coordinate 13,584,315 of NC_059178.1, forward strand.
ATTCATTTCCTTTGCTATTTTGAAATCAGATTATTCGTGCTCTTACTGTTGAGTTGTAAGGGTTATTTGTATATTCTGGATGCAAGTCTCTTATCAGCTACATGTTTTGCAAACGTTTTCTCGGATGCTGTCAGCTGTCTCCTCACTTTCTCGGTGGTGTCCTTTGAGGCACAAAAGGTTCTTTATTCTCTTGAAGTCCAACGTATCTATTTTTCCTTTTATTACTCATACCTCTGGTGTCACACATAAGAATCCTTTGCCAGATCCAAGGTCATGAAGGCTCACCCCTAGTTTCTCCTAAGAGTTTCATAGTTTTGACTCTTGTATTAGGTCTTTGACTTATTTTGTGTTCGTTTTTATATATGGTATGAAGTCAGGATCCAGCGTTACTCTTTGCCATGTGGAAATCCAGTTGAAAAAACTGTTTTCGTCCCATTGGATGGTCTTGACAACCTTGTTGAAAATCAGCTGACTATAGATGTCTGAGTTTATTTATGGATTCGCAATTCTGTTCCATTGATTTATATGTTTATCCTTGTGCCAGTACCACATTGTCTTGTAGTAAGTTTATAAATCAGGAAATGTGAGTCCTGCTATTTTGTTCTTCTTTTTCAGGATTATCTTGGCTATTCTGGGTCTCTAGCAATTCCATCTGAATTTTAGAATCAGCTCTCCAGTTTCTACAAAGATGTGAGCTGGAACCGCACTGCATCCGTGTAGATCACTTTGCAGAGTAGTGCCATCTTAATATTGTGGAGTCTCCTGATCCATAAACGTTTTTCCAATTATCTAGATCTTCTTTCATTTCTTTTACAGTTTTGTAATTTTCAGGGTATAAGTTGTTGTGCTTCTTTGGTTAAATTTACTTCTAAGTATTTCACTCTTTTTGATGCTTTTGTAAATGGAATTGTTTTCTTCATTTCCCTTCTGGACGGCTCATTGATTTTCAAACAAATGCTTATTGTGCTCAGCACCGTGAGAGATGCTGGGGATGTAGCAATGAGCATATTATGAGGATGAACAAGATAATATATTAAAGTATAATAACGGGCCCTTATTATTGCTTTCCTGTATCTTCCCTTTTCTCTAAGTATGTCAACAGACGGCTCCTGCAGAGGCAGGAGGGGAGCTATTGAATTCTGAGAAGAGTTGATGTATCTGGAAGGAGCTGGAGGATGTGACCGTGGACAGTGGGAGCAGACCTGCTCAGTCTGGGCAACTGTGAGGCCAGAGCAAGACCCCAGGGAGGCCAAGAGTACTGCTCTCGGGAAATGGGCATCCTTGGGAGGCCTGGGAGCAGCCAGAGGGAGGGAGCAGTGGAGGCCTGTACGCACTGCCTCTTAGGGGTTTCTCAGGAAGCAGCTCACTCCCTCCCACCCTCCCCCACCCCGATGGGGCTTCCTCCTCCGCAGGTTTTCATCATCTGTCTTGAGGCTTCCCCTAGTTCTCACATCCCCTAGAGGATCTGTCTTTGGTTTCATCCTGTGTCTCCTCAGGGCATCTTCCTCTCCTTCCCTCACCTTGCCTCTCTAGCAGGCAGAGGATGGGCGGCAAGATCTCTTGGGAACGCTTGGATCATGGAAGGTCCTGGCCTTCAGGTGGGGTGGGGAGAAGGAAGGGTGTCTCCCTCCGCACCATCTCCCCCACCCCAGAAGCAACGGGCCAGCAAGCGGGGAGATTTCTCACCACACCAGCTGGCTCCTTCCCGCGTGTGGCTCCAGCCAGGGCCCCTCACCCTGGCCAGCTGTCTCACAAGTGGGGGAGTAGCTAGAGGCCTGGCCAAGCAGGGGCCTGCCTCCTCTCCCTCCCTCTACACAGGGCCTCTTCCTCCTGCCCTGCTGTCTGCAAGGCCCTGGCAGGTTCCTCATTCTGAAGGCCGCTTCCTCTGTAGCCAGGCCCCACGGCGCCTGGAGGTGGCCTGGCGGCCCTGGCCTCACGGCTCTTCTGCAGTCATCCCCGTCTTAAGTCTGGGCCGGAACGTCCACAATGACATCCTCATGTCGGAGGTCGACCACAGAGGGCTGAGTGAGGCCCAAGTGTGGGCGAGGGCCTTGGGCCTGGAGCGGGGGGAGCAGGAGGAGAAATGGGCCCTGCTCTCAGCGCCTTTCTGCCCTCCACACAGATCTGCACGTAAGCCGGCCAGGCCTCACGCACAGGGCTGTGACCCCCAGTTCAGAGAAGTGAGGTCGGCATGGGCCACAGCAGGCCTGACACAGGATGTCCTGGCTTCTCAGGGGGCCTGGACTGTGGCTAATCACTCTGGACTGTGGCTAATCGATATTTGGGGCAGGATGACTCTGTGCTGGGAGGGGCTGTCCCTGTGTGCTGTAACCCCACTACTCACTGGATCCCAGTGGCATCCGCTGTCCCCCTCGCCCCCCATGCCACCACCGTGACAACCAAAAAGGTCTCTGCTGCTGCTGCTGCTAAGTCGCTTCAGTTGTGTCCGACTCTGTGAGACCCCATAGACGGCAGCCCACCAGGCTCCGCCGTCCCTGGGATTCTCCAGGCAAGAACGCTGGAGTGGGCTGCCATTTCCTTCTCCAATGCATGAAAGTGAAAAGTGAAAGTGAAGTCGCTTAGTCGTGTCCGACTCTTCGAGACCCAAGGTCTCTAGTCATCACCAAATGTCCCCTGGGGGCAAAACTGACCCCCCACGGAGAACTACTGGCTTATATAGGACTCAAATGAGTTAATACATGCAGCGTACTTACAACACTGCCTGGCCCAGAGGATCACTCAATAATTCTTACCTGTTATTATTACAAGCAGGGAACAGTGGGGAAAACCAAAATGTAAAACAAAGCACAGAAGCCAAGCACACAAGAGCATATCTAATACCCTGAGTGACTGGAGGGCTTAGGGTGAAGAGGGGGAGAGGCTGCATGTGTGATTTATTTGAAAAAAACATATTTTATTTATATTTATTTATGTTTTTGGCTAAGCTGGGTCTTCGTTGCAGCACACAGGATCCTCAATCATCATTGTGGCATGTGAAATCTTTGGTTGAGGCGTGTGGGGTCTAGTTCCCCGACCAGGGATTAAACCCAGGCCCCCTGCAAGGGGAGTGAGGCATCTTAGCCACCGGACTACGAGGGGAGTCTGGAGACTGTGTATTAGTTTAAAAAGAACACCATTGGCTTGAGCACCTCACCCCACTATCAGGCCCGTTCACCAGAACGTGGGTTGGAGCTCCCCATGGGTGCCTGGGGGTGTGCTGGGGCCTCCAGGGACTCAGGGCGAAGGAGACTCAGCCCCGCCTGGCTTCTGGGGCCCAAGTCCTCTCAGAGAAAAGCCCAGATACTTTCCATTTCCCTCCAAGGGTTCAGAGGACAGAGCCACCGGCTAAGGCGAGGGCCTGCTGGGCAGGCCCTGGTTCTCTGGCCGCCCACTCATCTGTTCATTCGGGAAATGCTCACTGAGGTCCCTACGAGCCAGACATGGGGCTGGGTACATCAGCAGGAAGTAGGAATTGGAGCAGTGGTTTGAAAGCTGGCCAAGCTTCTCATGGAAGGAGAGGAGGAGGGAGAATGCCACCGACCATGGACAGGGCGATGCTGGTGGTGCTGGGAACTGATCAAGCAGAAGCCCTGAGAAGGTGACTTTCTGGAAGTGTGGTGTGGTCTGAGGGGCGCATGGAGTCAGCTTGTGAGGAGCGCTGAGTACCAGGGTAGAGACACAGTAGGTCTTTGTTCCGGAGTCCTTGAAGGGTTCTGAGCAGAGGTCTCAGTTCATTTCAGTCCCTCAGTTGTATCCAACTCTTTGCGACCCCATGGACTGCAGCATGCCAGGCCTCCCTGTCCATCACCAGCACCCGGAGTTTACTCAAACTCATGTCCATTGAGTCGGTGATGCCATCCAACCACCTCATCCTCTGTCGTCCCCTTCCCCTCCTGCCAGAGGTCTGGGGAACCCCAAGTCTGCTCGTGGGAGACAGGAGTCTTGGTTGTGTCCCAGCCCCAAAGGTCTCCCCAGGCAGGGGTCACGGGGTGGGCCCTTCAGGCAGGGCTTGGGCCTGGGTCCCCACTCCTGCCCCCACCCCAGGGGAGGGCCCTGAACAGAGGCCCCGTGAGGCTGTCCAGGCTGGGCCCTGGCCCGAGTGAGGCTCCACCCATCTCCCCAGCTGAGCAACCGGACCGTCCACCTGCCTCCGTAGGCCGAACCTCCACTTGAGCATAATTGGACTTTGCCTGCAATCGCTTTGAACCCCATGGCAGTCAGACATTTGCTAGTGGAGCAAAAACACCTGACCTTCAGAGGTACACGGAGACTCGGGGGCCCCGAGGAAGAGGCAGGAGCCCCTTGCGGATTGGGCAGGGCCGGGCAGCAGGAAGCCAAGGCTGTGTGAGCGCCTCTATCTCAGCCTCTCACCTCCTCCGGGTCGCTGCGCTCTTGCCCAGGGCACCCGGCGGGCAGCCACCTGGGCGGGGGCCACACCCACAGGGTTGTTAAAACTACCTGGGCCTGGCCTGGCCTTGGGGAACAAGCTCACCAGCTCGCTGTCCTCTGAGGGGCCGAGTTGAGATGTGACTGCCAGGCTGGTGGGAAACGAAGCAGGCGCAGAGCCAGACTCCCGGGGGCTGAGCTGAGGCTGAGCTGAGGCTGGCCCAGGACGGCCGGGCTCTGGGGGACCCCGACAACAGAGTCGCCCCCCAGGATGCCACATTCTTCGGGCTCCAAAGAGAATTTGGGAAATGTGAGCTGGGCTTTTCTGAACGCTTGGCCTGCCCCTTGGCTCTGGCTTGCCCCGGAAAGGGCGGAGGGCCTGGAAGAGGCCCGTGTGAGGTCCACGCAGAGGGCCAGGGTTCCAACCCAGGGCACAGGACCATCTGTGGCCCTGTCACCTGCCGCCATGTCACCCGGGCGGGCCTGCCTTCTTCTTGAGCCGGTTTCCACTGGGGCCAGTGGGAGTCATGATGTTTGCCCTCCCTCCCTTCGGGGTTATTGTGAGGATCAAATGAGATCACAAAGATAAAAGAATAGAAAAGAAGAAAGCTCGGAACACACGTAAGTGGTTGTTATTGTCATTGTTGTTATCCTTAGCTCCTCGCCAACCCCTCTCGGAACAGAGCCATCCGGCAGGTTCTCAGCCCTACCTGGGGTCACCAGAGGGTGCCAGTCTGGCCTGGGCCCTGCCACACCCGAGCTCTCTCCAGGGGGCACCTTGGGGGTCAGAACCTCCTCTGTCCCTCCCAGTTCTCCAGCACAGCCCTGCTGGAGGTGGACAAGCGAGGGGAGAGAGGCCTCAGACTGTCTGTGTGTGGGCTGGTCCCTCTGGGCACTGCTGGGGTCACATGGACACACACACTCCCAAATACATACACACGTGCTGACACGGACTCATCAACACACACAAACCAGCACCCGCCCACGAGCATTCACCAGATCTTGACTCAACACAAACATACACACACACACACATACCCACACACAAGAAGATGCCTCCTCCAAAGCAAATTCCATTATCTTGGCCTTCCATCCAGAGGCCAACGGGCAGGCAGGGATATTATTACCTTGTTGTTATTATGATCGTCCTTAGAAAAGTCTCAACTCGGCAGAAAACATCAAACAGCGGCCAGCAGCCTCAGATAGCAGAGGCGACAGGCCCTATGGGGCTCTTTCCAGTGCAGACCTGCCTCCTCGTTTGCAAAAATGACTTATTATTAATCTGCGATTGAAACTGTAATTATGCCATCACTGTGTCAACAAGCCGGAACACGGCGAGGACTGGCAGCGCCGTCTGGAAATGTGTTCTTACTCTCCACCACGACCAGGCTGGCATCTGCCTCATGCCATGGACGAGGACACACACACCTGCCAAGCGCAGGGCCCAGCTCCCCACAGGATGCTGGCTGTGTGTGGGTGTGTGTTTGCCTCTCACTCTCAGGTCTGGCGAGGTGAGGTCCAGGAGTGACCCAAGGGAAGAGGCACCCCCAAGAGGACCCCAGGAAGCTCTGGGGCTCCAGCCTGGGAGTCCAGCAGGGAGACACGAACATCCAGATGTGCTTCAGGGCATGGGGGCTGCCAGGCCTGATCCCCAGGCTCTTCCTTTCCCTGCACACCCCAGAGGGTGGGCCTGACTCAGGGCACCTCACAGTCCCCAGAGTCCTTCCAGCCCTGTCCCAGCCTCTGCTGGCCCTGAGGCAGGGCTGGGCAAAGACCTGCTCATAAGCTGTGACCACCTACTAGTGACCGACTTGTACTGACCACTTACTTACTAGGCACCAGGTCTGGTGTGAAATACTTTTATGTTCATTATTTCATTTCTTCTTTCAAAACCATTTAAATAGAAAAAGGAGTAAAGCTTACATTCGTATGAGTTTCACAGAGGAGGAGACTGTAGCCTGGTGGAGTTAGGTGGTCTTCCCAGATCCTGCAGAGCTGAGCTTTAAAAACCTCTTTAAAGGGGTGATCTGGCTACCCACCTCCGCCCCCCAAACTCCTCTGATGTGGCTCACACCCTCCCCACGAGCTTCCGGAGGCAGAACGCTGACTATACCCCGGCCTGCCGGTAGCCTTGGGTGTAGCAGATGCTCAGGAAACTGTCCATGAATGAAGGAAGGAGGTGAAGGTCCAAGTTCAGGATGGGGTATTCGGGATTGGCTTGAGAAACACGACCTTTCTCTCAGGTGTTGGCACTCTCTGGGGGCATTCCACCTGCAGGCACTCAGGGCTGAGACTTCTGGGTTCCGGAGGGGTCCTTTGGGGCCAAAGACCACTTCTTTGCCACCGAGTGGATCCCAGTGTGTGCAACTAAAGAAATGACAACCCTAAATCACCTAGAAGAAGAGACTGCGGGGGTGTGTGTGTGTGTTTATGCGACTGTACCCACACACCTGTGGGTGTTATTTCAACATACAGCAGAGACGGAAGGTCACAGAGCCAGATGGCGAAGACGAGACAACAACACGGGGTTCCTAACTTCCACCCAGGCGTCTTCTAGGCTTTAGACTGGGAGGATCCCAGGCCCAGTGCCTGCCGTGGTGGAGACAATGTCCACAGGCTAGCCCTTTCAGAGCTCATCTGGAGGGTGACCACAGACGCTGAGTCCACACGCGGCCGCCTCACAGTGCGCTCCATGGGGAGGAGCCATGGGTAGAAGAACTATGTGCATGCGTGCCTGCTAAGTCACTTCAGTCGTGTCTGACTCTTCGCGACCTATGGACTGTAGCCCGCTCCTCTGTCCACGGGATTCTCCGGGCAAGGATACTGGAGTGGGTTGCCATGCCCTCCTCCAAGGGATCTTCCCGACTCAGAGATCGAACCCACATTTCTTATATCTCCTGCATTGGCAGGCGGGTTCTTTACCACTGGTGCCACCTGGGAAGCCCAGAAGCACTATACTTGATGAAAAGGGCAGGGAGGTACAGAGCAGAGAGGAAGGGCACTGGAGTAAGCTGGGCCCTGGGTTCAAATCCTGACTCAACCACCTTCTGAGTGTTCGTGGGTGGAGTACATTTTCTGAGCCTGTTTCTGCATCTGTAAAACGGGGATAAAAAGGCCTGTCTTACAAAGTTCTGGTGGGAGAAAATAAAATAACATAATATGAAGTACTGAAATGGATCCTATGTTCACAGTGTCTCCTGTGAGACTAGCTGTACTGGCCTGGAGCGTTTCGTAGGGGATATTCCAGGCAGGTCACAAGCCACATCCTCAACTACAAGGTGGTCTTAGGTCTGGAAACAAGCGCCTGGACACTGTGATACCCCCTCCTCCAGAAGGCCACTGCTCCCCACTTCAGGTCCCACAGGATCTCCGTCACCTGCCAGGCCTGACCCACCCTGTTCCCTGGGGTTTCTTTACTCTGACTTAAGGCTTAATGTAGCACCTTTGTATGAGAGCCTAGGCCGCGCGCCAAGACTGTTCAGATGTAAATGTCCCCATTCATTTATTCCATCAACAGGCAGTGAGTGGGCAGACAATAGGGAAACTGAGAGGAGCCAGGGCATCTGGGAGCAAGAGCTGATGGCAGGGTGGGACACGGGGTAGTGGGAGAGGGGCAGGAGAGAGTGAGGGTGAAACCAGTGGGCGCCGAAGCACAGCAGCTGAAGCACAGAGCAATTTCAGCTGCGCTGAAACCAGCCTTGTGCTGTGCTTAGTCGAGACGGACTCTGTGACCCCATGGACTGTAGCTCTGTCCATGGGATTCTCCAGGCAAGAACACTGGAGTGGGTTGCCATGCCCTCCTCCAGGGGATCTTCCCAACCCAGGGATCGAACCCTGGCCTCCCGCACTGCAGGCAGATTCTTTACCATCTGAACCTCCAGGGAAGACCAAGAACACCGGACTGAGTAGCCTATCTCTTCTCCAGGGGATCTTCCCAACCCAGGGATTGAACCCTGGTCTCCTGCATTGCAGGCGGATTCTTCACCAGCTGAGCTACCAGGGAAACCCTAAACCAGCCTTAATTGGGCTTAATTAGTCTTCTGTAGGTGCTGCAGAAGCAGTTCAGAGCAGGGCAGAAGGAGCCGGCCAGACTGGGAAGATGCTTAGGAACAAACAAAGCTGTCTTTGGGGACACATTTTTTTTTTGGAGAGCCTCAAGAGTCCAGGAGTGAAACCACTGTGGCAGTTTGAGGCTCACCTTTTCCAGGCTGGGCTGGGGTGGGCTGGGCAGGGACTTGGTGGTCTGGTGAAGAGGCAGCGGCGTCCCGCGGGCCCCGTGGGGCCGGCGGAATGCTGGCCGAGCTCGGGTTTGGGATCCGGGGCGGGAGGGCTCCGAGCCGGGGTGGTGAGGAGTGCGGATGCGCGGCGGGCAGGTGGGTGGGATCCGCCCGCCCCGTCTACCGATGGACTACGCGCGCCCGCCGGAGCAGAGGCCGCGGTGACGGATGGCCCGCCGGCTCGCCTGGGAACCGACGCGGCGACGCGTCTGCGCCAGCCCGAGGGAGCCGGGGTCAGATGGGGAGCCCTCCCTCGGGAGGCCCAGCCCCCCTGCGGGGGCGGGGGGAGCGGGCGAGCCGAATCGTTCTCAGGCTGGGGAGGATCCTGGCTTTCCTCCCATCCCTTCTCACGTCCTCCCAGCCGCTGCGACTCCGGTCTCTGGTGCCCGGGGGACCTTAAGGCTTGGATGGAGGCTTGGGATGCCGGCACCCTCAGGGCCTCGGAGAGCGGCTCCCTCCCCATCTCCTTTTACAGGAGGAGCAAACTCCTCCCAACCCCCACTAGGCCTCCCAAAGCAAACCCCAGCTTCTCCTTACAGGAGCAGGGACTAGGCCCTTGGCACCCAGAGAGTGGAAGTGACTTGCTCAAGGTCAAGCGGCCGGAGAGAGGCAGAGGGATGACTCCATTAACTTTCCTCCAGGTCCAGGCCACCCTCAGGAACAGAGCTCTGTTTCCATAGAGATGCATGTGACTGTGGCAGGGCTGGGGCCACACTGATGGTCAGGCCTCACCGATGGGACGGCAGGAGGGGCAAGGCTGAGCCCTGCCCTCCCACCCAAGACCAGGGATTCCCAGTGTCCCGGAGAGTGAGCAAGCAGGCCCGGGGGTGGTGTGTGCACCTGCTTTTCCTCAGAAAGGGCAGATCTTGTGCTACATCTGCTCAGTGACTCTGAACCAAGCTCGGTGAGCTCCAGTGAACCCCACTCTGTTCAGCCGTGCTCCCAGCCCTGGTGTTGGTGTCAGGGTTGACAGAATGATAGTTGTACCTCCCTCCCTGCAGCTCGGGGTCAGGTATCGTGGGCTGGAAAGCCTCGGGGAGCACAAAGCACCTCTGACTGATGCCATCTCCGGAGGTACCTCCCCTGCGCTGGCCTGACCACACTCCTGGGTGCCACCAACAGCGTTTTACGGGCGAGGAAACAGCCCACAGGCCGTGACAAAGTGGGAAAGAACTATGCCTGCCAATGCAGGGGGCGCAGAGATGCCGGTTCAGTCCCTGAATTGGGAAGATCCCCTGGAGAAGGAAATGGCCACCCACTCCAGTATTCATGCCTGGAGAATCCCATGGACAGAGGAGCCTGACGGGCTATGGCCCATGAGGTCGCAAAGAGTCGGACACGAATGAAGCGACGTAGCCCGCAGGGTGGAGGGGGTGCCTGCTTCCCATGTAGGACACCTACCAGTAGGTGCTGGAGCAGGAGAAGGGCACTGGGATTCTGAATTTGGGGTGTAGATTTGTTTGTGACTTTGGGCAAAATGTTTCCCCTCTGGATCTGTTTCTCATGTGGAGTCTGGGGAAAGCTGTGTTGTCCTTCTCATCCTGCTCAGGGCTTATGTGTTGAGGGCGGGCCCAGGCTGGGTGCCCCTAATAGAGGGAGGGTCCCATCCCCACCAAGAGTTTCATGCATGGACTCTGGCCCTGTTCCCACAGGATGGGGAAGGTACAGGTGGGGTTCTCAGTCCCTCTGGTCCCGGGGTCTCCCTCCCCTTCAGATAAGGGCAGATATTTTAGAGACGTGGGGCTCACCCACCTTGGATCTTTGCCCCTGGGGCTGGGCAGGCTGAGTCCCCGAGGCTGACCTTCCTGGTGATGCGGCCCATTGGGTGAGGTGCCCAGGCCTCAGATGGCCGCCTAGTCTTGCTTACCTGCTCTGTGTTAACGCGTGTACGCATAGCTGACTAGAACACTGATGCAGGCTCAGGAGGCAGAGCAGACAGGCGATAAGCTTAATTAATAGAATCAGGACATATAAATAGTCTCTCCCTGCCTCCACTGCGGCGGGCTGTGCCAAGGGCTGGCTTGGCATTCTGGGGAATTGCCTGTGAATCCAGGGATCCTGTGTGCGCAGCCTCTGCTGTGGGAGGCAGAAGGCAAGACGTGCGCCTTGGGAGCCCAGTGCTGAGAGGGGATGAGACATTTAAACCACTTAGGTGCCTTCCTGGGTGGTGGGATTCTAAGAGACAATGAGATTCCAAGGAGGAGGGAGAGGGCTGTGTGAGTGAAAGCCAGGAAGACTTCTTGCAGGTGGTGACTGCTGATCTCAGGGATGCTCTGATAGGAAGTGGTGAGGAGGGGTAGGATGGAGGAGGAGAAGCAGTGGATAGGAGGAGAGCGAGGCCTGTGTGTCCCCTGTTAGCAGAGGTGGGCCCGGCATGCTGGTCTCTTCCCCGAGTTGAGAACCTCCATGTCAGTCTCCGGGTGAGGGGGTACCCAGATGCTAAAGTTCTAGGCCCCGACTAGCTGCTTCATTAGTCATAATGGACTCCTTACTACCTCCCCTGGAAATGGGTGTTTTATTCCAAGGAAACCAAGGCATGGAGAGGCTGATCTGTTTGCCTGTGGCCTCATGGGAGTGGGGAAGGTGGTCAGGGTTGATTTGGACCTCTGACTAGCTCTCCAGCCATAGGAGCAGAAGTAACCCAGGCCCTAGGGCCTGTACACTGGAATCCTCCTGGTGTGGCCCATAGGCTGCACCCACCCTGGGATTGGGGTGGTGGGGGTGGGAGGGACACTGAGGCAGGAGGCAGGGACTCACAGTGGCTCCAGGACTCCTGACGGCCTTGCTGAGCCTTCCTTAGACCATGGTCCAAGGTGCTTCCACCCAGACTTCCCTGCTTGAAGGGTTCTTTCACACTTTCCCATCATCTCCCCCATTTTCTTTCATGCTTCATCCCATTTCCAGTGGGAGTGTTTGAGGACTCTTGACTCACACAGCTAAGCCAGGGTGCCTGACCCTTGGATTTTTTCTCCAGTCCCGTCTGGAGACACCCTGTCAGGCGGCAGCACGTTATTCCCAGTTTACAGATGGGCCATGGGTCGCCCTCCTGCAGCTGCGCTGGTGGGACCTCGAGGAAGGGCCCTCTCCACTGGTCCCCGCTCCCTCACCTTCCTCTGCCCTCAGCTCTCAGGGGAGAAGGAGAGGGGGCCAGTGAGGAAGGGGTGGGAGGCATCTTCCCAGGCTCATCCTGAGAGGCTAGGGGTTGCTGTGGAACCCCTGGCCTCACCTCAACTCCCCTGATCAAGCCTGGCTGCTTCTCCTCATAAAAGCTAAATTTACTCCTTTAACAAGTCCGGCGCTGCATTAAAACACAATGGAATGCTTGGGAAGTGGGGGGCATAGTCTAGGGCCTGTGAATCAGGACCTCTGGGCTCAGCCTCCTCAAGGCCAGCAGCGCCTCCTGCAGAGAGGAGGGGAGGGTCCACGTGACCTGTCTCCTCCTCCTGGGAGGTGGGGGTGGGGTGGACCAGAGTCCTGGGTTCCTTGTCCTGGGGCAAACCTTCCCAAGTCTCCGCAGACCCCAGTTCCTCCCTGCTTTGGGTGACCATGAGGGCTGTGGTTCTCCTTGGTGCTGGGTGTTCATCGTGTTTGCAGGTGGAGATGCCAAAGAGCCAGCAGTGATGACTGAGCTTCCTCACCCATCCTGGTAGACCACTCACATGAGTCCCTTCCCTGCCCTGGACCTTGAACTCAGTTGGACTTTGGAGACACTGACTGGGGCTCTGATTCCATCTGATTCCCTCTCGTCCCTCTTTCTCTCCATCCTGAACGAGTCCAGCTTTCTACGACTGTTCTGGACTCTCACCTCTTCCCCACATCCCTGACCTGACACAGCTTCCTGCCCCTCCCTGGACTCTGCCCCTCCAGATGTGTGATCACAGGTGTGCCTGGCCTCAGCCTCTGCCTCCAATGTCCCCAGCTCCCTGCAGACTCTGCTTTTCCTGAAGTCCTCCCACCGGGGACTGCTTTTCTGTCTTGCACATCCAGCTAAGGACCCGCAGGTGGGTGGACACCGTCTTTACTCACACTATCACTTTTTTTTTTAAATTATTTATTTATTTCAATTGGAGGCTAATTACCTTACAACATCATGGTGGTTTTTGCCCATTGACATGAATCAGCCACGGGTGTACATGTGTCCCCCATCCTGAACCCCCCTCCCAGCTCCGTCCCAATCCCATCCCTCTGGGTTGTCCCAGTGCACTGGCTTTGAGCGCCCTGTTTCATGCATCGAACTTGGACTGGTCATCTATTTCACATATGGTAATACACATGTTTCAATGCTATTCTCTCAAATCATCCCACCCTCGCCTTCTCCCACAGAGTCCAGAAGTCTGTTCTTTACACCTGTGTCTCTTTTGCTGTCTTGCATATAGGGTCATCGTTGCTGCTGCTGCTGCTGCTAAGTCGCTTCAGTCGTGTCCGACTCTGTGCAACCCCATAGACAGCAGCCCACCAGGCTCCCCCGTCCCTGGGATTCTCCAGGCAAGAACACTAGAGTGGGTTGCCATTTCCTTCTCCAATGCAGGAAAGTGAAAAGTGAAAGGGAAGTCGCTCAGTCGTGTCCAACTCTTTTCGACCCCATGGACTGCAGCCCACCAGGCTCCTCCATCCATGGGATTTTTCAGGCAAGAGTGCTGGAGTGGGGTGCCATTGCCTTCTCCGTTACCATCTTTCTAAATTCCACATATATGCGTTAATATACTGTATTGGTGTTTTCCCCTCTGATTTACTCCACTCTGTAAGGCTCCAGTTTCATCCACCTCATTAGAATTCACTCAAGTGCATTCTTTTTTAATAACTGAGTAATATTCCATTGTATATATGTACCGCAACTTTCTTATCCATTTGTCTGCCGATGGACATCTAGGTTGCTTCCATGTCCCAGCTATTGTAAACAGTGCTGTGATGAACATTAGGGTACATGTGTCTCTTTCAACTCTGGTTTCCTCGGTCACACTATCACTTCTGACCCTTTCCCCTCCCTCCTCCTTCTGAAACCCCAGCTCTTTCTGAAGATCCCCCCTGCTCTTGCCTGCGTCACACACTCTTCTGCCTCTTCCTGGCTGTTACCTGCTGACTTCTTGGTCAAAGTCACCCTCTTCATTATTTAGGATGCTGACTCTGTCACCACCCACCTGGGACTTTCCACGTGGGTGATCAGTTCCTCAGCTGCCTTGTCTCTCGCACACACATCCTCCCCAGACCGTCCGAGGCACAGCCTGACCCAGCTCACCACCAAGAACTGCATACCTCAGGACCCTGATCCCAGGCTTCTCTCTCTCTCTGACCGCCCCTCCCCCTGCCCTCCAGGTCTCTCTAGCTCTGTCCACTGACCCTCAACGGCAATCATCCTCCAATCTCACCATTTTTGCTCTGAACCACCTCCCCGCTCCCGCCACCCCCACCCCCACACCATTTGTAGCTTCTTGAACTCCCTTGTGTCTCCCTGGAGAATCCCAGCCTTAGTTGAATCCATCTCTTTCCCCAAGAATTGAACTTTGCCAGAGAACATCCTGTAGCTGGGCTGATGGGGAACATCACAGATCTCCAAAGGGCAGAGACTCACCCTTGCCTGGAAAGTTTTGACATGGGTTCGATCCCTGGTCCAGGAGAACTAAGATCCCACAGGCTGAGAAGCAACTAAGCCCACGTGCTCTGGAGCCCAAGCTCCACAACTAGAGAGAAGCCCGCACGACAATGAAAGATCCCGCATGACATGATCAAGATCGCGCGTGCCGCAACTAAGACCCAATGCGGCCAAATAAATAAATAAATATTTGTAAAACATCTGCCGCCCGTCCAGACTCCACACTTCCCTCCACTCTCCCGTCCCCTGCCCACTCTCAGTTGATGACTGTCCCTCATGCGTCGATGAAGAAGGAAAAGCAGAACTTCCTTCTCGCCTCCACACCCTCAACACTTCCTTGTAGTTTCTGTCTCTCCACTGTCAGAGGTGAAGCCTGTGGGCACCTTTTAACCCCTCCACCTGGGTGTTCCGGGTACTTTTCACATGTGAATGGCTTAGCTGATTTGTTATCTCCATGTTTGTTACCACTAGGAAGGTTCTATCACAGTGCCTGGGACAAAGTGGGTGCTCGACACGCATCCATTCAATGTATAACTGGGTATGTATTAGGGACAGTTAGGTTGAGTTAATAGCATTTTCAAATTGCAAAATTAATGTTTCCACACACAGTGCAAAAAAAGTTCAAGGCAATAGAAAAGTAAAAAGAAGAAAAGGTACAAGTGAATCATATTCTGTTATCCCTCATTAATAACCACTATCAACATTTTGGTATTTATGCCTTCAAAGATTTCTACATATATATCTTTTTCTTCACAAAATGGTAGTAGATACAGATTATGACAGAAGGGGAGGACAGAGATGAGATGGTTGGATGGCTTAACTGACTCAATGAACATGAGTTTGAGCAAACTCCAGGAGCTGATGAAGGACAGAGAAGCCTGGTGTGCAGCAGTCCATGGGATTACAAAGACATGACTTAGTGGCTGAACAACAACGTAACAAGTGGTTACAAATATTTTCCTACATTTTAAAATAGTCTTCTAAATATTTTAATAATGACACAGTATTCCATTGTATGGATGCCCTTAATTTAGTTAACAACTTCCGTAACACTGAACATTTATATTGTTTCCATACTTTAAAAGGCTTCCCTGGTGGCTCAGATGGTAAAGAATCTGCCTGCAATGCAGGAGACCTGGGTTTAATCCCTGGGTCAGGAAGATCCCTTGGAGAAGGGAATGGCAACCCACTCCAGTATTCTTGCCTGGAGAATCCCATGGACAGAGGAGCTTGGCAGGCTACAGTTCATGGTGTCACAAAGAATCAGACACGACTGAGCGACTAACGTATGAGATATACTTTAAAAATTCCCTAGTCTGTATCCTTATACGTAAAAATTATGTATACATTATTTTTCCTGTAGCTGAATTCCTAAATGGATGTACAGTTCAAAGGGTATGCATATTTTAAGCTTTTGATTTACATTATTGAATCACAAGAGACCATTCTCTTTGGAAACCAAATAAACACAAACACAATCTCGTACTTCGCCCAGCATAACAACCCTTTTCTGAGGCTCTGGAAGTTTTATCCCCTGTATCCTCATGGCTAGTACCATCTTTTCCTACCAGATTTTGCTGAAATCTGCCCTTATCAGAGAGGTCTTGGTGCTTCCCACACACAAAATCATATGTGCCCTTCCCTTTCAACATCCCTTTTGCAGAGGTGTTTTCCTCAGCTGTGTCCAGCACCTCTGACAGGTTTTCTATTTGTGTCTCTCTCTTCCCAGATCCAATGAGAGCAGGGCTTTGCCTATTTTGTTCTTCCTATATTCCCATGTCTTCCCCATGCCCAGCATAGAGAAAGTATTCAGTAGGCAGATTCACTTTATGCATCAGTGACTGAGGGTTGATACTTCTAGTTTTAAACTAAGAGTGATGATAATACTCAGGGCTTCATAGGGGCTATTTTCAGCAGTAGAGACTATCTGTAGATAAGAGATAAGAAAATAGGCCAATAAAGTGACTTCTTAGTCTAGTAAGTGTCATGAAGGGGGATGTGATTAAGGCAGGACCATCCAGGATATCTCCTCTGAGATGGGATGCTTGAGCTAAGACCTGAAGGATGACTAGGATGTGAGAGGAGCGTGGACGAATGCCTCCCAGGCACACGGAACAGCTTGTAAAAAGGCCTGGAAAGGGAGAAGAGGTTGGCAGGTTACAGAGTAAACAGGAGACGGGTGACTGCTCAGAGAAGTCAGTGGGTGAGAGCCACAGGTGGGAAGTAGGGAGGTCACCCATGTGCTGTGAGTCAAGGGCACAAGTAAGGATCCCTTCCTCAAAGTTCCTCTCCTCAAAGGCCTCCCTGCGCCTGAGGTCCCACCATCTGAGAGTCACTCCTGGGAATTAAGTGTTGTCCCCTCCGAAACACTCCAGGAATGACTTACTAGGTGCAAATGAAAATATCAGATGCTTCTCTAGGGTGCAGTAGGAGCTGAAAGGTTTTTTGTCTCCTGCAATGGGGTGGGGAATCTAAAATCTAGACACCTCCCTGGAGGAACAGCTCCAGGTCTGGAGACAGATCCAGGGGAAGTCAGCTCCTGACAACCGAAACAATGCTGTTTGTCCCATCGCTAAGTGCTCACTGGGCACCACGCATATAACACCGTCTCCTTTAATCCTCATGACAACACCATGCCATGTTTATCAATGACAAAGCAACCTCAGATAGGTTATGCGATTTGGGTCAAGGTCTACACACAGTAGGAGACAGAGCAGGATTCGGGCAGCAGGCTCCAAAGCCCATTCTGTAGTGCCTGATATGCCATGGAGTCCATCAGATTCATATTTAAGGCATAAGACTTTCGGCTTCTTACCTTTTATGCCGTTAAATGCAATTAAGTAAGTTTTACATATGCACTCTTTTTTACAGACTGTTCATTATTACATACATACACAAACACTTCACTAAAGTGTGCTCTACATGCAAATCATGTATACTGTGCTTTAAGGGGGGTTAATTTAGGGATTTTTTTTTTAAAGTGATGTTTTTCTTATGTTTGATTCTATTTTCTATCAAATTTTCTCACTGTGCTATAGTGCACAATATTTATTTTTTTAAGATAATGCTGTATTTTATTATTTTTTCTGGCTATCCTATGTCTTCACTGTTGCGCATGGGCTTTCTCTAGTTGCGGTAAGTTAGGGTTATTCTCTAGAGTGGTGTATGGGCTTCTCATTGCCGTGGCTTCTTTTATTGCAGAGCCCAGGGTTCACAGGCCTCAATAATTTTGGCACATAGGCATAGTTGCCCTGTGGCATGTGAAATCTTCCCAGACGAGGGATCGAACCCATTTCCCCTTCATTGGCAGGTGCATTTTTAACCACAGGTCCACCAGGGAAGTCCCAATGCTCTATATTTTATTCTGCCTGTTTTCTGGCTCATTAACAATCTATTAGCTGCATCTTCATTGCATTATTTTCTTTTTTATCATATGATTACATTTATTTATTTATGTTTTATTATTGGAGCTAATTGCTTTACGACATTGTTGTAAACAAAGTCTGTTGCACAACAAAGTGAATCAGCTATATGTATGCATCTATCTCCTCCCTCGGGAGCCTTCCTCCCACCCCCAGTGTATTATCGTTATGATCACTGTAGTTTGCATTTCTAGAATTCTATTTCCATTTGATAAATTTTAAAAGTTTCCTGTTCTTTGCTTAAATTCTTTACCTTGTCTACTTGTAAGATTTATTAATCACAATTATTTTAAAGTTTGTTGTTTAAATGCCAGTATCTGGATCTCTTCTGGGTCTACTGCTATTGTATGTTTTGGGTTTTTTTTGCTCTTGGTTTCAGTCATATGGTCTTTTCTCTTGGCGTGCCTGGTAAATTTATATTGACTGTGTGTATTTATGAGATACTGTGTTTGGAAAAATTGTAGAGGTAATCTGAGACTCTGACAGATCCTGAGAGGCTATACTCCTGCTTCAGGGAGGAAGTTAGAGGCAGCTCGACTTAATCCAATCTGGAATTAAGTTAATTTGAAATTGGGTTTAAATCTTTGTGAAGGCTGATCTATTTCTAATGTGCTCTTCAAAGCTCCCAACTGAAAGCCCTTAAAAAAAATAAGGGTCCCCTTTCCTTGGAGATGCTTGAACTCCCCAGCCCCTCTTTTTCCTAATTCCACGAGACTTCAAAAACTCAGTCTCCACTTTCTGTTCATATTCTCAGTTTCATAGCTACTGCCTAGGGGAAAATTAAGGCCAAATGTTGACATTATCTCTTTAGATTTCTCTTCTCTCCAAGATCATGGCCTGCAGACCTCTTCAATACCTTCAAGCAAATTTTTAAAATATATTTTACCCATCTTTTCTGGTTGTTTCGGTGGGAAAGTTGTTGTGAGATAAACTAGATAAGCAGTAGCTGGAAGCAGAAATCTGCACAGACCATAGACTCGATCCCTGCAAAGATACAATTCTAGTCCTCGGCTGCAACTTGAATTTTCAAGGGGCTAGCCTCATGCACTGGAGAAGGAAATGGCAACCCACTCCAGTGTTCTTGCCTGGAGAATCCCAGGGACGGCGGAGCCTGGTGGGCTGCCGTCTATGGGGTCGCACAGAGTCGGACACGACTGAAGTGACTTAGCAGCAGCAGCAGCAGCAGCCTCACTCTGCGTGCGTGGAGTCGTCCTCTTGCCCTATGCACCGGCTTGCCCTTCATGTGGAGCTTAACTGCTAGCTCACGTGCTGCCTCGAGGCTGGCTAGTTCGGATGGTGGTCTGGCTTCTGTAAAGCCTCTGTCACTGTGGGAAGCCAGGCCTCCTTCCCTCTGCTGACCAGCTCCACTCACAAGCCACACCTTCTACAGACTGAGCCCTGTGGCGCCAGGCTCAGGGTTCAGTGCTCAGCATAGGTTGTCTCATTTATTCCTTTTGAAACACCAGCACACAACTAGAGTTATCTCCATTTTACAGACGAGGAAGCTGATGCTCCCGAGTGTTAGTCAGAGTCCCTGCCCATCTCATAAAAGTACATACTTCTTTCTGTGTTTACTTGTTAATTTTCTTGTGCTCCGCAGACTGTAAATGACACAAGGGTGGGGACACGTCTACATGTCTCTCTTATTCCTCACCATGTGCCCATGCTTGGCACAGAGTAGAGAGGATATAACAAGCCTGGAATGAATAAACCAAGCCTCAGCTCCCAAAGTTGTTTATGGTGGAGGCCAGATCCAGATCCTTGACTACTAGTTCATCATCCTTGCCCCTCATGTCACAGCTGGGGATGGAATATATTCATCCATCTTAGAGTTATCTGGCACCACCTTCTGTGTATAAAGATCTGGTTGAGTCCCCTGCCGTTTTATTTTCTCAGGCTCCAAAATCACTGCAGATAATGACTACAGCCAGGAAATTAAAAGACGCTTACTCCTTGGAAGAAAAGCTGTGACAAACCTAGACAGCATATTAAAAAGCAGACTCATCACTTTGCCATCAAAGGTCCGTGTAGTCAAAGCTATGGTTTTTTCCAGCAGTCATGTATGGATGTGAGAGCTGGACCATAAAGAAGGCTGAACGCCAAAGAATTGGTGCTTTTGAATTGTGGTGCTGGAGAAGACTCTTGAGAGTCCCTTGGACTGCAAGGAGATCAAACCAGTCATTCCTAAAGAATATCAACCCTGAATATTCATCAGAAGGACTGATGCCGAAGCTGAAGTTCCAATACTTTGGCCACCTGATGTGAAGAGCTGACTCATTGGCAAAGATGCTGATGCTGGGAAAGATTGAAGGCAGGAGGAGAAGGGGGAGACAGAGGATGAGATGTTTGGACGGCATAACTGACTCAATGGACGTGAGTCTGAGCAAACTCTGGGAGATTGTGAACAGGGAAGTCTGGCAAGCTGTAGTCCATGGGGTCACAAAGAGTCAGACACAATTTAGTGACTGAGCAACAAGCTGCCACCTCACACCATTTCCTCCTTGATGTCAGGGGCTCTGGAAACCTTCACCAGGGTCTGTGGACCCACATGGAACTGAGGGATGGACTAGTAAGGCTTCTAAATCTATAGTAGAAATCTGCAAGTGTGTCATTATTTTTCTCGAAAAAAGATCCATGGTAACCTTCAGATTCTCGGAGATGCCTGGGAACCCCCCAAATTAAAAGACCCTGGACGTGGGAATTGGTTCCTGTCTACTCCCCAACATTGTCTGCTCTACCAATAAGGGGTTTCCTGTAACCGTCCATAGGTGGATGGGGGCGAGGGGTGCGTGGAGAGGTGTCCAGGGTATGAAGGGGTCCTGCTTCTGCAGCCCAAGCTGGGTGGACGGAGCGGTGCCCAGAGCCCTCCAGCTTGCTTCCTCAGAAGCCCTCAAGTTGGGGGTGGGGTGCCACTTGCCAGAAGGCTGTGAATAACGGCGATCTCTCCACACAGCAAAGCCGTCCTGCCGGCTGAGCGGCATATTTGTGTGGCTCCTGGTTCCAAGGTGCCAGCCCCCGTGAGGCCAGGGTGGGGATGGACTCCCAGGCCCCAGCTCACTGCTGCGAAGCCCACGCGAGGAGGAGGAGGGACCCCGAGTCTCTGGAGGATAGGGGTCCGGGGGCCAGGCACTCCCCCAGCCTGGGGTCTGCAGGACCTTCTTGCTCCGTCTTCTTCAACATGTGAACCTGCAGGAACGTTATCTCTTAGAGATTTCTACAGGGTTTAAAATAGATGTCCCGGGGCTTTCACGAGTTTCTAAAGCACCTGCAATCTTTCATGGTTCCCATCACCCTGTGTGTAAAACAGTAAACTCGACGGTTCTGGGATGCACCAGCTGGACCCAGCTTTCTCCCCATCCCCGCCAGCCTCATGTCCCAGACCTCGCGGTAAAACCTCGCCTATGGTCAGCCTCCTGGTTTTCATGGAGAAACTGAGGCGAGGGGGTGAGACTGGCTCAAGGCGCCCTTGGCAGCAGGTCAGTCAGCGCAGTTCAGGAGGGTCTATCAGACCCATCTGCCTCCTGTGCTCGGTCCACCTGCTGTGTGAGAGAGGCTGGCAGGGAGGGGGCCCTGAGCTGCAGGGGCCAGGGGATTCTGGTCAGGGGGCTGCAGCCCTGGAGCTGTGAGGGCTGCAGGGGTCTTTCCCCCACAGAGCTTGCTGGCCCCGTGGACAATGTGGGTCCTTGGCTGGGGGGGTTTGTCCAGGGGTCCTGAGAAGGGGACGAGCCTCTGCCTTCTTTTTGGGGGGCTGAGGAAGGGTCGAAACGGCTGCCCAAGAGAGCTGATGGAGGGGTGTGAGAGCTGTGGAGGGGGACACGGAGGGAAGGTGGCCGGGGAGGCCACATGCATGAGGGGAGGAAGGGTGAGCAGGTGGCTGGTGGGGAAGGGACAGGCGGGTGGCGAGGGGCACCAATGTCCTCCACGTGTAAAGACTCTGCTCTGTCCGCCCCAGGCTCCCTGCTGCCCTACGCGTACCCAGGGCCTTCCCTGGGCCATCAAATGCCTGCATCCCACCCCCTCCCTTCCTTCCCTTCTTCCAACCCGACTTTGCTCCGTGCCATGCTCTCTCGACCCCGGAAGACGGCCGTGGCTGTTTCCTTGACCATGGGGCAGCATCCTGCCCAAGCTGGACAAGGTGCCCATGGGAGGAGTGTGGACTAGGATGACCCCAGGCCCACCCACTGCTCAGCACCTGGCTCCCCTCTTCCACTCCCTCCAGCCCAGCCCAGCTCTGGCCCAGCCTCTGAAGTGGGGTCCAGGTCTAGACTAGCCTTGTCCCCTAGTTCAGCAGAAGTCTCTCTTACGCAGAGCTTAGAGCAGTTTAAGGAAGAGGAAATGTTTAAGGAAAGCTAAGAAAGCCAAACTGTCACCTTTGTCCAGGGGTGACATGACTCAGTGCCTGTCCTCCAACCCTGAAACCAGCTCCCCTCACCCTCTTGCGCCAGCCCGGGGTGCAGTGGGGGAAGGTGCCAGGAGAGTGGATGGTCACTGGAAGGTCACGTTGGGGTAGGCTCTGAGTCTCTGGTGTTCTCTGTGCTCCTGAGTGCTCCCTCTGTGGCTGGCCTGAGGGACAGTGGCATTGCTGGGCATGTGGGCTCTGGGAGGGTCCTGACTGGGCAGCATTACCCCAACAGTGTGGTTGGGTCATGGTGTCAAAAAAAATATGTGACCCTTGGTGGCACAGATTGATGGGAAGTGAGCTGAAACGGGGCCTCTGAGTCACTGGATGTGGCAGCCGTGGTGACGGTGGGGACTGCAGGGGCGTGGGGGTCGGTAAGAGGGACGGGCTGGAGAGAGAATATTTAGCAATTGCTCTGGATGATTTTCGAGTTTGATAACACGTGCACACATGGTCAGCCAGGGGTTGGCTACCTAGACGTCGCCACCAGCACGTGCTGGTCACCTGTTCCTATCCTGCCCAGTACTGTGTGGAGTGACGGACACACATCAGCTCACGTGATATTTGTAGAGGTATCTTGATTGAGGCATAAGTTGACAGACAAAACATTGCACATATTTAAAGTGTATAGTCTGATCAATTTTGACACAGGTATATACACTTGGCTTTTGGTGTCCATGGGGAATTGTTTCCAGGATGCTTGCAGATATGAACATCTGAAGATTCATGAGTCCCTCGTACAATACGGAGCAGTATTTGCATATAACCTGCACTCAGCCTCCTATATACTTTAAATCAATTCTGGAATACTTATAACACCTAATATATTGTAAATGTTAAATAGTTGTAAACACAATATAAATGCTATGTAAATAACTGTGAGTGTGTGGCAAATTCAAGTTTTGCTTTTTGGAAATTTCTGAAAATTTTTTTCCTGAAAAATTTTTTTCTGAATGTTTTTGAACCCGGCTGATTGGATCTTCAGAGGTGGAAGCTATGGGTGAAGAGGCCCAAAGTGGGCCTTAAAATCATCTCAACTACAGTTAAGATAATGAATAAATCCATTTCCCTCCTAACCTTTCCTGGCATTCTCAGGCAGCCATGGATCTGCTGTCTGTTATAGGTTGATTTTCATTTTCTAGTTCTGCAGATAGAAGTAGCTCATGTAACGCTTACAACATCCTCTGAAGTAGCTGCTCCTATTATCGTCATCATCCCCCTTTTACAGATGAGAAAACAAAGGCACAGAGAAGATAAATGACTTGCATGAAGTCAGGCCGCGTGGCAGGGGGGAAGTGGAGCCAGGATTTTGACCCAGGGAGCGGGGCTCCAGAGTCTAGCCTCTGAACTGCTGCACCCCACTGCCCCTCTCACAGCAGCCTCCTCACTGCTGGCAATCAGGCTCACTTCCAGGGCTGAGCCCTGCCCAGGTAGCAGGAAGCACAGGTGGGCTCCCTTCCTGTGAGGAGCAAGTAGGAGGATGAAGGGGACCCTCACCACTTACCTTGTCTGGGCCTCAGTTTCCTCATCTGCAAAATGGGAGTGCTCATCACTTGGTGAATGAATAACAGATTGTGATAGATTCGTACAACAGAATATTCAGCCCTAAAAAGGCACGGCATTCTGATACATGCTTCCATGTGGATGAACCTCAAAACCTTTCTGGTAAGTAAAAGAGGCCAGACCAAAAGCCCACATGTTGTTTGACTCCATTTATATGAACTATCAGAACAGAAAGCAGATTAATGGTTGCCATGGGGTTGGGGGAGGAAAGGAAAGGGTCTGGATGACGGGTGCAGGTGGGTGGGAGGGTCATGTTCATGAAGACAGACATGAAGGGGCCCTCCGAGGTACGCAGCATGCGGGAGCCCCGGGCAGGCTGGTGGGTGTGCACACGATTCTGGCACCAAGGACAAGGGGCAGGTTGGACCCAGAGGGCAGGTGCTCCCCCAGTGGGTGAGAGCGCCATTCCAGGTCCAGGCCTGAGTCCAGGAAGGTCTCAGAGTCTCCTCTGAAAGCTGGTCTTCTTTCTCAGAGCAGGAGGGAAGCAAAGAGGGTTTGGGAGAGGGACCAGGGGACCCAGGATGGTGAATCTGGTGAGGGGAACATAGGTCTTGGCTGGAGCCAGCAGGGGGCCCAGAGCATGGCCTGCTCATGGTCCCAAACCAGGGTCTGAGGAACATCTTACTAAAGACAGAGGAACCCCTTCCTGCCACAAGAAGGGGTCAGGAGGGTTTCTGCCTGTCCTTGGGGCCAACTCTGCCAACTGCAGTCTGACCTGGCAGGCTGAGGCCAAGCCGGGGTGGGGGGTGGTGGGTGGTCTCGAGGGTCCCTCTGGGTTCCCTCTGCCTGGGCTTGACCTCTGGATGAAGAGGCCATGGTCGTCTAGAGTCTCCAGAGCAGATGGCTCAGGGCTGGGCACATGAGTGGTGTCTCTTTTTGTCTTTATCATTAAAAGTTTATTTATTTATTTGGCTGCTTTGGGATCTTCACTGTGGCATGTGGGAACTTTAGTTGTAGCCTGTGGGGTCTGGTTCCCTGACCAGGGATCGAAACCAGGACCCCTGCCTGGGGAGTGCGGAGTCTCAGCCACTGGACCACCAGGGAAGTCAGCATGCTGTCTTAAGGGACACCAAGACCCTAGCTAAAGACTTGAAAACCCTGTCCATGCACCTTTCCAGAGCAGATCTCGGATGAAGTAAAAGAGGAGGTAGACCCCTTGGGTGTCTCTGGGGGACTCAGGAGGGGTGCAGAGGAGGTGAGTTTGGAGCAAGGCCACAAGGAGGGCTATCGGACCAGGGCCACGCGGCAGCTGTGGGCTTTCCAGACCTTTGCGATCGTCACCAGGAGTTAACAGCCAAACCCGAAACAATAAATACTGACAAGAGGGAGGTAACAATCATGGTTTCAGTTCAGCTAGCGTGTCGCAGGAGGGGCGAGGACTGGATGGTAAATAATGAGCAGACACCGTAACTCATGCTGGGAGACATCATTGATCCGGTGAGATGCTTGACCCAGCTCCCTGACCCGGGAGGTGTCGGGGCTCATCCCAAGGGAGATGGCTGGAGATGGGAAAACCCTCAACTGGGAGACCTGAACCTGGACTCCAGCCTCCGCCCCGCCAACGGCTTGCTGTGCTGCCCGGGGCTGGCCAATGTCCCTTTCTGGGCTCCTCTTCCTTCAGCTGTGAGACAGCAGGCTCTAATATTCTATGATTCCGAGTCCCTTCCACTCCACCCAGTTTCCCAAGACTCCTGGGCTCCCTGGACCCTTTTAGGAAGGATCAGCCCTCTTCAGCCCCCTAGGTAGATTAAGGAGGGACGGAGGGGAGGGAGTGAACAAGGGTCCTGCCAAGGCCCCTACCCAGCCAGTGACAGGAAGACAGCAGATCGAGGCACCGGGAGCGATTTTACTGGAAAGATGAAAGGAAATTGCATCTTTAATAATTCACCGGGCCGGTTTGGAGGGAGGCAGGTTGGCGGGGCCGCGGAGCCGTCGGGCGATCCCGGCATCTGTTCCTGGAAATCCGCTGGCTCCAGAGCCTGCCCCAGAGAGACCCGGGGTCCTCCATCTCCTCCCGGCCGAGGGACAGCGGGAGCCCACGGAGTCTAGACCGGGGTGAGAGGTTAAAACACAGCCATCCCAGGAACCCGCTAGATTGATATCCCCAGCAAAAAGGGAGCCAAAATAATCGATACGGCAGCAGCCCAGGAAAGCCGCCAAGCCCAGGCCCCGGCCCCGTGGAGTCGCTGCAGGAAAGAAGAGCTAGGGCTCTGCGAACTGCATGGGGCTCCAGAGAGCAGAGCCCAGACCGGGGGCCTCTGCCAGTGCCCATCCGGGCTCAGAAGGGGCCCACATGCAGGGGCCCACGCTGCTGGGCAACCAGTGCAGATTGTGGGCGGGGTCAGGCGACACACGGCCTTGGGCCTTCAGCCAATCACCACTTCGCCTTTCCTCCTGGTCCCGCTCAAGTGGGAGGGCCCTCAACTGGTCTGCAAATGGCCCGACCCACCTTCTACTTCCCTTCAGAGGCACCGTCCTGGGGGCCTTGAGTGCCAGACGAAGAAAGCAGTGGACTGAAGCCAGAA
Source organism: Bubalus bubalis (assembly GCF_019923935.1). Classification (NCBI taxonomy): domain Eukaryota; kingdom Metazoa; phylum Chordata; class Mammalia; order Artiodactyla; family Bovidae; genus Bubalus; species Bubalus bubalis. The sequence goes on from NC_059178.1 coordinate 13,610,477, forward strand.
GAACTGGCCCGGGACAGAGGTGGAAAGTGCCAAAGACAAAAGGAGATAAAGAACTGTTGACTTCAGAAGCCAAAGATGTTGCTTTGACTCTTGGCAGAGTCCTTCGCCTGTCTGCGGTCCCTCCTGTGAATGGGATGATAACTCTGGGTGGCCAGACCCTTTGCTCATGGAAAGAGCTTTATTTCTGTTGTTGTTCAGTCGCTCAGTCATGTCCAACTCTTTGCGACCCCATGGACTGCAGCACATCAGGCTTCCCTGTCCTTCACCATCTCTCTCCCAGAGCTTGCTCAGACTTCATGTCCGTTGAATCGGTGATGCCATCCAACCATCTCATCCTCTAGGTCGTTATTATTATTACGCCTTTCCCCCAAGGCCTGTAGACTCTTAGTTGACTAGTCTGAAATTTAATAGCTTTCCTGGGTGGGTCATAGGGATGAACTAGGTCCGGGAAGGGGTGCAAATACAGGGACTGGGGGGAAACTGGGGGGCCCAGGTGGGGCTCAGGCAGAGCAACTGTTAACGTCTCCCCTCTCTCCTTCCTGTCCTCCTTCCCTGCCATCCCCTTCCCTCCACCCACTAATGAACAAAGACAGCTCAAGAATTACAGAGAGGATTCTTCACAAACGAATATACTCATCCTTCTCTTACAGATGGAGAAACTGATGCCCAATGAAGCAATGGCTCCGTGGGCGCCCAGCTGGTAAGTCTGCACCAGGACTAGACTTGGATCTGCTCACTCCCAGTGCGGGGCTCTTTCCACCAGGGGCCTCTGGTTCCCTACCCCCACAGCTCTTAAGGAGGGAGGTCTGGTGGCCTCGAGGCAAGGTGACCAGGCCTGTCCTGAGATTCATCGTGACTCACCGTCTGACCTTGACCCACCCCAGCCCTCAGGCCCAGCTTTCCTCCCTGCGGCAGGAGGGTGAGACCCACCACATCAGCTCTGAAGCCGCCAAGAAGATCACATGGGCTGATACAACTTAAGTTCGGCCAAATCTTATGTATCTGGCGGATCCACCACTTTTGGAAGTCACGGAGAGGGGGCAGAGGGGATGACAGAAAATAGGCAAAGATGGTTTCTGAGTGGGTGAAATGGGTGTTTGACACATTCATTCATGCAGTGAAGCGCCTCCTCTTTGCTCATAAAAATGTCAGTCGCTCAGAGTCCATTTGCTCCGACTCGACAAACAATGCTGACAAGTTCGGTGGTCTAGTGTCTCAGGCCACAACAGGCACACTGGCAGGAGTGAGAAGAGCTGTCTGATGAGAGAGGAGGCAGAGAAATTGTAAAAGGCAGATGCAGTAATTAAACAAGCAAAGCAGACTGGATATACCTTGATAATCCCTGAGGGTAACCCAGTATTACAGTCCAGGCTACTAATTAGTGGTGTCGAAATGAGCCTGAGTCATCAGGGGAGGGCGAGACACATGAGCCCTCTGTGTGAGGACTCGGGGCTGTGTATGATCCCCCCGTGGAAAGCTTTTTACCAAAAAATCAGTTATGACAGTTTTTCTGTTTAAAGAGGCAGGTTACAGCAACAGACAGCAAATGTATGTGTAACAACATCTCTGCTCTGGACAACGCCAGGCGCCTGGGATGGGGAGAGCTGACCTTGGGTGACAATCAGAACCAGGGAATTCTGGTTTAGTCCCCCTTCCCCATCAAGGTGCTTCCTGCCTGTATAATTAACTGGTTTTCTTGATGTTTTCACTGTTTCTCTTCTCTTTAATCCATTCTGCACGTGGAAGGAAGATTAACCTCCCTTAATTTCATTTCTTCTCTGATTAGGAGCCTACCATGACTCTCATTTTCTCCTGCAGGGAACCACCCACCTCCACCCCCACCTCCCCACCCCCCCCACATTCACTAATTCTCTATCACGTAGGGGAATTTGCAAGGAACTTCTCCTACCTACCCACCCAATCCCCTCCCACAGGGTCTGGCCTGTCCATCCCTCCCACAGTTTGGCCACCCGCCAACTGTGACCAGCTTTAATCGTCATCTACCTGACCACCTGGCACTTGCTTACACACTGTGAGCCCACCCTGAGGTCAACCTCATGTGCTGGGTTCCAGCCCTTCCAATCAGATCACGCCAGGAGACAGGGTCTCCAGGTCACCACCTCACTGGGCTCCCCCTCCCCTGGAATGATGACTCTTATCACCAGAAGGTGTAGCTCTGGGTGGTTACTCGCCATACTTGGCTGTCCCTTCCTTACATGCCCACTTCCTCTGCCTGCAGCCCCCACTGCCTGGTTCCCCACTATGTCCCCACTCCAGCATCCAGGATGAACCCGGCATACACTGCTTTATCGCATCGGCCTGGACGCCTCCTGGTTCTGAGTGTGGACAAGGATGTAGCAGTAGGGTCTCTCTGTGTGTCCCCAGGGCGCTCAAGGTCAGCTGATGGATGCTCAGAGGAGAGTCATGTGCGGGTAACAGGTCAGCTCACCCATCAGTGCCGCAGGGCGGGTGGCAAGGCCAGTGCTTGAAGTCCTGCCTCCAACAGCCCTCATAAGGGCAGCCATACCCACCCAGGGTGGCTGTCCTTCCCTCCATACCTTTTACCTGGGAGATGATCCACATGCCAGGAAGGCCAGAGAGCTTAGGGGTCAAGAGGAAAGAGCTGTCATATTTGAAGGACACAGAAGACAAGCACTTTTATCCCAAACTTCCAACAAGATGGAAGGTAAATCTCATATTCCCATTTTTGGTAGAGGAAGCTAAGACTCAAGACACAAGGTGACTCACCAGCCTCACTAGACTTATCCTGGCTGTCATCACTGAGGACTGTCTGCATTTCTCAGTGGACCTACCTGATTTTATCGCTGTGTGTGGAACACTGAGGTATGAGGTTCAGGTCACCAGCAAGGGCTTTGGAAGCAGAGGGGACCTGTTAGAACCCTGCCCCTCCTCTTTCTAGTGGTAGGACCTGGGGCAAATGACCCTCCCTCGGTCTGAGTAAATTGGAGACTGGACCCTCAGGAGTTGTAGTGAGAAGCTGGGAAGTGCTCAGCTGGGCGCCTGGTTCAATGGGTGCCCATGAATGTTGGCACCACCGTGACCTTGAGCAAGCCCCTTTTCTGTAAGGGCCTTGGTTTCCTCACCTGTCACATGGGAGGGAGGGCTCCAAGTGCCCTTCCATTCCCTGATAGCCTGGAGGGTTTGGAGGGTTAGCTGGGGGAGAAAGGACTAAATAATGTCCAGGACTGAGGGCAAGTGCAGTTCCTGAAAGGGAGGCATCCCGAGAGGCTCTGCTCCCCTCTCAGAGCCTCAGAATGGAAGGGATCTCTTAGTGTTTTTCCTAATCCATACCCTGCCCTGCAAAGGGGAGCATCCTCCCACACCATGGGGTCCACATTGGGTCCCGGTTTCTGCTGGATCATGTCCAGTGTTGGGGGCTGTTGCTCAGATGCTTGTGTTACCCTCAGCCACCCCCTGCCACCAGTCCGCGGGTCCCCACGGTGTCCTTGGATCTGGGTGTCCAAAGTCCACTCTCTGTGTCCAGTCCCCTGTCCCCCCAGTTTGTTTTTTCCTCTCCCATGTTGGCATGTGTGTCTTTTGAGGTCAGAGGAGCACGCCTAGAGCATTCTCAGTTACCACATTCGGCGCCTACATCTTCCCCTTGGTCGTCAGGCGCTGGCTCCCGCCTGGCCTGCTCCCCATCCTTGGCCACGTGCCTAAAAAAAACTAAGGTCCCAAAGGGGAATCCGATGTTCCCGGTGCAGCTTGACCAGGAAGAGGAGAGCAAACTGTCCTTTCTAGATGCTCCGCTGTTCTGTCATCGTTGTTGTTTGGCTGTGCTGGGTTTTCATTGCTGGGTTGGCTTTCTCTAGCTGTGAGACGGGGTCTACTCAGTGGTTGTTCTCACCAGCCCTAGAGCTTGGGTTCTGTAGTTGTGGCTCCTGGCCTCAGTCACTCCTCAGCATGTGCAGTCTTCCCGGACCAGGGATTGAACCGATGTCTCCTGCACGGGCAGGCAGGTTCCTATCTGTACCACCACTGTACCACCAGGGATGTCTGAGCCTATGTTGTTTTTAGCATATTTTTGGGGGGGGGCATTTTCTCCCCAGCAAAGTCAGTTAAGGGCACCTTCTCAATCAGATTCCCTAAGGGCCACAGATGGCTTTCCAGGACTGCAAGAGCCCGGCTCCAGCACAAGGTGAAGATCAGAAATTTGAAAGTGGAAGCTGCCTGTCCCTTGGCGGCCTGTCCTTAGCATCGCCCCTGCCCCAGATAAGTTAGGCCCCCTCCACTGGCAGGGCCTCCGGTGACCACAGTAGAGGCCTTCCCCGTCTCTCCCTCTGACCAGGCCCCCTGACCCCCTGGGGAACACTGTCCTCCTTTCCCCTTCAGATTCGTCTTTCTTCTGCCCAGACCGTTGCCCTCACCAACTGAGCAATAAATTGAGGGAAGGAAGGACAGCTTGTGGCCTGCCCACCGGGGACCAACAGCCTGTTCTCAGCATCTTTCAGGATACATGTCAGCTCTGTTCTCAGAAATCAGGGTGAAAGCCATGGGGACCTCCTCTGAAAGACACCCTGTGTCTCTGGTTCTGGGAGGCAGGACCCCCACACTTCTGCTTCCCACCTCTCCTTGCTCAGAGGCCAACCAGCCAGGGAGATTTAGAAACTGCAGAGCAGATTAGGACACATCAGAAACACATCTCACACACAAGCACACACACACACACACACACTCCGTGCATGTACCTCACACACCCCAGAGAACCTCACGTGCGCACACTCACACACACATACACATACACCTCACATACCCCAGAGAATCTCTCAAGCAGTGCACAGCTGTGGCCTGCCCTATGGGCCTAGGGGTCCGAGCAGCTCCCAGGGTCCTGGGCAGGGCTGGGTGCACCTGAGTGGGGAAGGGCTCTTTCTCATTTGCACAGAGGCTGGGTCTGTGCTCCCCGGGCCTCTGGCCTTTCCCCCACGGCACAGCAGTGCCCCCACCTGCAGCCCTCTCTGCACGGTTAGACCTCAGGGCCCTGGGGGCACCCCGGCCTCCCCACTGGAAGTCCTTGTCCCGTGTGGGGACCCCTCCACTGCTCTGCGTGCCCCTCCTCCAGGACCTGGCTTAAGGCACAGCTCAGCTCTTCCCTCCCTGTGCCTCTCTGTCACTTATCACCTGGATCTCACCATCAGGGTTCACCTATTTAGCCCCCAGAAGCTTATTCAGCGCCTGCTTGAGCCAGGCCCTGGGCTCGGTGCTGGAGATGCAGAGTGGATGAGGTCAAGTTCAGAGTCAGTGGACATCAGCCCCCTGCAGGCCAGCAGTCACTCACAGTGAGCTGGGTCATGGTCAAAGCATCCGTGGGAGCTGCAGGAGCCCAGAGGGGGCACCTGGAACCCTGACTAGGAGAGCAGTCATGGAGAACTTCTTGGAGGAGGTGCACGCCTGTAACTCCAACCACTGTCCATGGGACCTGAGATCGTGCTTAGGTCCTCTGCCATCCAGTTAGTGTCATCCAAACCCCAGCCCATCTGTAGACCTGTAAACAAGAGCGGTGAACATCTATGTTATAAGACCTGAGATTTCAAGCTGACTGGTTACACAATTCATTGTGCAGAGTTGTGTGGCATAGTTAATGGAAATAGACCCCAAGCACCCTTCATGTCCCTGGTATGGGCCTCAGGAGTTCCTGACCCCCTCCTCAGCCTGGGCACGTCTCCTTTCCCTTTGAGTCAAGCCTGCGACAGAGTCCTCTCCTGGCCCTGCTTAAACAGAGAAAGCACTGATTACACACCAGTCTGTGTAGTGTCGAGGCCACGTCCCTGGATGTTCTGGTAAGTCACCAGGGTGTCCAAGAGTCCTGACCTGAACCCTGCTCGTCCCTGGGAGCCAGCAGGCTGATTAGAGTTGGGGGACACAGCGGGGTGAGGAGGCTCAGGTCCCAAGACGGCCAGCAGTCCCAGAGGCCAGGAACCTGGGTCTTCAGCCTGGTCCCCATGCACGCCCACCAGACCCCTCTCAGGACTAAGAGGACAGCATTTCAAGGCCTGGCCCTTGTGCCTGGGGTAGGGGGCGGTCACATGACTTGGACTTGCCACTGCTCCCCTGAGTCTGTTTCCTCTATGTTTCAAACAGTGAAAAGTGTCTGTCACCTGCCAGGACTACTTGTGAAGATCAAACAAAATCGTCATATATTTTAAAACTACAGGGCGCTGTCCAAGCAGATGGCGTGGTTCCCTACGTGTTTCCCCAGATGTGAAATGGGTGTAAGGATGGTTATTTACTTCCCTTGCAGGGCCCTGGTAAGGCCAGATGATGTGTGTGAAAGGGCGGTGGCAGGGAGCCAGGGCTGTGTGGCGGGTTGGGCTCTCTGGGCCAGTCTCCTTGGCCAGGCAAACACAGCTGTTTGCCTCACACTCCAGGCTGGCTGGCTGGCGGCCAGTCTGGGCAGAAGCAGCTACCGCATCTGCTTCCAGAATAGGCCAACTGCTTCCTCGGGAGGCGGCGGCGTGAGCGGCCTTCTGCCCACCCTCCCCTGCCCAGGCTCGTGCTGAGACCAGGTGGGCAGGGAAAGGTGAGGTTTCTGGCTCAGATAAGATGTCCACAAAGAGTCAGCCCATGCCTCAGGCACAGTTACCTAGGCATGAGAAATTTAGGGCCCTGGAAGGGGTTTTTAGCTTTTTAAAATTTATTTTTGGTTGCGCTGGGTCTTCACTGCTGCTCAGGCTTTTCTCTACTTGCGGCAAGTGGGGGGCTGAGGCCTAGTTGCAGTGCTCGGGCTTCTCACTGTGGTGGCTTCTCCTGTTGCAGAGCGCGGGCTCTCAGGCGCCCAGCTCTCGGTAGTCGCAGGAGGTGTGTTCAGTAGTTGCGGCTCCCAGGCTCCAGAGCACAGGCTCAGTAGTTGGGGTGCACGGGCTTAGTTGCTTTACTGCATCTTCTCGGACCAGGGATCAAATCCGTGTCTCCTGCATTTGCCAGGTGGATTCTTTACCATGGAGCCACCAGGGAAGCCCTGTTTTCAGCTCTTTAAAATCAGAAATAAATGAATTTTTAGATTGAAAAAAAAAAGTTTTAATAAGGAATATTATCTTCATCTTTGTGCCAAGATAGTCATAAAATACAATTTTTATATTTTTTTAAGGAGGATGGGCCTATGTAGGCATACAAGGGCCCAGGGCCTGTGAGTCATGATGTGGCCTGGAGTCCATGGTGTGTACTCTGTCCACACTCAAGGACTGTCCTGGAGCCCTTTCCACCGTTGCTAATGTGCTGGGCAGCCTCGTCTCAGCTCCGACGACAGGACCCAGTACTGCAAACTGAGGTGAGATGCGGCAGCGTGGCCTGCTGTCCCCGTGGGCTAGTTCCGCCTTCCTGAGAGCCCTGTCTGCGGCCTGCACATGCCGTGTTCGCTCCTGTCACTCAGAGGGTATGGCCCGTGCGTGCTCACCAGTAAGAGGGGCCCCCTAACACCAAAATTCTGAAAATGTTGGCGTATGTGTGTTCCTTCTCAGCATGTAGTTGGAAAAATTTCCCAGGCAATTTGAATATTGATCTCAGGCCTGAATGTGCCCCTCTCCAGGAGGGTCTCCCTCATCTCCTCCCCACCTTGAGAACCTCTGGCCCGGAGGAGATCCAGTTTGCAAGACGTTACAATGTATTCTTTCACAGAATAGCAAGGAACTTTGCAAGCTGGCTCCTCTTCCTCCCCACCCCTCTGCAATCCTCTGATCTGAAGGTATTTCATCATGCTCCTCCTTTCCTTGGATGAAGAGGAAAAGACCATGTAGCCTGCCCATGGCGGGCTCAAGCCAGCAGCTGGCTGCTCCTTCTGCCTGGCGGGTGCGACTGGCCGGCTCCCTGGGACTGTGCTCACTGCAGTCAGAGCTGAGGCTGTTGAAGATACACTCGCTTTCTGGGCTGAGGGGAGGGGGGGCCCCTAACTCTTCCATTGACCTGACCGGCCATGGGCTCTGGGTCAGTCACATCACCTCTCTGAGCCTTGGTTTTCTCATCTGTAAAACGGGAATCAAAAATGCTCACTTGCCTACACCTCTGAACCACCGGAGACAGTGTATGTAAGGCCCTGAAAAAACCATGGGGATGAGAGACAAGCTTTAATATTAAAGTATAACCACTTCATCGTCTCAATCCCTGCTTCTTCTGCTATCTTTGCCTTGGTACTACAAGTCATGTGTGTGCGCACACACGTGTGTATTCTACTTCATTCATCTGAAATAGTCTTCCCGTCCCTCCCTCCTACAGACCTTAGGACAAAGGTAACCCACCCTCAGCAGGACAGATAACACATGTAAGCAGAGGTAGTGGTGAGATACAGAATCGAAACATTTATTATTCAGAATATTTGTTTTGTAGTTTTCAGTAAACTTCTGGAACCAGAACAAATTAACCCAGAACAATCTCTTTTGATGAACAGCGTTTGGTAAGATTTCTCCTTCCCTACCTTTTCTTCTGGGCTTCCCAAGTAGCACCAGTGGTAAAGAACCTGCCTGCCAATGCAGGAGATGTAAGTGATGCGGGTGTGATTCCTGGCGTGGGAAGATCCCTGGAGGAGGGCATGGCAACCCACTCCAGTATTCTTGCCTGGAGCCTCCCATGGACAGAGGAGCCTGGTGGGCTACGGTCCATCGGGTGGCACAGAGTTGGACACGACTGAAGGGACTTAGCACTCACGCACACTTTCTTCTACCCTCCAACTCCTTGCGTTTTCACCTCACTTTCTACGCCAACCCTTTTGCATTTTTGTAAAACACTTCAGCTTCACAAATGACAATCGTCTAATTATAAAAAGTTATCTCCCTCTACCAACTGGTGTACTTCAGGCCAGAGCTGCCCTGCTTCATGTGGGTCAGAAATCTCCACACACCCTCCATGGGCTGCTGAGCTGGCCTGGCCGCCATCCTGGCCCGACAAGGGAATCACGAGGGGTGTGGGTGTTCCGGTCGCCACTCTAAGGAGCTGAAGGCCTGGCAAAGTCTAGCCAGAAAGAATCCCCGAGGGGACCTGTTACCAGGGGGCAGTGTCCCCAGTGTCTTGTCACGGACGGGATTGTGCAAAACAAAGAACGTGTCATCACAGGAGAAGAAATCACTGGGGCCCTTTGGGACCCTCGGATGAAAGACAGGCTTGACCTATGGGGACAGGACAGCCACTTGCTGCTGACTTCTGGAAGCTGCTTTGCCCAAGTCTGTCTTCTTCAAAGGAGTCATTGCCAAGTGTCACTGACTTTTTCACAGGAGGGGTAGGTTTGGGGAATGAGGTGGTTAAACATGCAGCAAACCATGTCTTCAGTGGAAAAGTTTTGTGCAGGACTGGGTTACTCCTCTTGCCTTGGACAGGCCACGGTTCCCGGCCTGGGGGCAGGGGGACGACATCTGTCTCCCTCCCCAGGGTTCTCCTGGACCACCCCTTCCCAACCTTCTCTAGCCCCTGGGCTCCGCTCCCCGCTGTGGCCCAACTCGGGGAATCTTCTCACCAGCTCATCACCTGGGTAGGGGCTCCTCCGAGGCCTCTGCCAGGACCCGCTGAGGCACAAAAGCCTTTGGGAGAGATTTCCTTTGCTGACCGCGCAAAGAACAACAGATTCAGGGCATTTCTGTTTTTTGGTGTGGTTTATTTTTAAACCCACTTGTAGTTTGGGTTGAGCTGGAAAGCAGGACATACCAAGGGAGGGAAGGTGGTCGTCGCACGAGCAGGGTTCTGCCGCAGCTTTGGCGGGAAGCCCCCGGCCCCCTGCTCTGGGGAGGTAGGACCCGTCGCCAGGCTCCCAGCTGGCTCGGGCGAGGCAGGCAGCCCTTGTGTGCCAGTGTCCCGAGCAGAGGAGAAGAGTTGCCATTTCTCTGATCTGTGTCCTCAAAGGCCCAGCCTGCGGTTTCCCAACAGAGCGCCGGCAGCTGAGGGACAGGACTTCGCGGGCAGGCCGGACAGTCTGTCGGGACGAGGAACACTGGCCGCCTTCTGATGCCAGATAAGAGCCTGGGGCTTGGCGTCTGTGCGGCCCCTCGGGGCTACTCCTGCGGCGGCCTGGCTGTCTGGGCCCCCGCCCCTGCAGCTGCCCAGGGCGTGATCAGAGCGGGACGTTTCCCACACCCCCTCCCTCCCCATCCATCAGAGAAAATAAAATAAAAAATAAAAATTAGAATAAATACCGACTCGGCCCACGTTTACATTTACACGGATGGACAGGACGATCCCCAAACCTTAAAGGTGTACAGACAGGTTAAGGAAGGACGAGCAGACGAAGAGTGGGTTTGGGGTTGCACACCCACTGGGGAGGGTGCTGGGGTCTCCTGCCTTGTCCAGGGGAGGCTGGGGGTGGTGAGGGGGGTGCCTTCTCGGGGCAGCAGTCCCAGAGCTCAGGCAGAGCCATGAGGCCCGTGGGAGCAGGACTGTGGCGAGCAGGCAGGCTGCCTGAGAGGAAAACCATGACTGCCTCATCTTGACTGGCAGGAGAGACGGGACGCGCATCAGGATGGCGGGACCTTGCCTGCTCAGAGCTGAGGGAGCCACAGGCGAGGAGGGAAAACCGCACAAGCCTTAGGAGGACTGAGTCCTTAGAGGACCAAGCAATACCCAGTTTTGCCTCCCATCAAATACATTCAGAGGTCAACTTGGACACGGCCTCCCTGTCAGCGGGGGGATGTGGCCTGGGGAGGGGGCGGAGGTCTGAGGGCACTCCTGTCTGCCCCCGAGTTCCTAAGTAGTCTCCCGCGAGAAGCTGCCTCAGAGTTTAGGCTTAACTGTTATTTCCTTAAAAAAAAAAATTTTTGGGGGGGAGAGGGGGGAACGTTTTCCTTCCACATCTGAAAAAGTGGCAGCAACCTGCATTTAGAAAAACAGCTCCGACGGTTATGTGGATCAGCCAGGAAGCGCTCTCAAGCAGTGGAATCAACTAAGCGAACCATATATGTCTGGAGGCCACGGTGACACGACACGTAATTAAAAATATATTTATATATGTATACATATTTATATCTCACTCCTTCCCACTCTGGTCCTAACAGTCAAGGTGGGGCTGGCCCTGAGGCAAGACCACCAAGGCAGGCTGTCGGGAGGAAGGGGCCCTTAGGAAGGCGGTGCCGAGATGTTAACTTGCCCCGGCGTCCAGGGAACATCGCCCCCGAGCGCATGGTGTCCGGGGACCCTTCAGGAAGCCTGCTCTCTGAGCCCAAGGCTGGGATGGGAGACCCCCTCTTCTGCTTCCTCTACTTTCAGCCTCACTTTTAGGCTTCAGCGTTCTTCCAGGGCCCTGCTTCCTTCTCAGTAGATGTACTCATGTAGACACACACACACACATTCACACGCACACTCACACACACCTCACTTGAGGGAAGCAGGGCCTTCCTTCAGCCCAGGTGCGGGTCTCGGAGGGCGGCCAGGGAGCGGCTGCCTGCCGGGCTGGGGGCTGCTTGACCCCGTGGGGCCACGATTTCCCAGGGGCCTCTCTGAGCATCCGGACGTCAGCCCAGCTCTTCCCTCAAGGCCTTCTGTGGGGCCTCTGGTGTCTCTGGGCCCAGGCTAAGCCAAAAGGTGCAGGAAAGGCGGTGAGGAGAAGATGGAGGAGCTTAGGAGGAAGGGGAAGGGGGCGGAGAAGGCAGGGGTGGGGCAGTGTGGACTCCTTGGCAGAGGCCACTGACCCCTTCCAGGTAAACTGTGCCCCTCCTCTTGTTCCCCAACAGGCTCTTCCTGGGGACTGGCGGGGAGGTGGCGGCTGGTGGGATGGATAAGCCAGGGAGTACAGAGGAAGCCACCCCCTACCCCCACCTGCCTGCTCTCCTAGACTCAACAAGGGGACATTTCCTCCAGCCTGATCAGACCAGTCAGCCAGGGGCGGGGGTTCAAGGTGACCCAGGCCTCAACCGAAGAGCAAGTGAGGACACTGCTGGGCTCTGAGGCCGCCTTCTGGGGCCTCACGGAAATGAGGGCTCCAGACCAGGAGTGGGGCTGCGCAGACACCAGAGATGACCCGAAGCTAGCCTCCCAGGGCCCGCCCCTCATCCTCCTCCCCAGCTGTCAGAGAAGGGGCTGCCCCCAGGACTCGGACCCTCCAAGTGTCCCCAGCCTTGATGCCAGCCTGGAAAGCGGGTGGCTTGCTGGGATCCCTGATAGTCCTGCTCATGACTCAGCAAACACACCCCTCCCAACAGCCCTGGGGCAGTAATACCCAGAGATTCCCCCCACAGGGGGCACAGACCACGGCTGAGGACTCAGCTCGTTGAGTTAGTCCTAGGGAATCAGGTGTCCCCCTCTCCCTGAATCTGCCCCCCAGGGAGAGCTTGAGACAAGACTTGTGTGTGTGGCACGGGGAAGCATCACTGGGCTTTTCGGTTTTAATTCGCCAGCCTCTTTCTGAGCCCGGTTCACTACCAGGCCCCAGGCCAGGACGGGTTTAATGCTCTCCCAGCGGCGACAGTATCGGCCCTTTGAGGAAGGAAGCTAGAAACGGAGAACAGGGAAGCCAGGGGCCGAGGAGCACGGGGTTCCAGCGGGGACCCCTGCAGGGGCAGAAGTTTCCAATTACCCTAATTGGCTACTGGCAAGCTGTCTGTGGCTAGGATCCTTCCAGAGGGGGGCCGGGTTTGATCTCCCACTAATCAGGGGGTTCTCGCGGGGCTGACTGTGTGATCACATTGCGGGGCCCTCGGCACTGAGAGAGGAGACTTCAAAGCAGCTGACTTTTGAAAACAGTAAAACACAATAAAACAAAAGAGTGCAAGTAGAACGGCAAACTGTCTCCCCTCGAGGCCCCTGGCCTCCTCTGGGCCTGCAGCTCGGGGGTCGGGGGCGCTGAGGGACGAGGCTGGAAGGTGGGAGGGCGGAACGTGAAGGTTAGAGGAGATCGCCTCGTCCCCCAGCCCGCCGGCCGCGCGGACAAAGGCCGTCAATTAGGGGCGGCTGGTGGGGACTGTGCCTGCCTTTGTCCTCCTGGACATCTGCTCCATGTCGCCTGCTGCCGGTTGGCGACTGTGGCTGGCAGTGCGCGCGAACAATGCAAGCCCATCTCCGACCCACTTTTTCCAGCCTTCTGAGGTCCTTTCTGACCCAAGCTGTACCCCAGCATGTGGACTGCCACGGCCTCTGAGGAGATGAACCCCTGCACACAGCACAGCCTGGCGGGGGGCAGGGGGGAGGGGACGCCTTGCGTGGGAGGGGGCGGGGAGGAGGAGGGCCGGGCCACTGTGGAGAAGACACATGCTGCCCTTACTGGTGCGAGCTGCCGCATGCTCGGGCTGGGGGGCTCGTCGGATGGGGGGCCGCTCCTCCTAGGGCTTCGGTTCCTTCCCCGTCTGGCTCCAGACTGGCCGCCGGCTCTGCCTGCCTTCCTCCCCACGCCTCTCTCCCGCCAGGGCCACCCCTGTCTTCCCGCCTGTCCATCTGGCTCTGAGCACCAGGGCCCCAGCTGCCCCGTGGGCCACCCGCCAGGCCCCCGAGCTGTCAGGCGGTCAGTTTCTGGATGGTTCTGTTGTAGTACTGCGTGATGGGGGGCGTCAGGGGGTTCCAGCTGTTGGCGTGCAGCTCAATGACCTCCAGCAGCAGGGACCGGGTCAGCATGGATTCCGAGGGGCACAGCATCTTGTCGCGGGCACTGGCCAGGAGCTCGGCCATCATCTCGGGTAACTGCTCCTCCAGCAGTCGGCCTGTGCTCTGCAGCTGCGGGCAGAGAAGTGGGGTTAGGACACGTGCTGGACCCCAAAAGGACTCCTGCTCTGTTCATCTCGGTTAGGGGTGCTTGCTAGGGGAGCAGGGAAAGGAAATCGCTGGATTATCCTAGGAAGGTGCCCAGGCCTCTTCCTCCCAGGACAGAGGGATGGAAAGGGTGGAGAGTGGAGACAGCCAGTGTGAAAGCCCACCTTTAACACCCAATCTGCCGGAGGAATGACAAGGAGTCAGGATATTGCCTGCTGTCTGGGGCTGTGAAGAGTCCTTACCAGGAACATGATGCTTCTCCCTTCATCCACTTGCCTCCCTTCTTACAGGAAGCCTTCCCTGACCACCGCCCGCACCCTCAATGGCTGTGATCTGCTTCCTTTGAGGGTGACCTTGTGGCCCCGCATTAACCTTCTCTAGCTAGGACGTCTCTCTGGAAACGAAATTGGTCGTTGTTACCAGCCGTGTGTCTGTGTGGAACCCAAGAGCATGGATGAGGCCTCCTGTTCCTCTCCTCTCTAGCCCCGCCATCCCCACAACTGACCTCTGCCCACACTAATGACATGATAGGGAGGAAACAGGATCCGGGGCAGAAGGCCAGCTGGAGGGCCTGCCCCCCAGAGAGGCCCCTGATGGTCTTGAAAAGCCCCTGGAGTTAGGAGAAGCCCGGATCTCCTGGATCAGACTCCCTGCAGGCAGCCCCTGGAATCCAAGTCCCTGTCGCTGCCCCACCCCAGCCTCAGCCCACCCACTTCTCAGGGCTCTGCCTTCTTCCCCAAACCTTCCTTGAGCATCCTGGCGTGACCTGACCTCTCCCCTAACTCCTCAGAGAAGGGAGCTCTGTACCCACATGTATTCTCCACATCGCCTCATCCACTCATGCATGTGAGCAAGATCTCTATCCGCAGCCAGACCACGAGCTGCCTGGAGGTTGGAACCATGCTTTCCCCTCCTCTTTTATCTCCCCTGCCTGGAGCCCAGAGCAGGGTACCCAGCTAGAACCCTGGCACGTCCTGGGTGTGGGCCCTGGAAGCCCCTCCCCTCACCACACTGCCCTCTGAATGTCCCTGGGCTGTTTTCTTGTCATTTTTTCCTTTTGGCCACACTATATCGCTTGTGCAATCTTAGTCCCTCGACCAGGGGTCGAACCTGTGCCCTTAGCAGTAGAAGCGCAGAGTCCTGACCACTGGACCGGCAGGGAGGTCCCCTTGGGCTGTTTCCTGAGGGCACAGCTTTGTCCCTGTAACTGAGCCCTAGCCAAGTGACTGAAGCAAGAGCTCGGAGAGCAGCCGCCACACCTTGCGAACAGGGGTGGGACCTCTCATGGGGGCAGCTTGGAAGTGGGCAGTGTGACCTGGGGGTTCAACCTCAGTACCTCCCCTCAAACCCCCCTGCCACCAAAGCCAGGGGAGATACCCGGGGGCAGGGCATCACTTGGGATCTTCTAAGTCATTTGTGGGGTGCACCGGGCTGAGGAGGAGGTGGTCTTGGGGGCAGAGGGAATGTGAATGAGGCTAGCACCCGATCCTTCCCGCTGCAGTGGACGGAACCCTGGGTCCACTCAGGAAGCCATCTCCCACTACCAGCCCTGGACTTGTGGGCCCCTCCAATGGTCCTTGGGCCCCCCAAACTGTTAAGCTGAGAGGGATGCTCAGGGTCTGAGGTGGGAGAGGTCTGAGCCACCCCACTTACCTCCATTGAGCAGCACAGGACGGCATCTTCCTTCACATCCTGAGATTGCAAGAGCTGGAAGACAGGGGCAGAGAACAAGTGCTGAGGGGCGGTGAGCTGCTCTCAGCCCCCTGCAGCCTGGAACAAGCATCTCCCGGGGCTGCCGGGCCAGAGAGACAGCCCACGAAGGCTGAAGGGCAGCAGGAGCACTGCTCCAGAAAGCAGTGATTTCTCTGATGGGATCAGAGCAGCTGGAGGACTGCCGTGGTCATGGAGCATGGGTACGTTGGCCAGGACAGAAGGCCTGCCTACAGGCTCCGGCCCAGCAAGGCTGCAAGTGGGTTTGAAGGTGGCGGCAGGCATGCTGGGGTCACTGGCTGTGAACAGCTGGTCAGCAAAAATGAAATACGTGTGCAAAGATTTCCTGATCAGTGCGAGGGGCTCAGCGATGATCTCAAGGTGCTCCTGGACCCTGGCTACAGGAGGACTTCCTGAAATCACAGCGCTCTTCCCCACGGGCCCAGCACTGTGAATCTTCAAAACCATGCACACCGTTCCAGACTGGAACTGTTGGAATTGCTTCCTGACCAAGGCCACGGCCAGGCTGCTCAGCGCTGGGGCCGGTCACCCTGGATCCAGGCTCCCCTCTGCCTACCGCACTGCATTCTCTCAGTCTCTCTCTCTCTTTTTAAATTGAGCTAAAACTCAGTCACAGCAAGTCCACAATTTCTAGGCATACAATTCAGTGGCTTTTAGTAGATTCACAAGGTTGCCCAACCATCACCACTAACTCTAGAACTTTTTCATGATCCCCAAAGGAAACCCGAACCCATTAGCTGTCAGCCCTCTTCCCATCCCCATGCCCTGACAACACCTAACGTGCTTAATCTCTACACATTTACCTCTTCTGGACATTTTATGCAGTGGGATCATGTAATATGTGTTCTTTGGCGATTCATTTCTTCCACTAACAATACTTTCAGAGCATGTTGTAGCATGCGTCTGTTCACTCCTTTTTGTGATTGGAAGATATGACACGGTAGGGTGTACACGATATCACACCGCATGGTGTTTGTCCATTCATCAGTTGACTGACATGTAGGCTGCTTCTACTTTTTGGTTCTCGTGAACAACACAGCCATGAACACTTGTGTATGAGCGTCTGTGTGGACATGTGCTTTCATTTCTCTTGGGCCCATCCGTGGGCGTGGAATTGCTGGGTCAGATGGTAATCCCACACTCAGCTTTCTGAGGACCTGACGAACTGCTGACAGTGGACGTGCTGTTTTACACGCCCCCCAGCAGGGTTCAGAGTTCTGATTTTTCCATATCCTCACCAATATTTGCTGTTTTCGGCCCCTTTCCCCATTTTTCCTTGAACCCCCCAGTAAAAATTCTCTCCAGGCACAGCTTTACAGAAACTTTGTCATCCTCTTCTCCCCGAGCCCCATGGACCACTTCTTCTGCGGGTCCCTCTGCTGGTAATGCTTCCCTCCTCAGCCCCTAAATACATCTCTACCCCAACCCCACCACACTCACCAGCCCATCCACCAGATCATGTAAGCGATTTTTCCATCTGCTGGAACCCTGCATCGCCAGACTTCGCATCCTTCAAGACCTGGGTCATGTTCCGACTTTCCCTGGAGACTGTGAATCACTCCAGCATGGTGCCCATCCTGCTTCTCACTCCTGAGCCCCCCGGCTTCCCCACCGCTCCGCATCCCACACAAGGAGCAAGGCATTTCCAGGGTGAACTGCGGCTTCCTGAGGGCAGGGCAGTGTGACGTTCATCTTGGCTGCCCTTTAACACCCAGCACAGCTCCTGGCAACAGCAGGGCTTCGCTAAATGTGGGTCAATGTGATTTATGCATTCTCTTTGTTTTAAAGGAAGGGGAGGAGAGTAAGGAGAGGGTGTCACAAGAGGAAGGCACTTAGGGTCAGCTTCCTCGTCCACCGACAGAGAACTGGAGTCAAGGTTTCTGGTCTGGGGCACGACGTGGTCAGAAGGGTGAAATGACACACCACCCGGGGACTGTTCCTACTACAGGCTTGGAATCCAAACTCCGCATACCCACCTTCCCTTCCCCCTTCTCCCATCACATCACAGCCATCCAACCCCGGCAGAGGACACAAGCATTCACATCAGGGGGCTGACCATGCACTTACTAAATGTCAAATGGGGACGGCTCAGCATGGGCTGCAGTGACCAGAGTCATTCTCAGGGACCAGACCTCCTTCCACTGTATCTCGGGCAAGAACGGGTCCCACAGTAGACACGCAGAAAAGAAAATCATTTGGGGATGAAGGAGCAGAGGTGGGTTTCAAGCTGCTCAAAAGATGAGCTGGTGGAGAGCAAGGACATTCTGGAAAGGTAACAGCGTGGGCCCCACAGAGACAGGTGGGGATGGCCACTGGTGGGCATGCCTGCTGGCATTCTGCTGACTCTGGGCTTTTGTGCTCTTGCACCCAGGAGTTCTCAGCCACCACCAATCTGCAGACCTTCCTTCCTCACTTTACTCGGTGCTCAGCACCGCCATGGCCTCATCCGCCAGGGATTCCCTGATCAGCTTGCGTGTAAGTGACCCTGCCGCTCACCCCCTGGCTTACTTTGCTCCCTAGCACCTCTCACCCCTGACACATGACCTACTCCTTTGCCTGCCATCTCCCCCAGGAGAAGGCAGGCTCAGGAGGGCAGGGCCTATTTGGTCCATTCCCCAGCGTGGACACACAGCAAGCACTGGAAGCACGTGTTAACACATGTACCTCGAGTGGCCGGGAGAAAGCCCACCTGGCCGGGAGGGTCTGCAAGTGCGGAGGGACCAACTTGAGAGGCGGCTCCCGGGCAGCTGACCCCGGTGCACGCGCTTGAAACAGCAGCACTGAACGGGATGTGGACACCCCCACCCCACGGACTTCTCCTGCCAGAGGGGACATGGCACGAAGTTATAATCCATACGTCTGCAAACATACAGTGTTTGTGGAAACAGAAGTCGGTATAACTCTCTAGATGGCAATTTGGGGATAACTAGCTCAGTCGGTAAAGAATCTGCCTGCAGTGCAGGAGACCCAGGTTCAATCCCTGGGTTGGGAAGATCCCCTGGAGAAGGAAATGGCAACCCACTCCAGTATCCTTGCCTGGAAAATCTCATGGACAGAGGAGCCTGGTGGGCTGCAGTCCATGGGGTCGCAAAGAGTCGGGTACGACTGAGCGACTAACACTTACTTACTTACACTTATCAACATGACAAGTGTTCAAACCCTCTGACCGGTAATGCCACTTCCAGGAATTTATCCTACACATGCCCCACCCACATACGCTCCATGAGCTGGATGGAAGGTTTTTTTTGTTTCACTTTTGCAAATAGCTTGAATGGCCACCAACAAGGGGACTGGTTCAATAATATGTTTGGGGCTTCTCTGGCGGCTCAGTGGTGAAGAATCTGCCTGCCAATGCAGGAGATGCAGGTTCTATCCCTGGTCCGGGAAGATCCCACATGCTGTGGAGCAACTAAGCCCGCGTGCTGCAGCTACTGAGCCCACGTGCTGCAGCTACTGAAGCCTGCGCCCCTTAGAGCCTGTGTTCTACCACAAGAGAAGCCACCGCAACGAGAAGCCTCTGCACTGCAGCAAAGGATAGCCCCTGCTCACCACCACTAGAGAAAAGCCCACGCAGCAACCAAGATCCGGCAGAGCCCAAACTGAATAAAAAAAAAAAAAAAAATGATGCGTTTGCACAGAGGAATACTCTGCAGCACACAGCTGTCTCCCACTAGGTGCCCCCCGCCTCCACCCCACACACACAACACTGGTGTCTGCTTCTGGAGTCTTCTTGCCTCCCAGGGCTGGAGACCCCCACAGGGAGCCAAGGGACACTTGCAGTGAGAGTGTCTGGGGGGATACTGGGGGTCACACTAGGAAGGGCCGCCCTCATCTAGAAAACCCAGGAGCCCAGAATGAAGGCCAGGAAGCAGGTACGGAGGTGGGTCACCTTATGGCAGGTGTACCCAAGTCCAGCATCCAACCCAGCCTGCTCTTGGGGAGTGGGCTGGGCTGGTTCCAGGACTCAGAGGGTCCTGACTGTCTAGGACCCCATGGGGGTGGGGGTGGGGGTGGGGGGAAGGTGGGCCTAGCCCCATTTACTCTGCACGGAACATGAGGACAAATATTAAGAGAACTCTCTGAGGTTTGCTGGGACTTTGTCCTGATGGTAGCCTTGTTCTCACATAGGTTTCCCATAGTGCTTAGCACGAAGAGAATCCTTAAGATAAAATGGCTGGTAGAAATCACCAGAAAGGGGGTAAGTGGGGTGTCTGGGGGGGATGGTAACTCCCAGAGACACAGTGGGTGCTGGCAGCTGGTTGGGGATGAGGGGAGCTGGCAGAACTGGGAGCTTGTGGGAAGGAAGAAAAGGTCCTGCTTTGGATGCACCTAGAATGTTGGCGAAGGAAAGCGCAACCCACTCCAGTATTCTTGCCTGGAAAATTCCATGGACAGAGGAGCCTGGCAGGCTATGGTCCACGCAGTTGCAAAGAGTTGGACATGACTGAGTGCAGCACAGCATGTTGGCTGACACCTAGGAGGTGCTCAGGCGCGCCTGTCATGGGGAATTGAGATGAACCGGGCTCACGTTCTGTCCTGAGATCAGTTTTTTAGGGGTTCTGGGGCTTCGGGACATGGGAGGTTAACAAGGGAAATACTAAAGAGTTGGGGCCAGATGAGTACTGAGTGCTCTCAAATGGGGCTGTTTCTCCCTTCAAGTGGTCCTCCAACTTCTGGCTGCGTGGACAGCCTCATGGAGCCTCCATGTTCCTGCCAGTCGAGCACTTAGCCTGGACGAGCAAGCATCTCCTCTTCCCTTCTATGGCCCGAGGCCTGGCCGCCCTCCACCTGTTCCTGCGTGCAGGTTCAGAGCTGCAGAGTGGGCCCAGGGCTTCCTGTTCTTCCTTTCTGCCCCTCATTGCTGTGACTAGACCACATCCTTTCCTCTGTACACCCAGTCTCCCTCCCCGGGGGGCCCGGGGTTCCTGGCTGCCAGGACAGGGGACAGACTCAGGGTAGGGGCGCTTGGGGAGGGCTGTGGGCGAGCTCTCATCCCAGAGCCTCTCCTCCAACCTTATCTTTCACTGGTGGTTTGGGAAAGTCTGTGTTCAGCCAAGAATCACATCGAGCGATAGGCCCTCTCGCCAACGGCCTGCTGGGTTTTCTCAAGGAAGCGGGGGGAGGCCCCAGGGACTTTCGCTGTACTTTTCCTCTGCAGTTGCTGAGATGCAGGGTTCGGGACCGGAATGGGTGCTGCAGACCATGTCCCGCTCTCCCCCAGACGCTATCTCGGCCTCTTCACTCCAGCTTTCGGAGGGGGACCCTCGGAGCCTTTGAGCGGAAGAGCTGCAGAGAGAACATCCCCCCAGCATCCCTCTGAGGCTCCAGTGCCTCTGGGTGATCAATGGCTTCTCAGGAATCCGTCTTTTTTTTTTTTTTAATATAATTTTGTTTCTCTATGTCTGTGATGGTCCTTGGTTGCTGCTCAGGCTTTTCTCTAGTTGCGGCGGGCAGAGGCCTCTCCACATTTGCAGTGCACAGGCTTCTCCCTGCAGTGGCTTCTCTTGCTGTGGAGCATGGACTCTAGGGCGCACCGACTTCAGGAGCTGTGGCACATGGGCTCAGTGGTCACAGTTCCCGGGCTCTAGCGCACAGGCTCAGTAGTCGTGGTGCACGGGCTAGTTGCTCCTCGGCACGTGGGATCTTCCCGGATCAGGGATCGAACCCGTGTCTCCTGCACTGACAGGTGGATTCTGTAAGCCTGAGCCACCTGGGAAGCCCCAAAGGACAGCTGGCTTTTAGATGAATGAATCGCTGCTGTACACTGAGGGGGCCAACTCCGTGGTCGATGAGTGTTCTATTCGGGATCTTCGGGAGACGATGCTTTATTTAACTCCCAAGACAAGTCTCAAAGAGTAGCGGCAATTCGAAGAGATCCTAGTCCACCCAAGTTCACAACAGCATTATTCACAATAGGCAAGAGGTGGGAGCAACCCAAGAGTCCGTTGACACATGAATGGATAAACAAAATGTGGTCCATCCATATAATGGAGTGTTATTTGGCCTTAAAAAGGAAGGAAATCCTATCACACACTGTGATATGGACAAGCGTTGAAGACATTATACTGAGTGAAATAAGCCAGTCACGGACAAATATTGTATAATAGTAATAACCAAGTCACTCAGTCATGTCCGCCTCTTTGCAACCCCATGGACTATACACAGTCCATGGAGTTCTCCAGGCCAGAATCCTGGAGTGGGTAGCCTTTCCCTTCTCCAGGGGATTTTCCCAACCCAGGGATGGAACCTAGGTCTCCCGCATTGCAGGCGGGGTTCTTTACCAGCTGAGCCACCAGGGAAGCCCAAATATCGTAGGATTCACTTATATGAGGGACCTGGAACACAATCAAAGAGACGGAAAGTAAAATGGTGGTGGCCAGGGACCGGGGGAGAGGGAAGAGGGAGTTAGTGTCTCATGTACAGAGTTTCAGTTTTGCAAGATGAAAATGTTCTGGAGACGGTGGTAGTGGCGCAACAATGTAAACGCACCTCATGCCACTGAACCGTACACTTAAAAACGGCCACAACGGTCAGTCTTATGTTCTTGCTGTTGTTTAGTCGCTAAGTCACGTCTGACCCTTCTGCGATCCCATGGACTGTAGCCCACCAGCCTCCTCTGTCCATGGGATTCTCCAGGCAAGAATACTGGAGTGGGGTTGCCATTTCCTTTCCCAGGGAATCTTTCTGACGCAGGGATCGAACCTGCATCTCCTGCATTGGCAGGGGGGGTTCTTTATCACTGAGCCAATGGGGAAACCCATGTTCTTTTTTAACTACAATTTAAAAACGGCTTGAAAACAGAGGGCAGTGAGTAGGTACTCTTGGTGGATAGGCCATTCTCTGCCTGGACAAGATTGTCCCTTTGCCTTGCTATTGCTCAAGGGAAGAAAATCTGTATGGATTGGAGGGGGCTGCCGACCTGGGGGGTGAAGGCCCGGGGTGGGGGGTGAGGGGGCAGCGCCCACTCATCAGTGTCTCTGGCAGAGAAAGGGGTGTGGGCCGGCCGGGGCAGGCAAACCACCCGCACCCTCCAACAGCGAGATGTGTTTCTTGGAAGAGAATGCAAGGCAACTGTGCGAGCCCACACGGTGTTTGTTCGGAAGCTAGTGCATTCCTGTCCTATTGTCTGTGCCGGAGACTTGTTGTGGGCACACCCATCATATCCTCCCTCAGGGAGAGGCCAAGGTGCTCGGAGTCAGGCTGTGGGAGGCCCGATGGCAAAGGGAGAAAGGCGGCCTGGTGAGAGCGCCGCAGAGTACAGGGGGAAGGTTCCCAGGGCAGGGCCACGCTGCCCAAGGCCTGCCCAGGATGCAGCCAGGCCTGGGGTGCTACCCCGTGGGGAAGGAAAGAAGGTGTGGATGGAGGGAGCCTGGGGCTGTCTTGCCGTGAAGGAGGAGAGCAAGCGCCAGTGATCAGAACTTCTTCCAGCCCACCCTGAACACATCAGCTCACCCACAGCACAGTCCCAACCTTAACAGAACAGACCCGAGGAGCCGGGTGCAGCCACATTAAAAGCTCAGCCAGACCCTGCCTGCAGGAGCCCCCTCTTAGCTCAAGGGTGGGCTGGGAGCAGCAACAGAGTGGCAAATGAGAGGGGACTTCAGAGCACATGTGATCGGTTGGTTAGCTGGGGAACAAACCCAGAGCTCTGACTGGTTGGCTAGGTCTACAGAAGGATGGTAGCAGGATCCCTGGCAAGGCTGGAAGAAGTCTTGGGAAGAGGAGAGAGAAAAAGAAGAGGCCTGAGTGGGAGGTACAGGTCTCCCGTGGCCGAGGAAGCCACAGTGATAGGCATGCGCCTTGACAGCGGAGAGATGCGGGGAGGGACAAGAACGAGGCTGAGCTGGAGGAGACGGCGGCCCTGACGAGCGGCATGCAGTCTAGAATGGTGGCCGCGGTGAGCAGCTGCCCAGGGCCGCCTGCATCTCAGGAGCACCCTCAGCTTGCATTAGGGCGTCTCTGCCTTGTGCCTCTGGCGGACCTGCACTTGCATCTACAGCTGAGTCTAGAGGACAGCTCCTGACGGTGACCTTGAATCGTCAAGAAGAGTGTCAATTATGTCTGGGTCTCTTGGGGCAGGCAGGGAAGTAGATAATCTGGCCATAAAAGGCTGTCATCAAAAAACGTGCAGCAGGTTTGGAGTCAAAAGACCTGCTGTTCATAAAGAGTAACCCCGGGCACGTCACTTAGTCACTCTGCCCTTCGGTTTCCCCGCTTGAGAATGGGGCTAATCCTTGCCTAGAATTGTTTTGAGAGTCAGCTGAGATAAAGTACGTGAAAGAGTTCTGAAAAGGGCAAAGCGTGATTCAAATGCAAGGTGTTATTATTGCTATTAAGTGTTTATCTTCATAAACAGGTATCTTTCCTGAAGGTCTTGACCCACTCTGTAATGTAGCATCCTATTCGTCCCCGTGACATTCTTGTGGAAACATGGAAAGGCCACAGGCATCATTATCTCTGCTTAGTAGACAGAGACTCTGAGGATCAGTCGTTCTGTGGCTCACACAAGCCAGCCAGACAGACAGCAAATCTGAGAAGAACTGGAAGGTGCTTAGAAGCCCTGGGTCAGCATCCTCTGTCTTGGGGAATTATTTTAATTTCTCCCACAGTAGCTTATTCTTACTTTGCTGGTTGGAGCTCATTCTTAATTTTGTTGACTGGTGATGATAATCCATCCGCATCTGCACAAAACTGACTTGATTTTACCTATTCTTTGTCGGCACTGGCCACCAGAGATCTATTCATCCATCCCCCTGCCAAGGCATCCAATTAGCCATCCATTCTTTTATCCACTCACACATCACGTCTGCAACCTTCCAATCGCTCACCCATCCTTTTATCCATCTGCCCATCTACTCTCTTGCCCACCATCCAGCCAGCCAGCCATCCTTTGACAATGTTTATGGAACACTTACAATGTACTAAACGCTATGTCAGTATCTGGGTAACAAGAATAAGACTTGAAACTTAGAGTCTAATAAGGGGAAGCAGAGAGCTCATGCTAGGTATATGGGATTGGAACATAGGATAGAACGGTGGTGGTGAAGAGCAGGCCAGGCGGATGGCGTAAGCAGCAGCACGTGGCATCACGGCACATGCATAAAAGGGGAAAAAAAAATGACCCAATGGAGTGCAGTGGTGAACAAGTATTTCAAGAGACTAAAATATGTGATACCGGGGAGGGAGAGGCAACATAAGATGATAAAGGTGGCCTGGGTTACATCCTAAAGGGCTCAAGATGCCATGCTACTACTGGGTTTGGATTTTATCCTAAGGGACTGCAGAGCCACTGAAAAGACTTTCAGCTGGTGGGTAGGACCATGCTCTTTGCAGTGTGGAGAGTAGACAGGACCTGGGGTGATGGGAGAACCAGAGGCAAGGAGACCAGTGAGAAACATGGCGGCTTGAGCGAAGGCAGGAGCGGTGGAAGGAGACAGGTTTAGGGGGCAGAAGTTAGGGTGAGGAGAAGGCCAATGCAGAAGGCAGAGAAGGGGCAGAGCAACTGAATCGACTGCGGTGCCACCGGTGACACTAGGAAGGCAGGAAGAGCTGATTTCGGAAAACAGGAATGAGCTCAGTGTGAGAAAAGTCCACGGTCCTTGGGGGTCATCAGGGAAGATAAGTATCAGGAGTTAGGCCACGGGTGTAAGTCAAGGTCTCAGCAGTGACCTGACCTGGGGAATGCCGTGGAATAAGAAGAGACAAGGGGAAGAGCTCTGAACCAGGAGACAGCAACATTGAAAGGGAGGCAGAGGAGGAAGAACCACCAAGGAGGAAGAGGGTGGTCAGAGTGCTGGGCAGAGCAGGAAAAGAGAGACGTCATGGAAGCTGCGGGAGGGCTGAGAAGTCAAGGTCACTTCTCAACCGTGTCAAAGGCTGAGAGAGGTCAAGTGAGATGAACAATGACCAGGGAGGGCCCCCTGGATTTGGTGATTGGGAGAGCAAGGGTGACCTCTGCCATGATGACGTCACACGGGAAGGGGCGGGTGGAAGCCTGGGTAATGTGGGGCTGGAGAGGCAAAGCGAGGTCAAGAAGTGGAGACAGAAAGAGCAAACCATTTCTTTTTTCTTTGGGGGTTTCTGTTCTCAGAGTCAAGGGCAATGGGCCACACAGCAGGAGAGACCTGGACGGAGGCAGATGTGAGCGGGTACCATGCAGGAGAGAGGACAGAGTCAAGCACATAGATGAGCCTTAAATAAGAGAAAGGCTATCGTTCCTCCGAAATGCACAAGAGGTGCTAGTGTGGCTGTGGATCCAGGTACATGTGTAAATGCTCACACTTCCCGGCCTGTTCAGGCAACTAGGAAACGAGTGTTGGTTTATCTTCAATACTTATTATGGTCCTTCTGTGACGGTCTGCATTTCAGACATCCCTGGGATAGGGGGATTTGCCCCAATTGTCCCTTTTCCACTAGCCCAGTAAGAAGCCCTGGTGTGGCAGCTCTGGGTCAAATGTCAAGGAAATTCATGGTTCTGAACTGGACTTCGGTCCAAGCTTGTGCCCTGTGGTCTGGCTGTCAGCCCTCCTAACTTAAGACGGGCAGGCACCCTAACTGTGGACAAGGCGCCCTGGAGGGAATAATTAACCTCCTTCCTGCAGAGCTTGCAAACCGCTCGTACAAAGTGGCCACAGTAAATGTCACATGGGGGAATGCTCCATCCCGCAGCTGGCCCAGGGGATGGAAACGTAATCTGGGGCTCAGAGCAGACACAGAATCCTTCTGCAGACGCCAGAGCCAGAGGACAGGGCCATGGCTCCAGAGGCTCCTCTTGGGGGCCAAGTCCTGGCCGGTGGCCCAGACAGGAGGCGAGTTCTGTTCACGGAGTCCCTGCAGACGCGAGTTCCCAGGACCCCACGTCAGGGCCTGAAACAACAAGGACGTTGGCCCCACTGCTATCAACACCTCCCAGCTTCTCCTTTAATGTCCTTGCCTTCCCTTCTAGAAGCCTTGTCTGTCCTCTTCTGCATTCACCGCCCTGATGTCCACGGATCTCTCCTGAAGGGTGAGCACAAAACACCAGAGGCAGCCCTGAGGTTTTCCCTTTCAAGAGGGGGTCTCTGGGGGCTGAATCACATCTATAGGGCCTTAATCTGGCTTACATTTTTGGAGCGCTTACTTCAGATGCCAAGCTCCATGCTTGTGCATGTTTTAAAATCCATTTTTATACTTATGCCAGTTTATCTGAGTTAAATATTGTAATTGTGTTTCATCGCTTCAGTTGTGTCCGACTCTTTGCGAGCCCATGGACCGCCCGCCAGGCTCCTCTGTCCATGGGATTCTCCAGGCAAAAATACTGGAGTGGGGTTGCCATGCTCTCCTCCAGGGGATCTTCCTGATCCAGGGATCAAACCCATGTCTCCAGCGGTGCAGGAGGATTCTTTACTGCTGAGCCACTGGGGAAACCCAAATAGCATTGTAATTATCCTCACTTTATACCTGTAGGAACTGAGGCATGGAGAGTGAAATGAAGTTCCTGTGAACATGAGTAATGGAAACTGGCTTTGGAACCCAGGTCGAGTCTGCCTCCAAAGTCAAGGACATAACAGCTGCCCCACGAGTAAGCCCCACATAAATAAGGCTAATGGGGAGAAGTCAGCAAAGGTGGGGTGACCACACACCCCAGTTTGCTGGGTTCCAGTGCTCACCTCAAATGACTAGTAATATTCCTTTAGCTTTCAAAAGTGCCCTGATTAGGAGGATACATTATAGTTAATAGCCCAGACAAGTGGAAGGGCTGAGGGGCTGGGAGCCCCCTGCTCCCCAATCACTATCTGCCCAGTCAGGACACTTCTAGCCTGTTCTACCTCCTCCCCTGGTGCTCAAGTGCTCATGCCTGTCTCTGCAGGTTCAGCAGGTGGGGGTGGGGAGGAGGGCCCCAAAGGTGACAAAGCAGCCTCGCTCTCAGTGACAGGCAGTTATTACTGCCGATCAGGACACCTGCTGCAGCGCTCACCTGGGCCTGCCAGGGCGAACTCCTTCCCAGGATGGGAGCCGGAACAGGAAAGAATTATGCTAACACGGGCGCCAGCCTCCAGCTGAAGCACAAGCTGGAATCAAGACTGCTGGGAGAAATATCAACCACCTCAAACACGCAGATGACACCACCCTTATGGCAGAAAGCGAAGAGGAACTAAAAAGCCTCTTGATGAAAGTGAAAGAGGAGAGTGAAAAAGCTGACTTAAAACTCAACATTCAAAAACACTAAGATCATGGCATCCAGTCCCATCACTTCATGGCAAATAGATATGGAAACAATGGAAACAATAAGAGACTTTATTTTCTTGGGCTCCAAAATTATTTCAGATGAGGACTGTAGCCATGAAATTAAAAGATACTTGCTCCTTGGAAGAAAACCTATGACCAACCTAGATAGCATATTAAAAAGCAGAAACATTACTTTGCTGACAAAGGGCTGTATAGCCAAAGCTATGGTTTTTCTAGTAGTCATGTACGATGTGAGATTTGGACTATAAAGAAAACTGAGTGCCGAAGAATTGATGCTTTTGAATTGTGGTGTTGGAGAAGACTCTTGAGAGTCCTTTGGAGTGCAAGGATATCCAACCAGTCCATCCTAAAGGAGATCAGTCCTGAATATTCATTGTAAGGACTGATGCTGAAGCTGAAACTCCAATACTTTGGCCACCTGATGAGAAGAACTGACTCATTGGAAAAGACCCTGATGCTGGGAAAGATTGAAGGTGGGAGGAGAAGAGGACAACAGAGGATGAGATGGTTGGATGGCATCACCGACTTGATGGACAAGAGTCTGAGCAAGCTCCGGGAGTTGGTGATGGACAGGGAGGCCTGGCGTGCTGCAGTCCATGGGGTTGCAAAGAGTTGGATGAGACTGAGTGGCTGAACTGAACTGAGCACCATCCACTGCTCCTTGCTGGCGGTCCCTGGGGAGGGTGGTTACAGGGGAGGCAGATGGAAATGAAGCTGTTCTCCAAGCTCCCGCTGGGGGCGCCTGGCCAGGAGAGCAGGCCTGGAGGCACTGGGGGCACCTGGGGCCATCACCCGCTATAGCACCCTCTGGACGCTCCTCTGAAGGAATGACTGTATTTTGCGTCTGACTCAGCATCTGATGGCTCTCTGAGATGGGGCAGAGGGGTGGTTTGGGGTGGCTGGGGACCAGGCCTGAGGCCCAGGGCAGTGGGCAGACATCCCTCATGGGGCCAGCCTCTGAACTAACAGGTCTCTCTTGGCGCCCACCAGTCCGGGCCCCTCCGGCCGACGCAGGCAGGAGAGGGCAGGGAGGGGGAGGGCGGCCCCCGGCAGCCAGTCTGCTTTGAGCCAGCTGTCCTGGAGCCCCTGGCCCCAGGCCTTAGCTCCCCGCTGCTCCCCCTACCACAACCTCCTCCCACCTGAGGCCTGGACTTGACCTTACTGGCTTTGGGGGGAGGGTGTGATAAGCGTCTTGGTGGAGGGAACTAGCTGCCTGCAAAGGCATTTTCCGCTCTCTAAAGTAAACAATCAAACAGGAAATTAATCGAGAAACCCACATCAACGGAAGGTTCAGGTTGTGATTTTCACAGCCCCAGAGCCAGGAAATTCAAAGTTATAGTTCCCATAGCAACTTGCCTGTAGAATGGGCCCCAGCCGCTGGGCTGGAACGAGACCTTGAGGGGTCAACTAGGCCAGCCCCCTGCCTCCAGGAAGTGCAGCCCAACAGCAAGTCTGAATATGCTGGGGCCAGACTGTTCTTCTGAGGCTCAGCAGCGGGCCTGGAACAGAGTTAGGAGTGGCAGGCCCAGGGCTCTACGTTCAGCTCTCCTGAGCCTTGTAAACTGTGGAATCAGCTGACATCCCAGTTCTTCAGTCTTTTATATTCCAATTATCATTCCTGTATCCCAATACTCTGTGAACTGGGAGTAAATACCCAGGCCTGCAAGATGCTATAGCGAGGGGCTGTGTGGTACACGCTTATTCTTACGTCTCCACCCCTTGTTCTACTCAGTCCCACAACGACCCCCGTCTCTTATCCCAATTACCCTTGAACCTAGTGGTTGGCCTTTGCCTGCACACCCCCACCCCCCTGCCCCAACTGGGCTGTTTTTCCTCCAAGAAAGATCTCAATATTTGTATAGCCGCTTCACTGCGCTGTACAGTAGAGCTAACACAACACTCTAAAGCAACTAGACTCCAATAAAAATCAATTAGAAGAAAAGATCTGCAGTAGGGCGTGGGGGGAAAAAAAGAGACGGATCTCTGCTTATTGACAGGGCCAAGAGATTTCAGACAGCCTCCAGGGTGGCACCATTTTTTGGTGGTTCTCATCTCTTCGACCTGTCCCTCCAACCCCTTCTGGACCCATGACATAAGATAAGCTCAATGTACACTGACAAACGGGTGGCCCGAGGGAGCCAGCGGCGAGCCCTCCCCCTTCAAGCCCATCAGGGGGGTCGTGGGGGTTGTGTGTCTTGGGTGGGGTTTTCTTTTGTGTGACTAGTGAGGAGTCCCGCCTGGCAGGAAAGGAGATAAGGGCGGTGGAGCTCAACCGAGAAGGAAACAGTCTGGAATCCTTCCCCGAGAGTCACCCTGCCCTCCCACCCGAGATGGCCACGACAGCCTGCGGGCCGGCCGGCCTAATCACAGTTCTGCAGCCCCGGCCCGGGGATCCTGTGACAGCTAGCAGGGCTGAGGCAGGAGCAGGCGTTCCTGGGCACTGGGCCTGTGGCAGAGGGTGCCCGGCTCGCTTGCCCGCCCGCCTGCCTGGCCCTGGAGCCGGGCCGTGAATTGAGCAAAGCAGTGGAAAGAGAAGTGGCGCCTGCTGGAAAGCAGACAGAGCGGCTCCTGGATTTCCTAACAGGCCCAGCCGCGTGCCAGGGCCGACAGGCCAGCTCAGAGCGCCTGCCCGGCCTCGCTTGCGCAACAGGCCTTCCTCCCGTGGGTGAGCTTTCCTGGGTGGCCGAGCCGCTGCCGAGTCACACGTGTCCCTGAGGGAGTCCGCCCCTCACACCCACCGCCTTCTTGCCCTCTCCGGGGTGTAAGCACATCAGAACACATTGGGCCCTTTGGGAAGACAGGAGGCCTCCTGGGGTGCAAGACGTTCCCTTTTAAAGAAGCCAAAGAAATCGTAATCAGAAAGAAGTGGTAGGGAGACAGGAATGGACGGAGGGCTGACTTCTCTGCAGGCTCAGAGGGGACCAGGCAGGGGGCACTGCTACAGAGGGTCACCTCCTGGTTTCCGAGGAAAGGCTGCCCTGTGCACAGAGTCCAGGGGCGCGGCCCTGCTCACTGTGGGCACATGGTCATCTGAAGGCCAAGCCCAGCCACCTTGTCATGAGCCTGGGAAGAAGCTTCTCAGAAGTTCTTCATGACATGCCCAAGTCAACCAGAGGCCCCTGCTCCCAACTCCAGACTTGGCAGGGGTGTGAGTCGGGGAGGGCACCAGAGAGCGGAGGGGA
Organism: Bubalus bubalis; assembly: GCF_019923935.1. Lineage (NCBI taxonomy): Eukaryota > Metazoa > Chordata > Mammalia > Artiodactyla > Bovidae > Bubalus > Bubalus bubalis. The sequence continues at coordinate 13,641,286 of NC_059178.1, forward strand.
ACCTTGAGGAGCCGGGACACGGGCCCACTGGCCTCTAACTCTGTCCCCAAGCATGGAACGCTAAAGAAGCCTTTGCTTAGACCATGTCCTTCTTCAGCGCCATCATCTTGGCTTGCCCTAAGGAATAAAAAGCTGGGTTCCAGGTAGTGATGCCAGTCTTCCCAGGGTGGTAGAGGTGGATGGAGTTTGAAGCCACACTGCAGCACTGGGCAGCGGGGTCTGGCCATTGGGTGAAGGAGGTTAGCTGGTTCTGCGGTGGGTTTGGGTGCGAGGTGGTAACCAAGGACCCACCAGACGGGGACAGCTGGGCCAATCAAGCTGAGACAAACAGGGCTGTGTTCCAGGCACGATGAGCATCTGCATTCAGAGCAGCAGCCACCCAAACGGAGGGGCAGACAGGTCTGGGCTGAGAAAGGGGCCAGGGCTGCCTGGGGACAGCAGAAGTACTCACTGCCAAGTCCAAGGTTGGAGATAAAAGAGTATTTAACAGGCACCTGGGAGTTGGCTTGGGTTTCGAGCCTTACCCTTAGCAGAGTATAGATAAGATTTTCATAATAGGTGAGTCTTTCTAAATTGAGATGATCTCTTTGGGTGAGTGAGCATGCGAATCCATGATCTGTGTTACCCACGCATCGTTACCTGGTCCAACTGACTGCAGGGGATCGAGGGCTCAGCCCACTGACCCACTTCCTCCCCAGGGGCCCTTCCTGCCTCGTGCCCCGCTCCCCCCCACAGATCTCTGGTCCAGCCAAAGCCATCTATGAACACGTCTGGTCCTTATCTGCCTCTGGCCTTTGCTCCTTACTGACTCAGCTGGGTCCGCCTTCTCAGATCCCTCAAGATAGGCTGAGAGATGTCCCTCCCCCAGAAGCCTTTTTTGACCTCCTTTCCTGACCCTCCTGGAGGGAGAAGCCTCAAGGCTCACAGCCCGAGGGGTTATTTGGTTCTGCCCAGTTCTACCTGGAGTCTAGAATCTACCTAGACTAGTCTTTGCTCACATAGGAACTTGGCGCCCAGCGGGCCCTCTCAGAAGACCCGTGAATTGGATTTGAAGGAAAGCATGTGCTGGCTGGGGCCAAGTCACTCAAGAGCCTCTCTATTCCCTGGACGCCGCCCCACCAGTAACACACAGGTCTGAAAGGATAGAACATCTTTCATTCATTCATTTACTCATTCATTCAGCAAGGAACATGAATCCTGTCCTCACCTGTAGACCTACTAATCTAATAAAGAAGACAGACTTCACCCAAGTGGAACAGGGATGGCAGCTGGGCCTGTAAAGCGAGACTGCCTGGGTTCTAACCCTGACTCCATCACCTGCTACGTGTGTTGTACACATTAACTTTTCTGCATCTCGGTTTCCTCATCTGGAAAGTGTGTGTGTTATCTAAGCGAGATAATCTATGAGATGTATTTAGAGCAGTATCTGGCTTCATCAGCAGCAGCTCTCAGTTCTGCTCAGAACTAAGGGTGGTGCGGGGGTGGGTGGCAGGAAGGACCATCTTCATCTGTGCAGGGAGAGGAAGCCCGGAAGAGGCTTTCTGGGGGAGCTCTAAGCTGACACTCTGTTGTGGAGCTGGGGAAAGAGTGGGATCGGGAGCCAGGGGAGGGAAGACCATTCCAGGCAGTGACCCCCTGAGAGTCCAGTCAGCCTGGAGTCCACAGAGACGGGGCTGAGCCCGGGTAGAAGGCTGGTGGGGCAATTCCGGTGAAAGGTGACTGAGACAGAGGAGAGGGAGCAAAGTGGTAGCCGAGAACCATACCAGAGCTGGGAACTGATGGGGTGGTGGTCGGTCGGGACATCCCTCAGTCTTTGGGCCAAGGGGGAGTGTCCGGTGGAGGCACCCAGGCCTGGAGATGTGCATCTAGCATCTGTGCAGGTCAGGTGTGAGTGCTGCGGCTGCCCTGAGCATCTGCCTGTGACCACAAGCTTCCAGGCCTTTGTCAGGGGTATCACTCATGGCCCGCCTGTGTTAGCTGTGTTGCCTGTCCTTTAGTAAATCCCAAAGGACATCAACTTCTCCACGCTTCTGGCTAAGAGGCCATCAAATGAACTTCTGGAGAAGGACTTAAAGATGAACACCCGCTCTCGGTGAAGGCTCCTACACTAAACTCAAGGTGATGCACGCATCTGGAGCCAGTCTACATGTGCGTATCTACACACTCACCCACAAACACATTATCCATCTACACGTGCTATGTGAAGTATGACAAGAAAGGAGATTAGTTTCAGGGGGACATAAAAAAAAAGTCAATCCTGTTCCTCTCTTTCCTTCTAGCATCTGTGAGAGTACCTGCACCTGTCCAAGGACCCAGGTAAGACATTCTGCAGGTGGAGCTGAGCCCAGAGTCTCACCCAGGCCTGGGCAGCCTAGCACACCCAACTCAAGACGGGCACTGGCTTGGAAACACCTGTTTGAGTCCCTGGTGGCGGCACACCTGCCTTCCAAGAGGCCTTTCATCTGAGATGAAGAAAAGTGGGGCGAAGAGGTAGAGAGAGGACAAGTTTTTAGTTATTTGAAGTCCAAGTCCAAGGTGATGGTGGCGTGACAGGACAGAGGGTGGATGAGCTGCCTATCTGGGGACACGGATGCTGGCTGAGGCTACAGGCTTTGTAGACAGCGGTGGGGGAAAAGGGGAGGGATCATGGGGAACTCATTTGAAAAGACCCTGATGCTGGGAAAGATTGAAGGCGGGAGGAGAAGGGGATGACAGAGGATGAGATGGTTGGATGGCATCACCAACTCAATGGACATGAGTTTGAGTAAACTCCGGGAGTTGGTGATGGACAGGGAGGCCTGCTGTGCTGCAGTCCATGGGGTTGCAAAGTGTCAGACATGACTGAGCGACTGAACTGAACTAAAGGGGAACTCCCGAGTTTCTGGCTTGAGTAAAATGGGTGGCCAGTGGTTTCATCTACCAAGATTGAGGCTAGCTGGAGGGAGGAGGGGATTTGGCCATTTGGGTCTGGAGGTCAAAGGAGTGGTCCCGGCCAGAGATAATATCTGAGAGCACTGGGTGCAATGGTACTGAAAGCTCTGAGGCCAGATGAGATCACTCAGACTAGGATTTCTCAGCCACAGTGCGACTGACATTCGGGCCAAACAATTCTTTTCTGTGGGGCCTCCTGTGCATGGCAGGACCCTGGCCCCCTGGCTAGATGCCTCTGGCACTGCCCCAGTCACGTGGACCAAACATGCCTCCAGATACTACCACATGTCCCCTGCAGGGCAAACTGCCCCTAGTTCAGAATCACAGACCGAGATCAGGGGTGGCTAACCTCTAGTCCACCGGCCAAATCCCACCTGAGGCCTGCTTCGGTACGGGGCCAGCGAGCTAGGAATGGTCTTCACTTTTTTTTTTTTTAACGGTTGACAAAAAATATCAGAAGTACAATATTTTGTGACACATAAAAGTTACATGCAATTCAAATTTCAGTGTCCATAAATAACATTTTGTTGGAAGACAGTCACCGTCATTGGTTTACAACTCATTGTGCGGTTTTTGTAACAGCAGCACAAAGGCCCCAGCAGGCCTCTGGATGTGCCGATGTGGACACGGACCACACTGTTGGCTGGACGGGGTGGAAGCAACCCAGAGACTCCACGTGGGGAGAAATTTCTGGCTGTAAGGGAAGAGAGCAATGGGGTGGCTTCTGAAGGGGAACATGGGGTCAACAGAAGGCCTGCCCCTCTGCAGATGCGTTTAGCGGGTTGATAAGAACAAACCACTAGGAAGAGAGAGGGTTGTGAAGTGAGAGAGAGAAGAGAAGTCCATCAGATGGAAGAAGCAGAGAGGAGATGGGACAGGCAACGCTCTGGCATCAGCGGTGCGCTGAGCAGAGTCACTGCCCCAGCAGACAGGCCACCCAAAATAGGCCAGGTCCATCCACCATGGCCGTGAAGAGGCCCGAGACAGCCTGTGGGCCCCACGAGATAATTAAAGAAAGCAGAAGTTATATAAGCAGGCTTAGATAGCACCTTGGGTGTAGAAGAAAGATGCTTAAACCTGGCCTTTGGATTATTTTAAAGTCTTACTCTCTTATTTATGTTTAGATATAAATTACTCTTTCTTCAAGCTCAGTGCTAACTTAACTGCAAAATGATATAGAAAAATTCCACAGGGGGTGGTGGTGATTTTAAACTGTGTTTCTAGTTTTCTCAGCTGAATGTTTTTTGAGAGGACTTCTGGTTGACGTATCACCCATGCAAAAACATGCACAGATCCTAAGCATGTAGTGAGACGGATTTACACAAATCACCACGGGCACGTGAGCTCCGATGCCCTGACCAAGAGCGACAACCTGGTCACACCCCACAGCCCTCTTGCGCTCCATCTCTTCATTGACCCTCCCCAAGGGTCACCACAATGCCTCCTTATCACCAGAGCTTAGTTTTGGCCACTTAAAAATCCCCCATATCTATGGGACTTCGCTGATGGTCCAGTGGTTAAGACTTTACTTTCCAATGCAGTGAGTGTGGGTTCAATCCCTGGTCAGGGATTGAGCTAAGATCCCCTCCTGGCCAGGAAAACCAAAACATCAAACAGAAGCAATATCGTAACAAACTCAATTAAGACTTTTAAAACATGGTCCACCTTCAAAAACATCTTTAAAAAAACCAACCCAGTATTAAATTGGAAACAAACACACTGACCCTCAGGGGGACCTCCTGTGACGCCCCTTGCTCACCTGGCCCCCGAGAGCCTTGCCTGTTCTTGGCTGCCCACTCTGGGTTTCCCTTCATGGGAAAAGGAAGTTAAGATCTGAATTAGCTGACCTCTGATGGGCCCAGGGCTACAGGTCAGCAGGGTCAGGGAGCTGATTTCCAAATCCAGGAATCTGTCTCAAAAGTCTGGTGCTCTCTTCTGTATTATGTTTATAGATACGTGTCCTGTAACTTTCTTTTTTGGCGGGGGAGGGGGGTGGGGTGGGTGGTGGCGGGGCATGGAGCCCTTTGAGGATCAGATGAAAACTGACACCTCTCCCAGAAAAATGCACATTTTCACAGATGTCAGTGTACAATTGTCAGTGGGTTCCTAGGACCCAAAGGCCACCCACCCAAGCGCCCCCAGGGACAAATTCTGGACATGAGCTTTACCCCTAAATCAACAATGAAATGTCACAGAAACGAAGGCCAGAGAGATCAACACAGCCACGGTCTCTTTCCGTGGTTTTCCAAGCTGTGGCCGAGTAGCTCTGTGGTTAAGGCTCAATGTCAGAGTGGCCAATAAAGAGAACATAAAAGTTCTGTACCGTGTGCCAGACACTTGACAGACGTAATCACCCATCCTTAAGACAACCCTGCAGAGGCAGAGGCTGTTTCCCCATTTTACTGATGGAAAAATTGAGGCTCACAGAGATTAAGTAATTGCCTCAGGCCCCCAGCTTGTACAAACAGCATGGGATTTGAAATCACGTAAATCTGATGTCCAAGCCCTTGTGCTTTCCATTTCCCTTCTCATCGGGGAGGCTGCTTGCTTCCCTCTGGCCCCCTCTGTGGATCCCCGAAGCTGGCAGGGACTTTCTCTAAAGCGCAGGGCAGGGTGGTCAGGAGGGAGCTGACCGACAGCAGGGGGATGCCTCTCACTGTCGCCACTCAGTGACTCACCGGAGCCCTGCCACTCTGGGACTCCAGGGGACACATAAGCGTTTTCTGCGTCTCAGATGGAGCCTCGGGCAGCATGCACTAGAACGAACCTCTGAAGGCAACCAGAGACAGAAAACCACCCAGCTCTGCATCCTGGAACAGACAGCCTCCCTGGGTTCATATGATAGAGCTAAGTCACATCTGGGCCTCAGTTTTGTCATCTGTGAGGTGGGGGTGGATTTCAGACTAGCCCAGACCTACTTGGTGCACAGTCCTCCTCTCCTGGGCATCAGCATTGCCTGAGAAACGGCCAATTCTCCTCCCAGACAGCGATTTCCAAATTTGAATGCGCATCAACATTACCTGTAGGGCAATTTCCCGGCTGAGAAACACAGATTTAGACAGAGGGTCTGTAAACTATAGCCCACTGGCCAAATCTGGCCCACAGCCTGCTTTTTATGGGCTCATGAGCTGAGAAGAGTTTTGACATTTTTAAATAGCTGGGGGGGAAAAAAAAGTCAAAAGAATAATAATATTCCGTGACACATAAAAATGATATAAAATTCAAATTTCCGTGTCCATAAATAAGGTTTTGTTGGAACACAGTCACTCTCAGTCATTTACATATCATCTCCGCTGCTTTCCCATTACGAAGGCAGAGCTGAGCAGTTTCTACAGAAACCGTTCTCATTGATTCGCACTGCTGCTCAGCGCAGTCCAAATAGCAGGGATGTGGTTAAACTTGACTTTGCCTCTTGGCCTGCAAAGCTAAAATATTTACTCTCTGGCCTTTTAGAGAAGCCTTCTGACCTCTGATCTGGAGAGTGGAGAGGAAAGCTTGTGCATGAGCTAGGATCTCTTCTCGGGGAGGGGAAAAATGAGCCGTCAGGGGCTTTTGGAATCCACGCCAGTCTTTATCGGCACTGGGTCTGCCCTGGGAATCCTGACACTGCCGCTTTGAGGCCGGTGTGGAAGGCCCCTCTGACCATCTGCCTGGATGAAAATCCTAATTCCACTTCTGGAGCAGAGGTTCCCAGAGGGCAGGCTCCAGGGGTTCTCTGCAAGCTTTAGTGCCTGTGGGTATTTTCTGAGGAGACCCCAGAAGGGGTTAGTCATCTCCTTCCCTTCCCACAAAACTCTGAGCATCACTTTTTCCTTTGGGGCACACATTTTTTTTTTTTTTCTTTTCCCAACCTCTCCTTTCAAAGCAGTAAATTCCCTGGAAGGGTAACACCCTACACACACATCCCTCCTACCTAGAAAACGGGGAGGTTATCTGATGGCACCAGGCTGGCCTAGGGAAGTCCTAGGCGCCTGGTGGGGCAGAGGCAGGCCAACCGAGGTGGAGGAGACACGGTCACCAGAACATGGCCTGTTTCCCGGACTCCCCACACTGGAGAATCCACTTCTCATCCGCAAAAGGCAAGAAAGCGCATGGGCCGGGTGGGCCAGTGGCAGGCAGCCTCACTGGAGGGCATCTCCACGCCCCGGAGCCCACGTGGTCTCCTGCCTTGGGCAGGACCCAAGCAAGTCTCAACCCTGGCCCTGGGATTCCAGGTATTTTCCCAGCCAGCCCCACCTCATCTAATTGCTTTCCAGTCAGCTAATCCTTGGCCCACGCCCTCAGCTCCAGCCAGGCGAGCCACCTCGGTGTGGCCGGCAGTAGCTTCTGAGACTTCCCACGGCTCGCGTCCAAGCCTGGGGCAGCCAGCCTCTCAGCTCCCCTTGCCCAAACCACATCCTCCTCGCTCTTCCCTACACCTCTGACTAACGTTTCCAAAGCAAGCCGAGCGCGGTCCAGTCCAGACCGAAAGTGGCAGACAGTCATCCACTGCTGTTCCCCCCCACAACCTCCCGCCCTCCTCCGAGACTGGCCATATCCTGGCGATCAGGGGAGAACAATTAGCAAAAAGTGGAGTCGTACCTACTGTTCAATTCCCGGAGCTAATTGTTTTAAGCAGGGATTCGGCCTTAATTAAAGGATAATTAGTTAGTGAATGTATGTTTGCATTTCCTAAGTCTGGCTTTTAACCCTGGGAAACCAGATTCAGCAAATACTTTCATGTTTCAATACCTCTGAGTAAGGGACAAGGTCTTAATTACAGAAATGGCAGTCTGGAGAACAACAGTGTAATCAAAAGGGCAATGGGAGAATGAGCTAATTGTGCCTTCCACCGACTGGGCCGGGCTTTGTTAAGCCATTGTGAGCAGGAGCCGGCAGCTGCCTGCCCTGCCGGGGTTGCCCCCTCCTCGGTCTGTGGATGCCGTTCTTAGCTCTGTCACGCAGCCACCCACCCACGGCCAACCGCTTTCTATGTTTTTCTTCTCTCATCTTGTCCGCGCCACCCCCCCACCCCCCCAACCCTCACTCTCTCTCAACCTTTCTTCATCTAGGGGTCAAAATATTGCTTCTGCAGACCCCATCAGGGAGCTTCGGCCAACCAAGCCATGTTCAGTTCAGTTCAGGCGTGTCCGACTCTTTGCGACCCCATTGACTGCAGCACGCCAGGCTTCCCTGTCCATCACCAACTCCCAGAGCTTGCTCAAACTCATGTCCTTAGAGTCGGTGATGCCATCCAACCATCTCATCCTCTGTCAACCCCTTCTCCTCCAGCCTTCAGTCTTTCCCAGCATCAGGGTCTTTTCCAGTGAGTTGGCTCTTCGAATCAGGTAGACAGAGTACTGGAGCTTCACCTTCAGCATCAGTCCTTTCAATGAATATTCAGGACTGATTTCCTTTAGGATTGACTGGTTGGATGGATCTCCTTGCAATCCAAGGGACTCTCAAGAGTCTTCTCTAGCACCACAGTTTGAAAGCATCAATTCTTACGGAAAGCATCAATTCTGAGCATCAAAGCTCAGCCTTCTTTATGATCCCAATTCTCAAATTCATACATGACTATTAGAAAAACCATAGCTTTGACTATATGGACCTTTGCCAGTGGAGTAATGTCTCTGCTTTTTAATATGCTGTCTAGGTTTGTCATAGCTTTTCTTCCAAGGAGCAAGCATCTTTCAATTTCACGACTGCAGTCATCATCTGCAGTGATTTTCTAGCCCAAGAAAATAAAGTCTTTCACCGTTTCCGTTGTTTCCCCATCTATTTGCCATTAAGTGATGGGACCGGATGCCATGATCCTAGTTTTTTTAAAGACTTCTTAACTGGAGCGAAATGTGGGGACAACATTTGGGGAACTTCATTGGCTGACAGCAGTTTTTGCTCACACTGAGAGCACGTTCCTTTGAGCTGGATTTCCGGGGGAGTGTTCCTCTTCCCTCCCTCATTATGAGCTCATCTCTAGGGACCACGAGCAGCCAGCCCCACCTGGCTTGCTCACCTTGCCTCTTCAAGGATTCTGGATTTATGTCCCCTGAGAAATCTTCCTTAGTTAACTCTAGAAGGGCGACTGTTGTTTCCCGCTTCTCTCAGTCTAGACATTCTATTTCGTTAATATATTCAACATAATTTATTGAGTTTCTACGCTATGGCAGGCAACTGGAGATACAGTTATGAACAGAGTAGACCAGTCCCTGCCTTGAGAAAGTCTCCACGCTAGCTGGGGAGACAGAAAACAAGCAGATTAACAAAGAAAACTCCCAGGCGGAGTCAGGTATCAGGGCTGGGGAGGTTAAGAAAGCAGGCTGCAATGAGTATGTTCTGAGAGGATCCCTCTGAGGGACTGACACCCACCCAGAAGAGGCCTGGAAGGATGCCTGGAAGGACCATCTCCCAGGTTGAATGGCAAGGATAAGGGCTCTGAGACGGAGTCTACTGTGTTCCTTCACACTTCTCAGTGAGAAGCACTTTATTTATACGATATAGACATGCTGCTCACTGATCCCTTTATTCCACGCCTTTTGTTTATCAAGTCTTTGTTCTGTGTGTCCTACCACAGGGAAGGGAGGAAGTCAACTTGTAATTAGCAAATCTCCTAAATTACGATTAATCGTCATTCCAATAAGGAACTGAAGGCCAGAGTGGATAAGCTGCCCACGTCTGTCTGGCTCTGAAGACCATCTCTTCCTCTAATCACCCACTCAATGGACATGAGTTTGAGCAAGCTCTGGGAGATGGTGTCGGACACCGAAGCCTGGCATGTTGCAGTCCATGGGGTTGCAAAGAGTTGGACACGACTGAGCGGCGGAACAATAACACCCTTCTCTACTGGCCTGGCCCAGGCCACCCATTACCAACTGTCACTGCTGGCGCCAGTGACAACGGAGTCCTCCATAAGGAACTGGGCTCTGTCTAGGATCTGAGGCGGACAGAAAAGAGGAGAAGAGGTGGTTCCTAACCTGGTTTTCAGACCAACAAGCGCTCCTAAATGTCACCTACCCAGCAGGGGCATCAGCGAAGGAGGGGTGATATCGGCAGCTGCTAGGTTTAAACGGTTTGACTCTGATAGCTGGAGCTGGTTAAAGGAAGCTCAGTGAGTGTTCTGGAGAGAGCTGTGTGTGATTTAGGCACCAGCTCCCGGCAGAGGGGACTTTGTGTTTGCACTTCTTCCCAGGAGACAGCAGCTCTGCAAGGGCAGGGCCATGCACAGCACGTTCAGGCCCAGGCCCCAGCAGTCCAATCAGCCCTTGACACTCAAAGACACCCAAACTGCTAGGTGGAGGGGACCTGAGCTGGAGCAGAAAGGCCTAGCGGAGCTGGGATAGGGGACAGGCTAACCCTGGGGCGCTGTTCCGTGGGGGTGCAGATGGGTCCCAACCAGGCCAGCAATCAGTGGGGCTGCTAACTCACAACCTCCTTGTAGGTAGGAAATGGGCTTCTTCTTTGTTGTTTTTGTTTACTTCTGGGTTATCTGAAGTTATGATGGCTATTTTTACCCCACAATGCCTGGTTTCTTATCCTCTTATTATGAAGATCATCCCTTCTCGCTCCCAGCAACCTCCCCTCCCCACCGACCCACACACTCAAACTGTCCCAGCCTGACTTCCCTCGTGCTCCCAAGCGGGCTGAGCAGGCTCTGACATCAGCCCACTGAGAGAAAGCCACGGGGAAGGTTCCTTTCTTTAAAATCCAAAGGATTTAAAAGATCTATGGGCAGATGCATGCGTATGTGTACACGTTGTACATATATATGTTTGTATGTGTATCTCATACCCACAACGCTAGCGAGAAACAATTTATCCTCCACCTTCCATTCGCCAGCCTAGAAAAAATCCGAATCCCGGCCCCTCCCCGTTCCCCGCCCGCCTTCCGCGAGACTCCGCAGAAAGCAGGGGCCTCTTGAAGTTCAGACATTAATTACTGAGTTAAAGTATTTTTCAAAATTACAAGGCATGGCCCCAGGAGAGGAGAGGAAGGCAGGAGAAGAGCGCGGACCTGGGGGAAGGCGAGGAGAGCCCCTCCGCCCAGGGCTGCAGGGGCGGGTCTGGAGGCTGGGGCGGGTGAGCCCCCCACTCCCAACCCGTAAGGCTGGGCGCCCCCTGCAGGCAGCGCCAGGATAAGGCGAGAGGCCGAGCCGCTGGGGCTCCGTGGGGGAGGGGAGGGGCTGGAGGACCCCTCTCTTCGGCCCTGAGCAGAGTTTAGCCAACTCTCTTACCTCGCCACTCCAGGGTTTAAACGTAGAATTCCTGCTAGAAAACGGTTATGTTAATTAAAAGTGTCTTCAAGGAAGGGGACAGAGATCAAATCATTTCCCCTCTGTAATTAGGAGCATTGATGGGGCTGGGGGCTGGGAGGGAACTTGGAAGGAGCGGAGGCAATTCGATCTAAACCTTAAAAAAAAAAAATCTATCTATATCTATATCTATATATATATATCTCTCTCGAATGTTTGCCGTTTAAGAAAAACCTTTCCCACCTGTATATCCTAACACAGCTACCAGATTCTCAGAGAGCCACATCCTTTCTGCATTTCTAAATTTCTTAGAGAACATACCGAAAGCATGCAACCGGCACCCGCCTTCCACAGCGGAATTGAAGAGATGCCCTCCTGAGCCATGTTGAGATGGGTTTGGAAATCTCTTTTGAGTTTTAAAGACGGTTTAAAAACGGTTCTGGTGTGGAGACTGGTTTCCCAACCAGTGTCTGGTGGAAGCTGGTATTTTTATAACTCCAGGCTCTCTATCAGATCCTGTGTTACCATGGTTGCTAAGGGGAACACTGGCTTCAAATTTCACATTTCAGTTTGCAGAGTCTGGCTAAGGAAGTAGGACAGTGTGTGTGGGGGGGTTGCTGAGGGAGGGTCTGGGGGTGGGGGTGAGCTCTGAGTTGTATCTTGAGGAGGTCAAGGATCAGGGGAGCCTCAGATCCGGACACATCAGTATGTGTGTGTGTGTGTGTGTGTGTGTCTGTCTGTCTGTTTTGGGCGCTGTCTGAGTAGGTCAGCCACGTCACACCACAGAGCATCTTGGCTGCCAAGTGGAAGAGGGGGACAGCAGTTCTGGAGGGGACAAAAAGGGTGGGGAATTATTTCTGCAGAGGTTACAGGCATGGTTGCTTAACCTGAGTATTCATAACGGCAGCTGCCAGCCCTGGAGGGACTGGTGGCTAAACTGGTGCCCAGGCCCTGTGTACGTGCCCCAGGAAGGGGTGCATTGTCAGAGGAACGTTCCACACAGGGTCTATGCCTAAGATGAAGGCTGGAATAAACTGCTCACAGAGGAGGAAGGTTCTCCTGAATTTTCAAGCTTCCTTACAGCCCTTCCCTTCCTGCTTCTTAGCCTGCTTGATTGACGGTTCCAGTCGGATTGCTCTCAGCTAAGGTGCCCTTGCCAGGCAGATCTTGCCTCATCTGCCTTCTGGGCGCCCACATTCCTGCTTCCCACTCTCACCTTATTTTGAGCACTGTACTTTCTGCCATGCACCGAGTGACTTGTGGGTCTTTCTGGGTAGGGAGTGCCCCAGATTTAGTTGACTTTAATCTCGGCACAGAATCGAGCAGGAAGTGTCCGAAAGACTTTGGGTTCGGTAAAGAAGTAGCATTTTTTTTCTTAGTGTTTGTTGAATGAGTAAACAAACTCTCCTTTATGCTGTCCGTGTTGTCACTCTCCAGCTTAAAATGCTCTCAGAGAGAGAGGTTCGCAGTATCACCTTGTGTCCACCAGAATGCCCCTGCTGTGAGTCAAGGCCAGCCCACGGCCCACCCATCAGGCTGTCTCTTCACACAGATGGGCTGAGCTCCCCGCCCTCCCTTCAAACTTTTCTTCATGGGGGCCTTTCTTGTTCCCTGCCAATACCTGTCTGAAGCCCACTTCCCCTTAAGCTCTAGTCCCCCTTCCTCTCTGCCCCCAGTGGCTGCCCACACTCCTAAACTCCCTCCATTTCTGTATTTGTACAACTTGTACAACCCATCATAAATGTTCACAGTCCACTGGGCATGTGGTGGCTAGTGGACTGCAAACTCCTTGCAGGAGGGTCACAACGTAGATTCCTTCTTTCCGGGACTACTAGGTAACTTTGCAATTCATTAAAAAGTAGTTTTGGGACTTCCCTGGTGGTCCAGTGGTCAGGACTCAGCACTCCCAGTGCAGGGGGGCCTGGATTCAAACCCTGGTCAGGGAACTAGATCCCATGTGCTGCCAACTAAGACCCGGAGCTGCCAAATAAATAAATATAAAAAAAAAGAAAGTAGCTTTGTCGCAAACCAAATGAACACAGAGTCCTAAACACAATGCAGTTGGGGTTACATGCTGGATGAGACTCAGCCTATTCTCAGCTCCCAAAGGAAGATTGAAAATGATTTAACCCAAATGAGGTCACAAGGCATTAATACGACCACTGGTAAAGGACATGTCCAGAGGGCCTGTGTCGGCATCTCTCTGCAGATGCAAGTTCTAGAATGTGCTGCAGGAAGAGTAAATCAGGGTGGGGTGGGGACGCGGTGGGACGTGAACCTGGTCCTGAAGGTGGATTGGAGTCAGGCAGGAGGAGGAGGAAGATCACGCTGGAGGCAGGAGGAGTGTTGGAGACCTTTTGTGGAAAGGAACTGGGTGGCTGGAGCTGTGGGACTCATTAGAGGTTCTCCAGGAAGAGGGGTTGTGATCGTGGGGGACCATGCAGCCCAGTTAGGAGAGTGGATCTGACTTTCTGGGGCTCCTGTGATGCGATTCTTCTCGTGAGCAATGCCTAGAATACGGTTTGCTTTCAACAGCAGTTCACAACGTGTCAGCTCACTGAGGGGCTATCGCACACCACTTGCTTTATATGAATATCTCACTTATTTTAAGCCTTAGAACTAACCTTCAGACGGAGTTATTCCCATTATTCCCATGCCAAGATAGAAACTTGAGGTTTAGAAAGATGAAGAATTAGGTTAAAGCCCCATAGCTAGGGGCTTCCCAGGTGGCACTAGGGGTAAAGAACCTGCCTGCCAGTGTAGGAGATATAAGAGATGTAGGTTTGATCCTTGGGTCAAACCCAAGGATCCCCTGGAGGAGGGCATGGCAACCCACTCCAGTATTATCGGCTGGAGAATCCCATGGACAGAGGAGCCTGGCAGGCTACAGTCCACAGGGTCGCAAGAATTGGACACGATTGAAGTGACTTGGTATGCACGCTCATAGCTGGTAAGTGGCAGAGGTGGGATTCAAACTCAGGTCTCTCTGGCTCTTCCGGTGGTCCCCCTCCCATGTGCCCTCTGCATATCACGGTCTCATGAAACACACGTCTTAACCTTGGCACCACATTTGAGTCCAGAAAGCTTAAATCTCCCACACTCCCCTGCCTCCTCAAATCCCCATCCCCAGAAAGTTCTATTTAATTGGTTGAAGTAGCGATCTGAGAATTTGTCATTTTGTAAAAGCTTCCCAAAGTGCAAAGGGGCAGCCCCGCCCCCGCCCCCCACCCGCTCCAGGGATGCAGCTGAGAGTCCTGGGCGGCACGGACGATCATTCTGTCTCTGCTCCCCGTTAGGGTCCATCACTACCCGGGGAACAGCCGTCCTCAGTGTCTTCCAGCCACAGAGGGCCCTGCCCTGGCTAGATCCATCCACAGCCCCCTCTCCTGCTCTGGGGAAGGGGGGACTGGTCCCACAGGAAGGTACCCCTGAAAAATGTTCTACTGGACTCTCTGGGCCCTATGAAAATAGCGGAGGATCTCCACCCACACCCACTTCATCGCAGCCTTTTCCGAGGTCAGATTTCCCCCTGGAGCCAAAACAATGTGAGCAATTGAATGCACGCTCACACAAAAAGTTAAAAAAGTGGCCCTCTCATTGTTGCGCGAAGCAATTTCATTTCCTGAGAAGCCTGACTCCTGCCCTCTGAGTTCTCCTCCCCAGCCTGCGCCTGCCAGCCTCGCGAGGAGCCCAGCCAGTTGCATCCCTGGGGGTGGGGGTGGACACCCCTCAGAGGAAGGGCATGGAGGGGTGGATGGCGTTTCTGGGGCCTGAGGGAAGGAGAGCAAGGGAGCCAAGTGGAGGGAGGCGTTGGTGGGGGTCAGAGAGGGGTGCAGAGAGATTCCTGACGGAGGCACCGCCTCCCTTCCTCCCCTCCTGACCTCCGGCAATGGTTGCCAGACTCTGAAGAGGGCAGGGCGGTGGGAATCCAGAGAGAGAAGATGGGGGGCTCAGGGGAGCGAGGAAGGCTGAGAGGGAGTGGACAGAAATGGTGCCCGGGGAAAGCAGGCTCAGAAGACACGAGTGTAAGGGGTTAAAAGCCAACCCAGGATCCCCTGCAGAGGGATTTTTAACAAAGCTCTTGAAGTAAGCGGCCCAGAGAGAAGTAGTCAGTGATAACTTGGAGGAGTCTAGTAAAATCACCACTGGGTCCACAAAGGTGGCAGGGAGCCTAGCAGGGTCAGGAAAAAGGAGATGCGGGGAGGTGCTGGGTGAGCCAGATCCCAAACCTTGCAGACTGGCTCCAGGTGAGACAGGAGATGACGAAACCCTTAGCTCAGGCCACAGACACTGATCACACCCCTCCTGTGTGTGGAACCCCTGCAGTCACAGTTTGACTGAGGACCTTAGCAGGCTGAAAGGTCCTTAGAATGGCATTAAAAACCAGTCGAGGGATGGCTCAGTATTTGTTGAGCCATCTTCTTCAATTTCTTGCATCAGTATTTTGTACAAGTCTTCCACTTGCTTAGTTAAATTTATTCCTAAGTATTTCATTCTTTCTGATGCTGCTGTAAATAAGATCATTTCCCTCCTTTCCTTCTTCGGATAGTTTGTTGTAAACACTGTTGTTTAGTCACTAAGTCGTGTCCAACTTTTTTGCAACCCCATGGACTGTAGCCTGCCAGGCTCCCTTGTCTGTGGGATTTCCCATGCAAGAATACTGGAGTGTGTAGCCATTTCCTTATCCAGAGGCTCTTCCTGACCCAGGGATTGAACCCGTGTCTCCTGCATTGCAGGTGGATTCTTCACCACTGAGCCACCAGAGAAGAAGCCCTGTTGTTAGCATGCAGAAATGTAATGGATGTTTTTGTATGTTGATTTTTATTCTGCAAATTTACTGAATTCATTTATTAGTCCTAACAGTTTTTCTGTGTGTGGAGTCTTTAGGATTGTCTATATACAAGATCATGTCATCTGCAAACAGACAACTTAGCTGCTTCCTTTCCGACCTGGATAGCTTTTGTTTCTTTTACTTGCCTAATTGCTGTGGCTGGGACTTCTAGTACTACGTTGAATAGGAGTGATGAGAGTGGGCATTCTCTGTCTTGTTCCTGATCTTGGATTCAAAGATTAATATATTTAAAATGTCAATACTACTCAAAATGACCTGCAGATTCAGTGCAATCTAATCAAAACTCCAGTGTCATTTTTCACAGAAATAGAAAAAAACAATTCTAAAATTCATTTGGAATAACAAAGGACTCCAAATAGTCAAAGCAATCTTGAAACAGTTTGAAAAAGAGCAAGTCAGGAGGCACCACACTGCTTGATTTGAAAATACATTCCAAAGCGACAATAATTAGAATAAACATATAGACTAATTGTACAGAGTTTAGAGCCCAGAAATAAATCCAGGCAGGTTTGGTCAACTGAGAGGGAGTGGATACAAACAAAGATGCTGGGAGAACAAAATGGGGAAAGCATGGTCTCTTCAAATGATGTTGGGAAAACTGGATAGCCACATGCAAATGAATGAAACCGGACTCTTATACTACACAAAAATAAACTCCAAAATGGATTAAAGACTTATAACACAACACCTGAAACTATAACTCCTTGAAAAAAACATACGGGAAAAGTCTCATGACATTAGTCTCAGCAGTGATTTCATGGATATGACACCAAAATCACAAAAGCAGAAAGAGACAAGCGGGACTACATCAAACTAAAAAGCTACTGAACAGCAAAGGAAACAACAGAGTGAAAAGACAACCTACAGAATGGGAGAAAATATTTGTAAACTATGTATCTGACAAGGGCTTAATGTTAAAAAAAAAAAAAACAGAAGGAGCTCCTACAACTCCAAAGCAAAAGAAGCTAATAACCAGAATTTTAAAATGGGCTAAAGATTTGAATAGAGATTTTTTCAAAGAAGACGTAACAAACGGTCGACAGGTATATGAAAAGATGCTCAAGGTCACTAATCATCAAGGAAATGCAAGTCAAAACCATCTCAGACCTGTTAGGAAGGCCGTAATAAACACACCCATATGTATAACTACAAAAGTTGAAAACTGTTGAGAAATTAGATCTCTTGTAAATTGTTGATGAGAATGAAAAATGGTACAGCTTCAATGGAAAACAGTAGGAAGGTTCCACACACACACACACAAAAGAACTTCTACATAATATTATCCAGCAGTCCCACCCTGGGTATTTCTTTAAAAGTACTGAAATCATGATCTGGAAGAGACGTTAGCACGTCTGTGTTCACTGCAACACTATTCACAGCATCCAGTGTGGAAACAGTCTAAATGTACACTGACAAACAGATTTTAAGATGTGATCTATACACAGAATGGGATACTCTTCAGCCTCTAAAAAGAAGGAAATTCATAAGATGGGGCAACATGTTCGAATCTGGAAGACATTATGCCAAGTGTAAGAAGTAGTTATAGAAGGACAAATACTACATGTTTCCATGTGGCTCAGTGGTGAAGAATCTGCCTGCCAATGCAGGAAAAGCAGGAGAATCAGGTTCAGTCCCGGGGTCAGAAAGATCCCCAGGAGGAGGAAATGGCAACCTGCTCCAGTATTCTTGCCTGAAAAATCCCAAGGACAGAGGAACCCGGTGGGCTACAGTTCACGGGGTCGCAGAGTTGGACAAGCCGTGCACACACACTGCAGCTGCCATTTATATGAGGGATCTAAAGTAGTCAAACTCATAGAAACAAAGACTAGAATGGGAGTTGCCAGACACTGGGGGAAGGAGGAAGTGGGGATTGCTAATCACCGGGTATAAAATTTCAGTGATGCTAGATGAATAAATTCCAGAGATCTGCTGTACAACGTTATGCCTGCAGATAACGATACTGTACTGTGCACTTAAAAATCTGATAAGAGTGTAGTTCTCAAGTGTTCTTACCATGAGAAACATTTTAAAACATTGAAAAGGGCTCATGAGGCAAATATGAGCTGTAAACAGGAGGGCAAGGAGACTCACATAGTTTCTGGTCACCAATAATACTCCTCAATCCCTTGGAAAATCATCTCGGCAGAAACGATTTGTTCTTAACACAATTGAAGAGCCTACTGAAAATTATTCTTCTCCATCCCCTCAAGAGGGATCTCTGATTGGCACATGCTATTTATGGCAAAAACAGAATCAATTCCACAAAGATCTTTTTGGCTTCCGCCACGGAGCAGGCGTTGGGTATGGACGAGAATAGAATAAGAGCTGCTCCTGTTCGACTCGTAAGGCAGTGAAGCAGGGGGTTTAGGAGCAGGGACTTGGGCAGTCAGATCTGAATTCTGATATTGACTCTGCTCCCACTAGCTGTGTGGCCATGAGCAAGCTGTGTGACCTCTCTGTTCTCTGGAAAATGGGGATGATAATCTTCAGAGTGTTGCCCCAGTTAAGAGACAGAAGAATGTATGAAGTTCTTTGGACAATGCCTTCCACTGAGCTGTTATCAATACTAAAGAATCTACTACGGTGATGTCAAAAGGATGGAGCTCTAAAGATGGAGTGCAGAGCCTCCCCCAGGAGGAGCTCCTGGTGCATCTGGTGGGAGGTGGGGACAGGAGGTGGTTCCAGAAGAAGAGACTTGAGCTGGGCCGGCAGGGAAGGTTTCAGGGCCAGAGAGAGAGACTTCAAGGACAGAGTCCAAGGTTTCAAGCTTGGGTGACTTGAGAGAAGGTTAATTCAACAAGGTCAGAGTGTGGAAGCAAATGCCCATGGGCCTTGTTCTAAGGCAGGGCAGCTCTCAGAGAGATGGGTGTCCCCCAGCCTGAAGGGGTAAAGCACAGGCTCAATCTGAGTGAGCCCCATGTCCAGTGAAGGTGGCCTCCATGACTCCAAAGACCCTGAGACTGAGGATTTTGTATCTTCTTCTTCCTTAGGTTTGTTCCAAATGAGACTCTTTGCACCAAAGATGACCCGTGGGTTTGTGTTCGGCTCAGGGGCACGGAGGAAAGGAGAGGAGGGGGAGCCATGGCGGGGGGTGCCAAAGCAGTGGATGCAGTGGGGGTCCCCATGATGCTGAGAAAGGGTAATTGGGGAGTCCTGGGACTGCTGCCTGGCCACAGAGGGAGCAAAAAGGCTGGGTCTGGGCCACGTGAGGACAGGGACTGAGCAGGAGGGTTTGGGGTGCTGCTGGTACATCCTGTTCGAGGCTCTGAGGCTTGACTTGGGATGTGTCTAGTGGGCAGCCAGAGATGCCAGCCTGGGGATGGTTCTGGCAGTTGGGAGGACCTCTGGACAGGGCAGGCTCTGTACATTTGGGGTCAGCCATCTGCATGGCCCTGGGGGAAGAGCCTAAACTTGTCCAGCACAGAGAAAGGCAGCAGCAATGATTCTGGCTTCTAGAAACATCCGAGAACTGGCTCATCCTGCTTTGGAAGGACGTGGGTCAGGCCTGGGTATGCGTGTACGTGTAATCAGGTGGAAGAAGCAGCAACTGACTCTAAGAATTCAGGGGTCTCCCTATGTGGCCTCAAGCAGATAGGCTGGAACATGGGACAGTGGTTTCCTCTTTACCAAACGATGAAAGCCATTGATAATTTATTTATTTACCCTTCAAGTTTATCACGGGCCTGGGTGATGCCACCCTGAAGAGTTTAATGCAACCAACAAGTGGGCGTCAGGGGGCTCCTCATTTCTGGTCTGTGCAGACCTCTTGGCACCTTCTGGATCTCACACCAGAAGGTTCGCACTACCGCAGGCGGTGTCAGAGGTGTCTTGGCAGCCAGGGCCGGGGCTCAGCTGCAGCCTCACTTCCTGCCTGGGGGAGAGGTGACAGCAACACCAGGAGGTGCCCAGATCATGCAGAGGGAGCGTGTTTGGGCAATCCAGGTCATCACCCCGTAACAGTGCTGCTCCCCGCCTTGAGGCAGGTTGTTGGGGTGCAGGGAAACTCAGACAAGGACAGGGGGACCAAGAGGCCATCCGGGCCAGCCTCCTGTCCCCAAGAGGGTTAACTTCAAGGCATTCCAAAGGGATGCACAAAGCATAGCCGCGGCCTGTCCTGGTACTGTGGTCTGAGCTAAGCACACCTGGAGAGTGAAATCGAGTTGGAAGAGGCCATTGACTGAATCTAAGAAACAAGTCTGAATTCAAGTACATCTGTCAAGAAGCGTCTCTGGCTCCCTGGAGTGGCAGTAGCTTACGGGGTCGCAAAGCACCCAGGAGAGGCCTGCGTGCTCTGCTTTTGTGGCTCCACCAGGCTGGAATGAACGTGCTATTTTTCTATAAACAGATACTTCAAAAACATTTACAGATACCCTCTCCCTTCTCTTCAGATTGCTCTATTATCTTTCTTTCAGAAACACAAAAGTATCTCTTGACAAGTCCCCCTTCCCTGGGGCCGTTCACAGAAATATTTCTCCAAAAACTTGTCCCCATTCACGCCCTCACCTCCTCTGACTCCCCAGTGTGTGCTCACTCCGCGGACACCGTGGTGCCCCTCCCTGTTACCAAACCCAGGCCACTTCTCTGCCCTGGTCCCACTGATTCCCCAGAGGTTGCCCCTCCCCACACCTTGGGATCAGCGGCTGAGGGTGGGTGGGGCCAGCATCTGGGAGGCGTGGACTGACCAGTCCCCACCGGATGAAGCCTGTGCTGATGGCCCCTTCCGGCTTGTTTCCCGCCTGTTGGCCTCGTCCACCTCTTCCACTCCATCTCAGCCGCTCCCACCCACCCCTGGGTGGGTCCCCAGCAGCAGGTACAGGTCGATACCGTGTCCCCAGGGCTGACCTCTTCCGGATCATCAGATAACTGTACTTGAGCAATGCAGACAGAGAGCTGCCTGGGGATGGCCAACGGGCACCCAAATCCCTGGTTTTCACCCCCAATCTATTTCTCTTCAGGAAGTGGTGCCAGCAGGCTGATAAATGAGGACCCCACATGGCTTCCTCCCTCCTCGGTATCGCACGTCAGCAAGTCCTCTTGGTTCTAACTCAAAGATACAACTGGAATGCCAATGGCCTTCATCCTGTTCCCTTCTCATTCCTGTGTTCTGAGCCACAAGCCCCTCACTGGACACATCAACAGCTTCTGTGTTTGTCCTTTCAATTCTACCCCAGAGAGCCACCAAGGAGGACCCTCCACAGTGGATTACGGTACCTGGTAGGACACAGACCCCACCGACTTCTTGCTTCTTAGAACTTTCCTGATCACCCTCATTTTCCTCTTTTTCAGAGGCCATGTAGAAGCAACTATTTTTTAAAACAAATAATTCAGCGGTAAGCCCATCCAGCCCAAAGATCTATTCACTCAGATAACAATATTTTCTGTAGCCTTGCATTCTGCGGAGGAGGTTCTACAGCATGAACAGATGACAGTCCGAGTTCACAATACTTTCCTTTGGGGAACTATTTCCTTTCACGTAAACTCAATAAACAAAAACCTGGCTAGAGTAAACAGAAGCACCGGGGGAGTTCCATTTCTCTTAACCCAGTGATTGATCACTTTACGTGGTACGGGCCTTGTTGCGTTCCTGGCGCACGGGAGAAGGAGAGGCGCGTCGCTAGGGCCGGGCAGCGCTTACCTCCCTGAGGCAGGTGTAGATGGGGCAGACCAGCACGCGGAAGGGCTCGCCCGTGCTGCTGCGCATGGTGCCGAAGACCTCGCACAGGAAGGTGATGAAGCCCAGCCAGCGCTCCACGTCCTGCTGCTGCAGCTCCTCCCGCACCGTGAAGTCTTTCTGCAGAGGCACAAGAGACCCTGTCAGCCACGCGGGGTTGGGAGGGGGCCCGGCGACCACCCCACTCCACCATGGCGCCTTCCGGCTAGGGCTGGGCCCCCGAGCAACTGGTAAACCCCGTGATTACCGCAAGGAGGTGGATGGGGGACCCGTGGCTGAAGCGTGAAGGCTGAGGACTCGCTGGTGGGCAGAAAGACCACCTTGACCTTTGGCCATGGCACCTCTTCTTCAGTGTCTCCAGATTGGGGAGCCCCGACAGCCTTCCCTTGGGCCTCTCAGGAGGCACTAGTGGTAAAGAACCTGCCTGCTAGTGCGGGAGAAGAGACTCGGGTTCCATCCCTGGGTCCAGAAGATTCCCATGGAGAAGGGCCTGGCAACCCACTCCAGTATTGTTGCCTGGAGAATCCCAGGGACAGAGGAGCCTGGGACGCTACAGTCCATAGGGTCACACAGAGTAGGGCACAACTGAAGCGACTGCACGGCCTTGCCTCACTGACCCAGATACCGAGGTGGAGGGAATGAGATAAAGGAGAGACAATAACTTTCCCAGTCATTACCTCCTCCCCATGGCTGAACTATCTCCTTTGCTAATCTCCACATCATGCCCTTGCAGCAGGCAGGGTGACCATACATCCAGCAGTGGGCATCTTGGCTGCAGCACTGGGCTAAAGACACAGTTATGGCCCCTGCCAGCCAAGGTCCTAGGGCACAGAAAAAAACTAGCAGGATTCATTCATTTATCCTCCTTAAAAATATCAGTGCATCACTGCATGCCAGGCACTGTTCTAGAGGGTAGAATAAGACATATTCATTCATAACTGTGACATAAGACAGAAGATACTAAAAGCCAGTGTGTGTGTGTGTGTGTGTGTGTGTGTGTGCGTGCGCGCACGCATGTGCGCGCGCGCGAGGTAGATCCAGGTAAAAAGATTTCGGAGGAAATCTGAGGTAGGAGTTACTCATTTCAAATGGAAATCAGCACCGTGGAAGAGTTAAGATTCTGACCTGCGAACTGGGGTTATTTCAGGTGGAGCGATGACAACAGGCAAGGCGTGGGGAGGGTAACATGGGCGTTGGGGAAACAGGGAGGTATTTGCCATTCTGTCCCCAGTGTCAGTGGGCTTCCCTGGTGGCTCAGTGGTAAAGAACCCGCCTGCCAAGGCAGGAGGCTCAGGTTCGATCCCTGGGTTGGGAAGATCCCCTGGAGAAAGAAATGGCAACCCACTCCAGTATTCTTGCCTGGGAAGTCTCATGGAGAGAGTAGACTGGTGGGCTACAGTCCATGGGGTCACAAAAGAGCTGGATATGATTTAGCAGCTAAACAACAATAAGAATCACCCCAGCATAGGTGAGGTGGAGAGGAAAATGGGGGCAGGGCGGGGAAAAAGAAAGTTGGGGCTGGAGTGGATAACTGAAGCCAGCCAAGGAGTCACGTTCCAAGTGCTGGTTGACAGGGAAGGTTCTGGGCAATCACTGAAATGCCATCATCATATCTGTGCTCTTTAGAAGGTTAGTATGGCATAGGTGTGGAGACCAGAAAGGAGGCCACTGCAAAAGTCCAGACAGAATGAAATAAACACCTGAACTCTCTGGCAGTTGAAAGATAAGAATCTGTGGTAGGTTAGGTTATGTTTAAGATATATTTCCCCTTTCCCTTTGTCTTTGTGTTAGCCATGTGACTTGCCTTGGTCAGCAGAAAGAGGCAGAAGTTGACAGGGTGTCAGTTCTGATCCCAAGCCTTAAGAGGCCTTAAGTATTTACAGTTACTCTCCTACACTTCTTCCATCATTGTGAGAAGACCATCTATGGGCTGGCCAATGGTCCCAGGAGGAGGATGAGAGAAACATGGAGGGCCCCACCCAAATTTAACCTTGATCAGGTAACTCCCGGCATACACGCCATCTTAATACTTATTACTGTGTGTCACGGAGATTTCTATGGTTGGTTGCTGAGCAGCAGTAGCTGATTGGCACAGGATTGCCGCTGAAATTTCTGTGGTTGTTTGTTAAGCGGCAGTAGCTGACTGATACAAGATTGGTACAAGAGATCGTATCAAGGTAAATAGTACTTGCTAAGTGGTGAGCTGTGGATGTGATGGAAAGGGAAGACTCAAAGACACTAAATAACAAGATTCTGGCTCTGGATGATTGTACCGCCAAAAGAAATAGAACCCAGGAGGGAACAGGTTGTAGAGTGTGACACCAGTCATTCCCACAGTCCAGCACCCTTCCCACGGCTTCTTTTGGCTGATCATTCTCCTCAGTGTTGACTCTCAGAATCTCCAGTGATGGAAGGTCTTCCTGGATGACTTGGTTAATGCCTGTCCCTTGTGTGTGATGAAAGTGCTGTCGAGAAACCTAAAAGGCATATGGGGCCTCAGGTGGCAAATCAGGGGCTGGACGACGGCACCTTAATTGTACCGTCTCATTTAACTGTCACAAGGATCCTGTGAGGCAGGTCCTGTTACTGCACCATTTTATAGATGGTGAAGCTGAGGTCAGAGAAGTTATGCAACTTACCATGGCCAGGAGGTGATGGCAAAGTCGGGATTTGAACCCAGGGTCTACCTGCTCTAAAGACCAAACTTTTTTCCTTCCTTTTAATGATGTTTTTAAGTTGGAATAGTATATCAGAGGCCAAGCTCTTATTCACTTTTGAAGTTGGAACCTTTCATGAAGCCATCAATCCAGACTGTCCCTGGAGGTCCACTTACACCCACAGATCTGATGGGTCTCATGCCCACCTCTCAAGCCTCTTGCCTTGCCACCCTCTTCCCACTGAAATGTCTACCTGTATACAAATTGGGAAAGGAGTACCTCATGGCTTTATATTGTCACCCTGCTTATTTAAGTTATATGCAGAGTACATCATGAGAAATGCTGGGCTGGATGATGTACAAACTGGAACCAAGATTGCTGGGAGAAATATCAATAATCTCAGATATGTAGATGACACTACCCTTATGGCAGAAAGTGAAGAGGAACTAAAGAGCCTCTTGATGAAAGCGAAAGAGGAGAGTGAAAAAGCTGGCCTAAAACTCAACATTCAAAAAACTAAGATCATGGCATCCAGTCCCATCACTTCATGGCAAATAGATAGGGAAACAATGGAAACAGTAAGAGACTTTATTTTCTTGGGCTCCAAAATTACTCCAGATGAGGACTGCAGCCATGAAATTAAAAGACGCTTGCTCCTTAGAAGAAAAGCTATGACAAACATAGACAGTATATTAAACAGCAGAGACATTACTTTGCCGACAAAGGTCTGTATAATCAAAGCTATGGTTTTTTTCAATAGTCATCATGTATGGATGTGAGAGTTGAACCATATAGAAAGCTGAGTGCTGAAGAATTGATGCTTTTGAACCACGGTGTTGGAAAAGACTCTTGAGACTCCCCTGGACTGCAAGGAGATCCAACCAGTTAATCCTGAAAGAAATCAGTCCTGAATATTCATTGGAAGGACTGATGCTGAAGCTGAAGGTCCAATACCATGCCCACCTGATGCGAAGAACTGACTCATTTGAAAAGACCCTGATGCTGGGAAAGATTGAAGGCAGGAGAAGGGGACGATAGAAGATGAGATGGTTGGATGGCATCACCGACTCTATAGACATGAGTTTTAGTAAGCTCGGGGAGTTGGTGATGGACAGGGAGGCCTGGCGTGCTGCAGTCCATGGGGTTGCAAAGAGTCAGACTTGACTGAGTGACTGAACTGGACTGATACAACCCTGGTCTGCCAGAAATCCCAAAAGTAGTTGGGATCTCTTCACTAGTACAGAATCTGGAATAGGCGGCTCCCATAGGGGCTTCCTTGTAGTGTTCTGGTTACTTGTGAATGAATGAATGACTTTGCCTGCTGCCCCAGACCCTGCAATGGTATCAGATTCTACAACCTGTTTCCTCTTGTGTTCAATTTTTTTGGCCACCCCAGGGTGCTGTACTGCTGGCCTCAAAGTCATGAGACTTTTGGTGATTCTATCTTCTTAACTGCTGTTTATCCCACTAGATCTTTATGTGGTCAGAGCAGGGGTGGGCATTTCCATTCCCATTTTAGAATGGGGGAAACTGAGGTATAAAGGGCTGAAAGGACTTGACCAAGGTCACCAGTACATAACTTGAATGAGAACCTAAGCCCGTCCATTGCTCTCTGCTCTAAGCTAATGTTCTCAGCCCTGCTTGCTCACCAGAGGAACTCTGAAGCTACTGATGTTTGAAGCCCACTCCAGGGAGGCTTGTGTCAACGGGCAGAGTGGGGCCAGGACACTGGTACATTTTGAAATGTACCAAGTGATTTCAATGTACAGCCATCATTGAGAACCACAATGCTAGGCCTTTATAATGTGCCAATGTGGGAGTTAAAATAGTGCCCATCTATCAGTGCCTAAGATACGCTTTCTCCATCTCCCATAAAAATGCCCGTGAAGGCAGATGTAAGTCCCATAACACTAAGAAGGAAGATCATACATAGCTCACTGCAGGGTCCTTACCATTAACTAAAATGCTGTCACCAAGAGATCGTATTTTCCCTGAGCAGTCTGGCCCCCTACCCATAAGACCCAGGCAGGAGTGAGATGGGGAGGGAGCTTAAACTGCAGCCCTCCCTCTGTCTGCCCCTGGCCGGGAGGCAAAGAGCCTGTAACTACCAACAAGACCCTGCGCCTGTGCACCACGGCAGCTCCCATCAGCACGGCTCGAGCTCTGGTCATTGGAGATTGAGGGGCAGAAGGAGATGAGGAGGTTCCCTGAGTCCTCAGAGGCATGCTGTTCTCAGGCAAAGCCCTCTGGGGAAGGAAAAACCTCAGGACAGAGCAAACCCGGGACTGGAGCTTTTACACAACGATTATATCCGATCAAAGAACAATAGCCTGACTCAGTTTCCTCCTGATAACAGTGGCATGGAGAGAGGATTCTGTCTGGGGCTAGCAGAGCTCATTAGAAGACCGAACACCTGCTAAATATGGGAAATTGAATGTGGGATGTGCACGTGAAGCCACCAGTTTCAGGTCTGAGGGGAGACTCCACTATTACTTGAGCACAAGCCAAGAAACTCTAAGGATGATCCGCATGGTGAACACCAGAACCAAACCCAGCCGTTCTCATTCAAGGGTAAGGGAGGAGAAAAGAAATACGGCATCTATGGAAAAAATCCTGCACTGCAGAATAGGGGAGCCTTATTTTGAAAATCTAAGGGAAATGCAAAACTCTAAAAATGTCAACTACAATAAACCAAAGATAAATGAAATAAAAAGCCCAAGTACAAACATGTGGGATTGTATGTCTGTTAAGAACAACAACATGGATTCTGTGACATGTGATTAAATTAAAAAAAAGAAAAAAAGCTTAGACTGAGATGAAGCATGGAACTGGAACTGGGGGTAGGAGAGAACCAAAGGAAGTAGAAAATCTACAGCAAAATGAAATGTGAATTGGAGGCAGGAAAGGATAGGATGGATGCTGCAGAAAAAGTGGTACATGAGACAGACTTGGAAAATAAATAGATAAAAATAAGCAAGGAGGAAAAGGACAGAGAAGAGAGAGTGGACATGCGTTATAGAGCTTTTCAGAAAGAACATCAGAATACACAGAATGAAGACAGAAAAACTTTAAGTTGAAAACAAACAAGAAAACTCCAAAAGGGCTGTCTCTTTAGGCAAAAAGGGCTCACAGTATTCCAGAGCCCCACTATTTATACTTAACAGGAGAATTTCTTTTTTAATTTCAAGGAAAAAGAAAAATTCTAAAAAGAGCTTTGAAGAAAAAAAAAAGAAAAACCCTAGGTTTCTTACAAAGGAACAAAAATATGGTTGGCAGTATACTTCTATAATTGATGTTAAAATTCAGAGACACTGAGGCAAGCTCTTCACATGTTTGAGGTGAAAAGAACACACCGAGCTACGAGTGAAAGCAAGACAAAGACATTTTACATAAGCAAATGTTTTTAAAAAATCCCACCCACATACTTATCTTTAGAAAAAAAAAATTAATGGTGCAGCTGCTATAGAAAATAGTATAGTGATTCCTCAAAAAATTAAAAATAGAATTATCAGTATGAGCCAACAATTCCACTTCTGGGCATATATTACAAAAGAATTGAAAGTAGAATCTTGAAGAGATATTTGCACACTCGTGTTCATAGCAGTGTTATTCATAATAGCCAATAGGTGGAAGCAATTCAAGTGTCCACTGACAGACAGATGGATGAAGGAAATGTAGTATATACATACAATAGAATACTTTTCCATCTTGGGATATTCTGACACATGCTACAACATGGATAAACCTTGAGGTTATTATGCTAAAGTGAAATAAGCTAGTTGCAAAAAGACAAATGCTGTATGATTCCACTCATCTGGATATCTAGAGTAGTCAGATTTATAGAAACAGAAAATAGAATGTTGGCTGCCAGAGGCTAGGAAAACAGGGCAATGAGGAGCTGTTTAATGGTTTACAATTTTGGTTTTGCAAGATTAAAAAATGTTGGGGATTGATTGCATAACAATATGACTACACTTAACATGACTGAACTGTACACTTAGAAAATGGTTGACATGATAAACTTTATTTATTTATTTTAAAACTATGATTAAAGATAAAAATTGAAAACTCTCTTGAATGTATGAGAACGTGCTAAGTTGCTTCAGTGGTGTCTGACTCTTTGCAATGCTATGGACTATAGCCCCCCAGGCTCCTCTGTCCATGGGATTCTCTAGGCAAGAATACTGGAGCGGATTGCCATTTCCTTCTCCGGGGGATCTTCCCGACCCAGGGATCAAACCCATGGTTCTTAGGTCTCCTGCATGGTCCAGCCAAAAAAAGATGTATTCCTCAACTCAGAGAAAATCGTGGTAGAGAAGGACCAGGAATGAAAGCTTGAAACCAGGTAGAAAGTTAAGTCATAGTAAATAATTCTAATTTTGGTTATAAGATTGAGTCCAAATCCAGCAATAATCCTCAAGAGAGGGCTTCCCTGGTGGTCCAGTGGTTAAGAATCCACCTTGCAGTGCAGGGGACTCTGGTTCAATCCCTGGTCTGGGAAGATCCCACATGCCACGGGGCAACTAAGCCTGTGAGTCGCAGCTACTAAGCCTGAGCTCTAGAGCCTGTGACCAACAAGAGAAGACACTGCTAGGAGAAGCCCGCACACGGCAACTGGAGAGGAGCCCCCACGTGCCGCAACTAGAGAAAGCCCGCACACAGCAACAATGACCCAGTGCAGCTAAAAATAAAACTAAATAAAATTATATATAAAAAAGTCCTCGAGAGAGAAGATATTTAATAATTAAATGTGATCTGAATAAAAAGTTCATAGTAGAAGTAGTAACCTAATAATCCAAGTTTAAATCACTCAAGACTGATGAATACAGGTGGAAAAAGTACAGAAGATTGTAAAGCACACAAGATTTAATAATTTAGACCATTAAGATCCACACGTTATTACTAATTTCATAAGTCTGATAAATGAGAAATAGACATAAAAGTGTCCTTTTAAAAATACTAAAACATTGGTAGCCACTAGCAGATATAAAGTAAAATTAAAACATGAGTACAATCAGGCTTTCCCGATGGCTCAAGCAGCAAAGAATCCACCCGCAATGCAGGAGATGCAGGAGACGTGAGTTTGATCCCTGGATCAGGATGATCCCCTGGAGGAGGAAATGGCAACCCACGCCAGTATTCTTGCCTGGGAAATGGGAAATCCCATGGACAGGGGAGCCTGGTGGGCTACAGTCCATAGGGCTGCAAAGAGTTGGACATGACTGAGTGACTGAGCATCCATGCATAAGTAAAATCAAAGTAGTTTTCAAGATAACATTCATTAAGTAAAATAAAAATTATTTTTATAGATAAGAATAACAATCCATAATAGATAACATTATATACTGTGTAGTGCAGACTCAAAATACATAAAACAAAAGCTGCTAAGACATAAAAAGATGCGATGGGGTAGGAGGGAGGTTCAAGGCGAAGAGGACATACATATGCTTATGGCTGATTCATGCTGACATACGGCAGAAGTCAATATAATATCATAGAGCAATTATCCTCCAATTGAAAGTAAATACATTTAACTAAAAAAAAATCATCTTAGAAAATGAAAAGCATCTGAGAAAACTGTTTGATACTGATGGCTTTTTCTTGAGAAGTAGCTCCTTGAGGGAAATGTCAGGAAAGTCATCAGCTAAACCATTTATAAGAAAGAGGGAGAAAGAATAAAAAACAAAAAACATAAAAAGACAGAAAGATAGTAATGGAAATGAAATCACAAAAATTCTTATAATGATTAAATGAATAGAAAATGTGTCAGAGGACTTAAATAGCGTAATGAATAAGACAAAATTGAAACAAGCCTCATTATAAGCTGCGATTCTACTATGAATGTCAGAATACAGATATCGCACAAATTATATCCTGGGACTAAGAATAAAGAACAATTTAAAAAATAGCCAGTTACTTGTTTAAAAGACAGAATAAAGTGTCATCAAATATACAATAATAGATTACTTAGGAAATAAAGAGCTATAAAAACTTAGGAGATGTAGTCAAAGCTATAATAAAAGGTAAAGTTATAGCCTTGACTGTTAATATTTTGGTTATTAAAAAAGGAAGCAAATATTCCTCTAAACGGACGACTGAGTGCTTTAAAAGTGCCTCTAACAAATGAAGCATGCTGTCTGTGCAAAATAAACACTAGTTTTTAAAGACTTACATAAAGTCTAAAAATAGAATTCAAATGCTTCATATTTAAAAAATACTGATTACTTGTTGAAATTATGAATATACTAGGTATAGTACAATATGATATTAAATTTAAAGGTATATATGTGGGTCATGTTATACTTCTATTGGACAGTATTAATTTGTATATTCAATTCAAAAACCTTGGAAAACCACCATTAACTATGGAAATACATGAAAGTACAAAATATGGTTAAGGCTGGAAATTAATTAGAAAATAAAGGAAGTTATATATAAAACCAAGTAAGCAGAAATAAAAATAAAATTAGAAATATGATGTCCAACATCCCTAATTATCAGAGAAATGCAAATTAAAACTACAATGAGGTATCATCTCACATTGGTCAGAATGGTTATCATCAAAAAGTCTACAAATAAATGGTGGAGAGAGTGTGAAGAAAAAGGAACCCTCCTACACTTTTGCAGGGAATGTAAATTGATAAAGCCACTATGGAGAACAGTACAGAGATTCCCTCAAACACTACAATTAGGGGACTTCCCTTGTGGTCCAGTGGTTAAGAATCTGCTTTGCAATGTGCGGGCTCAGGTTCAATCCCTGGTCAGGGAAATAAGATCCCACATGCAGCCGAGTAACTAAGCCCTTGTGCTGCAACTACTGAGTCCACTTTCCACAACTACTGAGTCCACATTCCACAACTACTGAGCACATGGGCTGCAACTTCTGAAGCTCTTGCACCCCGGAATCCGCTTGCTGCACCTATTGAGCCCTCTGGCCACAGCAAAAGGGACTGTGCGCCACAATCAAAGATCCTGCACAATGCAACGAGGGTCCCACGTGGCTCAACTAAGACCCAATGCAGCCAAATAAATAAATACTTTTTAAGAAACCCTAAACATGGAACTACCGTATGATCCAGCAATCCCACTCCTGGGCATATATCTGGGGAAAACTGTAATTGAAAGGATACATGCACCCCAGTGTTCACTGTAGCACTATTTACAACAGCCAGGGCATGGAAGCAATCCAAACGTCCATCCACAGATGAATGGATAAAGATGTGGTATATTTATACAATGGAATACTACTCAGCAGTAAGAAAATAAAATAATGTCACTTGCAGCAACATGGATGGATCTAGAGATTACCATACTAAGTGAAGTAAGCCAGACAGACAAATACTGTGTCATTTATATATGGACTCTTAAAAAAAAAGATACAAATGAATCTATATACAAGACAGAAGTAGACCCATAGATACAAGAAACTTATCATTACCAAAGGGGAAAGAACAGGAGGGATAAATTAGGAGTTTGGGATTAACGTAAACAAACTACTATACATAAAACAGGCTTCCCTGATAGCTCAGCTGGTAAAGAATTCGCCTGCAATGCGGGAGACCTGGGTTCGATCCCTGGGTTGGGAAGATCCCCTGGAGAAGGGAAAGGCTACTCACTCTGATGTTCTGGCCTGGAGAAGTCCATGGACGGTATAGTCCATGGGGTCTCAAAGAGTCAGACCAGGACTGAGTGACTTTCACTTTCTTTCATACATAAAACAGGTAACCAACAAAGATAAACTGTAGCACAGGGAACTATACGCAATATTTTGTAATAATCTATATGGGAAAAGAATCTGAAAAAAATACATGTAACTGAATCACTTTGCTGTACACCTGAAACTAACAAAACACTGTAAATCGACTATACTTCAATAAAAACTGCAATGATAAAAAAAAGACATATGAGCAATATACGTTAATAGATATGGAGTAGATTAAAAAGCACATAAAAACTATTTGCCACTCTATGCTGATAATTTTGAAAAAAATGAGGAAATAGGTGCTTTTTAAGAAAATAAATATCACCAAACTTTACCAAAAAAAATAAAAAGCCAGAAAACACTGAAAATCAAAAAGTTCTGAATTACCTGTTAGAGGAAGGTAAGTGGATTCATACTTTCAAAAAATTAGATACCTGTTTTGCTTTGTGAACTGATCCAAAGCTAGTGGAGGTGATGGAATTCCAGTTGAGCTATTCCAAATCCTGAAAGATGATGCTGTGAAAGTGCTGCACTCAATATGCCAGCAAATTTGGAGAACTCAGCAGTGGCCACAGGACTGGAAAAGGTCAGTTTTCATTCCAATTCGAAAGAAAGGCAATGCCAAAGAATGCTCAAACTACCGCACAATTGCACTCATCTCACACCCTAGTCAAGTAATGCTCAAAATTCTCCAAGCCAGGCTTCAGCAATATGTGAACCGTGAACTTCCTGATGTTCAAGTTGGTTTTAGAAAAGGCAGAGGAACCAGAGATCAAATTGCCAACATCCGCTGGATCATCAAAAAAGCAAGAGAGTTCCAGAAAAACATCTATTTCTGCTTTATTTACTATGCCAAAGCCTTTGATTGTGTGGATCACAATAAACTGTGGAAAATTCTGAAAGAGATGGGAATACCAGACCACCTGATCTGCCTCTTGAGAAATTTGTATGCAGGTCAGGAAGCAACAGTTAGAACTGGACATGGAACAACAGACTGGTTCCAAATAAGAAAAGGAGTACGTCAAGGCTGTATATTGTCACCCTGTTTATTTAACTTCTATGCAGAGTACATCATGAGAAATGCTGGACTGGAAGAAACACAAGCTGGAATCAAGATTGCCGGGAGAAATATCAATCACCTCAGATATGCAGATGACACCACCCTTATGGCAGAAAGTGAAGAGGAACTCAAAAGCCTCTTGATGAAAGTGAAAGTGGAGAGTGAAAAATTTGGCTTAAAGCTCAACATTCAGAAAACGAAGATCATGGCATCCGGTCCCATCACTTCATGGGAAATAGATGGGGAAACAGTGGAAACAGTGTCAGACTTTATTTTTCTGGGCTCCAAAATCACTGCAGATGGTGACTGCAGCCATGAAATTAGAAGACGCTTACTCCTTGGAAGGAAAGTTATGACCAACCTAGATAGTATATTCAAAAGCAGAGACATTACTTTGCCAACAAAGGTTCGTCTAGTCAAGGCTATGGTTTTTCCTGTGGTCATGTATGGATGTGAGAGTTGGACTGTGAAGAAGGCTGAGCGCCGAAGAATTGATGCTTTTGAACTGTGGTGTTGGAGAAGACTCTTGAGAGTCCCTTGGACTGCAAGGAGATCCAACCAGTCCATTCTGAAGGAGATCAGCCCTGGGATTTCTTTGGAGGGAATGATGCTAAAGCTGAAACTCCAGTACTTTGGCCACCTCATGCGAAGAGTTGACTCATTGGAAAAGACTCTGATGCTGGGAGGGATTGGGGGCAAGAGGAGAAGGGGACGACAGAGGATGAGATGGCTGGATGGCATCAGTGACTCGATGGACGTGAGTCTGAGTGAACTCCGGGAGTTGGTGATGGACAGGGAGGCCTGGCGTGTTGCAATTCATGGGGTCGCAAAGAGTCGGACATGACTGAGTGACTGATCTGATCTGATCTGATCTGAACTGATCCAGAATACAGAAAGAGATAAGCTTTTCCAGTTCCCCAGTACCAAAATCTCATAATGGTAGTAAATTACAAATAAGGAAGTCTTTGGGCTAATCTTTCTAATATGAGTAGACATAAAAGTCCTAAATGAAATATAACAAACAGATCCATTATAACCAAGTAGATTTTATCACAGAAAGGCAAGGGTGATTTAGTATCAGTACATCTATAAATGCAATATCAATAGCCCTGATTAAAAAACCAGCAGTAATACCCAAGACCTTTGGAAGGAAGGAGGTAAAATGATTTGATATGATTTTTATACGTGAAAAACCCAAGAGAAACTCTCAATAAAGATTCGAATTAACAACAGAGTTTAGGAACTCATTCATAGTATTTAGATATAAACCTAATATACAAAAATCAACTTTTTTTTTAACACTAGTGAGACATTTTAATGCATAAAAGCTCATTTAGGTAAGCAACAGAAATTCTTAAGTGGCATTATTAAGAAATGTGCAAGATTTCTACAAAGAAAATTGCAAAACTGTACTGAGAGATTGAAAAGAAAGTCTTAAACAAGTGAAGAAAAACATAATATTCCTTGGGACATCCCTGGAGTTCCAGTGGTTAAGACTCCCCACTTCCACGGCAAGGGGTGTGGGTTCCATCCCTGGACAGCAAGCTAAGATCCCATATACCATGTAGCACAGTCAAAAAAAAAAAAAAAAAAAAACCAGCTAAAAACAGAACACAACAGAATTGGAAAGAGTTCTTTTACTTCCACCTATCCGATAGCTTTAATAATTAAAAGGGTGTGGATCTGACACGAGATCAGATAGCCTAGAAACAAATTTGGCATCCATAAGAGTTTATCACATGGCCCCCTGAGAGCCGCAAGTCGGTAGGTAGCTCAGGAAGCATTATTCACTCAAGCAGAGATTCTGGGACAGCTGTCTACGTCAGGGTGGTGGTGGGGTAGGGGGATTATTTAGAGTCTCCTTTAATACTGGGCCCTAAAAAAAGACAAAGCATAAAGACCTGAAGAAAACTATTTATCGAATTTCTGGATGGAGAAGGGCATTCTACCTTAAGACAAAAGGAATGAATCAAAAGTCAAAATATTACAAACACACTTAGAAGGGAATAGATACACCAGGAAAAACAGCTATAATAAATGCGACAAAAGGCAATGGTCTGATGACCTTCTGCAACCCTATGGACCACAGCCCACTAGGCTCCTCTGTCCATGGGATTTTCCAGACAAGAATACTGGAGTGGGTTGCCACGCCCTCTTCAATATATAAATAGCTTGTTCAAACTGGTATGAAAAGTACTAAATCCCTCACGGACAAATGAGCAAAGGGCATTAAAAGATAATTCATATGTGAAAACATAAATTGCTGATAAATATATAAAAACAAATCTCAGTGGCTATTAAGTAAAAATATAAATTTTCCCCTTACTGTGTTAGCAAAGCTTAAATCCAGTCATTGTCAATGCTGGTAAAGATGAACTGAGACAGGCACTCTCATAATATGGGTCATGTAAATGAGTATCAGTTTCCTGAAAAAATTCTTAAAATAAGTCATCAAAGTGGTCTTATTGTTTAATCCAGTAATTACACTTCTGGATAATTATCATGAGGAAATAATTTAAAATAACAGGAAAAATAAGCTTAATACGAACGAAAATTCAACAACGTAAGTATCCAACAATAGGGGAATGATTAAGTAAGTGATGATTCATGTGCCCATTAAAATTACATGTATGAGAAGTTCATAACTTCTTGGGGAAATGGCTGCATAATGCTAAGTGAGAAAAGCAAAAGCAAACTTGCATATATTGTATAATCTCATCCCTGAATGAAAAGAAATTTTTTTTAAGAAAAATGATGAGAAATATCCAAAGTGTTAATAGTAGCATTTCTCAATAGTGGAATTATAGATGATGTTTAGCTTTTTGCTTTTTATTTTGTGAATTTTCCTACTTTTCTGTGAAAATTTTGTTTTAAGAAAAACACTTACTTATAAAAAGAAATGGGCAGATAGTGATTCTTTTCCTTGATTTTTTTGATTAAGACATCGAAACTCCTGGAGCGACCTGCCAGCTAGTGGCGATTCTCACTACAAGGGCTGTGACCTTGCCCACCTGAGGCCACCAAAAGCCAGCCTATGTGTCTCTTCGGGTGCATATGTTGTAGGTTGCCAGCTTCTCTTGCGGAACAAGGAGTTCTTTTTTGCCAGCCGAGACCAGCCATCCCCTAGGTCGCCAGCTCTGCCTTCAACCTCAGCATTTTGCATCCAGAACCAGCAAGGGGCCTCAGCTTGGTGGCAGCCATTTCAAAGCCTGGTTATTTGGCTTGAGGTTCTCATCTGACTGGCAGGCTCCCTCCCAACAACCCCTAGTGCCTTTCCCCAAACTTTAAGGCTACCATTTAAGCCTCGTTTCCTGCCTAAAACTATTTATTGACGTACTGCTATTTCCTGCACCGGCCACATCAATAAGCCCTGAAAGCCATTCAGTGTCTCAGGTTTCTCAAGGCATTCTGGGAAATTCTTCCCCGCTTTGGATAACCACATGAACTCTGGCATGATAGAGTCCTGCGGTCAAGCCGAAAACAGCTGCATACAGGCAAAGGGGGAACCCTGCCCCTCCACCCCGCCCCAGCGGCCAGCAGCCGCCAACAGGGAGACGGTGCCCTGAGAGAAGGGAGGCATCGGGGCACAAGGATCTCAGTGTATTCTGAAGCTTCCTAAAGTAGATGGCTGCCTCACCAATCCCCGTAAGCGCACCATCATTTCCTACTCCTAAAACAAATGACCAAAGGAAATGTGCCCCTCCACAATCTACATCCCCGGTGACTCTGGTTTGTTTCTGTGCTGGGGTAACTGCTGCTGCCATGTCCCCAGTGCGGAGGAGAAAGTGCTCTTTTATTCACTGCTGGCAGGAAGTTTCTTTTTCCTTGAGAAGTCACGATGAAACGGGGGAGGGGTGGATACTGGGGAGCTGGTGGCAGCCCACCAGCAATGAGCTGATCCCAGCTCTTCCCCTAGGCCACTGTTTGGAGGGTTTTGAGCATTTGCCAGAATTCTTTATATCGGAAAGAGGAAAGTTGTTTTCAAATAAAAGGTGCTGTATTTTTTATTCGGCTCAACTTTTCCCTTCTTTCAAGTTTCTGCTCTCATGCTGGCTTCTGGGCAGGGTGCAGGGGTGTGTGTGTGTAGGGGGTGCTCCCCTAACTGCCTAAGATAGCAGCCCCCAGGGCTTATCACCGGCCCTGGTCTATTTCCCTCCTAGCCTATATTCGTTGATATTCTGACCCCTCGCTAGAAAGATAGTTTCACTGGGTCTGAAATCTTGTCTTATCCATCACCACATCCCCTGGAATGGTACGTGGTTCAGAGCAGGTATCTGGTGAAAACCTGGGTAAAGATTCCATGTAAGTGATCAGACAGCTCTTCTTTAAAAGGCCAATCTGTTCAGAGAGAACAAGCTGCTGCCATTCTCTTTCTTAATTTAAGACTTGAGAGGACAGAGCCCATATGTTGGCCGGATCCACCTTTTCTTTCATTTGTGGTTACTTCACTCCCCAGATGTGTTCTTCCCACCTGCACTGTGCCAGCCCTGGTCCACTCTGTCTCACAGTATTTGTTTCACTTCTGTGGGTAACATTTTTTGGTCATAGGGTGAGGTTTCTTTGCTTATTTGGGGCTTTTTTTTCTCCCTTTTCAAGGTTGCGTCAATAAGCCCACGTCATTCTGCAGAGTCGCCCTTTGTGACAGGGTCATCCGTGGTTTCTGGTTCCTCCCCAGCCCTGGGCCTCCCCGTCAGTCACCTGGCCCCCCAGAGCTGCTGGCTGCAGCCCTCAAACCCCTCCTGCCTCCCCTCCACCTCCGTCCTCTGTCCCCTCTCTCAGCCCAGGGCCTGCTTGCCAGCCTCCGGTGGGTAGACACAGGCCCTGGTAGTTCTGGGAAGTTCCTGAGCCACCCGGTCATTATCATCTGGGGGGACCCCAGGGCAAGAGTTTCCACTTCACAGAAGGCGGTATGGTCCTTTCTTGGCACCTGGTCACCGGGGCAGAGGCAGGGGCATTCCCAGGCCCAGGGGTGGCCTGGAGGGGGAACTGGAAACACCAGAGCAGATCAATCCCCCCTAGTCCTAGAAAGAACCGGGAATGTGCCATTTCCCATCCTTTTTGGAGAACTTTGGGCTCCATGAGATACCTCTGTTAAAAGACCTTATGAAAAAGGATTCAGGGATGTGAAGACACTGCAAGCTGCTTCCTGTGACTCCGGGCCAAAAAGAACTGATCCGTAGGACAACAGGCCCCTCCTCTGTAAGGGAGAGTGGCCCAGCTGGGGTACGCGATGGGGCTGAGCTGGGGAAGAGGGTGGGCTGAGGCTGGGTGGGCCCCTTCCAGCAGAGCGCGGCGTCAGGAGAGGAGAAGGGAGGAGAACGGCCTGGCTGGCCAGTCCCTGCGTCTCAGAGAGTCCCCTTGGGGCCACAGGGTGGGAGGATCGCCCAGGTCTTGGCACCACTCTGACTGGGTCAGACAGACCTCTTTGGCTTCGAGGAGTGACATGTGCACAGTAAAGCCTTCAACAAGTGGCAGAGAGACCTCCTGGTCATTGTGTCCTGAGTCATTCTGTCCACCAAAGCCGGCCCCGGACCTGGCCGCCCCCTCCCTCCGGCAGGCTCGGTGTGCGGCCCCAGCCAAGGGGTGGAGAGCCAGGCTGCGCTCACGGCTGGCCACCCCTGCCCAATCGTCGTCACAGCTGCAGTCTCGGCTCAGTCCTGGCCCTGAGGCCCGACCCTGGGGTTCAGCGGCACCCCTGACTCTGGAACAGTGGGAACCTGACCTGCAGGTCACTCTGGCTTGGGCAATGGTCTGTGGCAGGCCTGCATCTTGTCTGGACAGAGAAGCACCTCAGAGGTCAGTGTGAGCATAGGGTTACTGCCTCCACCCTCGGACTGGTTGCATACCTTGGGTTCTGATGTCCACTGGACCCTGCCTTTTGGGGGGCAGGGTCCACTGCAAGCTGGAGCTTTCCCTGAGTAGCTTTGACCTCCCCACCAAATGATACCAAAGCTCTGGTCACCTCACTGCTTCCCTCTGCTCTGCCCCCAGACACTGTCAGATGGCGTTCTTGGCTGCAAGCAACGGAAACCCTCTCCAGCCAGCTTAAGCACACAGGGCCTGAGCTGGTTTATGTGGCAGGGGTGGAAGGGGGTCGCCAGGAACGTAGCTGGTCCACAGGGCTCAGACAGTGCCAGAGCTGGTCCTCTTGGCTCTTCCTTTTGCCTGGCCTGGCTTTGTGCATGTTGACCACTTTGTCTCCTGCCAGGATCTCCCTTTGCAACGGCAAAGATGGCTGTCAGGAGCTCCCAGTCTCTATCATAATGGCCTGTGAGTCAAAGGAGGACAGACCTCTTCCAATTTGTGCATCCAACCCACAAATCTCAGGGAAGGATTCTGATTGGCCATGCTCATCAGATGACCATCAGTTCCCTTCAGTTCAGTTTAGTCGCTCAGTTGTGTCCATCTCTTTGCGACCCCATGGACTGCAGCACGCCAGACCTCCCTGTCTATCACCAGCTCCCAGAGTTTACTCAAACCCATGTCCATTGAGTCAATGATGCCATCCAACCATCTCATCCTCTGTAGTCTCCTTCCCTCCCACCTTCAATCTTTCCCAGCATCAGGGTCTTTTCCAATGAGTCAGCTCTTCACATCAGGTAGCCAAAGTATTGGAATTTCAGCTTCAGCATCAGTCCTTCCAATGAATATTCAGGACTGATTTCCTTTAGGATGGACTGGTTGGATGACCATCCCTCAGGTTCCCCAGACCACAGACCAAGACAACAGCTGCCCACTGCAAACACAGACCCCTGGCTTGGAACCATCAGCATGGCTTTAGCAAGTGGCTGAAACTCTCCTGAATGTTATGTCAAATTGCCCACATACATGTGGTGACTGCTCCCCTCTGAGTCCCACCCAAAAGAATAGAGAGAGAGTGATGTTATTGGGATAACCTTGAATCTGCTCTAATACACAGACATGAACATCATTATTGATAAACAGAGCACAGGAGACATTCTCTGTGACCAATGGACACCAAGGCTGAGAGTGTGTTATCCCTGGCACTTGGCTCCAGGAAGACACTGAGGCTGGGAACTGCCATCTGCCACTTCCAGTCTAATCGAGAATATTCTGGAGACATTTTCCAAGCTTCCCAGGGTATAAGCAAAATCTGGGTTGGCAAAATCAGGTCAGGTAGGCTCAGCTGTGCTGATCCGCAGGAGGCGGGGCGGGGTGGCAGCACTGGGGTGCAGCGGAGAGAAGCTGAGAAAGCTGGGCTGATGCAGTGGGAATTCTGTCTCGCACTTACGCAGGCATGAAGCCTCAATCTCAGGCAAGGGGGAGCCGGCACCTGCTGCGGCTGTGGCCTTGAAAAGCCCTCGGAAGAGACCGAAGGAAAACTCTTGAGCAGGAAGAGAGGGCTGACTGCCTGACAGGACTACTGGTGGGTGAGCAGGAATTCCTGCAGGCAGAGTGTCACGGGATTCCCTCAGCCTCAGGAGGACACCTCCAGGTACCCCTTCCCAGGTACGGGTGAAGAGTGAAAGTGTCAGTCGCAAAGTCGTGTCTGACCCTGTGGACTGTAGCCCGCCAAGTCTATGGAATTCTCCAGGCAGGAAGACTGGAGTGGGTTTCCAGGCCCTCCTCCAGGGGATCTTCCCGACCCAGAGACTGAACCCAGGTCTCCCGCACTGCAGGCAGATTCTTGACCTTTTGAGCCAACAAGGAAGACCCCCCAAGTACGGGTGAATCAGAGCATTTGTGTCCACAGACAGAGAGCAGCCCTCAGTAACCCGGCACTCAGCAGAGTGCGTGCTGGTGTCCTGACCTATCCGTGGCCAGCCTGATTTCGGTGTGATGGCACCACCATACCTTTACTTAACTGTTTTCTTTCCCCAAGCGCTTTCCCCAAACATTGCCAGCCCTGCTCCACACAGCATCTCACACTGGAGGAAGAAGTCCTGGGATCTGATCATCCTTCCGAGGCTGGCAGGCCTGGACCCCAGGTCTCTAATTCTACGTCTTCTGTTCTTTCTCC
Source organism: Bubalus bubalis (assembly GCF_019923935.1). Taxonomy (NCBI): domain Eukaryota; kingdom Metazoa; phylum Chordata; class Mammalia; order Artiodactyla; family Bovidae; genus Bubalus; species Bubalus bubalis. The sequence goes on from NC_059178.1 coordinate 13,682,367, forward strand.
CCCAGAGTCATCCTACGTGAAAAGGCCCACTTGTATACAGGATGGCTGCCTGCCTCTGCCCTGCCTTTCCCTGCAGGTCCCCTAGATGACAGGGCTCAGCTGTCGGCTCCACAGGACTGGGACTCCTCCCCACCTGCCCAGAGAGTGGCCATGGGCTTGGAGGCAGGTATCCACCAGGGTCTGGCCCTGTGGTCTCGTCCGTTAGGCAGAACTCTGTGGGGACAGACGTGGGCGTGCTCACCGTGGTCTCAGTTCGAGGGGGCAAACTCATGGCAACATCAAAGGGCAATGAGTCTGGTTTGGATGGGGCATCGTGAGACTATCCTGCCAATCCGTGAAAAATCTGCCGCAGGGTCCACAGTTGTAAAATGGAAAGAAACTATTTGAGCTGCTCAGGGTCAGTGGGGTGCTGGGGTGATGAGACAGGTGTGAAAACCCTGGGGAAGAGCCAAGATCCCCCTAAATAGAAAAGGGGCAATGCCCCCGCCTGCAGTTTGAGAGACAGGGCACACAGAATGCCTCGTCTGGGGCTTCCTATGGGAGGAAGGTGGGAGCTGAGGTCAGAGCCCAGCTTGGCCAGCTTTCTGGAGATTCCTGGAGTCTGCTCCCAGAGTTTCTGCCTGGACCAGATTCTCCCAGGAGGGTCAGGCTGCCTCCTCCAGGCAGAAATGCAATCCAGGATCCCACTGTTCGGTTCCAGGCCCACAGGCCACACTCTGGAAGCAAGTGGAAACCAAAGGCTTGTGAAATCCTACTTTCATTGAGCAGCCACATTACTTCTGAAACCGTCTGGAAGGCTAGCGATAAAAATAGATGATTACACAGGCGTTATTAAACTATTTATAGAATTTGAGAAAAACCCCTTGAAATGCTCACGAAAAGATTTGGCCTATAATGGGGATTCCAGAATGACTCAGCCAGAAGCCCAAATCCACCGGCGACTTTGAACTTTGCCACAGATGAAGACTTCAAAAGTCACATTAATGTTTATGGAGCATTATCCCTCAGGGAAGCTGTAATAGGGGCACACACGTCTTTTATCAAGCTGTATCCCCAAATGTTTACCGGATGACGTCAAGCAACAGCCATGGGTGGGGCGTGCAGGGGCAGGTGGGGCGGAGGAGAAGGCCACGAGGTCCCATGGGCTCAGGGAAGACCAAAACTTGCACCTGGGAAATGGGAATCCCGGCTCCTGCCCCATCTCTGGAGACGGTATGGGGATATGGATGTGGAAGCGATGGCCATGCCTGTCAATTTCTGCAAAGATGTGGATGGGAGCTGTTTACGTCATGCTCCGACCTAATGGGCCCCACTATTGCAACATGACTTTCCCTCTGGTCCTACCCATCTGGATGTCTGCTCTGCCCAGTGCTGTAGGGGTCAGGGTGGCCCTGAAGGAAACACTCAGGCCCTCTCAATGAGCCCCGAGCTCCAGGCCGCAGACCAGATGGACCCTCATGTTGTTCCAAGGGGCCTGGGGCCAACTGTGGGGGTGGGTGACGGGCGGTGGGGCGGGCAGGTTCCATGCGCCTCAGTTTCAGGCAGAACCCCCTCTGCTGTGTCTGTTTCACATGGTGGAGGATATGCCTGAAATCGAGTTTGGAAAAAATAACTTTGCTGCTAAAAATGTTCAAAAACCACTGGTGTATCAAGAGTATGCACAATGGGCTCAAAAGCCAGACAGGCCTGGGTGATCAGACTTCCACCCAATCTTTGGACCTGGGCAAGCCCCAAGACCTCCCACAGTCTCCCACTCCCCACGTGGGAAAGGGTAACAGAGCTAGACACAGGAGAATGAACAGTACTGGCCAGAGAGAGACTCAGTGGATGCTGGGCTTCTCCTTGTCTCCTTGGCCTTCCCCAGCCCGGGCCCAAGGACCTCCATGGCAGGTGTGGCCTGTCTGACTTCCTACCCCATGGTTACTCTTGTAGAGGGAAGCTTCCTGGGGGTAAAGGTAGATGCTAAGATGGGAAGCTCATCCTGTCCTCATTCATGTTTCCACTCATATTAAGGTGGATGGAAGCAAGGATTCCTCATTAATGTGGATCCAACGTGACCAAGACAGAAGAGGGAGCTTTGAGATCATCAAGGGTTATGTTATCCTTACTACGAAAGGATCTAGTGGCCATCTGGGGGCTATGTGACTTTCAGCAAGTTATTCACCCCACTGGGCCTAGTGCAACCCCTTGCACGCGTCTGCTCCCACTGGGGCAACTTGTCAGGATCCAGCAAGATGCAGAGTTCCTTGAATAACACCGGGCAACAACGCAGTGAGCGGCTCCATCTACCATAAGGCCTCTGAGGGGGCACCCTTGCAACTGCCATCAGAAACCTCCGAGGGGCTGCGTGGGACGCACACCGGCACGCCAAGCAGCTACTTCACTCCGCTCAGAATGGTGCTCGTGCTAACAGCAGACGCTATCACAGACGTACACAACCTGCCCCTGCAGACAGTAGCCATTTCCCCTCCTGTGGATTATAGATATGAATGATGGGTTAAAAAATAGCACAGGCCCTTACTGTGATGATTCAAAACCCCAAGAGGGTAAAAATAAAGCGTGGGCTCTGGCAATGACGGCTCTGTGCTTGGGTTGTGATGTCAGCCCCGTGAGCAAATTATCTTTCATCAGTCGGACTGTATTTTTAAATGTGAACAGCTTAGCACACTTAACGCTACTTATTTGGGGGTGCCTTGGACAAAGATAATTCAACTGTGTTCACCAGATGACACTGACAAATACTTCCCACGCCTGTGTCCCCAGATAAAAATAACGCCAGCTTGCTCACAGGTCTGCAGAAAGGAAAGGGCAGGAAGCTGGAGGTACCAATCGTGTCTGGCACCTTCTTTCCCCCGCGCCGGCCCCTGGCGGCTCTGGTGCGGCTGCAGGCGGAGGAAGTGTTACCCAGGTGACATGTGATGTTCTGACTGTGTGAGAGGAATGGGGAGGGCCTGGCGTGGTGTCCCTTCATGGGCCATCGGCTCTGCCCACCACAGAAGGCAAACCTCCAAGGAGAATGCAGAGAGCTCTGCGTGAGCTTGGGCGGTCACCTGGCCTTGCTGAGTCCCATCTGGAAAATGGGTTCACACAACATGCCCACTCCTGTCTCAGAGGCTGCAAGATCCAAATGCCTGAATGCTGTCCCACGGGGTAGAGGGCAGCTGCAGGCCTAGAAGCATGGGCCTCCGCGGAGTGAGCCCAAAGGCCCTGGTGCCTTAGAGAATGCCCTCACGCAGCACGGTGCCCTAGGGTGCCCTATCTGCAACGCAACTTTAGGATAAGGCTCTGTTTTCCCAGCAACTCCCTAGTCAAACTGCAGAGTATAAAACATCCACCCAGGCACAGCTCAGCTGATCAGGAACTTGTCCTTCTATGGGGAAACCAAGACTTAAGACAGGTGCAGTCTGAAAGGAAGAAAATTAGGGATAGTTTAGAAGATGAGAGGGAGCGTCATGGGAAATCAGCTCCAGGATGACTAATCACAGGAGGCCCTGGAGTCTATGGGGGATGTCGGCAAGGACATTGGGGACCCCTGGGAAGGCTGTCGGTGCAGGCTGGCGATGTGGCGATATGGCCCCTTTTACTCTGGACTGGTCACCTCTGATGCCAGCTGCCAGGGAAAAGGCTTCAACAGTATGAAGGATGGCCCTAAGGAAACTGCTGGGCTCCAACTCAGAATTCCCATTGCACAGGTATCTTGAGAGTGCTTACGAATATTTCAGAAGCCGTGAGCATGTAAGAGAGGTGCATAAGATCTAATTCTAGGTCCTGCTGCCCAGTCAATCTCGGGGTGGCTGTGGGGTGCACACATCCGAGTGTACAGGGCAGGGTACAGGGCATCACCCCAAGGTCAGATGGTCACTTGCTTATAATAACGTCCATGATGATAAGCTGCTTTCTGCTCTAACCACCCCCTTTTCCTGTACATAGACCCTCACTGAGCCAAAGGCTAAAAAAAAAAGAAAAAACAAACAAACAGAAAACAAAGTTGTGGAAATATGTGCCATTTTCAAAACTGGTCCCTCAGAGGGTGTTTCCCTCCCCTGCTCTAAGCCTGCTCTTCCAGCACTGCCCACATGTGAAAGATGACCCCTGGCTTAGTACTGCGGATAACAAGGAGCTTGGCTTTCCCAAGGCATGGATGCTCAGTTAAGGTTCCTTCCTTTTGGGGAGAAAAAAAAATTCCATCTTAAGAACATTAAACTCTTACACAGAGAGAGGGTCTGAAGTTCTACACACAGAGTTCTGAGTCATCAAGCAAGTGACAAAAAAGAAGGGGTACCTAGCCAGGTGCTGAACCCCATTCTGGGGATCAAGGGGAAGGCAATCTGGTCATACCCCCAGGTTAGTAAGCTCCAGGGGAAAATTTGACCCACATATTTGAAAGAGTTCAGAGCATACAAGCACCTCTTTACAAGCTGTTTTAAGAAACTTACATAAATAAAAACTAACAAGATTTTTTTCCTCTCAACAAGCATCTTCATTAAAAGGAAGGATTCACTACAGACTTCTTTTAATCCGGAGACTGCCTTACCCCAATCCTGGTTGAATGAGCAGGCGATACACAGGCTCGCGTCTGTGGTGGCCCATGAGACAGCCCATTTCTTACCATCTGCAAGTTATCATAACCCAAAGGAGCTGGAGACCTTGGAGAAATGAAATTGGGGAAGAAGATACAGCCCATGGGGACCCTGGCAGAGAATGGCAATTCCCTGGGCACCAAGGGCAGCAGATGGCCTCTCTCTAGCACCTCAGTCCTGGACGGACATGCCTTCCTTCAAGGGTAAGGCAACCTTGCAGGCTGAGTATCTAAACATTAATACCTGGCCTGGAGTAATGCCACCTGCTTCCAAAACATGGCTTCTTCCTCACGTGAAAAATGCCATCAGGTGAAGGCAACACAGGAAGTGAAGGCCAAACTAACCACTTGTGGGGACTTCCCTGGGGGTCCAGTGGTGGGTGAAGACTTCATGCTGCCATTGTAGGGGGCACAGGTAGATCCCTGGTCAGGGAACTAAGACCCCGCAGGCCACACGGCAAGGCCAAAAAAACCCCCAAAACCCAGAAAACTAACCACTTGTGATTTCCAAGGTCTTTCACATAGAACTCCAGCCAGTGAATTTGGTGTCTACAACCTTGCATCCCTCTATCCATCCACCTCCCCCCGCTCCCCCTTCCATCCCTCCATCCACAGCTCTTTGCGGGCCTGCTCTCTGACAGATACTGACTCTTACGCAGCACACACAGCGGGCCTGGGGGAAGGAACATCCCAAGCTGCGTTCTGAGATCTGCTGAACAATCAGGAAAGCCTACAGAGTTCTGACAAGCTCCGCATCTGACAGGCATCTCCAGAGGGCATCTGCTTCAATCCCACCTGCTTTCAATCACCCTAGGTGGTTTGTGAAGCTGCCCTATTTTTAAAGCTATTCTGGGAAGGATGTCCCCAAACCTCCCTCTGCTTCCAAGTTTTCTCTCTACACACTGCCTCAAGTCGTTGCCTACTGAAAAGGTCAGCCCCCCTGGCTTGGCCAGAACTCCCATACCTGGGACCACCAGCTTACCCGGCTCTGGGTCTCAGCTTCTCCCCCAACTTGGGGAGGCCTTCTAGGGAGCCTGCGTTTCTTGGGTGGGAGATTATCTAATGCCTCAGCCCTGGTTCTTCCTGTTTGCATCGTATTTCCATCATTCTGTGCTAAAATGCTGGCTGAGTCCTTGCCCGACATGACGGTAGACCATTTACAAACTCAGTCTTGGCCTTCAGTTTTGCGCCTGGCTGGGAGGAATGGATCTATGGAGGGAGCAGTAAAAATAAGAGCAGCATTGTCTGTGCAACCCTGTGAGGAAGGAGAGGGGAGCAGGAACCGAGGCGCCCTGTGGTACTTCTGCGGAGGGCTGCAAGTCACCCTTCTGGCCCCTAGTCGGCAGACCCAAAGGATCCGGAGCGGTACCGGTGGTGATGGGGGCCAAATCTTCCGCGGAGCAGGAGAGAAGGTAACAGGAGCAGAGGGGGATCGCCAGCTGGGTTTTGTTCCATTTCTGGCGTCCCGCTGCCAGTCCTGCGCAGGCGTGGGTGGCTGCGGGACCCTCTGAGGCTTCTTATCTGAAGGCTGGGCGGAGCCCCCACAGTCCCTTCGAGCTGGGCTCCAGCCCATCCTGAAATCAGGCCCTTCCTAAAAGCCCTTCCCCTTTTTCCTGGGGAAATGACTTGGCTGTAAGGGCACTCGAATCTAATCAAATTGGGGCAGGCTGACATTTTCGAACTAATCCATTATTCCCACTTGGGCATTTACATGGTGACCTCAACGAAGTATTTAGGAGTGATTTTTAGGGAAAACTAGATCAAATGAAAGAGGGACTTCAGCCAGGTGAATGATTAACACGAGAAGCGGGAGGGAAGGCATATACAATAAGCGGCCCACTGAGGCTCTGCCACGCCGCGTGCCGCCCTCCTCCAAGGTATTCTGTTTACTGAGAGATCGTCATGGAGGCAGGAAACATTTTGTCAGAAATGCCGAGCACAAAATATAGTGGGCGCTAAATACTTCATCTTATTGGCACCACCCGCAGAAGCCAGAGTTGTAAATGGTTGCGGGGAAAGGTCTGAGTTATATAAAGCCGCCAGGAGCAAAGATAGCCCTAGGCGCCCATCCCGGGCTCCCTGTCAGTTTTCTGGAAGCTGAAATTTAAGCCTCACCAAGGCATGAAATGCTAAAATGACACCATTTTCCCTTGAAATGTCAAGAGGTTTAGAGGTGATGGGGCCGCAGCCTACCCCTCCCTGATCCTCCCTGGGAGAAGACTCCTCATTCACAAGCATAATTAACTGCCTCCCAGGGGCCCTGCCAGCCTGGCAGAGGACCCTGGGGAGAGGTGCAGGGGCCCAGCCTGTCTCCTCCAGTCGGCTGCCATGATACGGGGGCAGCTAGCCCACCAGCCATCGGCCACCTGTTCTTGACTCTGGATTACCGAAAACATGGGTTCTGCTCTAAAGCAAGTGACTTTTTTCTCTCTTTTTTTAACCATTTATCCTCATTCCCTTAAGATTTCATCCAGTGTCATAGGGTCAAATGCCGCAGAATGGCTCTCAAAAGCTTATTTCTATCCAGATCATGGTACCAAGGACTCCAAGCGCCCACTCCCCACGACCGATTTTTACTATGCATTTCGAACATGCTGTGTCCAGAGAGCTCTTGGTCCTGCCGCACGCCCCCCCCCCCCTCCCCGCACTGACTGCTCCCAGGTGACTGTTCCCATCTCAGTGAGTGGCCACCCCCTCGTCCAGCTGTCCAGGCCCCACAGCCCCAAACCTTAGATCGTCCTTTATGCTAACATGTTCTCTTGCACTCAAATCCTTCAGCCACTTCTGTTAGCTCTTCTAAATTTAATCCCATCTCTGCCCTCCCTACGGGCTTCTCTGGTAGCTCAGACAGTAAAGAATCTGCCTGCGATGCAGGAGACACAGGAGACATGGGTTTGATCCCTGGGTCAGGAAGATCCACTGGAGAAGGATCTAGTATTCTCTAGGATTCTTGCCTGGAGAATGCCACGGACAGAGGAGCCTGGAGGAGCCATGGGGTTGCAAAGAGTTGAACATGACAACACTGACCTCTCAAATCAATTCCCCACCACCCTTCACAGAGCCTCTTCCTAAAGCCTTCAAGCTGCCCTCCCTGCACCTACCTCACCCTTGCAGACCACCATCAACCCGGCAGCTTACGTGGTCCCATTAAAACATAAGCTGGACCTTGCGTTACCTGCTCAAACTCCTCTGAGGGGCCCCACATCTCTTAGAGTAGATGTGACGGCCTCATGACAGCCTGCGAGTCCCGCACAAGGCGGGCCCTGCCGTGGCCCCCACCTGAGGTCCTCCCACTATCTCCGCCGCCAGCGCCCGCCCCCACCACGCTCCACCACGGACACTCCGGCCCCAGGGCCTTTGCACTGCCGTTGCCCTCCATCTAGGATGTTCCCTATCTGAAGCTCCAATAGTTTGGCCACCTGATGCGAAGAGCCAACTCTTTGGAAAAGACCCTGATGCTGGGAAAGATTGAGGGCAGGAGAAGGGGACGACAGATGGTGAGATGGTCGGATGGCATCACTGATTCAATAGACATGAACTTGAGCAGACCCAGGAGATGGTGAAGGACAGGGAAGCCTGGCAATGCTGCGGTCCATGGAGTCACAGAGAGGCATACATGACTGAACAACAAGAAGGATGCCCCCTTGGCTTCGGGGGTCACTCCTTCAGATCTATCCAAAGGTCACCTCACTGAGCCCTTATCCAGCCATCCTATTTAAAGCTGCCCCAACATGCCTGCTTTCATCATCCTCCACAGTCTTATAGTTTACTTACTGACTGATCTATTGTCTCGATGGTCTTCGTCCCCTTCCTCACTAGAAATAAAAGCTCCATGAGAGCAAGCTGTCGAGTTTGTTTGTTCATTGCTGAATCCCACGAGAGCCCAGGGCCTGGTCCAGTGCCTGACACACAGCAGATTCTTAATAAATAGTCATCAAATGCTTCACAAATGAAGTTGCCCAAACTTTGGTAAGAGGGACATGAGCTGACCCACAAAGTGAGGCTAAGAACACCAGGCAGTAAAAGCCAAATGCCCAGGGAGGGCAAAGATCAGGCTCCAAGGAGAGAGGATTCCAGGAAATCTGGAAAAATTATGGAATACAAGGGATTCCCAGGTGCCACAGTGGTAAAGAATCCACCGGCCGATGCAGCAGATGTAGGAGAGGAGGGTCCAATCCTTGGGTTGGGAAGATCCCCTGGAGGAGGCAACAGCAACCTGCTCCAGTATTCTTGCCTGGGAAATCCCACTGACAGAGGAGCCTGGCGGGCTACAGTCCACAGGGTCGCCAAGAGTCGCACAGGGCTGAGCATGCACGCGAGCACGCACGCACACCCGATGGAATAAAAACAGGGTCAGCTGGACTGGGGAAGACACGACAGAGCAGCTCAAGGAAAACAAAGCCAGAACAATAAAAGCTACAGTGAATTCAGTGACAGGCTTGGGGAGGATGGGGAGATGCTGGGATTAAAGTGCGTGTCCTCGGGTGATCTGGGTGAGCCACAGGCACATTCCTGGCTGTCACTGTTTGCTTTGCAGAAGAGGAGAGCCCCCCACCCCCCGCCCCGCCTGCCTGCCAGGGCGGGGCTGGGCAGGGGGCAGTTTCCACCCAGCCAAGGGATAGGGTGGGGAGGGAGCCTGACTCTGGGATCTGGCCACTCTCCTCTTTCCTCTGGGTCTCCAGTGACCCTGACTCTGGCCCCGCCAGTCTGTCTAGAACTTGTCTTTCTTCCTACAGAAGAAAACAAAACAAAGGCACGAAAACAGCTTGAAAGAGCACCGGCCTCAGACCCAGATCCTAGACCCGGCTCTGCCTCCGGGTGTATGGCCTTGGGCACGTCCTCACCGGTCTCTGGCCTCAGCTTCCTCAGAGGTCCAGAGCGTGGTTCTCACAGTCTGGTCGGCCAGTGAGGCAGAAACCTGCAAAGCTACATAAAGACAACCTGGGGTCCCCTGCTTTCTCCGCTTAAGCCATGGTGCAGGGTTGGTACAGGGCTTCCCTCCCTCCCTGGGCTGCTTATGACCTCAGAGACCGAGATGTGGCATTCTTGGCAGGTCTGTTTCTGCAGCCAAGCCTCTCCTGGGCAGATGGTGTGTGCAGGTAGACAGGTGTGGGGCCACAGGGGAACAGAAATCGGGAAAGCCCGAGGCCCTGCGGCAGGAGAAGGGACCCTGGCGACCCGAGGAGGTGGCTGGCCCGCAGAGCTGCTGGCAGGGCGTGGACCCCTGCACAGAGGCGGCCTGTGACGCGCCTTCTTTGACTTCCAGGGTGGTGACTGAGGCGCCCTTGGCTCCCGCCGGGCGGGGTCTGGAGCGGGAACTTCAGAGCCAGAGCTGGCGGCATTCCTCTGAAATCGCCGGCCTCGGAGAAGCAGGCCTGCCGGTCACGTCCTCCCCTGCGTGTCTGCCTCTGGGCGAGACCTGGCCCCGAGCCCCCAGTGGCTGGGGCCACCCCTCCAGCTCCCGGCGCTTTCTCAGTCTTTCAGGAAACGTCTCCAAGCCTGGTGGGGTGCATGTATCCGGGGGGTGGGGAGGGGTGGCTGAGCTGGGCCTGGGCCAAAGGGCTCTGTGGGGTGTCCTGTTGGACTTGGCAGCCTGCCCCTTAGTGACTCAAGCCTGTGGGTCGTCCTTTCCCCACAACACCCACCCTTGAACTCAGGGTTCCAGAAGCAGCCCTCTTCCCCTAAGGCCACAAACACCACCTTCGAAGTTCCTTGCCATGGGATCTTTGTTCACACTCCAGGCAGGCTTGAAACTTCCTCTATATTTAACCTCTGGCCAAATGACCCTGGGCAAGCTATTTCCCCAGTCTGAGTCTTGAAAAAAAAAAAAGAAAGGCTGGCCTCCCAGGCTTCAGGCCCTCAGATGAAAGGTGGCTCATCCTTCAAGGCTCACCTCTTCCACAGGACCCATGAGACCCCTGGGGCAGGAACTGCCTTCATTCCATTTCTGTCCCCTCCCGGAGATAGCCCCGGGTGCTGAAGGACTTTCACAGATGCAAACTACACCCTTTTCACAGCCTGCGGCCAAAGCAGCTGAAGACCTTCTTGCCCTCTGGATCCCTTGGAGTATTACTGAGTGTCTTAGTCCCAGGGCCCCCAACAGACACAGCCATGTGTCTTTGTGTCTTATTTTCCCCACCAGATGAAGAGTTCTCAGTTCAGTTCAGTTCAGTAGCTCAGTCGTGTCCGACTCTTTGTGACCCTATGGATTGCAGTATGCCAGACCTCCCTGTCCATCACCAACTCCCGGAGTTTACTCAAACTCATGTCCATCGGGTCAGTGATGCCATCCAACCATCTCATCCTCTGTTGTCCCCTTTTCCTCCCGCCTTCAATCTTTCCCAGCATCAGGGTCTTTTCAAATGAGTCAGTTCTTCTCATCAGGTGCCCAAAGTATTGGAGTTTCAGCTTCAGCATCAGTCCTTCCAGTGAATATTCAGGACTGATTTCTTTTAGGGTAGACTGGTTGGATCTCCTCACTGTCCAAGGGACTCTCAAGAGTTCTCCAACACCACAGTTCAAAAGCATCAATTCTTTGGCTGTCAGCTTTCTTTATAGTCCAACTCTCACATCCATACGTGACTACTGGAAAAACCATAGCTTTGACCAGACGGACCTTTGACGGCAAAGTAATATCTTTGCCTTTTAATAAGCCGTCTACGTTGGTCATAACTTGAGACTTCTAACTTTAGTTAGAATGTAAGAGTTCTAACTCAACCCAAACAACAATGGAGAATGCTGGTAGAAGGTACTTAATCAAGAGATTGCATTTAAACTACAGCAGCCCCATGGCAGCAGCACTGTAATTATCCACATTTAACAGAAGAGAAACCTAGGCCACAGGGAAACTAAAAGCATCCTGCCCAGTTCACGAGCTTGTAGAGGCAAAGCTGACACTGGAAGCCCGGGGGTCAGGCTCTAGCATCTACACTCAAATACTGCCCTATAGTCTAGCAGGCCTCTCACTATAATGTCTAGTCTTCCCAACAGAGCTTTAAGCTTCTTGACAGCAAACCTGATTTATGCTTGCAATGTTGTTCGTCCTTTTCAAGACTTCTTTGGATATTTTGGGTTCTTCGTGATTCCAGATACATTTTACAATCAGTGAGTCAGTTTCTACTAAAAAGTCTGCTGGGATTTTGATTGGGACTGTGTTGAATTTATAGATCAATTTGGGAAGAACTGATATTTTAACAATATTGAGTCTCCTAATCCATGAATATGGTATGTCCCTGATTTATACTTGATAGTATCTGTGCAGTGCTTCACACGGCGCTAGACCCACGGTATCAGCGCACACGAGATAAACTGATGGAAACACAGATTCATTTTACTATTACTCCTGAAACGAAGCAGGATCCCATGGGACTTCTGGGCATGGAAGCTTTTCTGTGTCCCCCATTTCTTGTTTGTCGGAAACAGTCTTCAGCCTCCATGACCTTCCCTGAGTTGCAAAAGTCAAGTTCAAACAGTTGCTACTCAGGGAAGGGAGGGGATGCAAAGACTAGAGAGGAGCAGTCAAGAGACAATAGTGCAGCCTTCAGGCAGGGTCCTGGTTCCACCTCAAGGGATGCACAGAGCAATATCATTGAGCTCTTCTGCAGAACTAAAACTCCCAACAAATGGAAGAAGAAATACACTTGATGAAGTGTCCTTCATTTCAGAGAGGTCACAGTTTGGTAACCTTGAGAACCAGAGAAGCTTATCTGGAGACCACCTGAGGCCAGATTAAAAGAATGCAGGCCCTGTACACACCCTGATCCTTATCAGCAACCCTGCTCTTAAACCACTGCTATAAAACTCCTCACCAAATCCCCCCTGCCCCCAAGCTTGGGACAGACATTTTTTGAGGGCATGAGCCTGCTGTGTCCCCCTTTGCCTGGCAAAGAATAAAACTATTGTTTTCAACTTTTACCCAAAACTTTATAGTCTCTGAGACTCCATTTGGCACCAGTGAACAGAGGCTGAGTTCTTGGCATTACCCCAAGCAAAGTCCAGATGACTCGTTGCCATTGTTATAAGAAGATACTAAGGGCCAGCCCTTTACAGATACTGCCTCATTTAATCTCCCCAGTGGTCCTATGGAGTATTATTATCATCCCCACTTTACTAGCAAGAAAATCAAGGCTTAAAAAAATTCAGAAACTCATCCAACATCACACCACCAGTAAAGGACTGAGTTGGGATTTGAAACTAGGCCCACTGGACTCCCTACTCCACACTATCATCTATACCACATTACAGGAAAATAAAAACCAGTGACTATATCCCCAAACCCAAATAAAATGATCTGGGGCTGGGGCTTCTCTACTGGTTCAGCACTCCCTGCTAAGCAGAAGGGTACAGAAGTAACGGAAGGAAGGTTCAGATGACTGCTTAAGGAAGTGAGTATAGCAGGTCAGAGCCAATTCTGACTCTGTGAAGGATCTGTTTTGTTTTTCTTTTACTTTAACCTTTGATTTTCATCACTTTTGTTATTATAATCATACGTCTGCATGAAGAGATGAACAGTCTCTCCCTAACCGCCTGCCTCAGGGAACCCTGCCCCTCTGCCTGAAGAAATCAACACATCCCCTCCCTGAGATTGGCCATTCCAGGAGATATTTGCAAGATAAGGGTTTTTAACTTCCTCAACTCCTCCCCATCTCCATTCTATAAGAAGCATGACATCCAGACCCCAACATGATGGTTATTTTGTGACATTAGTCTGCCATCTTCTCCATCAGCCAGCTTTCCAAATAAAGTCACACTACTGGCCTCAATACCTCATCTCTCTCGGTTAACTGGCCTGTCGTGCAGCGAGCAGATGGAGCTTGGACTCAGTAACAGAAGGATGAGGGTCTGCAGCCTAGAAGCACCCCATCACCCACCCCAATAAGCACACATGCATTCTCTGTCATGCTCAGCAGAGCTCACGTCCTCCTCAGTCTGCCCAGGGTCTCCCAGGCCGAGGGCCCTACTGTAAGAGGGTGGGCAAGGGGCTTTCTTGGCACCACTATCCAGGCTCCTTCACGGCCCATCCCAAAGTCATCACACCTGCATTTATCATCTGCATCTGCTTTGGACCTGTACCTCCTGGGAAATGATGGTTTCACCCCCCCATCCTGTGCAACAGAACAAGTGCTTTTTTAACTTTCCTGTAAGTGACCTGTCCAAGGGTGACCCCAGCCTCTCACTTCTAGGATTTATGGTGATGGTCATGAGAGTTGTATTCTCTCCCTATTATAGTCACATCTCTGCCCCTCCCAGACTCAGGAATCTTATTTACAAAGGCTACCTCTGTACTTTCTGGCTATTCCTGCTGCTCCCCTGACCTCCTCCAGCTCCATGAATCTTTCCTGGGAATGCAGCCATCAAAGGGCAGGTGTACAGGTAGGCAGGGGAAAGTGCTCCAGGTGTGGTCCTGAGATGCTCAGAGAATGGGAGACACAGGGTCCCAGGACTCACCACTGGCTCTGACACTGATTCACAGGCAAGGACACTGAGGCAGGGAGGGGGGAAGCTCATTCAGAGTCTTCTTAAGAGAATGGGGGCACAGCAGGACCTAGTTCTCAGCATCCTGAGCCCTGGCTGAAGCTTTGCTATCTGTCCCTTCTCAGGGCACAGAAATATGCTTTATATATGAGGTCCTCAGAGTGAGACTCTGTCCCCAATGCCAGCGTGCCCTGAGCAGGTCCCAAACCTTTCTGACATCATATCCGGGCAGAGACAAAAATTAAAAACTCAGGTTTCTCCTGAGTAAAAGGTCAGAAGGTCAGCTATCCAAACGTCCCCTGTGGGAGTTATCACTTGAAGGTTTTCCAAAGGGTGAGCTCCCAGCCCAAGGTCAAAAGAGCTGCTTTCCCAGAGCAGCATGACTTGGGCAGAAGTGTCTGTCTCCATCCTCACCTCCTACAGAGATCCTCCCCTTCAGGACAGGTGATCAAGACAGATATTCATATTGCATGGCAGGCCTCCCAGCCCTCAGCTCCCCTAGCCTTTCTGCTTTGCCAATGCCCTCCAGGGCACAGGAAAGTGTGTGGGGAGTGGGAGACAATGGAGGGAGTTGGGGTGGGGACAGAGGAAATACCATTTATAGCAGTAGTCCTTCATCTAAACTGCAAACTGTCCTTTGGAAGAAAAGCAGACAGCCAGACAGTGTGCGGCCAGACAGATGCTGCCTGGGAGATGGAATGCGTAACGTGGCAACAAAGACACACACACAAGCACGCACATGTGTGAACACAGACACACACATGTGCATGCACACACGCACACAGAACACCCTGCCCCTTCTTCCTTCCCAGGAAGCAGAGAACTGCTCCTATCGTGGGCCCATGTTACCACACCTGGTTTGGGGGGCAGCTATGTTTAAGGCCCCCTGGGTGGAGGCAGCTAAGGGCTGGGATAAGGTTGCATAGCCCTGAGTAGAAAACTACCCGGGAGATAGGTAATTACTTGGGAAAAACCTCACAGTAGTGCTTTTCTGAGCAACAGTGGCCCTTTCCCTCCTCCCTTCCTTCCAACACTTAAGATATGAACCAATGTGGCCACAGTCCATGCAGGCAAGGTCCCCTCCTCCGCCCACCCCTTACAAACAGTAAGGACCAGGGTGGTCTCAGGCATCTGTGTCCTGCTGGCGCCCCTCACAGCTGCTCCCAGAGAGTCAGTGAAGGGCTCTGCTGTTCTCCTGACCCCAGCCCCTCCTCTGCCTCCACGGTCTGGAGGCCCCCAAACAACATCCCCTCCCCAGGGCCCTTCCCAGGCAACTGGCTGAACCAGCATGATGGACAGGCTATGGTCCCCAGCAGGACGCAGACTGAGTGACAGGGTGAGAGAAAGGAGACTGACTGCAGTGCAGGGAGGAAAGGGCACTAGGTCATCTAGTCCAGCCCCTGCCCCCAAGCAAATGGTTGCGGGGTGGAAGTGGCAATGATCGTGGGGTGGACAGGGGAAGAAGGTCCCTTGGCTTGGGCTGGGAAGAGGCTGAGGAGGGAAGAGAGTGGGGCTGGACCCTTCCTCTCCCTTTAGAGTTCCAGTCTTGACTCTCTGCCCTGAGTTCTGATCTTCTAGCTAAGAGTAGGTAAGGTCAAAGGAGAAACACCAAGGCTGGCCCACGTCTCTCTCTAGTTTCTGCTCGGCACTGGAAAACTGCATAATGACAGCAGTAATCCGTATTTATCCATATATATATAATCCTATACATCCACCTGGGATTTGTTGAGTGTTTACTATGTGCCTGCCAGGCATTGCTTTAAAATCCTTACATGCAGTGTCTCACTTCATTCTCGTAATAACTCTACCAGCGTCCCCATTATGCAGAGAAGGAAACAAAGACAGAACGATCAGGTCCTCTGAATGAAGTCACCTGCCCTGTGAGCGCTGGAGATGGGGTTTAAACTGAGGCAGGAATGGAGCTCCTGAGTCCAGCCAAGCTCTTATGATGCTCACTGCTGGGCCTGGGGGCCCCTGTAGATATCTGCTCACTGATGCTTAGGTTCAAGCAGAGCCAGATGGCCCCCAATACCCAGTGCTGGGGGTCAATTTTGCCCTGTGAGGGGAGCTGTAGAGGCCTTAGGCTTGCAGCCCCCTTCCAAACACCAGAAACTCCTCTTCTCTCCAGGCTACAAAACTTGACCCCCTCATTCTCTCCCTGTCCCTCCCTCATGCTGCATGATGTCTGTGCAGGTATATCCAGTCTTGCAGTGGAGGAAGAGTAACAGGCATCTTTGAGAGAGAGCCTCAAAGATGGTGAATAAGCTCTCCAAACTCTCTGAGCCTCAGCTTCTTCATTCATAAAAGCTGGCAGAGTTGTTTTGAGGACACTCTTAACCTGTAACTCCTAAGTGCAATACCTGGGGCTTTGGTTCTGTGAAATTGAGCATTTCCTGCCATATCAGTAAACAAGGATGTCATAATCAACAGTGACTGCAGCCTTCCAATGTGAGCCAGTGAGCCCGAAGGGAGTTCAGGAAGGAGAATACCTTCCATCTAGTAGTTATCAGACTGCAGCCACTCCCTATGGTGAGCCCCGAGGAACTCAGGATGTAAAAACCAGATACTGCCCCCAGATAGCCACAGTGCGTATCACAGGTATGGTTTCAGTGAGTCCAAACGCTTACATCTTCTCATACACAGAAAAACACGAAATTCTTTAACTTGGGTTATCTGGTTTTCTTTAACAGTAAACTTTGGATGTTGAGACTATCTGAATTTCTGTTGCAAAACTTCTATATAACCTGGCTCCTCTCCTCGCCTCCTCGGAGCAGTCCTCTCAGGATTACTTGAGATACTGTCTCCTGGGCTAAGTCCTAAAACTTCCCAACAAATAAAACATAACTCTCAACTTTTAGGTTGTGAATAAATTTAAAGTTAGCAGTTCCCAACTTTGATTGTATGGTGGACTCATCTGGGAAAATGTGAACAAGGCTGGTGCCCAGGCCCCAGGCCCCACGTCCCACAGATGGTGATTCAATTGGTCCGGGGTGTAGCCTGGGCCCTGGCACATCCAGAGTTCCTGGGTGCAGCCAAAGTACACTGTGCAAACTCAGGAAAGGGCAGCTGCTGCTGTTGCTGATACCGAGGTCATAGCTCATCCATGGCAAAGCCAATGAACCACAGCCTGGTTCTGAGTCCCAGGCAGTCTCTTCAGTGTCTCCCCAGTCCCCTCATTGCCCCTTTACTGGGTTTGGTCTCTGGGGATCCCAGCTTTTGAAAGCCTTTCACTCTTCCCAGTGGCCTGATGATTGGGCCAGGCTCCTTGTCTACTTCAGAATGAAAACTATATGCAGGGGGTGTGGGTTTCTGCAAGTGATGGATGTGTGCATAGGGGGAAATTCTCCCCCAGCCTGGAGGTCCCAGGAGCCTTCCTGGGAGTAAAGGCAGCAGCAGAGGGGCCTCAGGACACATCAAGACCACTTTAGGGTGCTTCATGAAAGGGCACCCCAAGTCAGCTTTTTGCAGATGACTTTTCCTAATTTTGTAGTTACTTAAAGCAGCCATTGGGATTCCTAGATGGTGTTAGTGGTAAAGAAGCTGCCTGCCAATGCAGGAGACACAAGAGACTCAAGTTGGATCCCTGGATCGGGAAGATCCCCTGGAGTAGGAAATGGCAACCCACTCCAGTGTTCTTGCCTGGAGAATCCCATGGACAGAGGAGCCTGGCAGGCTATCCAGTCCATGGGGTCGCAAAGAGTAGGACACGAATGAATGACTAACACACACACACACTTCATCTGGAAGCCCCCACCCAGACACTGAGCATCCCTTCCCCTGAGCACCAGTCTCCAGTATCCGCAATGTGAGTTCTTCCTTCTCCAGCCATTCGGCCGGTCAGCGCTGGCCTCTGGGACAGCACTCAGGACCGTGGCTGGCAGTTCCTGGTTTATCTGCGTGCACAGCCCGTTGGATTGTAAGGAACCCAGTGGCGGCAGAGGGTCTCTTCCATTTTCCCTCTAGCACACTGCTGGCACGCAGCAGGTGCTCAGCTAACACATGAATGACTCTCTGTGTGGAAAAGGTCACAGATTAGTCCACACACGGAGCGACGTTAACATGCACAGAAGGGCCTTGAGAGAGGTGGGGGAAGAGAGTGACGCGTGGGAGCCAGAGGGGATCAGGCAGCTTGAGTGTGTGCTGACCTGGTGACTGAGGTCAAAGTTCAAGAGGGCAGGGGTCAACGTGCCGTGCTAAGCTGGACAAAGCCCCTGACGGGCAAGGCAGCTGGCACACTGAATCCCCGTTGAGTGGAAGGATGCGTCTCTCGCCAAGAGAACAGAGTGGGAGGGCTGGGCTGGGCTGGACACCCGAGCTGTGAAGCCCCAAGTTAATGTCGGGCTGAGACTCCCAGGTTGGGGAGTTCCCCGGCCTCGCTCCCCATGCTGTACCCCCCTCACTCGTCAATTTCTCTCCCGACCGCCCTGCCCCCAGCGGGCCTGCAGGCTTAGGCTCCCCAGGCCCGGGACTGCCGGGTACCTGATGTGAACTGTGCTGTCCTGGATACCAACCAGGGCTCTGGGCCTGAGCTCCCGGATTTCTTGGACCTGTGAAATCTGAGGGTGGCCAACATTTTGTTTTGCTACGGATGTTTTCTAAAAAAGTTTTCATCCATCATTTCGTGAAAGAAAGGGCAATTTAATGCCAAGATAGTAGGAAGGATGCAGTCTGAGAATAGTGGCCAGTCCTTTCCGGACAGGGCAGCTGGCAACCACTCAAATCACATCCTACGTAAAGCTTGCCCATGCAGCTTGCAGTGTAGACCAGCTTCGGTTTGAGGCTCGGCACCGGGGAACCCCTCAGCAAAGGCTCTCCCGGCTGGTGCACATGAAGGGGCCTGCGTGGTCCTTGTGTCTAACGGGCCCCCTGCCAGGACGTGTTCCAGGCCGAGGCGCTGAGTGGCCTTTCAGACCCAGGAAAGGAAAGCCAGGGCAGTGAGTGCATCAGTCACTAAGGGGTGAGGACACAGGACAGGAGAAGGTCAACCGGGCAGAAAGCAGAAAACCCTTTGTAATGTGGGGTGCGCTGGGAAGGTGGGCCCAAGCTGGGGAGCAGGAGGTACTCAGCAAAGTTCCCCACTTTCCAACGCTGCCCCAGCTGGCTCTGGTTCCCCAAATCAGGTAGCAGGGTGGCCAACGGCTGGCAGGGGCGGGGATGCGGGCGGGCAGGCAGCAGCTGCCCTGGGCCCCAGGCGCCGGGCATTCCTCCTCTAAGCTCCCCACGCGTCCCCAGCCCCGTTTATAAGGCACAGGGAGCCAAGAAGTCTGTGTGGCCCCGCCAACTCAGCCAGGAGGCCCCAGGAGGGAACCCAAGCCCTGGGGTGAGGGGGAGCCAGCCTCCCCTGCCAGCCCCGGAGCCCCTGGCATCTGACCTGCAGCCTCTGGGTGCCCTGCGGGCTTGGGATCCAGCCAAGGAAGGGGAGAGCTGAATGCCGAGAGGGCCGTGGGGGTGGGTGGCGCTCACGCCCCCCGGGTGCTCGCTGCACGCTTTAAATAGCTCAGCTTCCCTCAGCCTAGCAGTCCTGATGGCCGTCCCTGCCAGCTCCTTCTCGCACTTTCCACACCGGGGACGGCTGATCTCCAGGTCAGGATGGGGAGGGGGTGAGGGGACACAGCGACTCGGCTTCTGCGGGGTCAGCATATGTTAGGAAAGACACGCAAAGTTAGCCCTCGCCCCTCTACGACCTGTTGGACTTAATCCTCCAGGCTAGGTGAACGTCCTGTGCCCCTGATGGGGTGAGGGCTTCGCACAGCCCTGCCTTCTCCTGGGAGAACTGGGTGCCCAACCCAGACCACCTTCTATCTTGGCAAACCTGTGACTGGCACCGGCACTCGCTGAGAGCCTCCACCACCTCCCAGCCTGCCCTGGGGCCCGTTCCCGCAGGGCCCATCCTTGGCGGGGGGCCACGGACCACCAAGCGCCCTCCCCCCTGCCCCTCCCCACCAGTTTTCTCCAGCCCAGCCTTTGCTCAGCAGCTCCAGCATTCAAAAACCAGTCTGATCCCTTTACAGTTTACAAACTGTCTTCACGTCCTTATTTCGTAAGAGCTTTCCGACCACCCGGAGCAATGTGCAGGGCAGATATAAAAATAATCCCCATTTTACAGCCAACAAGACCGAGAGCCAGAAATATGAGGGGAGGTATCCAAGTTCATATGTCAAAGTACTGATACAATCAAGACCGAAACCCAGGCCTTAAACCATTCGCACTGCGAGAATGTTCCCTCTTGCTGCACCCCCTCCGGCGCTCTTTGGCAAGAGGGGACAGAGGAACATCGACAGGAACACAGGACAAGGGGGAGGGGAGGGCAGGGCCACATGTCTTGTCTCCCAGGCCCTGAACCCTGCTGCTGGCTCCATAGGTCACTTTCACAACCCAGGACAGAAATCTCACTAGATACGGCCTCAGACCGCCTGGCTCCAGCCACCCTGGCCGGCAGACGCAGACGCACACAGACACACAGAGAACGGGCTGTTATCTGTCCCCTCCAGCCCGTTTCCTACACTTCTCACACAGCAGATTTCTTCCAGCCTGGCCGCCTCTCCCAGTCACCACCCACAGCCGCGGGCCCCTGGGGCCCGGCCAAGTCCCCTAGACGGTGACGCCGAGTCCCTGCTATCAGACAGTCGCCTCTGCCCTCCCAGCCGCCGCCCCCAGAGTTCCCTGGAAATGTCCCTTCTGCGGGCCCGGCCCCCACTGAGACGCACGGCTTTTGTCTGCACACCCAGCTGACTTGTGTTTGCAGGGACAGACAGGGGCTGGCGTTGGGGCCAGAGCCAGGAGGCGCTGGGAGGGTAGAGCAGACAGGAGGGGGAAAAACACAGAATCCAGTGAAGAAAATTGCTGCAAGCGAAGACTTCGGGGTCATTTGGGAACCTGAAAACAAGAATAGGGGCTCACAAAGCCAGAAGCTCCTCGAGGGCAGGGCTGGGGAGCTTCACAAACATTGGCTGTCTGGTCCGAGGATGTGAGAGCTGTGCCAGCCAGAAAGGGTGGGATGGGGGCGGGTGGGGGGGGGTGGGACAGAGGGGAGGGACAGAAGCCCCACCTCAGCCCTCTGTCCTCTAGGAACAGAGGGGGCTCTACAGCTTGCCAGGCTCCTCTGTCCATGGGATTCTTCAGGCAAGAATACTGGAGTGGGTTGCGATGCCCTCCTCCAGGGGATCTTTCCGACCCAGGGATCGAACCCACATCTCTGGCATCTCCTGCACTGGCAGGCGGATCCTTTACCACCTGCACCACCTGGGAAGACCCTACAGATGCTTGCCCTGAGAGTTCTCATTCCCACCAGGTCTCAAGAAGGCTGCCTCTTCTGTTGGGGCTGGTGGAAGAGGAAGCACGGGGAGCTGGTGCCAGGTGCCAACCTGCCGTGTTTTTGAACTTCCCTTTATCAGGCAGAGGAGCTGCGGTGTCTGTATGGGCCAGACCACGTCTGCAGGGAAAGGATGCTCACGAACCCCAGGCCGCAGAGGCCCATGTGGGAATGAGCTGTATTAAGTGCTGCTCGCCTTCCCGTAGCCCACCGCCTTCCGACCTTTTAGGTTTTGAACCCTGGGCTACTTAACCTGATTCTGAAATGAAGATGCAGCTGCTGAAATGTATAGGGGTCACCGTAAATCAAGCTGTATAGGGGGAGTTTAAAAAAAAGGAAAAAAGGGGTCAGGCATGGCGGTAGCGGCGAAGAAGGTTTTTTCACAGTGTGGCTCCTTCTCCGGGGTGACACTCTGGGCTGGGTGCCGGGGAAACCTTAGAAGGGCTCCTTTGGGATTGAGCAACCTGGCGCCTCGGCTCACACCCCAGGGTCCTCACTTCTTAATAATCTAGAGCTTTAGAAACAAGGTCCCATGTAGGCGCGCACTCTGCCTTCTGCCTTCTCACTTTGCCAGCCTGAAGTGTCTTCCTCTCAGGCTGGGGGTGGGGTGCAGTGAGGAAGGGACCCATTAAAAGTGTGGCCACCCTTCCCTCTGGTCTAGAGAGGTGATGGAGGAGCGAAGCCTCATCTGAGACACAATCTACTTCCTTGGGCTCTCGTGGCTGCAGCCTGTCATGGGAAACTCAAGCTACCCTTGACTGCAGGGCTGCACACAGACACGTGCTCCCCAGAGGCCCAGGTGCCCAGGACACCAGCGGTGCCCACTCATCAGGATCCACTATGACCCTGGGCTGCAGCCTCCAGCCCCTGGGGCCGCGAAGTGGAGCAAATCAGATCAAATGGAGTTCTCTTTTTTGACTTTTTTCATGAATGGTGAGGGTGATGGGCTAGAAACCAGGGGTGGGACAGCCACAGAGGAGAAGCAGAGGCTGGCTGGGGACAGCCTGGTGGACAGGGACACCTCTTTACCCCCGACACCCCGCGACAGGCAGGGGACAGCAGGCCCGGGGCGCCCACTGAGCTCTGGCCTGGAAACTGTCTCCAGATTCTTTCAGCCATCAGACGACTATGGGGGGATTACCCAGCCCCTTGATCAGCCTTCGGGGAAGGAGGTTCTGATCAGGTCATCTAAAGGGCATTCTCTCATCTCGCTTCCCCCCCCGCCACCTGCTTTCTGCTCCAGACCTGCTACCTGGCCGCCCCAGCCACGCCGATACAACACCCGTCTGGCCCACAGGGGCCCACAGGCAGCAGGGCGCTCTGCGGAGGGTATAGGACACCAGGTGACTGGGGTCCGGCGCTGCTCCTGTCACTGGCTGTGTGACGTCAGGCGCGTGTTTCCTAAGCTTTCTGGCCCTTCCTTTACCCATGCGTAGAACGGAACTAATAATGCCCAACTCGCAAAAGTATCCTGGTGGGCACATAGGGCTCACGGTGTCTGCACACAGACAGTGCACAATTAATGCCTGGAGGGTGACTGCCTGGCTGAGACAGGGGAGGAAACAGGGCTCTCAGATAAGACACCTGACAGCAACCTTCGGACACTATGCCGGCCTGTCTCAGAGACCTGGAAGGGAGCTTCCAGAGGTTTCTTGTCTCAGGGATGGGGGCCCACTGGGCCTGGAAATTGCTGGAAGGTAGCTTTGCAGCAGAGGCAGCATCCCATTGTGACTTAAATGGTTAAATCTTAAATGGTTTAGCTTAAATCTCTGGATGTGAGAGTTGGACTATAAAGAAAGCTGAGCGCCAAGGAATTGATGCTTTTGGATTGCGGTGTTGGAGAAGACTTGAGAGTCCCTTGTACTGTAAAGAGATCCAACCAGTCCATCCTAAAGGAGATCAGTCCTGGGTGTGCACTGGAAGGAAGGACTGATGCTGAAGCTGAAACTCCAATACTTTGGCCACCTGATGCGAAGAACTGACTCATTTGAAAAGACCCTGATGCTGGGAAAGATTGAAAGCGGGAGGAGAAGGGGACGACAGAGGATGAGATGGTTGGATGGCATCACTGACTCGATGGACATGAGTTTGAGTGAACTCTGGGAATTGGTGATGGACAGGGAGGCCTGGCATGCTGCAGTCCATGGGGTTGCAAAGAGTTGGACACAACTGAGCGACTGAATTGCCCTGTGGGGCAAACCTCAGGAGGCCAAGATGCTGGGGTGGACTGGGAGGGGCCTGCAAGGCAGGTGAGGCCTGCCTTGCGCACTGGCGCCCCCTGCAGGCTGCTTGGCCCACCGGGTGGCAATGACTCCGGACACTCAACTGGTGGGCCGGAGCGGCCGTGACTGGAGACCCCTCCCCGCAGGGAGCGTCTGCTCCTCACTGGTCAACCCACGGGTGGCGGTGGGCAATAACAGGCACCGTGTGTATGCCCCATATGTCTGCTTTTGATTAGCAAAGAGGTGAAAGGGACCTATGAAATTACTTCTCATCTCCCGATTTTATGGGCGAGGAAGCCACCGGAAGGGTGGGAGGGCTGGCCTGCGGTCATCCAGCTAGAGAAGGGCAGAGCTGGAGTGAAAGCCCAGGAGGCTGCAGTCCAGGCGCCTCCTGCATGGCACCTTCAAGTCCCCCATGTCTGAGCAGCGCCCCATCTTCTCTTCCCACCCCTAGACTGCACTCAAGTTTCCCAGGCTCTCTCCAGTCCTGGACCCATACGCATGCAACCTCCATGAGCCCAGGGCACCCGCGGGGTGTGGGAGTAAAGAAGGCGGAGCCATGAGCTCTGCCTCGGGTGGGGAGACTGACCAGGCCTCTGGACCACATGAGGACACAGGCGCAGAGCCAGGCACGATGCCGGCTTCAGACTTCCTGTCTCCTGCTGTACCCCTCGAGGCAGGCCAGAAAAAAAATGTGCCTGGGGGAGGAGGGATGGGGCTTCTGCAGAGGAGGGTTGCTTTGTGAACCTGTCCAGCCCCAGGCATCACAGGTAGCCCTGCCTCTGGTTCCCTGCAGGCCGTAAGGCTGGAGGAAGGGGCAATACTGGCTTCCCTCATGGCTCAGAAGATAAAGAATCCACCTGCAAGGTAGGAGACCCAGGTTCAATCCTGAGTCAGGAAGACCCCCTGGAGAAGGGATTGGCTACACACCAGTATTCTTGCCTGGAGAATTCCATGGACAGAGGAGCCTGGCGGGCTACAGTCCATGGAGTCGCGAAAGAGCTGGACACAACTGAGCGACTGACAAAAAATACGATGTCACCAGTACTAAGTGCGTGGGTGTGTGTGGTTAAGTGCGTGGGTAGCATCTCTACACGGCTCTTGGAGGCAGCTTGGAGGCAGCGAGGGGCTGAGTGGGTCACTCCAGGTGGGCAGCTGGGACTTGACCTCTCCCACGAGGTACTGGACTGGTCCAGAAAGAGAGGGTCTCTTGGCCTCGCGTGCCAGGCCCCACACTACCTGCCTCAGTGAAACCCTGACTTCTGGGGCCTCCCAGCAGCCTGGCCCGGGGCCCTGGATGCTGTGGCGCTCCCTGCCTCCAGTCTCAGATCGACTGGGGCCCAAAGCTGGCAGGGAGCTCCCTAATCTGAAGGTAGAAGCTTTAGTTCTGGATTAAAACAGCCTTGGCTTGAGATGGTGAGCAGCGAGTGCCAGCAAATGAATGGGCCACCGTGGTGACCGTGACCTGGGGTCACAGCCTGGCTGGGCAGCTTTACCCCAGGGCTCGCTGACACTTGCAGAGCCCCCTGCTGCTGCCTGGGCAGCCTTGGCCAGGCTGACAGTGCATGACTGTCATCCCACCGCGCTCTCCTGCACAATCATGCCCACTGCCCTCCACTTGGCTGTTCCCACCCTCAAGCCTTTGCTTTGGCTCCTTCCTCCTACTTTCCTCGGTCCACCCAAATCCAGCCTCTCCTTTCATGCCACCTCCTCCAGGAAGTCTTCCCCAGGCACCAGCACTTAAAGGGCCTGCCCCCTCCTCTTGATTTTCCTAAATTGTTCTCTGGTTGAGCTGGCCTTGCCCTTCCGTCAGGCCTCTAAATATCTGATGGAGGCCAGAGGCTCCTGCTTTACTGGGGATTTAACAGAGCTAAGCACTCACACCCACTAGGGCTTCAACACCAATCTCAGGACCTCCATGTGAGCTTTCGTTGTGGACGGATCCTGGGCTATCTGCACTGCTACAATCTGAACCCTAAACCACAGCATGACTTGGGGGCCCCTGGGCTTGTGGAAGAAAGCCTGTGTGGGGCCTCTCCTAGGAACCTTGAACAAATGGGATTCATCAAGGGCAAAAGGAAAAACATGATTTTGTGAAATTCAGAAATTTCTCTTGGAGGAGGAGTCTCAAGAGGACACAGACAAAATGGGATGTGTGTCAGTGGATTTAAACAGTGATGATGTCTGTGGGATAAACTAGTGTTAGGGGGCAGGTATGATTACCCCCACTTAATGGACGAGTAAGTGGAGGGCAGCTAGGACTGACTGCGAGGTCTGCCCAAAGTCGCCAGCTGACACACCAGAACCAGCGTCAGGAGGTAGGTGTTGGACTCTGGGCTTTGTCAATGATTCCTTATGCAACACGGCAGGATGTCATCAAGGGCAAGTTTCTGGGGCCTGCAGACTGAATTCCAGGTGACTCTGCTTCTAAGTCCACATGAGAGATACTATTCCAATCAGACTTTTTTCAACACCCAGAGTAATGCAGTGACTGCTGTCTGATGGGGTCAATGGGGAGTGTGGAGCTCCGATGTACATGCAGCTGCCCAGGAATGCACTGACTCCAATTATAGACAGATATTCCTAAGCTTTAGCTGGAGCCCAGCCATCCCCGAATACCACCCAAGCCCCGCCGTCCTTTGGTATTGCCCCGCTCGGCGGCCGAGCTGGACGGCAGTGCGTGGCAGCAGCGTGGCGGTCCTCTGGGACATTATTTGATCCGAGCTGCACTGTCAAGAGTGGGGTGATTTGGGAGTAAGGGGCTTCCTGAAGGGGATGAGCTGAACAGCCATCCCTGGCGAGCAGGGGCCCGGGGGGCACTGCTCCTGGCTGGACATACCTGTCTCCATGTTTCCAAGTGACCTGAAGCTTCTTTCCCTCTGTGAACTGGGATCTCAAAGGCCACCCAAGAGTCAAGTGAAACTGGTTTCCTGCAGGTCACAGCCTCCTCCCCCAAAGCGGGGTCCACCCTCTCCCCAGCACTGCCGGCTGGAACCCGGGTTGAGGATGGGCCAGGAAGGGGCTGGCACTGCTGTTCCTTGAAGACTCAGCATGCTGGTTGCGAGGCAACAGGGGATGGAGATTCTGGGTGTGCAGAGAGCCCCGATTCTGAACTTTGGCTCCCAGGGCAGACTCCCTATGCTGATGGTTCTCAGGCTGATGGTTTTCAGGCTGCAGCAAAAGCTCCAAGCTGGAAGGTGACCTCAAGGGGCCATACAGTCCAGCCCCTGCTTCCTGGCTAAGGGTCACACAACCTCGACATGCCACCCGACAGGGAAAGGTCCGGAGCAAGAAGAAACTAGGGGACTTCCCTGGTGACTCAGTGGTGGAGAATTCGTCTGCCAGTGCTGGAGACATGGGTTAGATCCCCAATCCCCGATCTGGGAAAACCCCAGACACGGCGAAGCCACTCAGCCCGTGGGCCACAACTATTGAGCCTGTGCTCTAGAGCCCGGGAGCCGTAACTACTGAAGCCCACGAGCCCTAGAGCCTGCGCTCCACGACAAGAGAAGCCCGAGCAATGAGAAGCCTGTAAGTGGAGAGCAGGCCCCGCTCTCGGCAACTGGAGAAAAGCCCGAGCAGCAATGAAGACAGGTTGGATCAATCACATGATGCCAATCGGCTAAGGAGTAACTGAAGCATGGGTGAACCCCCACCTGCATCCTTGCATCACACTCTGCACCCCGGGACGCCTGGTGACCTCTGTCCACTTAAAGGGATCCCTTCTTTTATCTTCTAGTGGAGATGGAACCCAGCCACCATGAAAGCAATGAGTTCAAGACAAGTGTGCCACCCTGGCTGACTGCTTAAAAAGTTTCCATCCTCCAACCCTCTCTGCTCCACCCCACACTCACTAACTTCCAATAAATCACTCTGCCTCATGCCAGGTGTCCAGAGGACAGCCAGGGCCCATGGGTATGGGCAGAGAAAGCTAGGGAGAGGTGTCCTCAGCAGTGTGGACGGGGCATCCAGACAAGGGTCAGGGGCACAAGAGGTGAGTCCTGTTCATCCTCCCCCCAGGTGGCCAGTAGTCCATGTGTTTGGTGCCTGCTTTGAAACCCAGGCGGTGCACCTTTGGCTGGGAAGCCTCAGTTCACAGATGCCCACTGATTTACCTGGGTGGCTCCTGGAGACTCTTGTGCCAGGCCTGGCAGAAGGAAGAGGGGTATATCTCCCACATCAGCCCAGTGTCCCCCTGCTAGCAACTCCAGATTCCAGCTCCTGAGTGATGGGGGAAGTGGCCAAATGCTACCATTCTGCCTACCTAGGGCTGGGAGCAGGTCCCTGGAGGAGAGGGAATGAAACCCGCATTGCAGCTTGAATCTTTGAGGGGCAGGTCCAAATCAGTGTGTGCTTTCCTTATGAAAGAGACAAGCACGGTCACTTAAAACCCCTGGTCCTCTATGTACTGGATTTCCAAGCATGACACCCTAATACCCAGCATCCAGATCTTCCTAAAGCAGGGCTTTTGTTAACCTCCCTGGGCTTCTAGCCTCTCACCTATGATATGAATGGGTTGGATGGATAATCTATAGATCCTTCAGGTCTATACTATTCTATGATTTTTAATCTTAGGACCTCATGGCTCAACAGTGGCTCCCGAGTTCCACTTCATAAAGTCCAAAGCCTTCTGTTCCATCTTACAGACTTCCTCTGACTCTCCACTTAACACCCTGACCCTGGATTCCAAGTAAGGCAGTATCCTCACTGTCCTTTACTTGGGTCTTGGTTCATACATTCTCTCCATGAAAAACAGCCTTCTGGAACATAGTTAGCGAGTTTCTAAAAAGTTCTATGTAGAATTTTCACAGAATCCAGCAATTCCACATCTAGATACACATACCCAAAATAACTGAAAGCAAGAGCATAAACAGATACATGTACGTGGCATGTTCATGGTGACATAATTCACAACAGCCCGAAGGTGAAACAACCCAAGGGGCCATCCGTGATGGATGAATGAACAGATAAATAAAATGTGGTCCATCCATACCATGGAATATTATCCAGCCACGAAAAGGAAGGGAAATCTGACACGAGCTACCCCATGAACGAATCTTGAAGCCATGATGCTAAGTGAGGTGAGCCAGACTCAAAAGGACCACTGTATGGTTTCCACTTATACGCGTAAAGCACAGAGCTGAGAACCCACGGAGACAGAAGGGAGAAGGGGTGTAGGGGGCTGGGGGGTGACTGTAAGGAGGTACAGGACTTCTGACTGGGGCGATGAGAGGGTTCTGCGGGGGGTTGCTGGGAGCGCAGTGCAAAGCTGCGGTCGCACTTGACCCACGCACTTAAAAACGGTTAAGCTGGTGAACTTCACGTTGCAGGTATCTTATTACAAGAAAAAGCCAAACCAAAACACCAAGCCCCGCAAGACCTGCCCCCCTCTCCTTAACCTCCCCTGTGAGTACAGCTCTCCTGACGCGCCTTCCTCACTTCACTTGGGCTTGTGTCTTGGGCTGACTTCCGCGCTCCGCCAGCAAGTACAGGGAACATCGGTCTCCCTGGGGGCACTGGGGACCTTGGGTCTGGAGAAGGACCTTGGGCAATCACTCAGGATGACTTGCTTCTCTTTGAAAGAATGACCCTCTGTCCGCTCCCTGACCAGGGGCCACCGCTCTCCCTTCCGTGGGGGTTGGGAGCCTCCTCCCCAAGGGAGCCAGGGCCAGGACGGTTCGCGGTTACATAACCCACAGGGAGATTTGTTTCCATCGGCCCAGGCGGTGCCAGCTTTCCAGCGGCGGCCGCGGCAGGTAGAGGCGCCCTGTCTGGGCTGGGCAGGGCAGCGATGCGGCGATCTGGACGGCTTAGCATAGCTCAGATTCCCGGCGGCGGCTGGGGGCTGGCCGCTCACTGAGCTGCGGGGAAGGAACTGCCGTCTCCTTGCTGGCCTGGCTCTGGGGTGGAGCCAGGGAGGAGGAGCTGGGGGTGAGCTGCCAGCCGGCCAGGGGTGACCCTCTGGGGCCCGGGACACCCGAGCTGCCTTCTCCGATAACCCACTTATCTGCAGGGCCTGCCTCAGCGTGGCAGCCTCAGACAGGGGGAGTGCCCGGCCAAGTCCCATCAGGGGATTTAGCAGGGAAAACGAAGCCAGGGTCGGGGGTGAGGGAGTGCAGGGAAGAGAACACGGCCTGACAAGGGACACGGGTGATGGGGAAATAATTCCTGACCCCCGGAACGCTCCTCGGCCCAGAGATAGGAGAGCGGGAGCAGGACCTCGGGTGTCCCAGCACCTGCCCACCAGGGCACCTTCATCCTGGGCAGAGGCTCCTGGAAGCAGCCCTTTGATGCTGGCTGAAACCTGCCATGGGCGGACTTGGTGGGGACCTCGCCTCTGAGACGAGAAAACCTCAATTGGCAGGCTGCTGTCCTTTCCTCTGCTTATTTTCAGATTAAAAAAAAAAAATCAAAATGCTTTTTTTTCCTGTTTGTATCACAGGCTGCCTCTGTCCCGCAGGGCATAACGAAGTTCTAGAAGGGAGCCTTAGAGTTAGCCCTTTCAGAAGCTACTGTGCCCCTACCGAGTCAGAAAAACTGGCTTTGAGACACCCCAGCTGGATCCTTGAATAAAACTCAGACTTTGGGACAGTGCCCCCAATGACACAAACAAGGGGGAGACGAGAAGGGAGGGCGCATTCACAGAGATGACACACGCGTGGGCCCTGCTGAGTGGGCGGTACACAGGAGGTGCTCAAGAAGTGCTTGTTGAGAGGAAGACGTGAGGATGGGAAGGAAGAAGATAAGAGTTTACTCGTTGCAAAGCAAGTGTGGGCAACAAGGCTGGCTGGAGGCACAGCCGGCCCCTGTTCTGGTTCTGGTCTGGTGGGCGAAGAGCCTGGGTACCAGGCAGGTGCTGCTGTCCCCAGTGGGAGAGCTGTGCCCACCACAGACTCTCATGCAGGTCAAGCTCCAAAGACAAGACATGTGAGGCCAGCTTGCCGGTGCCCACTGTTGGGCAAGGTGTGTGCTACCTCTGCCTGGCCGTGTAGGGCGCCGACAACTCCCAGGGTGCCATCGGAACAACAGTTTTTAGAAAAAAGAGATGTTTTGTGGGCGGAAGGGAATGGCTAGCCACTCCAGTATTCTTGCCTGGAGAATTCCACGGACAGACGAGCCTGGCTGGCTGTAGTCCACGGGGTCGCAAAGAGTCGGACAAGACTGAGCGATTAACACAATAACAAAGTCACCTTCCATGATCGACCCGCGGGGAGAGCGCTCGCATCGCCTGCTAGCCCTTCACTTTCTCCCTCCTGATTTCCTGTGACTGGAGGAGGGGCATTCGGGTGGGTACAGCCCAGGGCTTTGCTCAGGCTCTGGAATGCACAGAACAATGTGCTTCTCTCCCTGGGTATGTCTGGCTTGGGCCAACAGTAAAATTAGTTTACATGCCTGGAGTGTACGTCGGCTCAGCAGTGGGCGTGCAGGGGCGGGGCTGAGGAAGAGGGTGCGAGGGGAGAGCCCGCCACAGGAAGAACGGCTGTGTGCTTCATCTGGATAAAACAGACGGGGCCACGGCGGTGTTTCCTTGGATACCCTCAGCCTTCCATTGGCCTGGAAAACCCAGAGACTCGGACAGCATCGGAAATCCGGCGGGGTACCTTGTAGGAGCACAGATTTTGAAATCCCCACTGATAGCTTCAAGAGATGGATTCCTGATTTTCCCAACTTTCTGACCCTTATATCCTATTTAGGGGGGTGGTCTGGGAGTCCAGGGTCTTCCCTGGTGGCTCAGACAATAAAGAATCTGCCTGTAATGCAGGAGACCCAGGTTTGATCCCTGGGTTGGGAAGATACCCTAGAGAAGGGAATGGCTACTTACTCCAGTATTCTTGCCTGGAGAATCCCATGGACAGAGGAGCCTGGCAAACTACAGTGCATCGGGTCGCAAAGAGTCAGGCACGACTGAGCGAGTAACATTTTCACAGGAGCCAAGAGCTTGGGGTGCAGGACTGATCGCCCCCATTCAGCCCCATGACTTGGTAGCCTCACTGAGCCACTGTCTTGTTCCGCACACATGGGGGATGGATCCTGCCCTGGAAGCCACCCTGGGGAGAGAATCTCCAGGTTCACATGCAGGAAAGCGCTCAGAAGAGCTGAGAAGCCCGTCTCGCACCAGGAGCTCTGGTACCTAAGACTGATGGCCCTGTGCCTCCCTTCCCCAGGCACTTGCTGAGCATCCACTGTGTACAAGTCACGGTGCCAGGAGCTGGGGACCAGGCATCACACAGCCAGGATTCCTGCCCTCGAGGAACTCAGATGGGAACTTACAACTCAACTTACAGCTCTGGTTAGAACCCTAAGAATCAATGTTGGTCCTTCTCCTTCCCTCCATAAAAGACTGGGA
Organism: Bubalus bubalis; assembly: GCF_019923935.1. Lineage (NCBI taxonomy): Eukaryota > Metazoa > Chordata > Mammalia > Artiodactyla > Bovidae > Bubalus > Bubalus bubalis. The sequence goes on from NC_059178.1 coordinate 13,714,301, forward strand.
TTGAGAACTCCACATTTTGGGAAAAGAGGAACAACTTTTGCTATTTCTGAAACCTCGAGATAACCAGGAGAGAAGGAGGTTCCCTATTATGGAACAGCCCAGTGCCTTTGCCCAAGCCAGCAAGCAAGGGACTAAGACCAGGAGGCAGAGATGGGAGAAACGGGTTATCAGTGGGATGAATGGATCCCCTAAGTCCTGAAGATGCAGCTTGTATTTTGATTTACTGATGGGGCAGCCAGACCAGAAAATCTTGAGTGCCCCAGTTAGAATTACTCCCACAGACCCTTCAGAGGCCCCACAGAAACCCTGTCACCACTTGATTGAGTTTCTGTGTGTCAAAAGCCCTAAACATGATGCTTAATGGTGACCCAGCCAGAAGCTCTGCAGAGCTTATCCATTTTCTAGCTCCAGGTCAGCTTTTTAAGAGGCTGTCTTCTAGAAGTTGCTGGCAGAGGGCAATTTATTTTGAACCCTGGTTACATGCCAGATTCTGATTTTGCGTTGTCTTTTCACAACAGCCCTGCTGTGTTTACGACTTGGTGAGATGAGGTTTTTCTTTTTTTCTTTCCTTCAAAAAAAGGTATCGCCTCCTTCTGTTAGATGTGTTGTTGACAACGGTTGCTAGGGAGAGCGGGGTTCAGTTACAGACACACTGATGCCGGCTCTAATAATACTTTGCTCTGCATAGCTCAGATGCAGACACCTCTTGGCTAAACAGGGCACACACATTTCAACAGAGGAGGGCTTGAACTGATACTGCCCAAGCATATCTCAGCAAAGGAGCACTCTCTGAGCCCGAGCGGAAGGTCCAGGGTGGTGACGGGGCAGTGCTGGGCGGCGGGGGCTCAGGCCTCCAATTCCTGTCATTCCAAAGGTCCCATAAAAAGAGGCTCGCTCATTCTTTACCTCGCAGTGACACCAGAGCCCCCCACCCCCTCTTGGTACCACGATTCCTTGGTAAAGATCGGGGCGGAGTCCTGGTGACTTCCGTAGCCCAGGGGTTGTGGGTCGCCCACATTCTCCTGGGAGTCAGAATCCCACAGTGCACATCTCATGGACCCTGCGATCAAGCAGAGTGGGAGCTGGGTGGGAAGGGGTGGGGCAAGGGACATGAATCACGTCCTTAGTTTTACTGATGGCCGAGCCTGGCAACCCCTGGGGGGTTGAAGAGGGAGGCCCTTTTCCTAAAACCCGTGATAGGTGCTTCTACAAATGTTTGAGGCCAAGAGAAAGGAAAAGGACCCGGGGGACGGAGCTGAGAGCAGAGAGAAACGAGGCCCGCGGGAGAGGAGAGGCCGCCCCCACCTGGCTGACCCGTGAGGGTGGAGGTTTCCCAGGAGGACCCTCGGAACAGCGAGGTGCGGGAGAGAGGTCTCCTGCGACGGTCCAAGCCAGCCTCCTCGCTGCACAGAGGGGCACCCGAGGCGGGGCGAGGGGAAGGGATGTGCTTGCTTGCCAACGTCTCCTGCTTTTTGGAGCTCTCTCACCAGCTCAGGCTCTGACTCCTTCTCATCACTCAGCAAAGAGCCCAGTACCTGGGACCCATTTCTTGGCTGATTCATGGGGTGATGGGCAGGGCCAACCGGTTCGTAAGTGACCACAGTGTGCAGACAGAGCATCTCTCGAGTTATCTTCCTAACGGGGGTGCTCCATCGCTGCGGAATCAGCTGGGGAGTTCTTCAAGAAAGGATGCCCAGGCCCATCGCTGTGGAGTCTAACTCAGTCGGTCTGGGGGAGAACCCCCACATCGGTATGTTTTAAAAACGTCTTCCCCTGAGATGCTGAAGAAGAGCTAGGCTGAGAGACAGGGCCCTGAAGAAAACCTGGTGCCTGGAACTCCGTATTCCCAGCCTGGGTGCCCACTTCTGACATCACACCATTAAAAGGCGGGTGTCAGTCGGGCCTGTGAACTTGACCCATCACTACAAACCGTCGGGCATCCAGCGTCTTAGTGCTCAAAGTGTGGTCCCTGGGCCAGCAGCGCCGCCGTCACCTGGGGGCTTGTTAGAAATGTAGCATCTCAGGTTCTACCCAGATTTCCTGAATCAGAACCTCTATTTATAGACTCTCAAGTGATTCAAACACAAATGCAAGTTTGAGAAGCACTGACATGCATGCCTGGCACCTAACAGACATTTGAGAAATGCCTGTTTAATGAGCAGAATTTTATTTACCAGAACACTACTTAGAAAACAATCACACCTAAGAGAACAAGACTCAGTTTAGATGTAAAAACTGAAGATGATTTCTGAGCCATGGGACTGGTGACAGGGGTCCCCTGGGACCCCAAGATCTCTGGCACTGTCAGGGCTCACGAGGGCGGTGCTTTTGGGTTCCCTGAGATGACAAAGCTGAGTTTGGCTGTGAGGGGTGAAAGGTCCTTTGACCCTTCCCTGGGTTCGCTCTCACTTCGGCTCTCCATGGGGGCTGCGTCCCAGCTTGGCAGGTAGCCCACACTCCGTGCCAACGTCCCCGACATCAGAGCCTGCCCGTCTCCTCTGGGGCTGCCAGCTCCTGCTGCCAAAGCCCAGACAGTGAAAGCACTCGGCCAAGGAGGGCAAAACATCCAAAGACAGCTGCTGGGAGCTGTGTTCACAGGGCGCCTTGCAGCCTGTCCACTTTGTAGCCAGATCTCAGAACCTGGACACAGAGGGAGCGGTGAAACCTTACCACGTGAAGGGCGTCTCATGGGCGGTTGAACTGAACTGAGGGCTGGCTGGGGATCCAGAGACAGTGGACCCTGAGTGCGTGCAGCTGAGTATGAACCTCAGAGGGAGAAAGGCTTGGGGGCGGGGGGAGGTGCCAGGGGGAAGGTGCTGGGGCCCAGGGAAGGGATACAAATCAGGTTTGCCAGAAAATGAAAGCAGGTGAAAAGAGACACTCCTGTGGGTCATGAGAAAAGTGGGGTTTGATGAGTTACGCCCTCTGCTCTCTTTTCTTGAGCCTTGTGGGTCTGGGGTGGTGAATGGCCATGAATGATGCTACCTGGAAAGCCTACTCCAACCCAGCAGTTCCTCAGCAGCAGAGAAGCAGGGCCCACGAGGCCAGGCCTCATAACGGGGGGTGTGCCAAGAGTCCAGCACACCCAGCCCACCTTCCGTGGGGGCCAAGGGGCCTTGAACAACGACCCAGGAGGCCTGAGGGTCCAGCCCCAGCCCTCTGGTTACACACTTCAAGGAGCTCCCTCTTATACTTAAGCCGAGGCTGCAAGGGATGAAGGGGGCAGTGGGGGCCATGGGGACACTGTGATCCTGCTGGCCTAAGATAGTCCACTTCTCCGGGGACAGAGAGGTGGGGGGTAGGGGGCCAAAGGGCTCTGTTAAGGCTGAGCACGTCCCAGCGTGGATGCTCTGCCAGACACTGTGAGCAAGGCCGCTCTAACCACAGGTCACTGGAAGAGAAGCCTGACCCGGGCAGGATCTCAGGTGACCCCTGCGGCCAGCTGCCCTTCCCGGCTGGACGCCTCTCATCCCGCGCCCTGCGTGTGTGTGTCCACCGCGGGCGCCGGCTGGTTACGCAGAGCTGGCAGCCACCGTCAGAAGTCTTGCCCTGTCCTGGCCCTTCTCTTCACAAAAGCCAAGGCCAAAGGTCGATCTGTCCCTGACCACCCCCCACCCCACCCCCCCAGGCCTGGCCGTACGTGGCAGACAGGCTGCTCCCTGCCATCACCCTCCACACTCTCCCAGGACATTCCGGCCCACGAGGAACATGCCCGACGTGCAAATCCCTCAGGTAATGCGGGAATTCGTCACCGGGGAGCGTGGGCGATCCAGGAATGGGAACCTGATCAGGGCTGCGAGCTGGACAGAAGCAGCCCGGGCTGGCCAGCACGGCTCGGGTTGCAGTGAGCAGTTGCCCTGGGAAGACGGGAGGGCGGCGGGATGGAGCCCACGGGCAGCCTTCGGAGGGGGCTCCTCCCTCACTGTTCCTGGGGAAGGGACAGCAGAGACTGCAAAATCAGGTGGCTAAGACCAGGGTGACCACATGTCCTGGTCGACACCGGGGGGTCTAGGCCTGATGACAAATACAGCCCCTGACTCTCAGAAATGTCGTGGTTCGGATGATCTATTATACGGTCACTCGTTATCCTTAAAAAAGACCTGCAGGTGTTTCTTCCGGCTCTGTAATCCTACTTCCGGAACTTTCAAGCTCCTGTTTTACCCTACCTGGGCTGAAACTCAATGCATATCTCAACCCATCTAAGGTACAGAGGAGGAGCAGAAATGACTTTTTCCCCAGCTGACAGTCTCCAAGGACAGTCCCAGGCCTGGCACGGCCGCCATCCTATGCCACCTGCTGCCTCTCCACGATGCCACCAGTGCTGGGACTGGTTCCCTTGTGACCACGGTGAAGAGACAGGCTTCAGCTCCCCACCTGGGAGATCACACAGCCCTGCACTCAGTTTAAGGGCCCACGCCCATTACACACCCCAGTAAAACCATCGCTGGACATCGGCACCCACAGAGGAAGGAAGGGGAGGGGAAGGATTAAGCTCTCCAGGTAGAGGGGCTTGGAGTGGGGAGGCACCAAGAAACGAGATGGCCTTTGACCTCTCTGCCCCAGAAGAGGTTTCAAGCCCAGCACGTCAGCAGACAGACCGCAGCTTCGCAACTCAAAGCCCTTTTGCTCTATGCCTTTTGCTGAGACCTATCTCAGCACCACCTACAAGCAGCGTGTCACCTGCAGGGCCTGGGGGTGGTCCTGGGGAGGGGGGAGGAGGAGAAGGAAAAGAAAAGTCCACGGCCCGTTCCGCTGGGACACGGAGAGGTCAAAGCACAGAATGGGTCTAAGACAAGAGGCAGCCCTCTTATCATGGAAATAGAGGGGAAGGCTGGTTACGCATGAAGCACCTATAAAATTATATTGGTCCATCGTAACCATGGAGCCCTCACACAAACACACGCAAATCTGGCCACTCATCCCTTGCCCTCTGAGTGCCTTTTTATTTCTTATAATTAATCGGGCAAGGATGGAACTCGGGAGCAGCCCGACTGTGGTCAGAATCCGCGGCCCTCTCTGCAGAGCAGGCGGGGCGGGAGGCGCAGCTGTTGGCCCCGTTACCTGCAGCATGTTGAGCAGCAGGCTGCGGAACTTGGTCCCCTCCACCATGAAGAGCGCCATCTTGTCGCAGAGCTTGGCGGCCGTGAAGGCGAAGCTGCGGTCGGACACGGCCTTCTGGTAGATGGTGCGAACGATCTCCCCCAGCATCTCCTCCGAGTTGGTGGAGTTCTGGGCCTCCTCCATGAAGGTGGTGAGCTTGGCGTCCACGTCGCTGCTGTTGTTCCGCATGCTGTTCAGAATCTCGATCAACTTGTCCATCTTGTTCTGCTGAGGGCTGGTGGTCTCCACAGCCACTTCATCCTGGTGGGGGTGGGGGGAGGCGTAGGGGACAAATCGAGCGGTGCCTGAGTGGGGCCCGGGTTTCCGCCGAGGGTTTCCAGGTTTCCATGCAGGGAGGACTGTCACACTCAGAAAGGACCCGTGCCACTTCTAGAACCGGCGGTCTGATCCCCTTGGGACCCGACCTCCACCAAGGACCCTTGGGCCCCAGGTTCCCTGTTCCCCTTCTGCTCGGCCCCTGTGACACCCTGAGTGAATCCTTTTTTTGTGAGCTCTAGCTCTTAACCAGGTTTCTCGTACACAATGGCTTGGTTTGTTGGATCTACCTGTCCATCAGATGTCTGAATGTAGAAATGACTTAATGGGGCTTATTAAAGAAGAAATAAACTAACAGATGAGAAATTGGGCCAAGAGAAAACATGGGTAGGAAGAGTAGGTCAGGAAGGAGGTGGCATCCCAAATGCCTGCTGTGTTGGTTAAAGGTGCCCACAGAGTGGCTACATCTAGTCCTCCAGACTCTCAGCTCTGGACTCACGATAGACTTCAGCCCGAGGACTGTCATGCTTTCTGGGTACAGGGAGCCCTGTGACATGGCCTTGGCATTGTGTGCTGGCTTTTTACAACAAGTACTGCACACTAAGGAATTCTCCGAAGTGCCGCAGAAACAACTGGCACTTCTCGGAGGGAAATTTCAGATGAAAAACCCTACACCCACTAGAGGTTTCACTACAACTGGGACCAAACCTGCGCTGCAGGAGGAAGAAAATGGATCTGACAGTCTCAGAAGTATGTACTCAAACATAGGAGACTGGTGGCCACAAGTGATGGACTTAACTGCTGGGATGTGAAACCAGGGTTGAAGGGCAGGGTCAGGGACACAGAGGGGGCCCACGTTCGCCATTCTGTCTTCAACAGAAGAATCCTGGGTGGGAGGCTCAGCCTGGGGCTCTCGAACCTAGTCTCTGTCTCTAGTTGGATGGCTCTGGGAACTGGCTTCACTCCCTGGGCTTCAGTTTCCTCCCAGATACATGAGGAGGTTAGATTAGATGGTCTATATAGCTTTCTTTGAGTCCTGCCATTGCCCAAGCCCACATCCTCCTGGTCCAGGAGTTCAGGAGGCTGGACCTGAGGGGAGTCTTTGCAGCTGAAATACGGGCATCATGGATCTACCTTATCTGTTCTCTCTCTCTCTTCCTGCCCCATCCCAAACACGGGCAGGAATAGTGGTCAGTATGTAGAATAATCACCCACAAGGGTCTTCTGACAGGTTATGACATGTGACCTTCAGTCTGTCTACAAGGCGGCATTATACCACGGTGCGACACCCATTTTACAGATGGGTACACTGAGGCCACAGAGAGGCGAGGTGGCTTGCCCAAGGCCACCTACAATCAAAGGCAGAGTGAGGACCCAGCTGGTTTGCTTGACTCTGAAGCCTGTGTTGTTTCACTCTGTGGCACCAAAGCTGCATTTAGCAGAACCGAAGAGAACTTAGCAATTCTCTCTCTGGCTGGACTGAAGCAATCTGTCCAGGAAACTTTTCAGGCAGAGACCACACACGGCGTACACTTGAGAACCTCTCCAGGCTCCTACCTTTGGGACGTAAGGAAATGAAGGATGCTTTTCTCTAGGACCTCACAGCGCCTGCCCTGTGGGGAGTATGGGTGGGCACTCGGGGCTGTAAGGGACACCAGGAGCAGCATGTCAGCTTCAGGAATTGAGCGGGGAAGAGGTCTGACCTGCCTTGTCCTGATTGGGTGTGGACCTGGCCCTCGGAGGTGAAAGTTGGAGGAGAGAAGGCAGGAGAGAGGGGCTGGAGAAGCCCGAAACTTTGAGCTCCGCAGAAGCCCCACAAGGAGGACTCCATGTAGCTTCCCCATGCCTGGGAAAGCTGCGGGCACGCTGGCCTTTCCTGGGAACACTTCTTCTCCAAGGTGACCTTACTTGCACCTGTGGCTGGGGATGGGGAGCTAGAGTGAGCAGAGTGGACCTAACGCTGCCAGGGACAGAGCCCCAGCTCTCCTCCGGAGGCTTGGGGCATCTCTTCCTGAATGTGTGAACCAGGCTCTGGAGGCCAGGCCCAGCAGTAGGGTGAGGAATGAGACACTCATTCCAAATTTAAGGAGGCCCTCCTTCTCAGGGCTATGCTCGTGCAGGACGGGCACCTGAGCAATGCTGAGAGTGCCTCCTTAAATCTTGCCCCCCGACCACCGCCCCCACCCCCCGCCCCGTCCCTGCTGCTGGTTGGTGGGGGAGGGGAGTGGCAAGGCTGATGTCAGCCTGCTGCACTCTGTCCAACTCACCTTTGCTCTCCCCTGGCAGGGAGCACAGCCTGGCTGGTACTCACCTTGGGGAGAAGCATTCTTATCTCATAGGCTCTGTGTTTTCCCCAGATGCCCTTTAGCACTAACAGGGCGGCATCCGCCCCCAGATAATGCTGATGGGGGACACCAGGCCTTCTCTGCTGCCCTCCTATCACCTGGAGGCACATGCCTCTTCCCCCACCCTCCCTTCTCAGGCTGGGGGCTGGTACCAGGTGTCCAGCTGAGCCTCCTGGAGGGTGGAACGTGCTGTGCTGGAGGGAGTTCACATGCAGAGCTGGCCACAGGTCTGCCTTCTGGAGACCAGGGGTCTCTTGGGCAGCAGAGAGCAGGTGCTGGTCTCTGCCTCCACACGACTCCCCAGACCCACACCCCCAAGCCCTTCCACCCAGGTGCCTACCTCGTGCTGTCCTCCCTGGTGCAAGAGAACAAGGAAAATTCAATTACCGGTACCTTTTCTTTCAGCCTTCGCCGCAGCCTGTCTTTGGAAGACTGGAGCAGGGTAATTTTGGGGCGCTCCCCGCCGCGCTCGGGAATAATACTGTCTTTAAGCTTTGTCTCGGCCTCTGGACACCCCGGCTGCAGCAGGGTGAGCCTCTCGGAAGCCGCTGGGGCCAGGGCATCAGGGCTGCGGGGTGACTCGAGGCTGCCGTGCCCAGCGTCCCCCAGGGCATCCTCAAGTCTGGGGCTCTCTGTGGGCACGGTCTCTTTGGCGTTGCGGTGGGCGCCTGCCTTCCCCTTGTCACTGGAAGGATGCTCCATGTTGCTGTGGTGCCAGCGCCGGTTCTGGCTGTAGCCGTGGTGGCTGGACCTCCCTGAGGGGTGGGGCGCCGAGCCCCCCTGGTAGGATTTCTGGTGGTCCCTGTTGTGTTTGGCACTGCCCGGCGGGTGGTCACCGTGCTGTTGGGGCTTGTTCCCTCCTGGGGGTCTCTGCTGCCGCCTGCCAAACAAAGGGGAAAGACAAAAGAGGGTCACTGGGGCCGCTGGCCAGGGTCCCTATGTCCAAATACCTGCAAAGGAATTCATTTCTTCATTCCTTCAGTACTCTCACTGAAGGCCTCCTATGCACCAGGCTCTGCAATGGGGCCTGGGGTTACAGGAGAGAATATGACAGATAGGTCCCTATGATCACTCAGGATTTAAGTCAACTCTTGCCTTAAAATAAGTATTTTATTTCCTTATTAGAATATGCATTAATACATGTGCAGGAAACAAATTTAAAGTGATACCATTAGAGTATACAGCGAACCCTCCTGACTGTCCCCAGACACCCAGTATGTTTCTTGAAGCAACCATTCCCATTTTGTGAACACATTCTATGCTTGTTCCAGTAAAAATGTGTACACAGAACTACACTGGATAGTGAAAGTGAAAGTCGCTCAGTTTTGTCCGACTATACAGTCCATGGAATTCTCCAGGCCAGAATACCAGAGTGAGTAGCCTTTCCCTTTTCCAGGGGATCTTCCCAACCCAGGGATCGAACCCAGGTCTCCCGCCTCACAGGTGGATTCTTTACCAGCTGAACCACAAGAGAAGAATCAGATAACAAGCATTCTATTAATGACATTTTAACCATCATGGCCTGTGAACAGTTATACCATTTGTTAAACAACCTTTCTTTAGGTACACTGACATTTTCACCCCCAACCCACAAACAAAATATGCTATAAGAAGCCTTCCCTGGTGGTCTAGTGGTTAAGAATCTGCCTGCCAATGCAGGGAACACAGGTTCAATCCCTGTTCCAGGAAGATCCCACGTGTCACGGAGCAACTAAGCCTGTGCACCACAGTCGTGAGCCTGTGAGCTTAAACTACTGAAGCCTGAATGCCCTTGTGAGCTCTGCAACAAGGGAAGCCGCCAGCATGAGAACCCTGTGCAACTAGAGAGCAGCCATCCCCCCGACCGCCGCAACTAGAGGAAGTCTGTGCAGCAACAAAGACCCAAATGAAGCCAAACATAAATAAATAAACAATTTTAAAAAATGCTATAAGAAATTATTACAGGCTGAACTGCGTTCCCTCCAAATTCGTATGTTGAGGCCTCAACCCCTGGGACCTCAGAATGTGACTGCATTTGGAGTGAGGGCCTTTAAAGATGTGATTAAGTTAAAATGGAGCTGTTAGCGCGGGCCTCAATCTGTCGCTATCACGTTATGGGAGCCCGAGCCTTGGGCTACAGACGTGATATTTAACATGGTAGTTTTCGGCAAACAGGCTCACTGATTTACTTGACGCATTCAAAGCAGAGAGTCTGGTCCTTGAGTAAGTGAAAGGCAGTCAGTCGTCTCCAACTCTTTGCAACCCCATGGACTATACAGTCCATGGAATTGTCTAGGTCAGAATACTGGAATGGGTAGCCTTTTCCTTCTCCAGGGGATCTTTCCAACCCAGGGATCGAACCCAGGTCTCTCGCATTGCAGGCAAATTCTTTACCAGCTGAGCCATAAGGGAAGCCCAAGAATACTGGAGTGGGTAGCCTATCTTTTCTCCAATGGATCATCCCGACCCAGGAATCGAACTGGGGTCTCCTGCATTGCAGGCAGATTCTTTACCAGCTGAGCTATCAGGGAAGCCAGAGATTCTCATACAGAACAAATCTGGGCTGTGCATCATGGGACAAACCCCAAATGTTTTGATCTGCAGACTAAAAGACAGCAAGGGGGTGGGGGGTATCCTGGGGACCCTTCAGTCTTGCACCAAAGGGCTGCTTCCATCACTGAAGTGCTCCTGCATCCCACCTGTTTTGCCCTAGTGGTGTTTTCCATGTCATAACCTTATTTGAAGTGCAGCTGGAGAACAGGATAAACATGAGCCTCTCAAAGTTGTAAAGTGAGTGAAGAAAGTTTATGGAGAGAAGCTCCACATTCTAGCAAATGAGGCTTCCATCCCGTTCTGTGATCCATCTCTTTGCCCAATACAACAGACCTTCACTGCACTGCATTTTATGAACAAACTGTATTTACTTGCTCTAAAATTATTATTACTTATATAAACTCAATTTCGATGTTCACTTGATAATTTTGTATCTCTGAAAATTTGGGGGTATCCTGGGTTTGGGGTTAAATGGATCATTTTCCCATTAAAATTAATGAAATTTTTTTCACTGAAAAGCTTTTCCCTTCTACTGGTATCAAATGTTGGCGAGGATGTGCAGAAAAGGGAACTCTTGTACAGCATTAGTGGGAATATAAATTGGTGCGGCCACAGTGGAAAAGAGCATGGATGTTTCTCAAAAAATAAAACACGGAGCTACCATATGACCCAGCAACTCCACTCCTGTGTATATATCTGAAAAAACCAAAACCACTAATTTGAAAAGATATATGCACCTCAATGTTCCCTAGCAGCATTATTTGTAATTGCCAAGACATGGACACAACCTAAAAAGTGTTCATCAACAGAAGTTGTGGTATATACACAATGGAATACTACTCAGCCACGAAAAAACGATGACTATTTGCATATGCAACAACATGGATGGACATGGAGGGCATTATACTGAGAGGGAAAAGACAGAGAAATACTTGATATATCGCATTATACTGAGAGGGAAAAGACAGAGAGAAATACTTGATATATCGCATTATACTGAGAGGGAAAAGACAGAGAGAAATACTTGATATATCGCATTATACTGAGAGGGAAAAGACAGAGAGAAATACTTGATATATCGCATTATACTGAGAGGGAAAAGACAGAGAGAAATACTTGATATATCGCTTATATGTAGAATCTAAAAAAATACAACGACTAATGACTATAACTAAAAACAAGAGGGACTTCCCTGGTGATCCAGTAGTTAGGACTCTGCCCTTGCATTGCAAGGGGCACAGGTTCCATCTCTCGTGTGGTCAAAATAAAGAAGCAGATCCACAGATGTAGAGAACAAGCTAGTCGTTACCAGTGGGGAAGGGCTATATTAGGGTAGGGGAGTGGGAGGCACAAACTCTTGGGTGTAAAATAAGCTCAAGCATGTGCTATACAACTTGGGGAATATAATCCATATTTTGCAATAATTGTAAATAGAAAGTAACTTTTAAACATTGTATAAAAATTAAAAAATTAAAAGAAAAGCTCTCCCTAGGTGGCAGGGTTTTCAGGGGGAGTTAAAATTGTTAAGTGAGGGTTTCCCTGGTGGCTCAGTGGTAAAGAGTCCATCTGTCGATGTAGGGGGCACAGGTTCAACCCCTGGTCTGGAGGATCTCACATGCTGCAGATACCTAAGCCTCTGCGCCACAGCTTCTGAGCCTGCGCTCTAGAGCCTGGGAACCTCAGCTACTGAATCCCACACATCCACAGCCTGTGCTGCACAGAAGGCACCAGGGAGAGAAGTCCATGCACCACACGAAGAGGAGCTCCTCACCCGCCGCAAATAGAGAAAAGCACCCGCCGCAATGAAGACTCAGCACGGCCGAAAATAATAAATATGTAAAAAAGTGCTTTTAAAAAAAAATTAAAAAATAAAGTGGCCAAGTGAGCGACAAGTGTATAGGTTTCTTTTTGTTTCCACACAAACAGTAACATAACACACTGTATATTAGAAGCAGAAATGAGTATGTTTTTGGAGGAAAATTCGACAATTTGTTACAAAAGCCTCTAAAACATGTAAACCGCTAGCCCTTGCAATTTATCCACTTGTGACAATTTATCCAAAGAAAATTATCAAAGCATAGGGATGTTCATCACAGTTGTGTTTAGAACAGATAAAAACGGACAGTGCAACAACGAGCGTGGTGAGAAAGCTCACGCTAGGCCGGGTGTGCTGTGTGTGCAGCACGGTGCCAGTTTTCATGGCAAGTGTTTCTATGCACAGAAAAAGCTGGAAGGACACTCAACAAAATGCTAACAGTCATTATCCCTGGGGGATGGGATGAGGATTTTTCTTCTTCATTTGTGTTTTCTAAATGAACATAAATGTATTTTTCTAAACTTTTTACTGTGGGATAATTACAGATTCACATGCAGTTGTAAGAAAGAATACAAAGAGATTTTTTTGGTATCCTTTTCCCAGCTTCCTTCCATGGTAACATCTTGCAAAACTATAGTTCAAGATCACAACCAGGATTTTGACACTGACTCAGTCAAGATATAGAACATTTCCATCACCACCATCTCCTGTGCTGTGTTGCCCTTTCACAGACACACTTATTTCCCTCCCTCCTTAGCCCCTGGCAACAACTAATCTAGTTTCCATTTCTACCATTTTATCATCTCAAGAATGTTATATACATACAGTATGTGAACCAATGGGATTGGCTTTTTTCGCTTAGTATAATTCCCTGGCAATCCATCCAGGTGATTGCATGTATCCACAGCTGTTCCTTTTTCACTGCTGAGTCGTGTTCCGTGGTGTGGATATATCAGCGAGTTTAGTCATTTACCCACTGAAGGACATATGGGTTGTTTCCAATTATTGGCTATTGTGCAGAAAGCAGCTAGGAAAATCTGTTCACAAGTTTCTGTGTGGACATAGTTTTCATCACTCTTGAATAAATGCTTCTGAGCACCACTAATGTGTTGAAAGGTAATTGCATCTTTCATTTTTAAAGAAGTTATCAAACTGTTTTCCATAGAGGCTGTACCATTTTACATTCCCATTAGCAATGCATGAGAAGTTTTCAACCATTGTTTCTTTGGGTCATTTTCAGTTACACCCTTTTTTTCTGCTACCTCCCGGATGACCTGCCTGTTGGATTTTTGGTTATGGTCATCTAGGTCTGTGAAGCTCACTTCATTCTTTTCTATTTTCTCACTGTTGCTCAGACTAGATCATTTCTATTGTTTCTTTTCCAGGACACTGGTTCTTCCCTTTGGGTCCTCCATTTGGGTGTTGAGTCCATCCAACTGAGTTTTCCTTTAACTCTGAAGTTTTCATTTGATGCTTTGTTATATCTCCTACTTCTCTGCCGAGACATATATATATATATATTTTTTTTTTTTTGGTGTATCAAGAGGGTTTGGAGTTGCTCTTTGAAGCATTTTTATGCTGACTGCTTTAAAATCTTTGGCACACAATTCTAACATTTCTGTTATTTCGGTATTGACATGTATTGTCTTTTTTCATTCAAGTGAGATCTTTCAAGGCTTTGGTATGACAGGAGATTTTTGGTTGAAAGCTGGACAGGTTGGGTATTATGAGATTCGACTTAATCAACTCTTCCTGTTTGGCTGGCTTCTTCTGCGGGCGTCCTCTGACCTTGGTCTGGTAGTAGAAAGAGCTGCACTGTCTCATTACTGCAGGGCAGGGGCAGAAGTCAGGTTCCCCACCAGGCCTTCTTTGAAGCAGCAAGGGGGGTATTCTTTCATGCCGCCCACAGTGGGGTTCTGGGTCCTCACACAGACAGCTCCCTGGCTAGGAGGAGGAGGGCGCCTCCCTGCTGCTCCCCACGTGGCCTCTACTGACACAGAGGCAGGGCTGGTCAGTGACCCCCAGGCATGAGTCCCAGCTGCCCGCTCGGCTTCCCTGACCCCACTCTGGCGGGCTTTGGGTGCCTCATCACAGCCTGGTGAAGGTGGAATCCTGGTCCTTCATTTGTCCCTTCTGGCACAGGTGGGATGGAGCTGGTTTTTTCTAGGGTGTTTGCCTGAAGTAGAGCAGCTTCTGCCGAAGAGTTCTCTGTCTTAAGAGGCTGCTCCTTTCTGGTTCGCTGGCTGCAGAGGGCAGGCTTCCATTGGGGCCATTTTGGTCTGTCTGCACCTGGGGGTGTTCCTGGGTTGCCAAATACTTTCACTCCAAGTCTGAGATTAATGAGGCTTAGAAGAAAACCTACTCTCTGCTGTGTCACCCCTCAAGGGCCAAGGTCCCCAGCCAGTCTGCCTTCTCTCTGCCCTTCAGTGCTCTCTTGTGTTTGACTGTATACATAAAAACCCAGGGGTTTTAGATGTGTTTATTTTAATAATTTGAGTCAATAGGGCTTCCCAGGTGATGCCAGTGGTGAAGAACCCGCCCGCCAATGCAGGTTAGACATAAGAAGACGTGGGTTTGATCCCTGGGTCGGGAAGATCCCCTGGAGAAGGGAATGCAACCCACTCCAGTATTCTTGCCTGGAGAATCCCAGGGACAGAGGAGCCTGGCGGGCTATAGTCCACAGGGTGGCACAGAGTCGGACAGGATTGAAGTGACTTAGCATGGCATGGCACAGAGTCAAAAGAGGCAGCTCCTTCATCCAAGCCCCGCCCCGTACCACCACCACTGACAGGACTAAGGCCTTCAGTTTCCTTCCCTAACGGTCTCATTCGAAACAGGAATCAGCATGGGCCTAACACTAAGTTCTGGAAGAAGGTCAGTTTTCATTCATAGCAGGGGAATCCATCAGCACGGGCACCTGGGCAAAGGGCAACAGCGACAAGCTGGGCCCCACCAGCAAGGTGACTCACTGAGCTGGACTCCCCCCAAGGCCACCAACTGCCTTCACATGTGCCGGACGCCTGAGACACAGGTCAGCTCAGGGGTCTGGACCCCCTCATTCGGAGAAGCCCTGGGAGAGCAGACGAAATTCCATGGCCCACCAACTCCCTAGGACTTTTTGTTCAGACTTTTTCTAAATTCTCCCTACTTTTATTTTTTTAATTTTGTTTTCGTTCAGTTGCTAAGTTGTGTCAGATGTTTTACAACCTCACGGACTGGAGCACAACAGGCTACTCTGTCCTTCACCATCTCCAGGAGCTTGCTCAGATTCGTGTCCGCTGAGTCAGTGATGCTATCTAACCATCTCATCCTCTGCCGCCCTCTTCTCCTTTTGGCCTTCAATTTTTCTCAGCATCAGGGTCTTTTCCAATGAGTCAGCACTTTGGATCATGTGGCCAAAGTATTGCAGTTTCAGTTTTAGCATCAGTTCTTCCAATGAACACCCAGGACTGATCTTTAGGATGGACTGGTTGGATCTCCTTGCAGTCCAAGGAACTCTCAAGAGTCTTCTCCAACACCACAGTTCAAAAGCATCAATTCTTTGGTGCTCAGCTTTCTTCACAGTCCAACTCTCACATCCATACATGACCACTGGAAAAACCATAGCTTTGACTAGATAGACTTTTGTCAGCAAAGTGATGTCTCTGCTTTTTAATACGCTGTATAGATTTGTCATAGCTTTCCTTCTGAGTGTCTTTTCATGGCTGCAGACACTGTCCATAGTGATTCTGGAGCCCATGAAAATAAAGTCTGTCACTGTTTCTATTTTTTCCCCTTCTATTTGCCCTGAAGTGATGAGACTGGATGACATGATCTTAGTTTTTTTGAATGCTGACTTTCAAGCCAGCTTTTTCACTGTCCCCTTTCACCCTCATCAAGAGGCTCTTTAGTTCCTCTTTACTTTCTGCCATTAGAGTAGTATCATATGCATATCTGAGGTTGTTGATATTTCTCCTGGCAATCTTTAATTCCAGCTTGTGATTCATCCAGCCTTGCATTTCACACGATGTACCCTGCATAGAAGTTAAATACATACGGGAACACTATATAGACTTGTACTCCTTTTCCAGTTTTGAATCAACCCGTTATTCCATGTCCAGTCCTAACTGTTGCTTTTTGATCCACATACAGTTTTCTCAGGAGACAGGTAAGGTGGTATGGTATTCTCATATCTTCAAGAATTTTCCACAGTTTGTTGTGATCCACACAGTCGAAGGCTTTAGCGTAGTTAATGAAGTAGATGTTTTTCTGAAATTCTCTTGCTTTCTCCATGATCCAGCAAATGTTGGCAATTTGGTCTCTGGTTCCTCTGCCTTTTCTAAACTCAGCTTATACATCTGGAAGCTCTCGGTTCATGAACTGCTGAAGCCTAGGTTGAAGGATTTTGAGCCTAAGTTTGCTAGCATGTGAGATGAGTGCAACTGTGCAGTAATTTGAACATTCTTTGGCACTGCCTTTCTTTGGGACTGGAATGAAAACTGACCTTTTCTATTCCTGTGGCCACTGCTGAGTTTTCCAAATTTGCTGACATACTGAAGGCACCACTTAAACGGCATCATCTTTTATAATTTTAAATAGCTATTTTACATTGATTGACCTTTTTTCCTTCCACTCTCTTTGTTCTTTGAGTGTGAGTAATTTTTAAGCCCAGAGAAGAACCTTGGAAATTCCCTGGCAGATTATGCTTGATTCTCACAATGTCTGTCATCCTTATTTAGAATTTTTGTGCTGCCTGCAGCTATGGCCCAAAGAATGGCCCCCAAAGGACAGCTGACCAAGGCCTTCCCAGGATCTGTCTTGAAACTGGCTTCCCACTTGCCGTATCAGGAATTCCCCTCTCTCTGCCCAGCATCCTCCCAGTCCTCCTCCCCACCTCTCAAAAAATCCTACCTCTTCCCACCCAGAGGAGAAAGGAGGTAATTTCTACATGGTGGTCAAGATCTTGGAAAGAAATCAGCCGAGGTCTTGCAGAACTTCTGCTACTGTTTTCTGGAAATTGTGCGGAGCCTGGAATTCCATGTTCTTCTGGTTCAAAAAACCTTGGAGGGACTTCCCTGGTGGTCCAGTGGTTAAGAATCTGCCTTGCAGTGCAGGGGACTCAGGTTTGATCACTGGTTGGGGAACTAAGATCCCACATGCCACAGGGCAACTAAGCCCGCAGGCCACAACTACTGACCCTGCCTGCCGCAACTGAAGAGGCTGTGTGCCCCAGTGAAGATCCTTCGTGCTGCAACTAGGACCCGATGCAGCCAACTAAAAAAAAGACCTTGGAGCCAGCCAGTCCTGTCAACAAAGCAATGACCAGGAAGAATGCCCCAGGTTGCTGAGCACCAGTGGGTGTTCTCAGACTCACTCTGCCTGAGTGGCAGCTCCTTTGCACATGTGGAGAGATGTCTGCAGGAGGGAAGGAGAGGCTTGGGGGTCCACCTTCGAGAGTCCGCTCCTAAATGGGGAGACAAGACTCATGAATGCAAAAGGAAGTGGGCTGCTATGGGCTAGATGGCAAATGAGGTTGGCTGGGTGGCCCCTAGGAGGGCAGGGAAGATGTCCCTGGAGGAGGGGCACAGGGCACGGAGCCCCTTTTCCTGCTTAGTTTTCAGGGTTAGTGACTGTTGGGACTGGTCTCTACGTGTAGGTCAGTTAAGAACCTTTCTTCCCATTTTACAGATAAGGCAACTGAGGCTCACTGAAGAGAAGTCCCACAGCAGAGGGCCTCGCAGGGGCTCTCAAGAGTGTGTCCAGCCAAGTCAGCGGGTCACAGCTCCCAAGCGTCCACCCTCCTGTCTCCCACGTGCCCTCAGATCCAGACCCCTCAGTAGAGAAGGGCTGAGCTACCACGGAGACCTGCTGTGTCGATGACCGCATGAGGCTCATGTCGTTGGCCTGGGAACGGACTGAGGGCCTTAGCCCATGGACCAGACTTGGGGCTGGGCCTCGGGCTCCAACAATGGAGGCCCGGCTCTGGCCATTCACAAATATTTGTCAGCGGTCGCTGGCTGAGCCAGCCAAAACCAACTCCTCTCTTCTGTGTTTGCTGGCCCTGGGTTTCGTCGATACCTTCCTTCAGGGGCCAGCTGGCGGCTCACCACGAAGCCTGTGGGTTTAGGTTTGGCTGATCCGGGATGAGCCGCTGTTGCTCCCAGCGGCAGGGAAGGAAGCCACATTTTGTCTCTGATCCCCGGATATGTGGGTCCAGGTTTTGGAGACATACTAGACGTGCAGCCGTGCCAGCCAGAAAGGGCAGAAATCCTCCTCAGGACTTCTGCTCAGGATGTTCGAATCTCGGGGTGGGGGGGTAGCGTTCTCTGGTGGGGGCGGGGCAGGGGGAGTGGCTTAGGAGATAAGATTAATATTCCATTTGCGCTCCTGGCAACACCTGCTGTTAGGAAAATAATGCTTGTTTTCTTTTGCGAATGGAAATTGTCAGTATGCTCTTTCCATCACTCATTTAGTTTATTCTTTCTTCTTTGGGTTCTGAAATCAGATGTCTTGTTTCACTCTCAGACTGCTCTCTTTTATTAAGAAGGAAAAAAAAAAAAAAAGTTCTCGGAAGACCACAGCTGCATTTTGGGAGGTGGGTGTAGGGAGAATAACTTCAGATTTTGTTTTTAAAAACGACTTTAACAGCAGTCCGAAGGCAGACAAACGTCTCTCTGTTCACTTTTTATTTCATAATCTTTCCCAACTAGATATTCGGAGGGCCACCGACTTATTATGGTTCTCACAATGTCGGACACTTCACCACATAATTTGTAGGTCTGCTTAAAAATTTCTGAAAGCAAAATTCCAAGGGCAAGCGGTTGGAAAACTATGCACGGGCTCATATTTCTTGCCTTCAGAAAAAGCGATGACCGCTTATTACTAGCTTAGGCGCCTCCATTCCTGCCCACCTACACACGCCCCACATGGGCCCCACCTCCTCTGCCCCAGCCTCTGAGACGGAGCAGGGGCTGCGCTGAAATGAGAGGGATGCTTGGCTTAGCTCGGCAGGCGGGGCGCGGAAACAAGGGCCGCCCGCCACACACGGCGCCCCAGTCTGCAGAGAATGGGAAGCTTAGCAAGGAAAAACATAGAGGAGACGCACTTCCCTCTTCAGGGAGCCAACGGAGGGAGACATGACATTGGTTTGAACCACAATGATCAGAGTAGCCTGCGTTCACTGAGATACACTCGGGGCTGAAAGAGGTGTTGGAAATCCAGAGTCTGCTCTGCAGGACACTCCTCCTCTGTCTGTCTGTCTATCTGTCTGTGGGGCTACAGCCAGCTCCGAGCCTGGCTCAGGCGGGGGTGGGGGGCAGGGGGTGCAGGGGTTCACCCCTCTGTGTCTCTGTCCCTAGCTGTACTGGCCTCCAGCTCACAGGTGGCTGTGAAGATATATACAGGGGCCAGCACGACAGTCTCACAGATGAGAAAACCAAGGCTCAGAGAGCTTGCTTCGCTCCCCTTCAGGCTGTCCAGTTGTTAGTGGCAAAGTCTGTCCCGGACCTCGGATTTGTGTTTCTGCTGTAAGGTGCTGCCTGAGACACTGCATGACTGGATTTCACATGACTATTTTGAGGTCTCAGGAGGTCTCAGGTCTGGAGAACCGGAGCATCACTAGCCACTTAGACAACGGAACAGCCTGTAATTGCCATCATCCACAGGATGCAGGGACCGCAGCACCCTGGCCAGCTCGCTCCCACACTGGGTCCCCCGACAACCCGCGAGCGGCATCACGTGCTTCAGGAACACTCTTGCCACCATGGATGGTCAGCCAAGCTTCAGAGGCTCCCACTCCTGCAGACTGTGGGGCTCCCCTTTCGCTCAGAGTCGGGTAGGAAATGATTCAGGACTGAGGTCCCTGCTTAGCTGAGGCAAAAGTGCAAACAAGGAGCTCAATCTTCCATGGAACGGATGGAAAGCTTTAGAAACCAGATGGTCACCTGGCCAAAGGGATGCTTGGAATGGAAGTGAGAGGGTCTGACTCTGGACCCTGAGGCAGAGAAACGATTTTCCTCACCAACTACAGAACTGAATGAACAAAGGAAGGAAGAGGGGAAAAAGGC
Source organism: Bubalus bubalis (assembly GCF_019923935.1). Taxonomy (NCBI): domain Eukaryota; kingdom Metazoa; phylum Chordata; class Mammalia; order Artiodactyla; family Bovidae; genus Bubalus; species Bubalus bubalis. Next base: position 13,734,415 of record NC_059178.1, read on the forward strand.
AGATTCATTTATTGCTTCATTAATTAAACTTGTTTGGAGATTTGGCTCTGCCTGGAGGTTAAGCAGAGGTATCAATGGGCTTGCCCAAGGCCATGCAATTCCTGGAACACTCTGAGGGAAGCTGGGAGTTGCTGGGGGCGGTGTGTATGACAAAAGCTGTTCAGCTGGCTTTAAGGAGGCTCTAAACACCTTTCCTAACCTACCCAGGCTTCGAGGGGCCAGATCTGCCCAGAAGCCTTCCCCCAGCTCCCAGGATGCCTCCTCTATCTCTAAACTCCTAACGAGATCAGAGTCTGGCTTCCCTAGTCTCTGCCACCTATGGCCTTGTGCATTCCTCTTGCACACCCTTAAAAGCATCTAGCCTTTTCTAAATCTCCCCCAGGGATCTGTTGGTGGGGCTGGGCACGCATTCATGCCTGAAGTGAGCCCCACAGCGAGCCAGGTCCTGGGGATACAGCGATGACTCGGAGACAGGGATGTGTCCTTACGGAGCTTAGGATCCACACAGAGAGAGACACCGCTCCACTAATTACAGAAACAGGTATCTGGCTACAACCAGGCACAAGAGTCATGGAAGAAGGGAGGCAGAACAGATGGAAGAATAGCACAGAGGTCTGTTCTAGTCTGATGCTGGACACAGGACTGGCCCCACGATCTGTGGGACCCTTGGCAGAAACAAAAATGTGGGCCTCTTGTTCAAAAACTGTCCTGACAGCTACAGCAGAGCATTAACCCAAGCACAGCCCTTGGGAGCGCGAGTCGCAGCGTGAGACCACAGACTGCACACCCGAGAAGCCAGGCCTGCCAGGAGGGCTGCCCCGAGGAACGGGACTGGAGCCGGAATCACAAGGGTGCAGAACGACAGTAATGAGAACGCGCTAACACGTATGGAGCGCTAACCACGGGCCAGCACAGCTTTCATTTACCCCAGGAGGGCAGGACCGCTGTTCACTCTGCTTTACCGAGACATCAGTGAGGCACTGAAAGGTGAGTACTTGCCTAAGGCCACACAGCTTGCAAGAAGCAGCACTTGGTTTGAACCTAAGTAGTCTGGCCCGAGAATGAGTGCCCTCAACCACCACACTCTCTTGCCTCAAGGTTTTGCTGCCTGTTCCAGGGTTCTGGGGTTTCCCAGGTGGCACAGTGGTAAAGAATCCGCCCGCCAGTGCAGGAGACGCAGGAGACTTGGGTTCGACCCCTAGGTCGGGAAGATTCCCTGGAGGAGGGCATGGCAATCCACTCCAGTATTCTTGCCTGGAGAATCCCAAGTACAGAGGAGTTCCGTGGGCTACAGTTCATAGGGTCCAAAGAGTCAGACAAACTGAGCAACTGAGCATGCATGCACGCACCTGAGTCCTGAGGGCGTGGGGCAGCCCGCACACCACCGCTGAACAAGGAACCCAAATCTGGAGAACCCCAGGCCATGGCCAAGGCCAGTGGGGGAGGGGTCATGGGCTTGGCACACACCACACGTGTGGTGCAGAAACAAAGGCTGAGCTGGAGGCCACTGGGGACAAAGGAGGCTGAGAGGCCCGAGAGAGGGGAAAGCCTGGGAGGGCTCTGGACCGGGCATTCTGGGTCGAGGTTTGGAAATCCGGCCTTCCAGCCTTGGCTCCAGTGCGTCTGGGGCAAACCACAGAAGCCACATGTGGCCCTCGGGTTTCCATCTGCGCTGGGAACAGTCCTTTCCCCACCGCAGTCTGCTAGTTCCTGCGGCTAGGGCCCGTGGGACAGGGCTGGGGGGAGCTGGAGTTTTCAGGTGGCTCGCTGGCTTCAGCCCTGCACTCTGGGTGGGGAAGAGCTGTGGGCTCCTTCCATCCACCTCTATCCTAGGGCAGCAGAGACAGCCATGGGGAAACCACTTTCTCTGGGCTATTAGATGGGTCCCTGAGTCTCACTCCACAGTCAGGGAATTTCTGAGGGCCTCCTCTCAACCCCCCTGGAAATCCAGGGCTCACAGCACCAATCAGCTGGGTAGCTTGGGCAAAGCACCCACCTCCCCATGTCTCAGCATTCCTGCCTGCAGAATGGGAACACCAGATCCTCACTCAAGGCATTTCCTTAGGTGGCTTCCCACCTTCTCCACATTCTTGCCAAGATCATAAGGCCAACTGACATTACAATACAATCAAACCCGGGAGAGCCTTTGGGGAACAAAGGCATGTTATAAATACAAGGCATTATTTTGGTTCCAGGGTGAATCAGGCATTCCAAGAATCCTTGGCCTCATACGGTCTGAGGCAGCGTGATGTCATGGGAAGAACACGCGGCTGCCCTAGCGGACTGTTTCCAGGGAAAGGCCCTCGCCCTTCCGCCTCGCCCAGCCAAGCCCTGCAGTCTCCTATCTGGCCCGGGGACCCTCAGTGCAGCCTGCTGGTAGGTTCAGGCATCCCCGAGCTAGATGCCCATGCTGGGCACACTCTGGGTCTGGTGGACAGCAGCCACAGGTACACGTAAATCCCAGCTGGGATCCTCCATCTTCCAGCTAAGCTGAAACTGTGGCTAAACCGACCAAGTCATGCCAATCAACATCAGGAAGCACAATGTGGCCATGCCATGTTGCTGGAGTCTGCCCACTCCCACCCACTTTTTCTAAAGAACCAAGGAAGCCTGGCTCTGGGTATGAATTTGCCCCATCTGTGTGGCCTTCATCCATAGCCCCTCACTGCCTGGAATACAGAAAATGCCCAGTGCAAACCCCCAGGGTATTTACCAAGACGCAACACACTGTCGCAGTTCAAAGTCTGGACTCTGGAGACAGACTCCCAGAGTTCAGATCCAGGCTCTGAGTTGTGAGCTGTGCAATGTTGGGCAAGTTCCTTAACCTCTCTGGGCCTTGGCTTTTTCACCTGTAAAATGCGGACAGAGGACCCATTTCATAGGGGTTCCTGTGAGTTTTAAAGGAGTTGATGTACATGTTATATTAATGTTGTTTCTAATAATGTTACAGTGTGGGCTTTCCAAGCAACATAGTATTGAATCCATCAGATGGCTGGAGGAAGTAATGAGCACTGGTGTGCCCATAATACAAGTGGGAAAAGTGAGGCTGTGGGGCAACGGGCTTTTTCAAGTGTTAGCAATCAAGGAAGAAACACTAGATGTCCAGCTTCTAGTTTTGCTTTTATTCTGGTTTCTAAAGGCTGTATATTGGACATAATCTCCCACCGTGAAAGTTCTCATCACCAAATACCACCATCATCCCGAGGGAAGTGCTGCCCAAGGCTTATTGGGCTATCTCCAGTGACTTCTTGGACTCCCAGCCTAAATAAAGCCTGGCCATCGAGTCCACCACAGCTGGCTAGCGGGTGGCCAACTGGTTAGCTCACTTAGTCCATGGGCTGACTGACTTTAGAAGCCCAATCAAAGTAGCCTTTTTCATCATCTGTCTTAATCTCACCATCTTCAGGTAGCAGAGCAGCCTCAAACTGGCTTTCAAAGACAAGACAAGGAGGAGGAAGGATCAGGAGAAAGTCCCGCAAGAGTTGTTTAAATACCAAGTGTCGCCACCTGCTGAGTCCTTCTGAACTATGGAGGAGGAAGGCCAGAGACACAGTCTGAGATGACCTCAGGAGGTCCTCAGGAGAACTGGCCCACGGGGGAGGGGACTGCCTGAAAATGTGGTGAGCTCCCGGTCACTGGAGGTGTCCAGACACGGACCAACTGTTAGCTCTGGACACCTCCTATCCTCAACCTGCCTATTCTGCAATCAGTACCTCCTCCATGAAGCCCTACCGGGTTGAGGAGTCCCTACCTGGAGACGCAGCTGGAGGCAGTGATGACACGAAGTTGGGACACCTGGGTTCACGTCCTGGTTTTGCCCCTGTCTAGCTGGGTGGCCTTGGATACACTGGCCTTTCTGCCCCTCAGCTGTTTTCTTAATCAAATGGATCTCACAACTGGAAAATAGGTGGGGAGGAGCTGAAAGAGATAACCCCAGGGTTTGGCGATGAAACCTTGCCTGCTCACTCCTCCGTCTAGGGCCAGCCCTGGGGAGCCAGATGAAGGAATGATGGCTGTGTGGGGGGAAGTGGAGGACCCCCAGGCGGTCCCTGAGCTGGTCTGGCTTTGTGGGCAGAGGAGCACCACTGCGCTTCCAGCTACCAGCCCCCGTGCTCGTCCTCAGCCACCCTCCTCAGACAGCCTCCTCCCTCGCAACTTCATTACTGACAGGTCTGCTCTGTCCCTGAGGGGCCGTTTTTTCCACCCCGGGAAGGAGAGGAAATATGAAAAGCAGTTAGCTGGAGTAGGGCATCCCCCGGGGTCACATTTCTCAGCCGGGGCTGGTGGGACTGACAGGTCCGAGGCGAGACATCCTGGCGGAGGGAGAAACACTCAGCAGCTTCACCCACCTCCCAGAGCCTGCTCGGGACACCGGGCTGGGTTCTTGGGCTAGAATCTTCTCAAACGCAAGGACAGTGCTGATAGCTTTCTCATTAAACACCCATCAGCCAGGATTCGGTGTATAAATACCTTCAGGGCCATTCAGACAGGTGACCAGGACCTCCTCTCCCTAGCTCCCAAACGCAGGGTCCTGAGGCTTAGAGCAGCGTGTTTACAATCAACCAGGGACTCTCCCCGACAGCAGAAAGACAGCTAGCAAATTTAGAAGGAAGGATGGAATTAGAAAATCATCTGGCCGTCACCATAATAGCAATTCTTAAGCAAGAATCACGAGTGGAGGCTAGTGGGTGAAAGTTAGAGGGAAACAGAATATTGGCTTCATCTCAAAGGACCTACCCGCAAGCTATTTCTTAATTACAAAGGGAAAACTCATGATTTTACAGTGGAGAAACTTGGCAGACATGGCCATAACCAAGGAAGCAAAGTCAACATCACCAGTCCTGGGGTGAAGGGACAGCACCAGCGTTCTGATATGAAGCACGAGGGGAACGCAGTGTCCCCCAAGCGCGGAGAACCCGAGCCTGACCGTGAGGAGGTATCAGAGAAACCCAAACGAGGGACCGTCGACAAAAACAACGAGTCGTTCTTAAAAATAAAAGGTCAATGTCACGAAATACAAAGACTTGTGAACTGCCCCCAGATTAAAAGAACCTAAAGAGACAGGATAATTGAATGTAACCCCTGCTCTAGGACCACTGGAGAAAGATGAGTAAGGACTGTGGAGTAGATAACTATATTGCATTGGCGTTAGTTTCCTGATTTCAACCACTGTCCTGTGGCAATGAAAGAAAAATATCTTTCTAAAGAAACACACTGTGAAGTATTTAGCGGTAAATAGGCATTCCTGAGGCAAGTCCTTTTCACTGAAGTCAGAAAAAAAATGTTTGAGAGGGAGAAAGATAAAGCAAAGGACGTAAACTGTTAATATCTGAGGAATCCGGGTGAAGAATACGCAAGGATTCTTTGCACAATTCCCACAGCTTTTCTGGGAGTTTGAGATTTTGTTGAAAGCAGAAGTTTTTAAAGATGAGCAGGATCTGGTTAGAGGGGAAGAAGTGGAGAGGGCATTCCAGAAGAAGCCCAGACTTCACAAAGGGTGGCTGGCCATTTTTCTTAAGTCAATTTCTTATGTCCCAGGCAAACTAAATAACATACAATAAAATTAATTTCGGTCAATCAGTTGAGGGTCCTGCTTCACCTCGCAGCAGGTAAAACTGCAGAGACCCCTCATTTTGTAGGTAGGGGTGGCCCCAGCGGAGGTGCACACACAGCTCACTGTGCAATCGTGTCCTCAAGACCGAGATGATTCCTTAATGGAGCCCAAGCAGCTGGGCATCGTCTGAAGGGCAGTAGTCGTCAAACTCTGACATCCCCAGGACAGAAGCCCAGGTGGACTCCTCGCCACCATCATAAGCAAGTCAACCTGCTCTTAGGGGTAACACCTAGAGCTTCTCTCATAGCAGGACTGTTTCCCAGGGTGGGCCTCTACAGCACCCACCAGGAGACCTTGTCTCTCAATGAGTGGGAAAATGGACAAATTTCTATACTTATTTTTACACCTGTGGAAACTGAAGCAGTTTAGTGTGCTGGTTGCAGACTTAATCCACTGTTTTAGGCTTGAGAACTCCTCTCATCACCTTGCAGACACCCTCAGGAATTAAAACAATATTTTGTAATTTCTGGTGGTACATGACAAAATGCTATTTTATATAAAACATAGCTTTCAGATTAATATGGGGAGTGAATACCAAAAGTCCATATTCAATATGATCTTTAATAACATCTCCGATCAAAGGCAATATTTAACCTTCCCCCACTTACTAAGTGATGCCTTCTTCATTTATTGTAAATAAGTTACGAAAGCAAAAGCATAATTTTCTACAAAGAAATTTCAAAATGACATATTACTGTGTCACTGCGGCTTTGGCACCACATACATGCTCATATGGAGGCTAACGACTGACTAAATAAGGCAGAGAAAGAAACAAAAAAGCAAAAGCTGATTTCGTGGCCCACTGTTTGGAATTCTTAAATTGTATGTTTGTTTAATAAAAATCAACTGGTTTGTTTTTGTAATTTTCTTGCTTTGTTTCCAAATGACGAGACGTGAGAATTTTCAGGAAGGGCTTGCAATCACTTTGTCCAAATAGCAGGGCGTGAGCAGGGAGGGTCTTGACTCTGGTGAGCAGAGTGGGACGCCAGCCAGGCTCGGGGTCTTCAGGACTCCGTCCAGACGCGCAGGGCTCCCGGACCCAGGCGGAGACAAGCATGCGGAGTCGTGACCACGCGCCTGCTCCTCAGGAACCAGCCTTTTAATATCGCTGTTCTTTAATGCTTCCTGCCTTTAACCAACTGTCTATTATGGGTAAAAATTAAATATTTGACTAAGAATAAAAATCTTTTCAAACTGAGTAATGCTCAAAACCACCGAAGTGGCTCTCCAGGCTGCTGAGAGAACTGGCCAAGGGTTGGGTCTTGGGTGGGCCCCCCTCGTCTGCGTTAAGCTGGGGCTCAGTCCACACCCACAGGCAGGGTCTCACACTGTGAGCTTCTGAAGGTGATGACAGACCGCTGGAATGGGGGTGAGAGCCCAACTTTGGGGCCAACCAGGCCTGGGCTCAAGTCAGGGTCCTGTCACCTCCTTGCTGTGTGCTTTGGGCAAGGCTCTTCTTAGTCTCTGCCTCAGTTTCCCATTTGCTAAATGGGGAAATGATCATGAAATGGGTATTGCCTATGGTTCTGGGGGTTAAATGAGCAGTAATTGGCCCGTGCCTGACAAAGCAAGGCTCAGCGGGGAACTCCCTTGTCCACTGTCATAGCTGTACTCAGAAACAGCAGCCGTGACCAGTCAGGACTCTGGGCACAGTGCTCTCGCCCGCGTGCAAGCCCGGGAGACACTTCCTCTGGCATTCCCAGGTTCCTTGCAAACCTGGCCTCCTCCACACAACCTCATGTTTGCACCTTCTGTGCGGCATGTTCAGAAGGGCTGGGGTTCTCCAGCTGGCCCCTGGGAGGCATCTTAAAGACCTGAAAATCTGCTGGAGGCCTGAGCGTGGTGCTCTCACCTGTATCGTCTTTCCCAGCCCTCCGCCACCGCGCCCTGAGGACATCCATGCCACCCCCTGCTGGAACTGCCCCTCCCCATCTCTGCCTCCAAATATCCTCTCTTAGATGTTGGCACTCAAGCCCACCCCTTGAGGAGATGCCCTGGTCACCCAGCCTGCGGTGAGTGCTGTCTGTCCTTGGAATCTTGCCCGGAGCTGATGGTAAGCTCAGTGCGTTTGCGGCCTCCGTCCACAGCTCACTCCTGGTGGGCAGAAAGCCCCTGCCGGCCTCACTCCAGAAGGTGGCAGACTCCATAACACGATGGCTAAGTTTTTACTGTGGGGCTGTGGGGAAGTGGTTTCTGACATGGGCGGGAAGAGCAGGGCAGTTTTGGAGGACTCTCTTGGCGCCGTGGTCCCAGCAGCCTTTGGCTCTCTGTACCCTTCCTGGGCCAAGCATGGCCCTGCGGGCAGGTGAGGGGAAGGTGGGGGTGGTGGATGGACAGGGTGTCTCAGCACAGCCCAGCAAGCTCACTTCTTTCAGGCGTGAAATCTGGCCAGGAGGGGAAGTGGAGGGATGTGGCCAAGGGTGAAGAGGGCAGAGCTACAGGATGGGGCGGGGCTTGGGGAGGCAGGGGGCGTTCACACTCTCCCTCCAGTAATTAATGGACTAATTCCTGGGCTGTGGCAGGGAGCCCTGTGGTGAGGAGGCACTCCAGAGAGCTGGCAGCAATGTAACAAAGTTGCTGAAAGGACCCAAGAAGAAACAAGTGAAGTAACCTAGCCCAGCGCTGCATCCTTGCATCACTTACTCAGTAAACACCCACAGAGTTCTACTATATGCAGGCACTACTGTGGGCGCTGGGGGTATGGCTGGGAGCAACCAATCAAAAAGCCCTTGTGGATCCTCTCTCTAATGAGGAGATACAGATAATAAACAATAAATGCATCACACAGAATATCAGAGGGCGTTCAGTTCTACGGAGACTGTGAAGCCAGGAAAGGGGACTGGGAGTGCTGGCTGTGTGGTGGGATACCTGTGGGAGAGGCTGCACTTTTATCTAAAATTTTTTTTAAAGTTGAAGCACAGGAATTTGCTGGTGGTACAGTGGATAGGAATGTGCCTGCCGATACAGAGGACAGAGGTTTGATCCCTGGTCCGGGAAGATTCCACAGGTTATGGAGCAACTAAGCCCATGTCACAGCTACTGATCCCACGCGCTGCAACTGCTGAAGCCCTGGCATCTAGAGCCCATGCTCACAACAGGAGAAGCCACCACAGTGAGGAGCCTGTGCACTGGAAGGAAAAGTAGCCCCCACCGACCACAACTAGAGAAAGCCCAAGCGTGGCAACGGAGACCCGGTACAACAAAAATAAATATATAAATTGAAGTATAACTGACTTTCGAACTGATGCTTTCAAACTGTGGTCCTGGAGAAGACTCTTGAGAATCCTCTGGACATCAAGGAAATCAAACCAGTCCACTCTTAAAGGAAATCAACCTGGAATATTCATTGGAAGGACTGACGCTGAAGCTAAAGTTCCAATATTTTGGCCACTTGACGCAAAGAGCCAACTCACTGGCAAAAACCCTGATGCTGGGAAAGATTGAGGGCAAGAGGAGAAGGGGGTGACAGAGGATGAGATGGTTGGATGGCATCACTGACTCAGTGGACGTGAGTTTGAGCAAGCTCTGGAAGATAGGGAAGGGCAGGGAAGCCTGGTGTGCCGCAGGTCATGGGGTCGAAAAGAGTCAAATATGACTGAGCAACTGAACAACAACAACAATCGACTTACAACCTTATGTTAATTTCAGATACACAACATGGTGACTCGATATACATTATGAAATGATCACCATGATAAGTCTAGTTACATCTGTCAACACACAAAGTTATTCCAATATTATTGACGATACTCCCTATGCTGTGCATTGCATCCCTGTGACCTACAGTATAGCTGGAAGTTTGTACTTCTTACTGTCCCTCACCTGTGAGTGTTTGTATTTTTAGAAAGAACTGTTAGGACTGATCTCACTTTGATGGTGCAAATACTTGAGAAAGGAGCCGTGCAATACCTGAACACAGGCAGAACAGTCCAAGTAAAGGGGACAGCAAGTGCAAAGGCCCTGTGGTAGGACCTTACTGGTGTGCTCAAGGCCCCTGAGAAGACCAGTGCAGCTGGAGTGCAGAGACTGGGGGTGGGGTGGTGGTGGTGGTGGATGATGAGGTCAGAGGTGATGGGAACCAGATCACCTGGGGCCTTGTAGACCATGGAAGGATTCTGGTCCTTCAGTTCAGTTCAGTTCAGTCGCTCAGTCATGTCCGACTCTTTGCGACCCCATGAATTGCAGCACGCCAGGCCTCCCTGTCCATCACCAACTCCGAGAGTTCACTGAGACTCACGTCCATCGAGTCAGTGATGCCATCCAGCCATCTCATCCTCTGTCGTCCCCTTCTCCTCCTGCCCCCAATCCCTCCCAGCATCAGAGTCTTTTCCAATGAGTCAACTCTTCGCATGAGGTGGCCAAAGTATTGGAGTTTCAGCTTTAGCATCAGTCCTTCCAAAGAACAGCCAGGACTGATCTCATTCAGAATGGACTGGTTGGATCTCCTTGCAGTCCAAGGGACTCTCAAGAGTCTTCTCCAACACCACAGTTCAAAAGCAACAATTCTTCGGCGCTCAGCTTTCTTTACAGTCCAACTTTCACATCCATTCATGACCACTGGAAAAACCATAGCCTTGACTAGATGGACCTTTGTTGACAAAGTAATGTCTCTGCTTTTGAATATGCTATCTAGGTTGGTCATAACTTTCCTTCCAAGGAGTAAGCGTCTTTTAATTTCATGGCTGCAATCACCATCTGCAGTGATTTTGGAGCCCCCCAAAATAAAGTCTGACACTGTTTCCACTGTTTCCCCATCTATTTCCCTGTGAAATGGGACTTCCCAGGTAGCGCTAGTGGTAAAGAACCCACCTGCCAATGCAGGAGACATAAGAGACCCTGGGTTGGGAAGATCCCCTGGAGGAGGGCACGGCAACCCACTCCAGTATTCTTGCCTGGAGAATCCCCATGGACAGAGGAGCCTGGCGGGTTACAGTTGATGGGGTCACACAGAGTCGGACACGACTGAATCGACTTAGCACAGTGCACATAACAATAGCTGTTGGGATTTTTTTTCTCTTTCTACCTAATCTGAGAATGTTTTTTAATAGGTAATTTTAATCTAGTTTTATTTTCTGATTACTGATATGGACTTATTTTTATTACCTTTTTTCCCACATGTATGTGTTTTAATATGTAAATTTTTTATTTGCTTTTCTTTTTTTGCATCTTGGCACACACACATGCACACATTGATTCTATGGCTTATCCATCCATTCATTTTCTTTAATATAAGTAAATATGAACATATATTTATATCTGCCTTCCAGGGAGAAAAGTAACATACTACATATACTTTTTCCACTTCGCTTTTTTCAATTAAAGTCATCTATTTCTCTCTGCTTTTCACTTTTAGGGCTTTTTTTTTTTTTTTTAACTATTTTTATTTATTTACTTTAAAAATTGTCTGTACCAAGGTGGCGCAATTCTGCTTTCTAGCAAGCATCACTACTCTGGATAAGGGGCAAATATTCCTTAGAATCCCACGTGCAGCAGCTTATGAAGATGAGTTATTTGGGGGTTTCCTCCTGTTCTGAACTTCTAGAACGCCCTGGTTCTTGGTGACAGGCAGGGCAGGGGCTTCCAAAGGCTGGAAGCATCAGGGCGGGAGTCAAAGAGGAAACGTTCAGCTCAGCCCTGCCCGTGTCGAGTGTTTGACCTCAGGGAGTTCCCCTCTTGCTGCAAAATGAGGACCCTGGAGAAGACGATCTCTCTGGGCTTTACAGGTTGATAGGAGGACCAGGTAAAGGAGGCTGAGCCAAACCTGTTCCTGGCATACCATGCAAGCAAACAACTCCTTAGGAGAAGATGATAAAACTGTTTCATTATGCAACAGCCTCAGTGCCCATCACCGGCTTCTCTGCAGAGGCAAAGCACTGTGGGAGCCGTGGAGCCACTTGGTGGTCCTGGAGACGGGGCTGTGAGCAGGAGGTGGGCGTGTGCATGCAAACGGGGCCAGCAGGGAGCAGCCAGGGAAGCAGGTACAGTTCTAAGTTCACAGACGTCAGCAGGGCGGAGCAGCAGGTGACCAGGCAAATGATCAGGATGGCAGAGGGCTAACTGCTCCCTCGGGGATAAGGAGGCTGAGCCTGGAGGCTGGCCTGTCCCAGCAGAAGACTTCTGTATCACCGCCACCCCCGCCTGGACCAAGATTACTTTTCCCAGGAGGGCCTCCTAGAGCCCAGGGAAGGGGAGGGTAACTGGCCACGATGGAACAGATCCGAGAGCTCCCAGTGCATGAACTTTCCAACTGCTTTTATTCTCTCTTCCATGGAGAAAATTTCAAACCAAGAGCCACCCATTCTATATGTTTTTCCTTCTTTCCCCAAACCCTCAAACACAACTCACACAAGTAAAGGCAAGGGGCCAGGAAATAAATATGCCAAGAAGAAAAAAAAATCACTGGAAGAACAAGAAAGAGCAAAACTCTGGGCCATCCCCAAGAGCAGCCTGGGTGGAGCGTTCCACTAAACCACGCATCACGTATTCCAGCCCCAAGTCCTCCGCCAAGCTTCCGTCCGCAGCTCGGACTTCCGTTCGGTGCAGCTGGAGGCAGATGGGGGCCCAGACTCCGAGGACCTTGTGGGATGGTCTGAGTCAAGCCCTGAGCGCACCCGGAGCAGGCGGATGAGCAGTTCCAGAGCTGGGGGCAGGCACAGGCACCAACCCAACCCCTCCGCACGCCCCCTGCCCCACACCTTTCTAATCCCAGACGCGCGATACATCATCACCCAGCTCACTGCCCACAGCCCCCGCGGGGCTGCGCTGGAAGAAACGTGGGGGAGGACTCCGCTTTCTGCACTGACTGGGGCCTGACTCAGTGTATCTTGGAAGAAAGAAGAGGAGGTCTGAACACTCCCACCCAGGGGCGGCTCGGTAATTGCGGGTTTTCACCAACCCTCCAAGAAGGAACAGTTGCTGCTACGGAGAAGCTGGGGAAAAGGCTTCGTGGAAACCCTTCCCAGGAATGAGGCCATCCCAGGCACCAGACCACCCGGGCGGGCCCAGCCTGACTCCTCCGAAACGCGGAATCAAGACCAGCCCAGCCCTCCCCACCAGAGCCATCCATCCTCCCCTCCCCAAGGCGGTCGGGGAGTTTGCTATCTCTGCCTGGTCCACGAGCCCAAGTCCAGAAAGGACAGCAGGTGCAAAGGATGCCTTGTCCCCGGCCTAAGTGCCCCTGGGGTGAAGGATGTTGTAAATTCTGATCACCACCTGTCCTGATGTGGGGAACCCCATCACCCACAAACGTTCCACAGACTCCAGCCTAAAAGGATGAGAAGTGGGCTCTGGACTCAAAACCAAAGTCCGAGGCTGCCTCGGAGATACAGATTCTGTTCATGGAGCCTGCCCTCACATCTCACCTTCGCTCCAGCTTCCAAGCTCATCTCCTTCTCTCTGACACCCACTTTCCTCCCCTCGCCACCCTCCACAAGTGAGGGGCCTCCCCACCCCGAGGCTTGGCGCAGTAGCTCCTCCAGGGATGCCCTCTCCCATCCCAGACGTCGGCATATAAGGTGTCGAGAGAGGTGTCGGGAGCTTGTGCGCCAGGCCCCAGCTCTTGGCTGGCTTCCCGCCTCCACAGAGGGTCCTCCTCACACACCTCTCTCCCCGGCCTCCCGGCAGTCTCCTCCGCAGTCAGGCCGGCCTGCGCGTCGTCCCTGACGCCACCTCGGGACCTCTGCCTCTGCTCGGTCACTCACCAGGAAGGCGTGGGCCCTGCCCTCTGTCTGGCCCGTGGAGAACACAGACCAGCCTCCACCTCCTCCTGGAAGGCTTCTTGGTTACTCTAAACCCCAGAAATCTTTCATTTCTCTGAAGTCCCAGGGCCTGTGGTCTGGCATTGTATTATTACACACATGCATATACACACATGGGAACATACATGTACGTATGTTCACTCATTTCAGTCGTGTCCTACTCTTTGTGACTGCAGCCTGTCTGTGCCAGGCCATGGGATTCTCCAGGCAAGAATACTGGAGGGGTTGCTATGCCATCCTCCAGGGGATCTTCCCAACCCAGGAATCAAACCCAGGTTTCCTACATTGGCAGGCAGATTCTTTACTCACTGAGCCGCCTGGGAAGCCCCGAAAGATGTGTAACACACACATGATACATACACACAACAATGTTAATTCAGTGTGAACTGTTCAGTAACCTTCTCTCTCCAACTAGACTATGAGCTCCTGGAAGGCCTGGCACACACAGAGGCCTTCGAGAAGCCCTCAGGAGACCTTCCCTTCCTGACCAAAGCCCCGTGTCAACCTCACTCCCCTACCTGTACCAGGGCTGGGGGCTCCCACCATGAGGGGTACCATGAGGCAGAAGAGGCCAGCACTACACAGTGCTTCAGCCTCTGAAGGGAAATGGCCCTCTCACCCCAGAAGGCTGCCCGGTGATAAACAGGATGCAAACAAATCCCAAGGAATCCTGAGATGGGAATGATTTTAATATAGCTAACCTGACATCATCTCTCTGACCACAGCAATGCTTGCAGGGGGTGTAGGGGAGGGGGCGGCCCTGACCTATTTTTGGTGGACAGGCACTGCTGGACAGGGCAGCATTGAAGGATTGAAGGTCCCCCCTTTCTTGGCCCCCAAGGGAGGGGGTAAGGCTTCAGCCTGGGCCCTCCCTCTACTGGGGGTTCCCATCTTGGGTCTGAGCCACAGCTCACAGAAGGGTTCAGCAGAGAAGAATCCAGCATCCCTCATGGCCTTGTCGAGCATTAACCCTGCCTTGGGAGACGGACAGCTCTGTCTCCAAACACCCCCTCCACTGGACCCCAAACTGCTACCACATTCATCAGAATTAAGACGCCCAGAGGACTCTTAGGATGGAAAGGTGGGCCTTTAGCAGTCCTGAGAGACTTGGAGAAAGATGGGTTTGGTGGGATTTCCGGGAGACAGGTGGTGGGAAGCGGGGGTTAGGGTGAGCATTCCAAGGTGGGCTAGAAAGCCTGAGGGAAGCCAAGCAGGGCTAGTGCAGAGGCGTCCCCTCAGGCATGGCCCGAAGGAGAGAGGGGCAAGCCGTCTTCCTTCACAATGATGCTCTTTCAGGATAAAAATCCTTGGGTGGACAGGGAACTTCCTTCCCTCTCAACACGCTTGCTGCTCCCTGGTGGGACAGGTCAGGGCAGGCCCCCGCGACATTCTGGGTCGAAACACTCCCCCAGAGCACTCCACGGGAGCTGGTACACAATCACCCTGGCAGCGGGGCTGATGGGGACCAGAGCCCCCTCCAGGCCCTCTGTGTCCCGCTGGTGCTCCTCCCGACTGCAGGATGCTCCCTGGGGCTTGGGCACGGCAGTCAGCCCCCAGAGAGACCCTCCCTGATCCAGTGCTCAGCGGGGGAGGGGGGTTCCCCAGGACAGCAAGGGTGGCAAAGAGTCCAGCTAGTCCCGCTTCAACTCCTCAGGCTCAGGGGAGGGGTTTAAAGATTTAATGGAAATACGAGCCCCCGACTCCCCCAGAGAGGCAGGCAGAGCTGAGGCACAATCGTCAGGTGACCAGCTGGGCCTTCAAGTCCACTGCCACCTCCCCCACCCCATGCCATCCTCTCTGCCCCCCTCCCCTGTCTGTGACTCACACACCTGACAAGTCAGTCCCAGGACAGTGTGCAGGAGAATCAAGATAGTGCCTCTCCCAGGGTAGCTACGATTTGGAAGGGATCACAGGGAACAAAAAGTTTTAAATCCAATGGCAAAGTGAAAAGTGAAAGTCGCTCAGTTGTGTCCAACTCTGTGTGACCCCATGGATTGTAGCCTACCAGGCTCCTTTGTTCACGGACTTCTCCAGGCCTGAATACTGGAGTGGGTAGCCTTTCCCTTCTCCAGGGGATCTGCCCGACCCAGGAATGAAACCAGGGTCTCCTGCATTGCAGGTGGATTCTTTACCAGCTGAGCTACCTGGGAAGCCCAAAGGAGGCAGGTACTCATGCAAGTTCAGACAACAAGGTCCTAGGGCCTCTCAAAATCCCATATATTTCATATTATGATTATTAATATGATTAACAAGTAGATTCAATATTTCCAGAGAACACGCCACGCCTCTACTGCAGACACAAGGCGAATAAAGCCCCCAGACCGCTGCTCGCATTAGTCAGCACCCCCTTTTGTCTACACTCCAGACTGGTGTACGCTCTGCTGGCTGGGCCACGTTGGCTGTAGGAGAGGCTGTGATCTGAGGATCGTGAGAGGCTAAATAGGAAGTCTTGTTTCCAGAGGGGCTGCTCAAAGACCTCTCACCAAGAACAAGAGACCCTCTGAGGCTCAAGGTGCTCCAGGCTGTGGTGTCAGCTCCAGGGGGTGGCTGCCCCATGGCGGGCAGAGCCCCACGCAGCACAGGGTCTGGGCTCACCAGCCCTGTCTCCGAGGCAAGGCCTGTCCTGTCTGTGCCCTGCCCTGCTGGCCTGTTTTCCCTTCCACCTCCTGCCTTCTCCAGTCCTGCCTTGATAGCTTCAGGGAGGCAGGGGACACCATTCTTCCTACAGCCTTCCAAGTTCTGCTCCTTATAGTGGCTACTTCCAGGTACCTCGAACTCTGAGGTCTCCCACAGCAGCCCTCACCAGGGCCTTCTGCAGCCTCTATGCCAAAATACATCCCCAGGGACTTTTGTCCAACACGGCCTCTGAGGCTTAGCCGACCGGGGCTCAAGCACTGGAGCTCAAGCTCAAACCAGCAGCCCACCAGCCCTAAGACCCATTTCCCTGAGAAGTGCGGTACTGTCTTCAAGAACTGGAGCACGCTGGGGACAGGTGGGGAAGGACAGCCTGGTGCTCCCCCGCCGCCCCCCACCAGGGCCTCTCCTCTGGTTTTCCTGTTACCTCCATCCCAGGGCGACCCTGGGTAGACACGCCATTCTAGGCAGGATGGAGGGACAGGGGATGCAGACTGCGGTCAGTCGTACAGCCTGGATCTGCCCCAAGTGTCCTGCAAGAGCACAGGCAGGGAGGTGACGTCACCCGGCTCCACCTTGGTCTCCTTGGGGTAGGTGCAGGCAGCCATTCCCTTCTCCTTGGTGTTCCTGTGATTGTCTAGATCAGGGATGCGAAAACTGTGGCCTATGGGCTGAGTCCAGCCCCCACCTGTTTTTGTGGATGAAGTTTTGTTGAACCACAGTCCCTCTCATTCAGTGGCTGCTTCTGCCCTGCAATGTGGAATCAGGGTGGAGCATGGCCCTCGAAGCCTAAATGCTTTTCTCTCTCCAAATCACCATTTATCCTGGAGTGGATGTAAAAGAAGCACGTGTCCCACTACTTACGGCCAACGTCCCCAAACCCCAAGGCAAAGAGTCTGGACGTCCTGATGTCTGGAAGCGGCGTCAGTTTTGCCAAGTCTTGAGCAAATCACATGGCCTTTCTTGAGTCTCACCTACATTGCTCTTATATTGGGGGGCATTTGTCTTATCTGCCCCCCAAGCCTGCTGCAGAGATGCTATGAGAAAGGCTATGTAAGATACCTTTATTTGCATTGTTAATATTTGTATTCTTCTCTTTCCTACCCAAGGAAGACTTCCCTGTCAGAGTGAATCCCTGCCAACAGCCTGAGAGCAATCTCAAGAGAGATCTAAGCCAGAAGCACCCAGTTAAACCGCCCCTGGCTTCCTGACCCTTGGAAACGGACAGACTCTAGTATTTCAATATGCTTCCAATTAAAGCCCAATCTTTTATAATCGTTGAGATTAAAGAGTTTAGGGGAAAATAAGTGTATGTGTGAGAGTGAGAGAGAGAGGTGTGTGTGAGCGTATCTTGGAAAGTTCCCTTTTCCTGGAACTACCTGCTGTACCCCTGCACAACAGGTAGGTCCCAAAGCTGAGATAAAGTCATCCTCTGGTTTAAAACCTTCCTCAGGGACTTTCCTGGCAGTCCAGTGGTTAAGGGTCCACGCTTCCAATGCAGGGGTTCGAATACCGGCCCGGAAACTAAGATCCTACATGCCACATGGCGTGGCCAACAACAACAATTTTCCCCAGGGAGGAAACTTGCCAACACATGCTCCACTGGAGAGCGGAGCCATGGGCAGGGGCGTGTAGAGGGGAGGACAGGACAAGGGAGGCGCTCTTGGAAAGACTTGAGGTTGAATCAGAAAAGAGAAAACAAAAAACCTCAACTCATTCAAAGCTATTGGTGCATTTTACTAGATCATTTAAAACAGGAGAAAAAAAATTAAAAAAGGAAAACAACGCCACAGGAAAACTAGAATCAGGTAAAGACGGCCCAGTGGCCCCCACCCGGTGGCATTCACACCCTCTGCAGTCCCTTCTGAGACGGCACAGGGGTTAGTCTATGGGACCAGCAGAATAGCAGAGGGGATGGTATGTCTCTTCTGAGGTTAGGTTACAAAAGACAAGACAGCCTCTCTCTCCACCCCCCGCTCATTCTGTCATGAGAACCCCACAGAGAGGCCCACATTGCAAGGAAATGAAGCCTCCGGCCAACAGCCAGTGAGGAACTAAGGCCTGCCAACAGCCGCGTCAGTGAGCTTGGAAGTGGATCTTCCAGTCCCATCTGAACCAAGTCTTCAGATGATCACAGTCCCTGCCAACAGCTTGACCGCAGTCTCAAGAGAGATCCTGCGCCAGGAGCACCCAGTTAAACGGCCTGGGTTCTGACCCTTGGAAACTGTGTGAGATAATAAATATTTGCTGTTCGAAGTTCTAAGTTTTGGAATAATTTGTTATGCAGCAATGGATAACCAATACAAACATGCAGGCCAAGCTCCATTTCCAGCAAACAATCACTGGAAATGATAACTGGCAGAGGTCCCTAAAGCAGTCACACATACACAGCTATAAACACAGATGTGTGTATTCCACATACAGGCAGTAAGCCCTCACGTCTGAGAAGTCCTTGATATTTTTACCGGCGTTCAGAGCATGATACTGTTTTTTACATGAGACAGAAGCCTCAGGTCAAGTCATGCCCTGGAGGCTCCATGTCAAGCAACAAGGCCCGAACCGAGTCTAGACAAGTCAGCACACCCAAGGGGCCATTCTGCACATTTGTCTGGAACCTGGGTTCTACAGTGGCTCATAGTATGTGACTTCCAGAAAATGAACATCAAGACAAAAAGGACATTTGCTTCAAGTAGCATAGTTTCAGGCTTCCAGGAGCTAAAATTTCCGCCCTCAAAAAATAACAACCCATGCACCCTCCCCGTGGGCTTCCCTGGTGGCTCAGACAGTAAAGAATCTACCTACTAATGCAGGAGACCCAGGTTTGATCCCTGGGTTGGAAAGATCTCCTGAAGAAAGGAATGGCAACCCACTCCAGTATTCTTGCCTGGAGAACCCCATGGGCAGAGGAGCCTGGCGGGCTCTAGTCCATGAGGTCTCAGAGTCAGACACGACTGAAGCGACTTAGCACACATGCACCCACACACATATCCTCCCTGCCTACCTTTAGCCTCTACCGGATTTTCAGTGTGTCTCAAGCTCTAAGCACGAGGTCACTCTCAAGTCTGGGTCATCACTGAAGGCTCGCATGAAAATGCAAAGTGATCTGCCCTGGGTTAAGGCTAGACTGATTCCTGACACTCCAGTTTATAAGATGAAATGCAAGAGTGGTACATACGGGTACACAAGGAGCGGCTGGAGAGTAGTAGGAGGTGGGCGAGGAGAGAGAGGGTTTTCCCCAACTGCGTGCAGAGTATTAAGCACCACAGTAAAAATACGGACCTAGAACTTAGGCCAAGAAAGGGCGCCCAAGACAGAAACGGGACGGTGAGTCGGATGGCTCCTTGGGAGGGAGCTGGCCCCCTCGGTCCCACTTAGAGAGGTCCTAACAATTACCCTCCTCACCCCATACTCCTGACCGAGTGTGTGCCAACCTTCTGGATCATCAGGGCAAAGTCAGAAGCCTGCCCTCTGCCCCATGCCACCCCGCTCCCTGCCCAGCCTGTCTGAGCCACGGCTGCGGCCCCCGGTTCAGAGGCACCAGGTTGCCTGCTCAGGGTGACCATCTGCTCTCTGACGCAAGGAGCCAGTCTGCTGCGGCAGCTCAGGACGCCAGGCCAAACATGCACACAGCCTCATAGAGGTTTTTTTTTTCCCTTCTTCCTAAAAACATTTCTCATCCTTGGGTCGACACACGTCTTTCCCAAGTTCAGTGTCAACCTCAACAAACAGAAAGCCTAAAATGGGATCCTTTGTCCACAGAATCCTCCCCTTAAGCTGAAAAGAGGCGTATGAAGACAACTGGAGGGCAGAATATTCCCGAGGGAGGGGTGAGCGATGGCTAAAGCTGGCTCAGGTGGCCACTGGGAGAGGTGACTCTGGAGACGGGCTTGGCCTCCTGTCCACCAGCGAGCGTCCTGCACACTCTCCCCCATGCCTGCCCCATCCCTGAGTCCCTCAGCTGCCGCACCTGCGCGCCAGGTGGGCGAGGGACTTCGGGTGTGGCAGGGAGAGCTCTTTCAGTCCATGCCGGGTGGGGCCTGACGCATGCCAGCAACTCGTGGGGAAGGTCAGGGAAGAGGATCAAGGCTGGATGAAAAACAGCTTGCATAGTGACAAGTGGGTGCCACGTGCACAGGGGCCAGCAAGGCAGGTGAGGAAGGGCCCAGGTGGAGGGAGCCGCTGGGGGCAGACTGGGGAGCTTCGGGGAACGGAGAGCAGAATGAAGGCAGAAAATGCAGTGAGTGGGGACGGCTCTTAGGAGGAGGCAAGAAAGGGGTGGTGGGAGGCGGACCAGGTCTGTTGTCGGGGGAAGGGGGAACTAGGGGTGGGGGGTGGTCAGGTATGGCTGGTGCTGGGGTGGGGGTGGGGAAAGGAAGGTCTGCTTGACCGCGGTTCGATAATTCCTCTAGAATAATTCCTCCGCAAACTTTGCAATGTTAGTGTGCTAGTGACTCAAAGTTTTCAGCTCCCCATAAGGTACTCGTGAGTCCACCTGTCCATCTCCAAGCTGGGGCTACAGAACTCGCCATGGATGTGGGCTTGTCTGCTCCTGGTGCCCGGGCTGTGTGTCCAGGCCAAGTTAGAAAGAACTGGCAGCTCCATCAGTTCTGCATTCTGAGGGGCACCAAGATGCCTGCAGGTGCTGGGAGAGCTGGCGACAATGACACAAGCCGCCACCAGTGATGACGACTGGGCAAGCCGGGGACACCTTGGTCTTAATCTCCCCGCTGCCGGGGGAGCTGACACAGCATCACCTCCGGGGACCCGCGGGCCTGTCTTCTGGAGTTATTTTAATTCTGTTCGCTGATGTCTTGCCTAATTGAACCCCTGCATCACTTCTGGAAACCAGGACCTCCCCAAAATACTCCAAACCATAATAGAGGCCACCTTGGCTTCCCCCAAAAACACACGCATTGGAATAAATGGCTAAAATTAAATTACTGGGAAGGCTCAGAAATAACTCTTGGAGCTCAGGGTAAATGCTGACCCAGGCAGGAAGGCTCCTTGGTATTTTTAAAACCGGTGCTCCCGTCCCTGCTGCGAGCCTTGGGGAGTGAAGGGCACCCTCTTGGCCTGGCCTGTCCTCCTAGGACTGGGGCGGGGGGCTGATGGCCAGAGGAAGCTCTCCCCCATCCCAGACTGCCCTCCCCTGAGAACTGCTCACTGTTCTGGAACTCACAGCACCCTTCCTCCAGCCTTTCAGCAGGTGGGGCCCCCGCAACCTGGGACATCTCTGGGCTATTACAGGAACTTCCTAAATCAGTCCACGTATGAATCATCTGGACCGGGGAGGGAGCTACAGGCGTGACTAACCTGGGGCAGGGCGCAGAGGGCAGAGGGCAGAGGGCAGAGGGCGGGCAACCTTGCCTGGTGGGTCTTGGCTGAAATCTCACCATTTGTTCATTTCTTTGAATGATGTTCGAGACCCCCATTCCTCAGGCCTTTTGAAAACAGTGGCCCCCAAGCTGCCTTTACCACCCTGACACAGAGTTAATCAGGGGCTTAGTCAGAGGGTGGACGTTGGAGGTGGTGAGGGATCCAGGGGAGAGAATTCTCCAGCAGATAACAGGTTAGGAGTCCAGCCTCTGAGCCAAGCTGCTTGAGTTTGCAGCCCGGCTCAGCAACTTCCCCACTCTCTCTTTGGGAGAGTTACTCCCCTTCTCTGTGCAAGTTCCTTTCCTCATCTATAAAATGGAAATAAAACCAGTTATCACCTTCCTAGGGTTGTTGGGAAGATTATACAGCAGATATTTGCAAAGGGTTCAGCACGTCCCGAACACCGTGCCTGTTAAATCGCTGAGCAACTTCTGGGCAGGACTTAGGATGGGCCAGGCTTGCCTGAACCAAGGGGCTGCAGACCCCATTCTAGGGGTAAGATGGTCCCAGGAAGTGTTCCATCTTGGGTAGCTGGAATGCTGGGACTATGGAGGCTCAACCAGGCACGGCTGGGTGCCCAGCGTACAGACCTAGACCAAATTTGGTCTCCAAAAATGTACACAGGAGCAGCAGACATGGCCCAGATTTCTGGAACTTTCTGGAGAGGGTTAATGTGCTGGGTTATAAATAAAAGGGGAGCGAGTTATTTGTACTGAAAGCCCCAACTGGCCTCTAGAGTGTCTCTGTCTTTCCAGCCCACAGCGAAGGAATGGAATATTCCTGGGAAGTGTTCTTTGTCATCTTTAACCCTGACTCTCCCCAATACATTTGAAAGTTTTAGCTCCAAAGTTTAAGAGAAGTGCCTTGGGGTGCACAAAGATGGAAACCCAGACTCCACAACTGCTGGCCTGATCTTCCTTCCTTCCCTTCACATGGTTCAGGATGGAGGGGTCCCAAGAGCAAATGTCAGGAAGGAGGGGACTCATGCCTCGGTACTTGGAGCCAGCATGGGGCTGGGGTCTCTCGTGTACTCCCCATCACACCTCATCTACCGGCATTCTTGCAGGCTACAGTCAGTGTCTTTGGGGGCAAGAAGAAGAACGAGCTTGGCGAGGGTCCTTATTGCCTCAGATCCCCTGGCTGGCGAGGGATGAACTGGTCTAGAAGCCAAGTGAGCCTGACCAAGGCCCTCATACCCACCACGCTAGCTGCCCTGGGTGAAGGCTGTGCAGACTTGGTGCCAGATGCCCGGGCACTTGGGGTGGAAGGAGTTGCCTGTGTCCCTCCATGCTAGCAAGGGAGAGAGGGTTGGGGTTAACATTTGTGAGCCAACCCCAAACGTCCAGCTTTTCAAAAAAGGGAGACCGAGACCTCTAAGGAGCTGTAATTAAACCAACTCAGGTGGCTGGTTCCTGGTGTCTGTTCTACGCTCTGTCCTGGGCATTTATCTCCAGACAGCCACTGTCCTTGTCAGCATCCCTTCTGCTCTCTAAGCCTCTAGGCACATGCCCTTGCCTCCTCTTCATGAGCCTCCTTGCCCCCAGGTCTCCCTTTTTTGTCCTCTAGGGTTTAAGGGGTCTGGATGAATCCTAATAGCTGGAAAAAGGAGCACAGAACGAACAAGAAGGAGTAGTGCTCAGCTCCCCAGCAGTGGGCCCAGACCAGAGGGAGCAGGCCTGGTACCGGGAGCTCTGCCAAAATGCACGAGATGGCCACACACGGACATGGGTCCTGGGCCCAGGGACTCGCTGGTCCTTCCCGGGGAGAAGGACCCCAGGGACTGGCTTATTCTCCTACAAAGTGTGATGCCGAGGGCAGTTTCTGAGCAGAGCACGCGCCAGGAAAGAGGGACAGGAAAGGGCAAGTCGTGAGCCAGCCCTCGGGGCCCTCTTGGCAGCCTGAGAGAGACCGCCATCGTCCAAAGGATGATCATCTGGCCATCGTGGTCTATACAAAGGCCTGGGTCTTCTCTCCGTGTAAACCAGGCCCCCGTGTCAATCAAACACAGACCTGGACATCTGGCTTCATGAAATGAGCGGCTCTTCTTTCTAAGAGAGCTTAGGGGTGGGCGTGGGGGAGGAGGAGAAGGAGCCTAAAAATAATTCCTATCTGACTCATTTTGCTTAGAATCTGACAGGGCTGCCTGCCAGGTGGGGGTTTGCCTGTCCCATTTTCTTATCTATCTTTAGCAGGGACTTAATGAGGGCAATTTCCTCACTGCGATATAAAGACAAACTGTGGGCAATGGGAGTGTAACCTGTCTCGCTGTCCCCCGGGCTCCTGATGACAGGATGACAATGACGGTCACTTCGGGGCTCAGCTGTCTGGAGGGCTTGGGGACAGTGCCAGCCCAGGACGGGCAAATGAAGCAGTGGCGGCTCAGCAAGACCCGAGCCGGGTGACAGCCGTAGAGGGAGTGGCTCCCACTCCCTGCCCTCCCCCATCTCTGCTACCACCCCACGGACGGGATAAACTGCTCAGCCTAAAACCCCATCACTCACAACACAGTCCTTTATCTTTACCATCTCTCTACGCTTTTTTTTTTTTTTTTTGATGTGGACCATTTTAACAGTCTATTGAATCTCTGACAGCATTGCTTCTGTTTCTGATTTCCTGGCCACAAGGCAGGGGGCATCCTAGCTCACCAACCGGGCATTGAACCTGCACCCCCTGCCTTGAAAGGTGAAGTCGTAACCACTAGACCATCAGGGAAGTCCCTGTCCCACTGTTTTAAAGGGCTAGCACAGTCCATTTTCATCTCTCATGGTAGTTCACGCTCTGCACAACTGTATAACTAAGCTGCGCACACCAAACTAGCGACTACTGAACCACTGCTCCCAGGAGAAAGACAAGGTTAGGTTCCTGCGAGCCTCCGGTCACAATGTTTTTTTTTTTCCAACTCATCAATACACAGCCCCATGTTATGTGTGTTTTGGTTTAAAGACACCTTATTTACTGTATATTGTCGATTCACTAACATTGAGCTCACCGCCAACAGCACTCTAGCTGTTGCCAGAAGGAAGCTCATCCGACGAACATACTTTCTTCAAAAGGCACACGACGGCCTCCCGCCTCTGAGACGCGAGACAGCACCGCAGCGCTGTGCTCGGGCACCATTTTAAACAGCAAATCCGCCAACCAAAGCACACCAGCGCGAAAGACAGAGCCCTCAGGGGGTCTCGGAAAAGACACTTGTTTACAATGGGACAGCTGGAGCAAGAAGGCAGAGGTCTCCGGGTTCGGCCTCAGCTGGGAACGCGTGGGTCAGGTGACTTGAGTGTTTTACGGCTCTGGGCTCTGGGCGTGGCCATGAATGACTGTGAAAGAACTGTATTGGCTCAATCACAAAGGAGGAACTTTTAACAAGGAGGCAAATCAGCAAATACAGAATCCACGAGTAATGAGGACCGACTGAACCTCCCAAGTAAGTGAAGTGAAGTCGCTCAGTCGTGTCCCACTCTTTGCAACCCCGTGGACTGTAGCCCACCAGGCTCCTCTGTCCATGGGGTTCTCCAGGCAAGAATCCTGGAGTGGGTTGCCATTTTCTTCTCCAGGAGATCTTCCCAACCCAGGGATTGAACCCAGGTCTTCCGCATGGTAGGCAGACGCTTTACCGTCTGGGCTACCTTAATGACCCCTGTGAATGAGCTGATGGATGGATCCGGGACTCTGAACTGAATGGATTTCTGATCAGTTCCTGATGGGGAAGATCTGGGGCTCAGTCATCTTCGTAGATGAAGGAGTCCACAAGTGCAGGAGAGAGGTGAGGGGCTAAAGGGAAAGGTAAGTTCCAGAAAACAACTGTGACTTAGGGTTTTAAAGGCAGTGCTGGCATCCCTCAGAGTCCCTGCTGGGAGCCCAAGTGTGAAGAGGAGGAGGGTGGCGTGGGTTCCAGAAGGGAACGAGGAATCTCCCATAACCAGTGAGGGCATCAAAGGGTGGGAAAGAGCCGTCAGAGCGTGTCAAGCAGTGGGCTTAACAAGCGCTAATGACAATACTAAAATTAAACTTTTGTATTTAGAGTGAAAGGAGGAGGCGAGCATGAGGCTGCTGATGGGGAGGATGATGTAAGATTAAGGGGGTTGCTAAGAGAAAGGTTTGCCTTCTGTCAGAGAACACGTGCTGGATCAGGGAAGGCAGATCCAGCTAGAGCATCCTCAGTAAGATGCTGAGGTCCTTGGAGGAAATCGTGGGAGAGAGAGATAGGTACTCTGAATGTTCATCCTCTTGCCCAAGGGAGGGAGCTCTATGGTCCAGAAAAAGGGAGCTCTCCACGTGAAGTCATAAAGGGCCCCTGACCACATGTCAGGAACAAAGCATTAGAGTCTGCAGCTAGACGTACAGAGTTCCAGTTTTAAAAATCAGAAAAACATAGATACCATCTCTCCCAAAGAGATTCCCAAACAGATGATCCACAAGAAAAGGTGTAATCATTAATAGCCAGCACAGAGTCCCATAGACAAGTCAGGGCCAGGCCAAATCTACGTCCTTTTTTGAAAGGGTTACTACTCTGACAGTCTGATTTCGCTGGTGGCTCAGATGGTAAAGAATCTGCCTGCAATGCAGAAGACCCATGTTCAAACCCTGGGTCAGGAAGATCCCCTGGAGAAGGGAATGGCAACCACTCCTGTATTCTTGCCTGGAGAATTTCATGGACAGAGGAGCCTGGAGTTGCAGAGAGTTGGACACGACTGCGCGACTAACACACACACACACTACTCTGATACACTACAAACACCAAGATTCAGGGAGGGTTTACAGAGGCTTGCCCCATCGCTCCATCCCGGGACCTCCCTTACCCATTAAAAAACTAAAAAAGTTGAGATATAATTCACATACCACAGAATCCCCCCTTTGGAATACATAATCCAGGATTTTTAGTATCTTCCCCAAGTTGCATACCCGTCACCATCAATTCCAGATGTCCTGTTCATTTTTATCAGTGACCTAGATGATGTCACAGAGAGCTTACAAAATCACATCTGATGGCTGACACGAATGCCGTCCCTGGGGGAAAGAGCCTGGCTCCCAGGGAGGGTCTGGGCATGTGGTGGCAGAGGAAGAAGGTGACCGATGAGACTGAATTGATTGTTGGAGGACCCCACGCCGCAGTCACGGTCAGTCACAGGACAGAGGCAGCAAGAGGGGCCCGGGGCTCTGCTCACCCTGCTGCACCATCTGGGGACCCGGGAGAGGTGGAGTCTGACAGGGGACAGCTTCCCTCCCGCTTCCTGTCCAGCAGAGCATCTGATACCAGCTTGGGATGACCGTGCCATTCTTTCCTTCTTTTCAAATCCGCTTTGCACATGGAGTAAATGAACTGTTCTGAGACCTCACTTAATGAAACAAATTAATTTGGAGAAAGGCTCTCCTGTCTCCCTGGCAGCAGGGGCATCGCGCGAGGGACCGCTAATGCCTCCATTAGCTGCCCCGCTCTCACTGCTGGGAGGCCAGCTCTGGCGCCTGTGGGGACTGAGGCTTCTGATAGTCAGGGCTGGGTCCTGTCCTAAGCCAGGAGCTCTTTTCCTTCTCAATTGTGGGTAGAGGCTGCTATAGGCTCCACCCCGCCTGGCTCTGTTTCTAGGGAGCTTTGTGAGGGTGGCTTCCGGGGCAGTGGGAATCCCTGCTCCTACACCTGTTTCACTAAGGCCTTCACAGTCCTCTCACCTTAACGGCTTCCCATCTCCCTTTCAAGTCCTCCTTGCGACTGAAGGCTAGTTCAATGCCCACCTCCTCCAGGAAGCATCCCGTAATTACCCCCGCTGAACCCTTTCTTGGAACCTCCTCGAATACGAGGATGCCACATAGTCATGGGCCACGTGCTGGTGGCTTCAGGGGCCCACTGTGCAAGCTCTGCCTCAGGCCCTTGAGAGCAGGGGTTATGGCCAGGCTCTTGTCTGGTTTCTCCCACACACGGACTGGAGTCCGAAGCGCTGCTCCACCAATCCCAGCTGAAGAGTTCGAAAGTGCTTCCCTGTGGTGCTGGCTGGGATGTGTGCCGAGGGCCGGGCTCAAGAACAATGCACACACCCCGGGATGCTGGACATGCCATGATAGACAGTCCTCAGCGGTCGGCCCTACAAAAACTGGGGAGGAGAGCCGCCGGTTCAAGGTCAAGGCCGTCCCCGTCCGATGACTAGAGCAGACACTGGGATACAAAGACCTGCCTGTCTTCTTCGTCTAGGGACAACTCTACAGAGTGTCACCCCAATTTCAGGACTCCTTGTAGAATCAGAACTCTCCACCCAGATGGCACTGCAGCTCACCCACCCCCTCTTGCCCAATCCGCTTCCCTTCCTTCCGGGACCCTAAGGGCACTCCTGAGTCAGCATCCTGCCAGCTCATCTTTGTCCCGGACCCTGGGAACACAGGCCATGATCTTCATCCTTGGCCTCAGATGCACATTTCTTCAGAAGGAGTGGGGGTGGGTGGTGGGTGGGTGGGGGGATGAAGGAAATCCCCCTGGAGGTGAGACCTCACTCAAGGTCAACACCAGCAGCAGGTCAGCGGCACGGCCAGGACTCGGCCCTCCGGTGTTTGCCCCCCGCCCCGCCACCCTGCAGCCTGGGGGCAGGGAGCTCCCCAGGACACGAGCCCCCATGGCCCCCACTTCCATCAGCGGGTGTCCAGGCCCGGTGGGGACACAGCACCCGGAGGCAGGCTGCTCTTTCAGGGACACACGAAACAGCCACGTAGCACATTCACATCGTGAGACGCATAATTCTGTCTGAAATCGGCAAACATCTTTAACTCGTTCCCCAAAATAAACAAGCGGTTACCAGTTGCCCGTGTTTTGAGAACATTTTTAAAGGAGAAAACCTTTGAACCGTTCACGAGCTTAACCTTTTCCTTCTGCAAAATGAGGAAAAGACGCCCACGACTCAGTTTCAGACGCCGAGGCCCTCGAAGCCGCGCACAGAACGTGGGCGCAGAGTCTGCAGATGGCTGCTCCTGGGGGCCCCCTTCCCTGCCCACCCCCGACAGTGGGGGCAGAGCTCTCAAAATTGATTCCAAAAAGAGAAACAACTGATCCCGGGTGCCCCGCCCCTGGAGGGGATGCGAGGAAACCTCCCTGGGCTCTCAAGCTAACCTGGCACCTTGGGGATTTAGGACAGCCCCTCTTGTCCCCCTGCCCCCTTCCCCAGCTTGGCACAGCCCCTCTTGTTCCCCTGCCCCAGCCCCGCTGGCTTGGCAGACATCTGCGGTCCACGTCCCCCTTGAGGTGTTTTCTGAGCCCCTCGGATCCCACTCTGATCTGAAGACCGGGCTGGCGCTAAGACCTTACAAGGATGAGCTTGGTTAAGCTTCCCAGTTAGTGGACCCATTTTAAGGAAGAAAGAGATAACAGTTTTCAAGGTATAAAGTAATTTGCCAAAATCACGGAGGTCGCGAGCAGAAGAGGTGGCATTCACGTCCCACATCTAATTCCAGGGCATGTGCCTCAGACTTGAACAACTGGAGAATAAAAGCAGTCAGGGCCCACTCGAGACCTCAAGGAGCCATGGGGAACTCAGATACGACGATCTAGACTTCCGTCAGGGTTAGGGCTCTAGAACCCAGTTTAGAAATTCCTGTTTCAGGCTTCGGGGTGAAACACAGAGCCCCCAGGATCCGCAATCTGCCTGGCTGCCGGGTGATTGCAGCTCTCAGACACCAAGCCCAGCTACTCTGCAGTCAGATGGGAGCCCACAGAGCCCCGCAGAACCTCAGAGACAGAGGAGATGGAGCCGACCACCTCCCTTCATGTGACACTGCAGCCCCCCCACCACTCCACCCCACTTCCGCCTCCACCAGCTCCCTGCTCTTGGCCTTTTCTAGATCACAGGTCCACTGGAGGCTGTGGAGTCAAAAGAGCCGAGAACTGCAGCCAGCACAGGTGAGTTCAGCTTGGCCGCTTCTTAGCTAAACAACCTTGGCTAGTGTCCCTGGCCTCAGTTATTCCATCTGTTAAAAGGGGAAAACAGCGCCTTCTCTCCCTTGCAGCAAAAGGGGAGAGATCAGAGGCCTGTGTGCCTTCGGCCACTAAACCTGATTCCGGTCACCTCCCGCCCTGCCACCCAAGGAACGCAAGCCTCTCTCGGTATGGCTGACGCCCCACGACCAGGAGGGTTAACCTACAAAAGTGCTAACCATCAAGGTCAAGTATACAGGTTTGGGGCTCAGCAAGGCCTTGACTATCCATCAACAGCTGGAAGGTTACGGTTGACCAGATGATATTCTGCAGCCGTCCCTCAAACATCAGAATCACACGCTCCACCAAGAAGGGATCGGAAGGCCCCTGGTGCTGGCTGCCTGCTTTCGGACAGTGAGGTCCCGAAACTTTCTGGCTGCCTGTTCTTCTCCTGAAAGTCCCCACTGCCTGCGGAGGCCGTGGTGGCTGAGCGTTGTCCTGCACCATATTCCAGATTGCGAATACAGGTGGGGCCCTGCCTGGCACACAGCATGGGCTCCGCGCGCGTCTGCCGCCCTGAATGGCAGAGTCTGAGCTCCTGATGGTCAGGATGTTTGTTCCTTGAGCCCGTCTGTGGTCCAGAGGAACACTCTCTCCTTTCACTTCAGCTGATTTCCTCCGGTTCAGAGCCTGGGAGAGGTGGGGTGGCCGCTCCTCAGCGCTCGGTATAAATCTTTCAAGAGTTTACTGGCATGAACGTTCTCTCCCTGCAGCCTCCTCTCCCCTGGCCCCGGCCGGGGAGCGTCTCCTCACAGGACATACTTTCCATCCCTTTAATCATCTTTATTGCCTTGCTTTGGACCCTGTCCCGGGTCCACATCCTTTGCGAGGTGTGCTGACCTCACCGGGCATTTATTAACACGAGCGCGGCTTAGTGGAAGGCCGGCTTCCCACTGCCTGTACGTCAGGCTCCCCTTCCACGTTCCCGGGCCACGCTGCTGCTTTCCGGAGGCCTGCACTGTCCAAGGGCTTGAGCTGAGAGGGGTGACCTGGCCCCCGAGCGGAGGTGTGGCTGACGTGGACGTGGACAGCAGCCCGCCCCTGCCTGGGCCCAGGGGGTGACTTCTCCTGCGGAAGCTCGGGGACTCCCTGAAGCTCCACACACATTCTGGGGACCAGGGGGCAGGGGAGGAGTGACACAGAGCCTCTGCCCTTCCTGACCCCTCCTCAGTCCCCATGTGAACCCCATTTCTCCTTTGGGGGGTGCTCCCTACCTCTTCCCTCTGAGGGGAACCCAGAAACCAGGAATTAGCTGTACAGCAAAAAGGCAGCACATAGAGAACAATGACTGCACTCTGGTCAGGCCAGGAGCAGGCTGGGTCCAATCTCCCTGCTCTATCTTCCCTTTTGATGCCCCTACACGAAGTGCCCGGTGGGTCTGTGTTCTAAGCCCGGACTGCCTGCCTCCCAGCTGGCTGAATACTCGCCGTCCTCTGGGAATGTCTCCATTCCACTAAATCCACCAGCTGATGACATTCCTGGGGACTGGACCTCCATCCACCCCAAGTTGTGGCCACCACCCAGCACCCCTTGTTCAAGGTCCTTTGTGTGTGTGTGGTGTGTGTGTGTGGTGTGTGTGGTGTGTGTGTGTGTGTGGTGTGGGTGTGTGTGGGTGTGTGTGGTGTGGGTGTGTGTGGTGTGTGTGGGGTGTGTGTGTGTGTGGTGTGTGTGTGTGTGTGTGGTGTGTGTGTGTGTGGTGTGTGTGTGTGGTGTGTGTGCGGTGTGTGTGTGGTGTGTGTGTGTGTGGTGTGTGTGTGTGGTGTGTGTGTGTGGTGTGTGTGTGTGTGGTGTGTGTGTGGTGTGTGTGTGTGGTGTGTGTGTGTGGTGTGTGTGTGTGTGTGTGTGTGGTGTGTGTGTGTGGTGTGTGTGGGGTGTGTGTGGGGTGTGTGTGGGGTGTGTGTGTGTGGGGAGTGTGTGTGTGTGTGGTGTGTCTGTGGTGTGTGTGTGTGTGGTGTGTGTGTGTGGTGTGTGTGTGTGTGGTGTGGTGTGTGTGTGGAGGGGGTGTGTGTGTGTGGTGTGTGTGTGTGTGTGGTGTGTGTGGTGTGTGTGTGTGTGTGGTGTGTGTATGTGTGCTGTGTGTGTGTGGTGTGGTGTGTGTGTGTGGGGGGGTGTGTGGTGTGTGTGTGGTGTGGTGTGTGTGTGGTGTGTGTGTGTGTGTGGTGTGTGTGTGTGTGGTGTGTGTGTGGTGTGTGTGTGGTGTGTGTGTGTGGTGTGGTGTGTGTGTGTGTGTGTGTAGGGTGAGGGGTGGGGGGGAATCAGGGACCCTGGGCAAACCTTGCCTCCAAGAAGCTGCACAAGAAGAGGCATTTTTAGTTCTCTGAGCAAGCAAGCTGGCTGGGCTGTTTCTTGGCTCTCTGAGAACAGTCTCTGTTCAGTAAAGGTAAAACCACAAGCTACCGCCTTTATCTAAGAAGAAATCCCCTGGAGAGGAGAAACTCTTCAAGCAGAGCCTTCCCCACTGCCTCCCTTCCTTCTTTCCCTCTTTGTCTTCCTCCCTCCCTCGTTTTCATCCAGAAATCATTTACGCAGGTTCAAACAAACGAAAAATACTCTAACCCTGCTTTTGCACAAGTGGCCACACATGAAAGAAACGTTCTGCACCTGAACTTTTCCATTTGAAATACACTCTGAAGATCTTTCCTTGTTGGACAGCCTCCCGGACGCCCAGCCTCAGCTGTTTGCTCCTATCCAGAGCTGCCCCGGACGCTTTTTTTGGCCCCTTGCTGTTGCCCAGTTCTCTGCATCCCAGGGGAGATCCCAATTTCTGCCTTGGTTTGAGAGAGCAGCGCCCTTGACACACCGAGGGCACGCGAGAAAAGCAGCTGTGTCGCTGTCACAGCCCGGCCCAGCACAGGCCAGGGACG
Source organism: Bubalus bubalis (assembly GCF_019923935.1). Taxonomy (NCBI): domain Eukaryota; kingdom Metazoa; phylum Chordata; class Mammalia; order Artiodactyla; family Bovidae; genus Bubalus; species Bubalus bubalis. The sequence continues at coordinate 13,766,611 of NC_059178.1, forward strand.
GGGCGGACGAGACGGAGTCCTAGACCTGCGAGCTCCAGAGCCTCCTGGAGGCCATGTGTCAAAACACACGCCGGCAGGTCAGAGTCCCCCGAGGACTGCTATTGTGGCTGCCCGGTCGCTGCAAAGAGCTTTCCTCTTCCTCAACTGCAAAACCTTTCCTGGACTCCTGCAGGGATGCAGTCCTGGGGCCACCCAAGAGAAGGGCGGCCCCCCCACCCTGTAACCAACCCCACTGCAGCCACGTCACCTGTTATTGTATCGGCTAGTGACCAGAAAAGCAAAATGCAGGCCAAGACTGCAGCTACACAAGGGCCGGCAGGGGCAAAGAAAACCCAAAGCTGGCGATCGAGAGGCTCCTACCTTCGGTCATTTCTCCTCCTCCGGAACAGCTTCTTCGTGTGCGCAATCTCCACCTCGTGGGGCATCGGGTGGTAGCCCTGTGTGGTTGGGGGAGGAAGAGGGGCGTCAGTAAATCTGAAAGAGAGCAAAGAACTTCCGGGTCTGAACTAACCTACAACAACATCTACAACAACAAAACGAAACCAAGAGTTTGGAAAGGCTAGGCTCTGACCGCCAAATCCAGATTGAAAAATGGAGAATATTTGAGTCCATGCGTTTCCCGCCAGGTGATGCTGCTGGAATCACAGAACCAAAGGACAGTGGGGTCCCTAGAGTTTGTCAAATCCAGCCATTCAAATGAGAACACTCAGGTCAGGAGAGATGGATGAGGGTGTGCAAGGTGTGGCAGAGAATTAGCAAGAGAATCAGATTGGAATCTGATGGTGGACAAGCTAACCCTCTAACATCAGGCCTCCTAACACCAGGGGAATGTGACTATCTTCTCTGAGCTGTGGAGAGGACCAAGGAGACACAGCCTCCTTGCAAACCCTAAGCCTCATGCAGACAGAATGTGCTAGGATCCAGTTTTCTCCTCATCCTAGTCCAGAAGGCCTCATGCAGTTTTTGTTTTTGTTTTTGTTTTTTAAACCAAAGATCCTTGTTACTTATACTCCTGGGGTGCATTTAGGGGAAACATGCAAATAGCTAATGTCTTTTTAAATATTAAATTGTGGAAAATTTTAAGGTTGGTCTTTTGCATATATTGTCATCATGATAACAACTACGTATATATATGTTTACATCAAGGTTGGAGAGAAGTGTTAGTCGCTCAGTCATGTCTGACTCTTTTTGACCCCATGAACTGTAGCCCTCTGGGCTTCTCTGTCCGTGGGATTTTCCAAGCAAGAATACTGGAGTGGGTTGTCATTCCCTTCTCCAGGGCATCTTCCCGACCCAGGGATTGAACCTGGGTCTCCTGCGTTGCAGGTGGATTTTACCACCTGAGCCACCAATATATTTACACTGAGGCTGGAGAGAAACCCTTTCCTTACCATGCAGGGCTGGTGGGAGTAAAATGCCAGGCAGCAGGCAGAATTATTTGCAGAAGGTGAGCTGATAGCCAGCTCTTTTCTTATTATTCCCATCTCCCCAGGAAAGTATGTTCTGGTGGGACACAGGAAAGCACTGCCCTTCTATTATGGTCTGGCTGGGGCAGAGTGGGAGGGCTTGAGCGTACCTAAGGCTGGCGGTCTGCAGGGAGGCAGTGGCCTGGCTTGGACCCGGGACATCTGGGCACGGGTCGTGATGCAGAGCACACAGCCTGAGCGTGCTCCCCATGCCGCCCACAGGGCCCTGGGTGTGCACAGGGTCAGAGGGTGTGACAGGCCCAGTGTGCTGGAGAGGGCTCAGGGAGAGTCCAATGAGCCCCTAGCTGCACTTTATAGACAAGGAGACTGAGGCCCAGACGCTCGATGGGGACAGTGCATGCCGCCCTCTGGATTCGGGCTCCACAGTGGAGGGTCCCGGCAGGCTGCCTTCTCTGGGCTTTGCCCGACCACAGGGCTGATCAGCCTTGGACGCTGGTAACCCCGTCAGCCTCGAGGTGCTTCCTGGAGCGGGAATGAGGGCGCTGTGGGTACAACAGGCTCAGGAGGACACAGGGACCCTGGCCTCTCAGACGCCGGCCCTAAGATGCCCGTTGACTCCAGGGAGTGAACGGCACACTTCAAATTTTATTTAATTTACATTATTTATATCATTGGTCCCTCCCTCACAGCCTGTCTCTTGCCTCCAACAGTTGGCCAAGAAGGCATGAATGAATTCCGGCCCGGGCAGCCACAATGGGGCCCTGCGACCTGAGGATGTGCTTTGTTTAATGGTTTTCTCAAAGGATATTATTTGCTTTCTTTAATACAAAACACAAACAAGGAAAAACACCAAGTCTTCCCCTCTCATTTCCCCTCTCCCACCCTGACCCAGCTCCGGGCTGGCCCCTTCCCTCCCTCCCAGCCTCAGGTCACCACAGGAACACACTGGGCGGGCCCAGCGCAGACAATGGCAGGAAGCCGAGGCTCCCTCTCAAGCCGGAGGCCTGGACGGGGAGCTGGGCCCTGGGGCCGGGCTGAGGGAGCTGTCCCGACTCTTGGCTTTCCAGGAGCTCACAAGGGGCCGGCCTCCCCTGCCCAGGCTCCAGAGTCCTGGGCTCTGACCTGCATCCTTGCCTCCCTGCTCCCCATGGCCGTAGCAGAGGGGAGCTGCCCTGGTGACCCAGACTCACGGAGTTCCAACTCTCTGCCAGGACTCAGTGTGGCCCGGGGGGCAGGCAGGACCACTCAGGGCTTCTAACAAAGCCACTGCTCTGACTTCTGTGTCCTTCCATTGCCTCTAAATCACTAATATGAATGTTCAGTTCAGTTCAGTTGTCGCTCAGTTGTGTCCGACTCTTTGTGACCCCATGGACTGCAGCACACCAGGCTTCCCTGTCCATCATCAACTCCTGGAGCTTGCTCAAACTCATGTCCATTGAGGCGGTGATGCCATCCAACCATCTCATCCTCTGTCATCGCCTTCTCCTCCTGCCTTCAATCTTTCCCAGCATCTATATGAAATGTCAAAGTAGTTAAAAGTCTGGGCTCTGGAGCCACACTTCTTCTTGATGGCTATGTGACTTTTAACAGGTGACCTAACCTCTATGTGCCTCAGTTTCCACATCTGTGAGATGGAGATGATAATAATACCATCTGTGAGACGGGGATGTTAATAATAGCATCTGCCTCCTAGGGTTCTTCTGAGGGTTAATTGTGTTGATGAACATGTAAAGAATGTAGAGCCTTGCCTAGGATGCAGCGAACCTCAGTATCGCTGGTGGTGTCACTGCCATCCTCGCCATCACCATTTCTCCCATCACGCTGACCCTCTCTGCTCAGGGCTGAGCTGAGTGCACCAGGACAAGCAAGGCTGCTCTGCTTCCTGTTCTCAGGCCCCCAGTCCTGGCAGACAGAGTCCAGAGGAGGCAGTTTATGGGGAAGAGAGTGAAGAAAGCTCAGGTTAGGGAAGATGGAGGGAATTAGCAGAGAGTGTGGGGACCAGGCAACATGCTAGGAAAGGGTGGAGGAATTCTGCCTGTGTTCTCTTTGGTCTAAAGCTGGTGGATCCCAGTGGGAGACCGGAAAGCAGCTGAACAAAGTAACACAGGTGACAGAAGCAAGCTTTGCGCTCCTGAGGTCTTCCTTCCCCAGGAGCACCCCAAGGCCAGTGCTGAGGACTGGCCCCACCCACAAGGCCACCGGGGCCCCGCCTCCTGGCACCATGGTGAATAAATGAATGAATGCCTGGGGCACCTGTGTAGAACTTTCAAACCGTCCTGTATAAAACGGGGTGCACTGTATTTATACAGGCTTCACTGGAGGACCTACTTCAATCAGCCCCTTTGTTCTTCAGATTCAAACTGGCAGGGGTACCACGTGACACACACAACCCAATACGCTGCCCACTACCCCCAAAACAAGGGCATCTGGGTGTCAAGAGAGGCGAACACGAGGCCAAAAGAGGAAGAACGAGGGAGACTGTGAGTTTAGCTAAGATCTGCCATCAGATTAGCTGCTGACCCAGGCTAGCCCAAGTTCTTCAAAGCCACTAGTGAGAGATGAGGCTGGTATGTGAATGTTCAAAGCAGCAGTATTCATAACAGCCAAAAATGGAAACAAATCAAATGTCCTTTAACTGATGGCTGCATAAATATGTGGTGGCTCCATAAAATGGAGTATTACACAGCCATGAAAAGGGAGGAAATTCTGATACAGGCTGCAGCATGGATGAATCTTGAGAACATCATGCTCAGGGAAAGAAGCTAATCACCAAAAATCCCCATATAGTTCAATTTCGTTTATATGAAATGTCCAGAATTGGCAAATGTGCAAACATAGCAAGGAAATGAATGTCTTCCAGGGGCTGGGGAGAGGCAGAATGGGAAGTGACTGCCAGTGGGCTCCAGGTTTCCTTGGGGGGTAATGAAAACATTCTGGAATTTGGACAGTTGCATAACCTCATGAATATACTAAAAACCATTCACTCATATTATTTTGAAGGGTGAATATTATGGCATGTGAATTATATCCTAATTTTTAAAAGGTGGAAAAAATTTTCCAGGTAGAGGGAATAGCAAGTGTTTAAAAATGAAAGATCCAGCCACAGTGAAAAATGTACACCCCACCCCCCATTCAATTAGGAAGCAGCTGCCCTAAAACAGTTCCTACAAAAGGGCTGGAAAAGGTGGTATGTGTAGGACGGGGCATCCAGTGACAGGAAGGACCAGTAAGGAATCTGGAGAGGAGCATGAACTGGTATCCCCAGGCCTGGCCAGGGACAACCGGGTTCTGGCTTTAGACCAGAGATTTCTCCCTGCTCTTTAGATATTAATAGAATGTACCCCTTGAGTGGAGAATGGGAAATTTATCAGGTCAGAATGACCATTTAAGAGTATATAGTAGCCTTTGTTCTATTTCTTTACTCAATAAATTCTTCTATCCCATGCTCCGAAAGAGCCCCAGGTGGACATCAGTCCAGGTATGAGCACCACCCCCACCCAACCCCTGCAAATGAAGAAGAGCCCCAGCAGCCTCTGGATCACCAGCTGGTGTGTGAGTCTGCTCAGCCAGTCAGGCGGGCCTCTGCAGCATTTCCCTGGACCCCCCGGGCCCCTGCTCTCCTCCACCTCTCCGCGTGAGAACCCTTCTCCCTGAGCTCTGAGACCTGGCTGCAGCTCCCCTCTGTCTAACCTCTGAGCACTTTCAATAACTAAGCGGGCCTAGGAGACAAGTAGATTATATAAACCAAGCCTCTCCAGGGAGGGAGGGAAGATAATACTCCTTCTGCATGCAGCTCAAGCAGAGGACACGTGAAACACACACACACACACACACACACACTCCCATCCCAGAGGTCAGCACTGGCCTAGGATGTGGCATTGTGGGCACCATGTTACTGCTCGGGTTGCAGAAACCCATTAATGTAAAATCCGCCCATCCCGAGGCAGGCTAAGGCTAAGACCTCACAACCTGGGACAGCAGGTATTTCTGGGGGATTAAGGCAGGTGCAGCAGAGCTGCTGACCCTAGACTGGGAATACAGGGGCCTTGCCCTCAGACGGCAGCTATAAACAAGCATCTTGGGTCTGAGGGTCATGCAAGCATGCTGAGCAAGCCAACACGTGTGATGGGTGGTGCTGAGACCAGCTGACTCTGTGATAAGAGTGATGTACATCCACCCAGCCACAGCTCCCCTTCCCCATGCCCCACACTCCCCACCTACCCACCCATCCATCCACCCCATCCATCCATCCACCCATCCACCCACCCACCTACCCATCCATCCATTCACCCATCCACCCACCCACCCATCCATCCACCCACCCTACAAATATCTTTATTTTAGACACTGCAGATACATTAGCAGAAAAGCAATGGGCAAATGCTCGTTCTTACAGAGCACACCTTCTAATGACAGGAGAGAAAGGAAAAACAAGTAAATAGACAATATAATCAATGATGGAAAATCCTATGGGGCAGAACCAGGCAGGATAAAGGGATGAGGGCCACAGGGGTGGGGGTGGTCAGGGGAGACTTCTCTGTCACTTGCCAACCAGCCATCAGTCCATCTGGCCATCGTTGGTTCTTCCTCACTGAAGCAGCTCTGAAGGCCAACCACGTGCCAGGTGCATCAGAGGGGAAATAACAGAACGAAGAGCCCCAGTTCCAGCCCTGGGAGCTCGGGGGAGCGCAGACGCGCAGGCTGCCGCGTGCACGGAGGTCTCTGGCCGCTGTGAGGGGGATGCGGGCAGCTCTGCCTGGGGCAAGGGCAGGGAGGCCTTCACCCAGGGTGCTCCCTGAGCTGAGTGCTAATGGGTGGACAGGCGCATGATGGAAGAGAAGAAGGTACGTTAGGACCTCAGCCTGCGGGCCAGCAATATCCGCAGCACAGGTGGGGTGTCTAGAACGAGCCGGCACTGCAGGAGGGGGAGGCAGCACCTGGTGCTCCGCGGGCAGGGCAGGGGCTCTCGACCGCAGTGGCTCGCGCGGTGCCACCTGTACCTTCCTCTTTACCCCTACAGCGGGCAGAATCGGGTGCCCCCGAAAGACCAGCTGGAGTCCCCACCTGGGTACAACAGGATGGAGTTAGGATGAGGTCATTCTAAAGATTAAGGTGGGCCCTAAACCCAATGACCCTTACAAGAAGGAATTTAGAGACTGAGACACAAGCTGTGTGAAAATGGGGGCAATGTTTGGAGGGGGCAGCTTTGAGTCGAAAAAAGGGCGAGGATTGTTGGCAGCCACTTGAAGCCAGGACAGGCAAAAGACGATTCTTCCCGGAGCCTTCCGGGGGCGGCGGGGGGTGGCCCTGCTGACACCCTGACTCCAGACTTCTAGTATTCAGAACTGGGAGACTGCAAATGTCTGTTGCGTTCAGCCACCCAGCTGATGGTACTGTGTTCCTGCAGCCCTAGGGAACGAATCCACCTGGCCCTCCTGTCCCAATCCTACACAGCCACCCGGGCAGGTGTCCACAGCTCGGGGCCTGCCCGATGGCCTCCTCTCCCGCGCTCTCAGCATCCCCAGGTTCTCCTTTGAGATCCTGTTTGACACGGGAGGTCCCTGAGTCTATCCGATTCTCCCTGGTAAGCAAGCGCTACTGACCCCACGCGGTGCTATTCTGGGAACTTCACGGGGTGTTCCTGTGGTGGGATGCCAGGCTCTGCGCCAGACACTTTCAGTCTGGGTGGTGGGCAGTCTTCCAGCCCCCTATCAAACCAACAGCTCAGTCTGCTGCCCAGCTCTCAGCCTTCACAACATATCCTGATCTCTTTGAAATGACAGACGCAAAATTCCTACAGGACAGGCAGCATGTGACCTGGCTCTGGGATGATGCTTCCCGGCCAGGCCCCACCCTCCAGGTTAGTTTGCTTGGAGGGGCCAGGAGACAGGAGGGAGAAGGGGAGACACCTTGAGTGCAGGAGACCTGAGGCTGCAAGTTTCTTTGCTCCCTGGCCACCTGGTGGTGCCCTGGACCCAGGTCCCCGGCTGGGCGGCTGCCAGACGAGCCCCCCAATCCTAAACCTCACCCCCAGGTGAGTTCAAAGGGCGAGGACCCATCTGGCTCTTGGATGAAGTACATGAAGCCCTGGAAGGGCTCCGGACTCAGATAGGTATTAATTAAGTATCTGTTGAAGAAGATAAGGGAAGGAAAGTGGGTGGGAGCCTAAAGCTGGTTGAGGCTCTACTGAGCAAGGTCTCTGGATGGAAATACCAAGAGGAGTGGTGGTGCAAACACGCAGCATGCCTCTCCACCTCTTGGGCCCCGAGGCAGGGCTCCGGGATGGTGTCTCACCCTGGGCTGAGATTCCAAAGTCAGCCAGGGCGGGGGGCCAGGCCCCGCACACCCCCTTCACCCTTGCTGCACCCGCGACCTCTGAGACGACCTGACCACGGCTCCATCGGCAGGCCTCCGTCCCCCACCTCTCCAGGGGAGCTCGCCCTGACCCTGGCCCTCTCTCCACGGGCTGGTGGGTGCGGGCCCCCAGTCACTGCTCTGCCTGGTTCCCCTTCAGTCTTGCGGGATGAGGTTTCGAAGGGCCACACAGAGCTCAGTCCGACGGCCGGAAGCTTCACGGAACTCCAGGTCCACTTTCTCCTCAAAGGAGATTTTCCTGATATTCCCGTGACCTGTGACCTCTGACCACTAACCACCCCCCGGACCTGGGTCTGATAGAAATCATCCAGACCTATTCTCACGGATCTGTTGTCTCTCTCACATACCAGCTCTTTGCAAAGGGAAAGTGCATAACACAAAGACAAGAGAGCTTCTTCCCGCCGTGTGAAGATCCCACCCCGACTGTGGGGCCTGCCCCACCCCTGCCCGACTGGACAGGCCTTCAGGGGGAGCTGGTGCAGCTGGGACATGCGGGGTTGGAAAGCAAGGCTGAGGATCCTGGCCCAGGCCATGGGGCGGTGGGAGGCTCCATGTGCAGCACTATTCAAAGCCATCCTCAAAGTGACTCCAGCCAGAAATACATACAGGGTCACAGGACTCCACTTCCAGGACATGCAGAACATGGTTCTTTCCTACACGTTGGCTGCCTTTTCTAGCACACCGCAGTGTCCTGAGAGGTAAGCCCTGTGGCCCCAGACCCGCCCTCTCCAGACACCTGCCACTATCCATCTCTCCTGGATAACCGAAGCTCCATTCTGGCCTCTTGGAAACCACAGCTCCCTCCTCTTCTTCCCGAGGTTGAGTATCAGTCCCATTTGTCACTCCCGAGAATGCTTTGAAACGCCTGGAAACTAACGGCTTCCTCCTCTCCAGAAAATTCCAGATGACCCAGAGTGGAGGGTGCCATGGACAGCAACCCAGAAGAACTGGATGTTGGTTCTGCTGCACCCACTGGGTGAGCCCAGGGAGCTGGAGCCCCACAGAGGCAGGACAGGCTCAGGCCAAGCCAGCTGGGCTCCGCAGGCCCTCCGTCTCCAGCCCAACATGGGGAGACATCCCGAAGGCAAACAGTACAAAGGAAATGGAGCACTTGGCAACTTAAGGGGCCATAAAAATACCAAGTACAGCTCCCCTGACAATGAGTTTGTCTCAATAGTGGAGCCTTCCTCTTGCTGGGGTCATGTTTTTTTTCATAGCTTCTAAGAAGCTATCCTACCAAGCTCCACGTGGGCAGGATGTGTGGGTCACGTCCAAGCTGAAACAAACAGGTAATGTTTCTAAAATTCCTGGAATCTCCAGGCTGCACAGCTATTCAGAGCAGCTGACCTGTTTCAGAAAAAAAGGTGGGGGTCGGGCGGGCTAACTCATGTCTCAGTTCGTGATCTTCTAATTTTTCTTTTAATTTATTTGTTTTAATCAGCAGAGACCCTTTTAAGAACAATACCTCAGCTGGAGTCCCAATATGAAAACACAGATAAAGGTCAACAGGGCAGAGGTGCAGAGATTGCCTCTGAGCGATCAACGCTCACCCCCTGCCTCTGGCCGCCCCCCATTTGCACCCTGAACTGTAAACCTACCCTTCACCCACTCTGAAAGACTGGATGTTGGCTCCACAAGACCTGGACATTGTTCCAGAAAAGGAGCGTAAGCAAAGCTCTCTGGTCAGGGTTTAGTGGGGTCTGTGCACATGTGCTTGCAAAGTGGCTTCAGTCGTGTCCGACTCTGTGGGACCCCATGGACTGCAGCCCACCACGCTCCTCCATGCATGGGGATTCTCCAGTATTCTCCAGAATACTGGAGTAGGTTGCCATGACCTCCTCCAGAGGATCTTCCCAGCCCAGGGATCAAACCCAGGTCTCTTCATGTCTCCTGCACTGGCAGCTGGGTTCTTTAGCACTGGCGCCCCTGGGAAGCCCAGCGGGGTCGACTGCACATGAATATTCTGCCTGTGGAGGTCTTTGGGGTGTGGACCCTCAGCATTCATCCAGCAGGCGGGGGTTTGAGCCTGTACAGGGGTGCGGTTACAGAGGTCAGGTTGCTGGAATGTGGCCTTCCTTAGATGCCCTGAGCTAACAAAACCCATCCCTCCTTTTTCCTTCAAGTTGGGTTTCTCATTGTAACAGCCTCGTAACTTGATGTAAACCCCACACAGTCTTTAGGCAACCCGGGTTCCAGCACGGCTGCCTGACTGGGATACCGCTGGGCAGTTATCTCACCCAGCCCTCTGCTCCTTCTCGTGAAAAATGAGGATAAAAATATTTGCTCTTCCTACCTCCTGCGTCACGTATCTTTAAATATATTTTGAGTTGGGATCTGTTACGTGTGACCAGAAGAGTCCTAAATAGTTCAGGATGATGCAACTTCAGGTGTTGCTCCAGCTGATCTTAGTATATCCATGAAGTCCAGCAAAGTAAACATGTGGGTCCCTGACCCTCCCGCGGTCAGCCACGTCAGGAAGGATCCCCTGGGCAACACCAAATACAAACGACATGGGCTTGATAATTTCTGAGCGAACAGAAAAAATAGATGAGAATGTTGATGCCAAAGACAGGACCTCAAGCTAACAGAAAAATGTTAGGGAATTGTGTCTATGTTATGCGGTATAAAATGTAAAGGAAACAATTACTAAAGTCCTGCTTTTTCAACCATGATCAGTTTCCCATTTGCAACCAAGGTACTCCTGTGATGGGTGTGTGTGTGTGTGTGTGTACATGCATGCCTGCACAGGGAGGGCTGTTGGATGGTGATTATAACCCTCTCTGAGTTGAAGACCATGTGAGACCCAGTGGCTCAGAATCTCCTCCAAGTGACAAGCCCAGGACCAAGAGTCTAGAAGGAATCCTAGCTGCATCCCCCACCACCATACCCGCCTCCAGGGCTCCTGTTGATGCAGGGACAGCCACATGAGCATGGAGCTGGCAGCCAGATGCTCCCCACATCCTTGATGAGTGGTTTTTACTGGGGGTCCTGGAAGTGCTGCTAACCTGAAAGGGCAACAGCTCCCTGCTGCTGCAGACCAGAGGCAGGAAGGTGCTCTAGAAACACTCCAGGTACAAGTGACCATGGGAAAGACACAGGATCTGCTCTGTAGCCTCTGGGAAAGTTGCCTGGGCACCTTTGGACATATGTGGCCTGAATTCTGGTCTCTAACTGGATGGTGCATCCATGACAGAGATAAGACCCAAAACCCTGGAAAAGCCCATAAAGCTTCCCCATTCATCATTGTTGGACAACTAGCATCTATTATATATTTCCTCCGCATCCTAGTACTAATACCAGTAACTAAAACTCAAGAGAAGACCAAGTAATACTCATGCTCTGGTCTCTGAGGGCAAGTGATAGTCTTTGTCAGGGAGGAAAGCTGTGAATAGTTTTATGTCCTTGGGGAGGCTGAAAAAGCATCTTGGGAACTGAGGCAACAACGGATTCTGGAGAAGGAGTGAGAACTCTACAACAGAAGATACCCACCACGTTTGGTGAGCACACGGCGTGTCACAGACAGAGAAAACCCAGACTCCTCCTGTGTCCCAAAGAAGTCCCCAGGCCGCCGGGAGCACAGATACACAAGCAGAGTTACTACTCCAGACCCAGGGAAGTCACAGGGACACCCATGGGGCAAGGAACCGGTAGAGGAAGGAAGGGATGCCCAAGACTACCCTTCGAGTTACTGGAAGGCTCTGAAGTTAACAGAAGCAGAACCAGAAAGGCAAAGGCCCCAGCGGAAGCTACAAGGAGGAATATCTTAATGGCTTTGTTCTTGCCTCTCCTGAAAGTACTCTGGCATGGCTCATTTTATAAGTGGGCAATGGTCAGAATACAGTAAAAGTGAGGGCCTTGGTGGGTCATGGAAGGGGCCTTTGCCCCAAACACCTCTGCCGGAGACGCTGAGATCCTGAGGCGAGTTCCACTGTGCAGGGAGCATCTTCAAGGCTACCTGTGAGCACATGGTTCATCGTTCTGCATCTGCAGTGCTGGGCCAAAGCTGGCTGGTCTGGTGACATGGGGAATGGGACAGGAGACTGTGACAAAGGAGCACTCAGGGGCAGCAGGGTGGCTGTCCCAGGGTTTGCAGAGCCAGTCCCAGGTGCTGTAAGCAACAGATTCGGGGCTTTTGGGCAGAGATCGGAGTCAATCGGTTTGGCTTTAAATACCATCACTGCCACCTACTGTGGGAGCCTGGCTAGATTCCTACCCTCCTGAGGGCTTCTATTTTCCTCTTCTATGAAAAAGTAGTATTTCAGAGGACTAGCAGGAGGATAAAAGGAGATTATCTGACGTATAAGGATAGGCGTAAGGATAAGGATACCATTGCTTCATGGCACATAGATGGGGAAACAATGGAAACAGTGAGAGACTATTTTCTTGGGCCCCAAAATCAATGCATTGGTAAGTGCAGTCATGAAATTAAAAGACGCTTGCTCCTTGGAAGAAAAGTTATGATCAACCTAAACAGCATATTAAAAAGCAGAGACATTACTTTGCCAACAAAGGTCTGTCTAGTCCAAGCTATGGTTTTTTCCAGTAGTCCTATATGAATGTGAGACTTGGACTATAAAGAAAGCTGAGCGCCGAAGAATTAATGCTTTTGAACTGTGGTGTTGGAGAAGACTCTTGAGGGTCCCTTGGACTGCAAGGAGATCCAACCAGTGAATCCTAAAGGAAATAAGTCCTGAATATTCACTAGAAGGACTGATGCTGAAGCTGAGACTCCAATACTTTGGCCACCTGATGCGAAGAGCTGACTCATTGGAAAAGACCGTGATGCTGGCAAAGTTTGAAGGCAGGAGGAGAAGGGGATGACAAAGGGTGAGATGGTTGGATGGCATCACTGACTCTATGGACATGAGTTTGAGTAAGCTCTGGGAGTTGGTGATGGACAGGGAAGCCTGGCATGCTGCAATCCATGGAGTCTCAAAGAGTCAAACGCAACTGAGTGACTGAACTGAACCGTAGGATAAGCAGCACCAGCGGTTTCCCAACTGCGCTCCTATCCTCTGCACACCTCCATGGCCCTCCTCCTTTTTAGGGCACAGTCTGAAATTCCAGGCTGGGGAGCACCCCATGTGCACACAGAGACCCTGCCCTGAGACTTCCTGACTTTCCATCCACGCCTATTTAGAGCCCTCAGGGAAGCCGCAGCCCAAACCCCAAGTAATGCCATCCTAGAACGAGGTCACTCTGTGTCCACCAGCCAGCCATGTCCTGAGCTCCCAGGCTGCATTCAGAAGGGGCTGAGCCACTGGCATAAACACCCACCCCTACCCTACAGCACAGACACTAAGACTCAGGGGAATTAACCCGTGTGGTCACACAGCACATCGGACACTCTCTTCTTAACACTCCAGCCAGGTGTCTGTACAGACTAGGTAGCTGCTAGCAAGCTTGCTTCTCTAGCCACCCTGCCAACTTTCAGAGGCTCAGGGGCCATGCTGCCTTCACTTCCACAGGCCCCACACTAGCTTAGACATCACAGTCTTCCATGACTGCTTGTTGGATGAAAAGTTAAGATGACCGACAGCCCTGAATGGACCAGAGCTGGGCCACCTGCATTCTATCTATCACCAATAGGTGGTCGCCAATAGATAGATGGCCCATGGGCATGGAACCCACAGGCTGCGGCTGTCGACCAGGCACAAGTTCCCGTGCTGCAAGAAGCCAGGATGCTCCATTGCCTCACTGGTCCTTGATCTGTAAGCACAAGGCCCAGTGCTCAGCAACTCCCCTGTGGTTAGTGGAAATGGAAAAGGTATTGAAGACGTGGATCGCCCAATCCTTGGTTACACCGCAGGCTCTCTGAAGACCACGGTTACTGTTCCTTGGCCGGCCTGCCCTGGAATGATGGCACTGTGGGTGCTCAGGGCCCACGGATCGGTCCCACAGGCACCCAGGTTGTGACAGCTGTCTCACTGCTGCCAACTCCAGCAGCAGGCCAGAGGCAGGGCCAGCCAGGCGGGAGGGGGCTTCTTCCCCTCGCTCAGCCTCAGGCCCCTGTGCTCTAAAATGGAGAGCCTAAACCCACGTCCTCCGTGAGGATTAAATGCGATGCTGGGAGTCAAAGGAGATGAAATACAGAGAAACATCTGGCCAGTCCTGCCACACAAGTTTACTGGACTCAAGTGGGGGTGTGCCTGTGCCCAGCCTAGCCCAGAGACAGCAGGGCCCGAGTGACCCTGAGGACCTCAGAGCTGAGGCCAGACAGGCTGAGAGGGGTCAGTCCCACCAGCGGAGGACTGCGATCTGCAGGGATCACACACTGCAGAGAGTCCAGGAGTCCCAGTCTGCTACGGCAAGGGGATGACTGGGTGGCAGGCTCCAAGGAGGCAGACCTGGTTTCCTTAAGAGACTCAAAACAAAGCTTCTCCTGCCCAAGGCAGTTGTGAGAGAGGCTGGCCCAAACTGTGAGTGGGAGGCAGGCATTGATGCGGGGGCGGTGGGGGGGCGTTCCCGGGTCAATGGCACTCCTGGGTGTGGCCACTGCTTTTCGCTCTGGATTTGTGATCTTTGCTTGGTGTGAAAGCACAGGGGTGAAGGGGAGTTCGGGATGACGGCCACACCCACAGCCCAGGCACAGCCGAGGGGACTCCAGGGGAGACCTCGGGGCCCGACCTTCCTTGTCAGAGCCTTTAGTTTAATGTTCAAAATAGCATCTTACATGTTGCAGAGGTGCAGCAAGAATCTTCCACTTGTCTGATGATGCAGATGGTTGGGGGTGGGGATGTGAAAGGTAGAACAGGTGTGGGAGACAGCTCAGACTCAAGAGAGACCCTGCCTTTACACCCTTCAGCTCAGCTCAGCCGCTCAGTAGTGGCCGACTTTTTGAGACCCCATGAATCCCAGCACACCAGGCCTCCCTGTCCATCACCAACTCCAGAGTTCACTCAAACTCATGTCCATTGAGTCAGTGATGCCATCTAGCCATCTCATCCTCTGTCGTCCCCTTCTCCTCCTGCCCCCAATCTCTCCCAGCATCAGGGTCTTTCCCAATGAGTCAACTCTTCGCATGAGGTGGCCAAAGTACTGGAGTTTCAGCTTTAGCATCAGTCCTTCCAATGAACACCCAGGACTGATCTCCTTTAGAATGGACTGGTTGAATTTCCTTGCAGTCCAAGGGACTCTTAAGAGTCTTCTCCAACACCACAGTTCAAAAGCATCAATTCTTCAGTGCTCAGCCTTCTTCACAGTCCAACTCTCACATCCATACATGATCACTGGAAAAACCACAGCCTTGACTAGATGGACCTTTGTTGGCAAAGTAATGTCTCTGCTTTTCAATATGGTATCTAGGTTGGTCATAACTTTACACTCCTTAGCTGTTGGCAACTGGCTCTACTGGCTACCTCCAAGGCCAGCTCCAGGCAGCAAGAAGATAAAGGAAGAGATGGGGAGGTGGGCAAGGCAAGGGCATCCTTGGGCTAGAGTCTCATGTGGATGAGCTGGGCCAACAATGAGGGGAAGCGAGCCTGCGAAGTCTTTCCTTCCCCTCCAGTCCTGCCCGAGAAATATGCTCCCTTCCACTGAGTGAGCAATTCCGTTTTCCTGGATGGTATTCAAAAAGTCTTCTTACCATAGAAGGAACTAAATTATATCTGCCAGGATCTCGAGCTACGATCATGATAATAACAGTGTCTATCACTTACGGAGGCAGGCAGGGTTCCGAGTTTCCCATGTATTAACTAATTTAAACCTCACCAGAACCTTGAGAGGGAGATGCTATTATTATCCATTCTCTACAGGAGAGGAAAAGGGGGCTGGGAGGATAGATTAAGCAGATTTAACAGCAGATCTAATGAAAAACAGCGAGTGTGTGGCGGGTGAAGCTGGGACATTAACTCAGAGGCCTGGGATGGATCCGTAACAGAATGCCCGTTAGAGCCACAGATCTGAGACCCAGAGCCAACCCAGCAGGAGCTGATCCAGAACTTCAGGGCTGCAGACCCCCAGGCGCCACCCCAGTGGACTGTGCACAGTGACATCACAGAGCGGGCACTCAGCAAGCACTGGCTAACGGAAGGAGAGCACGAACAAGCGGGGTTTTCAACGAGCCATGGAAGGGGCTGGCCCACGCGCGGTTTTCCCTGGATTCACTCTGTAGACCATCAGCGCATGGGAAAGTGAAAGTGAAAGTCGCTCAGTCGTGTCCAGCTCTTTGTGACCCCATGGACTATACAGCTACACAGTCCATGGAATGCTCCAGGCCAGAATACTGGAGTGGGTAGCTTTTCCCTTCTCCAGGGGATCTTCCCAACCCAGGGATCGAACCTTGGTCTCCCACATTGCAGGCAGATTCTTTACCAGCCGAGCCACCAGGGAAGCCCAAGAATACTGGAGTGGATAGCCTGTCCCTTCTCCAGTGCATCTTCCTGACCCAGGAATTGAACTGGGGTCTCCTGCATTGCAGGTGGATTCTTTACCAGCTGAGCTATCAGGGAAGCCCCCATCATAGCATAAATTCACAGGGTTGTTGTTAGTGGGCTCTTGCTTCTTCCCTCTCCCTCCTTCCACATTAAGTCACTAACAGCAAAGCTGCCACGCTAAGTATTAATATGATCGGTATCGTGCAAAAATAATGGACCTCCCTGATGGTGTGCCATCAAAAATGATAAAGTCTAAGGAACACGGTCTTATCGAAGTTCCTAATTAAGAAAGATGGGAAAGCAGCAGGTAGAAATGAGTTCCTAAAAATCTGCTGGCATGCAAAAATTTTTCTGTATAGAATTGTGCTTTCACTATCTTAGGAAATTCTAAGTCCTATGGCAAATACCTTCGGTAAAAGAAATAATTGCCTCCAACTTATTAATTTTTTAAGTGAATACTTTAAGGACACGGGTTATACCTCTCTCTGACTACAGGAAATGGACCATTTCAGAAATTCAATTACTTGTTCCATTCCCAGAAAGCAGGGCTGACCTTTTGTTGTGTGGATGTGGGCCATTAAGGGTTCCCTGCCACATAAAAGAGTCTTTATGGGCTGTCTTAAATTGGGTGGCCACTGGTTTCAGCTGGCTCACCAGGCACCAGCAGCTCTGATGACCTAGTTGGTATCTCTTTCCCTCTGAGCCTCTGGAGCAGACAGCGATTTGACCTACTTTCAGGGGCACAGTGGTGGCTGCAGAAAGAAGGAGGGTAACGCGAGCCTGGACACAGGACTCTGCAGCGAGGGCTCTGGTCAAGCACAGGTCTCATCCCCTTCCTCCCTCCATCTACAGAGCTCATGCCTGCAGCCCCTCCCCTGACTCCATCCTCCTCGGGCAGGAAAGGAGTCCATTCCCAGCTCCAGCCTCTTCAATCTGTCAAGGTTTGGTGTGGGGCTTCCCAGCCCTCCCACCTCACAGCCCATCGGGAACACAGTGACATTGGTATGGCCCCCTGGGGGAACCCACAGAGGCTGCTTGGGGCCAGGGGTGGCAGCCCACAGTACTGGCCACCCAAGGCCCGTCACCCCAAGGCTGAGAGAAGGAAGCCGTAACTTAGCCCTGCCAGGACTTAACTCTCAGCACATCTCTGAGGACACCTTGCCCTGCTTTAAGAGCAACTACAGCATTCCAGAGTCTTAAGAAATGGTATTTGAAATGCCCAGCCTTTGTGTTGATGGACAGATTGCAGGACCGTCCAGAGGAGGGACTCATGCCGTGCTCAGGTGTGTCTGACTCTGTGCGACCCCATGGACCGTAGCCCACCAGGCTCCTCTGTCCACGGGATTCTCCAGGCAAGAATACTGGAGTGGGTTGCCATTTCCTTCTCCAGGAGATCTTCCGGACCCAGGGATCGAACCTGTGTCTCCTACACTGGCAGGTGGGTTCTTTACCACTGAGCCTCCTGGGAGGTCCAGAGGGAGGTCATGCAGGATCAACTCTCTAAGCAGGGGTTGGCAAACCTTTTCTGTGCAGGGCCAGGTCATTAAATATTTTAGGCTCTGCAGGCTGTATGGTCTCTGTCACAGCTACTCAATGCTGTAGCGTGCAGCAGAAGCAGCCACGAAGGGGCGGCTGTGTTCCAATACAACCTGATGATAGACACTGGTGGGGGCTGGAATTCGGTGCACGGACCATGATGTAGCGACCCTGCTCTAGAGAAATGCTGGGTGGCCAAGCGTCCTTTGCAGCAGCGTGTCTCCCCTCTCTGGCCTCCCCATGATGCAGTGCTGAGTTCTCGTGTCTGACAGGTGCCTGGCATCCCCACGTTTGCTTCCCTCCTGCTATCAGAACCTGCTTTCAGGAAAGGCTCTGACAAACTCAGTCCCCTCCACCCCCAGAGGAGGATAACTGGAGTGTTACCTACATTTCAGTCAATAAGAACCCTGGGTCAGTGCCTCTCAGCCCTGGAGGCTCACGGACAGCCCCCTGGGGAGATTTAAACTCCGAGGCTCAGGCCCCATCAGAAGCTCTGATGCACACACTCGGGTGCAGCCCAGGCAGTGGGGATTTTCAAAGCTCTTCAGATGGTTCTAAAGGATGGTCAGGTCAGCAACCACTGCCTCAGACCGAAAGGGAAGCCAGAACATTAGTGGCAGTGCTTTTGGAATAAGTGACCAGGGAGGGAGAACTTGTTTCTTTTTCTCCTCTTGGGTGGGGATGAGGATGGGGGAGGCAGAAGAGGAAACACATCCAGAGCCCTTGAAAACACTCCTTCCAGGCAGGCAACTCCCTGCCAGGGCTGGTGCTGTGTAGATTTCACTGGGCTCTGCAAAATCCAAGACCTTCTTATTTTTGTTTCCCTCTTGACATCTAGTATGATTCCCTACTGGCAGTATGAGCTCTATTAACACTGCTTAATCATTAAAACAAACAAACAAACTTAGGGGGCCTAATATTTAACCATCAGTCAATAATCAATTCTCAAAAAAAAAAAAAAAAAAAAAAAGACCAAGTCCTGCTTTAGAAGGAATTACAGTCTATGCGGGCTTCCCAGGTGGCGCTAGTGGTCAAGAACCGCCTGCCAATGTCGACGGCGTAAGGGACCCGGGTTCCATCTCTGGGTTGGTAAGACCCCTGGAGTAAGAAATGGCAACCCGATCCAATATTCTTGACTGGAATATTCCAGGGACAGAGGAGCCTGGTGGGCTATACTCCATGGGCTTGCAGAGTCAGACACGACTGACGCACCTTAGCACTCACGCACGCACACAGTCTCTGCAGGGAGACAAGGTAAATCAAATTTCATCACACAATTAACAGGCCAAGGTTTCCGAAAAGGACAAAATGCCAAGAAAATAGGGCTGCCCGGGAAAATTGGGGCAAGCTCGTAACAGGCTTAGCCATATTCACACAATGTAATAAGGTGGTAGTTGCCACACCTCAGCACACACAATCACCTGGAGAGATTTTTAAAAATGCCAATGCCTGGGATGTACCCCCTGCCTATAAAATCATACTGTCTGAGGGTAGAAGACTGGCATGGGTATCTTTAAAAAAAACCACTCAGGTAATGCCACTGTGCAGCAAAAATTGAAAACCATGGTTCTGAGACCCTGCTACTCTAAGTGTGGTCCACGGACCAGCAGCATTGGCATCACCTGGAAGCTGGTTAGGGATGCAGGAATTTGGCCTCAGGCCAGTCCTACGGAATCAGAATCTGACGTGAAGCAGATCTGCATGCTGTCTGCACATGAAGTTCGAGAAGTGATGCTGCAGGGAACCATGTTCCAGAAAGAACTGACTCTAGACTGCAGAGTAATCAGGGCCCTTCTTAGAGGAAACAAGAAACAAGAGATTCTGAGGGGCGCAAGAGTTGGAGCAGTGAGATGGTAAGGAGGACTCAGCACACAGAGGCGAGGAGGAGGCTGGTCTTTATGCATGGTGAGCCAGAAATAAGGAGAACAGGTCAGAATGATTTTTTTTTAAACAAAAGTAGAAAATTAAATCAAATTTAGCCACACAATTAACAGGCTGAGCTTTTCAAAAAGGGACAAAATGCCAAGAAAACAGGGCTGTCCTCGAAGACTGGGGGCAACACCTAGAGGGTGGCAGATGACAAGAATGTTCAGGGTCATGAGGGAAGACTCCAGATGATGGACGCCCTGCAGACGGTTTCAGACTTTTTCCCATGGGCCAGTGAAGAGCTGCATGGTGCTTGGAGTCAGGGAGGGTGGTGACAGGAGAGGGGACTAGGCGAAAATGCTAGGACAATGCTTTGAAGAGACCGGTAAGAAGAACAGACAGGGACTGGGGACAGGAGCACCTGTGAGCAGGGCAAGGGAGGAACATCAAGGCAGACTTTCAGAGGAGGTGCTGATTGTATTGGAGCGGGTGGGCAAGAGCCCCCAGCCTCCCAAGGTCTCCAGTCTGGGGCACGGGGCTAACTCACTGGAGGAAAAAGTAGAGCCCAAGTGTTCTCCTAAAGTCTTCAGATAGACAGGAGGTAACTTCCCCAAGGTTACCTATGGGAAAACATGAAAATTAGTAGCAAACAAGACTCCCCAGGGGAAGCTGGGAGGAAAAGAAACACTGGACACAGACCCTGGGATTGCCTCCAGCCCCAGTGGGCCCTGAAAACCTAGAGGGGCCCTCAAAGCATAGTCCTTTGTTTCCAGGCCCCTGGAAGTCCAGCTGATTCCCAGTTGAGTTGGAAAGGCCGGGAGATTGTTCCCATTGCTGTGGACTGAAACAATAACTGCAGAGTGGACATTACCACAATTGTTTCCACTGAGGTTATTTTGGGGGAGTTTAGGAAGATTGTCTATTCCAAGACATTTCCTTCACCCGATTCCCTTTACAAAAACACAGAGGGAAGTGGCCGGCAGCACCCCCTCCATGGCTGCCCTGCTCACAAGGAACATGAGCACAGGGGGCCCCAGGGAGCTGCCGTGTGCAACACCTATTTCCTGAGGCTCTCGTGGAAACCCTCAGATCTGACTGAGGCCTCAGAGCTTTCAAAGTCCCTCCTCAGTGACCCTTGTGCTTAATTCCCACGACAGCCTTCCGAGACGGTGGCGGCAGGGCGGAGACTTAATTATCCCCAGTCTAGATAGGAGGAAACGGCCAAGTCAGGTACTTGGTCAAGGTTATCGAGCTTAGAGAGGGTGGCTGGGGAGGCCTTGCACGGAGGGAGCGTGATGCTATGTGTGCAGGGGAGGCAGGGGAAGACTTAGGCAGACAGTAAATCAGCTAGATCTGCAGACTTAAATCAGAGGTCCCCAACCTTTTTGGCATCAGGGACCAATTTGATGAAAGATAATTTTTCCACGTACAGCGCAGGGGGCCAAGGTGGGGGGATGGTCTGGGGATAATTCAAGCACATCACACTTATTGTGCACTTCATGGCTTCCCTGATAGCTCAGTTGGTAAAGAATCTGCCTGCAATGCAGAGACCCCCGTTCAATTCCTGGGTCAGGGATCTGCTGGAGAACGGATAGGCTACCCACTCCAGTATTCTCGGGCTTCCCTTGTGGCTCAGCTGGTAAAGAATGCACCTGCAAAGCGGGAGACCTGGGTTCGATCCCTGGGTTGGGAAGTTCCCCTGGAGAATGAAAGGCTACCCACTCCAGTATTCTGACCTGGAGAATTCCATGGACTGTGTAGTCCATGGGGTTGCAGAATCGGACACAACTTTCACTTTCTTTCACTTTATTTCTATTACCAATATTATACTGGCTCCACGTCAGATCATCAGGTATTAGATCCCAGGGGCTGGGGACCCCTGGTCTAGATCATGCTGGAGGCACTGGAAAGAATGGATTTGGGGAGACCGACATGATAGTTAAGACGTGACAACGGCTGATGTAGGAACTTGGGGGTGGGGATGACAAAGGGGATGGAGGAAGAGCCAACAAATATTTAAGACTAAAATGGACTGGTTTTGATGAAGGATGGGGGTGGGAGTGGAGGACAGAGCATCGTCTTGAGAAGCACAGCGGCAGATATGACAAGATCCCTCCTCTGGAGGAATCCTACATCCTTATAAGATAGAAAACGAAAGAGCATTATGCATGGCCGAGTGTGAGTAACATCAAGAAGACAAAGGTTTTGTAAGTTTGGATCAAGTCCTGGTTAACCCCTTGCTTTTCTAGGATGCAAACACCATACGGGATGGGGAAATGGGATCCACCCTCAATACCTTAGGGCACAGATCCTCTGGCTGGTGGCCTGTCAGATTCACCCAGGGAGCTGTAAGAACGACCAATGCCCAGGACCCACCCCCAGAGATTCTGATTTGTCTACGGTGGGTCCAGGCAGGGGTAGATTTTAAGCACTCCCCAGCTGATTCTAGCAAGCAGCAAGGACTGACGGGGCAGGGCAGCATGTCATTTCAGAGACCTTAAAGTAAGGTCTTCTCCACTTTGCAGAGAAGGAACTGCAGTTTCACACCTTCAGTGCCAGGACTGAAGGAAGATGATGTTCTTGCTAGTGACGAACTTTTCATTTTCTGTCCCAACATCTTCGAATCTTCTCTTCTTGCAACACAGAGAGGTGGCCTGCTAAATTTCCCCAGGGACCCACAAGGTTCCTTCCTGGCCCCCGGCCCACTGCACTGGTTTGTCTGAACCTCTGTCTTCCACCGGTCAGGTTCTCTCCTCCAGTGCGTGGACATCCTGCCCAACCTGAGCGGCCAGCCTGAGCCACGTGGCCAGCCACTGGTGCTGCCGCCCTTTGGGGTGTCCTGAAAGGACCTCACGGGGAGGGGGGGTGATGCATTTCCTTGACCACACCACACACCAGCCTGCAGGAACAATGTCCCTTTTCTTGCCGCCAGGAAAGGCCACATAAAGGAACATCTTCTCTTTTCTTGCCAAACAAATGTTTCTGCTTTGACCCACAGGGTACACTTTGAAGCAAAATAATGACCCAGAGGTCACTGAGCTGCCCTAAAGGTCAAGCACTGGAATGAATTGTTCCCAGCATTTTTAGCATGTTGAGAATGTGTGTGTGTGTGTATGCGTGTGTGTGAGCACTGGGATGAGTTGGAAGAGGGACAACTGCTCCTTGTGTGAGTGGTCCCTGACCAGTCACTGTGCCCTGACTGGGCCAAGCAGGGTGGACGGCCAGGACTATGAAGAGTCTGCTCTCAGAACGCCTGCTTCTTACGGCCAACTTTGCTGAGGATCTTTGTAATAAATTCCTTAAAAGGAATCACACACTAATGACATGCATGATCCGATTTCACTAACATTCCCATGAGTAGAATCGCCGTGGTGAGTGGATGACCATCGTTCAGCAGAGGGTCAAGGCACTCTACGAGCGTCCTGCTCAGGGCTCAGAAGAATTGAGGGACATGGCAATAGCTTTTCCCTCTGCCAATCACTTCTGCATCCAGTCCCTCCCAGTCAGCAGGACTCACTCTTCCAAGTACAGGGACCCTTGACTCACAACAGCCTTTAGACTTCAGCTCATCACCTCTGTCCTGGGGGCGGGTGGGGCGTAGGGAGCACAGCCCTGTGCTCAGATCAGGGACACTTCCTTGGCCTCAATCTTCCCAACTGCAAAATGAAAGGAGGTGGACTAGACGACCGGAAGGCTCTTTCAGGACTAACATTGTAACATTCCAGAACACTCCATGGCCAGAACTCCTTCCTCCCGAGGAAATAGAAAGGGTCACCTCGCCTTCTGCACTGTTAGATAATTTCTTTCCAAGGGAGGTTGCCTTTAGCTGGAAATGTTCTAAACTCAAAGTCTGGCTTTCTACTAAATGAATTAGTGGCCAGGGTATTCAACTCAGGCTTCTGGGTGTGAAATTTGCTTAAAACAAGGAAGAGCTGCTGCTTATATGAGCTTCGAGCAACTCAGGGGGACGATCCTCTCGGTTTCATCGATGTGAGGCATTTTTGATCATTTCAGGCAGAGGCTGTCGTGTGCGTAGAGGAAGGAACTCAGCTCTCTAATCTGCACAAAGTGCCACGGTGGCTAGTGGCTGGGCCGTGTGCACCTTCCAAAAAGCCATCTTTCAGGGCTAAAAAAGGCCTTACAGGCCTGCCCGACAGCATAAAACAGAGACAGTAAGGCGACACAATGCTGCCGCCGGTGTGGGATGCCCAGAGGACACATTAGAAACACTTCTCCACAGCGCTGACCAAGGTCCCCGGCGTGCCCTGTGTCCCTCTGACTCTCCGTCTCTCTGCACCTCAGACCCGGCAGAGCTGAGGAGGGGGGCCACGGGGAGCGCCTGGCTTGGGGTCAAGGTCACCATAAGCAGCTTTCTCGGCCTTGACTTTCTGGTTCATGGGGGGGGGGGGCGGCTGGTGGGCAGGGGTGGAGAGGCAGCTCTGATTGTGATTTCCATTACTTTCTTCTTTTTTCTAATTTCCTCTCTACAGAATGCTTCATGTGCATGAAGACACTTCATGTGATGAAGCCTTTTCAGAAACACCTACTGATGCTGATCCCCAGGGAAATTCTCGAATCAGTTATTAAACAGCCGTCCTGTGAGCCTGATACAAGGACCCATCATTAGAATCCCTCAGAAGTGCAGCTGCAGCGTGTACAGGAAGAGCAGTGGCCTATGGATCCAGATCTGTGTGCCCCCGGGGGCGTGGCTTCCTAGTTGAGCACGATGGGTTGAGAACCCTCTCCTCGTGGTTTAGAGTACTGACCAGGTGGTCTCCAAGGTCAGGGTTCAGGGAGAGATTTCGACTCTCGCCCCCCAGCCCACCACTGACTCTCACACCGGCACTAGCGCAGGGCAGCCAGGTGGCCTGGGGGTCTCTCCAGCTGGTCCAAATCCCCATCCTCGGTGTCCCATCCTCCTCTGGATGGGACAAAGCTTGCCTTTTTCTGACCTTTTCCGCCCCACCAGCCCCAGTTTTATCCTGCACATCACAGCCTGATGTGCCCACATCACAGCCTGAGGTCCCAGCCTGTCAATAGGACAAATCCTGCCAGCAATCAGCTGAAAATGGAGCATTTCCACGTGAAAGGGTGCACCCAGAGCGCCTGCCCTTCGGGGCTCTGACACGTCACATGAGGCCACTGGCAGAGCTGCCCGCAGACCAGGCTTCCACCAGCCCAGGTGGCTCTTCAGGGCGCTGCCCTGTATCACTTGGGTGCAAAACCTGCCCTGCCTGTCCTTTAGGGCATCCTTGCTTATTTCAGCATTTCCAGAAATGAGCAGGAACTCCCAGGCAAGGAGACTGAAGCAACCAGAAGTTGTACACACATGGTTTTCAGGAACTGCAGAACGCGTGGATTGTTGAAATGCCAATCGGCCAAAGGCGGGGACAGCTTGCGCTTTACACGAGTCCCTCGAGAGCCAGTCTAGCATCAGGCGCGGAGGCGGTCCCGTTTCAAAGAGCAGAGACTCCGCAGCTCCACACGAGAGAGGCCAGCAATGCCCAGCAGGTTCTCAGGGGTGACTGTGAGAGGCCACATTGCCCTCTCCTTGCACACAGGGGGCTCCCACGTCTGCCTCGGCATCCAAGCAACTTTCTATGGCTTTGTGACCTACTGAGCTCTGACCACGTGCCCGGCCCTGTCCCAGGTGTGGCTCTGGACCTGCTCCCAGGACCCTGGACACCTGCTGGGGAGAAGTCTTTCCCACGGGAAGGGTCAAGTGCAAAGCCCGCAGCATGTGGCTGGGATCCTGAGCCGCTTATCCCTGGTTGGTCCCAGACTGCATTTACCCTGGGGGCTCCTGGTACTCATGTGGGAGTGAGCATCTCTCTAAGGTCTGAATCCAAGCAGAGTTTCCCTGGCCCCTCAGACAGCTTGTGTGTATGTGTGTGTGTGTATGTAATCTAGTATGTGTGTATAAGCTAGTGTGTGTGTGTGTATAAGCCTGTGTGCGTCTATAAACTAGTACATGTGTGTGTATAAGCTAGTGTGTGTGTGAGTTAGTGTGTGTGTGTATAAGCTAGTGTGTGTGTGTGTGTGTGTGTGTGTGTGTGTGTGTGTGTCTCCCCTCCTGGAGTTCTTTGAACGAGAGGAAAGAAAAGAACCTCTTTATGGACATTCAGCTACGTCCTGCTGCCCCTTTATATTCGAATCCCGGAGACAGCACACCCAGGGCGTCAGCTGCCCGCCGATCCTCCTGCCTAGATTCAGAGGCCAGGGCACTTCATCCCTCTCCTCCCAGATACAGATGTCTGTGCCCACATTTGCCACCCCCCGTGCTCAGCATCTCTGACAGCAACGCTTCCCCTCTTTCCCTGATGATTTGAATCCAACCCAATTAGACTTCTGACTCGACCAGGATGGACTGAGACATGCACTTACTTCAGCTTCCCCTCTCTCATTAATGAAAAAAGTTATAAACCCACAAAAGCACAGAGAATCAGGAAAGAAATTTCGACAAACTTTAGGAGGACAGAAAGTAAATGCAGGTGACTTAGCAGAGAGGGATATTGATAAAAAATGTACTGAGTCTTCTCCTTCAGGGAGCTCAGGGCTTGGAGGTATCAGGGACCACAAAGGGCAGGGTCCAGGTGCTGGGAGGAAATAGCGGAACTCTGAATACAGGATCCCCAGGTGTCCTTCTGCACCCCTAAACGGCCAAGTAAGTAGCCTTCAGTCCCTGCCCTCAGCCAAAAGATTTTATTTCCTGGAGAAGCTGAATAAGAGAAGCTCTGACCTGGGGACAGGGGCTCTCAGAAAATGGGAGAGGAAAATGAGTCAGAGACAAGGAGATCCAGTAGCAATGAGGGTACTTAGCACCTGGCTCTGGGTTTCTAAAAAAATGTCCATGAAAAAGTATTAGGCTCTGTGGATAATGATGGATTCCAGAGTTGGGCAGAGAAAGCACCTAGAAAGCCTGGAGCAACTTTTTGCGCCAGCAAGTATTCAAAGAATAATGAGAACATTTCAGAAAGACCCAGACATGATTCCGAAGGGGCTCCCACTGGCCAAATCTGAGACAGAGCATCAAAATAAATAATAGTAGTGGATTATAATCCTAGAGTAACATAAAAATCTATAAACCAAGATATATAAATAAATGGGGCTTCCCAGATGGTGCAGTTGGTAAAGAATCTACCTGCCACTGCAGGACATATAAGAGATGCAGGTTTGATCCCTGGGTCGGGAAGATACCCTGGAGGAGAAAATGGCAACCCACTCCAGTATTCTTGACTCAGAAATCTCATGGACAGAGGAACCTGGCAGGCTACACACTGAGATATTTTTAGAAATAAAGTGGCACATGTCTACAACTTATTCAAACCATCAAGAAAAAAAAATAAGAAAATTATGTAGCAAGTCTGATAACGCAAACCTGGTAAAACGTTAACACTCTGAAATATTCGGTGACGGGTATACAGAAATTCTCTGTATCTTATTTCTGCAACTTTTCTGTTATTCTGAAGGTTTTCCAAAATAAAAACAAATGGATTCAAAAATGAAGTAATAATCTCATTTAAGTAAAATTTGATGTAACTAGATTGAAGAGTCCATGGCGTCACAAAGAGTCAGACGTGACAGAGTATGCACACACACACACGTGAACAAGTAGAGAAGAAAGCCGCTATCTTTGTTATCATAGAAAGTCAGCTAAAATGTACAAAGTTAACTGTAGCCCGCCAGGCTCCTTTGTCCATGGAATTCTCCAGGCAAGAATACTGGAGTGAGTTGCCATTCCCTTCTCCAGGGGATCTTCCCCATCCAGGGACTGAATATGGGTCTCCTGCATTGCAGGCAGATTCTTTACTGTCTGAGCCACCGGGGAAGCCTCACTTCACTAACACTAGAAAGTCAACTAAAGTGGGAAGATGAAATTAGGAAAGTTACCATTTGCCAACCATCCTGATGATATTTCAGCAAGGATCATCAGTGGATGCTAAAACTGGTGGGTAAAAGTATTATCAGAAACAGCACAATCGTATAGTCTCAACTATCCCTCTGGAAGATACGTATTAATTACAAAGGGAAACAGTACCTCCGTGATGGTGAGGCCTACAAGCTACCACCTGAAAAGGCGGTCAGTGTTACATCACCAAGGCAACGTCTTATGCCTCCTGGTATGAGGCACTGAGGATACGGTGCATGACTGAATTGTTAGGGAACATCAAACAAACACCAACTGATGGACACTCTACAAAATAATTGGCCTGGACTCTTTCAAAAATGTCAAGGTCATAAAAGACAAAGGCAGATCAAGGAGGCTAAAGAAACATTACAATTTAAAGCAGAGTGTAACCTTGTACTGAATTCTAAACCAGAAAAAGAAAAACCTCAAACTTTTTCTTTACTTATAAAGGACATTAGAGGGACAACTGGCAAAATACAAATGAGGTCTGAGGATTATATAATAGTATTCCATCAATATTAATCTCCTGATTTTGATCATGAAACTGTAGTTATATAAGAGAATGACCTTGTTTTTAGGAAAACACACAGGTATTTTTAGGAATAAAGTGGCACCTGTCCACAATTTATTCTTCAAACAATAAGAGAAAAATAAAAAATTATTTAGCAAGACTGATAAACCAAACCTGGTAAAAACGTTAACACTCTGGAATATTTGGTGAAGAGTACACAGAAATTCTTTGTATTTTATTTTTGTAACTTTTCTGTTCTTCTGAAGGTTATTCAGAATAAAAAGAAACTTAAAATAGGATTCAAAAATGAAGTAATAATCTCACTAAAAAAAATGTAAGTAAAATTTGATGTTACTAGAGTGATAAGATAGGGGCATAGAGAACAAAACTCGCAACTACCATAATAGGAAGTCAGCAGAGGATGTCTAAATTCAATACAGTTAAGAAGTGCAGGGGACTTCCCTGGTGATTCAGTGGCTAAGACTCTGTGCTCCAAAAGCAGTGGGCCCAGGTTCCATCCCTGGTCGGGGAACTAGACTCTACACACCGCAATGAAAATCAAAGATCCCTCATATTGCAATCAAGACCCAGAGCAGCCAAACACATAAACAAACAAACAAAAAATATTTTAAAAAGACAGGTCAGGAGAAAACAGCTAACGTTTAAAAAAAAAAAAACACTAAGAAGAGCAGTATTAGAGAAGGAAATGGCAACCCTCTCCAGTATTCTTGCCTAGGAAATCCCAAGGACAGATGAGCCTGGCAGGCTACAGTCCATGGGATCACAGAGTCAGACGTGGCTTAGTGACTAGACCAAATCAAGACGAGCAGTATAGGAACAGTATACAAGATAGTAGAAATATATATTTTACATAGAAATATGGTGGCACACCAGAAAAACAGTGGGGGTGGGGGGAAAGCAGTTGCTTTGATGGAACTGGTAATCGTAGAAGAATGAGGCATGCATTTGGTTATTTTCTGTTACAGATCTTTTAGGATTATTTAGTTTTTATTAATTTTTAGTATTATTTGAGGCTGGGTTATTTAATTATTTACTATTATTTAATCTTCAGTATTCCCTGGTGGCTCAGACTGTAAAGAGTCTGCCTGCAATGCTGGAGACCTGGATTCTATCTCTGGGTTGGGAAGATCCCCTGGAGGAGGGCATGGCCACTCACTCCAATATTCTTGCCTAGAGAATCCCTGTGGATAGAGGAGCCCGGCAAGCTACAGTCCATGAGGTCACAAACAGTTGGACATGACTGATTGACTAAGCACACACACACATTTTTAAAAATGCTATATAGTTATTTGTGTGAACAACAACATGTACCACTTTTGGAACGCCGAGGCGGATGAATCTAATTCTTGGGGGCCCACCTCCCCAGGAAGGCATGACGTCTCTCCAGTCTACCCTTTGTGAATCCCACCCGCACCAATGGCATCGCATTATACCGACAGGTCTGAGGGAGCTGTTAATCCCAGCCACAGGGTGCACGAGGTGGGAACGGCTATTGAAACCACTGGCTCTGATACGCTCACTCTGGAGATGAGGACGCTGAGCCACGGAGGCAGGGGGTGAGCCAAGTTGGGCCCTTGGCACCTCTGGCCTGCACCC
This sequence comes from Bubalus bubalis, assembly GCF_019923935.1. Taxonomy (NCBI): domain Eukaryota; kingdom Metazoa; phylum Chordata; class Mammalia; order Artiodactyla; family Bovidae; genus Bubalus; species Bubalus bubalis. The sequence goes on from NC_059178.1 coordinate 13,796,227, forward strand.
CGCCTGAGACTGCAGCACCTTGCGTGGGATGAAGGCAATGTCTGTGCCAATGCGGCTACTAGACACAGAACGTGTGGGCTCACAGCCCTGAGGGACCACTGAAGCCCAGAGCCCTCAGCCTCCTGCAGCTGGCCCAGAGGAGCGCGAGGCCCCACGTCCCTCTCCTGGGATCCCCGCCCCGCCTGACGGTCTTCTGGGGCCCAAACACACTCCAAGCAGCAAGATGCTAAATTAAACTCTCCATTGGTAATGAAGAAACTCAAGGCTTATCAACTCTGGGGAGTGAGAGGAGCCTGGGGATGAGGAGGAAGGGGAAGGGAACACAGGTGCCTACGGCCCCACAGTGGGACCAGGGGCCTGGCACTTCTTCCTGAATCCTCCTGGGGGGCGGATACCACAAGGAAAAGTGAGGATGTTAGGGGGACACAAGAACCCATGTCACGCTTTAATAATCTGATGGGGTCTTTCCTCTAGAAGCACCCCAAGAGTGGGTCACAGAGGGGTTCAGGGCTGGGTCCAGCCTCCTCCCCTATCGCAGAGGAGGTGGGACGGCGGGGCTCGGAGGGGCAACTTGCTCATCGGGCCCTGCAGGGCTCTGTCCTCATCAGCTCTCCATGCCCCAAGTCACGAGACTGAACCTCGGAGCGAAAGGCCAGAACTGTTTTCTGGACAGAGCTCAGTGTCTGGCTTCTCCACAGGCTGTTTACTAGGCCTGCAACGATGTTACAGCTATTATTTATAGTCTATTTAAGATCAACTTTTGATCATTCCCTTTGTAGACAGAAGTCAGTGTTTGTTGCTTTATCCCTAGGGCAGCTTCCTCTTGCCACTAAGTACATCTCAGGGTCACTGCCCGGTGGCCCACGGGGCTCTGAGCTCAGGGAGCAGCTCCCTTCACCCTCAGCCGCTGTCCAGCACGGTGTGGGCCACAAACCTACCACCCACGCCGGGGTGTGATTCAAAGAGAAGGAACAGAGGCGTTAGTTAGCTTCCCCGCCTCTCCAAACAAAGGCTGCCCCCAGGCCTGCATCCCACGCAGTGGCTCTGATCAGCTGCAAACATGCCACATCACCGGGGGCTCCGTTGTGTCTACCTTTGACGGCGAGGTGACGAGCCCCCCGGGAACTCTCATCCGCAGGGGCTCACCTGCGGGGCCAACAGGTCACCCTCCTGGGGTGTGCCAGAGCAGGCCTCAGAGTCTGGAGAACTGTGTCGTTCCGGAGTCCCTCAACCCTTTGCCAATCCACACCCTTGGTTGTCAACTAGGGCAAGATTCTCTGTCCTCCATTTGAGCAAAATAATGGTAAAGAACAAATGCTGCGTGCTCAGTCACTCAGTCCTGTCTGACTCTCTGCGACCCCATGGACTGTAGCCAGCGAGACTCCTCTGTCCATGAGATGCTCCAGGCAAGAACACTGTAGTAGGTTGCTATTTCCTTCTCTAGGGTTTCTTCCTGACCCAAGGATCGAACCTGCATCTCTGCAAGCTGCTGGTCTGAGGACCACACTGTGAGAACCAGCGTCCTGTGGGTTCCAAAGGTGATTAAGATGTTTTCAGCCCCCAAGATTTGGAGCGTGGCGTGCGGGTAGAAGTGTGGGAGACACATGGGCACCCCAGAGATGTGGAGGGAAGTCCTTCTCCAGGGATATATTAAGTGTTCCGAGGAGTCCAGGAGAAGCAAAAAGGAAATGGGTTATCAGAGAGGGCTGCATAGAGAAGGCGACCATCAAGTCGCCTTTGAAGAATAGGTATGTGGCAGGTAGGTGAATGTAGCGGTAAGAACATTTAAGGCAGAGGACCAGGGCTGCTGTACAGGGTCCACCAACTGGTCACAAGGCTGGAGCACAGGCGGGAAGTCACAGGAGAAAGGCTGGGAGGCCAGCAGGTGCTGGGGACAAAGCAAAGTCTGATTTTCCTGTAGGTGGGAATCACTGAAGGATTTCTAAGCAGGGCGATAGGACGTTCGGCACAACCTTTACCTTTCTGGGTCTAAGTTTCCTTGTCTGTGTAACGGGGTGTGATGGGCAGAAGGTCTGGGCAGGCCTTTTCCAGCCCCGACATGCTGTGATTCCATGGGGGCAGAGGACAGGGCATGGTGCCATCCGGCCAGCGGCCTCACCCTGCTGGCAGCCCCTTGCCGGCTCAGGCACCCAACAGCCACGCACACATGCTCGGTCTGTCTGTCCATCTGCTGCTTCCAGAACCCTGGCCAGCCTGGGAAGTGGAGGCAGACGACCGGGGGAGTCACACACACACTGCTAACTGCTCTGGGCCCATGTGGACTCCCTCCCCCGCCGCCGGCTGGAGAGCCAAGCGGCCTGGGATCGAGCAGCGGCTCACAATGGAAGGAAGAGGGTGTAGGAGGGAGGTCCCCGGGCTGACCCTGGTATTGTTCTCGGGCCAGAAGAAAGCTTCCTCCTGCCTCGCTGTTGCAATGCCAAGAAGGGCCGGCGGGCCAGCCGGGGAGAGTCAGCACGGCCTGGGGGGCGCCCGCCGTCGGGGCGGCCTGGGAGCCGGGGCCCATTCACCAAGGCCTGCAGGAGAGCACGTAGCCCTGTCCGCCCCCGCCCCGCCCCCCCTGCGGCCGGCGGCTGCTCCCAGCGAGAGGACTGGGGCGAACGAAAATAACCGGGCTCCTCCGCCGCCAGGAAGAATGAGACCAGAAATGGCACCCCGGCCAATAAAGGAATAATGGACGCTTCACACCCGCACCAACACCTCCCTCTTCCCCTGCGGCCTCCGCTGCTCCTTCCACCGCCCAGGGACGCGGAGCAGGGAGGCACTGGACAAAGAGTGCAACCTCGCTGAACCAGGACTGGCCCCGGTCCCTGGGACACCCCTGAGATGGCCGGGGTGTTCCAGCAGCCCTGGACATGGCTCCAGGAGTAGGCGGAGGGTGGGGCTGCACATGGGGTGACCCCCACTCATCCTGAGCTTGGGGACCTCTCCTGGAAAGACTGCTGGGTCACCGGGCTGAGGGTGTGCAGGAGGGTGGCCCTGCCTCTGGGCACAGGGGAGGGCCTGCTCTCAGCTCTGGGTGCCTGGGGCCCCTGTGGCCTCCCCCTCCCAAGCCCCAGTCATTCCAGACCTGAGGAGGGTGCGGGTAGGGCAGCTACTGCCGTCTGTGAGATGTCCTGGGTCGGGCAGGGTTGGAGAGGGAGCCATCTCCAGTCTGGCCTTGCCTGGGCCTGCTACTCCCCACCTGCCCCCATCTGATGGATCAAGCTCTTTGTCACTGAGCAAAGGAGTCTGGGTACATGGTCTGGCCCAAAGCAGGGCATTAACCAAGTGCTACAGGGGCAACATTTCTTTTTAGGAGACCCTGCTGCTGCTTCTGCTGCTACTGCTAAGTCGCTTCAGTTGTGTCTGACTCTGTGTGACCCCATGGACTGCAGCCCACCAGGCTCCTCCATTCATGGGATTTTCCAGGCTAGAGTCCTGGAATGGGTTGCCATTGCCTTCTCCTTAGGAGACCCTAGCCCGTCCCTAATGAAGCAACAATACTCCCTTCCCTGGCCACTGTGGGAAGATGTATACAACCCTAGGAACTCCTCAGATATCCCAGGGAGAGAGCATCAGGGTGAGTCCGGCCTTAGGACTCAGCCCTTGGCTTCCTAGAACCTCCTTCATTCGCGTATTTCTCTGCTCAAGGAATATCCGGTTGAGTCTTCATCGGTCAAGTCCCAAGGCCTGAAGCCTCCGCACCAATTGTTCTCTCTGCTCCTGGACACGTCTGCTCAGGACGCCGGGACCCCCGCCCGACCCCGTTCTCGTGGCCTCCACGTCTCCTGAACCACAGTTAGTTCTGCAGCCCTTAAGGCCACACCTTTTCTTTCCTCTCTCGAGATCCACCTTCCTGGCCATCCTTCAAGGCCCAGTTTGTGGTCTGTCTCCTCCAGAAAGCACAAGGAAACAAGGAGAGCCAGGAAACAACCAGAGAACCTCAAAACTGGCCTAGAACCCAGTCCTCCAAACGTCCACGCAGTCCCTGAGGACGGAGGTCATCTGATTCATCCAGGAGGTGAAATCTGACCAGGCCATCAACGAGCGGGGAGATTTGACCAAGGGAGTGGTAAGGACCCTGAAGGGACGCGGGACGGGGTGAGCAAAGGGTGGCTTCACACGGCGGGGAGGCAGCTGTGCATGCGGCCTGAGGTCTACGCGGGCACACGGGGCTTCTCTGAGATCTCTGTCTTCGTAGTTGGGGAAGCTCAACCAACTCCCATCCCCGAGGCACAGAAGGGATGTGGGTGGTTCCCAAGCAAGCTTCTTGTCTGTCAAGCTCCCCAGTTCTGTGCTTGCTTCCAGGTGTAACGGGGTCACTTAGTAAGACCGCTGCACACCGGTAGAGTGGTCATCACATGACCTGGTTTATATTCCGAACCCCAGCAAAGCCTTGTGATGAAGTCAAAGTTGAACACAATCCCAGGTTACAGTTGAAGAAATGGGAGCCTGGGGAGAATCACTTTGGATGGATTCCAAGATGCTCTGCACGTGGAACCCAAGATGACCACAGAGCGAACTTCAGGATTTTGTCACCTGTGTTAACTCTCAGGGCTTTTCATTCTATTTAGACTCTAGATTAGTGGTTATCAATCTTCTCCTGTAAAGGGCCAGGTGGGATATATTTTAGGCTTTGAAGGTGGTGGGGTCCACATCACACTACTCAACTCTGCCTTGTAACAGAAACCACCATAGCCGCCGAACCAATGAATGGGCATGGCTGTGTGCCAATACAACTTTATTTGCAGAAACAGGTTGCAGGGCTGAACTTGGTCTGTGGACCACAGTTTGCCAACCCCTTTCTAAGACCCCAGTTGTGTTATGGATTACTGAGGCTGTCATGTAAGGGAGGCAGATGTTTCTGGGGGCCCCCTGGAGCCAGAAAACACTTGATATCTCCAGTCACCGCCTTCTCTGCATTCTGCCCCAACCCAAGACTGTGAGAATCTGGTGCAGACTCAGCCAGTGGCCCACTTCCCAGGAACTTTCCAAGCAGCCGCCAACAAAACTCTTTAACCCCCCAATAATCATTTCTTATAAAAATACTCCCACACAACAAAAAATAAAAATAGGCTGGCCTCACAGCATGCACAGGTCTAGCTACCTGATGGCCTCAGATAGGAAACCACGGATCGAAGAATTCCTGGTCTCCTCCTTATTGTGTGGGCGCCTATTTTTATCCTGAGGGAGGAAGTACTGTGTGGGGAGGGGTGGCCAGAGAGCAGAGGGGGGTCTCCAAGGTGAGCCCTCCCACTCAGAGAGTGAGCAAGGCTTGGGGGGAGGCCACTGGAAACCTTTCCGATCAAAACAAAAGTAAAAACATCTCTTCCTCTTGTCAAAGGTGTCAGTAGGGGCTCCTCTCCCCCTCTCCCCACCCCCTCCTCCTTTCTTTCCATTTTTAGTGCCTACAGCAGTAGAGGGAAAAAAAAAGAAGATATCCATTTTCTTGTTCTTGCTTATTAAGGAAATGACACTCACCCCTAACTCGCTGTACGTGACTACAGTCGCCTAGAATTAGAAAATGGTTTTCCATCACCTCTTCCTCCCCGTGACTTCTCACAAAGGGGCGCCAGGCTGCCTGAATTCCGATCCCACTCCCCCATTTGTAAGCTGTGTGATTTGGGGCAGGGAGCTGATCAGCTTTCGTGTCTGCAAGATGATGATAACGTAGGGCCTCCACTCCACGGGGTGGCTATGAGAATTCAGAGTTGATGCGTGCAGACATGGAACTCAGATGGGGCGAGGCTCATGTGTGCCCCTATGAAGGACTCTGGGGGTGCTGCGGGGGGGGGGTCCCCCGGGGCAGGAGCAAGTCAGGGCTCATTTAGTCATTCACCTGGTACCTAATGAGCGCCTGTGCGAGCCTGCAGAGAACGGAACATGCCAGAGGGAGAACGCAGGCGGACCACAGAAATAAAGCAAGTGTGCAATGGGCACTGCAAAGAAAAATCAACTGGGGGCAGGGGGATGGTGGAGATGGAACGGAGTGTTCAAAAAACTTTACTGAGAAGGGGACATCATTCCAGAGACAACATCAAGGGTCAAAGGAGATGAGTAACAGCACAGCCTCCACAGGGGTGTGTGAGGAGAAGTAAGATAAGAAAAAGAAAGCACCGGCACAGTTCCTGCAGTCTGGAAGGCACTCGGCCAGCGCATGCACTGCGACGCAGTCCCTGCTAGACGCTCATCACAGGGACAGCAAGAGAATTACACGTCCTGGTTCACGGGAAGGAGCAGCCCCACATTTAAACTCAGCCCGTCACAACTAAGACAACGCTGCGTCCGCAGAAAAGGGCCCAGTCGATCCTGGCGGACTCGGTGAATGAAGTCAGACTGGGACTTCACCCGGGAGGTCACACGGGGAATGAAGTCACCCATGGGACGTGAGAAGGGGCGTGAATCAGGACTTGGGGAAGAGGGCAGGCGTGAGGTGGTGAAGGGGGACTTCGTTTCCACATGCCTTTGCTCCTTGGCATCTCAGGGCATTTTAACAGTCATCCTTACGCCGTGACTTAGCACATCCTAGACGTTTCCAGAAGACTTGGTTACAGAACTGGCATTGCTCGCGGGAATGATAAAGTCACTCCTTCCTATCTGGAGGGCTGGGAACCAGGCGGCTTCAGGCCAGTGTGGGGCAGCCTGCTTTCCACCAACCCTGGGTCCACACCGCAACAGCGCCACCTTCTGGAGGAACCAGGCTGCCTCCGAGTCTGCTGTCCCTTTTATTCTTGCAAGCACTCAGGGGAGTCCAGGAAGTCTGATCATCATTCTGGAGGGAGGTGATTTTCATTCTGAAAGCTCACATCTCTCAGATTTTGGGCAGGGGGTGGGGTGGTTCTCACCCTGACCTATTCAGGGCCAAGCAGGTAAATGGAGTGCTTAACCCCAAGTCTCACGGTCCCCTTCTCCTGCCCTCTCTATGGGTCCAATGTGAAGAGGGTACTTGGGCACATCCATGAGGCCAGGAATCCCACTCGACTTAGTCATGTTCCCTGCCCCCCTGTGTGCACCACGCTGACCTCACAACAGTGGGCCTACACGTTAAGTACTTTAAACTAGGTCAGTCACCAGAGGATCAGAGCAATGGACCTGACCAGGTCAGGGTGAGCTCAAAACTAATTGCAAACAGTCACAGAATTTAGTTTCAAAATTTCCTAACAGGAAAGCAAAAAGGGAAGTAAGCTGGGCTATGCAGTTACTACTGACAGACAAAAGGCAGCAGATGTAACATTTGTCTCATAGAGAAGTCAAAGAAAAAAACGATCAAAATGTATCCTTTGAGAAAGCCTTGGGCAAGATAAGAGGTAATTCAACCACAACGTCTTTCCACTGGGGTTTTGTGTAAGATGCAGAAGCATCCAGGGCCGTGTGTGCGGAAGAGAGAGGCAGTATTTCTGCAGGGCCCCAAGGAGACGCTGAGGAGAAACTGTTAAGTTACCACATCTCAGGGGGAAGGAGCTGGGGGTGGTGTCTGAGCTGAGGTCTTGGGCCAGAGGTGAGGCGAGGGAAGTGAGAGGGGAGGCCAGAACCCATTCAGGCTGGATGCCCTTGCCTTCACACTGAACTCAGTCAAGTTTATGGGGCTCCATCGATCCACTCCGGTATTCCTGCCTGAAGAATTCCACAGACAGAGGAGCCTGGCGGGCTACAGTCCATGAGGTCATAAAGAGCTGCGGCAACTATCACACTTTCAACGCACTCAGGACCTGTTTATCCAAGGGCAGAAGTCAGCCCTTTGTGACCCCGCTGCAGGAGTGGGTGCCTATAGGCACAGATGAAGCCATCTGGTGTGGGTAAGACCACCAGTACCCCTCACTTCGAGGGTGAGCAGCCTCCTTGTCTGCGCAGCTGATAGATAGGCGTGCCCTCCTGGGAGCTGCCACGTGTTCCTGGGGGTCTGAGGACTGGAGGGGTGGGGATGGGGGTCCCTGGAGGAACGTCAGGCCTGTGCCCAACAAGGGACACTCTGACCAAACAGGTGTTCCCCTCCCCCATGTGGCCGCCTCATTCACGACCTCATCCTCTCCCTTGTTCCGGGGAGGAGGCCTGAGCCTGGAGGGCCTGGGTCCTTTGGGGGACAGTGCTGAGTGCCACGTTTGCATCACCAACAGGCAACAAGGCAAGGACACTTTTGGTTGCTGAGGACGAGGGACCTCTCGCTGCAAACATGCGGCGGGGCCTCTGGGGCGGCGCGATGGTGCCCTCTAGTGGGAGCGGATGGAAGTGCGGCCATCTGTGCCTCTTTCCGGCCACACCTGACCTTGGGGCCGCACCTGGGGCAGCTGCGCAAATGCTGAGGGCTGGAACGCCCACATCACTGCTGACAGGCGGGCTGGCCAACCTCTTGGCATCAACAGAGATGCCAGAAATGCAGGCGGGACCGCCCCCCACCGCCAGGACTCCATTCTAAGCCCGAGGCTTCCGCCCTGCCCTGTGGCTACACCGCCTGGAGCCATGAAGGATGTCCCCCAGAATCCAGGTCGCCATGCTCAGAGCCCCCCACCCCCATTCTGAATCTGAGCTCTTGGGGGAAAACCTAGCCTCAGCTCACCTGAGGCGGCTAAGTTTGGGGACGCCAAAATCTGGCTGCTGGCTGGCACCCAGCCCAGCTCACTTGCTCCTCCCCTTCGACTATGATTACAGGGAGGCAGGCCTTGGTGACAGTCAACATCACCTTTACAAAAAGCGTCAGCCTTTACTAACCAACTAAAAATGCCTCTTAAGCATGGAGAGCTGTGCCTGGCAGACGTAGGTACTGGGACTTACTGTCTTATCTGCTGCCCCAGGTTCTTATGTGGCTCCAGGGGCCTGAGTCCCAGCAGTGGGGGTTTCTGAACTCCCTTCCACTGTGCAGCCACAGCCAGGCAGGCCATCTGAGGACCAGCCAATAGCGTCCTCGGCTTTGGCTGGAGTGGAGAGCAGACAGGCACCCAGGTATCAGCAGCTGAGCTCTGACCGAGGCCCTCCCACTGAGGACCACTCACTGTGACGTGTGCCACGTGTGATTCCCAATGAAACAGACAAGCTGGAGCTCCCAGAGATCAACCGCATGAAGTTGGGGGCCACCAGGGCCCTCAGCTTCTGACTCAGCTGTGCATCCAGGTCCTAGGCTGCAGAGACTGCATGGTGCTGGGGAGGCAGGTGGGGGAGTACGCAGGGAGGGGACTGCACTTCCCTCTGCAGGGTCTCTGACCTGACCTGGGCACAGCACCATCGTTCACTCAGACACTGACAGCTCCGATTACCATCGGTAATACCAACGGTGCACCGTTACCATCAGAGCACCATCTCATCTCTCTTCCAGACTGGGTCCCTCCTGGGCAACTCTGTTTAATGCAATTCTCTCTTTCTCTAAAAGGCTGGTGCCTAGTGCTTGTCCATGAAGATGAGTCAGGCAAGCAACCGAAGGAGAGAGGAAATCGGGGCAGAAGCAGGCTATTTACCCCTCTGCCTCCCACCCCCACCAGCCCCTTTGCTGCTGGGTGGGGTCATGTGTCTAGTTCTGTCCAATGGGCTGTGGGTACAAGTGACACGTCACACCCAGAGCACGACTCTCCAGCTCTCTGTCTCTGCCAGGGTGACCTGGGTGTTGTGGGCTGAGATGGTAGGGCCACAGAATGGGATCCAACTGGAACTCTGGGCCCCCACTTGGGGAAGGAGCTGCTCTATAGAGCAGCTGAATCTCAATAAGTGAGAAATAAGATCCTGAGTGTGAAACCTCTGAGATTTGGGCATCTGTTTAATATCATGCCATGGCCTATAGTATTCTAACACAGCAGATGATTGAAAACTCCTGTTTTGTAATGAATAAATAAATAAATAAAAAGACACATGCCCTGGATATCATACCAAGAGCATAACCAGGTTCGTGTCAAAGTTCTGCTGGGAAATGATGGTAGAAACTCACAGGCAGAGGGGATGGACTGAACATAAAGACAAATATCTGCCCCCTCTTTTGGGTGGGAGAAGTGGCAGGCAAGTGGGCAACGAGCTTCAGGGCAGACTTATTCCTCCAACCATCTGTTTTTGTTCCCTGCTGTCTCCAGATGTGGAGAGGAGGCAATAGGTCTCTTTCTGTTAATACTCCCCAAACCCTGGCTTCTGTGTAAGACTCCAGGAAGCCCACTCATCTCTGCTCAGGCTCCTGAATGCTGTGGGTGCGCTGGGAGCCCCTGGCCTACGGGTTGGGCCTTCCCCTCCATTCAGCGATCTTTAGTTGCATGCATGGTGTCTCTGAGATGTATTTGGAAGTGGGAGGTGTTTTTGGGGGAGGTCACCATGACTGCTCTCTCCCCAGTGACTGGCACTCAGTGGTTGAAACCCTAGATGCCTGCACATACTAAACAGGTGCATATAATTAAGGTCTGTTCCATCCCAAATGCCAGGCTAGCTGACCCCAAGGGCCCAAGGCCAAACAATGGGTCCAACCGGCCTTGTCTATGAGGGGCTTGAACACCACTAGGAAAGTTCAGAAAACAATCATCCGCATGTGTCCCCACGGGACCTCAGATTCTGCCACCGGGGCTGTATGTTTGGGGCTCAGGAAGCCTGAGGGACTTGTCCTAATGGGACCGTATGAAATGCAAATACCCTCAAAGAGGGGTCAGGCTGTGAGCACAATCAGCTACAACTTTTCAACTCCTGTGGATAATTTTGAGAAAACTGTAGACTTTCTGTGATGCTTTAACAAACACAGATTCTTGGGTACAATTCAGTGGGTGTGGTCACAGGCCCCCAGGGTGGCCCCCAAGGCCCTCCCCTTCTGATATTCACACCACTGTATAGTTCCTTCCACGTCGTACCAGGGTTGGTCTGTACAATCAACACACAGCCTGTGGCAGGGTGAGTGTGCCACTTCTCTGATTAGGTTAGAAAAGAGCAGGTCTACCGTGCTGGACACTCTCCACTCTCTCACCATGACATTTCTATGTCTGTCCGTCTGTCTGTCTCCCTCCCTCTCTTCCTTCCTCCTTCCTTCTCCCTCAGATCTCTTGCTTTGGAGGAGCCATGCTGTGACATTCAAGCAGCTTAGGGAGAAGCTCATGAGGATGAAGCCTTCTGCCAGCAGCCAGGGCAGAACCGAGCCCCCTGCCCTCTGCCGTGGGAGGCAGCCACCACGGAAGTGGGTCCGCCAGCCCCAGCCCAGCCTTCGGGTGACTGCAGCCCCAAATGACACCTGGGTCACAGCTTTGTGAGAAGCCCTGATCCAGAACCACTCGGCTAAAATGCCTTCAGATTCCTGACTCTCAAAAACTGTGGTAATAAATGCTACTGTTTCAGGTTGCTAAATTTTGAGCCATTTACCCAACCCAAAAAAAGATACCCCACATCCAAAGGCAAAGGAGAAGCCCCACAAGATGGTACGAGGGGCAAAATCATGTTTAGAATCAAACCCCATTCCCACCAGAGATGCTCAGAGGGCTCAAACAAAACTTGTACGCACCAGGACCCAGAGACCCCACAGAGACTGAGCCAGAACTGTGTCTGAGTATCTCCTGTGGAGGTATGGGTCAGCAGTGGCCTGCCGCAGGGGCAGGGGCTCTGGGTGCAGCAGACCTGGGTATGGCGTGAGCCCTCTTGGAGGAGGTCGCCATTAACCGCACCATAGAGCCCCCAGAACTTACACAGGACTGGGAAACAGACTCTTGGAGAGCACAAACAGAACCTTGTGCGCACGAGGACCCAGGAGAAAGGAGCAGTGACCCCACAAGAGAGTGACCCAGACTAGCCTGTGAGTGTCCATGAAGCTCTGGCAGAAGCGTGGGGCGGTGGTGGCCTGCTGCAGGGTCGGGGCACTGAGTGCAGCAGTGCATGCATGGGACCTTTTGAAGGAGCCCTCCATTGTCTTCATTACCTCCACCATAGTTTGGCCTCAGGTGAAGCAACAGCAAGGGAACACAGCCCTGCCCATCAACAGAAAATTGGGTTACAGATTTACTGAGCATGGTCCTGCCCATCAGAACAAGACCCAGTTTCCCCCTCAGTCAATCTCTCCTATCAGGAAGCTTCCATAAGCCTCTTATTCTGATCATCAGAGGGCAGACAGACTGAAAACCACAATCACAGAAAACTAATCAAATTGCTCACATGGACCACAGCCTCGTCTAACTCAATGAAACTATGAGCCATGCCATGTAGGGCCACCTAAGATGGATGGGTCACGGTGGAGAGTTCTGACAAGACGTGGTCCACTGGAGAAGGGAATGGCAAACCACTTCAGCATTCTTGCCTTGAGAACCCCATGAACAGTATTAAAAGACAAGACGGTAAGTCAATATGCTACCGGAGATCAGTGGAGAAATAACTCCAGAAAGAATGAAGAGACAGAGCCAAAGCAAAAACAACACCCAGTTGTGGATGTGACTAGTGATGGAAGTAAAGTCCGATGCTGTAAAGAGCAATATTGCATAGGAACCTGGAATGTTAGGTCCATGAATCAAGGCAAATTGGAAGTGGTCAAACAGGAGATGGCAAGAGTGAACATCGACATTTCAGGAGTCAGTGAACTAAAATGGACTGGAATGGGAGAATTTAACTCAGATGACCATTGTATCTATTACTCTGGGCAGGAATCCCTTAGAAGAAATGGAGAAGCCATCATAGTCAACAAAAGAGTCCGAAATGCAGTACTTGGATGCAATATTAAAAACAACAGAATGATCTCTGTTTGTTTCCAAGGTAAACCATTCAATATCACAGTAATCCAAGTCTATGCCCCAACCAGTAATGCTGAAGAAGCTGAAGTTGAAGGGTTCTATGAAGACCTACAAGACCGTCTAGAGCTAACACCCCAAAAAGATGTCCTTTTCATTATAGGGGACTGGAATGCAACAGTAGGAAGTCAAGAGATACCTGGAGTAACAGGTAAATTTGGCCTTGAAGTACAAAATGAAGCAGGTCAAAGGCTAACAGAGTTTTGCCAAGAGAATGCAAAGGTCATAGCAAACACCCCCTTCCAACAACATAAAGGACAACTCTACATATGGGCATCACCAGGTGGTCAACACTGAAATCAGATTGATTATGTTCTTTGCAGCCAAAGATGGAGAAGCTCTATACAGTCAGCAAAAACAAGACCAGGAGCTGACTGCGGCTCAGATCATAAACTCCTTATTGCTAAATTCAGACTTACATTGAAGAAAGTGGGGAAAACCACTAGACCATTCAGGTATAACCTAAATCAAATCCCTTATGATTATACAGTGGAAGTGAGAAATAGACTTAAGGGACTAGATATGATAGATAGAGTGCCTGATGAACTATGGATGGAGGTTCGTGACATTGTACAGGAGACAGGGATCAAGACCATCCCCAAGAAAAAGAAATGCAAAAAGGCAAAATGGTTGTCTGAGGAGGCCTTACAAATGGCTGAGAAAAAAAGACGCAAAAGGCAAAGCAGAAAAGGAAAGATATACCCATTTGAATGCAGAGTTCCAAAGAATAGCAAGGAGAGATAAAAAAGCCTTCCTCAGTGATCAATGCAAATAAATAGAGGAAAACAATAGAATGGGACAGACTAGAGATTTCTTCAAGAAAATTAGAGAGATAACAAGGGAACATGACAAGCAAAGATGGGCACAATAAAGGTCAGAAATGGTAGGGACCTAACAGAAGCAGAAGATATTAAGAAGAGGTGGCAAGAATACACAGGAAAAAAAAAAAAAAAGATCTTCATGACCCAGATAATCACCTTGGTGTGGTGTGATCACTCACCTAGAGCCAGACATCCTGGAATGTGAAGTCAAGTGGGCCTTAGAAAGCATCACTACGAACAAAGCTAGTGGAGGTGATGGAATTCCAGTTGAACTATTTCAAATCTTGAAAGATGATGCCATGAAAGTGCTGCACTCAATATGCCAGCAAATCTAGAAAACTCAGCAGTGGCCATAGGACTGGAAAAGGTCAGTTTTCATTCCAGTCCCAAAGAAAGTCAATGACAAAGAATGCTCAAACTACCGCACAATTGCACTCATCTCACACGCTAGTAAAGTAATGCTCAAAATTCTCCAAGCCAGGCTTCAACAGTACATGAACTGTGAACTTCCAGATGTTCAAGCTGGTTTTAGAAAAGGCAGAGGAACCAGAGATCAAATTGCCAACATCCGCTGGATCATCAAAAAAGCAAGAGAGTTCCAGAAAAACATCTACTTCTGCTTTATTGACTATGTCAAGCCTTTGACTGTGTGGATAATAAGAAACTGCAGAAAATTCTTAAAAAGATGGGAATACCAGACCACCTCGCCTGCCTCCTGAGAAATCTGTATGCAGGTCAGGAAGCAACAGTTAGAACTGGACATGGAACAACAGAATGGCTCCAAATCGGGAAAGGAATATGTCAAGGCTGTATATTATTACCCTGCTTATTTAATTTATATGCAGAATACATCATGAGAAACGCTGGGCTGGAAGAAGCACAAGCTGGAATCAAGATTGCCAGGAGAAATATCAATAACCTCAGATATGTAGATGACACCACCCTTATGGCAGAAAGTGAAGAAGAACTAAAGAGCCTCCTGATGAAAGTGAAAGAGGAGAGTGAAAAAGCTGGCTTAAAACTCAACATTCAGAAAACGAAGATCATGGCATCTGGTCCCATCACTTTATGGAAAATAGATGGGGAAACAATGCAAACAGTGAGAGACTTTATTTTTGGGGGTTCCAAAATCATTGCAGATGGTGACTGCAGCCAAGAAATTAAAAGATTTTTGCTCCTTGGAAGGAAAGTTATAACCAACCTAGACAGCATATTAAAAAGCAGAGACATTATTTTGCTAACAAAGGTCTGTCTAGTCAAAGCTATGGTTTTTCCAGTAGTCATGTATGGATGTGAGAATTGGACCATAAAGAAAGCTGAGCGCTGAAGAATTGATGCTTTTGAAGCGTGGTGTTGGAGAAGACTCTTGAGAGTCCCTTGGACTGCAAGGAGATCCAACCAGTCCATCCTAAAGGAAATCAGTCCTGAATATTCACTGGAAGGACTGATGCTGAAGCTGAAACTCCAACACTTTGGCCACCTGATGCAAAGAGCTGACTCATTGGAAAGACCCTGATGCTGGGAAAGATTGAAGGCAGGAGGAGAAGGAGACAACAGAGGATGAGATGGTTGGATGGCATCACCGACTCTATGGACATGAGTTTCGGTAAGCTCAGGGAGTTCGTGATGGACAGGGAGGTCTGGCATGCTGCAGGCCATGGGGTTGCAAAGAGTTGGACACAACTGAGCAACTGGACTGAACTGAACTGATTACACAGCAGTAGATAACTTGGCTTCCCTGGTGACTCAGATGGTAAAGAATCTGCCTGCAATGCAGGAGACCTGTGTTCAATCCCTGGATTGGGAAGATCCCCTGGAGAAGAGAATGACAACCCACTCCAGTATTCTTGACTGAAGAATTCCATGAACAGAGGAGCCTGATGGTCTACAGTCCATGGGGTCACAAAGAGTCGGACACGACTGACTAACACTTTTGCTTTCAAAAGATAACTAATACAGTGGATCTAGGGTAAGACCCAGAAAGCTGCTCAGAGACTTAACTGTTGGTGGTTTCCTGGGGGCAAAGCAGGTTCAGGGTGTGTGTGGTGTGGGTGACGTGTGTGATGTATGGTGTATGTGTGTGTGTGTGTGGTGTAGGTAAGTTGTGGTGTGTGGCGTGGGTGATGTGTGTGGTGTGTGGTGTATGGTGTATGGTGTGTGTGTGTGTGGTGTAGGTAAGTTACGAATATCAAAGCCCATCCACTGTGTGGATCCTGACTCGCAATGGAGAGGTGAAGACCTCCACCCCGGCACCTCTAAAAGCTTATGTCCCACAAGGGCCCTGGAGACCAAGAATGCTTGCTGACGGATTGTTCCTAAGAGAGGGTAAACCCTAGGATATGGAACCTGAGTGAGACCTTCGTCTGATGATTTTTAAAATCTGCTTAGTAGGGAGCCATTTCTTTAAATGAAACCATTCATAGAAGACAGGCAGAGCCATTCTGGGAGGGGCTGAGCGGGGGTCCCTTGAAGCCTGCTTCTTCAGTTGCCCCACTCCCCCGACCAGCAGAGCCCCTGAGATGGCTCTGGAAAACTCCAGAGATTTACAGTTTGCAAACCTTTGATCTAATCCAACTGTGTCATTTTACTGGTGAGTAAACCAAGGCCCACGTAGGAATGGTCACGCAGCACGTCTGTGGCGGATGCTTTGAAAGTGAGTCTCGTGACCTCTGATGCAATGTGTCCGCTCTTCATGGCAGGCCAACCAGGACAAATGCACACGCTGGGTGGGGGGACAGGAAATTGTTCCCTCTCCCACCTCCTAACAAAGGGGGGCCCACAGCCTGTCCACCGGCAGAGGGAGCCCCTCCCACGAGCCAGGCAGTGCTCTCAGCGCTTCCTGTAAATTCACATGCTCAACCTCCTAGACAACCCCAGGAAGTCCACTCTCACTATCCTATTGTACACAGGAGCAAACAGGCAGAGCAGGCTAAGTAACTAGCCCGACTCCTTGGCTACTCAGTGGCATGGCCAGGATTCCATGAGGTCCAGACATCAAGCCCCTCACCTCTGTATCCGCTGCACCTCCCCTTCCCCAAGTAAGGGCCCAGCTCTCCTCTCCACTCTAGGAGGACTGCGAGGCCCTCCACTCTGCTCCCCAAGGAGCTGGCAAACAGTCCCCCAACAGGAGGTACGGTCACACCTGTAACTTCCAGGATGCCCCAGGCCTCTGGCTCAAAGGCCACTGAGCGGTCAACACCTCTCTCAGGGCAGGGGGTGCCCCTCACCTACACCAGTGCCTTGAAAATGTATTTTTTCTACCAATAACAGGCACTGTAGGCATTTAGGAACAGAGTGATAGGGCAGCGATTTCTGAGTATTTTACCTTTTGTCTTTGGCACCAGGGATTGCTTTACATTAACCATGAGAACTGAGTACGGATCTGCCAGAGTCCATTTCATTATTGCAGAGGGTATTTCATTAGCAGATACTCTGTGCCTCTGACCTACACACTGCGTCCTAGGCCCTACTCATTAGTTCTCTTTCAAACACAGGAAAGTGACTCAGTCTTAGGCTGAGCAAAATCAGTACACAGAGCATCCCCACCCCATCCCCATCCTCCTCACTCGGACTCCCCGACTGCTAAGACCGCACCATGCCTGCTGCTCCTTCTATCTGTGGATCCACATACTCATCATGACTCATATTTTTCTAAACCATTCAAGGACATATTGCAGACATGAGGTCACATACCCCTCAAATATCATAGTGAGTGTTTCTCAGAAACACTCATCCATCTAATGGTCATGCTGCTGCTAAGTCACTTCAGTTGTGTCCGACTCTGTGCAGCCCACCAGGCTCCGCCATCCCTGGGATTCTCCAGGCAAGAGTACTGGAGTGGGTTGCCATTTGCCCCTAAGTCAGGACACTTCTATCTAAGAAACAGTACTGTCACAGACCCCAATTCACATTCTTCCGTTGTCCAACAAGGTCTCTATTTCTTTTTGGTCCAGGATCTCAGAAAGGAACACATACTGCATTTTGGTGTCTGCCGCTTCAATTCTCTCTACTCTTGAAGACCCCGCAGTCTTTCTCTGTCTTTCATATCCAAGCAGTTTTAAAGGATGGCCCTTCTATTTGGTTCCTCGGGACCAGACGCAGGCTGTATTTTCTTGGCAGGAAAACCCCAGGAACGATGCTGGGCTTTCTCTGTGCAGCGCGGCAGGGGCACAAGGTGTCCACCCAGCCCACACTGATGATGCTAACTCTGATCGCCTGGTCAGGCTGGAGCCTGACAGGTTTCTCCACCGTAAAGTCACCACACTTTCCCTTATAATGCGGTGACCCTATGCGTGCCCCAGTCTGGTGCCCAGTGAGTTTCCAATCTACTAGGCAGGGAGGAGTCCAAACAGAGTCCCACAGTCTCAATAAGTTAAGGGGAAAGACTTCAAAATTCAGGGAGTGCAAGGCCACCAGAATTTGGAAGGCAGAGAACCAGAGAGGATAAAACTGACCACAGAGCAAAATCCAGAAATTGTAGGCACTTGAGTCTTTAGCTAAGCACAAATTTCACAGGTGTGTGAGGAAACTTCCAGGGTTGGTGAAAAGCTACCTGCAGTGAATTAACGGAATAATCCCCTAAGATCAGACGTGGCTGGAAGAAGCCTGTATTCCCAGCCAACATGGTGGAAATGCCTCCTAGGACATAAGGCAGCAAGTGGCAACTTCAGAAGACTATTGGCTGAGCAGTAGAGCAAAATCTGCTTGAAAGGTTTCGCACCTAACGAAGCTTAGAAAGCAAGCCTTTAAAGGATCAAACTCTATTCTATCGAACTGTATTTTGGAATAAAGGTCAAAATATTTTAACAAATAATAATAATAATGTCCAATACCAAAAAATGTGAAATTCTTAGTACATTGCATCTAATATAAAATTACCAAGCATGTAAGGAAAAATATGCCCCATACTCAAGAGAAAAATCAATGAACAGAAACAGACTGTCAAACATCATGGATGGCAGAATTAGTAGAGGATATTAAAACAGCTACAATCAAATATCCCATATGCCCAAGAAGACACAAGAAAGCATGAGCATGAAGAGGCCAGAAATACAAGATAAATACAAAAAAATCCACACTGAACTTCTGAGATGACCCACATAATGTCTGAGATGAAACATACATAGGACAGGATTAACAGGAGATTAGACACTACAAGAAAAACTTAGTGTACTTGAAGACAGAGCAATAGAAACTCTCCAAAATGAAACAGAGAAAAAGACTAAAAAATACGTGGACGACTTCTCTGTTGGTCCAGTGGTTAAGAATCCATCTGCCAACGCAGGGGACATGGGTCCAATCCCTGGTCCAGGAAGATCCCACATGCTAGGGGGTAACTAAAAGCATGCACCCTAGCTCTACTGAGCCCACGCTCTAGACCCCGTGTGCAGCAACTGCTGACCCTGGGCACCACAACTAGAGAGCGGCCACTACTTGCCACAACTAGAGAAAGCCTGTGCTTTCACAACAGTGAAGACCTAGCACAGCCATAAATAAACAAATTTTAAATAGCGTGACACATTTAAAAAAAAAAGCAGAGTTTTGGTGAGCCACAGGAAAATATGAAGACGCATACCATGCATATAATTGGAATTATAGCGGGTGGGTGGGTTCCAGTGGAAGTGAGGAGAATAATGGTTGAAATGTTTCCAAATTTGATGAATGCTATGAACCTACAGATCCAAGAAGCTCAATAAAGTCCAAGTGATTTGAAAAGACCTCGATGCTGGGGAATGACTGAAGGCAGGAGGAGAAGGGGACAACAGAGGATGAGATGGTTGGATGGCATCACCGACTCAGTGCACATGAGTTTGAGTAAGCTCTGGGAGTTGGCGAGTTGGTGATGGACAGGGAAGCCTGGCATGCTGCAGTCCATGGGGTCACAAAGAGTCAAATACGACTGAGCGACTGAACTGAACTGAACTGAACTGATACAAACACAAGGGAAAACGAGCCCAAGTCACATCCTAGTCAGATTGCTGAGGCCTTGACTATACATTCTATCGTCTCCCGTTAGGAGGCCCATAATCACTCAACAACAAAGTGGGAAAGCATCAAAGGGAGAGGGAAGAGAAGAATGGATGCAGGTGACATACCAAGACTGACTCAGGAGAGAGCAGGCAAGGGCGGCGTGGTGCGTGCATGGCAGGCCACCACGGAGCCCAGTAACCCAGCTCCTCTTCTCTGCAAGACATCTTGCCTCTTTCCCAGAAGCAGCTACACTCCTACTGTGTCTGCTCAAAGCCCAGCACCAGAAGCCTCTAGGGACCTGGATTCACTGTCTCTGTGCCAAGTAAATTCTTTTGTTCTGGAGCCTGGCCCCATTCAGGAAAAGGAGTCCAATCAATGACAAAATCAGCAAGTGCAGCAGACACCTGGAGGCTGGAAGGACAAGTCCACTTTTCAGAGGCCTAAAAATAGCCCTGACCACATTGGGAACCAAAGCAGCCCTGCCAGTTCCACCAGAACACTGCAGTTTGCCTCACCTCAGACATTTCAGGTCAAGGGACAAAAACTTCCCAGTTTGCTGGGCTGCAGGGCACCGGCCATTTCATCCATCCTCCCCCAGCATCTGAGTGCAGGCTGCCACACACACATCACCATGGGACACTCTGTACCAAGGCGGGTACCCACCCTGGCCCACCTACCGTTGCAGTACATCCAGCTATACCCTGCGAGAGCCAGGGGCCAGCGGCCGTGTTCAGGCCCTGTCCAGGCTGAGGGTAGGGGGAGGGCTGTTGGAGACGCTGCCCCTGCACCTACCTGCCAGGCCGGGAGGACCTTCTCGATGTCATTCAGGTTGATTCCATCCCCATCTTCCAGCTTCCCTTTTCCACACCTGGGCCAGAAAAGACATAATGGCTTTGAAAGGATGGCTCACTCAAGCATCATGTCCCAGCCCAGCAAGTAGGAAGAGCAGAGACAATCGGGAGAGACCTTGTCCTGCCCTTCTCAAGGCTGCAGAATCAGCCCTGTCCCACCTGGAGCAAACGGCACCCTCCTCCCTCAGGCCTGGGGACACAGACCTTCCTTGAGGACAAAGGACTGGATGCAGGCAAGAATGTGGGGCCTGGGGGTGGGGTGGGGGCACTAACATGACATCCCACCCCTAGGGAGGTGAAGGGTACAAGAGTTCCCCTCTATCTTTCCAGACAAAGATGCTGAACTCCTTGCCAATGAACACCCCAAAGTGCATGTGTATCCCAGATCCTGCAAAGCCCATCATCCTGCCCAGTTACACCAATGGGAAAGCAAGTGAACAGAGAGACCGAGCAACTTTCTTGAGGTCACACAGGCCCCCATTCGGCTTCCTCCCTCCTGGGCCTGCCTCTGGGCCAGTCCAGCAATCCCGTTTTGTCTGCACGTCTGCTGTGGGTGGGCACACCTCCAGGCTAGAGGTGCTGGCCCGGATTCACTGGCAAATGTCCACGTCTTCCCCATATTTAAAGGTGTAGACTCTGGAACCGGACTTCAGGAGTTGGAGCCCCAGCAGCATCGCTTACTAACTGGGTGATGCTGCACCAGTCACTGTCTCTCTCTGTACCTAAGTTTTCTCATTAGTAAAATGGGGATAATTGCTAAATCCTGAAAGATGATGCTGTGAAAGTGCTGCACTCAATATGCCAGCAAATTTGGAAAACTCAGCAGTGGCCACAGGACTGGAAAAGGTCAGTTTTCATTCCAATCCCAAAAAAAGGCAATGTCAAAGAATGCTCAAACTACCGCACAATTGCACTCATCTCACATGCTAGTAAACTAATGCTCAAAATTCTCCAAGCCAGGCTTCAGCAATACGTGAACTGTGAATTTCCAGATGTTCAAGCTGGTTTTAGAAAAGGCAGAGGAACCAGAGATCAAATTGCCAACATCCGCTGGATCATCAAAAAAGCAAGAGAGTTCCAGAAAAACATCTATTTCTGCTTTATTGACTATGCCAAAGCCTTTGACTGTGTGGGTCACAATAAACTGTGGAAAATTCTGAAAGAGATGGGAATACCAGACCACCTGACCTGCCTCTTGAGAAATCTGTATGCAAGTCAGGAAGCAACAGTTAGAACTGGGCATGGAACAACAGGTTGGTTCCAAATAGGAAAAGGAGTACATCAAGGCTGTATATTGTCACTCTGTTTATTTAACTTATATGCAGAGTACATCATGAGAAACGCTGGGCTGGAAGAAGCACAAGCTGGAATCAAGACTGCTGGGAGAAATATCAATAACCTCATATATGCAGATGACACCACCCTTATGGCAGAAAGTGAAGAGGAACTAAAAAGCCTCTTGATAAAAGTGAAAGAGGAGAGTGACAAAGTTGGCTTAAAGCTCAACATTCAGAAAACTAAGATCATGGCATCCGGTCCCATCACTTCATGGCAAATAGATGGGGAAACAGTGGAAACAGTATCAGACTTTATTTTTTTGGGCTCCAAAATCACTGCAGATGGTGAATGCAGCCATGAAATTAAAAGACGCTTACTCCTTGGAGGGAAAGTTATGACCAACCTAGACAGCATATTCAAAAGTAGAGACATTACTTTGCCAACAAAGGTCCATCTAGTCAAGGCTATGGTTTTTCCAATAGTCATGTATAGATGTGAGAGTTGGACTGTGAAGAAAGCTGAGCGCCGAAGAATTGATGCTTTTGGAACTAAATAGACATTTCTCCCAAGAAGACATACAGATGGCTAACAAACACATGAAAAGATGCTCAACATCACTCATTATCAGAGAAATGCAAATCAAAACCACTATGAGGTACCATTTCACACCAGTCAGAATGGCTGCGATCCAAAAGTCTACAAGCAATAAATGCTGGAGAGGGTGTGGAGAAAAGGGAACCCTCCCACACTGTTGGTGGGAATGCAAACTAGTACAGCCACTATGGAGAACAGTGTGGAGATTCCTTAAAAAACTGGAAATAGATCTGCCTTATGATCCAGCAATCCCACTGCTGGGCATACACACTGAGGAAACCAGAAGGGAAAGAGACACGTGTACCCCAATGTTCATCGCAGCACTGTTTATAATAGCCAGGACATGGAAGCAACCTGGATGCCCATCAGCAGATGAATGGATAAGAAAGCTGTGGTACATACACACAATGTAGTATTACTCAGCCATTAAAAAAGAATGCATTTGAATCAGTTCTAATGAGGTGGATGAAACTGGAGCCTATTATACAGAGTGAAGTAAGCCAGAAAGAAAAACACCAATACAGTATACTAACGCATATATATGGAATTTAGAAAGATGGTAACAATAACCTTGTGTACGAGACAGCAAAAGAGACACTGATGTATAGAACAGTCTTATGGACTCTGTGAGAGAGGGAGAGGGTGGGAAGATTTGGGAGAATGGCATTGAAGCATGTAAAATATCATGTATGAAATGAGTTGCCAGTCCAGGTTCGATGCACGATACTGGATGCTTGGGGCTGGTGCACTGGGACGACCCAGAGGGATGGTATGGGGAGGGAGGAGGGAGGAGGGTTCAGGATGGGGAACACATGTATACCTGTGGCGGATTCATTTTGCTATTTGGCAAAACTAATACAATTATGT
Source organism: Bubalus bubalis (assembly GCF_019923935.1). NCBI lineage: Eukaryota > Metazoa > Chordata > Mammalia > Artiodactyla > Bovidae > Bubalus > Bubalus bubalis. The sequence continues at coordinate 13,819,324 of NC_059178.1, forward strand.
AAAGTTTAAAAATAAAATAAAATTTAAAATAAATAAAATAAAATAAAGTCAGTTGATTAGGAAAAAAAAAAAAGAATTGATGCTTTTGAACTGTGGTGTTGGAGAAGACTCTTGAGAGTCCCTTGGACCGCAAGAAGATCCAACCAGTCCATTCTGAAGGAGATCAGCCCTGGGATTTCTTTGGAAGGAATGATACTAAAGCTGAAACTCCAGTACCCACCTCATGCGAAGAGTTGACTCCTTGGAAAAAACTCTGATGCTGGGAGGGATTGGGGGCAGGAGGAGAAGGGGACGACAGAGGATGAGATGGCTGGATGGCATCACTGACTCAATGGATGTGAGTCTGAGTGAACTCCGGGAGTTGGTGATGGACAGGGAGGCCTGGCGTGCTGCGATTCATGGGGTTGCAAAGAGTCAGACACGACTGAGCGACTGAACTGAACTGAACATCATATGGCAGTTGGAGGATCAAATTAGTCAATATTCTGAAGTGCTTAGAACTGTGCCCAGCATATAGTAAACACTATTATAAATGAACATGTACAGAATATATTGTAACAGTAAATACAGGCCATAATTAAGTAAAATTATAATAAAATAACGAGGTAAAAATATTAGTGCTACTAGGAATACTGCTACCACTATTCCTGTGATTGTTATTATCGTTACCGGGGCTGAGCAGCAGCACAGATTCTAGAGCCAACACAGCCTCATGCAAGTTCCTCAATTTTTCTGCAAGTTTCTCATCCTTTGACGTGAAAATAATAATAGTTGTTACCTCCTGAAACTGTGCCGAGTTTAGACGATGGGTGGCAAGCAGTTAGAGTGGGACTGCTGTGTGCTCAGAGCCTGGTGAGTATTAGTGAGCACTTCTGCAGTGACTTTTTCACTAAGTCGTGTCTGACTCTTTGCGACCTGGTAGACTGTAGCCCACCAAGCTCCTCTGTCCATGGGATTTCCCAGGTAAGGATACTGGAGTGGGTTGCCATTTCCTTCCCCAGGAGATCTTCCCCACCCAGGGATCGAACCCAAACCTTCTGTATTGGCAGGCAGGTTCTTTACTACCACTGAGCCACCAGAGAAACGTATTATTATTAGCCCAGGTGTGGCAAGAGCTGCCCAATGGGCTGGTGGCAGCATTTTCCAGCTGCAGTTAATGCAACTCTCAAATTTCAGAGCAATTAGTTTATTTCATCAAATATTTTCACAGCATCTCTTGTGTTTGGGGATCTGCCAACCTTTCTTGGGGTCGTGGAAAATAAATCCCACGTGGTTCCTGCCCTCAGACGGCTCACAGGTCCAAGGAGTCCTCAACTCGGACTAAGAGGGCGCTGAGCCTGAGCACCAGCAGGGGGCAGCACGAGATACGTGTTATCAAGTCCTACGGACTGAGGAGCCCTGGATCCCCAAGGCAGAGAAACCGGGGTGGCGGGGGGCGGGGGGGGGGGAGCGGCTGCAAAACCCAGCAGGGCTTGGGGGAGGTCAGGGGGACGGGGCGGGGGATATGGTCGACGCCCCCATCAACACACACTTCTGTCCTTGGGGGCTCTGTCTTGGGCTGGGCCCTCGGGGTCACAGGCCGGCAGGAAGAGCAGGGTGGGCGCGGCGAGCTCAGAGGAGCAGCACCCAGAGCGGCCGGGGGCGGAGGGAGAGGAGCTGGGAGGGGAGCTGGCCCAGCAGAGCATCTGGGAGAACGTCCCAGGCTGAAGCCTGGAGCGAAACACCGCGCGCAGCCAGCAAGGACTTGCGGGTTCTCGCGGGAGGTGGGTGGGGGGCAAGGGTGGGGCCCAGGGGCAAGAGGAATTGCAGGGCCCGCTCTGGAAGCACAGCGCGGGTTCCGGCCGGTTCAGCTGGGGTGGGAGACGGGTGTAAGGGGACTTTCTTGCCCCTTCCGGCCCTACCCTGGTGGTGACGGTGCAGGACTGCAGAGCTGGAGAGAGGTCTGGAAACATGCCTCTCAGCTAACAAATCTGCCTGGTAGAAACAGGCTGACCCGCAAAGTCACCGATTGCTCACAGTCACCTGTGTTCCCTGTGAGTCCTGGCAGCGCGGAAGGAGGGAACCGGACACTCTGGCCGGCAGGAATGGCTGACCCCCCACCCCCAGGTCAGGTGCGCAGGGACCGCACCTCTGACTCCAGTCCCCCTCAGACACTTGCCTAGCTTGCCTGGCCTTTTAATTCTCACCTCAGCAGCCTCTAGGGTCCGATGGGCAGGGAGGGCTGCTGTCTCTCTAGGTCTGGGGCTCAGAACTCCCTGGAGGGCCAGGCAGGTTGGAGGAGGTCTTAAGGTGGCTACAGACTAGCTGAGTCACTGCTGCCAACAGGGTTTCCAAGGCAACAGCCTTCTCTGATTTCTGTCCCTCCATGGAAACGCGGGCTGCGGGAAGCCTTGGCAACCGGGTGGTACCCTACTTCCAAGGGCTGCTGCAGAGGCTGGGCATGTCAAGTGCATCCCCAGTACTGCCAGACCCTAAAGGGCAACACGGCTCCTGGCTCAGCCACAAGGTGGCCACAGGGCGCTGCACCCAAACTCTCCAGCAACCCAAGAGAGATGGGATTTGGCCAGAGAGCCAGTGGTAAAGAATCTGCCTGCCAATGCAGGAGAACCAAGAGACGCAGGTTCGCTCCCTGGGTGGGGAAGATCCCCTTGAGGAGGAAATGGCAACTCACTCCAGTATTCTTGCCTGGGAAATCCCATGGATAGAGGAGCCTCGTGGGCTACAGTACATGGGGCCAAAGAGAGTCGGACATGACAGAGCACGCATGCACACCCACCCACATACTCCCCAGGTGTCACACACACACTAGGTATCACACACACACACACACCAGGTGTCTGGTGAAGGGTGGGGAGATTGTCAGCAAGTCTGGGCCGCTCCTCCCAGTGAGTAAGCCTGGTGATGAGTGGGTGTGGCCGGTTCTTCCAGATCCAGAAGGGACAAGGGCCCTCAGCAATAGGGGAACCTTTCTCTCCCTGGACAGTCATTTGTTACTGCTGCCAAACTGTATTTTGTTAGGATGTTAATTTGCATGAACTGGTGCAGACACCTTCGGAAAACCTGACTTCACCACTCGATCCCCACTAGACAGACTCAGTCCATGAGGTAGTGTCATCACTTCTGTCCTCTGGGCCTCAGTTTCCCCAGTGGTTTCACCATCCATGTGCTCCCAGGGGAAAGAGGAGAGATGGGCGCGTCCAGGGAAACACCACCTCTCTCGGAAGCCTTCCCCAGACTGTGCATCAACCCCCCTCCACCACTGGCTTCTCGGCCCCGCTCTGCATTTACTTTAACTCGCACCTGTGTACTCTGAGTGTGTATGCACAGTCTCAATTATGAATGGGCTCATGTCTCCTTTTAACAGTAGAGTGGATAACAATACTTCTGGGAAGG